>NC_080414.1:26132500-28532500 GCF_030265065.1 Corythoichthys intestinalis | reverse complement strand
TGGATCAGAACAATAAACAGTTGCAATAATCACAATTATTTAATGAAACGCAATGCAAGTACTTTACAAATACTCTCACTGTGTGACCAATTCAAGTTTTCCCAAACGAGCAACCACATATTTCCAAGAATAACGTGTAATTTGCTTCATTTTATCATGTGCAAGAGTGCATTATGACTGATAACAGTGATTGCATAGGTATTTTACTTTTAATTAATCATTTTTTCGCAGGAGATAAAGCGTGCATCAGAAACCGTCAAAAGTGCGCAGTTTTTTTTTTACGACGCAAAAATATCGTCAGCCGTCGAAATGCGGCGACCGTCAAACAAACTGCGTGGTCTCTTATGAAGATTTTTTTCTCGCTCTTTCTGACTACCGGAGCCGTCAATACGCGTAATGGGCCGGTGATTGGGGTTTTACGTAAGCAGACGGTTACGAAGGCATTTACGTGACTACGTAAGCTTTGCTTAATCGATTCATTTTACGTAAGCACTCTAGATTCGTTGTTTCGTCAACTTCGGAGTAGGGTAGTGCAGTGGTGTGCAGATGTGATTATTATTTTATTTAAAAGTGCAGGAAAGTCACTGCTTAGAGCAGTGGTTCTTAACCTTGCTAAAGGTACCGAACCCCACAAGTTTCACATTTTTTTCAAATTCAAAACCAATATATCTAAGCAAGCAAGCTAATTTAGCAAAATCCTGTTCAAAATTCTTCTAGTTTTGACAGCATGTTTTAATAAACAGTTCAAAATTTGAGACCATGCTGCCAATTAGTCTGTTCTATTCCCTCATAGCAACTGCGAGTCAACCTTCCACTGAGCAAACCAGTTCCTCCTCCCATCAGATCGAGGACTAGCAGTTAAAAGAAATGGATTAAGGCTGTAAATTGGGAGCAAACCTAGTCCAAAACCTGGTCTAAAAAGCCACTTTGCTCAGATTTAATCAGCGTACGAAAATAGGGCTCTGCATTTTTTTATCTTCGTCGAACCCCTTAAGACTTACTCACCGAACCCCAGGTTAAGAACCACTGGCTGAGAATGTTTGCAGTTGGGAAAACCAAGGGCGTTTGGTTTCAACATTGGTAGGGAAAATATACAGTGGGGCAAATAAATATTTAGTCAACCACTAATTGTGCAAGTTCTCCCACTTGAAAATATTAGAGAGGCCTGTAATTGTCAACACGGGTAAACCTCAACCATGAGAGACAGAATGTGGAAAAAAAAAAAGAAAATCACATTGTTTGATTTTTAAAGAATTTATTAGCAAATCATGGTGGAAAACAAGTATTTGGTCAATACCAAAAGTTAATCTCAATACTTTGTTATGTACCCTTTGTTGGCAATAACGGAGGCCAAACGTTTTCTGTAACTCTTCACAAGCTTTTCACACACTGTTGCTGGTATTTTGGCCCATTCCTCCATGCAGATCTCCTCTCGAGCAGTGATGTTTTGGGGCTGTGGTTGGGCAACACGAACTTTCAACTCCCTCCACAGATTTTCTGTGGGGTTGAGATCTGGAGACTGGCTAGGCCACTCCAAGACCTTGAAATGCTTCTTACGAAGCCACTCCTTTGTTGCCCTGGCTGTGTATTTGGGATCATTGTCATGCTGAAAGACCCAGCCACGTGTCATCTTCTATGCCCTTGCTCATGGAAGGAGATTTTCACTCAAAATCTCTCGATCAGTTGTCCTGGTCTCTTTGCAGAAAAACAGCCCCAAAGCATGATGTTTCCACCCCCATGCTTCACAGTGGGTATGGTCTTCTTCGGATGCAATACAGTATTCTTTCTCCTCCAAACACAAGAACCTGTGTTTCTACCAAAAAGTTATATTTTGGTTTTCATCTGACCAAAACAGTCCTCTTCTGGCGGCGCATTGTGTTACTGATAGTAGCCTTTGTTACTGTAGTCCCAGCTCTCTGTAGATCATTCACTAGGTTCTCCCGTGTGGTTCTGGGATGTTTGCTCACCATTCTTGTTATCATTTTGACGCCTCGGGGTGAGATCTTGCATGGAGCCCCAGATCGAGGGAGATTATCAGTGGTCTTGTATGTCTTCCATTTTCTAATAATTGCTCCCACAGTTGATTTCTTTACACCAAGCGTTTTACCTATTGCAGATTCAGTCTTCCAAGCCTGGTGCAGGTCTACAATTTTGCCTCCGGTGGCCTTCGACAGCTCTTTGGTCTTGGCCATAGTGGTGTTTGGAGGGTGACTGACTTGGTTGTGGACAGGTGTCCTTTATACCGATAATGAGTTAAAACAGGTGCCATTAATACAGGTAACGAGTGGAGCCTCGTTAGACCTCGTTGGACCTCGCTAGAAGAAGTTAAGACCTCTATGACAGCCAGAAATCTTGCTTGTTTGTAGGTGACCAAATACTTATTTTCCACTCTAATTTGGAAATAAATTCTTTAAAAATTAAACAATGTGATTTTCTGTTTTTTTTCCCACATTGTCTCTTTACTCATGTTGACAATCACAGACCCTCTATTCTTTTCAAGTAGGAGAACTTCCACAATTGGTGGTTGACTAAATACTTATTTGCCCAACCGTACCTACTCGAGTTTTGCAGGTTAGCAAGTTTACACAGTTTAATGTTATGCAAACTCTGATGCAGGTCACTCCCAGTAGCTAAATTAGCGGTGTATTCCCCACTTCCACAACATTGACGTCTTTTTACATTTCTTACAGTGGCTGCTGCTGGATGAAAAAAAAAATCCCTAATATCTGTGTGTGTGTGCGTGTGTGTGTGTGTGTGTGTGTGGGGGGGGGGGGGGGGGGGTCAAGTCATCAGCCGATCAAATGTGCGTTTCGGAGGGGAAAAATGGACCGGCACATTCAGCAAGTGAAAAGAGGTACATGTAGGTCTAAACATAATGAAAATACTTTAATTAATGAAAATACTTTAATTATGGTGGGGTCTATTACAACAATTAAAGCATATGGGAAGACAATCTAAATGAACTATTTAACTGAAGTCATGATATGTTAATAAGGTTGCCTAAAATTGGTGGGGACAATTTGAGCATCCTAAAAAGTTGGTAGTGTTTTGTCACTAGGGGGGTAAATAAAGGGGTAAAGGGGTAAATATAAGTCTGAACATAATGAAAATAATTCACTTAACAATGCAACATAAGGGAAGACAATCTAAATTTCCTATATAACTGAAGTCATTATATAATGCAAATAAGGTTGTTTAAAGTTAGTGGAGACAATTTGAGCATCCTGAAAGGTCTTTAGTTTGAGGTTCCTACTCTCCCTATGAAAACCTACGCCCTTGGGGAAAATGAAAAGTCGCATGCACAAAATATATGCTCACCATTGTGGCACATTTAAAGAGTGGAAGAAAACGAACAGAAACAAGCCAACAAAAACTGGCCTTAATCTGCAATTATCTGCTAAATGTGAACAATTCTGATAATTATACTAATAATAAATCAAAACTGACTCTTATCACTACAGTGTATGGGCTAAAATTGTCCTACAACAAATGCCCGGCAGCATGTGTGTGTGTACACATAGCCGCTAAGTAGTTTCCCCTGAATGAAAATAGTTTAGTCTATGAACAATAAAATAAATAAAAAGCTGTTGTGACTGTTTTGTAGTACGCTCATGTTTTTTTTTTGTTTTCCTATTGATGTCTAATAAGATACGTTGGTTACATTGTTTTTACACCTTTCAGACAAATCACATATTAACAATAAATTCATTCAATGCTGCACAAGCACGCTGCTGAGCTGACCACATGTAAGAGGATAGGCAACGAGAACTTCTGAACTAAAAGGTGAGAAGGTTTTTGAACAATTAACATAAATAAAATACTGGAGCTCAATGAATACTGTTTTGTTTCTGTTAACTGCATGAATAATTTTGTCTTTGTAGCTAATAAAATTAGCCTGAATGCTATTAATTTTTTCTGGATGATAAATTACCCAATGATGAAACTAATTCAAGTGAAAAAGAAAACGTTTTCACTCGTTGACATACTAAATGTGTTCCAAATATAATAATAAATGACAGAATGTTGATGAAACAGGCAGCCAATATCCGATAGAAACTGGATGGCTCTTTTGTAGTTCAATCGCAAAACACAGAAATCCGATATTTGCGAGACTGATTGAAACCACATACGGTAGGTAGCTTCATATCACATGGACAGGTCTGAACACAAGGGCGTAGGTTTATTTAGACAATGTTGAGTGGTCTTAAGAAAAATATTTTTTTGCATTCCTGGTTAGTTAAGACATTAACAATTGTGTATTTATTGTCTATGTTATTATAATTTATGTTCAAATATTGCAATTTAAAATTTGCTAATAAAAATCCATTTATTCTGGAAGTTTTCAAAGTGTTTCTTGGAAAAACAGGTTTGAATCGAACGGTGTATGTAAAAGGTTGTGCTATTATATCGTGCGTATCAATGTTGAGACCAAATTTACGCTGTTGTCTAAATGGCTCAGATGGGATTTGACTATCTGTGACCTCCCTCTATGCTGGATGATCCCTTTGTTGTGACAGCAACCTGTCAGGCGTGTCAATAATGTGGTCCAGTCTGAACAGGCCCGGATCTGATTTGGACGCGAGCTAAAAATAGTGTGAACAGTCTGCCCTAAAAATCAGATTTGAGGTGGAATCCGATTGGAATCAGGTATGCATGCAGTCTAAACGCATGAAGCATGTAATGCTTTATGCAAACTTAATGTCATGTTCACTATAAGCTAGTTTACATTGAGCAATGTATTCAATTCTGGCGTTTGTGAACTCGTGCTGGTATTGTATTTTGCCTTTTCATTTTGGGACAATTTGTTGTAAGTGTATTATTTTCCCATCCAACTGTAATTAAACACTTCAGACCTGAGCGTGCTGCTGAAGGACATGAACCCATGTAGGTACCTAATAAATACACTGCATTTAGTTGCTATTGCCACTTCTGGGAGATCAATGGATGAAACTTTAGCCATCGAAATCAAATGAGGATCAGCGCGCCCTTTTCTATTTTTCAAACGCAGCTTACAAAAGGATAACGTAAAGTGCTCATTTCTCATTAAAACCCATTAACATGAACATAAGAGATAACCAATAAAAACATGAAATTTCCCCGAACAAAAAATTGCACTTTGTTTTGCTGTTGGAGTAAAAACCAGCGCATTTACAGCCCCAAGCAAAATGTATGGAATCACCAGTCTCGGACGAGCACTCACTTAGACATTTTATCATGTAGAAAAAAACTCAGATAAAAGCTTGCAAAAATAATGAATTACTTCAAAAGTGCAACTCGTTAGCATTCAGAAACACTAAAAGAAATGAATAAAAACATTGTGTTGGTCAGTAAATGTTACTTTTATAGAGTAAGTGCAGGGAAATATATGTGAAATCACTCCATTCAGTCAAGAGTCAAGAATCTGCATTGGACAAGGTGATGATGCTGGAACTTTTGTTTGGTGCTGTTCCAGTGAGATTTACAAAGATGACTGCCAGAAGAAAACATCAAAATTCCCTCAGTCCTTAATGATATGGGTCTGCATGTCAGCAAAGGCACTGGGGTGATGGCTGTGGTTAAATCTTCAATAAATGCACAAGTTTACATAAAGTTCAGACAGCTTTCTTATCCATTTAATTGAAAATATGTTCGTCATTTTCCAAGATGACACTGCTTCATGCCACAGGGCTAAAACTGTTAAATCATTCCTTGGAGAAAGACTCATCCAGTCTATGTAATGGCCTGCAAATATCCCGGATCTCAATCCTATTGAGAACCTGTGGTGGAAATTGAAAAAAATGGTCCACAGCTAGGCTCCGACCTGCAAGGATGATCTGGCAACTGCAATCAAAGAGAGTTGGCACCAAATTGATGAAGAATACTCAAATCCATGCCTCAGAGACTGCAAGTTGTCATATAAGCCAGAGGTGGTGCTACTAAATACTAGAGATGTGTTTAGATTGTGATTTCTTTGGTTTCTCATGATTCCATATTTTTTTCCTCAGAATGGAGTGATTCTATATATATTTCCCTGCACTTGCTCAATAAAAGTAACTTTTACTGACCACCACAATGTTTTTTTTATTCATTTCTTTTAGTGTTTCTGAATGCTAAGGAGTTGCACTGTTGAAGTAATTCATAATTTTTGCAAGCTTTTATCTGAGTTTGTTCTACACGATAAAATGAGTGTTCTACATGATAAAATGAGCTTTTTGCTACGGGATGTACTACTGCACTATACTTCACTACTACATGTTTCGTTTCTCAAGTAAAAAAACATAAGTAAAACACATTTTAAAATTATGTTGTAGCTGAAAAATATACAGGTGCCATTGAAATTAAATATGGCCATTATTTTCACTCATTTTCTTAGTTTTTTTTTATCCAGACCTGTGGAGGTACAACAGCACTACTGTGCCATTGGTACGGTGACACGCCAAATGCCACATGCTGGCCATAAAAGCATATGTACTTTGGTGTTCCAAATCTAAAGTTTAATTTGAAACATTTAAAGGTTGCATGTTGACAGTTGAGCTTCCAGTTATCAATTCACAAATTTTCTAGGATTTTAACTTCCATCCAAACTGAAAACAATTCAGCCCCCTTGTTGCAGTATCCAGCAAACAAAAATAAAAATATTTCCTCACCAGCAGGGCTTTAAAAATGACTCCCTTCACTCAATGTTGGTTGTTCTTGTAAAAAAAAAAAAAAAAGGTATATAATTTGTATATCCATTGCCTGAAGGAGGAGTTGACAATTCTTCCGGTAATTGTATGGATGAGGAAAGTTCTGTCTCATAACGCGCAAGCTACAGTGAGGCAAATAAGTATTTAGTCAACCACCAATTGTGCAAGTTCTCCTACTTGAAAAGATTAGAGAGGCCTTTAATTGTCAACATGGGTAAACCTCAACCATGAGAGAGAGACTGGAAAAAAAAACCAGAAAATCACATTGTTTGATTTTTAAAGAATGTATTTCCAAATTAGAGTGGAAAATAAGCATTTGGTCACCTACAAACAAGCAAGATTTCTGGCTGTCTGGCTTCTAACGAGGTCTAACGAGGCTCCACTCGTTACCCTTATTAATGGCACCTATTTTAACTCAGTATCGGTATAAAAGACACCTGTCCACAATCTCAGTCAGTCAGTCACACTCCAAACTCCACTATGGCCAAGACCAAAGAGCTGTCGAAGGACACCAGAGACAAAATTGTAGACCTGCACCAGGCTGGGAAGACTGAATCTACAATAGGTAAAACGCTTGGTGTAAAGAAATCAACTGTGGGAGCAATTATTAGAAAATTGAAGACATACAACACCACTGATAATCTCCCTCGATATGGGGCTCCATGCAAGATCTCACCTTGTGGCGTCAAAATGATAACAAAAATGGTGAGCAAAATTCCCAGAACCACACTGGGGGACCTAGTGAATGACCTACAGAGATCTGGGACCACAGTAATAAAGGCTAATATCAGTAACACAATGCGCCGCCAGGGACTCAAATCCTGCACTGCCAGACGTGTCCCCCTGCTGAAGCCAGTACACATCCAGGCCCGTCTGCGGTTCGCTAGAGAGCATTTGGATGATCCAGAAGAGGACTGGGAGAATGTGTTATGGTCAGATGAAACCAAAATAGAACTTTTTGGTAGAAACACAGGTTCTCGTGTATGGTGGAGAAAGAATACTGAATTGCATCCGAAGAACACCAAACCCACTGTGAAGCATGGGGGTGGACACATCATGCTTTGGGGCTGTTTTTCTGCAAAGGGACCAGGACGACTGATCTGTGTAAAGGGAAAAAATGAATGGGGACATGTATCGAGAGATTTTGAGTGAAAATCCCCTTCCATCAGCAAGGGCATTGAAGATGAGACGTGGCTGGGTCTTTTAGCATGACAATGATCCCAAACACACAGCCAGGGCAACAAAGGAGTGGCTTCGTAAGAAGCATTTCAAGGTCCTGGAGTGGCCTAGCCAGTCTCCAGATCTCAACCCCATAGAATGTCTGTGGAGGGAGTTGAAAGTCCGTGTTGCCCAACGACAGCCCCAAAACATCACTGCTCTAGAAGAGATCTGCATGGAGGAATGGGCCAAAATACCAGCAACAGTGTGTGAAAAGCTTGTGAAGAGTTACAGAAAACGTTTGGCCTCCGTTATTGCCAACAAGGGGTACATAACAAAGTATTGAGATGAACTTATTTTCCACCATGATTTGCAAATAAATTCTTTAAAAATCAAACAATGTGATTTTCTTTTTTTTTGCTTCTCCACATTCTGTCTCTCATGGTTGAGGTTTAGCCATGTTGACAATTACAGGCCTCTCTAATATTTTCAAGTGGGAGAACTTGCACAATTAGTGGTTGACTGAATACTTATTTGCCCCACTGTATCTTGTCTTTGACCCTAAAAAATAGTGGGGTGAGTGATAAATGAGTAAGAAAATGCTTGTGATTGAAAGAATGACTTTGTCCGCAAGATTCATGCCAATCCGTCGCCATTAAATCCATTAGAACATGGGGTTCTGGTAGTGATCCATCACTTTTCCAAGTGAATCCATTAGAACTTGGGGTTCTGGTAGTGATTCATCATTTTTCCAAGTATATTGAATGATCACTGTCAACCCTGCCTGTTCCAACGGTCAGCCATTGAAGTAAGGAGATTTTCAGTGACTCATCTAATCTTGCTCCATCCCACTGTAAATGAATGCCTCTCTTGTACAAGCAAGAGTTCGATCATTTCCCATTCAAAGATGTCAATGGCTGTCTTGTCAGAGAGGGTCTGTTCCGCAATGAGCCCGTTTA
The DNA here is from genome assembly GCF_030265065.1 of Corythoichthys intestinalis. NCBI lineage: Eukaryota > Metazoa > Chordata > Actinopteri > Syngnathiformes > Syngnathidae > Corythoichthys > Corythoichthys intestinalis. The sequence goes on along the minus strand of NC_080414.1, from coordinate 28,523,718 downwards.
AACACGACAAAATATCCACTTGTTCCTCTTGATTTTAATGGACACCGCCATGTGACAAATACAAGATGCTCTCACCAAGGAAATCCACCAGTTCGCAGTATCTGTTGAATAGGGCAAACACAATTGGAGGTGTGATATTGTTCCGATGAATGCAAGAATGAGCTTTTTTTTTTTTTGTGGTTTTTTTCAGACCATACAGATAAAACACCAATAAAAGTGCCCTAAAAATAAACATCTGAATAATACCAAAATAATTACAATGTTAATTTTGTAATTGCAATGAAGTAAAGATGGCAGCTTTTTCTTACACCACTTTCAACTTTTTTATGTTTAGGTGTTCACGATGGCTTTCACTATGGTTTTCTTTTTTAAATTTGTTTTTGTGTCCAGTATAGGCATGTGACGGAATGATATTCTGACGGTATGATAATCTTGAGCCAAAATATCACTGTTTCACGGTATCAGTTTTGCAATTACAGCTTTAAAATGTGTTACTTTGAAATATCTGGGTTTTTAAAAAAATCCATTGAACAGGATTTTTATTTTTCATAACATTAGCAAATTGGAACATACGGTGGGGCAAATAAATATTTAGTCAACCACTAATTGTGCAAGTTCTCCCACTTGAAAATACTGTGAACTGTAATTTCCGAACATGGTTAAACCTCAACCATGAGAGACAGAATGTGGAGAAAAAAAAAGAAAATTAAATTGTTTGATTTTTAGATAATGTATTTGCAAATCATGGTGGAAAATATGTATTTGGTCAATACCAAAAGTTCATCTCAATACTTTGTTATGTACCCTCTGTCTGCTATAACGGAGGCCAAACGTTTTCTGTAACTCTTCACAAGCTTTTCACACAATGTTGCTGGTATTTTGGCCCATTCGTCCATGCAGATCTCCTCTAGAGCAGTGATGTTTTGGGGCTGTCGTTGGGCAACATGGACTTTCAACTCCCTCCACAGATTTTCTATGGGGTTGAGATCTGGAGACTGGCTAGACCACTTCAGGACCTTGAAATGCTTCTTACGAAGTCACTCCTTTGTTGCCCTGGCTGAGTGTTTTGGATCATTGTCATGCTGAAAGACCCAGTCACATATCATCTTCAATGCCCTTGCTGATGGAAGGAGATTTTCACTCAAAATCTCGGGATACATGGCCCCATTCATTCTTTCCTTTACACAGATCAGTCGTCCTGGTCCCTTTGCAGAAAAACGGCCCCAAAGCATGTTGTTTCCACCCCCATGCTTCACACTGGGTGTGGTGTAATTCAGTATTCTTTTTCTTCCAAACAAGAGAACCTGTGTTTCTACCAAAAAGTTCTATTTTGGTTTCATTCTTCCAGTCCTTTTCTGGATCATCCAAATGCTCTCTAGTGAACCACAGACGTTTCTGGACGTGTACTTTCTTCAGCAGGGGGACACATCTGGCAGTGCAGGATTTGAGTCCCTGGCGGCGCATTGTGTTATTAATAGTAGTAGCCTTTGTTACTATGGTCCCAGCTCTCTGTAGGTCATTCACTAGGTCCCCCGTGGGGTTCTGGGATTTTAGCTCCCCGTTCTTGTTATCATTTTGACGCAACTGGGTGTGGAGGGAGTTGAAAGTCCGTGTTGCCCAACGACAGCCCCAAAACATGACTGCTCTAGAGGAGATCTGCATGGAGGAATGGGCCAAAATACCAGCAACAGTGCGTGAAAAGCTTGTGAAGAGTTACAGAAAACGTTTGGCCTCCGTTATTGCCAACAAATGGGTACATAACAAAGTATTGAGATGAACTTTTGGTATTGACCAAATACTTATTTTCCACCATGATTTGTAAATAAATTATTTAAAAATCAAACAATGTGATTGTTGTTTTTTTTTTCCACACGTCTCTCATGGTTGAGGTTTAACCATGTTGACAATTACAGGCCTCTCTAATATTTTCAAGTGGGAGAACTTGCACAATTCGTGGTTGACTTAATACTTATTTGCCCCACTGTAAGTATTAAAAAAAAACAACAACAACCTCTAAACAAAAAATTATAAATTATAAATTTATATAAATGCAGTCCTTTGAGCCTAAACCCATAACATCAGAGGTTTCCATCCTACATCAATGGAGGTTTCTATCATAGACAATATATCATGAAACAATTCATTAACAATAGTTAACAAAAAACAAACAAAAAAACATTGTTATACGGTGGATTATCTAAAGAGTACTTACAATGTCCATGGTTGCGATTACATTTTAAATTGTACTTGATAGCATGAAACTGAGAAATAAAACTATTGCATGTGACTCTTAAGGGAGGGTGAAAGTCATCTGAATGATCATATAATCTACATTGGAGGTTTATATCATAGCTACTGTATTATAAAACAATTCACGACCAATATACTATAATATAATAGTCTAGACATTTGATTATCCGAACGTACTTACAGTATCTATGTTGTCCATTAACAGGACAAAGATTTTCTTGAAGAGCGATGTTTGTTTTCTTACTTAATAAAATTCATTCTTAATCATTTTTAGCCTGATTGAATCTTCCTGTCTGACAAATTACTTATTGTTACTTTCTAAAACAATTTGTACTCCTTGTCTTCTGAAGCAGCCTTTAGACTGGGCACTGAAAGGCAATAATGAAACACAATGCACTAACCACATTTGCTTTAAGCTATCAAAGTACATACTGTACCATTAAAGGGCAAAAATTGGGTTTCCTATCAAAGAAAGTACGTACTGTACCATTAAAGGGCAAACAGGTTCTCTACATCACGTGTAATTAAATAGCTGCCTTCTATTGTAACACTGATCATGCAAAAATAAAGGTTACCTCATTCACTGCATTTTAAGGCAATGAATGGTTATTGCCACAACTCCTAGTCCAAACAAAATTAGAAATTGATTGCTATCAATGGCAGGAGAATGAGTTAAATTGATTACAACATTTATCAAGGTTGAATATTCTGAAACTCACTCATGGTCTTCTCTTTAATGTAACTGGTACTTTCTAGATATTTAATAATAATTTTTTAAATGGATAAAAAGAAACAATCTTCTCGGCTCGTGTCACTGGGGGACGTCCTTTTTTTCCCCCACAATGTCATCCATAAACATGGTCGATATCAGTGGCGGAACAAATTTGAACATGGCCTGGGTGCGATGAGTATCAACGGGACTCTTGAATCAGCCAGCTAAGAGCGGGATCGGGGCGGTTCTAATGGTTCATGACTCGTGGGCCCATACTCACGACACGGGCCCCTTCACAGGCCAGGCAAGCAGGTGGGAACCTGATATATTCTAACACTTAAACACTATATTACAAACCCCCTGAAGGAATCTGACCTTTGAGCCAGACTGCCGGATTCACGCCAGCTGAACACCCGGACACGCGCTGGCGCAGCTCCAACAACCCGGACCGGCGGGAACCGACATCCCAGCCAAAAGGCCAAAACCCGCGCGTTTGTACTGACTCGATTTTAAAAGGTTTAAAGAAGGCTCACAGAAAACAAGTTGACAATTTATTCAGGTTGACAGCGATCAAACAGCAAAGCGAAACAGACTCAGGCCGGGAGGCAAGGTCACCCTATCACACGTCAACAAAAGGTTCCCGAGAAAAATGACCACAATTAGTTAAACATTCATTTTTTGCAGGGTCTCGCAGGGCAGGCTGTGGGCAGAAGAAGAGTGTGTTTAGGATAATTTTCTATCGCTGTTTTGCAGGGTCTCGCAGGGCAGGCTGTGGGCAGAAGAAGAGTGTGTTTAGGATAATTTTCTATCGCTGTTTGGGCGGTTTAGTTCAACAGAGGTAGGAGGTTGGGCCTGCCTTGAAGTTTGAGAGGCACAGCGCTATCAAACTTAGTTCTTGTTCTCGGGTGTTGCTTTGGTAGGCCTGAGTGTCTTGGCCCCACCGAAGAGATGACAACGTCGTCTTTTCCTTAGCTTATCAAGCGAAGGCTGATATGGAATGTACTGATGACTCAGCGCTGGCCTCCTGCTTTGTGAGGAGTGCATCTGTGTATTAAAACTTATATTATACCTTATTGGCCCGGATATAAGACGGTGTTTTTTGCATTGAAATAAGAATGAAAAAGAGGGGGTCGTCTTATTATCGCGGTCTAATCATTATACCCATTCACGACGCTAGATGACGCCAGATATCATTGAAGCGATGTTCTGTTATGACAGATCTTAGCTACTCTCCCCCATTCACGACGCTAGATGGCGCCAGATATCATTGAAGCGATGTTCTGTCATGACAGATCTTAGCTACTAGTTTAACCAGTTTGAATTATTTTATTGCAATGTTTTTCCTTATTCAGATTTGTTTCAAGACTACAGTTACAGTTAGACTTCACTTTGATAGTTTATGCAGTTATTGCAGTTTTGTTGTTTTATCACAATAGATTGGTTTATTTACATTTCAAAAACCAGAAGCCATTCATTTACGAATGTGATTGCACTTTAGTTTACATTTGTGCTCACTCCTGCTGTAAAATATGGTGGTTTACTTTTGGATCATACTTAGTAGCAAGGACATAGGTTTGGTCTTAATATTAGGAGGGACGATATAACATAATAACCTGCAGGTACACTTTTTGCTGGGAACAGGACATTAATAAGACCAAATATATTTGGTGAATGAGGGTCAGGGCTACATTTCTCACCAATATGAACCTAATTAATTGATAGGCTAAATGATTAATGCAAAAATAAATCTGTATTGACCTATACTAATTTTCACACTGCAAATTTATAACGTTTTAATCTGATATTTTCTTTTAAATCTAGTCAAATAATTTTCTCCATCTTTTTTTGTGTTAACAGATTAATGCGTCAGAGTCTTCTACTTTATGTAAATATAACTATTTGTTCGTATTGAGCCCATACATCTAAAAGTATCTAAAAGTTGGTCATCTTTCACCTAAATTAAGAAAAAAAAAAATCAAATAATGTTTTGAACAATATTCTTGAATTAAGAACATTTCTGACGAACAAGTTTTTCTTTTAAAATATACAAACTTTTTGCTTAAAATAAGTCTGTTAAACTTATTTTTAGCTTGCAGTTTTTCTTATTTAAGAAATCCCAGTGAGTAAAATCGACTTGAAGCACTGTAGCAGTAGCAAAATTAGTGGAGTGTTTCCCGACCTCCACAACATTGATGTCTTTTTACATTACTTACAGTGCTACTGGCAGAAAAAAAACCCTTCTAATATCCCTCATCTTTGAGGAGGCGGGGGAGGCGGCATGTTGTATTTCTGTCGGGCTGTGAATGGGTGTGTGTGTTGGGGGGAGGGGGCTTCAAGTCATCAGCCAATCAAACGTGTGCTTGAGGGGAAAAATGGACAGGAAACGTTCAAGTGAAAATGGTCAGTGTAAGTGAACATAATGAAAGTACTGTAATTGATTTAATAATGGTGGGATCAATTAAATCCTTACAACATATAGGAAGACAATCTAAATGACCTATATAACTGAAGTCATGATATAATACAAATAAGGTTTCTTAAAAGATGGTGGGGATAATTTGAACATCCTGAAAAGTTGGTAATGTTATGTCCCTACCTTCCCTATGCAAACCTTCGCCCTTGCTTAGGAGGTAGACGCAACTTGATGAAATAACCCCTTTTTTTGGGGGGGGGGGGGGGGGGGGGGTCTTATTGCCATGGCAACCAGTCATGGAGAGAAAAACGGGTGTAGTGGCCAGTCTAACGGTAACCATGGAAACTGTCAAACAAATGTCAGTGAGTGACTTATGGTGGCCCCTGGTGGTGCAAACTGAATATCACAGGACCTTAATTTTTTTTATTTTTTTCATTTATAAAAGATTATTATTCATTATTTAAATACACAAATATACAATCTGTAAATCCACATACAGTTCAAGTACGGGGAGACTTACCTATACAGGGAGACTATACTTTCGTGCCATTCATTGGGCAAGGAACGACACATTTGGTTCCCATTTACCTGTTTCTTTCCGACTACTTTAAACAGAAGGACATTTTCACAAAAGTCATTCAAGAACACAAATTCCTCGTGAACGAGTGTGTATTATTATTACAAACCTCAGATGTGCTTTTGCTGTGGAAAGCAACCTGATGTATTAATTTTCATTAAAATATTGTTGAAAAAAAAAAAAAAAAAAAAAAAAAGATTAACAACTAAAGGCAAGAGACACACGACATTTCCTTCCATTTCGCGACGATGCATTGTGTGGTCGTGAATGTCACCCATTAACAGTCCCTGTTAGTAAATACCGGCAGGTGAGCAACTTTTGTCACTCTCGTTTTGAAAATTTGCAATGATGGCAGGCTTCTTTTGGACGAGATGTGTCAACAGGACCTTCACGCGTGCATCCTGGACTAAAGACATCCGAATTCGAACGGCTAACCGCTTTTACTGGTCAACGTCGAAAAGAAGGCTCACCAATGTTCTCACAGTAAATACAGTTGCATTTTATTTTTTTTCCCTGGTACTTTATTTGGGCACATTAAGTGTTGGTTAAAAGGGTCATCGCAGAATTTATTCTATTGTTTTGTTTTCCCTCAAATAATTTCAATGAATTGTAAGAAGACTTGATTAATGTGGCTCAACCTTTTTAGAAGATAATTTTATTTACAGCACCTGGAAGATATTTTTCAGCTACATAACAAAAGTGACATTCATGCTTCCAAATTATATTGATTTATTTTTTATAATTGTAGTGACACTAGAGCGTCATTACAAGTAATAGTTTGTGCGTTTTCTGTACACACTTAAAAAGGTCTTAGCAATTCTTATTATGTTATTATTAAGCTAACAAAATATGTTTGACACCCTCATAGCGGTATTTCAGTGAGTTGCCCAAATACTGCAGAAAAGGAAATACAATCAGAATAGCTAGGGCGTAGGTTTGGTCTCAATATTGGTAGGAACAAAATACAGTGTATCACAAAAGTGAGTACACCCCTCGCATTTCTGCAGATATTTAAGTAGCTTTTCATGGGACAACATTGACAAAATGACACTTTGACAAAATGAAAAGTAGTCTGTGTGCAGCCTATACAATAGTTAATTTATTTTACCCTCAAAATAACTCAAAATATAGCCATTGATATCTAAACCCCTGGCAACAAAAGTGAGTACACCCCATAGAAACTACGTACATCCCTAAATGTTAATAGCGAATAAATATATAAGGCGGAAAACACTCAGGTGACTTGAAGTTCCGCTCTGAGACCCCCTATTTGGCCAAATTTCAAAATTGTCCTATATTCATGTGTGATACATCATTGGAAAGCTTAAAATCTCAATTTTCTGGTAATGCGAGAGCAGAATTAAAGACACCATGATTTTAACGAGATATTATTGCGTACTTATCTTGTTTCGATCCAAAAACTCCATGTAGCATGTATCACTGAGTGTCAAGACACAGCTGTGAATGGCCACAGCTGGATTTTTGGGGGATTTTATGGGTGAAACATGGTAATATAAAAAGGAAAGGAAAGGTCGAGATGTTCTTTTTCATATATTTACCCTTTTAAACGTTTTTTTTTTTTTTTTTTCTCCAATTTTTCTTTGTTTGGATCGATTATTTATCATCTAACATATTGGGGGACAATTTTGAAAGTTGGCCAAAATGGGCGTCTCAGAGCGGAACTTCAAGTCACCTGAGTGTTTATATATACAGTGGGGCAAATAAGTATTTAGTCAACCACTAATTGTGCAAGTTCTCCCACTTGAAAATATTACAGATGCCTGTAATTGTCAACATGGGTAAACCTCAACCATGAGAGACAGAATGTGGAAAAAAAACACAGAAAATGACATTGTTTGATTTTGAAAGAATTATTTGCAAATAATGGTGGAAAATAAGTATTTGGTCAATACAAAAAGTTCATCTCAATACTTTGTTATGTACCCTTTGTTGGCAATAACGGAGGCCAAACGTTTTCTGTAACTCTTCACAAGCTTTTCACACACTGTTGCTGGTTTTTTGGCCCATTCCTCCATGCAGATCTCCTCTAGAGCAGTGATGTTTTGGGGCTGTCGTTGGGCAACACGGACTTTCAACTCCCTCCACAGATTTTCTATGGGGTTGAGATCTGGAGACTGTCTAGGCCACTCCACACTACATGTTTCACATTTTTCACATTCTGTCTCTTATGGTTGAGGTTTACCCATGTTGACAATTACAGGCCTCTCTAATCTTTTCAAGTAGGAGAACTTGCACAATTGGTGGCTGACTAAATACTTATTTGCCCCACTGCAAATTCATAAATATTTTTTTATAAGATTACGGCTATTTAAAAAAACACATATTTATTTTCATGATGACTGAGTGATTATGATATTGACACCATCTGCCCTGATACATGTGAGGCAACACATGTCAGAAATAGTCCATCTAATAAAACAACTTTATGCCAATTTGAATTTTCAGAATGGAAGCGCTCCGTTTCTGCTGGGCCTCCCAACACTATCGTGCCTGACTTATGGAGCTTATCACACGTTACGCAATTCACCGGTGGTCCTCGCTTTAGAAAATGGTAGTACTCAATTGAACATCTAATGAATACAATATGAAATAAATGAATATTTTTTTTCTTATCTGCAAAGAGGAGGTTCTTGAGCAGGCTGACTACCTTTACAGCTGTGCAGAGACGCACAAGCTATACCAGCTCTTACTACAGTACAAAAACAGGTAATTTGTATTCATTCTCCTTGCCACCTGTAATTCCCAACCAAATGTTATTATATTTTATTTTTTTTATGTGTGTGCAGCGATAACGCCGAATACTTGTGGAGGCTTGCTAGAGTGTCCCGCGATGTGTCGGTGTTGCCCGAAACTGACGAGGGACGGAAGAAACAGCTGATGTATGAGGCCTTTGAATATGCAAAAATGTCTTTGGAGAAAGATGACAAGTGTTTTGCAGCACACAAAGTAAGATGTGTTTTCATGAAGAAATCCGAATCTGACAATCAAATGTTCTGTACGGTTTTTTTTTTTGTTTAATTCCCACAGTGGTATGCAATATGTCTGAGTGATGTTGGGGAGTATGAGGGAGTCAAGGTTAAGATAGGAAACTCCTATGTAATCCGGGAACATCTGGAGGTGAGAAATAGCCCATTGTTAGACTAACTAGATTATGAATCTTTATTATTGTCAATATTTTTATTTCAGCGAGCCCTTGAGCTCAATCCCAAAGATGCAACAACTTTACACATTTTGGGTTACTGGTGAGTCTGAACATGTACCTTTCTCACTGTTGAGTCGATTATCCCGTGCTTTTTAAGAATATGTATTCAAACATCAAATTACTTTATGATGAGGTAATCAGTCAAGACTTTTATATGGACAGAGGTGGGTAAAGTAGCCAAAATTTTAATTTAAGTAAGAGTAGCATTACTTCAAAACAATATTACCGTAATTTTCGGACTAAAAGCAGCTACTTTTTTCCCCTCATTTTAAATCCTGCGGCTTATAGTCCAATGCAGCTTATTTGTTCATTCATTGGGTTAATAGGTAACACTTTATTTGACAGAGCTGGGATCTTTTACATCCATTCAAAAGTGACATAATTTGCCAGATGAAACTAAATGACATCTGTTATAAGCATTCATTAATGCTCATGACATAGTCATGTCATAATTATGATGGTCTTATGACAGTCTTATGGCTCCACTGTCAAATAAAGTGTTACCAAATACCATAACTAGCAATTTATGAAACAAATGGAACAGTAACTGAAGAAATAATTAGCACAGAACGTGAATTTTGACTGTTATGTACATCTGTAGCGCTGCAATGCATGCTAGGAAGCATGTTGGACGACAACAGTGTTGACAGCAGGTGGGAGCAGAGGTTGATTGTCTCCCTCAAATGAGCAGTGATGGCCAAATGAAGTTTCCTGAAGCAATGAAGCTTTGCAGCCAATTGGTTCAAAGCTTCATGGGGGTTTGTTTGGTCTTATGACTGTCTTATGATGCCGCTGTCAAATAAAGTGTTACTGGTTAATAGAGGTGTGCAAAATTTCCGATTCTTAGATTATTCGCGATTCGGCCGTGGAAGATTCGAGAACGATTCACAAACATCCAAATTCCGATTATTGAAATATGCCAAGTAAAGCAGAAGTAGGACACACTCAGCGCGCCGCGCGGTCTTCGGTACGCAATTAGGGACGGAGCAAGAGTAGCTAAACATCATGCTTCTCATTACCCGGCCCCTCGGGTAACGCCAATGCTGAACTCACGGCTCTAGCTCAACTCATGCCACGAGATAAAAAAAAAAAACAAAAAAACAACAACGTACCTTACTGCTGCCGAAAAGCTGCTACAAGCCACATTATGTTACAGTAGATATCATTTATATAGGACTAGATGCATTATAGCTTCGGTATCGTTACCAGCACATCTACGAAAAACTAGATAAGCGAACCTAATTAACTTTTTATCTAAAATACTCCTAAATCGGTAAAAGATTGACTTGAATCTATCTTTAAAATAGTTTTAAAACTTTCACATGTTGAAAGTAGACAAAAGAGAAATTATGGAATAACAGGAGCAATTTTAACAACTTTAACGGTTGATTCACAACATTAAATTAATTGAAAGTAGTTTAAAGCTGCTGATATAGAATGGGGACTGGAGTTTTTTATTTACTATTATTTTTGTATATTTGTTTACTGCTATATGTTAACTTGATACTGAAATAGTAGTTTGGTTTAGCCTGAGAGGATTTTTGAACAATTTTGGAACTAATGTACAAAACAAATTTAAAAAAAATAAAAAAATAAAATAAAAAAATAAAAGGAGTGGGGTGCATCAATAATCGTTTTATAATCGAATCGGAGCCTCTGAATCGTAATCGTAATCGAATCGTTAGGTGCCCAAAGATTCCCAGCTCTACTGGTTAATGTCTTTTGGTGTATGTATATCCCATAATACCATGAGGACAGATGTGGTTTATAGTCCAGTGCGGCTTACAGTGGGGCAAATAAGTAAAAGAAAATGGGTAAACCTCAACGATGAGAGACAGAATGTGGAAAATCACATTGTTTGATTTTTAAAGAATTTATTTGCAAATCATGGTGGAAAATAAGTATTTGGTCAATACCAAAAGTTCATCTCAATACTTTGTTATGTACCCTTTTTTGGCAATAACGGAGGCCAAACGTTTTCTGTAACTCTTCACAATCTTTTCACACACTGTTGGTGGTATTTTGGCCCATTCCTCCATGCAGATCTCTTCTAGAGCAGTGATGTTTTGGGGCTGTCGTTGGGCAACACGGACTTTCATTTCCCTCCACAGATTTTCTATGGGGTTGAGATCTGGAGACTGGCTAGGCCACTCCAGGACCTTTAAATGCTTCTTACGAAGCCACTCCTTTGTTGCCCTGGCTGTGTTTTTAGGATCATTGACATGCTGAAAGACCCAGCTACGTCTCATCTTCAGTGGCCTTGCTGATGGAAGGAGATCTCGATACATGGCCCCATTCATTCTTTCCTTTACACAGATCAGTTGTCCTGGTCCCTTTTCATAAAAACAGCCCCAAAGCATGATGTTTCCACCCCCACGCTTCACAGTGGGTATGTGTTCTTCGGATGCAATTCAGTATTCGTTCTCCTCCAAACACGAGAACCTGTGTTTCTACCAAAAAGTTCTATTTTGGTTTCATCTGACCATAACACATTCTCCCAGTCCTCTTCTGGATCATCCAAATGCTCTCTAGCGAACGGCAGACAGGCCTGGACGTGTACTGGCTTCAGCAGGGGGACATGTCTGGCAGTGCAGGATTTGAGTCCCTGGCGGCGCATTGTGTTACTGATAATAGCCTTTGTTACTGTGGTCCCAGCTCTCAATAGGTCATTCACTAGGTCCCCCCCTCTGGTTCTGTGATTTTTGCTCACCGTTCTTGTTATCATTTTGACGCCACGGGGTGAGATCTTGCATGGAGCCCCAGATCAAGGGAGATTATCAGTGGTCTTGTATGGCTTCCATTTTCTAATAATTGCTCTTCTTTACACCAAGTGTTTTACCTATTGCAGATTCGGTCTTCCCAGCCTGGTGCTGGTCTACAATTTTGTCTCTGGTGTCCTTCGACAGCTCTTTGGTCTTAGCCATAGTGGAGTTTGGAGTGTGACTGACTGAGATTATGGACAGGTGTTTTTTTATACCGATAATGAGTTAAAACAGGTGCCATTAATACAGGTAACGAGTGGAGCCTCGTTAGACCTCGATAGAAGTTAGACCTCTTTGACAGCCAGAAATCTTGTTTTTAGGTGACCAAATACGTATTTTCCACTCTAATTTGGAAATTAATTCTATAAAAGTCAAACAATGTGATTTTCTGTTTTTTTTCCACATTCTGAAAATAGAAATAGAAAATAGTTCCTAGTTTTAATGGTTCCGTCATAGTTCCTATTATGAAATTAAAAGGATATGGGCATAGGATAGGATAGGGAAGCGCTCTATGTCAAATACTTAACCTTTCAAGGTGCTTTAAAGACGCCACGTGATTGAACATGCCGGCGTGATCAGAGAACCGCAAGCTGATTGGTATAATGAAGTTTTGTGATTATTGTTGCGATGTGTCATTGGTCAAACTGGTAGAGCTACTGTTGCCATTGCTTGGCAAAAAAAAAAAAAAACTAATATGTAGAATACAGAAAAAAAATGTAACGAGTGTAGCCCAAAGTAGCAGAGTAAGAGTAGTGTCTTCTTCATAAATCTACTGAAGTAAAAAGTATGGCTTAGTAAAACTACTCTTAGAAGTATATTTTTCTCAAAAAGTAACTCAAGTAAATAATGTGTTATTACCCACCAGTGTATATGGACACAACTTTCTAGAAATGATATGTTGTATGTAATCTGTAAGTCTGTCAAATTGCTGTATTATTATTTTATCCTTAGGTGCTTTACCTTTTCGGAACTACCGTGGTATCAACGTAAAGTGGCGGCAGTTGTTTTCGCGTCACCTCCCACATCTACTTATGAAGAAGTAAGTTTCTCTTAACTCATTGAGTGTCTAGTAGATAAGAAAATGCAGAAACTGACCATTTCAGATGGTGCTGTTGGGCATAAAACAATATTTTCACAAAAATAAATAAATAAATAAATTCTCTTATTTTCCATCTTAAATATTTGAGTGTAAAAAAACTTTCCACATAAAGCAGACCTATTGCCATATGGGGAATAAATATATGCAGACCTGTCGCTAGACATGGAATATGAAATGCATGTGACGGCACAATAAATATTACCTCTGTCTTGTCTCTACAGTATTTTGAATTGGTCCACTTACACAACTGGACACTTTATTATTTAAATGTGCAGTATTTAATCTACATTTCAGTTACTTTTTAATCTTTATATATTATTATTTATTTCATATTGTGTTCTTTATTAGAATGGCAATTATCTTAATTTTGCATGAAGGAGCAACACAATCTTGTGTCTTAATCTTATTAGCTATACCGTGTGTGTATAAGCGTGGCGTGAGGTCCAAGATGGGTGTTGCCATTTTGGTGGAAGTGCGTTGACCTCACATGAAAAACCTCTACAGTGTCTTTTGCATTGAAAATAATTCAATAGCTGTTTGTTTGTACTTAAGTTTAGTTAAAACTAGAGTTATCCGATATTGTCAAATAGCCAATAATATCGGCAGATAAAAGCGTTTTAAAATATCGGCTAATATTGACATCGGTTTTTCATGATCTGTTTTGGGCCAATATGCATATGGCAGTGCTGTCATGTCCACTTATCGCCTGCCTGTTTGTGACGTTTTGATGTCCCCAGCTGGCGCTAGTTCTAAGTAGTTTTGAAAAGTTCCAGCACGTTCTGCTGACGTAAACATATGTCAACATGAGCTCATTGCGAATAGAGAGAGCTAAATTGATGAGCTAACGTCTGAAGCCCTGGGTCGAACTGGGGAGAGGGAGTGGCCCACTTCATGGATGGTGTTGGAAGCCACTCAGCCAGCAACACACGTACCTGTACCTTCATGATAAAAAAAACCCAGCATGTTTTGGAAAATAATCATATAGTAAACAAAAAACATGAGCCCGTAATTAGCCTACAGTAAAATAATTACAATAGTGTAGTGATTCTAAAGCATGTAGTGATTTTAATACAAACAGTTCAGTGATACAATTAGTTTTAACATGACTAAACGATTAGAGAACTATATAACCTGATTTAAGTAAGTAAAAATGCAGTTTTGAGTGTGTGAGTAGTCAGAGAGGTCCACTACTAATATTCACCAACCTTGGCCAAAACTTGTTCAGAACTCTGGATTTACGGTACCACAAAAATGAGAACTGTAACCTGATCAAAGGATGCATGAAGGACTTTTAATTGAATTTTTCTAAATATTGGTACAGTAAAAATGCTTAGTTTTGAGTGTGGCCGTAGTCAGAGAGGTCCACTACCAATATTCATCTACCTTGGCCAGAATGTATTAAAAATTGTGGATTATTAGTACCACAAAAATGTTAACTGTAACCTAGGCATGTGCCGGTATGATATTTTGACAGTATAACCTTCAGCAAAAATACAGGTTTCACGGTAATGCAATTATATCTCTAAAATGTGTTATCTTGAGAGGTATGGGTTAAAAAGAAAACAAAACTCTAAAATGTGTTATTTTGAAATGTATGGGTTAAGATCAGGATTTTTTGTTTTGTTTTTCATTACATATTTGCAAATTGACAGATGTGTATAATGGCAAAAGACTTTAAAAAAGTAGGCTAATGGTAGAAAGGAAACTAGTTAGCCGTCTTGGCATGGTAACCAGTAGAGGTGTGCAAAATTTCCGATTCTTAGATTATTCGCGATTCGGCCGTGGAAGATTCGAGAACGATTCACAAACATCCAAATTCCGATTATTGAAATATGCGAAGTAAAGCGCAAGTACAACACACTCAGCGCGCCGCGCGGTCTTTGGGACAATGAGGAAGGGAGCGAGAGGAGCTAAACATCATGCTTCTCATTAGAGCTGGGAATCTTTGGGCACCTAACGATTCGATTACGATTACGATTCAGAGGCTCCGATTCGATTATAAAACGATTATTGATGCACCCCCCTCCTTTTTTTTTTTTTAATAAAATAAAGTTTTGTACATTAGTTCCAAAATTGTTCAAAAATACTCTCAGGCTAAACCAAACTACTATTTCAGTATCAAGTTAACATATAGCAGTAAACAAATATACAAAAATAACATTAAATAAAAAAACTCCAGTCCCCATTCTGTATCAGCAGCTTTAAACTACATTCAATTAATTTAATGTTGTGAATCAACCGTTAAAGTTGTTAAAATTGCTCCCGTTATTCCATAATTTCCCTTTTGTCTACTTTTGACATGTGAAAGTTTTAAAACTATTTTAAAGATAGATTCAAGTCAATATTTTACCGATTTAGGAGTATTTTAGATAAAAAGTTAATTAGGTTTGCTTGGAAGGTTCGCTACAATAGCATTGCAGGGAAGTTTACTGCTTTAAGATGGCGGCCGTTTACTAACGCCCGCATCTAGCTTTTTGCAGATGTGCTGCTACCGCTACCGAGTCTATAATCCATCTAGTCCTATATAAATGATATCTACCGTAACATTATGTAGCTTAGCTGTACTTGTAGCAGCTTTTCGGCAGCAGTCAGGTATGTTGTTGTGTTTTTTTATCTCGTGGCATGAGTTGAGCTAGAGCCGTGAGTTGAGCGTTGGCATTACCCGAGGGGCCGGTTAATGAGAAGCATAATGTTTAGCTACTCCCGCTCCGTTCCGTCCCGAAGTCCGCGCGGCGCGCTGAGTGTGTTGTACTTCCGCTTTACTTGGCATATTTCAATAATCGGAATTTGGATGTTTGTGAATCGTTCTCGAATCTTCCACGGCCGAATCGCGAATAATCTAAGAATCGGAAATTTTGCACACCTCTACTTCTCATTACCCGGTCCCTCGGGTAATGCCAGTGCTCAACTCACGGCTCTAGCTCAACTCATGCTACGAGATAAAAAAAACAAAACAACATACCTGACTGCTGCCGAAAAGCTGCTATAAAGTACATCGACATAATATTACGGTAGATATCATTTATATAGGACTAGATGTAATATAGATAAGGTAGCGTTAGCAGCACAGCTACAAAAAGCTAGATGCGGGCGTAGTAAACGGCCGCCATCTTAAAGCAGTACACTTCCCTGCAAGGCTGTCGTAGCGAACCTTCCAAGCAAACCTAATTAACTTTTTATCTAAAATACTCCTAAATCGGTAAAATATTGATTTGAATCTATCTTTAAAATAGTTTTAAAACTTTCACATGTCGAAAGTAGACAAAAGGGAAATTATGGAATGACGGGAGCAATTTTAACAACTTTAACGGTTGATTCACAACATTAAAATAATTGAATGTATTTTAAAGCTGCTGATATCGAATGGGGACTAGAGTTTTTTATTTACTGTTATTTTTGTATATTTTTTTACTGCTATATGTTAACTTGATACTGAAATAGTAGTTTGGTTTAGCCTGAGAGTATTTTTGAACAATTTTGGAACTAATGTACAAAACATTTAAAACAAAAAAAAAAGGAGGGGGGGTGCATCAATAATCGTTTTATAATCGAATCGGAGCCTCTGAATCGTAATCGAATCGTTAGGTGCCCAAAGATTCCCAGCTCTAGTAACCAGCCACGTTATCTGCCTCGTTATCCAACTTATTTTATAGTATTTGTTTTAGCATCGCTAGAAACACTGAACCAGCTTGAGTGAAGTCTTGTAGCTATTGGGAAACTTTCATGACAGCGTTTACTTACCTTAAATTCTGTGTAAAGTGATGGATGATGATCATATAAATGTGAAATCATGATGGAGGGGTTGCCTGCACGTTAGCTGTCCTTCCTCCTCTAAGCCGCAGCAGTCTTTCTTTTCGATAGCCGATGTACTCCCATACTTGCAACTTTGTCTATTTTTGAGTGGGGAAAAAGCTCAGGTGGAGTGTCACTGACAGACACAGGACAGAGCAAAAACTGGAAGGGGATGGGTGAACACTGCCGTTCCAAGCCACAAATTTCTCGCTACATTTTTGGGACCTCAAAAATAGCTAATACCGTAACTACAGCATGACGGAACATTTTAGTGGTTTTGAAACCGTGACGTTTTCATACCACGGTATACCTTCAAACCGATAACCGGCACATTCCTACTGTAACCTACCATCTACTAAAACTACCCGTTGGTCAGAGGAATCACATATGAATGTACTGACGTGCCAGCGCACATAACGCACATGCAGATGGGGTAGTTTTAAGATCAAGCAACTTTATTTTTAAATGACAATGGTGGCATTATATATTTTAGAATGTTTTTAAGACTTGGGAACAACGCAAGCACACGGAAGTCAACTGCCTTGTCGCTCAGTCGGATTGCATTTACCGTGATGCTTGGATTACGCGCGTGCGTTAATTTTAAGATACGCTCATTTGACCACTGAAACAACACGTACGCTGGCTTGACCAGTTTTACGAACGTACTTATTTCTCCCCACCGGCGAAAACCCTGTATGCCAATCCGCCCTTGCTGCAGCCAGTGTACTATAGCAGTTCTTGCCATCTCACCACGTTATTTGTGCCTTATACAAGCATCGCTTGTAAGTTATATTTTTCCTTGTTTTGTATTCATGAGCGGTGTGTAGTATATTGGAGATGTGTATATTTTGTTTGGTTTGCATTTGTCGTAAAATGTGGTTACATACATTAATTTCACTGCTTGCACGCCGTACCAGCAGTTGCTATTCAAATTGACATGTCGTGTATACTTTGCTTTATTTGTGACTTTCTTATTATTGACACAATATTTTGTTGTTTTTAGTGATACAAAAAAAAAAAGATGACCTAAATAAAGCCAATTCAACTTCACTTCAATGTCTGACTTCTCTTTAGAGCAGGGGTCCCCAAACCTTTTCTTGTGAGGGCCACATAACTTTTCCCTTGTCTGATGAGGGGCTGGGGTCAGTTTTTGACAAAAAAAAGTGACGATTGCATGAGTGCCTAAATGTAAAAATGTATTGTTTTTCAGAAAGCCACAATCAAATAACCCTTGCTGGATTCTTCACGGAACAAAAGTAAATATAATAAAAATAATCATGGGAGAGAACAAGTATTTGATACACTGCCAATGGGTTTTCCCATTGGCAGTGTATCAAATACTTGGGCTCCCCACTGTATATAATGTAATATAATATAACTAGGGCTGTCAAAATCATCGCGTTAACGGGCGGTAATTAATTTTTCAAAATTAATCACGTTAAAATATTTGACGCATTTAACGCACATGCCCCGCTCAAACAGATTAAAATGACAGTACAGTGTCATGTCCATTTGTTACTTGTGTTTTTTGGTGTTTTGTCGTCCTCTGCTGGCGCTTGGGTGCGACTGATTTTATGGGTTTCAGCACCATGAGCATTGTGTAATTATTGACATCAACAATGGCGAGCTACTAGTTTATTTTTTGTTTGAAAATTTTACAAAATTTATTAAAACGAAAAAATTAAGAGGGGTTTTAATATAAAATTTCTATAACTTGTACTAACATTTTATCTTTTAAGAACTACAAGTCTTTCGATCTATGGATCGCTTTAACAGAATGTTAATAATGTTTATTAAAAATTAAAAATGTTAATCGTTTGACAGCCCTAAATATAATTGATATAATTATATTATAACACTATTAATCAAATAGATAATAACCAAATAACCCTCTCTGTGTTCTTTACAGAAAAAGCCAGAAAACAACACAAGTAAAAAAAAAAAAAAAAAAATGTTCAGGGGGCCGGACCCCGGGCCGTAGTTTGGGGACCCCTGCTTTAGAGCCTGATATTTTCGCTATCTGTCAATTTGTGTACTCACACATTCATTGAAGACAGAATAAGTGCCAATCAGGCACTTGCACTTGATGCCCAAAAACCTGATGTCAGCACCATTTTTATTTCAACAATAAATATAGTGGTGCAATATAGGTACTTTTTCCATACCTTCAGTTGAACTTGCTCTTATTTTTCACAGAATGTTTAATTGGAAAACCTTAAAGTTGCTACATTTTGCAATATTAAAGCATCCAGTGGGTCATCACAATACAATTAGCCATAATATGTTAAGTCCACGACTGCATATATCTGGATTTTTATTGTTGGACAATATCGGGTTATCGGTTAAAAAGTCATTATCTGACAACTCTGGTTAAAACATTTTTTTTTGTTTCCCCACTGCAGGCTTTGCAATTCTTCCTGCAAGCTGAACAAGGTTAAACTTTCTTTTCTGATCTAATTTGGACAGTAATGTGCAATGCACTGTACTATTAAAGGCTTCATTAGTTCACAATGAAATGCCTTTAATGGTTAATGTCCTGAATAACCAATTGGAGAAAGAGAATTTAAGCTTAACTGCTGCACCTTGTTGTCATTTTATTTTTGAAGTGGATCCAAACTTCTACAGTAAAAACCTCCTGATGGTGGGGAAGACTTACATGGCTATGAAGGACGAGCAGAAAGCCTTGCTCTGGCTAAACAAAGCTAAAGATTACCCCCCACGCACGCACGAGGACAAAGAGGTACAGTACAACCAACCTGGAGTTACTGTGTTATACGTGAGTAATACTTTTTGTGCACATGACCTCTTTCTTCTGTTTCATTGTGTTCAGGTCCATAAAGAAGCCATTGACCTGTTAAAGAAGTTCAGATAACCTGACATGCCCGTGTTCTGTAATTGTTAACGTAGTGTTATGATTGGCCTTGGACGGAGAAATCACTCATCTCAAGGGACCATCCTCACGACTTCCAAATAAAAACACAATCATGTCTTGGAAGGGAGTCATTCACGTATTTATTTATATCTCATAAATCCATCTCTGTTCATTTCAAATGGCTGAAAGCTTTGATTTCAAAATGAATCCTCTATACACCGGTAAAGGGCCATACTGTACAGTGTAGTAGGTGTTTACAGTGTTTATCTACACGCGATATGTTACAGGTGGGATGCCTTTCAGACGCTCCCAGTCTATTTCTGATATGAAACAGGCATCACAGATTTCCAAACAATGGAACGGCGGCTCTGCAATTTCTCATAATATCTAACTATGGTTTTTGTTATCGTCTTTGTACAATGAATATTCACATAAAAAGTCTCGGATTTACGTTTGATTACAGGTTTGCAATCGAAAACAAGGAAGCACAGTTTTCACAGTCGGCTCCTTTTGCTACAACATGACCATACAGTTCCTGTTTTCTCATCAATCTTTTCGACCTCAGGCTAGAACAGAAATACAAAAAGTATCTTGATCCTAAAAAAACAGACCGTCAACAGCCCTCCCCAAAAAAGAAGAAAAAATACCGGTGTCATTCGAGGTGACGCGAGGTTAGACAGTGGAATTCTAAGAAGCAGGGGGATGCTTGGTGAGGCTGCCAATTAGTTGCAAAGTTTATGCGTTGTTTTTGAGCAAACTCAACTGTGTGGAATACCAAATGGGACAAAAAATGTTAGCCAAGAGGGAGGAAGAAAGGCCAGAAGATACATTACTGGATTGAAGGCGAGCCAAAAAGCACAAAGACTGCGCATAGATTCACTAGAAGATTTCTATCATCCATCCACTTAAAACTTTCGGTCACCCACCCGTTTTTTCCCCCCTTTCGAAACATTAGCGTTTTGATTATAATCCTGTCATTTTTCATCTGCAGAAGCCTACATCGCATGTATACACAACGTTTTGATATCATTTAAGGCCTGAAATGTTGTTTAGTTCAGCATAATAAAAAA
Organism: Corythoichthys intestinalis; assembly: GCF_030265065.1. Lineage (NCBI taxonomy): Eukaryota > Metazoa > Chordata > Actinopteri > Syngnathiformes > Syngnathidae > Corythoichthys > Corythoichthys intestinalis. The sequence continues at coordinate 28,502,948 of NC_080414.1, read as the reverse complement.
CACATTGTTGCTAGATCCTTTTTTACCCAACTCAATAGTTGCTAACACGGAGAAAAAAAAAAAAAAAAAAAAAGACAACATGGATGAACTGTAATGAGCTCCTAAAGGGACATCGACAGAAATAAAATTAATTTAAACCATCCGGTGCGCAACCAATAGCGTACCGCACGAATGCTATTTTTAGACCGTGACGTCGCCATTGTAACGCGGAAGTGGGTCATTATAGACACAGCCTCGCATACAATCCATGTAATTTCTGCTTGTTTTCTCCGGTAATCTTTCAAAAAAAAGAACATGGCGATCTAACACTGCTGCTATGGAACTATGTTTTCTTCATAACTCGGGGGGGTGGGGTAAGGAATGGATCAACTTGCGCGGCCGTCCAACAGACCAGTTTAACGCCAGCAAGGTGAAGCCATTCACATTTCATATGCAGTAAACATTTTGTTGGGGGCCATGGTCCTACAGAGGACTAAGAGGTAAGCCATTTTGATATTTTTAGGCGTAGCGTGAGGGGGAAGTATGATTTCTTATCATTGAAAAAAAAAAGTTTGTTGGGTGTCACTGAGTAGCATTTGCGATCGATACACAAAAATAGCTATGTAAATTGCCCCCAAGAACGGTCAGAGACGTAAGACAACCACAGGAGATAATACAACCCCTAGCAAAAAGTATGGAATCACCAGTCTCGGATGAGCACTCACTCAGACATTTTATCATGTAGAACAAACTCAGATAAAAAGCTTGAAAAAATAATGAATTAGTTCAAAAGTGCAACTCTTTAGCATTCAGGAACACTAAAAAAATTAATTAAAAAAAACGTGGTCATTAAATGTTACAGATGTAACAGATATAACAGATATAACAGAAATGTTATAGAGCAACTGCAGGAAAATATATGGAATCGCCATTTTGAGGAAAGAAAATATGGAATCATGAGAAACAAACAAATAACAAAACACATCTAGTTAGTAGCACCACCTCTGGCTTTTACGACAGCTTGCAGTCTCTGTGGCATGGACTTGAGTATTCTTACTCAATTTGGCGCCAACTCTCTTGGATTCCAGTTGCCAGATCATCCTTGCAGGTCGGAGCCTTGCTCTGGACCATTTTTCAAATTTCCACCACAGGTTCATCTTTGTAAATCTCACTGGAACAGCACCAAACAAAAGTTCCAGCATCATTCCTTTGTCTAATGCAGATTCCTGACTCTTGACAAGGTGATGATGCTGAAACTTTGGTTTGGTGCTGTTCCAGTGAGATTTACAAAGATGACTGCCTGAAGAAAACATCAAAATTCCCTCAGTCCTTGATGATATGGGGCTGCATATCAGGCAAAGGCACTGAGGAGACTGTGGGTAAATCTTCAATAAATGCACAAGTTTACATTGAAATTTTAGACAGCTTTCTTATCCCTTCAATTGAAAATATTCCCAAGATGACAATGCATCATGCCACAGAGCTAAAACTTTTAAAGCGTTCCTTGGAGAAAGACTCATCCAGTCAATGTCAAGGCCTGCAAATAGCCCAGATCTCAACCCAATTGAAAACCTGTGGTGGAAATTGAAAAAAAAAAAAAAAAAAAAGGTCCACAGTAAGGCTTTGACCTGCAAGAATGATCTGGCAATTGCAATCAAAGAGAGTTGGCACCAAATTGATGAAGAATACTCATCAAGTCCATGCCTCAGAGACTGCAAGCTGTCATAAAAGCCAGAGGTGGTGCTACTAAATACTAGAGATGTGTTTTGTTATTTGTTTCTCATGATTCCATATTTTTTCCTCAGAATTGCACTTGCTCTATAAAAGTAACATTTACTGACCACCACAGTGTTTTTTATTAATTTCTTTTGGTGTTTCTGAATGCTAAAGAGTTGCACTTTTGAACGAATTCATTATTTTTTCAAGCTTTTTATCAGAGTTTGTTCTACATGATAAAATGTCTGAGTGAGTGTTCGTCCGAGACTGGTGATTCCATACTTTTTGCTAGGGTTGTATTAAGGACAAACGGGAGGTTGACCCGCCTAGCAACAATTGCCAACATCATGAATATTAATGAGCAAAAATGACGTGTTGCTTGCGGTACGCCATTGGCTACTTGCATAGCAAATGTCCGCTAGCTTAAATGATATATAATGCTAATGTTTACTACACTGTTTCTGGTGTGCACAAGTTGCACCCCATACTATCTGGTGCGCACCAGATGTTTTAAATTTATCTTATATCTGTCGATGTCCCTTTTGGGGCGCCGTAGAACTGGACAACGTATGAACAACTAAGCACCAGTTTTATTGGTTGTGGGACGGTTCAAAACACGGGGCGTCCAAATTAGGGTTAGTTATTCAAGTTTAGAGACCAACAACACGATCAAGAATGTCAAAATAGAACTTACGTCCTTCAGTCTTTGTGTGCGGACATCAGAGGAAAGTTTGGACTCCCCCCGTTCTGAACAGTTGATGACTCAGCATGTCATCCCGCCCCAATGGAACATGTCACCATGCACCTGTTTGAATAAGTCACCAGAAAGTGTTTCTCATGGGTACTTTGATGAATCCAAGTGTGTGTGTGTGTGTGTGTGTAAAAGCAAAAATAAGTGGATAAAAAAAATTACACTACTCCTTTGTAAAATATTTAGTTGACAATTTCATTGAAAATGTCCTGGATGCTTATTTTTAAATGTCATTTAGAAGTTTCAACCAGCAATTTTTAACTCATTCACTACCAAAGATGTATAACAATGTTGTTTATGTTGAACTGCTCATAACTAAAGAAGGACAAATGTTAGAAATAAACTTTTTTAATGATGAAAGATGGGAATTATCTTAAGTTAGTTCTGTGTTCATGTAGCTATAGTACATAACAGTTCTTTTTTAGCAGCCCTTTCAATTTTCGTCTTAGTCTTTTGGACGATAATATTCATTAGTCTTAGTCATTTCAAAATGTGTGTAGTTTTTGTTGACAAAAAACTCAAGAATAATTTTGTCTAGTTTTAGTCAACGTGCACTAAAAATGTTTTCATCTATAAAATTATACTCCATAAATAAAGGTGTCCAACTATTTCGAATGAACATTGACACACGAGCACATATTGAAGCATCTACAAGGACAACAACAACTTGTTGATACTACACACTGAGCAGTAAAACAGTACATTATTTTCAATAAATTATACCAACGTGGTCGCCAGGAACTGTATGTTTGAAAAAAAAATGTCAGAATTGTCAGAGAGGATGCGCGCTGTTAGCATTAGCTTAAAGCGAATGGTATGCTACGAGTTACATGATGTGTGTGATGATCACTCAGCACAGATCTTTAAAGGCTAAAACAACATTGTATTTTCTTTCTGGCCAACATAAGAAAAATCTTATCGTGTGTGCAAGGTGGAGTGACTGGAGACTGCACTGGTGAGTCGGAAGGGGGGTCGCAGCACGTCACGAGTGACACAACTAGACACTGCTACGATGCAGGCTAACTACACATTGTTAACGTGTGACGGAAACGATTGCGCATTTTCTTCTCGTTCTCGTCATGTCAGACGAAAAGTGGCATTTGTCTCATTACGTTTTAGTCTCCCGTGACATGTTGTTAGCTCGTTATCTTCTCGTCATCGTCATGAAAAAATTGTTCATTGCAGAAATATTTTTGTTATCGTTGACGAAAATGACATTAGTACACAATAAGGTGATGTCTTGTGACCATTGGTTTTTTTGTCAACAATGACGGTAATGAAAATATATTATTATCGAACAGTTTTTTCATGACGATGTGCTAAAAATGTGTCTTGGGAGACGAAAATGCTCCATAGTTTGCGTCATATATTCACAATGTGTGACATTTTCTTATTGTGCCTGTTTTCAGCCTGCATCGTAGCAGTGTTTGGCTGTGTCACTCATGTCACAGGCTGCCCCCTAAACAAACTCAATGGTATCCTCTCCAGGCTTGCTTGTTTTGAAACGCACGGTAATCTTTGATTTCTTTGCAAGAGAGCATATGCAATGTTGCTATAGTTTTTAAACGTCTGTGATCATCACACACTAAATATAACTCATACTAGCGTAGCGTTCACAATCACATTAGCATAAACTTTAGCATGGTGAGCGTCTGCTTAAACTCTCGGACAACTTTTTTATACATACAATTCCTGGCGTCCAGGCAGAGGTGGGTAGAGTAGCCAAAAATTTTACTCGAGTAGCTTTACTTCAAAGTAAAATTACTTAAGCGTAAAAGCAGTCATCCAAAAAAATGCACTCAAGTACAAGTAAAAACGTATGTTTAAAGGAATACCCAAGTAATGAGTAACATTGAGTAGCCCAACTGCTTCTGATGTTTGATTTAAAAAAAAAAAAAAAAAAAAATTCTCAACACAAAGTTATATAAATATATGAACTGCTATTATTAAACTGTACAATAACCTATTAGATAACTGCATTGAGCCAAAGAAATAAATAAAAAATTATTCAACTCCGCCGAGAAAAAAAATCTGCAGAAGTGAAGCATCATTCGTCAAAAGATCATGGAGGCCCTCTATTGGAGAAAATAGTTCCTAGTTTGAATAGTTTAATTGTGAATAGTGCCTTCATAGTTGCTGTTATAAAATTATGAGGATCATACCTCTGAATTTCCATGGTCAATGGTGCCAATTAAAATTTGGGAGAGAGGTTAAAATCCACGCTTTCGAGTCATATTGAGGGCAGTGTTCTATGTCAAATACTTTTATTTTTTACGGTGCTTTAAAGACACCACGTAATTGAAGAGGGCAGCATGATCATAGAACGGCAAGCTTGGGTCTGGTATAATGGAGTAGTATAGCCCAAAGTAGCGGAGTAATAGTAGCAGTTCTTCACAAATCTACTCAAGTAAATGTAACTGAGTAAATGTAACGCGCTACTACCCACCTCTGCGTTCAGGAAGGTATAATTCATTAAAAATAATGTATTGTTTGTCTGAGTGTTCATTATGATCCCAGAGTTGGTGTTGGCCTTGAAAACCTTATATACTCATTTATTTTTGGATTTTGAAACGACTAAAACTATGACATATTTTCGTCCAATAGACAGACAAAAGTTGAAAAGGGCTGCCACAAACAACACTGCTTGTGACATGATGTTTGGTAGCGAATGAGTTAGTTTGTTCCATAACATGATTTTAGTTTCTTACAAAATTGTACAGGTATTTTTTTTAATCATTTTTTAAAACAAACAAACATATTTTACAAGGCATGTTGGCTTTTTCTATCCACTGCTTCTTGGGGAATGAGATGTTGTTGGTTTAAAGGATTTCAGGCACCAGACTGCAAACTACTACTCAAAAGCTCTATAGAACTAGAGCTTCAAAAGAAGATTGCGTTACACGATAAAATCCTGTCCAAAAACACTAAGTCTTTTCACGAAAGCGGTCAGGAGGAGAGGGAGTTTATCTTCAAAAGATGTTTTTTTTTTTGGGAAACAGAAGATCTAAAAGGTAGGGAGGCTTGCATATTTCTTGATGGAGGTTTCATATATTAAAGGTCTGGTAAGATAGTTTGCGGCAAGAAGGATGCTGCAAATTAAGATTTGGTTAAAAATGATGAAATAGCTTATATACATTGGTGGTTATCTTGTGCAATTATTTGATTGATTTCAGTCGAACAATCAGTGATGAGGAGAAGGAGGGAAAACTTGAGAGGAGCGCAGCGTCTATTCTTGTCCAAATCCTTCCGTTTCCTCGATGGCGAAGAGGAGTTTCTCTTTGAGCTGCTCGAAGCTTTTGTAAGGGGGGAGGTCCAGACGGTTGAAGCTGGAGACAAACAAGAGGGCATCTGAGGTTCCTAATGTTTGAAAATGGATGGACTTCACTGCAAATTTATGACATTTTAATCACATTATTTTTTATTAAATCTAGTCAAATAGTTTTCTCCATCTTATTTTGACTATTAAAGACTAGTTAACAGCGTCAGATTATTTCACTTACTTCAAGTAAATATTACCATTTGTTCTTATTGAGCCCATACGTCTAAAAAGTTTTCACCCCCAAAAAATTTCTCCAAAATCACGAAAAATTTACTTTCAAATAATGTTTTGAACTGCTCTTGAATTCAGAACATTTGACATTTTAAAGCTTTTTTTTTTTTTTTTAAAGATTAAATATACTAATTAATTGCTTAAAATAAGTCTTGCTTATTTTTAGCTAGCTATTGTTCTTATTTCAAGAAATCTGAGTAAAATTTACTTGAAGCATTGATTTCATTTATTTCTAGTAGATTTACGCAGAAAACGAGGGAATTTAACGAGTTTTAGGGAGGTTCCCCCCCCACGATAGTATTGCGAGCATTGCGGCAGTACATTTCGTAATATTACGACTTCATTCTCGTAATATTAATTTTTTTTGTCAAGGTATTACAAGATTAAAGTCTTATGTATTATAATGCGTAGCGCTGCGTCTAGCTTATTCTCAAAATATTACGCAAAGTTACTCGTAAGACAGTGTGAACAAAAAAAAAGGAACTTTTTAACAATGCAATAAAAGCAAGAGTGATGGTAATTTTTCACCTAAATCAAGAAAATTTTGCTTTCAGTTTCAAATAATGTTTTCAACAATATCTATTCTTAAATTAATATTTCTTACAAACAAGCTTAAAAAAAAAAAAAAAATTATGAAAAAAAAAAAAAGCTGAAAATAAGCTTATTTCAAGAAATCTGAGTAAAATTTACTTGAAGCGCAATTAAAACCCCAAAACAGGTCAAAATTAAATAAAACCAACATTTTGAAATAAATACTCTGATGAATGACAAATTGTGCAATATGGCCCTTAAATTGTAAAATTAGGTAATATTAGGAAAAAGATTTTACAAGATAAAAGGCATTTTTCACAAATTATTTTTTTTTATTATTTCATAATGCCATTTTCCACAATAGCCTTTTTATTACAAAATGCTTTCCAGCACAATGAGATTTTACATGATGAAAAGCATTTTTTCACAGTCAGTTTTTTTCATAACGCTTTTCCACAATGCCCTTTTCATTTCATAATGTCCTTTTGCAGCACAATGAAATGTGTGCTGTCAATCAAAAACATTAGGCGGAGTCAGTTAAGTGATTGGCTGGATGGGTCGTGGAATCTTGCTAGCTGCGCTAGCATTTGGTAGCGCCTATAGGTAAACTTCCAGAACGCATCTAATCAAAAACACACTGCTACTGAAATCCTCGCTCAGGCTGAGGTAAAAAGACGATCCAACCGGTTCAAAACTTCTCCGAGTAACTCTGAAAGTGGCCCGCTGTTAGCCAGACTCCACAACCATCCAGCTAATCACTTAACTGACTCCACCTCATGCATTTGATTAACACACACTTCATTGTTGTGGAACCTGACATTATAAAATAAAAAGGCCATTGTGGAAACAGACATTATGAAAAAAAATGACGTGTGAAAAATGCTTTTATCTTGGAAAGGGTATTGTGGTGAAAGGGATTATGAAATTTTTATATCGTACTTTGTGAAAAATGCTTTTTGTCTTGTAAAATGTCACTGTGCTAAAAAATGACATTATGAAATAAAAAGGCTACTGTGGAAAAGGGATTATAAAATTTAAAAAAAAACACTGAAAAACACTTGATCTTTTAAAATTTTCATTAAAATATTACCTTATTTTACAATTTAAGGGCCATATTACACAATTTGTTATTATCAAAGGGTCTTTTTTTTTCTCCCAAAATATTGTTTTTATTTATTTCATTTTGACTCTTTCGGGGTTCCATAAAGCACTGGCAGATAATTTGACATATTTCTGTAGATTTACACTGAAAACAAGGGAATTAAACTAGTTTTAAGGAGGTGTGTTTTTGCAGTGCATTTAAATATTTTTGCTCATTCAGCCATGCCAGCCACATACAGTGCTGGCCAAAAGTATTGGCACCCCTACAATTCTGTCAGGTAATGCTCAATTTCTCCCAGAAAATGATTGCAATTACAAATGCTTTGGGAGTAAAATCTTCATTTATGCTGCTTGCAATGAAAAAACACAAGAGACAATAGAGAAAAAAACAAAATCATTATCATTTTACACAAAACTCCAAAAATGGGCCAGACAAAAGTATTGGCACCCTTTGAAAAATCATGTAATGTTTCTATAATTTCTGTGATGAACAGTATCTGTTACTTACCTGTGGCACATAACAGGTGGTGACAATAATTAAATCAGACTTGCAGCCAGTTAAAATGGATTAAAGTTGACTCAACCTCTGTCCTGTGTCCTTGTGTGTACCACATTGAGGATAGAGAAAAGAAACAAGACCAAACAACTGTCTGAGGACTTGAGAAGCAAAATTGTGAGGAAGCATGGGCAATCTCAAATCTACAAGTCCATCTCCAAAGACCTGAATGTTCCTGTGTCTACTGTGCACAGTGTCATTAAGAAGTGTAAAGCCCATGGCACTGGCTAACCTCACAAGATGTGGACGGAAAGGAAAAATTGACGAGAGATTTCAATGAAAGATTGTGCGGATGGTAGATAAACAACCTCCACTAACAGCCAAACAAGTTCAAGCTGTCCTACAGACTGAGGCGTCTGACTGAAAAGGGACTCTATGGTAGGATACCCAGCAAGACCCCACTTGTGACCTAGAGACATAAAAAAGCCAGGCTGGAGTTTGCCAAAACTTACCAGACAAAGCCAAAAACGTATTGGAAGAATGTTCTCTGTCAGATGAGACAAATGAATAGCTTTTAGGGAAAAGGCATCAACATAGAGTTTACAGGGGAAAAAAACGAGGCCTTCAAAGAAAACACGGTTCCCACAGTCAAACATGGCAGAGGTTCCCTGATGTTTTAGGGTTGCTTTACTGCCTCTGGCACTGGACTGCTTGACCGTGTGCATGGCATTATGAAGTCCGAAGACTACCAACAAATTTTGCTGCATAATATAGAGCCCAGTGTAAGAAAGCTGGGTCTCCCTCAGAGGTCGTGGGTCTTCCATTACCCTAAACACATTTCAAAAAGCACTATGAAATGGTTTGAGAGAAAGCACTGGAGACTTCTAAAGTGGCCAGCAATGAGTCCAGACCTAAATCACCATAGAACACCTGTGGATAGAGTTGACAATGGCAGTTTTGAGAGGGCCCCGTCAAATCTCAGAGACCTGGAGCAGTTGGCCAAAAAAGAATGGTCTAAAATTTCAGCAGAGCATTGTAAGAAACTCATTGATGGATACTGAAAGCGGTTGTTCGCAGTTATTTTGTCTAAAGGTTGTGCTACCAAGTATTAGGCTGAGGGTGCCAATACTTTTGTCCGGCCCATTTTTTGGAGTTCTGTGTTAAATTATAATGATTTAATTTTTTAAGTTCTCTTTTGTGTTTTTTCATTGCAAACAAAATAAGTGAAGATATTAATACCAAAGCATTTGTAATTGCACTCTCTGGGAGAAATTGAGCATTATCTGACTGAATTGCAGAGGTGCCAATACTTCTGGCCAGCACTGTATAAGGACTGACAGAACAATAAAATGCTATTTTCTTGGATTGTAGAAGGTAGGAGAGAACGGGATTGGTTGTCACACAATAACTCGACCACCAGAATAACAGTCATGAAATGATCAGAATTGCAGCAATTATAATCTTAAGTGTAATTGTGTAGTTATCTTTTATCAAGGTGAATTATAGAATTTTCAGATATTCCCTGTTCTTTTTTTTTGGGCTTTTACACAATAAGTTTCTAGTTATGAATGTGTTAGGATTAAGATGTATGAGGACAAAGGCAGTTTTCATTCATATTGTAGCTAGTCAGTTACTTGCTAGCTGCTAGTTTAGCCAAAAACATGAGTTGGGGTTGGTTGTCAGAATTTGGATGGGGATAGTTGTCACATCATTAACAGTATCTACTGTATATTGATAGTATCACATATAGATAGTAACAGTATCTATAGACCCTACCCACCGACGTCACAAAACCACGTGCTCGCTGTGTGGTTCCGCCCACTTGTCCGTCATTTTGTCTCTGTATTAGCATTGTTTTCAATTGATCGAGGAATTTAAAATGCATTTCATGGAAGACCCGGTGTTTTCTGATGCCGTAAACTCACTGGATGTGTTGCATAAAAGGCGTTATGTGGAAAAGCTTCGTTCTATACAGTCGCCAGATCCATATTTGATGCCCAAATCGATGTTTTTCGACCCACTGTCTTCGCCCTGTCTGCCTGACATCTGCTACGCTGATATTTACAATTATCTTGTCCACACAAAATCAGCCTATTCCCACGAAAATTTGAAAAACTTCAAGAGCTTGGAGGCTTATAAATACTTCGTTGCTGGTTGGGTGAAACAGGTCCTCGTTCGGCAGGAATCTATCTTGTGCTTGGAAAGGTGAGTTACGAAATTTTCAATTCAAAATCTTTTGTTATTGCTAACATCCACTGTCAAGTCTAATGTATTTCATGTCGTTTGTCAATGGAGTTAAGGCTTTTAATGTTTATATGGTTTAGCAATGATCTTAATTGTGGTTATTTGTCAGCCCCGTAGACGAGGCCAGTTTCTTTCACTTGGTACCAGCTAAATATTATTCAAAAAATAACGATGGTGGAAGAAAGGGAAGTCACAAACATCTTGAATTTGAAACTATGTCGTACTACGTCGTATGTTGTCGGCGATTAGCCTCGCAATGATCTTAATTGTGGTTATTTGTCAGCCCAAAACCCTCTAAGTATATCTTAAATGCATCTTACCGGATATAAAATGACTACTACATAGTCTGTGGTGATTTTTTGGTGCCCAGTTTTCACGTCGAATTGCAGCCGTCCATTTCGCTCTCCTCTTTGGATCCCTCGGAATACGGTAAAACTTCAAGTCTCTCCTTCCATCTTCTCTGTTAGTGCAACCAACAGCCACACACGCCTTCACCATTTTGATTATTAATGTTAAGGAGCAGAAAAACACGCCGTAAATAGGAGAAATGTACGTAGCCGTAACAGGTTAACACTGTTTTGACGGACAAGTGGGCGGTACCATTCAGGAGAGCGGAGCTGTGACGTCACGTGGGTAGGGTCTATACATATCCTTATCAGTATTCCAAGTATTTTTATTGTCACTGTAAAGGGCAAAGTGAAACTGTTTTCTAGCAGCTCACTGTTGTGTACATTGTATAAATAAAATTTTAAAACTACCCTCTAGAAAATAAAAAAACAACCTTGCAGAAAATAAATAATTTAAGGCTGCTAAACACTACAGTGTGCGGGCAGATACTACATATATCATCATTGTGTTTCACAAGATACTGATTTTCAGTTCTGGACTCAATTTTTTGTTGAATAACTCTAAATGAGTTCTTGAGTGTGATGAGTTTTTCTTTTCAAACACTAACCTGAAAAATTGATGTGCTCAGTTATACTGAAACATGTTCTAATTTAATGGTAACATTATATTATTGTTGATGTTCCTTATTTATTAAGATAATTATACAAGTAGTCCCCAGGTTACGACGTACCCGACTTAGATAATTCCGATTTTATGATGCCGGAGTCTCGTTTTTTTTTTTTTTTTTTTAAATAATGATGACTTTCGGTTTGTGATGCATACTTTTATTTTGGTGCAAGAAGCGTAGAGCAGGTAGTACTAATAGCACACGAGTAAGAGTGCATATACACACGAAGAATAACGTATTTGCGCACACACGAGGAAGAGCGCATTTGCTCCCACGAAGAAGTCGCGCAGCTGAGTGAGAGAGAGGGGACAGATTACAGCTGCAAGCCTGCGCTCACACTTGTTGCTTGTGAACCATCCACAGAGGCATCACCTGTATATAACACCGTTTGTACCATTTATTGAGCAATTTCAATGGTGGCCGAATATTTGGGGTGAGTTTATGTGACTGTTTTTGATGATGTGCGGATGCTAACTGATACATGCTAATCGTTTGTGTGGATTCTTATAGCTGTATCAGCATCTAGTTATAAACAAATTTGAATTGCTGTTATTGAAGCTGAAACTGATTTAATTTCATTTTTATTTTAGTTTCATTCCGCAAGTGTTGATGTCATGAGCAGCTGAATAAAGCTACACGGATGTCTGACAACGTCATTTCGGAGCTTAGCTCGCTGTCTAGCTAGGACTTAGCTCAAACATCTTGGCGAGGACGGTACAATCACGTATAATACATGTTTTTTGGATAGTTATTTTGAGATTTAGGGAATATTTAGGGGAACCTAAAGGGTTAGTTCCGATTTACGTGGAAATTCGGGTTACATCGCCAGCGTAGGAATGGAACTCATTCGTAACTTGGGGACTACGTGTATGTATATATATATATTATATATATATATATACACATTATATTATGTATATATAGGATATACTGTATGTATATATTTTCCCCAAGTGGAAGCTTCCATGATCCTAATAAATTTAATAATTAAAAAAATATATATACATATATATATATATATTTATTAAAAACCAGGGCTGTCAAATTTATCGTGTTAACAGGAATGAATTTTTTTAATTAATCATGTTAAAATATTTAACGCAATTAACGCATGCACGGGACGACCCATTCACGCATTATCGCAAACAGTACAATGGCGCTGTTTTACTTATATTCAGTGCTAAGAGGCAGCATCAAGTGAGTGGAGTAGATACAGGCATTCAGTGCAGCCGTGGTTATACTTGACACCTCTCCCACAATAACTATAGATAGTGTGGGAATCGAGGTGGGGAAGACTGATAGAAGTTGACCTTTTCCTTAACACCATATATTGCACACAACGCAAAGAAAATATAGCATTTGCGGGCACCACACACAGTCATGGTTGCACCACTTCCCATCATGCATTTGGGCAGAAGTTAAATCGCTACAGTATCATTAACTGAAAGCTCAACAAATACACTAGATGGCAATATTTAGTCACAATATACAAACTCACATTTATCCTTTAAGAATTACAAGTCTTTCTATCCGTGGATCCCTTTCACAAAAAGAATGTTAATAATGTTAATGCCATCTTGTGGATTTATTGTTATAATAAACAAATACAGTACTTATGTACAGTATGTTGAAGGTATATATCCGTCTTATCTTTCCATTCCAACAATAATTTACAGAACAATATGGCATATTTTAGAGATGGTTTGACTTGCGATTAATTACGATTAATTATTTTTAAGCTGTGATTAACTTGATTAAAAATGTTAATCGTTTGACAGCCCTATTAAAAACAAAACAACTTAAAATTCATTCAGAAATTTGTCATCAATTTCAAGAAAATCCCCTTTAAATAATAAGAGTGGCAAAAAGACAAAAGAGTCAGGGTGTCTTAGATAAAAAAATAATGTAAAAATGAATATATTAAAAATTGAAAAAGAAGTTAAATCTTAGATATTAGGGATCCCTATAATAAAGGAATAACTATTCTAAGATGTGCTGATGGTAAGATATTCATGTAAAAATTGTACCACCAACCCCGTTTGGCAAGTGCAAGTTAAAATAATGTAAGAAATATAACTCAAGTGAACATAAAAAGCAGTTTTTCACTCATTCACTGCAAACGAACAAATATATGGGAGAACAGGTTTGATTTCGAATGCAAAGAACAACATGAAATTCCAATGCATCCTACCATGTGTGGCTCCTGGGAAGCCATGTTTCCTTCCCAACCTTCTCAATGCAGAACTTCTGAGGCCCGTTACTTCCTACAGTGGCAAACAAGGCCAAAAGTGTGAGGCAGTGAAAAAAATAAAACATGCCAAAACTTTGCAAGGCCCATCTTTCGCTGACCCATGAGCTCAGCGAAGCCGCCCAGAGGGAGCCGGCAGGTCCCAGTGACGAACTGCATGAGGCGCAGACGCACTTCATTATCCACTTCTTTCACCAGCTGCGGGGGAGGAAAGAATGAACAACGCACAACCGTCAGTACAGTTTCTAGGGTTCGCAATTTTCCAAGTCAGCTACATTTCATATTGAACCCGAGTTAAATCACAGCAACGCAATTCTGATGTCTGGCACTACGCCTGAGCAGATGAGTGACGACATTTGCTTGCGGAGGAATTTTGTTGTGTGAAGCTTAGCTTTTGTCAGCCAATCATATATTAAGTGTCAGAAAAATATGCTTCCATTCATCTGGATGGCATATGTTGGCACAGTAGACTTTACCTGCCAGAACCAGATGATCTGCTTACTGTTCCTTGTATAATGGCGATACACTGTATTCCTTTGCCAGTCCTGCAAGTCCACTTCTTGCATGCCACATAGCATCACCTGGATCACACACATACAGTACAGAAATCATAACACGCACATTCATAACTAGAGGTGGGAATCTTGGGGCATAACGATTCGACTACGATTCAGAGGCTACAGTTCGATTATGAATCGATAATTGAAGCCCCCCGCCAGCTATTAGCTGCTTTTAATATTTTGTACATTAATTACAAAGATTGTACAAAAATCCTCTCAGGCTTAAATAAACTACTATTTCAGTATCAAGTTACAGGCATGAAAATGGGTCAGGGGTTAAAAACGTTACAAGGGTGTGGGGAAAATATGTTACGGTAGTGCTGTCTCAAACGACTAATTTTCTCCCAATAAGTCAGCAGACTTTTTATGATTAGTCGACCAATAAAAAAAAAATATATATATGTATATTAACAATTTAGCAATCAAATTTTTGTTGACGCTCATTAATTCACAAAAACATTTAGTAACACTAAAATTCTTTGTTAAAAGTACAAATGAACATGTAAATAACAATAATTAAACACACATAAACAATGAGGTCAAATGTTGATAGCATTTACCAGTGCAAAAGAATGGAATGTAAACTGATTCAGAACACTGACTTCGCCTTTCCAACATTAATCAAAACAATTCTTAAAAACAAAATCTAGCATTATTATTAAGGTTGTTCCGATCATGTTTTTTTTTGCTCCCGATCCGATCAAGATCGTTTTAGTTTGAGTATTTGCCGATCCCGATATTTCCCGATCCGATTGCTTTTTTTTGCTCCCGATTCAATTCCAATCATTCCCGATAATTTTTCCTGATCATATACATTTTGGCAATGCATTAAGAAAAAAATGAATAAAACTCAGACGAATATATACATTCAACATACAGTACATAAGTACTGTATTTGTTTATTATGACAATAAATCCTCAAGATGGCATTTACATTATTAACATTCTTTCTGTGAGAGGGATCCACGCATAGAAGGACTTGTGACATTGTATATTGTCACTAAATATTGCCATCTACTGTATTTGTTGAGCTTTCAGTAAATGATACTGTGGCCATCCCAAATGCATGATGGGAAGTGGGACCATGACTGTGCAACGTGCTACCAATTGGTATATCTTCTCTGCGTTGGGAGATAACATAAGGTGTTAAGACAATGATCAAATGCCACCTTACTTCCCCACATTGCTTCCCATGATATTTCTAATCATGGGGAGAGGGATTGCAAGGCTTTAGCCAATTAATAAAAGGCACCAAAGGCTGCGAACGTTCACTCTACTCAACTTGCGCTGCCTTTTATCTCTCTATATAAGTAAAACGGTGTCATTACAGATTGAGCGCGACAATGAGTGAGAAGGTCATGCAGCGCATGCATTAATTGCGTTAAATATTTTAACTAGGACTGTCAAACGATTAAAATTTTTAATTGAGTAAATTACATCTTAAAAATTAGTTTATCGTATGCATAGCTATTTTGATATGGAATGCCAGTTCATGTTGCATTGTTGTTTAACTGTGTGTCAGAATAGGGCCTCATTACTATAGACTAAAGTGCTTTTCTTTTTGCGAACATTATTTTTTTTTTTGGAGAGATAGGAATATTATTTTTGTTGTGCTTTAACTAAACGATACTTATGTTTGTTGTGAAGGAGTTGCTGAAGCTTATGCCAATAAACGGCGCGGTCCAAAGAACGCATGTGTCCACTCGCCTTTACTGTATAACATACAGTATATCTTTACATATCTTATCCAAAATACAACAAGAGACTCATAATTGCCACTAAAAGAAAGTAAACTTACTGAAATATGTGTGGGGCACAAATAGCAATTTGCATTGCACTGTGAATACAGCATAAACGTCTCACAACTACTAATTCTCCCACGTTTAGAAGAAATAACATGAGTATGGAATGGCGCTGCCCCCAAGCGGCCGGTGGCATTCTCTTCACTCTTATTGTCCATAAACGGCCTCATTGTGATCTGTTTGAGGCAATGTGCGAGCGAGTCATTCAGTGCATGCGTTAATTGCGTCAAATATTTTAACGTGATAAATTTAAAAAATTAACGCCCGTTAACGTGATAATTTTGACAGCCCCAATTTTAACGTGACACGTTTTTTAAAAAATTCATTGCCGCCGTTATCGGGATAAATTTGATAACCCTACCTTAAGCCTAAACTAAAGACTCTAGATGAGTGTAACATATTATGTCTGTGACGTTAAATACAATTAGAAAACGATTTAATTAAAATATATCTATATATACAGTATATTAAAAAAAGGCATGGCCGATATTTTTTTGCCGATTCTGATACTTTGAAAATGACATGATCGGACCCGATCGATCGGTATCAACATCTCTAATTATTATTATAGTATACTACTATATATAATAGTATTAATTATAATATTCATTGCCAATCATATTTTTCAAAAGGGGTATCATTTTAAAGCTATTCTTAGTGTGGAATCTGAATTCTGTAGTATTATAGTATTTACATATAATAGTATTGATTCTGAAGTATGTGGGATTAACTCCAGAAATCGTTATTTATATGAACGTGACATACTTTTATTTTGAAATGTTCACCGGAAGTCATTGCTTGTGGTGTCACTCATAGATTTTTTTTTTTCGTTTGAAAATGCTGTTAGCCAGCGATTTTTAACGTTTGAAGTGTCACCTTTTAACCCCAAGCTTACGTTTCGGAGAAGACTGCCAATGTTTTATAGCAGGCTAAAGTAGGTTGTCTCTTTTTACCCATTAGTCTCAATGTGGCAATGCTAACGTTTACAGTGTTTAATATACATGCGTTTCCTCATTTTTTATGTCCGAACTGTAATCCTTCGGCGTGTTGATTACCAATAAACATCTGTGAAATGAAATGGAGTCTCATATGTCATCTACACGCATGTGTGCCGAGTGCACCCAGCACGCAGGCACGCAATGATAAAACCTTGAAATAGCCTTGAAAAATATCACCCTCATTTTTAATTACCTTGCGACAAATGGACTCATTGCATATCGCGACAGGCTTAGCAACTTCAATAAAACATGTAGTTAGTTAGTTACATGGAATTACGACCCCCATCCCCTTAAAAATTTTCTCCACGGATTTACACAATTCACATACGTCACCCTTTTTTACTTTAAAACGGCGAATTTCGCCGAAAGGTGAGTGATTTTCATGCCTGAAGTTGGAGTAATTTTCAGCGATTAATTACGATTAATTAATTTTTAAGCTGTGATTAATTAAATTAAAAGTTTTAATTGTTTGACAGCCCGAATTCAACCCTTACTTTTCGAGGCTGTGGTCATAAAGTTAATATGAGAAACTTAAAACTGTTCAATGTTGCAACTGTTCAATTTGCACATTAGATATTTTTTTTAAAAGTCTGAGCCAATGTTACTTATTTTTATTTTGTTTTTCAAAATATCTACATTTCAGAATATTGTAGTTTCTATTTTTGAGCAGAATTCTAGCTTCGTATAGGCCAGTGCTTCTCAATTATTTTCTGTTACGCCCCCCCAAGGAAGACGTAAATGTTTCGCGCCCCCCCCCAACTCTCTGCCGCCACTGTAACTAGTATCATTCGTCTATATTACTATTATAAGTACGCCTCAGCCTAACATTGTGTCCTTTTTTTCTATTAAAGAAAAAAAGTAACATAGATCAACTTATAATAAAGTATAACTTTTTTAACATTGTGTTGCTTGTAACAGAAAAGACAATTTGCCTGAAGTTAAAAAAAAAAAAAAAAAAAAAAAGTCACATCCAAACTGTAAAAATACACTCAAGGTACATTTTTGACCATTTGATACTGAAAAATAAAATGTAATAAAATCAGTAAATAATAACAAATTCAAATTGATTAGAAACATTTACTCTTCAGGACAACATGCCAAAAAATTTGACCGAAAAAAAACAAAACTGAATAGAAGGGGGGGAAAAGGTCTCTGGACAGAAGGAAAGTTTTTATTTTCGCTGATTCACCACAGTGCTCACTGGTTTACTGATATAACACTGACAAAGCGGGACGATTGTGACAATTGGCAATATTCGGCACATTTTCGCTGAAAAACGTGGCGTCTTAACTGATTTGGCTTCTCCGCTATAATCATTTTTAGACTCAGTAAACAGTGGTCTTTCCTCATTTCCCACTATATTAAAAGTCAAAGGCAAACGGCCCGAAAAAAGCGCATTCTCGGCGGCCGAGGGAGAACCGTAGGTGAGGGCGGTGGTCGTGACGATCCCAAGCCGAAAACAGCACTTCTCGGCCGGACACGTGAGAAAGACAGTGGGTCGCTGCGTGAGTCCAGCTCTGCATGAGTCTCTTCCGTGTGCTCTTGCTTACTTCAAAAATACTGCACGCACTTTGAAAATGAGAGCGCCACTGCCACCCACGGAGTGGATGTGCAAGTACACTTTATTCTAGTACGGCAAAAAAAAAAAAAAAAAAAAAAAAAGCATGTTCCCCGAGGTCACTCGCGCCCCCCCCTGGCATCGCTCTGCGCCCCCCTGGGGGGGCGCGCCCCACCATTTGAGAAGTACTGGTATAGGCTAATGTTGCTATTGTTGAAAGCACAAAAGTGTGTAATAAACAACACATTTATATTTTGCATTTTGCTTTCTTACTGTACCGAAAATGAACCGAACCGTGACCTCAAAACCGAGGTACGTACCGAACCGAGATTTTTGTGTACCGTTACACCCCTAGTATAAATATGTATGTATCGATCATCGTTATCATGAGCTTTGGATCGCAAATCATATCGTGAAGTACTAACTGCTGGTAATCCAAGTCATTTTACAAGGAAAAAAAGGGCAAAACTAGTACCACACAGTTCATTGTATTTAATCTAATTACTCAAGTGAAAAGAGTAACTCATATGTTTCCGTTTTCACAAATGTTGTGTACAAAGGTCACGCATTTGTTTGTAGTATTGACCGAGACTATGGATAGTTACAATGTTATAATAATGATGGAAATTTTGATGGTTTCAAAACAGTTGTTTAATGTTCACATGGATCACAAATGCTTCTCAGGAATCTCAAAAAACCGTGACGAATCCTTACGGGAATGTGAAGGAGTTACAAATGAAAATCAATCCCTTTAATCATAATAAACGTCTTACCAAAAATCCAAATATTCAGTGAGAATATAAACAATTATAGAAATATAGTGAATGCCACCAAAGAATTTTCCCGGTGTATGTGTCCCACCACAATCAACGAAGAGCAAATTCTGCTTACCTCAAGCTCCTTTTCATCGAAATACTGAAGCCACTGAAGTGGAACTACCTCATTAAAACCATCCAGGAAAGCTTTGGTTTGACCTTCAACTCCACGGGAGAACCTCCACTCTGCCATTAAACTGCAAACCACACAAAACATTAAAACGTTGCATATGCTAAACGCTAATCACTTCAAGTGCCCGAACCTAATGTACTCCTCCTTGTTTTCCTCTGTGACTAGAACGTTGGTGCCATCAGGTTTGAGGTCGTGCGATGTGATTTTGCCTAAGATCTCCATGTCCACTGAGAAATACATCTCCAAACCACACTCCTCAATGTTGTTGTCCCTAAGAAGAAACAAATCATTTTACATACAGTGGTAGGAAAAAGTATCTGAACCATTTCAAATTTCTCACATTTCTGCATAAAATCACCATCAAATGTGAGCTGATCTTTGTCAAAATCGCACAGATGAAAAAAACAGTGTCTGCTTCAAGTACCGTAATTTCTACTACTACACTACTACTACTACTACTACAAGCCGCTACTATTTTCCCCTCATTTTGAATCCTACGACGTGTGCAATGATGCGGACAATTTATACATTATCGCAAGGCCGCCAGGGGCACTCGAGCATAAAATGTAAGAGTGAGACACATGGAATATAGGCGTCGTGGCAGACGCTAGTTTGCACTATTACCGGTAATTTACCTTTGAGCATGAATAAAAGTAGCAGACCCCATCTTTGTGCATGATTAAAATTAGCAGTCCTGCATCATGGAAAATGCTAGAAGAAATACATATGACACAGCTTTTAAGTTAAAAGCAACTGAAGTGGCTGATCAAGTAGGAAACAGCTGCTGCACATAAGCAGCCATCAAGAAGACAAACTCCATTCCAACTGTGATTCCTGGGGGCACAACAAAGTGTCTGCAGCAACTTGACATTAGTGTGAATTGTGCTTTTAAAGTGGGACTCAGAGTTGAATGAGAGGCTTGGATGACCAGCGGCGAGAGATTGTTTACCAAAACTGGCCAGTGGCAGACTTTTGCACAAGTTTGCCAGTGGATCCTGACAGCAGTGCGAAAAAAATCCACCATCACCAACGGGTTTCGAAAAGCCGGTCTGCTGCGTGACAGAGGACGGCACAAGCTCAGGAGGCAATTTGCCTCACTATGAGATACATTGAAAGTGACAACGAAAGAAAGACTGAGAAGGTGCGTGGCAAAGTATATCTGAGCCCATTCATAGCAGACACTGAGGGTGAAGACTTCCATGGTTTTATTCCACAGGAGGAAGAAGAAGATGGCTGACAAAGACTTTAGTGTTTCTAATAACCAGTCCTGTTAGTGCTTTACTGCAGTCTTGCTGCGATGTAACTGCCGTGTTGCTGGCGCTGTTTGGAAAGAAAAGTTCAATTTAAAATTTTGAAAACTGTATTTTTTTGTAAATATCTCATGTAGTAACATAAAATATGAACAGATCTAACTATTCAAACGAATCACGTTGTGGCCAAAGACTAAACAGTACAGTGCGTCAGGGTGATTGATTTGAGGGATGGGGAGTCCCTTTCGTTCTCACCAAACAATCAGAAGTTAAAAAAAAAACTATTTGCTATCACTCTGCCCAGCTTGCCTAAACAGCCTGTTCCCTGCTGAGCTGCTGGATTACAAATGTTGCCGTAGATACTACAATTATAGATATGCAATGGTAAGTTTTAATAACTATATCCTGAAAACAGCCAACACAATTGATTGCATGGGTCATCTGTGATTCTCATGCGTGCATATGTTGTTTTTATTGGCATGCTAGCAAGCACCATTGAGTCGTGCTGGCTTAGCCTCGGCAGAGCCCTGCAACTAACAAATGAGAAAATGCATGAAATTTGTTGAAACCAACTCCACTGACTAATCAAACCCTCACTAACTAAGGAAAACATTCTGAACTTCCCCTTTAATGTCTCAATACTTATGCATTATTTTCATTTTTTAAGGGTAGTACAAACCCATTCGCCATCATTGTCTTTGTTACTTGGGCAACAGATAATATTGATTCCGTGAAAATATTCACCTTATCCATATAAGTGAGTTATAGAACTCAGGGTCGATGGACTCTAAATCTTTGAGGATGAGCTTCTTATTGAGCATACGTTTGTAGAAAGGCAGGGAGAAGCCCGTGTCGATGAACTTTCCATGAAAAAGTGCCTAAGGGCAGAGAAAATATAATATCATTTTCAGATTGTATTAGTCACACCTGCCTAGTTTGTCTAAGGGCGAAGCAAAGAGCCAGAGCTTACATGAATGTATATCATCTATCAAATGAAATCTCAAAATATGGATGCATTTTCACACTAGGCAGTTAAACTGAGCAGATTGTTAAGTAACAGCATGAGGTAACTATATCTATACTTATATAATGTGTGTGTGTGTGTTCGTTCCCTATGGACTCCGAAACGGCTGGGCAGATATTTAAAGAAATTTCACACATTTGTACTTCATTTTTCTGGGACTGTTCATCGATGGGTTGGATTTCTTTAGGCCTCCATTTAGTTTGGAAAATGGATTCAAAACTCCAAAAATTAGCATAGAAAATCCTTGACTGTGGCGGCAACAGCATCATCTTTTGGGCAAAAGACGCGTCTCTTGCAATTGCAATGTCACAGTTGGCTTTCAAACTTTACAGTTTCATGTATAAATTTAAATGTACTCGACAACAGGACGCTGGGTTTATTTATTTTTTCTTTTTTTACAATTTTTCAGAATATCAGTTAGGGATTCATTTTGGCTGGATGTTCATACTGTAGTGAGTGTTATTTATTATGTGTTATGCCCGCAATGGTTCATGGGTAGTTGTGGCAACCATGATTGATACTGGTTGTGATTGTATGGTGTTTTCTGTTTACTAAAAGCGCTGTCCCTTAGGGTAGTGCGGTGTATCAAGAGCATTTAGTGTGAAACATAAAAACTCTCTCTCATTCTTCTCCACGTCGCTCGCACACAGTGTACACAGTGATGGTAAAGCGATTGCGCGTTAACCCATTTATGATGTCCTTTGACTTTTACTACATTACAGTTGAACCTCTGAGGAAAGTATTTTTTAACTGGCATTCGTTTGTATTGTATTCACATTACACAAACCCGAGAAGCACCCGTGCCATACTGCTAGTGAATAATAAATGTGAATAAACAGTACTCTAGGCAACAACCCACTTAAATACGGAAACACTGTTCAAAAAAGAAAAATATCAGGGAAATTTCCAATTTTTGGGGGTTTAACTCTTTTCAATTGTTTTATATTATGAAAATGCTACACAGGTGTACATTGATATCTCATTCGCAAGCAATGGTCCACAACTGTGGGAGTATTTTTTTTAAAAGAATAGCGTGCATTATAAAAATGATTGTTGGAAAGTCTAGATTTTCCAACAGCTTTGTTGAGGTAAACTGTAGTCCTTCTATGTCGATCACTGACAACAAACGTGTATGAACCTCAGCAAGAATAGCAAGCAGCACGTTTTATTTAACAATAAACTATACTTGTTGCAATTTAACCCCAACACCAATCCCAGCTCAAAATGTTTAGAAAACGTAACATAAATCTGAAAATATTAAAGCTTCTTTTGTACAACAGTGTATTATTTTAAATTGGCGAGATATTGTGCTCCAAAAACATAAAAATATATTGCTTATACTACCTGACCATTTCACACAAATACACAAGTTCTGTATTGGAATTGGTGTCCTTATATCCTTAGAAAAACTATGGCTGCCAAAAACAACTATTTATGCCTGCTGATAGAATGTTAATCACATTTGATTTATTCCCCGGAAAAGAAATAACTAACCATGCAATGTTTAGAATTCTAGTATAAAGCTTATTAAATCCAAGTGGACTATTTCCAACTTCCAAGCAGTCTCAAAAACAGGGGTACATTCATAACAAATCGCTGCATTATTGTCTGACTTGGAAAGAAACATGGCACCATTTGCACAACAGTATAATATATTTTGAACAACACAAGTAAATATGCAAAGTATAAAAACATCTGCTAATTCTGTGGTCTAACATATAAATATTGGAGTGAGAGGAGCTTTTTGAGAGCATACCATTGCAATAAATCTGCCGATAAAGCAGAAATATGAGAGGTGGTCAGGGTTGATAGCAGAAGCCGGGTTGATCTGCAGGCAATAGTTGCTCTTGCCAGCGTACTCAAATAGACAGTACATTGGGTTCAGCACCTCATGCGACAACAAGAAGAACCACTCCCTTAAGAACCAGACGAGGGAAAACAAATTCAGTTAGGGAAGAGAGACAAAAATAACCGAGGACACAAATTTCAGCAATGTTGCTTTGCAATTTAATATCATTTTAATAAATTACCGAGCTAAGCCTCCATAATCGAGACCCTCTTCGCCTCTAAAGATGACGTAAAGTCTCCGCCTTAAGTCGTAAGGTTTCAAGGCCATAATCTAAAACGCACACAAAAACAATATTACACATGAACAAGTAGCACTAGTATACAGTGCCCTCCATAATTATTGGCACCCCTGTTTAAGATGTGTTTTTTAGCTTCTAATATTTTTTTTAATTCAAATAATATCGGACCTTAATGGAAAAACAGAGAAAAATCCAACCTTCAATACAAGTGCATTTATTCAGTGGGGGAAAAAAATCCCACATAAAGAAATAATTATTTGACATCAAATAATGTGTGTCACAATTATTAGCACCCCTAGTGTTAATACGTTGTACAACCCCTTTTTGCCAACAAAACAAGGTGAGATGGCCATGGGAGGAGCTTGATTTTGTGTCTGGTGAACCATTTCTGTGTAGATTTGGCCCTATGTTTAGGGTCATTGTCTTGCTGAAAGACCCAGTGACGACCCATCTTCAGCTTTCGGGCAGAGGGCAACAGATTTTGATTCAAAATGTCCTGGTATTTCAAAGCATTCATGATGCCATATACCCTAACAAGGTTCCCAGGGCCTTTGGAAGTGAAACAGCCCTACAGCATCACTGACCCACCCCCATACTTCACAGTGGGTATGAGATGCTTTTCAGCATACGCATCTTTCGTGGCACGCCAGACCCACTTAGAGTGTTTGTTGCCAAAGCACACGGTCATAGTTGAAGCCTGGGACCATGTGCTTTGGTCAGATGGGACCAAGATTGAGCTTTTTGGCAACAAACACTCTAAGTGGGTCTGGCGTGCCACGAAAGATGTGCATGCTGAAAAGCACCTCATACCCACTGTGAAGTATGGGGGTGGGTCAGTGATGCTGTGGGGCTGTTTCTCTTCCAAAGGCCCTGGGAACCTTGTTAGGGTGCATGGCATCATGAATGCTTTGAAATACCAGGACATTTTGAATCAAAATCTGTTGCCCTCTGCCCGAAAGCTGAAGATGGGTCGTCACTGGGTCTTTCAGCAAGACAATGACCCTAAAAATATGGCCAAATCTACACAGAAATTGTTCACCAGACACAAAACCAAGCTCCTCCCATGGCCATCTCAGTCCCCAAACCTTGTTTTGTTGGCAAAAGGAGGTTGTACAAAGTATTAACACCAGGGGCGCTAATAATTGTGACACACATTTTTTTAAGTCAAATAATTATTTCTTTATGTGGGATTTTTGCCCCACTGAATAAATGCACTTGTATTGAAGGTTGGATTTCTCTCTCTTTTCCAGTAAGATACCATATTATTTGAATAAAAAAAAATTATTAGAAGCTAAAAAACACATGTTAACCAGGGGTGCCAATAATTATGGAGGGCACTGTAGGCTGAGTAGATAACAATCTATTTACCTGCTGGAATGAGTCTTCAAACAAGGTCTGTCTAGAAACGGTGATCTTCACATGGCTAGGGAGGGCATTTGACTAGGCACAAAGATAACGCAATGTAGTATTAAAAAGGTGAGTTGCAAAATAAAGCATAAGCAACACATACCTGGCACAGGTACCGAAAATGGGCAAGTTTCCACCGGAAGCTGCGCTCATATGCAATCTGTGGACCTTTGGTGCTGAACACAAGTCAAAAAGTCAAGTTCAGGAGCAGATTCTACTTTTTCATAGATTGAACATGTCTACATTTACTGCATCAATTAGGTCGGTCCTGAAAAAATCTTACACAGAGGACTTTCCAGTGCGGGGGTCGCTAAATGTCGTCGTTCTGGTGTTATGATCCACAAAGTATCGAACACCTTCCCTCGTGTAGCGGATTTCCCAACCCTCGGGTAGAGGGTCCTCATTCTGTAGCCTGAAACACATCACATGTTTTTTTGGGGGGTAGAAGTTGAATGTGCATCAATATATGTTTTGGCATGAACTCAATCCCCGATGAGTAACAACATGGGAAAAATCTTTGGCTCGGTTATATTGTTTCAGATGTGATATTCTATTGTGACTTAGTATTAAGTAGAAGTGGGAATCTTGGGGCACCTAATAATTTGATTACGATTCAGAGGCTACGATTCAATTATGAATCGATTATTGATGCACCACAAGGCTATTAGCGGCTTTTAATATAATTTCCCTTCTGTCTACTTTGGACATGTGAAACTCTTAAAACTGTTTCATCATTTAAAGATAGATTCAAGTCAAGATTTTGACGATTTAGGAGTATTTTCGATAAAAAGTTAATTAGTTCGCAACAACACCCTTTCAGAAAAGTCTACTGCTTTAAGATGGCGGCTGTTTACTAACGCTGGCGAGTCTGTCATTTCGCATTTAGTTCTTTATACATGTGATATCTACAGTAGCATTATGTGGGCGTAGTTTGTAGCGGCTGTCGGCCGGAGTCAGGTATTATTGTTTTTTATCTTGCTGCATGAGTTGAGCCAGAGCAGTGAGTTGAGCATGATGTTTACTTTCGGTCCGTTCCTCATGGCATTCCGAAGACCGCGATGACTGTGTTTTAGTTCCGCTTTACTTGGGATTTTTCATTAATCGGAATTTGGGTGTTTGTGAATCTTTCTCAAATCTTCCACGGCTGAATAATCTAAGACTCGGAATCTTTGCACACGTGTAGTGGTTAGTACTAAAGATGCACGATAATATCGGTTACCGATATTTATCGGCCGATAATGGCAATTATGAAGTCACACCGATAATCCAGATTTTTAAAAATGCAACCAATAATGCAATCCGATAATTATATACGTGATTTAGCCTCCTAATGTGTGCAATAGACGCAGTTTTATCCAATCCTGCGCCTGCGCCTCAACCTCTCTTAAAGGCATTTTTGTGCAATTTAGTATTTACTTTGTAAATATTATTAATCAAATAATACAAATTGTCTAGATGTTGGAATTTACTACTTGTTAACATTTGATGTGGAAAACGTAGCAATAAATTCTATTTTTGCACAGTAACATTTGCTCCTATGTATAATTTAAAATTGTATATATATCTTTTGATAGAATTATTGGCTTGACATTATCGGTTATCGGCTGGAAGGAGGAGGAAATTATTGGTTATCGGTATCGGTTGAAAAATGCATTATCGTGCATCACTAGTTAGTACATTGTCTTTTTTCCATTGGCCTCAATGGCGCAATGCTAACGTTTTACAAGGTTTAATATAAAAAAGTTTCCTTATTTTGTTTGTTTGAACTTTAATTTTATGGTGTGTTGATGACCAATAAACATCTGTGAAAGGAACTGGAGTCTCATATGCAATCAACACGCACATGTGCCGAGCGCACGCAGCACACGCAAACTTACGAACGCAAGCGGCGATAAATTGCAGCCCGGAATATTGCTGCCCTCATTTTTATTTATCGTGCGATTAATTGACTTATTGCATATCATGACAAGCTTATACGTATGATAATTTACAGTACTTGACTAGGTGGAAGATGGCTGACTTTGTATGACTGTGTAATGCTAATATTGACGTTCAGAGATTCTTATTGGCAAAACAAATGTTCATTGCCAGACATACCGTATTTTTTAAGTCACAGTTTTTTTTTTTCAGTTTTGGTAGGGGTGCGACTCATAGTCTGGAGTGACTTATGTGTGAAATTATTAAAACATTATTATGTAAATTCACATCTTATGTTCACACTAAACCGCAACAGGGTGCTCAAGGCCTGTGTTTTAACCAGTGTTGTTAATAACGGCGTTATTTTTTTCAGTAGTGGGTAATCTAATTAATTACTTTTCTCATCTTACCGTTACTGAGGACGGAAAGGCATGCGTTACTATGCGTTACTATATTGGTTGAAAAGTCTGAGGGAGACGGACTCACCGAGACACAGAGCAGAGCAGGAGCGGAGAGGAGGCAAGAAAGTTGTGACGCCGAGCAAACGCGATGCTAGGTAGCTCCAATAATACAGGTTGTAGCCGATAGCCGACAAACTACGCCAGCATGTTATGGTAGATATGGTAGACATGGTAGATAACACATGTACTGTATATAGATATAACTAGATGCAAAATGACAGACATGGCACTAAATGCGTTAGTAGACAGCCGCCATCTTAAAGCAGTAGGCTTTTTAGGAGCGCTCTGTTGTAGAGAACCTTCCTAGCGAACCTAAGTAACTTTTTATCTAAAATACGTCTAAATCGGCAAAATCTTGACTTGAATCTATCTTTAAATGATGAAACGGTTTTAAAACTTTCATATGTCAAAAGTAGAGAGAAGGGAACTAATGCAATAATGGGAGCAATTTTAACAACTTTTAACAGTTGATTCAGGGTAAAGGGTTAAATTAGGGTAAAGAATTGGGCTCGGGCCAATTGTACCAAAAACCTCCACAAAAAACTTAGTGTGGCCAATGTTTTTTTTTTTTTTTTTTTTTTTTTTTTGAGGGAAAAAAAAAAAGTAATTATCACCAATTACTTTGCCAAGTAACTAATTACTCTTACATTCAGGTAATTGAGTTACTAACGCAATTACTTTTTGGGAGAAGTAATTTGTAACTATAATTAATTACTTTTTTTCAGTAAGATTAACAACACTGATTTTAACATTGGCGATAACTTATGAAAACAAACTAAAACAACTGAGAAGGTCTGAACAAAATGGCACGAAAAGAAAATAATTTTCTGCAGATTACAAACTACTAGTAGTGAAATATGCAGCTGAAAATGGTAGTCTAGCAGCAGAAAGAAAGTTTGGAGTTTGCGAGAAACTTTGAAGTGACTGGCAAAATGCGGAGGTTACTCTTACTAAAATGAAGAAAACAAAAAAGCTAATTGCTAATGGAGTGACACCGATGGTTTGGTAAATTTGTTAGCATGTTCTTTATTAATAGCTATGCTACATTAACATACCAGGTACATTCTCATTCGTTGTTTATGGGTCATGTAACGTTAGCATAACCTACACTTATCCTGCTGTTCTCCATTGTATTTTGATTTTAAAGTTGACATGTCTGTTCTTTGTGTTGTATTTTATTAAATAATGTGACTCCTGTATGTTTTTTCCTCTTCATTGTGCATTTTTTGCTTGGTGCAACTTATCCTCAGAAGCGACTTAAGCCCCTCTCACACATGCCTGAACTCTGGTTAATTCCCGGGATTTAACCGGGTTGCCTTTATAGGTGAAAGCAATTTCCCAGGTCAACTGACACAGAGATGATGCAGACAATAACTGGGTGGTGTCCTAGTATAATGTCCGGGACTAACGCGGCATGTGTGAAAGCAGTCGTTGAATTCCCAGGTCACAGCACGAAGGCTGATGACGTAAATATCAGGGTGGGCCGATTGTCAGTCTTCTATCTTTGCAGTAAGACGAAAACATCGCAATTAACAACATGGGAAACTGAAAATAGCACAATTTAACTGGAAATTTAACGAAATTTAATTGTTATTGGACCGTAGAGCCGATGAAGAGACAGTCCGTTGTCTATCTTTGGAAATATGTGGTTATCTTATTGCCGATTCCAACCAAAAATGATGTAATGTCCGGGTTTTAAAATCGTGCCAGCGGTCCTCCCCGCACAGAGACTATAGAGTCGCCAACACGGGATGAATCAGAAACCCTTTTCAGAAATACAACTTGAGTTATTCCTGGGACATCTCCCCATGTCTGAAAGCCATGACACGCGTAAATCCCGCGTCATCTTACATGGGAATTTACCGGGATATAAGTCTGAAAGGGGCTTTATAGTCCAAAAAAATAATTTCTTAACAATTCATTAAATCAGGAATTTCACAAATACAAACATTAGGTCTTAGCTCACCCTTGAGTTCGGGGGTCTTCCCACTGCGTTGTCTTTGTGTTGTGGTTAACGAAGTACACTCTATCATTGGAATCCACGCGCCTCTCTGGAGATGTTCAAACATAACAGAAAAAGACAATATCACCATGAAACAAGATACACTAATGCATCTTGGTTTAGAAAAAACAATTTATCAAAAAAGAAGACACAAATAATAGATGAAACTGCCAGTGATTTGGGGAGTAAAAATTGCGTTTGGCAGGAAATCACTTGACGATACCTTCAGAATGTGCGCTGTAAAACTACTACCCACTCCATCAATAAAAGCCTCAAACTGTCAACAAAGGAAATAAATCCAGCAACCAAGTGAAAAAGATTGTGAACTCACCCCAACCAGGAGGAAGTGGGCCAAGTGGATCATTCTCAGCAGACATCATGGATGCCTGGAAACATGTAATGTAGATCCATGTCCATTTATTAACCTCGAATCTGCTAAAATAATATCCAAAAAATATAGTGCAAAGAAGAAAACAACAAAGAAGGAGCTACATTCTAAGGCGTTACTGTTATGAAAACCAATGTGACTGGCAACTTCTCAAAACTACCTCCCTTTGGCAATTTTTTTGATTAGTTTTAAAAAATAATCTTTATCAGGGAAGATGACATCATTAGAGGGTTTAAAGACTTAGAAAAGTAATTTTGTAAAGCCATCCTGTGAGCAACCAAAGGTTTTGATTCAGAAACTTGGGACTACAATAGCTTTATGTACAAAAGCATTATTTGACTTTAGATTTCTTTAATAAAGGCAAATGGAATTCCAATTTTGGCGGAACAATAAGATGGCATAGGGCTCAAATCTCATATGCCAACTTTAGTCCATTTAATTTCATCCACCCCCTCAGTTATCCTCGTAATTTTTGTTTTTAAGCAATTGGTTTTAGAAAAGTCTTGCTCTTCGACATTGCTATGTTAATGGCTCAACAAACATGGCCTTTTTTGGGGATTTCTGAAAAGTTATGATTTTGGCAAATCAGTGTTTCTTTTAGGCGCCAGCGTTACGCAAGAAATTCTTACAGAGTAGAGGTATCTCTGGTTAAACTGGTGCATAGCTCCCTGCAGCTGGCTGCGCTGACTCTGCCACTGCTCAAAATTCCGGACAGACTCCATTGTGGGACGCTGCCATGTGGTAGTGCGGGTGTTATGGTCCACGTAGTAGATCCTGCCCCGGTCATCTACTCGGCGCTCCCATCTAGGCAAAAAACAAAGACATGGATGCAAGTTTGTTAGTTCCTCATTCAAAACATATTTATATATTAATTAAACAATGAAAAATTCTACAATATACTTGTTTGAATCAGACTCACACGATAGCCAAGATACAGTGGGGCAAATAAGTATTTAGTCAACCACTAACTGTGCAAGTTCTCCCACTTGAAAATATTAGAGAGGCCTGTAATTGTCAACATGGGTAAACCTCAACCATGAGAGACAGAATGTGGAAAAAAAAAACTGAAAATCACGTTGTTTGATTTTTAAAGAATTTATTTGCAAATCATGGTGGAAAAGAAGTATTTGGTCGATACCAAAAGTTAATCTCAATACTTTGTTATGTACCCTTTGTTGGCAATAACGGAGGCCAAATGTTTTCGTTAACTCACAAACTTTTCACACACTGTTATTTTGCCCCATTCATCCATGCAGATCTCCTCTAGAGCAGTGATGTTTTGGGGCTGTCGTTGGGCAACACGACTTTCAACTCCCTCCACAGATTTTCTATGGGGTTGAGATCTGGAGACTGGCTAGGCCAATCCAGGACCTTGAAATGCTTCTTACGAAGCCACTCCTTTGTTGCCCTGGCTGTGTGTTTGGGATCATTGTCATGCTGAAAGACCCAGCCACGTCTCATCTTCAATGCCCTTGCTGATGGAAGGAGATTTTCACTCAAAATACATGGCCCCATTCATTCTTTCCTTCACACAGATCAGTCGTCCTGGTCCCTTTGCAGAAAAACAGCCCCAAAGCATGATGTTTCCACCCCCATGAAAACAAAGTATATTGGTTAAAAGAAGTCTCATTTCTAAAGACATAGTGTTTCCAGAAAATGTGGAATTCATTCCACCTGTGTAAATTTTATTGTATTGTTGAGAGGAATAAGTAATGCCTTTAAAATGGTTAATGTTTTTGCACTCTCTTGTAAAACTTCACAGTGGGTTTGAGGTGCTGTCTACACGGCAACAAGCTGTTTGGGAGGCATGCACGGAGAAAACCTTTCCTCACTCACAATCATACATGCAAACGTCTGGAGTTCGCCAAGCGGTATTGGGGCTTCAACTGGGACCGTGTGCTTTGGTCAGATGAGTTTTTTGTCAACAAACACTCTAAGTGGGTCTGGCGTGCCACGAAAGATGCGCATGCTGAAAAGCACCTCATAACAATGTGAAGTATGTGGGTGGGTCAGTGATGCTGTGGGGCTGTTTCGCTTCCAAAGGCCCTGGGAACCTTGTTAGGGCGCACGGCATCATGAATGCTTTGAAATACCAGGACATTTTAAATCAAAATCTGTTGCCCTCTGCCCGAAAGCTGAAGATGGGTCGTCACTGGGTCTTTCAGCAAGACAATGGCCCTAAACATATGGCCAAATCTACACAGAAATGGTTCACCAGACACAAAATCAAGCTCCTCTCATGGCCATCTCAGTCCCCAGACCTCAACCCCATTGAAAACCTGTGGGGTGAGCTGAAGAGGAGAGTACAGAGGAAAGGACCCAGGTCTTTGGATGATTTAGAGAGATTCTGCAAAGAGGAATGGCTAAAGATCCCCCTTTCTGTCTTTTCCTATCTTGTGAAACATTATAGGAGAAGATTAGGTGCTGTTTTGTTGGCAAAAGGGGGTTGTGCAAAGTATTAACACCAGGGGTGCCAATAATTGTGACACACATTATTTGATGTCAAATAATTATTTCTTTATGTGGGATTTTTTCCCCACTGAATAAATGCACTTGTATTGAAGGTTGGATTTTTCTCTTTTTTCCATTAAGGTCCCATATTATTTAGGAAAAAAAATTATTAGAAGCTAAAAAACACATAATTATTATAAATCCAATAATTATGGAGGGCACTGTACTTCTAATATGAATGAGAGAGCCTGTGACAGCCACATGACCTGGAATTTGCTGCAATTAAATATTTAAGAATTCCGTTTGACTGGCAGATACACAATTGAAGTGTGCTAAGAATGGACAATAGAAAAAAATATTAAGTTCACCCAGGTGGCAGTGGCTGTGGTCTTTCCCATGTTGTAGTTCTGGTGTTGTGATCTACATAATAAGTTCTTCCGTGTGGGTCTTTTCGCTGTTCCCATCTATGAGACACGTCAATGTAATTAATTATTATAAAGTGATAATTAGAACACAGTAGAAGTTTTAAATGAAATACTGCTTTATTTACCCAGGTGGAAGAGGATCCGGGGCCCCAGCTGCAGGAGCCTGCTGTCTCGGTTTGGCCCCATCTGTAGTTCCTGTTGCAGCGCTACTACTGCTCCCACTGTCAGCTGACACGTTTGTCTCCCCCGCTGCTGGGGACGAGGACACTGATGATGTGGACGCCGTGATAGCAGTGGCACCCTGTGTTGAGGAAGTGCACGTGGAGGAGGCAGCAGTAGGAGTGGCATCAGCGGCAACAGCACCATCATTCGGCTTAGCAGCAGAAGACAAATTTGAGGCCTGTGCAGGCGGCGGCTGAGATGTGCCATTAGGGGCTGAATCGGAATCTGGCAGAAGGGCATCTGGAGTACTGTCCTCCCGGTCTTCTGCTTGAGGAAACATATCGCTTTGTTATCAGAAGACGACTGACTGCATTATCGCAGGTCTCCCCATTCACTTCTGCCTAGCAGTAATAAATATTGAAGACACACCCAGAGAAAGCAGTTCACACATTGCATCCAAATTGGTCTATTACAAAACTATTTTTCTGAGAAGATAAAGACTGATTTTTAAAGCCATGCAAATATCTACTGAGCTAAAGAGCAAACAAAGCCTACAACAATTTTATATATGAATTACTTACACATGAGACACCAGAGGATGCAATAAGCATAAAATGGTGTCACTGATGGGTGTGCTACTCAATTAACACGTATAGAAGAATTGTTCAGATTCTGTAAAGTGCAAAGCAGAGCTTATACTCACGGATCCTACTCTCCGTATCACTATCAGAGGGTCGGTGGCTTGGTGTGGAGTTGGGTGTAACATCACCATTGATGATGTAACCTAGGGCCGGGCTACAGGAAGTCGAAGGCACCTGACTATTGACTCCGTTAGAGGCTGAACAGGACCCTGAACCCAGGCCCATGTCTGTCCCATTCACTGTGCTATGGGTAGAAGGATAAAAACCTTGTAAAGTGAGGACACAAAACAAAACCCTTACACATTTAAAAATTAACAAAATTGTAAGGTGGATAATGAAAATCAATTGATAATAAGTTGAGAAGACGTAAATTCATTGTTTTTTGCTCAAAGATCTACTTTTCAAAGAGACAACCTCCAGCGTTCCACCTTGGGGCGGTGTCAAAAAAAGAAAATTAGATAGTTAATTATGTTGTGTGAGCAACTTGTTCACACAACGAACCGACTGTGCTTTGAAAAAAATTTTTTTTTTTTTTGATGCTGCGAGCTACCCATTCTAGCATTGCGATCGACTGGTCGAGCCTGATCGATGTAATGGGCCCCCCTGACGTAAATAATGCATTTAACAAACAACTTCAATGTTTTTTGTGTTGTAAAAAAGACAATATAGTGCTGGGGTGGTAGAAAGAGGTCACGACAGGTGGGTGGTTTTGTGTTAGAAAAAAGACAATATAGTGCTGGGATGGTAGAATGAGGTCATGGCAGGTGGGTGGTGGTGTGACCGCACCCAGGACCAGGCCTCTAAGAGGCCCGGATTGTGAGCGTAAAGTGGGCGTGGTTTTACGAAGAGCGGGTCAAACAGAAAGGTAAGCTGTAATATTAGTATAGTATAGTATATTAGTTTAAGTGTTGAAATATCTCTGCCAGCTGCTTAAATAATGTGCAAATAATTGTCCACTAGCATCCCCCACCCCAGCCCCTGTTGGACGGTCCACTTGGGGTGTCCCATTTATGCTCATCGCACCCAGGCCCTGTTCACATTTGTTCAATTACTGGGTCACGGGTAACTAATTTGCAGACCTGACAGAACTGCTTTTGTGTCGTAAGTAAATTTGGTACGTTTATTTGGAGCAAACGTTAAAAAAAAAACAAGAATGAATATGTGTGTGTGTATGTATATATATAAACATTTATATCTGTATTAGGGGTGTCAAACGATTAAAATTTTTAATCGAGTTAATTACAGCTTAAAAATTAATCACAATTCAAACTATCTACAAAATATGCCATATTTTTCTGTAAATTACTGTTGGAATGGAAAGATAAGACACAAGACGGATATATACATTCAACATACGGTACATAAGTACTGTGTTTGTTTATTATAACAATAAATCAACAAGATGGCAATACCATTATTAACATTCTGTTAAAGCGATCCATGGATAGAAAGACTTGTAGTTCTTAAAAGATAAATGTTAGTACAAGTTATATAAATTTTATATTAAAACCCCTCTTAATGTTTTCGTTTTAATAAAATTTGTAAAAATTTTCAATCAAAAAATAAACTAGTAGCCCACCATTGTTGATGCCAATAATTACTTACACAATGCTCATGGGTGCTGAAGCCTATAAAATCAGTCGCACCCAAGCGCCAGCAGAGGGTGACAAAACTCAGAAAAACACAACAAGTACACATATCACTGTGCTGTCATTTTAATGTTTGAGCAGGGCATGTGCGTTAATTGGGTCAAATATTTTAACGTGATTAATTGAAAAAATTAATTACCGCCCGTTAATGCGATAATTTTAACAGCCCTAATCTATATATATTTCTTTAAACACAGACTTAACCTAAAATAATTTTAGGAACACGCAAAGATAAAAATGATGTGTCATTTTAACAGTATGAAGATTTTAAAAGTATATTCTTAAAAAGCAGGCATGAAAATGGGTCAGGGGTTAAAAAGGGGAGAAGGGTGTGGAGGAAATATGTTCCGGTACACTGTACAACTAGGGCTGTCCCAAACAACTAATTTTCTCCCGATTAGTCAGCCAAGTATTTTTACGATTAGTCGACTAATAATCCCCCCCCCCCTCTTTTTTTTTCTGGAAGTTTTTGATGACGATTATTAATTCACAAAAACATTTTGGAACACTTAAATTCTTTATTAAAGTACAAATGAACACGTAAATAACAACAACAAATCACAGATAAACAATGAGTTCAAATGCTTATAGTAGAGCAGGGCGGTAAACCGAAAATTTACCGTCACCGAAATTCTTAACGATGACCGACGTAATTTTGACCATGTCGGTAAATTCGGTAAATTAATAAAACAAGAAAATAGTCTTTTCATCCCGCTTTGATTCTGTGTTGTTCGTCTATGTTCATTCCCCTTTAAGAAAGCAGTGAATGTGCTTACGTAGGGAGTCACGTGATCATCAGGAAGCCAATCAAACAAAAGCCCGGTAAGCTAACGCTAGCAGCTAACGCTACAAGCAAAACGTGATGAAGTGTGGCTTAAGGGAGGTTCACCAAACTTTCAACCGACATTTAGTAGACTCTTGGTGGCATCCAGACGCGCTTTCACCCGCTGTCCTCCTTTGTTCTCACGATTTCCGGAGATGGTGCTTTCAGTGCTTTCTACTGGTAGCCAGGCTAACGCTAGCTAGCGGCTAACGCTACAAATGAACGTTATGGAGCCGGATAGAGGCTCTAACCTTGTCGAAACGGCTGAACTTAATGAGTGGATTGGGCACGGACTGCATCTAGCAATTACTATGTGGCGTTATTTTGTATCTGTCTGTGTGTGTGATTCCTCTGATAGCTTTTGTGATGGTAAAGAATTCTGCATAAAGTACAATCCAACGGCGAAACTTATAATGACCGAGAAATGGCCCCAGCTATTTTTATTGTGCGTGCATTTATGAAAAAATGCACTGGGGGGAAAAAACCCTTAAACCATAAAGTAAACACTTGTATTTAATAATTATATCACAGCAGCCATTAACAATAAGTTGTCTTTTTGAAGTGTACTGTTCAAGCTGCAAGTCATTTGTGTTACAGTGACATGTTTGCACAGGCATATTGATTTTGACAATGTACATTGTTCAAGTCATACACGCTGTTATAAATGTTCATACTTGAATTCTTATTGCTTACAATACATTTTTATTAGGGCTGTCAAACGATTAAAATTTTTAATCGAGTTAATTACAGCTTAAAAATTAATCGTAATTAATCGCAATTCAAACCATCTATATAATATGCCATATTTTTCTCTAAATTATTGTTGGAATGGAAAGATAAGACGCAAGATGGATATATATTTTCAACATGCGGTACATAAGGACTGTATTTGTTTATTATAACAATAAATCAGTTCTAAATCAGTTATAGAAATTTTATATTAAAACCCCTCTTAATGTTTTCGTTTTAATAAAATTTGTTAAATTTTCAATCAAAAAATAAACTAGTAGCCCGCCATTGTTGATGGCAATAATTACTTACACTATAAAATCAGTCGCACCCAAACGCCAGCAGAGGGCAGAAAAACTCCGCAAAACACAATTAACAGGTGGGCCTTTCACTCCAGTGACATTTAAATATGTCTGAGCTGGGCAAGTGCGTTAATTGCGTCAAATATTTTAACGTGATTAATTAAAAAAAAAAATTAACGCCAGTTAACGCGATAATTTTGACAGCCCTAATTTTTATAAATTTAATGTTTAGACTGCATGTACAATTGTTAAATACAGTATATCAAATTGAATGCTGGTAAATAAATCAACAAGAAATAGTTAATCTGTATTTCATGCATTGATTGATTTTCAAATTATACAACAGTCCGCTTGGGCGAATTTATCGTCATTTATCGTTATCGAGATAAATCTGCTCAATTTATCGTGATACATGTTTAAGGCCATATCGCCCAGCCCTAGCTTATAGCATTAACTAGTGCAAAAGAATGGCATGTAAACGGATTCAGAACACTGAATTTGCCTTTCCAACATGATTCAAAACAATTCCTAAAATGATTATCTAGCATTAATATTATAGTATACTACTATATATAATAGTATAATAATTATTCGTATGCAATAATATTTTTCATAAAGGGTGTCATTTTAGAGCTGTTCTTAGTGTAGAATCTCAATTCTGAAGTATGTGGGAGTTAAAGGAACTGGAGTCTTATGTGCCATCAGCACGTATGCACAAATGTTTGCACGCACGCGCGTGGTGGTAAAACGCAGCAATTACCGCCCTCATTTTTATTTACTGTGCGATAAATGGACTCACTGCATATCGCGACAGGCTTAGCAACGTTAATAAAACGTCGTTAGTTAGTTAGTTAGATGGACTTATGACCTGCCAGCTTGTATTTGTCTCCTGTCGACTTCCAAAATTACAACTGGGTGACGGCTCTTTAGGTGTTCATTCACGGCCAATGTGCAGCCAATCTTGGCATTGAAGAGAAAGGACCACAGTGTACCCTCTTTTGTTTCGTTGAAATAAGCCAATGTTTTGGCCACTTCGGTGCACTTTTTTGGCTTTGTGCCGCATTCCCCGCTTGAATACCAAGCGTCTGACATTAAAAAAAACTCCTGACCCCCCCACAACCCCCTTAAAAATATTTTCCTCAGATCTACACAATTCACGTAGGTCACCCTTTTTGACTTCAAAACGGCAAATTTCACCGTAAGGTGAGAGATTTTCATGCTTGAAAAAGTTAACTAAAAAGACAATATTTTACCTGTTGGGAGCCCTTGAGGAAGAGGATTCTCCATTTTCATGGATGGCGTCACCATTCTGCTGGACTTCTGGTAAAGATGATGCTTTCATGTAAATTTGTAGGTCATGTGTGCAAATGGTGACCTCAAAGAATAATCAGACTGCTTATACAGTAGGGCAAATAAGTATTTAGTCAACCACTAATTGTGCAAGTTCTCCCACTTGAAAATATTAGAGAGATCTGGAATTGTCAACAAAGGTAAACCATGAGAGGCAGAATGTGGAAAAAAAAAACAGAAAATCACATTGTTTGATTTTTAAAGAATTTATTTGCAAATCATGGTGGAAAAGAAGTATTTGGTCAATACGAAAAGTTCATGTCAATACCTTGTTATGTACCCTTTGTTGGCAATAACGGAGGCCAAACGTTTTCTGTAACTCTTCACAAGCTTTTCACACACTGTTGCTGGTATTTTGGCCCATTCATCCACGCAGATCCCCTCTAGAGTAGTGATGTTTTGGGGTTGTCGTTGGGCAACATGGACTTTCAACTCCCTCCACAGATTTTCTATGAGGTTGAGATCTGGAGACTGGCTAGGCCACTCCGGGACCTTGAAATGCTTCTTACGAAGCCACTCCTTTGTTGCCCTGAATGTGCGTTTGGGATCTTTGTCATGCTGAAAGACCCAGCCACGTCTCATCTTCAATGCCCTTGCTGATGGAAGGAGATTTTCACTCAAAATCTCTTGATACATGGCCCCATTCATTCTTTCCTTTACACAGATCAGTCGTCTTGGTCCCTTTGCAGAAAAACAGCCCCAAAGGATGATGTTTCCACCCCCATGCATTGTGGCGCATTGTGTTACTGATAGTAGCCTCAGTTACTGTGGTCCCAGCTCTCTGTAGGTCATTCAAGAGGTACCCCCGTGTGGTTCTGGGATTCTTGCTCACTGTTCTTATTATCATTTTGACGCCACGGAGTGAGATCTTGCATGGAGCCCCAGATTGAGGGAGATTATAGGTGGTCTTGTATGTCTTCCATTTTCTAATAATTGCTCCCACAGTTGATTTCTTTACACCAAGCGTTTTACCTATTGCAGATTCAGTCTTCCCAGCTTGGTGCAGGTGTACAATTTTGTCTCTGGTGTCCTTTGACAGCTCTTTGGTCTTGGCCATAGTGCAGTTTGGAGTGTGACTGACTGAAGTTGTGGACAGATGTCGTTTATACCAATAATGAGTTAAAACAGGTGCCATTAATACAGGTAACGAGTGGAGCCTCGTTAGGCCTCTTTGACAGCAAAAAATCTATCTTGTTTGTAGGTGACCAAATACTTTTTTTCCACTCTAATTTGGAAATCAATTCTTTAACTTATTCACTCCCAGCCATTTTCACCAGAGCAAGGCCCTTCACTCCCGGCCGTTTTTCTGGATTTTGACTGATTTTGCAAGGCTCACAAAAAAATCTGTTCTATTGCTATATAAACATGGAACCCACCAAAAGAAAGATTAGACTCTCTTCTTTCAGCAGAAAAAAAAGTAAAGTTCTTATCTTTTTCCATTCGTTAGAAATCAGCATTGGAAAATTTTCTAATTTCTGATGAAAAAACAGAGAAAATGATTTCAAACATAACTTTGACTTTAAAACAGCTATTTTTTGCATTAGTTACATCCCAAACATCTGAATAATGTTTTCCTTTTACAAAATATCACAATGAACAAGACAAATAGAGCTTTTGATAGCAAAGTAACACTTTGTTTACACATGACTACTGAGAGATGACGCCTGTTGTCACCGAGATGACGACTGTTGTTGCCGAGATGACGCAGTTGTCGCCGCGTCTGCTGTGTAAACTTTTCCCTCATCGTTGTCTGTCTCACAAAGATTGATTATTTTTTAATCTCTGCGGGGTCTGCTTGGAGGGTCTGCTTGGCGACAATGAAGCATTTAAAAATACAACGTATTTATACGTTTCTGGGAGCAAATGAGTTAAAAATCAAACTGTGATTTTCTGTTTTTTTTTCCCACATTGTCTCTCATGGTTGAGGTTTACCCATGTTGACAATTACAGGCCTCTCTAATGTTTTCAAGTAGCAGAACTTGCACAAGTGGTGGTTGACTAAATACTTATTTGCCCCACTGTATGTGACCAGTTTTATTAGAACTGGTAAAACAACGAACATGTGAGTGTAGTTTTGTCTTATTGTGAAGTGTGCTTTCCACCAAGGCGGCAATGGGTTGAAACACGGCAGTCTAAATCGCTTTTTATCACCATCCTAATGAATGTGACAAGAAAAATATTTATAGGCTACAGTATATCCTCCTTCAAAGTTTATTTTTTCCCCCACTTTCCCAAATTATTTCAATTGGCTCTTCTTTAGTTGGATCTGTCAAACAACTCATGAAACAGTCTACTTGATTGAATACCATTTAACTTGGGGATTAGATAAAGAAGAGAAAAAGCCAATCTTACTGGTGCCGTTTGCTGCATTTCCATTAGTTAATGGTGCTAGTCCTTCCTCGTCACTGACAGTAAGGCCATCCAGATAGACTGTCAGCTCTCCTGTAGGCACCAGAACACCCTTCTGTTCCACACTCAGCTTCAGGACCTCTTTCACATTCTCCACTGTGGAGCCAAGAAAATCAATCAGTAAAAATACATAAAGATGGAACTGGTTCTTATATTGTGAAAACAAAATATAAGTAGTGACCTTACAACAGTAGTATTTGCAACAACAACATAACATCAGCAAGTGTTTGATGTATCAATTTTAATCATACATTTGCTTTCATGCTGCTCCAAGGCTTCTATCAGGTCCAGTGAGGCTTTGCCCAGCAAAGCATCTGCTTTCAGGGTGTGGTGACTCCATACTTTGAAGTCCACCTGGCTGCGCGGTGTTACATTCCTAATGGTTCAGAAATACATTAGATGTACAGCTACGCTAATGCTGGGCTCACACCCAAAAACAATGAAAAGACTCTTGGAAAACTATAATCTCATACCTGCTCATAACAAACACAAGATAACGAGTTTTCTAACAAAACAGCCCAAAATATTGATAAAAATGTGATTGTTTGCAAAGTTTTTTTGTCCCTCATCTATCGGTTGTTTGCTGTCTCACGCGATTCTATCAGACATTCTTAATATTGTCATTAGGCCAAGACTAGGAAAAAGCTGACTTAAAATGTCAGCGATTACCCTTTCACACTAAACGATCCAGAAGACTAGAGTGCGCCGAAACTCCATAATGACTCAAATTTCTCTCGACTTTCAGCTTTTAGTCTGAGAGGGTGAAAATCTTTAGGCATGAGCCCTGCATTAGACAGAGAACCTTTATCCTCTAAGGGACTGACAAGATTCCACTAAGAGTATGAAGGCATAGAGGTTGATATAGGTCTGCATGTGGCTCAAACCCTTTTTATCAAAGTGACACAAAATGTTGTAATAACCTATAACAAGACAAGGGTATAAAATATTGGATAAAAAGAGAAATTTACTATCTAATGACTAGCACATGTAAAACTTCAGTAACATAGAAGAAAAATCTGCCTCTTACAAAGTAAGCCTTTCATCCCATTTCGGACTAGATGAGCTGTGGGACTTCGCTGTGCGGCGCGACTCCCCTTCTGCTGTCACCTCCACGTAAATGGCAACTCCAAATAAGCTTTTCTTCCTCTTGATTTTGGCACAGGAAACTATTTGAGGACACACAGGCAGAAGCAGGTAGACTTATTAAGGGAAACACAGATACAGTATACTCATGTCAGACATCAGCTACTCTGTTAAACAGAATATGGCGGAAAACACAGACAAGGCTGAAAAAGCAGTTTCTGCTCTTACATGCCTCTTTAAAATACTGTATTTTAAGCAAAAAAAACTATTGTTTGATAGACCAACATGTCTATATGCTGTTATATAGCAATTTCATGGCGCATTAAGCCCCGGAACTATTTTGAATTTGTCCGTTTTACCCTAGAGACCCCCATTTACAGACACCGTGCAACTGCTTTTGTTTCAACCCAGCCGTAAAAAGAGGGTAAGTAATTATAATTAATTGAAATATATATAATTTTTAGATTAGAATCATTAATTGATGTCTAATATTAAGTTAGAAAAAATAAAAACTTTTAAAAATTATTTACTCGCATATTTTAAACTTTTAAACAAATTATGTCACAATGAAAAAAATAGTGCCTGTAAATAAGTCATGGATATCTACCTCATAATGTCGCAGTTTCCCCAATATTCTAGATGATAATCTAGCCAAACAAAGAAAAATTAAACAAAAAAACCATTTAAGAGGGTAAATATATGAAAAAGAAAATCTCGACCACCCCTTGATGTCTGCGATTTCTTGTTATATTATATTGTTTCACCCATAAAATCCCCCAAAAATCCGGCTGTGGGCATTCACGGCTCTGTCTTGACATTCTGTGATACATGCTACATGGAGTTTTTGGATCGAAAAGAGGTAAGCATGCGATAATATCTCATTAAAATCACGGTGTCTTTAATTATGCTCTCTCATGCGCTCACCTCCAGTTAGGGTTTTGCTATTTAATTTTTTTTTTTTTTTTAAATGCCCTCCTGTTCAAAAATTTTCTTCCCCCAGAGAATTGAGATGTTAAGCTTTCTAATGATGTATCACACATGCATATCGGACAGTTTTGAAATTTGGCCAAATTAGGATCTCAGAGCGGAACTTCAAGTCACTTGAGTGTTTTCCGCCATATATAAATAAAATAATGGTGTTATATTTGTATAGCGCTTTTGGATTCATGCATCACATTGATTTCAAAGTACTTTCATAGCCAATATCAGATAAAAAGATTCAAATCGAATGTACGTGATTAAAATAGGAATTGAGAAAAATCAAACTTAGGTGACGAATGTTTCAATGTAGATTGAGGATGAATGGACGGACGGACGGATAGATATACTACATATGGACAGATATAGATATGGATGGACGATATAGATGGATTGACGATATGGATGGACGATATGGATGGATTGACGATATGGACATGGATGGACGATATGAATATGGATGGAAGATATAGACGGATGGACAATATGGATATGGATGGATGGACGGACGGACGGACGGACGGATGGACGGACGGATATAGATGGATTGATGATATGGACATGGATGGACAATATAAATGGATTGACGATATGGACATGGACATGGACATGGACAGACAGACAGACAGACAGACAGACAGACGGACATATAGATATGGACAGATATAGATGTGGACGAATAGATATAGATATGCATGGATGGATAGAGATAGACAGATATAGATATGGATGGATGGATAGAGACAGACAGACAGGTAGACATAGATATGGACGATATAGATGGACGATATGGATGGACGGACGGGATGGATGGACGGGATGGACGGGATGGACGGGATGGATGGATGGATGGAGTAAAGATAACTTTAAGATAAAGAACTTATTTGTCATTCTGGTATGCACATGTGAATACAGAACAAAATGTATTTGCATTTGACCTGCACAGCATTAAAAATAAAATAATAAAAGTCCAATAAAAATATGAATAAAGTAATCAAATGCGAAGTAAAAAAATTGTAAATTGGAATACTGTACAACAGTGCAAGAATACGTCATGTGCGGTTTATAGACGCAAGTCAATTTTCGGGAATTGTGCTGCTTGTTTTCCAAGAAATTGACTAGTCTTAACTGATCCAGCT
Organism: Corythoichthys intestinalis; assembly: GCF_030265065.1. NCBI lineage: Eukaryota > Metazoa > Chordata > Actinopteri > Syngnathiformes > Syngnathidae > Corythoichthys > Corythoichthys intestinalis. The sequence continues at coordinate 28,458,774 of NC_080414.1, read as the reverse complement.
TCAAAGTATTCTCATTAATCCCCTCAACAACAGCATAGCAGATTCATCTTGTATCCACACATCACACATTTATCATAAGACGTAATGGTTAGCCAAGCATCGTGAGCCAAGGCACACTAATAATCATCACAATTTTACACACATTTCCGGATCATTTCAATCTAATTAATCCAAGTGTCGATAAATACGCCATTCATATTCAACCCTAGAGAAGAACAGACAAACCACTAATGTGCAAAAGCAACAATAATGGTGCAAACCCATTTACCCTCCTTCCTACCAAACAAAGAAAAAATATTGGATGTCTCTAAAAGACTATACAGTGGTTTGAAATGTATCAAGACGTATTTTTGCTTGGAAAGCAGTCGATAACCATCAAGGATAAATTTAAACGAAATAAAAGAACGTCATGACTAAAGTACTGAACAAGCTTAGGTTGAAACGCTCATTTTCATTCCTTTTCTGATGGCATCATATGCTCATCTGACTGCGCAAGGCTGTAAAACCACAAAAAAACACGTCGGTAAAACAGTCATGCACTGTTCAAAGGCTACATACAGCACGGATAAGTCGACTTTTATTAACAAATCACTATCTGCAGTGAAACCTGATAAAACTGCCTTAAAGGTTATTAGAGATACCATCGTATTTCATAGTGACTTTCACAACATATCAGTCTGAACAATGAGCAACTTTGGGAGAATGAATTGTCAAACATTATTTCAACTACAGATTTTATTAAACTTGGATTCATGTTGATTGTTGTGATATGATTGTTAACATTAGATTTAGAGAAAAGAAAACACGCCAAAAGCCTTATGTCAGCAGTACAGGAATTCATATGACAAGTTGTACTGTGCGGTGTAATACAGTTAGGCAGCCATGTACTGTATGTTAACCCCACTTGATGTGATAACGATAGAGCATATCCAGTACATAATTTAGACTCACCAACTGCATGGAGTTCGGATGTTCCTCTGTAGTTATGGCTCGATTCTGCTCTAAGTGAGGCTGTGGCCATGTCCTACACCACAGTGGGAAACCTCAAACCAATACACAAGCTTAGCACACATCCCATGGACGATTACATGAATACACTGTAAATAAATGATTAAAGGGTTTTCATTATTTGTATTTACCTTCTTCGAAATACTTATCCTAGATCTCTTTATAATATACTCCTAAATGTCATATTTATTTAAACGGCTTTGTACACATTGTGTACTACATGCTATATTGGTGTAACAATTAATAGATCTGGAATGATATATTGATTTGATAAGCACAACTGAATCAAAATCAATCAAAACAGACTAATGTGTCATCAACTATTATTGTATTAGTCGTATATATTAGTCAATCCATATTAGTCAATGACATTTTGTTATTAACTAATATAAATGTCATCAGCTAATAGGTCATCATTTGATGTCGTTTTAGTCTGAAAAGTTGATTTTTGCTGTTTTTCTTTCTCCTGCGATACTAAACTTTACAAATCTTGTACAAAAAGTATACTGATTGAGATACTAAAATATACTTACAGTTAGCATGTGTTACTTGATACTCCAGTTTAGCCCACTCTGTGTCCCATGGTCTAAAAGAAAGAAAAAAATACTTTAAATTACTGTATAAAATTCGACATGAAATCAATATAGACCAAATTTGCTCTGCTAATTGTAAACTTCTAAAATACTTCCGTGTGGTACACAGACAGCTTAACAAAAAATATTCTTACTTATTTAAAACATTTTTTGGTAAGTCTTTCCACAAATTTGCACATTTAATTCCACTTTAAATGACCGGAAAATAATGGAAATGAAAAGACTGATAGTAGCACACTACTGAGTACTGATTACAGTCAAATTATCCTAAAGCAAGAAATGGAACAGCCTGGAACCTGGATGCTAGCAATAATATACTGTATGAAATTAGTATGGATTAGTATCCTACAAGTACCTCTGAGTTTTAAACAAATATTCACACTGATGACGAGGCAGCAAAAAAAGAGGAGCAAGTGTATTAAAGTGGATTTCTTTTGTCATTCACTTGGACAGATTCAGGTATTTGGGAAAATGCCAAACAGTCCCTAAAATGTAACTTTAAAGACTGTTGAAACAACAGTGTGAAGCTAGAATAACCAGGTTATAACAGCATTAGAAAAGGAGAGTGGGAGCAGAAAAGTGTGCAGGGAAATACTGTACATATAATGCTAATCAACGGCATAGGTTTGGTCTCAACTTTGGTAAGGACAGCATAACCTGCATGAACACTTTTTGCTGAGGACGTGACATTAATAAGACCAAACAGATTGGGTGAACGGAGGTCAGGGCTACATTTCTCACAAATATTAACCTAATTAATGCTAGGCTGAATAATTAATGCAACATAAATCTGTATTGACTTATACTAACTTTCATATGCAATGGTTCAGGTGATAAACCAGTCGACTCAAACCTTTGTTTTCAAAAACTACTCAAGAAACATTATTAAAACTTCCGGAATAAATGTCTGGATTTTATTAGCAAATTGAAATTGCAATATTTGAACATAACTTCAATTATATTAAGATTAGTGCTGCAACGATTAATCGATTAACTCAAGTATTCGATTAGAAAAAAAGATTCAAATTAAATTTTGCTGCTTCGAGTATTCGTTTAATTAAAGTGGCGTTGTAATGGTTAATTTTGAAGTGTATTTAGTTTTATTGATTTGAGTGGATACACTGCCCTCTAATCTGCCTCCTTTCACATGGCTGAATCCAGCTGCTCCATGTTAAAACCAACATAAGCCAAGTTTTTGTTTGAGCTAATATTTTTTTAATGCAGTTGTTATTTAGTTTCATGGTATATTTAGCCATTTTTTGGTAGGAATTTGTCTGAACCATTTGTTAAGAGCATTGCAAAAACAACAACAACAACAAAAACATTAGCCTTTTGTAGCATTTAAGCTAGCGGACTTACTATGTAAGTTAGCCAATTGTTCTTTTGTTGTACATAGATCCTTATTTATTGATTTTTTTTTCATACTGTTTAAGGTTAGCCAATTGTTCTTTTGTTGTACATAGATCCTTATTTATTGATTTTTTTTATACTGTTTGAGGCTCAGCTCAGGTATTTTAATTTTTCATGCTCCTTATCCAATTACCGTACTCGATTATTCGAACAAATTAGTTCATCGATTAATCGACTACTAAAATAATAAATAGCTGCATCCCTAATTAAGATACACAATAAATAATAAATATAAACTTGTTTATAATCTCTTAACTATCCTGAATGCAAAAAATAACCATTTGTCTTAAGACCTCTCAACATTGTCTAAATAAATAACTGGCAAAAAAAATTCTTAGTCAGGGTATAACAAAAAAATAAATAAAATTGGAGCCTTCTTTCTGGTAAAACACGATAATGGTAGGGTCAATTCTATCCTCGCAACATATGGGAAGACAATCTAAATGGCGTATAGAACTGAACCAAGGGGGTAGGTTTGCATAGGAACGGTAGGGACATAACACTACCAACTTTGAAGGATGCTAAAATTGTCCCCACCAACTTTTAGGCAACCCTTTTTGAATTACAGTGCCTTGCAAAAGTATTCAGCCCCCTTGAATCTTGCAACCTTTCGCCACATTTCAGGCTTCAAACAAAGATATAAAATTTAATTTTTTTGTCAAGAATCAACAACAAGTGGGACACAATCGTGAAGTGGAACAACATTTATTGGATAATTTAAACTTTTTTAACAAATAAAAAATTGAAAAGTGGGGCGTGCAATATTATTCGGCCCCTTTACTTTCAGTGCAGAAAACTCACTCCAGAAGTTCAGTGAGGATCTCTGAATGATCCAATGTTGTCCTAAATGACCGATGATGATAAATAGAATCCACCTGTGTGTAATCAAGTCTCCGTATAAATGCACCTGCTCTGTGATAGTCTCAGGGTTCTGTTTAAAGTGCAGAGAGCATTATGAAAACCAAGGAACAAACCAGGCAGGTCCAAGATACTGTTGTGGAGAAGTTTAAAGCTGGATTTGGATACAAAAAGATTTCCCAAGCTTTAAACATCTCAAGGAGCACTGTGCAAGCCATCATATTGAAATGGAAGGAGCATCAGACCACTGCAAATCTACCAAGACCCGGCCGTCCTTTCAAACTTTCTTCTCAAACAAGGAGAAAACTGATCAGAGATGCAGCCAAGAGGCCCATGATCACTCTGGATGAACTGCAGAGATCTACAGCTGAGGTGGGAGAGTCTGTCCATAGGACAACAATCAGTCGTACACTGCACAAATCTGGCCTTTATGGAAGAGTGGCAAGAAGAAAGCCATTTCTCAAAGATATCCATAAAAAGTCTCGTTTAAAGTTTGCCACAAGCCACCTGGGAGACACACCAAACATGTGGAAGAAGGTGCTCTGGTCAGATGAAACCAAAATTGAACTTTTTGGCCACAATGCAAAACGATACGTTTGGCGTAAAAGCAACACAGCTCATCACCATGAACACACCATCCCCACTGTCAAACATGGTGGTGGCAGCATCATGGTTTGGGCCTGCTTTTCTTCAGCAGGGACAGGGAAGATGGTTAAAATTGACGGGAAGATGGATGCAGCCAAATACAGGAACATTCTGGAAGAAAACCTGTTGGTATCTGCACAAGACCTGAGACTGGGACGGAAATTTATCTTCCAACAGGACAATGATCCAAAACATAAAGCCAAATCTACAATGGAATGGTTCAAAAATAAACGTATCCAGGTGTTAGAATGGCCAAGTCAAAGTCCAGACCTGAATCCAATCGAGAATCTGTGGAAAGAGCTGAAGACTGCTGTTCACAAACACTCTCCATCCAACCTCACTGAGCTCGAGCTGTTTTGCAAGGAAGAATGGGCAAGAATGTCAGTCTCTCGATGTGCAAAACTGATAGAAACATACCCCAAGCGACTTGCAGCTGTAATTGGAGCAAAAGGTGGCGCTACAAAGTATTAACGCAAGGGGGCCGAATAATATTGCACGCCCCACTTTTCAGTTTTTTATTTGTTAAAAAAGTTTAAATTATCCAATAAATTTTGTTCCACTTCACGATTGTGTCCCACTTGTTGTTGATTCTTGACAAAAAATTAAAATTTTATATCTTTATGTTTGAAGCCTGAAATGTGGTGAAAGGTTGCAAGGTTCAAGGGGGCCGAATACTTTTGCAAGGCACTGTATATAATGAGTTCAGTTATATAGGGAATTTAGATTGTCTTCCCATATGTTGTAAGGATAGAATTGAGCCTCCCATTATTAAGTGAATTGTTTTCATTATGTTTATGTTTGCTAATAAAAAGTCTTTGAAAACAAAGGTTTTAATCGAAAAGTGTATCACCTGAATCAATGCACGTAAAAGCTATTATCAGTTGATACGGACTTATTTTGCATTGATCATTTAGCCAATCAATTAATTAGGTTCATATTCGTGAGAAATGTGGCCCTTTGCCCGTTCATCCAATCGATTTGGTCTTACTAATAATGTCCCGTCCCCAGCAAAAAGTGTACATGCAGGTTATGCTGTTATATCGTCCCTACCAATGTTGAGACCAAACCTACGCCCTTGAACTGAATTCATTATAAAAAGCAAATGAGGTTGCTTAAAAGTTGGTGGCACAATTTGAGCATCCTGAAAAGTTGCTAGTGTTTAGTCCCTACCGTTCCTATGCAAACCTACGCCCTTGATGTTAATAAACAGACAAGTGACATCATTAACTCACGCATATCTACCTAAAACTATCGCTTAATTATATTTTCTTCATTACTGTCGCATTTTCCCCAATATTTTAGATGATAATCGATCCAAACAAACAAAAATTGAACAAAAACGTTTAAAAGGGTAAATATATGAAAATGAAAATCTCGATTACTCCTGGAGGTCTGCGATTTCTGCATCGCGACCCTTGTTATATAACCATGTTTCACCTATAAAATCCTCCCAAATTCCAGCTGTTGCTATTCACAGCTGTGTGTTGACACTCGGTGATACATGCTACATGGAGTTTTTGGATCAAAAAGAGGTAAATACGCGTTAATATCTCGTTAAAATCATGGCGTCTTTATTTAGCTCTCGCGTGCTCTCACCTCCAGTTAGGGTTTTGCTGTTTAATTTTTTTTTTTTTTACCCTAAAAATGCCCTCCTGTTCAAAATGTTTCTTCCCCCAGAAAATTGAGATTTTAAGCTTTCCAATGATGTATCACATATCCGTAAAGGACAATTTTGATATTTAGCCAAATTGGGGGTCTCAGAGCGTAACTTCAAGTCACCTAAGTGTTTTCCGCTCTATCTCTTGAATGTGCCAACAATTCTATACAGTACATAGAAGTTTATTGAGTGTATTTGCTACATGCATACTACTGGTGCACGATAATTATTGGTCCGATAATAGGAATTATGATGTCATCCCGATAAATCCAATAACATTATTAATAGGACCGATAATATGTACTGTGCTGGCTTTACAGTTTACACACTAGTATGGGAAACCATTTGGCCATTTGCGGGGCATTGCTCCCACCTGCTGGTCAGAATAATTCGCTGCATCTATTATTTGTTACAGTTTGATTCACATTACAAGTTCATTCACTTACACATTGCAGTGTCTAGCAGTAGCAGTAGCATCGACAATCGTGAATGCTTTCTGTTACGTTTCCGCCTCGGAAATATATGTCTGTAGGTATTTTATGTTTACTATAACATATGGATGTGCAACATATGTTTACTCTGTGGTGAAGGGTCATATGTACAGAACTTCATAAGTTGTTGTGTTATAGAAGCCAGCCAATGCTTTAGTAGCTCAAGCTAGTGTGCTGTGCTATACATATATTAGTTGTGCATAGAAGTGTATTGTGCAGTTTGTTGTATATTGAGTATTGAATATGTGTATTTTTCTGCTGTACTTTCACAATTTTAAGACGAGTGTCTTCCCATAAAAGCAAGAAAAGACCAAGCCTTGTGGTTTATGGAAGTGCATTCATTTTTAGCTGGATGTTGGGTAGCGCAGAAGTGAAACGCACTGTTTTGTTCACATCATTATGAAAAATCTGGTGAGATCAAAGGCAAATCTATGTTGAATCCACCACTATTTTTTTTTTTTTTTTTTGAAACCTCCAGGTGTTCAAAAACTCAGGTTATACATTTAAAAAATTATATATTTATTATCGGATATCAATATTGGTATCGGCTTTGAGGAGCAGGAAGTTATCGTAACCGTTTTTTTAAAAATGGCTATTGTTCACCCCTAATGCATACTGATGTAAATTTTAAAGATGGGAAACTTTGTACATACAGTATTTGTCTCAGCAGAATGTAACTGACACCCTTATAATCGTCTTTAGAAGATTTGTCTGATGATGCTGATACCATATACCGGTTAATCTTTCAAATTTAATTCACATATTGTTTTTTTTAAGTAAACACCATGGTAAAAAATCAAAACACTGACGTTAACATTGCTCGTTATCTTTGGACAATCTATTGATTTGCTGGATTTGAATTCTCATCTCCTTTTACTAAAGATCGTGCGGGTGTCTTCGAATCAAAAACAATGTTTGAACTACATCTGCCACAATAGTGTCTGCCAGATAAGGGTGGCTAACGACAGGATAATGTATATTCGGCACCTAAATGCTGAAGTCACCTAGCCGGCATGCTAACTGTCAATAGTTAGCCACACAGCTAGCTTGTATTACCGGAAAACATTTGAGTTCTGGTTCTGTACATTCAAGTGTCGCGCTTACATGTTTTATTTGTAAACACTGTCATATTATCTTTACACGTCGGACATAACCAGCTCGCATATCATGTTTGCATTACTCACAAAGCCCAGTCGGCTAGCCGGCTTGATCGCAAACTTTAGCAGCATTTGCTAATCGTCCGCCATAGAAGACTAAACTGTTAGTTGAATGAGTGAGAAAAACATTGGACAGTAACGTCATTTAGTCATGACGATTCCGGCAAAGGCAGCCGCTTTTATCGATCATACCTTGACCGTTTGCCTCTCCTTTCCCACGGGCTGTTTCGGCGTCAGTGGCTCCCTATCGGTCCGTTCCGTTAAGGGTAAAGGCCTCCAGTCTTGCGCGATTCTTTCGCCATCCCCGTTCACAAACCACCAAGCAGAAAAAAAACACTCGAGCGGCGACGGGCGCGACACCCCTCAAAACAAAATCGCTAGTACGTAATAACGGGACAGATGTAGCACTCAGAACCAGCAGCTTCACCTAATGTTTATGCAGGAGAATGCATAAACTCAAGGACTTTTCCCGTGGTCTTCTCAAGTAAACTGTGGGTTTTATAATGCAAAAAATAAAAAATAAAAACACACACACAAAAAAAAACTGACTGTTTTGTAAACTGATACGGAGCCTTTTGAGCAATTTATTCGCCTACACTTATATTAATGGACTATTCTTTATCCACTCAAGTTGGACAACTTGAATACTAGTAGGACGACTCCCTTTTACTAGTGAGGCACCAGCAGAGCTGGATAGAGGAGCCAAAAATTATACTCAAATAAAAGTAGCGTTACTTCCAGATAACATTGCAAAAGTAAAAGTAGTCATCCAAAAATTTAAAAAGTACAAGTAAAAGGGTAACACTGTGAATAACTACTGACAATGTCAGATTTCTTTTAACATAATGGTATACAGTGATAGCTCAGCTCACGAACATAATTGGTTCCCAGAAAGAGCGTGTAAGGCGAAAAGTTCGTCTTCCGAACATTTATTTCCCATAAGAAACCATTAAAATGAGAATAATCCGTTCCCAGGTCCCCATAAAACATAATTTTCTACTAAATAAGCCTTAAAACTACACAAAAATATACCTTATTTTATGTATAATAAATGTGCTATTGTATTGTAAGTAAAGAAATAAACTGTACTGTATAATAAAGTCTTTTTTTTTACCTTTGTGATGGTAGTTGATGGCTTGATGGAATGGAGTGGGAGGAGGAGGGAGGGAGGGAGGGAGTTACTGTTTGGAAGGAGAGTCACCTTCCATAAGGACTGTAGGTAACTCTTTTTCGGTCCCATAATAGCAAAAGTACACTCAATATGGTCCAAAATGTCTATCAAACACAAACCACGTCCGCACTCAACAAAGGGAGGGGACGAACTGGCTTCTCGTGGCGCTGTTCGACAGCACAACCCATCCCTCTTCCCACAGCCCGGCAAAGGAGCCCCCCCCCCCCGGGATCCAGGGTGGTCCCCTGGGCCACCCGCGCGCCCATCTACCGGCCCTCGGGGATGTCAAGAGGGGACTCACCACCAACCCCACGCCCATCCCCAACCCCGTCCGCCCACCCGGGCCACGAGCCGCAGCCCCCCAGTCGACACGGCACGCCACGGGGCCCCCAGCGGCCAACCAAGCCCCAGGCAGGGCAGGGTCCCCCGCCGTAGCAGGCCGCTCATCCATAATTCAATGACTTTTCAATCATATTTCCTGGTCAATCATAAATCAACTATTTGTCAACATAGTTCATCAACTATGAAACAATGTTAGCCCAACCATCGCCTGACATACCATAGAACGACGTTCTTTCAACGTCACTTGACGTTGGAAATTTTGATGTCAATCATACTGATGATTTTAATGGAAAATCAAAGTTCGTTCAATGTCGGTCTGCTATCTGGGAACCGCATTAAGCCAAAAAAAAAAAAAAAAAATTGAATTCCAGCGAGAGAAAAAAAAGACAAGAAATGAGGCATTATTTGTCCAACGAGTGGAGAAAATAGTTCCTAGTTTGAATAGTCCCTTCATAGTTCACTATTATGACATTAAAACGATAATATCACCGGTTTTCCATGGTCAATAGGTGCCAAACTAAAAACTGGGGGAGAGGTTTAAATCAGCACTTTCGAGTCATGTTGAAGACAGCGCTCTATGTCAAATACTTCATTTTTTACGGTGGTTTAAAGACACCACATAATTGACCAGGCTGGCACATGGTCATGGGCTGGCATGATCATAGAATGGCAAGCTTGCGTCTAATTAGTGTAATGGAGTCATGCGATTATTGTTGCAAAGTCTCATTGGTGAAATTAGTCGAGCGACTCTTGGCATCGCTGGAAAAAAAAAAAAAAAAGATAAATCTAATATGTAGAATAAGAGGAAAAATGTAACGACTCTTGTGTAGCCCAAAGTAGCGGAGTAAGAGTAGCGTTTTTGCTTCACAAATCTACTCAAGTAAAATAACAAGAATGACTTGGTAAAACTACTCTTAGAAATATATTTTTCTCAAAAAGCTCAAGTAAATGAAACTGAGTACGTTACGCGTTCCTACCCACATCTGACTATAACCTATTACGTGACCATATTAGGCCAAAAGATGACACAAAATCGTTGAATTCAGACCAGAACAACACTTGAAAAGTCATCCATACTTTAATCTTAAAACATTAGTAACCGTTTTATTTTAACTGTGCCTTATTGAGGTGACAATGTCAACCATTACTTTTTTGGGACCACATTACCAGACCAGTGTGGTCCATAAAGCGAGATAGGCAAATGCTAGGGCCGTCACAGCATCCAAATGGGTGTCAAGGAAAATGTTCAAATATTATTTGATGATAGCAGTATTCATTCAAAAAAATATACAGGACAATAAAAATAAAGAACAACATACATATAGTGATACGTCTTAAAATGATAATGAAATACTTTTTCTAATGTGCCTTCTGCCCGTTTCACTGTTTCCTATGATGCAGTAATTTTCCAACAGTCTCTAATCTTACTCACCTCCATGCAGACCAGCAGGCTACATGAAGGTTTTATTTTTAGCCTTTGCGATTGAGCGACATTACGGTGACGACGTCATGAAAAGACAAAAGCCCTCCGGGTCGCATTTTAGAAAGAAGAGGAGCTTAAACGTGAGAAAGAGGTTTGCTGTGATGAGAAAAACTTTTTGAAATTGCATAAACACCTATACTTTGCGCAATTGCAAGCTTGCGGTTACTTACAAAGAGTTAAGATGACATACTGCTTAGCTAAAGCTAAATTATACTGTATCATTAGGCAGGCCTGTTGTTTTAGAGATATTTTCAGTATTCAGTCAGCTGTGGGTTAGTGTGATTTAAATTTACTCCCTCTCCCATTTTGAGGAAAGTTGGACAAAGTGTATGGGGGACTGAAATTGTGCCTTGCTGATTTTAATGTGATGCGAAGCACTTTTACATTGTGCTAAATTGTGCTATTCAAATAAATTTGCCTTGCCTAAAAGTGCCTTGGTCAATTAAATAAATACACCATTAAATATGCAATTAATAATTTCATAGTTCTGTGGTATTGGGGACTAAAAGTCAAACATTTGTTATTAAATGTGTCAATATTTCATTAAAAGGGCAATTCCGTTTCTTTATTATCATATATTATTGAACTCGTTATTATTGGATGGTGCTGTGTAGTTGCAGTGCTTCATGAAAGTATTTTATTTTTCAACCTCGCCCGTCAAAGTTAGTGGCCGGATCCGAACACCTGATTGAGCCAGGTACTGTAGGCTGCCAAAGTTAGGCGCTATTATGGTTATGTCATGCTGGTTTCACAATCAACAGCTATTTGACCAATTTAATGTAACATCCCACTTTCTTCTCTTTGTAGATGCTTTTCCAAAATATTATCCTTCCACCTCTGTACATCCCGGGCCATCTTTTCCATCTTATCCACGTCAGCACCAAGTCCAAGCCCGCCAAGTCCAGTACCTTCACTCACACATACTGCTAATAGAAAAAGAAGTACAGTGTAAGTGTGAGTCTTTATAACTTTTTGGTGAAAATAGCTACTGTCGCGCGTGCACCAGCAAATATGTTGCCTTGGGTACCAATTTGGTCAGGAACGGCCCTGCACATTACCATGCTTATACATGCAGATGACAAGAGTCTTTTAATTCGCCGCTTAGCCACACCTACATGGCAAGCTAACATGGCAGGATGTGTCTGAGGAGAACTTTTCTACATGTCAGTCCATGATCAAAGGTAAGTAAATAGTCCTTTATCTAAAGAAAGTTTGTATTATTTACTTTGTAATCGCTGTATTCGTGGCCATTTTTAACACAAAGTTGCAATTTCTGATGGGGTTGAAAATTTGACAGAACACCGGGCACACGAAGAGGGCAATAAGACGAGTATAGCGGGGGGGTGCAAACAACCCGCCTGTCGTCAACCGAGTGATATTCTCAGTGGACAATCAGCCACAAAATGCAAAGACACCTCCGTATTAAAACGTGTGCCATGATCCCAGTATTTGACATAATACAAAATAAAATGTTTACTCACTTCCTCATAAGTCCAATGGTCCCACAGTAGTAAGGCTTGTTTTTGCCAACATCCGCGGTGAAAGGGAACTTTATCAAACCCAAAAAGGCTCACACGCCTCTCCCTGGTGCAGCAACAATTTTCTGCAGCCATTTGGCTGGCGTGATGCGAAAAATAAACAAATTAATCTGCAAAATCAGCTGAATCCGCAGTCCATCTGCATGCTATAAAGCAATGCTGTATTGTGAGATGCTGACCCGGGTGACGTCACATTCGCATTCGCCCTTAACCCGAGACTGAAGCCGGAAGTCACTCATTTTCATGGCGCGGGATTCAAAAATTGAATATCTAAAACGATCGCTTCCACACACATCGAAGTGGTCCATTTCATTCAGGAGCATAAAACACCGCATGAAATATGAAATAAACATGCTTTTTGGTGTCATACGCACTTTGAATGTTACACTACTACTGGTATATTAACAGTGTAGGCGATGAATGTATTTTTTGTTGATTTTTGTTCTCTTTTGTCTCCCTTCTTTTCTATTTTCCTTTCCGTCCCCCCATTACCCCTTCCTGCTCGCTGCTTTCTTCTAATAAACGAAACAATAATCATCACAATGGGAGTACCGTATTTTTCGGACTATAAGTCGCAGTTTTTTTCTTAGTTTGGCTGGGGGTGCGACTTATACTCCGGAGCGAATTATGTGTGAAATTATTAACACATTATTATATAATTCCACATGTTATTTAGGTGTTTTGGAGAGACACTGATGGTTTGGTAAACTTGTGAGTATGTTCTTTATGCTATAGTTATCTGAATAACTCTTAATAGCTATGTTACGTTAATATACCGGCCACGTTTGCATTTCGTTGTTCATGCATCATGTAACATTATCATTATGCCGATCGATCGGGTCCGATCACGTCATTTTCAAAGTATCGGAATCGGCAAAAAAAATATCGGCCATGCCTTTTTTTTAATATATATATATTTTAATTAAATCGTTTTCTAATTGTATTTAACGTTACAGACATAATATGTTACACTCATCCAGAGTCTTTAATTTAGGTTTAAGGTAGGGTTATCAAAAATATCCCGATAACGGCGGCATTTATTCATTCATTCATTCATTTTCCATGCCGCTTATTCCTCACGAGGGTCGCGGAGGTGCTGAAGCCTATCCCAGCTAACTTCGGGCAGTAGGCAGGGGACACCCTGAATTGGTTGCCAGCCAATCGCAGGGCACAAGGAGACACACAACCATTCACGCACACACTCACACCTATGGATAATTTAGAGTGTTCAATCAGCCTACCATGCATGTTTTTGGGATGTGGGAGGAAACCGGAGTTCCCGGAGGAAACCCACGCAGGCACGAGGAGAACATGCAAACTCCACACAGGAAGGCCGAAGCCCGGGATTGAACCCTTGATCTCAGAACTGTGAGGCAGACGTGCTAACCACTCAGCCATCGTGCGGCGGCATTTAATTTATTAAAAAATGTGTCATGTTAAAATATTTAATGCTATTAATATATGCGCTGCACGGCCCTCTCACTCATTGTTGCGCTCAATCTGTAATAACGCCGTTTTACCTATATAGAGAGAAAAAAGGCAGCACGAAATGAGTAGAGTGAATTTTGGCAGCCTTTGGAGCCTTCCTTCAATTGGCTAAAACATTGCAGTCCCTCTTCCTATGATAAGTAATATCATGGGAAGCAATGTGGGGAAGCAACGTGGAAATTGGTCTTTGTCTTAACACCTTAAGATATTTCCCAAAGCAGAGAAGATATATCCATTGGCAGCACGACACACAGTCATGGTTCAACTTCCCATCATGCATTGGTGCATGGCTGCAGTATCATTTACTGAAAGCTCAACAAATACACTTGATGGCAATATTTAGTCACAATATACAACGTCACAAGTCTTTCTATCCGTGGATCCCTCTCACAGAAAGAATGTTAATAATGTAAATGCCATCTTGAGGATTTATTGTCATAATAAACAAATACAGTATTTATGTACTGTATGTTGAATGTATATATTCGTTCGAGTTTTATTCATTTTTTTCTTAACGCATTGCCAAAATGTATATGTTTAAAAAATTATCGGAAATGATTGGAATTGAATCGGGAGCAAAAAAAATAGCAATTGGATCGGGAAATATCGGGATCGGCAGATACTCAAACTAAAACGATCGGGATCGGATCGGGAGCAAAAAAACATGATCGGAAAAACCCTAATTATCATACTGTAAACTTATTCAGCATGTTGTTCTCTATTGTATTTTTATTTTAAATTGCTTTTTAAGATGACATATCTGTTCTATGTGTTGGATTTTATCAAGTAAATTTCCCCCAAAAATGCGACTTATACACAGGTGCGACTTATATATGTTTTTTTTCCTCTTCGTTGGGCATTTTATGGCTGGTGCGACTTATAATCGGGTGGGACACATAGTCTGAAAAATAGGGTATATCATACTCATACAAAGAGCAGTAGGACACTCACATCCCCATTATCCATATCAAGCAGCTGAACAGGACATGTAAAAAAAAAAAAAAAAAAAGTAATTCTTCCAACTGTAAAAATCAAAGAAAAATATATCAAAAAGTCATACGCGTACAAGTACCATGAAACCTTCACTTTTACTAGTGAGAATTCTAAGACGAAACATTTAAAGTGAAAACATGAATAGTCTCTAAAGGGCGCTTGAGGAAAGTGGCATGAATGGGAACCTGCTATCATATTCCCAGTCATTTAGACAAAAAACATCACAAAAATACTCTTAAGGGAATGGTTGTTCAGAATGAAGGCTTTGCAAAAACTCGAATGATTACACTTTTCTTGAATTGATTGTACGGATCCTAAAAAACCAAAACAAAACAAAACAGCTGTTCATTATTATGTTGCAAGAGTTGAAGACAGTGGTAGATGAAAGGCAGGGCAGTTCCCCAAAGGATTCCGTCACACTCAAACTTAGACATCCAAAACAATCGTGTTCACGGAGTCAAGCATTTTGCACTTAGTATATTCACATCACATATGTTTCTGTTTTCCAGAAAACCAGATATGAGAATAGCCACACATGTTTCTGTCCAGAAATATTTAGATTATGACAGCTGAGTTGTTAGGACTTTGCTTTAAACCCCACCACAATTGGATTTCAAATAAAGCACTTCTAATCCCCTGAGGTTCCTCCATGGATGTGCATTTTTCAGGTCTTTACTCACAGTAGCCAATTTACTTGCTGTTGCAGTCTCCAGTAAGTAAAAAGCAGGCTTTTGGGGGCTTTAGGTCAGAGCGCTGATCCAGACAGAGAAGCATGTTTAATTAATATTCCTTATAAAATTGACCAATTTCATTCATAATGCAAGTTTTGTAGCATCAGGCTACTAGGGTATAATTAGTATACGGAATACTATAGCCTATATTTCCAATCCCACAACCGCACGGACAAATGATGAAGTAGGATCTGAAACACAACATTTTCATCACCTTTTCTCCTCTCATTCCATTCAAATTGTTTTCATCAGACCCAAAACTCAGATTCCAAAGCTTTTTTTTTTCTTTTTTTTTCTTAATAGATGTTTTATGGCGGTGTAATCTGGCTTTCTTGTTCTTGAATTTGCACCTGTTTCTAATCTCTGAACAGAATCCTCAGGGCTTTTCTAACAGTTTGCTGGGTAATTCTTATACAGCTACTAAGTGGCGAAATGTTACGTCACAAGTCTGGCTGGCCAAGTTTATGTGAAGCTATAATAGTTATAGGGAGATGTGGCAGTTAGAAATGCTACTTTCTTGTGAGTTGATCCCAATCATGAATTAATAATAATAATAATAATAATAATAAGAAGAATAATACATTTTATGTCTAGAGTGCTTTTCAAGCCACACAAAGACACTTTACAAGAAAGTTGGAGTCACAATAATAACAAAACGATCATAAAATTAGAACAAAAACAGGATAAAAGTAAATTAAAAAAAAAATTTAAAAAAAATTTAAAAAATACATATGGCGAAAAACACTCAGGTGACTTGAAGTTCCGCTCTGAAACCCCCAATTTCAAAACTTTCAAAATTGTCCGATATGCATGTGTAATACATCATTGGAAAGCTTAAAATCTCAATTTTTGGGGAAAGAACAATTTTGAACAGGAGGGCATTTTTAAAAAAATGTTTTTTAAACAGCAAAACCCTATTTGGAGGTGAAAGCATGCAAGAGCAGAATTACCGACGCCATAACTTTAACGAGATATTATCGCGTACTTTCCTTGTTTCGATCCAAAAACTCCATGTAGCATGTATCACTGAGTGTCGAGACACAGTTGTGATTGGCCAAAGCTGGATTTTTGGGGGATTTTATGGGTGAAACATGGTCATATAACAAGGGTCGTGATGCAGAATTCGCAGACATCAAGGAGTGGTCGAGATTTTCTCTTTCATATATTTTACTTTTAAACGTTTTTTTTTTTTTCCCAATTTTTCTTTGTTTGGATCGATTATTTATCATCTAACATATCGTATAAAATGCGACAGTAACAAAAAAAAACCCAAACAATTAAGTGATAATTATGAGGAAGATGTAGTGGCTTTTTTACAGACGCCATTTTTTTCATTGTGACATAATTTGTTTAAAAGTTTAAAATATGCGAGTGAATAAATTTTTTTAAGCCGTTTTTTTTTTTTTTTTTTTACGAAATTTGAGACATCAGTTAATGATTCTAAGCTGAAAACGACAGACATTTTGAATAATAAATATGATTAATTACCTTCGTTTTATGGCTCAGTTGAAACAAAAGCGGTTGAGCGATGTCTGTAAACGAGGGTTTTCAGGGTAAAATGGACAAATTAAAAATAGTTTGGGGGCTTAATGTGCCATGAATCTGCTATGGCAGCATATAGACATATACAGTGGGGCAAATAAGTATTTAGTCAACCACTAATTGTGCAAGTTCTCCCACTTGAAAATATTAGACAGGCCTATAATTGTCAACATGGGTAAACCTCAACCATGAGAGGCAGAATGTGGAAAAAAAATAACCAGAAAATCCCATTGTTTGTTTGTTGAAAGTCCGTGTTGCCCAACGACAGCCCAAAAACTTCACTGCTCTAGAGGAGTTCTGCATGGAGGAATGGGCCAAATACCAGCAACAGTGTGTGAAAAGCTTGTGAAGAGTTACAGAAAACGTTTGGCCTCCGTTATTGCCAACAAAGGGTACATAACAAAGTATTGAGATGAACTTTTGGTATTGACCAAATACTCATTTTCCACCGTGATTTGCAAATAAATTCTTTTAAAAAATCAAACAATGTGATTTTCTGTTTTTTTGTTCCACATTCTGTCTCTCATGGTTGAGGTTTAACCATGTTGACAATTACAGGCCTCTCTAATATTTTCAAGTGGGAGAACTTGCACAATTAGTGGTTGACTAAATACTTATTTGCCCCACTGTAGTTCTATCAAACACAACAGTTGTTTTGTCTTAATATACAGCAGTTTCTTTTAAAGAGGAGTGCAAGAGCAGAAACTGATTTCAGCCGGATTTGTGAAAAAGAACGAAAGCTGTACCGCATGCAAACAGGAAGGATTGTCTCAGGAGTGATTTGTTCATGGATTTAAGGTAATTATTATATTTTTCGTACCACGCATGCATTTCTAAACATGAAAAAAACAATGGGAGAAATTAGCCGCCACTGGATTGGCATCATAGTTCGCCATATTTACGTAAAATAAACGCTAACTGCACGTTTGTTTTGCGTTTAATCAAGAATCGAGACTTTTATGTCCATATCTATAAAAAAAATTAAGGGATTTAAGGTTTTATTCACAAGAATTTTAACCGGAAAAGCTCTGTTTATGTCAGGCGGCCGTTAGCTACATTCACTAATAGACTAGCATTGTACTTCGACATATTTACATAAAATAAATGCTACCTGCACTTTTTTTTTTTTTTTTTGCTTTTAACCAAGGATCAAGACTATTTTACGTCCATAACTATAAAGAATTGTTTTGTTGTTGTGTTATTGTTTCGTGTTTTATTTTATGGGAACATTTTAATCTAATAACTATTAGTGAAACACCATGGGGAAGAAATGTTGGGTTAGCCTGCCAGACCTGTCCCACAAGGCAGCCGTCAAGAACCAGGCAACCTTGGGAACCCCAATCATTCTCCACAAATTTTGGTCCTTTAGGGCAAAAGCTGGTCCTAGACCTACCCCTACGCCGACGGCAACAAGCAGATCTTCACTTACTTTGACCCCTGCACCTTTGGAAGAACATCTACAGCAGCTTCCACATCAACGGCTGATAGTGCTGCTCAGGTGTCCTGGGGCTGAAGTAAGTGTCCAGCATTATTCAGTTTATAAAAAAGATTTATCAAAAAACCTATCTTTCTAAAACAAACATGTTTTTAGGAGCCTGCGAGGATGAGGACGGTCCGATTCTCAAGCAAGATTTTGCTGACCAGGAGGGAGAACTACAAGTCTGTCAAAGCCGGCTACAAGTTGACCCAGAAGATGGTGGCACGCTCTTCGATCGAGAAGCAGAGCATTGGGCTTATCGTGGCGGTCGTAAACCCTTACACGGTCGCCGTGCTGAGGCTCCTCGCCATGACCACAGGCAAGGAGGAACACAGGGACACACATCCTGGAAATGTTCCAGAGGACAAGGGAGAGCTGGAGAAGGGTCGGGCGGTCCTCAAGCGACCACATGGCATCCTTCGGAATGTTGCTGTGGGACTCGCTAATGTGCAGGAAGCACAAGAGCACCTGCTGGACTTCCTGACGGTCCCACTTCAACCGTTTTGGTGTGAACTTCTCCAAGGATATGTCTTCAGAAGCGAGGAAGAACAAGGCCTTGGAGTGGCTGGCCGGCAGGATAAGGAGCAGAGTCGAGAAAGGCAGAAAGCAGATGGCGAGGAACAGAGACTTGTACAAGTCGGGGAAGCTGACCAGATACCCCAAGGCATAGAAAAAGGCTATGTTATTGTTGAAAGACTAGGCTCACATCCTGGTAACACTGCATCGATTATTTGCACTGCCTGAATTATTAGAATTAGAATCATTAATTGATATCAAATACAAAAAAAACTAAAAAAAAAAAAAAGTTAAAACAGTAAAAAAAAAACTGACTTAAAAAAAATAAAAAATTCACTCGCATATTTTAAACTTTTAAACAAAGTACGTCACAATGAAAAAAAAAATAGTGTCTGTAAATAGGTCACTGATAGCTAGCTCATAACTATCGCTTAATTATATTTATTTTTTTGTTTCTGTGACTCACACTTCTCTGATATTTTAGATGATAAATAATCGATCCAGACAAATAAAAATTGGGGAAAAAATGTTTAAAAGGGTAAATATATGACAAAGAATATCTCGACCACTCCTTGATGTCTGCGATTTCTGCATCGCAACCCTTGTTATATTACCATGCTTCACTCATAAAATCCCCCACAAGTCCGGCTGTGGCCATTCACAGCTGTGTCTTGACATTGAGTGATAATTGCTACGTGCTAAATTTTTGGATCAAAACAAGGTAAGTACGTGATAATATCTCATTAAAATCATGGTGTCTTTAATTATGCTCTCTCATGCTCTCACCTCCAGTTAGGGGTTAGGTTTTTTAAAAAATGTTTTTTTGTGTTTTTGTTTTTTTAAAATGCCCTCCTGTTCAAAAATTTTCTTCCCCCAGAAAATTGAGATATTAAGCTTTCCAGTAATCTATCACACATGCATATAGGACAATTTTGAAATTTGTCCAAATTAGGGGTCTCAGAGCAGAACTACAAGTCACCTGAGTGTTATATCACCATATATACAGTACATTCAATTTAATTTATGAATTTACAATCTACAAACAATTTAAGAATTGAACGGAATAATTTCAAAAGCTTTATTTATAAAATTATAGATTTCTCATCAAGTATCAAAAGTCATATAAGCTATTATGCCAGCAAAGGTAGGCTGAGGGATAACTTTAGCACAAAATTTCACCTCTGTCAGTATCCACTCTGTTACGTCCAGATGTCACCCTATATGCAGTGGGGAGATCAAGTATTTGATACACTGCCGATTTTGCTGGTTTTCCCACTTGCAAAGCATGTAGAGCTCTGTAATTTGTATCATAAGTTCTCTTCAACTGTGAGGGACGGAATCTAATAAAATACATTTAAAAAAAAACAGAAAATCACGTTGTATGAGTTTTAAATAATAAATTTGCATTTAATTGCATGAAATAAGTATTTGATAAATCACAAAAATCAAACTTAATATTTGGTACAGAAACCTTTGTTTGCTATGACAGATACCAAACGTTTCCTGTAGTCCTTGACAAGGTTTGCACACACTGCAGAAGGGATTTTGGCCCACTCCTCCATGCAGATCTTCTCCAGAGCCGTCAGGTTTCGGGGCTGCTGCCGGGCAGCACGGACTTTCAGCTCCCTGCATAAATTTTCTACCGGGTTCAGATCTGGTGACTGGCTAGGCCACTCCAGGACCTTAAGATGTTTCTTACAGAGCCACTCTTTAGTTGGCTTGGCTGTGTGCTTTGGGTCGTTGTCATGCTGGGAGACACAGCCACGACCCATCTTCAGGGCTCTCACTGAAGGAAGGAGGTTTTCAGCCAAGATCTGGCGATACATAGCCTCATCCATCCTCCCCTCAATACGGTGCAGTCGTCCTGTACCGTTGGCAGGGAAGCAGCCCCAAAAAATGATGTTTCCTCCTCGATGTTTCACGGTTGGGATGGTGTTCTTGGGGTTGTACTCATCCTTCTTTTTCCTCCAAACAAGACAAGCCGAGTTCAGACCAAAAACCTCAATTTGGGTCTCATCCGACCACATGACCTTCTCCCATTTCTCCTCTGGATCATTCAGATGGTCAGTGGCAAACTTCAGACGTGTCTGGACATGCACTGGCTTCAGCAGCGGGACCTTGCGTGCGCTGTAGGATTTTAATCCATGACGGCGTAATGTGTTTCCGATTATTTTCTTCGAGACTGTGGTTCCAGCTCTCTTCAGGTCATTGACCAGGTCCTGCCGTGTAGTTCTGCTCTGATCCCTCACCTTCCTCATGATCAGTGATGCCCCACGAGGTGAGATCTTGCATGGAGCCCCAGAACGAGGCAGATTGACCGTCAACTTGAACTTCTTTCATTTTCTAATAATCGCTCCAACAGTGGATACCTTCTTACCAACTTACTTGCTTATTTTCCTGTAGCCCATGCCAGCCTTGTGCAGGTCTATTATTTTGTCTCTGATGTCCTTACACAGCTCTTTGGTCTTGGCCATTGTGGAGAGGTTGGAGTTTGTTTGTTTGAGCATATGAACAGGTGTCTTTTATACAGGTAACAAGTTCAAACAAGTGCAGTTACTTCCAGTATTGAGTGGAGAACAGGAGGGGTTCTTAAAAAAGAACTAAGAGCCGAAATATTTACTAGTTGGTAATGTATCAAATACTTATTTCATGCAGTTAAATACAAATGTATTATTTAAAAATTATACAATGTGATTTTCTGGATTTTTGTATTAGATTCCGTCCCTCACAGTTGAAGAGAACTTATGATACAAATTACAGAGCTCTACATGGCTTGCAAAAGGGAAAACCAGCAAAATCGGCAGTGTATCAAATACTTGTTCTCCCAACTGTATATATATAAAAAAACACCCAACTCAATCAACCTTCCAAAATAATAATTAATGCTTATTCAGTCACAGCCTGATTAAATACTGAAACAATAGATCATGACAGCACGACTGTCAGTGTGAATGTTTGTCTGTCTCTGTAAATGCACTGCTCACTGCTGGATAAGCCCCAGCACCCGCTGCCCTTACCAGAAAAAAGTGAGGTTGAATATGGAAAGATGGATGTTTTCCTATTGTGGGGTTCCTGGGATGAAGAGCAATAAATAAGGTTCATGCAATTTAATGAGAGTCATGTCAGGTTTCAGACAACCTCACATAGAAGATAAATGGGAGAATGATATATGATCTCATCTCTCACCAGTTGTATTGGCCAGTTCTTCTTATTGTGGGACTTGGCTGAATTCATTGCATTTATGAAGGATGGACTGTCATTCGCATTGGCATGCACTACTGTTGTATTTTGCTTTTTTGCTAAAACTCTTCCAAAAAGCCAAGACCAGCCTAAACAATAACTGTTTCGAGAAAAAAAGAGACTTTCATGAATATCAAAATAGCACAAGGTTGAAGTTGGAACTTTAGAACCGTGAGAGAGACACACTATGCACCATTTTACCTTACTGTCCAGGTCAATTCAATGCATGCAAAGTGTTAAACTTATGTATTTGGCGCACATGATTAGTTCTGGTAGCTCATTTCCTTTTTCTCTGTAACATGCTTTGTTCCTTGGCTGTCTTTATGTTTTCACACCTGTTCCTTTTTACTCTGCTTGCTAATGCATTGTCTTTGCATCCTCTTTCAGTTGTTTTCCAATTTTGTCATTTTCGTAAGATAAATTAAGATTCCACAATGTTCATAGAAATGTATTTGTTTTTTGTTCCTCCCTTCTTCTGTCTGCTTCCTTTCTGTCCCCCCATAACCCCTACCTGCTCACTGCTTTCTCCTGATAAATAAAACATAATGGACAACCACAATGGGAGTATTAAAAAAACTCCCATATGACGCATTAAAACTGTTCCGACCATACGGACACTAAGATTCCTATTCTCTGTGTCCAAGCAGTTTAACAGGACAGGTTAAAAAAGAAAGATAAATTAGGAGTCCCAATCAGTGTGCTGTAGTATCCTCAGGGCTAGGGTGATGTGTGGTTATTCATTAAATTTGTCCTACAGTTACAATCCCTAGCAAAAAGTATGGAATCACTAGTGTCGGACGAGCACTCACTCAGACGTTTTTTTATGTAGAACAAACTGGGATAAAAACCTTGAAAAAATAAGGAATTAGTTCAAAGTGCAACGCTTTAGCATTCAGAAACACTAAAAGAAATGAATAAAAAACATTGTGGTGGTCAGTAAATGTTACTTAAATAGAGCAAGTGCAGAGAAATATATATGGAATCCCTCCATTCAGTACGTTTGCCTATCATGCAGCCACATATCATCAAGGACCAAGGGAATTTTTAAGTGTTCTTCAGGCAGTCATCTTTGTAAATCTCACAGGAACAGCACCAAACAAAAGTTCCAACATCATCACCTTGTCCAATGCAGATTCTTGACTTTTGACACTTTGTCCAATGCAGATTCTTGACTCTTGACAATATATACAATTAAAAATGGACATTTGCTAGTAGAGATGAACGATATTGGAAAAAACTGACATTGCGACTTTTTGGGGGTTTGCCATATATTGCGATATTAACACTAGAAGATTTTCACTAGATGACTTGAATAGCTCTGTTTGGGAAGACTTTGATCACTGACCACAATGTATTCATTAGATATGCCCCATATATTCCTCATCTACATATAATACGGTATCATCCGTGAATGATGAAACTTGGTGTATGTAAAAGGGATCCAGGAAACCATTTTTTTGCATACTACAGCTTTTATGAAGATAACAAAAGTTTAAAAAAAAACAAAACAACAATTGCAAGTCCTGCGATGGGACTATTGCGCATGCGCATATTGCGATGGCGATGTTCAAACGATATATTGCACAGGCCTATTTGCTTGTGACAAATACGGCCAAAACGAATAAAGGCATTTTTATTTGATCGCAGAAGGTAGAGAGAAATACAGGTTACGATAGAGTTCCATTCCTACGTTGGCGACGTAACCCGAATTTCAGCATAAATTGGAATTAACCCTTTAAGTACCTGTGCAAAATAAATATCCACAAAGTCCAAAAATGCTGTATTTTGTTTAATGATGTAGGATACACTGCCCTCTGGTGGCAGCCTTGGGTCTGGCTGGACTGTCGCCTTGTATGACTGAGAAGCTGACTCAGATGTCTGATATGGATAAAGGATTGCTTGGCACCGCCAGACTATTTTTCCTGTATTTTTCAAACACTGTGAGAAATAGTCTGGGACCCAGCCCATTAACGGCCCCTTGAACAGGTACAAAATCAACCATCCAATCAGATTGGTTTATTTGCGTGACGTGTTCTTAACGAGTAACGTCACTCTTGCACAGATGGCGAACAGGAGAGCCGAGAATATGTTCCAATCCGCGGTAAAACCAGTTTTAAATTACCAAAAACACATCGACACAAGTCATTGACAACAGTCAACATGGCTCGCACTAGCCATGTTGAATAAACGTCTCCATTCTCCGCTCATGCTAATTACTTGTCGCTTTAACAACGTCACGTCTGCCCGTCGCTGATTGGTCCACTCCGCTATCTGTTTGCTGTGGCTTGCTCCGCCCTCAGAAGTTGATCCGACGGACGGTCGCCAGACTCAATCGCTGGAACAGCGGTTGAGTCTGGTATACCAAGCAAGATAAAGGATAGCTGCGCTCTGGTTTGGCCCACATAAGGCTGTAAGTTGTTTCAGCTAATATTTGTTTGAGTTATGCGTGTTTGTTAAAATGTGTGTCGGTTTGAACAGCTTTAAAAATTGTCAAAAGTGAAGGAAGTAAAAAGCTTCAAAAAGCACAATAACCTTGTTTGCTGTCTGTAAAACTGAACAACTTCACATTTAGTGAAGACAGAACACATCACATCAATAGAGTAAAGTAAAAAATAAGATACTGTGAGGTACAATAAGGTACTGTTTATAGACTGGAGACAAAAAGGCAGATGAGACTATGGTGTCGAGAAGTCGACATCGCGTACATCAAGTATGTCGTAACCAGGGGACTACTTGCATAGCATGACTGTTTCCATTTTTATAAGACATTTTTTGCAAGGGTTTTTATCATTTTTGACTTTGTAGCTCCCCGAGTATTTGCATTATTAATCTTTGAGACATGTAAAATTGCAAATGTCTTCCGATCATATGAAGTATTCCAACTGAATTACTGGTTGTATCTATTCCACAACTGCACATTATTTTCTGACAGATGTTATGTCATAAAGTTCAGAGATACACAATACCACAATCCATTTTTAATAGCTATACTTAATTCCCCTACATAAAACATACAATCTCAGCAGTTTCAGTCCAATAAACTATCAGAAATTACAACATTCTGTGACGTATTACTTTGGAAGTCCTCTGTGCTCTGTAATATCATACAATGTGTATGTTACATACACACACGCAAAAATTACATACACATGTGTATATATACACAGTATATTGTGTCACAATTAGAAGATACATTCAAATTGGATTGAAAGACAAAATCAAATCTAATGTTTAGGAAATAAAATTATTGCATTAAAACTTAACAAAAATATTGTTATCAGACTGATATCAACATTTGTATGACATCATACAATCAGTTGTGCTACCATGGTATTGGAGTCCACTTCAATGCCACCGCATTTTGAAATCCAATATTCTTGGGCACCGTCAAGGCCTCTTAGAATTGTCTTTTCTCTGTCGTTAATGTCACCCGAGAATACAATATCACAAAACTTATGTAAAAGCTCACGAAAAAAATAAAAATATTGATAATAATGTAGAAGAATCATTATGGAAGTCAATACCCCCAGTTGATGAAACCATAGAATACTTTGCATGGGGTTACATGTCACAAAAGGTTATAATAAGTCCTTCAAAGTGATTTTGCGTGATGCAATGTCCATGAAAAATACAAAAAGTTGCATATATAATCAACTCCATGCTATGTATGCATGTGTCCAATCCTATATTTTGTTAGGGTTTTTTTCTATGTATTTTTGATGCATTGCATATTTATCCTCCTGCAAAAGCAGATGGCTTTGAAAAAGTGGCAATGACAAGTGGAACAGGGCTCACAGCAGCCCTGTTGGGGCAAACAGCTTTGTCCCAGCTGGGAACATACAGCAGAAGCAGGTTTTTGAGCGTCCTTGCTGTCCTTTGGAACATCAGGCATCCCTTTAGTCCTCTAAGGAGTCAAAAGAGGGGAAAAAGATTATTTTAAACTAGGCAACACGTATGCATTAATAATCAAGTTTCCAAATATGAGCAAACTGTATTTCTGAGCTTCTGAATTTTAAACAATGTGCAAATTACTGCATACACTGCTGGCAAAAAGTAATTCTGTCAGATAATGCTAATTTTCTCCCAGAA
Organism: Corythoichthys intestinalis; assembly: GCF_030265065.1. Classification (NCBI taxonomy): domain Eukaryota; kingdom Metazoa; phylum Chordata; class Actinopteri; order Syngnathiformes; family Syngnathidae; genus Corythoichthys; species Corythoichthys intestinalis. Next base: position 28,432,345 of record NC_080414.1, on the reverse strand, counting down.
AATGATTGCAATTACGAATGCTTTGGTAGTAATATCTTCATTCATTTAGCCTGCAATGAAAAAACGCAAAAGAGAATGGCAAAAAAATTAAATCATTATCATTTTACACAAAACTCAAAAAATGGGCCAGACAAAAGTATTGGCACCCTTTGAAAAATCATGTGATGCTTCTCTAATTTGTGTAATTAACAGTACTTGTTACTTACCTGTGGCACATAACACGTGGTGGTAATAACTAAATCAAACTTGCAGCCAGTTAAAATGGATTAAAGTTGACTTGACCTCTGTCCTGTGTCCATGTGTGTACCACATTGAGCATGGACAAAAGAAAGAAGACCAAAGGGCTGTCTGAGGACTTCAGAAGCAAAATTGTGATGAAGCATGGGCAATCTCAAGGCTACAAGTCCATCTCCAAAGACCTGAATGTTCCTGTGTCTACCGTGCGCAGTGTCATAATTAAGTGTAAAGCCCGTGGCACTGTGGCTAACCTCCCTAGATGTGGACGGAAAGGAAAAATTGACAACAGATTTCAATGAAAGATTGTGCGGATGGTGGATAAATAACCTAGACTAAGATCCAAACACGTTCAAGCTATCCTGCAGTCCGAGGGTACAACAGTGTCAACCCGTACTATCCGTTGGCGTCACAATGAAAAGGGACTCTATGGTAAGATACCCAGGAAGACCCAGCTTCTGACCCAGAGAGATACAAAATTCAGGTTGGAGTTTGCCAAAACTTACCTGAGAAAGCCAAAAACATTTTGGAAGAAAGTTCTCTTGTCAGATGAGAAAAAAGTAGAGCTTTTTGGGAAAAGGCATCAACATAGAGTTGACAGGGAAAAAAACAGGCCTTCAAAGAAAAGAACACGGTCCCCACAGTTAAACATGGCGGAGGTGTCCTGATGTTTTGGGGTTGCTTTGCTACCTCTGGCACTGGACTGATTGACCGTGTGCATCACATTATGAAGTCTGAAGACTACCAACAAGTTTTGCAGCATAATTTAGGGCCCAGTGTGAGAAAGCTGGGTCTCCCTCAGAGGTCATGGGTCTTCCAGCAGGACAATGACCCAAAATACACTTCAAAAAGCACTAGAAAATGGTTTGAGAGAAAGCACTGGAGACTTCTAAAGTCTCCAGCAATGAGTCCAGACCTGAATTCCATGGAACACCTGTGGAGGGATCTGAAAATGGCAGTTTGGAGAAGGCATCCTTCAAATCTCAGAAGCCTGGAGCAGTTGTCCAAAAAGGAATGGTCTAAAATTCCTGCAGAGCATTGTAAGAAACTCATTGACGTATTCCGGAAGCGGTTGTTTGCAGTTATTTCGTCGAAAGGTTGTGCCACCAAGTATTAGGCTGAGGGTGCCAATACTTTTGTCTGGCCAATTTTTGGAGTTTTGTGTAAAATTATTATGATGTATTTTTTATTCGCTTTTGTGTTTTTTCATAACAAGCAAAATAAATGAAGATGTTACTCCCAAAGCATTTGTAATTGCAATCATTTTCTGGGAGAAATTGAGCCTTATCTGACAGAATTGCAGGGGTGCCAATACTTTTGGCCAGCAACGTACATTAGTGCAGTGCTGCAACTATTTATCGATTAACTCGAGTAATGGATTAGAAAAACAGCTTCGAATCAAAATTTTGCTGCTTCAGAGATTCCTTTAATTTGAGTGACGTTGTAATCGTTTGTTTCCAAAGTGTTGCATTTAGTTTTATTTTTTCTGGGGTGGATACACTGCCCTCTAGTGGCAACAGTGAATAATCCATAACTTGTCTAAAGGTTGGAATACACCAGGCGCATCTGCGGCGAGTCAGCATTGCCGCTGCGCCATCGCAATAAAACGCAGTCGTTAAAGTCAAGCAGCGAGTGCACATCAGTTGCAAAGCGCTTGCGGTTCAGAGGTGTCCCAGAAGCGGTTCAACGTGTCGTACTCGAAACGAACGGTTTAAGTTTAAGGTTTGACATTTATTATTTGTCGCGAGAGGCAAATGATTCATTGAGGCATTTCATTTGTAAAATACTTGTTCAAATCTTTGTCATTGCAATTGTTTTTCTCTTTAGCACAGAACTTTTTTCTTTCTTTCAACCACTGACTGACCACACATGGGGTCTGAAAGGCAAATGGTTTTTGTATTGTTATCTTCAAATTAGTGCTACAACAATTAATCATTTAAATCGAGTAATTCGATTAGAAAAAAAAGCTTGGAATCAAATTTTGCTGCTTTGAGGATTCGTTTAATTAGAGGGCGTTGTGATGGTTTGTTTTGAAAGTGCATTTAGTTGTATTGATTTGAGTGGATACACTTCCCACTAGTGGCAACTGAATATGTCTTAACTCGTCTAACATCCAGCTGCTCCCTGTTAAGACCAACATAAGGCTGTAAGTTTTTGTTTGAGCTAATAAAATGGTTTATGAGAATGAGAATGCTTTATTTTGGACATGAGAAAATAAAAGTAATAAACAAACAAACAAACAAAAAACAAAACAAATCAGACAAACCAATAATGATACTTGAGATAACAGCAACAATATTTAAGACAGTAATAATAATAATAAATAATATTAGAATTTATTCATTGTGTCCAAAAAGGAGTAGGAAGAAGCATTTGCTTATTAAAACCTACCCCCCTTTTCTATTCCTCAGTAATATCAGTCCGCCCTATTTAATTAGGCCTCATATCAACAAAGAAATAATGTAACCATATACATAAGATGCAACACAAAATAAAATAAAATTAAATAAAAAGGATCAGCCAATAACAGATATGTGAAAACCCCCTATATTAAAACCCTTCCTCTTTCCTATACCCTGTGAAAACCATGTGTTTGTACCACTTCCTAAACTGGGTCATGCTTGGACATTGCTCGAGCCCCTCATCTAACTTATTCCACAGTCTTACTCCACGAACAGAAACACAAAAACTTTTTAATGTAGTCTGTACCCTCTGATGCTGTAAGTGAAGCTCCCCTCTCAAACTGTGATGACCTTCTCTGTTAAAAAAAAAAAAAAAAACCTTCTGTACATTGCCAGGAAGTGACATGTGGATAACCTTATCCATGAGCTGAGCTGTTCGAAAATGAACCAAGTCCGTGAGTTTTAAAGTTCTGGATTTTAAAAATAATATATTAGTATGATCCCTATAACCAGCATTATGTATTATTCTTATGACTCTTTTTTGCAAAATGGATAGTGAATTTATTGTACATTTATAAGTATTACCCCAGACCTCTGCACGGTAGTGTAAATATGGCATTCATAATTTGGTTTAGAGGTATATTTAGCAGTTTTTTGTGGGAATAAGTGTTTGAACGCTTTGTTCAGAGCTTTGTAAAAAAAAAAAAAAGAAAAAAGTTAGCATTTTATAGCATTTAAGCTAGCTGACTTTTGCTATGCAAGTTAACCAATTGTTCTTATGTTGTACTTCTATCCTCATTTGTTAATTTTGTTTTAGTCTGTTTGAGGCTATATCAGGTATTTGTAGGTTTCAGTATTTCAGTATTTTCTTTGTTTTGAATGCATTTATTGCTGTTTTGAAATGAAAGTGCAATCCTGCACAGTTTGAAGGAACACAAAGGAATTTTGTTTTGTATTCACATTTAATGCTCTTTTGAAAGTGCAATCTTAGCAAGCCAAAATAAATGTTACTGCAGGCATAAACCCTTGTTTCTTTTTTTACATCTCCTAAAATGTATTTTGCAAGGCATTATTCGTAATCCGATTACTCGATTGTTCGAACTAACTACACGATAGATTAATCGATAGGTGCAGCCCTAGGATACATTATACAGTCATACACTGTAATCCCAAACAATTGAACTCGTTCATAACTATTACAGTTGCAAAGGTCAAATGTAGTTATGTAGTTGACTGAGCTCTCAAGTTTTAAGCTCTGTTACGATTCATGTTTTCATAGCTAATTTGCAGGGGACGCTACTTGGGTGACCACCTGACATCTGACATGATTTCCTCGCCGTGATTTTACAAGAGTGTTAGCAAACATGTCAAAATGGCGGACAACTTTTACAATGGAATGGACGAAAGAGCACGATTTCCTCGCCAAAAGCAGTCTGGACTCGTTCCACGGTTTCTGCACGCTTTGTCGATGTGGACGTGAGCAGCAGGGGCAAAGCAGCCGTAGAACGTCACTCGGAGATCGCGAAACATAAAAGAAAGAGGCGAGCAGCATGTGCGTAACATTGAAAACATTTTTTGGAGAACCCTCATCGCCTCTGGATAATAAAATAACTGCAGTTGAACTTTGTACAGTTCTTCCTCTTATAAAAGGTTAACTTCTTTATCAGTTCAGTGCTCACATTGCTTTTACACAAAAAAATTCTTGTTCTTAAGAATTTTGTTTGTTACAAATGTTCCTTTTTAATACCGTTTCAAACTAAGATTTGAAAAAACAGTAAATTAGGGCTGCAGCTATCGATTATTTTAGTAGTCGATTAGTGTATCAACTTGTTAGTTGAATAATCGAGTCATCAGATTAGGAACATTAAATGCATTGCAGATGAAATTTTAGGAGATGTAAAACAATGGCTTGCTAAGATTGCACTTTCAAAAAAGCATTTAATGCGAATACAAAATAAAATTCCTGAGTGTTTCTTTAAACCATGCAGAATAGCACTTCCACTCAAAAAATTTAAATACCTGGGCTTAGCTACAAACAGTAAAATAAATAAATAAATGAGGAGATAAGAAGTACAAAGGAACAATTGGCTAACTTGCATAGAAAAAGTCCGCGAGTTTAAATGCTATAAAATGCTTTTTTTTTTTTTTTTTCACAGTACTAATAAAAAATTGTTTAATCACATAATCCCACAAAAAAAAAAACAGCTAAATATACCTATAAACTTAACGAACGCATTAAAAAAAATCATATTAGCTCAAACAAAAACGTACTTTATGTTGGTCTTAACAGGGAGCAGCTGGATTCAACCATGGAGTCAGAACATATTCAATGTTGCCACTAGAGGGCAGTGCATCCACACGAATCGATAAAAATAAAAGCAAACACTTTCAAAACAAACCATGACAACGCCACTCTATTTAAACGAATACTCGAAGCCACAAAATTTGATTCAAAGCTGTTTTCTAATCGATTTACTCGAGTAAATTGATTAATCGTTGCAGCACTCCAGTAAAATGAATTGTCAAAAAGGTTGGACCTTTAATTGATTTTTTTTTTTTTTTACTATTTAGTTACACAAATATGTTCCCTTAACGTGCAAATCTTTATTGTTCATGAAAACAAATTACAATCTAGAGAGTTCTGTGAATTTATCAGGGTTTACAGTGTAATAGTCTTTTGAGGAGAACTTTAAAGATGGCATAAAGCGTTTTATAGAACAGTAATGAACAGAATGAACGTCACAGGCATCTTTGAAAAAATAAAAATATACTTATTAACAGCAATTATAATAAAAGGACATTCCAATTTACCATCATCAGAAGCTTCTGCTGTTCATACTGCCCTCTTCTTGCAAACAGTGTTCTATATTTGCTTGGTAAACCACCTATTGAGAGATAAACATGATTAGTAATTAATTGTAGTGCTTATAGACACAGTTTATGAATGCAATTTCCCAAAAGTACCGTAATTGCTGGATGACACTTAATGACATCTGTCATAAGCATTCACTAATGCCCATGACAGTGTTATGTCATAACTAGAAACTGCAATTTCAGGAGAAATTACGATGGGGCTTTGCTGTGGTAGATACAGATCTATCAGGTCACTTCATGTTGATTTGGGAATATTTCGAGCACACTTCCTGTTGATATCGCGTCACTTCCTGTTGATTTAGTGACATTTCAGGGACAAGTCCTGCAGCTATCGGGTCACTTCCTGTTGATTTGGGGACATTTCGGGGACTCGTCCTGTTGCTACCAGGTCACTTCCTGCTGATTTGGGGACATTTCTGTGGCCACGTCCTGTTGTGGGGACATTTTGGGGACACGTCCTGTTAATATCAGATCGTTGCCTGTTGATTTGGGGACATTTCCGGGACTAGTCCTGTAGTGGGGACATTTTGGGGAAACGTCCTGTTGATATCAGATAATTGCCTGTTATTTTGAGAACATTTTGGGGACTCGTCCCGTTGATATCAGGTCACTTCTTGTTGATTTGGGGACATTTCGTGGACACATCCTGTTGTGGGGACATTTTGGGGACACGTCCTGTCGATATCAGATCATTGCCTGTTCCTGTTGATTTGGGGACATTTTGGGGACACTTCCTGTTGTGGGGACATTTTGGGGACACGTCCTGTTGATATCAGATCATTGCCTGTTGATTTGGGGACATTTTAGGGACATGTCCTGTTGATATCAGATCGTTGCCTGTTGATTTGGGGACATTTCGGGGAGACGTCCTGTTGTGGGGGATGTTTTGGGGACAGGTCCTGTTGATATCAGATTGTTGCCTGTTGTTTTGGGGACATTTCGGGGACACGTCCTGTTGCATGGCTGTCAATGGCATCGACTTACTTGGGCGCCAGTTAAATGTCAATGGGCTGTAATGGTAAGTTTCTGGTCAAAAATCCCAACCACACAGTTTTTTCTGCCATTGAAAATGAATGAGAAAATGGACGTACACGGCTGCCATTGGTATCCAATTAGAAATGAATGGGACAGTTTTTAGCAAATTTTGGGGCAAATTCTGTATTCAACTTTTATGCCCCTTAGCATCCTGGAATATTTTATGTGTAAATTATGTGATTTGGTCATAAAATGGTAGCACCAGATACATTTTGAAATGTCTTTTTTGTGTTTCTTTTCTTTTCTTCCTTTTCCATGCTTTCAAATTCATTAAACACTTTCTGCCATTTGGTTTAATACATAATGAAAATTTGTTTTGTTCATGGCCTAACAATAAATTGGTAATGGTGAAAAGTAAATTACTCGTGGTTTTTAGCTATTCACTGCCGGCCTCTATTGATAGCAGGGGAATTTTTGTATTTGTACTGTTGCTGTTGTTCCCCACCTCTCGCCTGTTATCAGATGGGAATAGGCTCCAGTTCCCGCTACCCAAATGAGGACAAATGCTTAAAATAAACAACAAATAAAAGATCAAATTAGTGGCGTCAACAGTGTCTAGTTGAGCCTACATGGTCAATCCAACACACACAATAGAGACGTGCTATTGTGAAGGCATAATAAATCAGTAGCGTGCCAAATTACAAATAAAATCTAATTTCCTGTGGAAATAGCTTTTCTTTGATTAGATCAGTCTTGGGCCCTTTTGACTACTGGCCAGAATGTTTTCAGTCACTTCCATTTGTATTCACTAGAGGGACTCAGTTGAGTTGTAATTGTTTCCGATCTTTATGTTTAACAGATATGTAAAGATTAATAATTCAAATAATCATGTCAGTCATAACAGAAGCAATCAGATGGTGCCATCCTCCATTTGTGGAAAACTAGGTGTGATCAGGGATTGCAGAGGTGCAGCCAATCCCCCCCCCCACACACACACACACAAATGAGTTCCTGTGCTTGTGTTACTGTCCGAACTTAACTGAACAAAAATCTCAACAATCATATTATGCAGTACATTCAATGAGGTATTAGGTTCCTTCTATGTCTGTCTGTCAAAATGGATTTTAACTACCAGCCTCATAATTGACACAAATGCACTATGTTCCATTATTAAGTTAAAAACAAAAAGTTGTAATAGCTGGATACGGCTTCTGTGAGAAATATCTTTTGCTTTTCTCAATAGGGAACAGCTGTAAACCGATTTATAAACTCTGAAATCCCTATTTAAATTATTCAGTAAAATGTTTATTGCAGAAGGCTGAGTGAACCTGCATTATTTTTATGGAGTGAAACCAGTTAATTGTGTGAAGCACAACTGAGTTTGTAGTCAAAAGATATACACTGTATACATCACATCAGGTATATAATCACTTATTTACCTTTTCACAAATATATATTCAATGCACATGTAAATTGGGATTTACCTACAAAATTGCCAAATCGTGTTCAAAATTCTGCTACATGACGACTATAGATTAGCCGTTCCAGGTAAAGATCAAATTTGCTTTGAAGTGCAGACATGCATAATGAATTCCTCTGCCATCAGATATGGAACTGGATCACAAAAGCCGTTCTGTCATTAAAAAGCATGCAAATCTACCATTCAGCGTGACCAAACTGACAAGAACATCAAATGAATCTCTACAATGTGGTCTTCAACCTACAATGACTTTTTATATTAGGTACTGTACTTAAGTAAAAAGTATATTCCACTCTTCATTTATACAGGATCATCAATTTAGCGTGTTATTCATAATTATTATGCTCATTATGGGGGTAGTTTGCAGAAATATATAGCTGCACTGCATCATAAAAGTAGAATATTTAGATTTACTTACCTAGTGAATATGCACAATATAACAAATCAAATCATAATCCAAATAATTTTGGTAATAGAACTAGTTTTAGGTTTGGTAACTGCCTTTTAAGACAATTTGTATTTAGTTCTTTCAGCCTTTTGTTATTATCTGCATAATTTAAGGTGCAAATGCTGAATGATATTACACATGACTATTGGATTCAGTGAGCTATATTTCAGTTACAAATTACTGGCAACCAAAATGACAGATAGTACTCTAATCATCATGAAAACTGTTAAAATTATTGTGAAAAAAATACACATTTTATCCTGTCCTACAGTGAAATTGTGTGATTTCTGGGCTATTTATGAGGTTTTTACTTGCTTTTAGAATCATATGATAGGCAGATCAAATGCTCTCTCAGGCAATTTAATTCAAGCTAAAATAGCATTGGTGACATTAAACCCCATAAAGCTTGCTGTGCCATCTCACCTGCCCTCCTGGAGATCTTTGCCATATCACTGCTCCCACTTTGGAGATCGTTGCTGGTGAGAAGTCCCGCGCTGACAAACATCAGATGAAGAACACATAAACACAACACTGAGAGCTTCATCCTGACTGCAACCAACTTCCTTCCCGCTGTTGTCGCTAGGTACCACTTGAGAAAATTCGAAAAAAAAACAAAGCCACAGGGGTCTCCTGGCCTGCTTACAAGAGGTTCAGACTTGCTTTGTCTGTGTGTCTCCCTGCCCTGACTTATTTGAGAAGCAGGCAAACACATGCGCAGAACCCGCCCCTTAGTCTTCACGCCTCTCAATAAGTATTCATTGACTTATTATGCATGATCTTACTTCAGCCGATCTTCCAGGGAGTCCAACTTGTAACCATAGACGTGTACAAAAGTGCTGTTCGCCCTCTGTTGATGAAAGAAAACCATACAGCGGTCACTGAAACAATTTGACTAGAGTAATGGGGAAAAAACACATGCAAATAATTGACTAATGAAAATCTGACATTGCTTTTTTAAATCTGTCATCCGACAGAATAGGTGTGATGAGGGGGATCAACAAAACAATACGGTGTTATTGTCTAGTAAACAAACATATTTTTATGTTAACCCATGTGTCATCAACATATCTGAACAAGTGACCGGGCTAAGTTCTACTTAATGAATCATGAGCTTTTATTCTCACTTCTTGTGATATGTAAGTATCTGAACCTTTTGGAATTTCTCACATTTATTACCATCAAATGTGATATGATCTTTGTCAAAATCACACATATGAAAAAACAGTGTCTGCTTTAACGAAAACCACCCGAACCTTGATAGGTTTTTATATTTTACTGAGGATAATATGCAAACAAAGACAGAAGGGAGGAAAATAAATAAGTGAACCATCGCATTTTATATTTTGTGGCTCCCCTTTTGGCAGCAATAACTTCAACTAAACGCTTCCTGTAGCTGCAGTTCAGTCTGGCACATTGATCAGGACTAATCTTGGCCCATTCTTCTCTAAAACATTGCTGTAGTTCAGTCAGATTCCTGGGATGTCTGGCATGAATCGCTGTGTTTAGGTCATGCCACAAAATCTCAATGGGTCCAAGTCTGGACTTTGACTTGGCCACTCCAGAACGTGTATTTTGTTCTTCTGAAAACATTCTGAAGTTGATTTACTTCTTTGTTCTATCCTCTTTTTAGCTTCAACTGTCTGAAGGCCGGCCTTAGGTTTTCCTGCAAAACATCCTGATAAACATTTGCATTCATTCATCCATTAATGATTGCAAGTTGTCCAGGCCCTGAAGCAGCAAAACAGCCCCAAATCATGATGGTCCCTCCATCGTGCTTCACAGTGGGGATAAGGTGTTGATGTTGGTGAGCTTTTTTTCCTCCACACATGACGTTGTGTGTTACTCCCAAACAATTCAACTTTGTTTTCATCAGTCCACAAAATATTTTGCCAAAGCATTTGTAGAGAGTCCAAGTGCCTTTTTGTGAATATTAAACAAGCAACAATGTTTTTTTTTTTGGCAGCAGTGTCTTCCACCGTGGAGTCTTTCCATGAACACCATTCTTGGCCATTATATATAGTTGATGTGTGCACAGAGATATTTGACTGTGCCAGTGATTTCTGTAAGTCTTTAGCAGAAAACTCAAGGGTTCTTTTTTACCTATCTGAGTATTCTGCGTTGAACTATTGGCGTCATCTTTGGTGGACGGCCACTCCTCGGGAGAGAAGCAACAGTGCCAAACTCTATCCATTCGTAGACAACTTCTCTGACTGTCGATTGATAAACATCCAGACTTTTAGAGATGGTTTTTTGATGTATCAATTCCCAGCTTTATACAAATCAACAATCCTTGATCGCAGGTGTTCAGACAGCTCTTTTGACCGAACCATGATGCACATCAGACAATGCTTCTCATCAAGACATTTCTTACCAGGTGTTTCTTTTATAGTGGGCAGGGCAGCTTTAGACCACTCATCAGTGATTGGGCACACACCTGACTTAAAATGTTTGGTAAAAAAATTTTTAATTGCTCTTTAAGTCTCCTTAGGCAGAGGGTTCACTAACTTATCTTTCCCCCTTCTGTCATTGTTTGCATGCTATCCTCATTAAAATATGAAAACCTATAAATGCTTGGGTGGTTTTTAGTTAAAGCAGACACTATTTTCATCTCTGTGATTTTGACAAAGGTCAGATCACATTTGATGGTGATTCTAGGCAGTTCCAAAAGGTTCAGATACTTTTTCATACTACTGTATGAGCCACAATGGGGTAGACTGCCATGCTTTTGGTTGTAAAACATTCATTGTTCTCTCCTTAACACAACAATACTGTGCACAGAAATATCCGTTCTTCGGAGAAAGACGTAAAGATTACATGCTTACCATTTTTGTACCGTGAAGTGTTGGCTGGGAAGGATGAAAACATCAATTTTAAGGTTGACAAACAGTAAAACCTACTTTCAGACCAATACATTCTCTTTGACTCCCATCACCCACTGGAAAACAAGCTAGGGGTTATCAAAACAGTCATAGAGCAGAGAAAATCCCCACCATCACAATGAAAGATGAAAGGAGTAGAATCCCATTAGGCAAGCTCTTACAAACTGTGGGTAGTGTTGTCAGTAACACGTTATTAAGTAACACGTTACTGTAATCTGATTACTTTCTTTCAGTAACAAGCAATGTAACATGTTCATTTTCCCAAACCAGTAATCTGATTAAAGTTTCCTTAGTGTCTTTGCGTTCGTATTTTGTCATTGCCTCATATGTATATGTAAGAAAGGTTCCCATCTTCTCACTAAGAGTCCGTTTCCATGGTAACCGCTCACCGTTACTTCCTGTTTTCTCTCGAGTCTCTCGAGTCACACAAGTGTTTTGGGACTAAGAAAGGCATGACGAATGCGGGGTGTACATTTGCAGCCACCTGTTGAAATGTGCGAGGGAATGTCGATCTCTGTGCATCCATGGATGAACGTGAGTATTTTTCCTTCATTCTGGAGGGTTCCAGCGATAGGTTAAAGCCGCTCCATGCGTGGCCGTTTCGTAGCTTTGCCTTTGCAACTGTGGGCAAGCATTGTTTCATCATATTCGTGTTGTACATTTATTCTGTGAGGTGACGTGCTCGTTTAACATCTTTGAGATGTGTTGTATGTCCGATTGAGTGTAAAGTGCTTAGTTGCCGCCACATTTCGTGGCCAAACTGACCGCGCATGTGTCCGGCCTACTTCCAGGTTGTGTGCGCTCGTTCACGCTGCCCCAACCTTTGTGTTTCTTGCACTGTTTATTGCACAATTCATTTGTGCGTTATTGATTATTGTGCAGTCAATTTGCATTGTTTTACATTTGCACTGAGATGCTCTTAACTCTAAACCCTAACCCGAAGTTCAGAATTTTTGGCATTAGGCTTAATGTTAGCAAGGGTTCAATTTGTCAGTGGAGTTGATTTCAACAATTTCCATGCAGTTTGTCAGTTATTTTTTAGTTTCAGGGCTCCAGAGTGACCTTGCTAGCATCAGTCAACGTTGGTTGAAATCAACTCCATCCAGACCAGTGCTGCCCAAAAGTCGAGCTAGGCTGTCGCCTAAGGGCGGAGTAGCGTCCCAAAGGGCGTCAAGAAAAATATTCAAATAATATTTGATGATAGCAGTATTCAAAAATGTTTACAAAACAATAAAACAAAAGAACAACAAAACCGTTCGTAATAAGTCTTCAAATAATAATGAAATCATTTTTCTAGTGTGCCTTCTGCTCGTTTCACTTTTTCCTGTGATGTGATAATTTCACCACAGACCCTAGTCTCATCACCCAGCAGACCAGCGAGCTACCTGAAGGTGCTATTTTTAGCCTCCGCAACTGAGCGACGTTACGGTGACAAGTCAACTTCATTAAAAGACAAAAGCCCTCCAGTCCAGGTCAGAAGAAAAAGAAAGAAAAGAGCATAAACGTGAAGAAAAACAGGTTTGTTGTGATTATTTTTTCAACCGCATAAGCACGTATACTTAGCACAACTGCAAGCTAGCGGTTATTTACATAGAGTTTATATGACTTACTGCTAAATCTAAATTATACTGTATCATTAGCCAGGCTGTTGTTTTAGAAATATTTTCATTATTCAGCCAGCTGTGGATTCGTTTCAGTTAAATTTACTCCCCCTCCCATTTTAGAGAAATGTGGACAAAGTGTTTTGGGGACTAAAATTGTCTTGCTTATTTTCATGTGATGTGACCACTTTTATGTTGTGTTAAATTGTGCTTTTCAAATAAATTTGCCTTGCCTAAAAGTGCCAAGGTTAATTAAATAAATACACCATTAAATATGCAATTAATAATTTCAAAGTTCTGTGGTATGGGGGACTAAAAGTGCCATGGATTTAAAAGCAAACATTTGTTATTAAATGTGTCATTAATTCATTCAAATGGCGATCACGTTAATGTAAAAAAATATATTCAATTTTCAAAAAATTTTTTTGCGATCATATATTATTTAATTCATTATTATTGGATAGTCCTGTGTAGCTGCAGTGCTTCAAGAATTAATTTTCTTTTAACTACGCTTATCAAAGATAGTGGCCAGATCCAATACACAGGTACAGTAGGCAGCAAGAATTTAGGCACTATTATGGTTATGTCATGCTGGTTTCACAATCAAAAGCTATTTTACTAATGTAATGTAACATTCCACTTTCTTCTCTTTGTAGATGCTCTTGTGAAATATTTTCCTTCTACCTCTGTACATCCTGGGCCATCTTTTACAGCTAACTTATCCACATCAGCACCAAGCCCAAGCCCACCAAGTCCAGGAAAGAAGTGCACCTTCCAAAACAACTGTCATATGAAAGTGCAATAGATGCTTTTGAATCAGTGAAGACAAGGTGAGTAAGGTTATAGGTCAAGGTGAATTTTTTTTTTTTATATTTTCAATTTAATGTTAAAGTGTTCTGTGTGTCTTTATATGGTTTGTGTGGGTGGGCGTTAATCATATTGTAATAACAATTGTAATTTATTTTATTCATTTGTTTTTTAAGTGTTTTTTAATTGGTGCTTTTGAATAGTTATTAGAGCATTTTTCTTTTAATTTCTGCACTTGTTCATTGTTGTCTTTTTTATATAATAAATTACAAAGCGATAATGTTAGTGTTGAAATATATGTCGTGAAAATGGTGGGGGTGCGCCAACAAATATGTTGCCTAGGGTACCAAATTAGTCAGGGAAGGCCCTGACTCCATCGACTAATTAAACATCTGCTAACTCGAAGATTAAGCCTCATGTGAAAAATTCCGGTTTACCCAGGGGTGAAAGTGGCTGGAATGACTTGCCGGAACTCCCCGACGTGAAGAATTTTTATGTATTTATTTTTTTTGTCTTTCTTTTTTTTTTTTTTTTTTTGGGGGGGGGGGGTGTCAAACCTCTTAAACTACTGAAATGCAAAGAAAACTGTTTTAGCACAGTTATTTTTATAACACATACACAAACTGATTTTAATTCAAAGTCGTTTTTTTTCAATGATTTGCAAAATAAAAGTTAACAAAAACAGCAATAACCCCAACCTCCACCTCCTAAATTTTATTTTCCATTTCCTCACATACTAAATGCCATATCTAATTTTTAACTACTTAAGAACATAGGATGTATATTAAAATTGAATATTAAAATTTAACTTAATGTAAACATTTCCTTTTTTTTTTTTAAATAACAAAGATATAAGTAACATACATTCAAAAAATAACTACAAAATACTTATATTATGCAGAGTTAAATGCAATATATTTTGAAGATCGTGCAAACATTGACTTTTTTTAAATGATAAGGAAATGAATAAGTAGCCTAACATAAATGAACAAATATAAGTCCAAAGTGCACAATGACAACTAAGATGTTGTGAACCTCCCCATCAGAGCAAATAAAACTAAATATGATAAATAAGCCTCCTCAACTCTTTCCTTGCTCTTAAAGATTTGATCCATTTTATGTTGGATTGCCCTTTTTTTTGGTCGCATCAATTCAACAACCTTTTTTATTGTTGTTGTTGTTGTTTTTTTTTTGCTGTTCCAGAAAACATGCACATTTGAACCAATCTATCTCTGCTGATCACATGTCAGCATGTCAGCCAATTGAACGGATAAATGAGTCCACGCATTTTGCATTCCCACATTGACGTGACTCATCATCGTCAGACTCAGATAACTGCAGCAGCTGGGGAAACCTCCATGCCGTCCATGGAATAAAATAAATACCGGTAATAAATATTAGTGGAAACGGATTACTCTACACAAGCACTTTTTTATGCTTGTTGTTAACACTTGTGTAAGTAAATCTGATGTTGATAGATTGTTTTCTTCTTGGAGATGAAATGCATGAGTGGCAGCTTCGTATTTTTTTTTTATTTTTTTTTTTTTACGTAGCGTTTGTTCTGACAGTTGCCGTCATATTTTCGGAATTAAAGCACCGTGTACTGGAACAGCATTCTGGTCCTGAATCTTGTACCGGAACTGCGTTCTGGCCCTGAATCTTATACCGGAACTGCGTTCCTGACCGTTCTGGCCCACTTTCACCCCTGGGTTTACCCCTTTAATTTCAATTATCGGTAAGTCAATTACATGCGATGACATATTTCTGTTGTCATTCTTATGATAAATTACTTTTAAAGTAACAGTTACTTTGATAATAAATTAATCAGTAAAGTGACTAGATTACTTTTAAACAGTCGTTTAGTAAATACGAGAAAAGATACTATTTCCTGATTGATTATATTAAGTGTGTTAGAATAATGCAAACAGTTAGATGGTGCCTACGAGAAAAGTTACTATCACCTTCACTCTCAAGCTCCTCACTGACACACAATGAGTTGCCACAGCAACTGTTTAACAAGTTAAATGATAATTGGCACATGCGGCGCTTTTGAAGTCCGTGATTCTGGCAAGATCAAACACAAACATCTGTCAACATCGTTCACTTTAATAAGCAACTCCAGTGACGTGCCTGACGAACAAAGAGCAGGGAGGGAGAGTGAGACTTTGTGATCGGCTGTATTTTATTTGATTTCATTTTAATTGAAAAAAAAAATGCGCGATGGATTGAGGGCGTGTAGTTTGAAGCGTGAAGTAGCGAGGGATCACTGTATTCGGCACATTTTCACTGAACCAAAAAGAACTAATCGGTTTATCAAAGTGATCAGGGTCTAATGTCTTAGTGATGTCTTAATTGATTTGGCTTCCTGGTTTCCACAGCAAACATGTTTAGACACAGTAAACATTCCTCATCTCCCACTGTATTAGAAGTCAAAGCTAAAAGCCAAACGCAACATACGCTTTGTCATAGTTCCTCGTCGTAGTTCTTCATATCACCAGTACTTTGCTGTGTGCCCTTGTTTGGTTAAAAAATACTGCGTACACTTTGAAAATTAGAGCGCCACTGCCGCCTACTGAGTGGATGTGCAATTACACTTTATTTGAGTATGGCAAAAAAGTATGTTTCCCGAGGTCACATGCATAACCCCCTGCATCGCTCTGCAGCCCCTTGGTGGGGGGCGCGCACCACTATTTGAGAAGTACTGCTCTAAAAAATTTGAATGGGGAGGACTGCTGGTTTTGAAAGAGGTGGGAAATAATCCATTCACATCAAACTTGAAAAGCCATCTCAAAATAGAGGAGGAATTTTGAGGCATTACCTATCATCTTCCTATAACAATTTCCTGACATCTCTGCCCCCAAAGATCGCCTCATTCTAAAGGAGGAGTGGCACAAATGAAGAGTTTTGCCACAGTGTGAGTGAACAACTCATTGGCATGCAGATAGTCAATCCATTCAACACATTTGGCAACAACAACATCATCATGCTATTGCTAACCCAACAGGGAAGACAACCACTGTGGCTTAAATAGCTTGAATCCACATTATAAACTGAAAACTGAAGGCGTCTTTTGGATTAATGATGATCCAGTACATGTTAAAACTATAAGCGGAGTTTAAGGGGGGGGGGGGGGGCCCACTGGTGGCCGAAAAGTTTCATTGCATGTAATTGACTTTCCTATATACTGTATCTATAAAAGTTGTAAAAGCATTAAAGCAAACAACAATAATGAATGAAACGAACAAAAACATATATTTTTATAATGGGTCAAAATTATTTTTTGGGACCGATCATGTTACTATTTTTGCTTTGCATATTATTAAAAAAATTAGGGGAGGGCAATTTTATCTTTCAGATGATTTTTTTCTTTGTTTGAAAATATTTTTGGGGGATTGAATTATTTAGACACAAATGTCCTACCCATAATATGGCCCCAAAACAAAAAGGATTGCTAAAATCAATGAAAACTTTTCTAATTAAAAATTAAGTGTTCAAATGCAAATATTTGAGTCTCAAATATTATTTCGCATTAAAAAACTTTTTTCTATGATTGAACTTTTCTATTTTTGATTGAAGTGATTTTTCGTTTGAAAATATATACAGTATTTTTTGTTTGAAGCGACTTATTTTTTCATTGAATAATAAATAATAATAATAATAATTATACTTTTTATTTAAAGGTGCCTTTCTGGCACTCAAGGTCGCCGTACAAACATTTAAAAATATTAAAAGTGAGAAAATGAAAGTATATAACGTATAAGGAAATTTAAAATACTAAAAGAGATATAGGGGCAGTTAAGAAGACCAGAACTAAGTGATTATTGTGTATAGGCTAGTCTAAACAGGTGAGTTTTGAGTTTTGTTTGAAAAAGGGGGAGGGAATCTGTGTTCCTGAGATCGGGTGGGAGTGAATTCCAAAGTCGGGGAGCCGAGCGGCTGAACGCTCGGCTCCCCATGGTACTAAGGCGAGCGGGGGGGACAGACAGTTGTATGGAGGAGGAGGATCTAAGGGCACAGGAGGGAGTAGTAACATGAATGAGATCAGACAGGTATGGAGGGGAGAGGTTATGGATGGCCTTGAATGTGAGGAGGAGAACTTTGAACTGTATTCGAAAGTGGACCGGGAGTCAGTGAAACTGTTGGAGGACTGGAGTGATGTGGTGGATGGACGGGGTACGGGTTATGATGGGGGCAGCTGAATTCTGGACCAGTTGGAGTTTATGGAGAGTTTTACGAGGGAGGCCGAAGAGGAGGGAGTTGCAGTAGTCCAGACGGGAAGTGACAAGGCTGTGAACCAGGATTGCAGCAGAATGTGGTGTGAGGGAAGGGCGGAGGCGATTAATGGTGCGTAGGTGAAAGTGGGCAATCCGGGTAATGTTATTGATGTGCGATTGAAAGGAAAGTGTGTTGTCGAGGATTACTCCTAGGCTCTTGACTTGGGGGGAGGGTGAAACAGTGGAGTTGTCAATGGGAATGGATATGTTATGGTTTTTCGAGATGGTGAATTTAGAGCTAACGAGGAGCACCTCAGTTTTATTACTGTTAAGTTTTAGGAAATTGTGGGTAAACCAGATTTTTATTTCAGTGACACAGTCAGTCATAGATGAGGGCATAAAGGATAAAGACACAAATGTCCTAGCTAAAATGTGGCCCAAACGCAAAACAACATGACTTCAATCAAAAAAGTTGCTTCAATCAAAAAAAAAAAACAAAAAAAAAAAAGACTTAATCAAAACAAAAATGAAAAGAAAAATAGCTTTCATATGCATTTTTTGAGTTTCAAATTTATTTTTGCATTCAAACACGTTTTTTTTTTTTTTTGGATCGAATAATGAGGACGCAAATCTACCTCCATATGGCTCCGCACGGGGGATACAATTTTTGACTGGGGTAACTACATTGGCACGACACCGGCGGGCGTACCATATTCAATGGATGACGATCTTGGCGAAAAGTATAGCTGTCCTAAGCAGCCTGATTTAAGAATGATGGGATACAAAAAAACACTCATTTTCAACTTAGTATTATACAAATTCTTGTAAGTTAATTTTATTGCTTACACTGCGTTTTGGGGTCATCAACATGTTGTGCCCCCCTTTGCCCAAAAGTCAAACTCCGCCTTTGGTTAACCCCCCCCCCCCAAATAGATATATCAACAAGATTTATGGAGATCAGACATGTTCAGAGGTGGGTGGAGTAGCCAAAGGTTTTACTCAAGTAATAGTAGCTTTACTTCAAAATAATATTACTCACGGAAAAGTAGTCATCCAGAAAAATGTACTCAAGTAAAAGTAAAAAAGTATTAGGTGAAAAGAATACAAGTAATGAGTAACATTGTGAGACACTGCTAAGGATGTTTGATTTTTTTTGGAGGGGGTATTTCTTTTTTCGTAGTTATTTATATTATTATTTTCCTGTACTATAACATTTAAATAACCACATTAAGCCAAAGAAATACAATAACAAAAAAATTTTGGCGACAGAATTTTTTTTTTAAGCATTATTCGGGCAAAGAGCATGAATGCCCTCTAGTGGAGAAAACATATTTCCTATTATAAAACTAAAAGGATCATATTACGTTGTCACTCGGTGCCAAATAAAAACTGGGGGAGGGATTAAAATCCACGCTTTCGAGTCATGTTGATGACAGCGCTCTCTATCGAACCCAATTTTTCACGGTGCTTTAAAGACGCCACGTGATTAAATAGGCCAGCTTGATCATAGAACGACAAGTCTGATTGGTATAATGGAGTCATGTGATTATTGTTGTGACGTGTCATCGGCGAAACTGGTAGAGCATCTCTGGCAAAAAAAAAAGGTAAAATCTAGTATGTAGAAGAAAGAGGAACTTTCCACCCCCCCCAAAAATACTCACTTAAATGTAATGGAGTAAATGTAACGAGTTACTAGCCACCTTCGAGGAGGTTGGCCATGCAACTACCGTTCCACATATTACTACACTGCAGCTTTAAGACGCTAGAATAGTAGGGGTGTGACAATATATCAAAAAGGTAATGTATCGCCATACTTCGTAGCCCAAAAGGTTATCCATATGCTTCCACCAAGAATCGGTATATAATTTTAAAAAGGTGTCACAGTTAAATAAATAATAAATTAAATGAAAAGGAACCAAAAACAGCCATTTCGGTTCAAATTTGTTATGCACGCTTTTTCTCCAAACAAGGCGTGCACAATTGCAGTACACACGCATGCTGGATAGTTTATATACTACTACAAAGACAGCTTTCAATTTCACTTACAGTGTGTGTTGGAGTTTTTGTATTGGAAATTAAATCACCTGAGTATTATAATGCAAATCCCCGCAGCCAGACTGTGCAATCACACACAAACACATTTAAAAACTAAAAGGTCCAATAAGCCTCGGTTTAACACCCACTTTACACAACACTCAAATAAATTTCACATGAATATCCAACAGCGCTCTGCACGGCGGCAACTCAACAGCAACAACAAAAACTAATACTAATACAGTGGGGAGAACAAGTATTTGATACACTGCCGATTTTCCCACTTGCAAGCCATGTAGAGGTCTGTAATTTGTATCATAAGTTCTCTTCAACTGTGAGGGACGGAATCTAATACAAAAATCCAGAAAATCTCATTGTATAATTTTTAAATAATAAATTTGTATTTAACTGCATGAAATAAGTATTTGATACATTACCAACTAGTAGATATTTCGGCTCTTAGTTCTTTTTTAAGAACCCCTCCTGTTCTCCACTCATTACCGGAAGTAACTGCACCTGTTTGAACTTGTTACCTGTATAAAAGACACCTGTTCACATGCTCAAGTTGACAGTCAATCTGCCTCGTTTTGGGGCTCCATGCAAGATCTCACCTCGTGGGGCATCACTGATCATGAGGAAGGTGAGGGATCAGCCCAGAACTATGCGGCAGGACCTGGTCAATGACCTGAAGAGAGCTGGAACCACAGTCTCGAAGAAAACCGTAGGAAACACATTATGCCGTCATGGATTAAAATCTTACAGCGCACGCAAGGTCCCGCTGCTAAAGCCAGTGCATGTCCAGACACGTCTGAAGTTTGCCAATGACCATCTGGATCATCCAGAAGAGCAATGGGAGAAGGTCATGTGGTCGGATGAGACCAAAATTGAACTTTTTGGTCTAAACTCGGCTCGTCGTGTTTGGAGGAAAAAGAAGGATGAGTACAACCCCAAGAACACCATCCCAACCGTGAAACATGGAGGAGGAAACATCTTTTTTTGGGGCTGCTTCTCTGCCAAGGGTACAGGACGACTGCACCATATTGAGGGGAGTATGGATGGGGCTATGTATCGCCAGATCTTGGCTGACAACCTCCTTCCTTCAGTGAGATCCCTGAAGATGGGTCGTGGCTGGGTCTTCCAGCATGACAACGACAAAGCACACAGCCAAGGCAACTAAAGAGTGGCTCCGTAAGAATCATCTTAAGGTCACCAGATCTGAACCCGATAGAAAATCTATGGAGGGAGCTGAAAGTCCGTGTTGCCCGGCAGCAGCCCCGAAACCTGAAGGCTCTGGAGAAGATCTGCATGGAGGAGTGGGCCAAAATCCCTGCTGCAGTGTGTGCAAACCTTGTCAAGGACTACAGGAAACGTTTGGTATCTGTAATCGCAAAAAAAGGTTTCTGTACCAAATATTAAGTTCGATTTTTGTGATGTATCAAATACCTATTTCATGGAATTAAATACAAATGTATTATTTAAAAATCATACATGATTTTCTGTTTTTTTGTATTGGATTCTGTCCCTCACAGTTGAAGAGAACTTATGATACAAATTACAGACCTCTACATGCTTTTCAAGTGGGAAAACCGGCAAAATCGGCAGTGTATCAAATACTTGTTCTCCCCACTGTATAGCTACAATGCAAACTATAAGTTCTTGATGGTCTAAATCTGCAGCTAGCTTTTCCTCGCTGGGCAGTGGGCACTATTATAAATGATTATTATCATCTTCGTTTTAGACCATGACTTGAATTTTAGAAAATTTTGCTGTTTTGGTAATGAAAACAATTGCTCATTCATTTTTGCGCCGTGTTAACGCCTGCTTTGTCAACAGTTAGTTATTAAGAGAGTGCCAAAAAATCGATTATTAGATGCATCGCGATTCGACACGTGATGATTCGATTACGATTAATAAATGTTAAAAAAAACGAGGATTTTCCCTAATAACTTTATGACAGCCGCTCGTACCGGAACAAAATTCAAGACACGTCTGCTGCCCGGACACTTTTAACGCATAGGCGGAGTTTGGCTTTTGGGGCAAGGGCGGCACAACATGTTGATGACTCCGAATCGCAGTGGCAGCAATAAAATTAACTTACAAGAATATTTATGATAATAAGTTGAAAATTAGCGTTTTTTGTTTCCCATCATTCTTGAGGAGAATTCTAAATCAGGCTGCTTAGGACAGATGCCAAGATCGTCATCCATTAAATAGGATACGCCCGCTGGTGTCGTGCCAATGTAGTTACCCCTGTCAAAAACTGTATCCCCTGGGCGAAGCACTGATTTGCTTGATTTCTGTGTTTTGGTGATGTAGTTATATCCGAGGTTTTAAAAAAATGGCCCATCCAACAAAACAAAACTTTTTTTTTGTCGTATAAAGTAACATACGTACTGAATGTAAAAAAGGAAATGTTTTACTGTTTTACTCGCAGGATGACCTATAACTGTCGATGTCCAAAATATATAACTGTGGTTCTTTTCTGGCTTCAACAAATTGTTTAAGTCGATACAACTCACAACTAATGTGTGTGTGTGCGCACCCACAGCCAGGGGACTTAATTTTTGATGGGGGTAACTACATTGGCAAGACATCGGTCGTGTCTCTGTTGTACAATTAGCGTTCGTGTGGCTAACTGAAACTCCGCTCACCATTTTGGCTATGCTCTCTGGCGATTCATTGTCCACATTATCAATCCTTGGTTCTTGCTCGGTAGTTGTTGTCACTTTTGAAAGCTTAGGTTTGAAAAAAATGACATAGATCCATCTTGCTTCTTTGGTTCACGAGTGGCTTTGGCTAAGCAAAGCAAAGAACCGTCTAAGCATACACACAGCGAGTCAATTTTTCTTATTCAGTAGTTTATTTTGGTGGCGTCTTGTAACTAACTCAAATGCTCGTCATCCAAATAAAAGTAACAAACCAAAAAACTCAAAAACATATTCAAAACGCCACAAACAAAATGAGTACATTTCTTTCGAGCGCAGTGCACTAAGCCACAGTTAAAAACTGTTTTACCCTCCTAACTCCCAACCCCTGTGTCATGATTAGCTGTCATTTTAAGGGTTGACTCCAGGTCAGTGGAAAGAAACGTTTGGCAGCCCCTAGTGGCAAGGAGTAAAATTACAATAATAACACAAATCAGGAATACGGTTCATACAAAATTTGACTCATTATAAAAATATCTTTTTTTGTTCATTTCATTTATTTTTGTTGTTTGTTTTATTGTTTTACAACTTTTATAGCCAATACTTTACCGGAGTAATTTTAAAATCATATTTAGGAAAGTCAATTACATGCAATGACACTTTTCGGCCACCAGGAGGGCCCCCCCTTAAACTCCGCCACTGCTTTAATGGACGCACGCACAATGTTATGATCAGGGTCCCCCCAGGATTGATAAATCTAAATTCAAGACTTTTAAGACCTTTTTTAATGCCATTTCAACTGAAAATTAATACTTTTCTCGCACCCATTATTTAGATAATATTTAATCATATTAAAAAAATAAAGCACTGAACATCAAATTTAACCTCAATTACTAAGTGTGTTTGACAAAAGAATGCACATTTATTGAAGAATTAAAACAAAAAGTTTTGTGCCACAGACCGGCCCTCTTTATGTCATGACCTACCTTATTAAAATATTGTAATAATAATCGTGCTGTCAAGCGATTAATTTTTTAAAATCATGACTAATCGCACGCTGTCAATAGTAAACTTGCGATTTTTTAAAAATGCATAAATTATATATTTCAATTTCTAAATACACCTATTAGCACAGGAGTTCATCAAATTTAAGCCTCATTAGAAACAAGAAAAGTGTTTTCCTTTACACTTGTAAAGATGATTCAAAAATGAATTTTCCCCAAATAACTAGTAAAAAGGGAGGCACAGAGGAAGAGCATGTCTACTGACAGTTCTCAAGGGCTTAAGCGCAGGTTCTGTGTGAAGTTACCATTTTATTTTTGGGGTACTAGCTATAATTTTAACTTATATTAGACTGACTTTTTAAAGAATGAGGAACCTTTTGCAGGTGTTTTGAATTACACATGTGGCAAGTGTGTACAAAACTGAAGCTTTTCATCATATTCATTTTTTTTTTCGGTTTGTGGTACATGCAAATTGACATACTCAATTTTGTTGGTTTAATCTACCAAAATAAAACAACTTTTACTTGATATTCAAAATTTTGGGGGCGTAAGTGTATGTAGTTTAAATAAATAAAAAATTAATGTAATATATCATTACTTATGAGTGTTTTCATATTATTCATGACATAAAATTACAGCAATTAAATGTGAAAGATTGAATGATTGATTGAAAGAATAATTGAACTCACCAAAACGGCTGTCTCCCAATGCACTTATACAGTTCAGACACCTGTGTATTTCAGGGTAGTTCACGCTCATCAGTCCACCTCAGAGTGTAATGTTTTGGGTTAAAATGGCCAACTTATGTTTTGCCTGAGAACGTGGATTTCACCCCAATCCTCCGTCTTTGTGCCTCAAATTGTGCCTGGTTTATCGCTGTACTTTTATCCAAACATGCTCAAAAACAACGATAATGGGTCGCGCCAACAGCCAGACGGGTTCACGCTCGTCATGCTGCCTCAACGTGCTCCATTTCGGTCATTAAAATCCAAAATTAAGTTTTTCCAGAATCAAGTCAACAGGATGATATCAAGATACTCTTTCCCAGAGGCAGAGCTGGCGGCATTGGAGAATGAGTCGGGAGCCTGTTGCGGGGTATCGAATTCCAAACTACGGAATGCGAGAAGGGCCTGTGGTGACCCTTTGTTGACATAATTCACCCACCTTAATTGTGTGTCTGATTGGCCGAGAGCGTTACCGGCTGCGTCACAGTCACGTGACTAGACATTATAAAGAGCTGCGCGCGTTCCGGCTCAAGAGAGAGAGTGTACGAGAGTTCACGAGAGTTACATCGCTGGACGCAGCAGAGCGAGCAATAAAGACTCTTAGCAAAGCATCCCGCTTCACTGTTTGTTTTTTTTTTCAGTCACCAATTAAACCTTTATTGCAGTAGTGTGTATTTTAATTTTGATGTGAAGCGAAGTACGGCTGCGAGGAACCGGGGCGGAAGCACCGCCATCGTTGGCGGGAACCTCGGGCAGCAGGGCACTCGAGGCGGGCACCGTGGGCGTCGACGAAGTCAATTTGTATGACGGTACAAAAAGTCTGAGGAGGTGCGCTTTGAGCCCCGTGTACTTGTCGACCTTTGGCGGATGAACCACGAAGCGCTGTGCCTTGACCGCCGTTGAGCACCCGAGCGCGGCTACCACGTGGTAAAAGCGCATGGTATCCTCGCGCCACCATGGAGGACGAACTGCTCCTCCGCGTTAGCGAACCACGCGGCCGCAGAAGACTCATTGAACTTCGGAAGCTCAAGAAAGCCAGAGTCCGCCATTGCAAAAAAATGTTCAAAAGTGCCTCTGAAACTTCAGCGAGGCTCGTCGGGATCACCAGTGAAGCGGGATGCTTTGCTAAGAGTCTTTATTGCTCGCTCTGCTGCGTCCAGCGATGTAACTCTCGCGAACTCTCGTACACTCTCTCTCTTGAGCCGGAACGCGCGCAGCTCTTTATAATGTCTAGTCACGTGACTGTGACGCAGCCGGTAACGCGCTCGGCCAATCAGACACACAATTAAGGTGGGTGAATTATGTCAACAAAGGGTCACCACAGGCCACAATTTATCGCGCAAAGCGGGGTTGCGTGATGCCGTTAGTAAATAGTTTAACTGAAAGCTTCGTTAAAAATGTGTATTACGACCGGCCCAAACGTCAGGCCGGCCCACAGGGAACTGTCCCGGTTCTCCCGATTAGCCACTCCGGGCCTGGTACTGTGCGATTGCCTGCTGTTGTGATGTTGATGGTTACGGCGCGCACGCACGAGGTGCAGTGCATCGTAAAAATTCTACGCTTCATCTTCGTTATGGATTAAAAAAAAAAATAAAAACTTTGTCACGGATGTAATTTAGGTTGCACTGAGATGTTCTTGAAAATTAAAACCACGGTGAAAAAATTCCAGACTTACGACAGCTAATTTAATACTTTTAATACCTTTAATAATGGAAAACTAAATTCAATGCCTTTTTAATACTTTTAATATCCCGCGGGTACCCTGTATGATGGATGCTGCCGGTTACTGAGTGAGAGATTTACTCCTTTTAAAAAAACTGGAAAATAAATTTGTGTATGAGACAGGCAGGCGCCGCTTCTGTATGCAGGTTTCCTTTTGGAGCGAGAGGGGAAGAGAGATAGTTTTGATGCTCCTTGTCTTTCAGTTGTCTGGGAGTAGTTTCAAGTCATGTCAATTGAAAAATGTCCTGAATGTGTTGGTAAGTCCCATGTGCGTCTATAAGAGGTGAGTAGACGAACCCTCTTGTACTATTTAGCCTTTCTTGTTGTTGTTTTTGAGATGTTAACAGTTAGCGCCGAGTGCTAAGATAATTTGTGAATTTGCTAACGTGTATTTCCATCTCCATTTGTTTGTTGGTGTACAAAAGTTACTCCATATGCAGAATGTGTAAAACAACGATTAAGTACAGCGGTAACACTACAAACATGCGAAATTGTACAGAAATCTGTGAAAACAAAATATATTGGTAAAAAAAAGTCTTATTTCTAAAGACACTTTGTTTCCAGAAAATGTGGAATTCATTCCACCTGTGTAAATGTTGTTGAGAGAAATATGTACTGCTTTTGAAATAGCTAATGTTTTTGCACTTTCCTGTGAAAAAGAACATCTCAAGGTCAGCTGTGTGTTGTATGGGCATGTTGAGAAATAAGTACTGCTTTTAAAATGGTTAATGTTTTTGCAGAATGCAGTTTCAGGACATCTTTTTGTTGTATGGCATGTTTTCATCATTCCTGTTGATTATTTTAAATGAATAATGGACGTAAATTTGTTTGGCTACTTTATTAATTAGTAATGTACGATGCATCGATATCGTCAACGTCAATACCGTGATCATCGTTCAATAATCGAATCATAGCACCCTGAATCGTAATCCAATCGAATCGTGGGGTGCCTAAGATGGCACACCCCTATAGTTATAGGGTATTTATTGATTTATTTTTAACCAAAAAAAAAAAAACTTTTTTCCCTCTCCAACACCAGGGGGTGCTGCAGCACCCTCAGCACCCAACTTCCCACACCCCTGAACAGGTTGCTACCAAAGGCACTGGAACGAGAGCATGAAATTCATAGGATTTTGTGGGCATTTACAGGTCACTTCCTGTTGAGTTGATTTTGAGTCACTTCCTATTCATTTGGGGACATTCTCTGTCACTTCCTGTTTGTTGAGGTGGTTGCAGCTTAACGTTGCATTCGTAGGAATAATTGACAGAGAATAAGTTTTCTTTCAGCCAAAACTCGGCGTGTTTAATTTCCACCGACATGCGGATACATTCATCTCTCATGCTGTCCTCACAGGCAATCCCACAAATCAAAGTAATCAAATGTAGAATATTTGTAAATATCCTGACACGTGTATTGATAAATGTTAACGCCATATCGCGAGATAATCGTTATCGTGAGCCCTGTATTGTGAATCGTATTGTATTGTTAGGTACTCAGAGTTTCCCATTCCTAAAGAATAGTGACCAAAGACCTCTTAAGGATTGAGTTTTAATAATTTAACGCCAGGCAGACCATTAGTCCATTTTGAATACATCTTATAATTTGATATAGACTATTATTGGAGATCTTGTAGGAGTGAAGTTTAGCCTGAAATGTGCATGGAAAACAGTACGTAAGAGGGCAGTTTATGCATTTTTACATTTTCAGAAAGTTCCCAGGTGCAAAAAATATATGTGTGACCTCCTCATCATTCATCATCAACTGTTTTCAAAGCCATGTGGCACATAGATCACACAATAGGGTTCTTTAATTGTGTGTTTCTTCCAAACATGTGGAACAGCTTCCAGGATTTTCCAGTTTTAAAACATGTTCCGCTAATCTTCTCCAGGCCAGTCCTGGTCACCCCTTTGCTTCTCTTGCCAAGCGGGTTCCAACTTAATTCAAGATTGTCTTGTGAAATTGTCAGCTCTTTTGCCAAGTGTGTGATGAATCTATTTTGGAAATTGTAATTTGGAATTCTGTAATCAATAACTATGCCTGACTTTGTCCTCTAGATTGATGTTGAGTATCAATTGCATGAAATCTGTTGAAGAAATTTCAAATATGTAAGATGTTGATTCTCAGTCTTGGAACAGCACAAATTACTATTCTTACATCGATGTCTTAATCTGCCTTTTCTGTCTTTTGATATAAAACTAGGATTTCCAGATGAGTTTAAGCCTTCATAAAAATTGAATGCGTTTGTTCTTTTGCTCTAAAAACAACACAAATGAAAGCATGAAGACTGATTTGCCCTAGTTAATTAAAACAGGCATGTAAAAGATGGTTTTATTGATCAGTAAGACATTCAGATGCAACTACAAAACCGGGGTCATGGAGGAGATTGGATGAATCCCGGAAAATCAATCTGACAAGTCTACGAGTGGTTTTAATATCAACAGAGGTAGGTGGAGTAGCCAAAATTTTTTCTCAAATAAGAGTAGCGTCACTTCAAAATAATATTACTCAAGTAAGAGAAGTCATCAAAAAAATATACAGAGATCCCTCGCTACTTCGCGCCCTCAGTCCATCGCAGATTTTTTTTTTTTTAATTAAAAAAATATCAATAAATACAAATGAGCTGTCCCAATTCGAACACGTAGTCTCCCTCTCCTTCCTGCTGCTTTTCTTGGTCTGGTAGTGCACTGGAGTTGCTTATTAAAGTTAACGATAAATGACAGACGAAAAGGTTTGATTTTGCTTGAAACTTCAAAGCGCCGCATGCGTCAATCATCGCTTAGCTTGTTAAACAGTTGCTGTGGCAACTCATTGTGTGTAATTTAGCAGCTTGAGCAAATTTGAGTGGACTCACTCAATGAAGCATTTGATAAAGAGAAGCCTTTTTCTGCTCTATTCTTGTTTAAAAATAATTCAATAGGACAGTAACATGTTTAAAACCTATCATAATTATTACATTTGAAGTGCTTAAAAAACATTTATTAAAATTAGGGCTGTCAAAATTATCGCGTTAACGGGCGTTAATTATTTTTTTAAATTAATCACGTTAAAATATTTGACGCAATTAACGCACCCGCTGGCATATTGCCTCAAACATTACAATGAGGCCGTTTATGGACATTAAGAGTGAAGAGAATGCCACCGGCCGCTTGGGGGCAGCGCCGTTCCATACTCATGTTATGTCTTCTAAACGTGGGAGAATTAGTAGTTGTGAGACGTTTATGCTGTATTCACAATGCAATGCTAATTGCTATTTGTGCTCCACACATATTTCGGTAAGTTTTCTTTCTTTTAGTGGCAATTATGTGTCTCTTGTTTTATTTTGGGTAAGATATGTACAGATACAGTGGGGAGAACAAGTATTTGATACACTGCCAATGGGTTTTGGCAGTGTATCAAATACTTGTTCTCCCCACTGTATATGTTGTACAGTAAAGGCGAGTGGACACAGGCGCGCCGTTTATTGACATAAGCTTCTCCTTCACAACAAACATAAGTATCGTTTAGTGAAAGCACAACAAAAATAATATTCCTGTCTCTCAAAAAAAAAAAAAAGTTCTCAAAAAGAAAAGCACTTCAGTCTATAGTAATGAGGCCCTATTCTGACACACAGTTAAACAACAATGCTAAATAAACTGGCATTCCATATCAATTTAGCAATGCAAAATACACGTAAAACTTTTCACTATTTTTATTATTGTTATTTTTATTCTTATTATTATATTAACTCTACTTTTGATTGAAAATTTTACAAATTTTATTAAAATGAAAACATAAGGAGGGGTTTTAATATAAAATTACTATAACTTGTAACTATAACATTTATCGTTTAAGAACTACAAGTCTTTCTATCCGTGGATCACTTTAACAGAAAGAATGTTAATAATGCCATTTGTGGATTTATTGTTACAATAAACAAATACAGTACTGATGTACAGTATGTTGTATGTATATATCCATCATGTGTCTTATCTTTCCATTCCAACAATAATTTACAGAAAAATATGGCATATTTTAGAGATGGTTTGAATTGCGATTAATTGCGATTAATTACGATTAATTAATTTTTAAGCTGTAATTAACTCGATTAAAAATTTTAATCGTTTGACAGCCCTAATTAAAATATATAGAGTGCTGGCCAAAAGTATTGGCACCTCTGAAATTCTGTCAGATAATGCTCAATTTCTCCCAGAAAATGATTGCAATTACAAATGCTTCGGTAGTAATATCTTCATTTATTTTGCTTGCAATGAAAAAACACAAAAGAGAATGAACAAAAAATGAAATCATTGTCATTTTACACAAAACTCCAAAAATGGGCCGGACAAAAGTATTGGCACCCTCAGCCTAATACTTGGTAGGGCAACCTTTAGACAAAATAACTGCCAACGACTGCTTCCAGTAGCCATCAATAAGTTTCTGACATTGCTCTGCTGGAATTTTAGACCATCCTTCTTTGGCCAACTGCTCAAGGTCTCTGAGATTTGAAGGGTGCCTTCTCCAAACTGCCATTTTCAGATCTCTCCACAGGTGTTCTATGGGATTCAGGTCTGGACTCATTGCTGGCCACTTTGGAAGTCTCTCAAACCATTTTCTAGTGCTTTTTGAAGTGTGTTTTGGAACATTGTCCAGCTGGAAGACCCATTACCTATTAGGGGGACCCAGCTTTCTCACACTGGGCCCTACATTATGCTGCAAAATTTGTTGGTAGTCTTCAGACTTCATAATGCCATGCGCACGGTCAAGCAGTCCAGTGCAAGAGACAGCAAAGTAACCCCAAAACATCAGTGAACCTCCGCCATGTTTGACTGTGGGGACCGTGTTCTTTTCTTTGAAGGCCTCGTTTATTTTTTTTCCTCTAAACTACGTTGGTGCCTTTTCTCGAAAAGCTCTACTTTTGTCTCATCTGACCAGAGAACATTTTTCCTAAACGTTTTTGGCTTTCTCAGGTAGGTTTTGGCAAACTCCAGCCTGGCTTTTCTATGTGTCTTGGTCAGATGTAGGGTCTTCCTGGGTATCCTTCTATTAGAGTCCCTTTTCATTCAGATGCCGACGGATAGTACAGGTTGACACTGTTGTACCCTCAGACTGCAGGACAGCTTGAACTTGTTTGGATGTTAGTCGAGGTTTACAATCTTCCGTTGAAATATCTTGTCAATTTTTCTTTTCCATCCACATCTAGGTAGCATAGCCACAGTGCCATGGGCTTTACACTTATTAATGACACTGCGCACGGTAGACACAGGAACATTCAGGTCTTTGGAGATGGACTTTGAGCCTTTAGATTGCTGTTGCTTCCTCACAATTTTGCTTTTCAAGTCCTCAGACAGTTCTTTGGTCTTCCTTCTTTTCTCCATGCTCAATGTGGTACACACAAGGACACAGGACAGAGATTGAGTCAACTTTAATCCATTTTAACTGGCTGCAAGTCTGATTTAGTTATTGCCACCACCTGTTTTGTGCCACAGGTAAGTAAGAGGTGCTGTTAATTACAAAAATTAGAGAAGCGTCACATGATTTTTCAAAGGGTGACAATACTCTTGTTTGGCCCATTTTTGGAGTTTTGTGTAAAATGATATATATTTTTTTGTCTTTTGTGTTTTTTCATTGCAAGCAAAATAAATGAAGATATTACTACCAAAGCATTTGTAATTACAATCATTTTTTGGGAGAAATTGAGCATTACCTGACAGAATACTTTTGGCCATCACGGTATTCAGTTTTGTAAAAATTATACTTTGGGGAAAATTTAGAAAAAACATGTCTTTTGTGTATCTCTATCTATCTATCCACCCCATTAACTGTGAGTACAGCGATCACAGTGCTCGAGTACAAGGAAAAATGTATTTGAAGAAAAGCATACTCAAGTAATGAGTAACATTGTGAGTAAATGCTTACGATGTTTGAGTTTTTTTGTTTTTTTTAAACCAAGGTATTTTTTCCTCAGCACAGTTATCTATATGAACTGTTATTATCATACTGTACTATAACCTATTACATGACCACATTAAGACAAATAAATCTAAAAGATAAATAAATAATAATTCCGACGAGAGAAAAAAAAATTACATAAATGAAGCATGATTTGTCCAAAGAGCATGAGTGCCCTCTAGTGGAAAAAAAAATCCTATTATGAGATTAAAAGGATCATATTTCCGGTTTTCTGTGGTCAATCGGTGCCAAAAAATGTGAGTTTAATATCCGTGCTTTTGAGTCATGCTGATGGCAGCGCTCTATGTCAAATGTTTAAAATTTTTAAGGTGGTTTAAAGATGCCATGTGATTGAACAGGCCGACGTGATCATAGATTGTCAAGCTTGAGACTGATTGGTGTAATGGAGTAATGTGATTATTGTTGCGACGTCTC
The DNA here is from genome assembly GCF_030265065.1 of Corythoichthys intestinalis. Lineage (NCBI taxonomy): Eukaryota > Metazoa > Chordata > Actinopteri > Syngnathiformes > Syngnathidae > Corythoichthys > Corythoichthys intestinalis. The sequence goes on along the minus strand of NC_080414.1, from coordinate 28,399,937 downwards.
ATTGGTTAAACACGTAGAGCAACTGCTGGCATCTCTGGCAAAAAAATAAGTAGAATCTAATATGTAGAATGAATAGGAAAAATGTATCGACTAGTGTAGCCCAAAGTAGCAGAGTAAGACTAGCGTTTCTTCTTCACAAATCTACTCAAGTAAAAGAAAAAAAGTATGGCTTAGTAAAACTACTATTGGAAGTAAATTTTTCTCAAAAAGTTACTCAAGTAAATGTAACAGAGTAAATACAACGCATTACTACCTACCTCTGAATATCAAGCAGGGGAATAAAATTATGAAATGACCATGACAGTATGAAAACTTTTGAATATTTGAGTTTTCGTCTTTTGGTCAGTTACTTTTATCTGTAACTATCATCTGTATGACAAGCCGTGGAAACGGAGACTTTGAATGAAATTCTTAAGTATCAATACAGCGAAGAGCGCGTATGACCTCTAATTGGTAAAGCCTAACCTACAGGCAACAATAAGTGCACAATTAATCAGCCCTAATACATAAAAAAAAAAAAAAAAAAAAAAAAAAAACAGGCTCCGGGGATGGATGCATATTCAACCCTAGAATATACTCACCAAATTTCATTACGATCCAAAAACAAATAATGGAGGAGTCACCATATATTTGAACAACTTTTAATGTAGTTATATATATATAAGTACAAAGAAATGTTATGTCAGTAAAACAAGAGACTTTTGGCTTTTTCCCTATGAATATTTTTTAATTTTCCTCTGAGTAGATTTGTTTGAAACTTTTTTTTTAATGTATGAGTTGGGACAGGGGAATTTTAAAGAGGGTGAGTGGCATCAGATGTTTGGGAAATACAACAACAAGATTGTTAAAATAGTCTAGAGCCTTTTTCTTAACCTTAAGGGTGAGTAATCTAAGGTCATCCTCCTGCAGGCTGCCTGATTGATGTTTGTTTTCCACAGTCTCAGAGAAAATAAAACACCAGTATTAAACTATAGGGGTTTCCGGTATTAATTGACCTGTTATAAAGTTATGTGTATATAAAGTTTTTATGGAGGAAAAGCTGTTCCCCCTGAAGAATTTGTGTCTCTTATAAAGCACATTTTTATGACTGCACACAGTTCAACTTTGCTGTAAAGTAAAATGTGCTTCTCACTGTAATTGTTTAAAGGGCCCTTTAAAAAATATTATAATGTTTTATTTATTTATTTATTTTTAAATACACAGAGATATTTTGTCTGGAGAATTTTGCTTCGGAACAAAAGCAAACACACACACAACCAAACTTTTTTCTTATGGGATTTTCTGTCAAGAAATCATTTCACATCGCAAAATACTGAGTTTTTTCCCCCTCCATTCAGTATCTTGGCTTGTAAATCACATTTAAAAATTATATGTATATGGCGGAAAACACAGACAAGACTGAAAAAGCAGTTTCTGCTCTTGCACCCCTCTTTAAAATAAACTGCTGTATTTTAAGCCAAAAAAACTGTTGTGTTTGATAGAACAATATGTCTATATGCTGCCATAGCAGATTCATGGCACATTAAGTGCCCGAACTATTTTTATTTTGTCTGTTTTACACTGAAAACCCCCGTTTACAGACGTCGCGCAACCGTTTTTGTTTCAAGCCAGCCATAAAAAGAAGGTAAGTAATTGTATTTATTATTCAAAATGTCTGTCATTTTTAGCTTACAATTATTAATTGATGTATAATATTTAGTTAAAATAAAAATAAAAAAACGACATTAAAAAATTATTCACTTGCATATTTTAAACTTTTAAACAAATTACGTCACAATGAAAAAAATGGTGTCTGTAAAAAAAAGTCACGGATATCTACCTCATAACTATCGCTTAAATTGGATTTTTTTTTTTTTTTTTTTTTTACTGTCGCCCCCCCCCCCCCCCCCCCCGATATTTGAGATGATAAATAATTAATCAAAACAAAGAAAATTTGAAAAAAAATTTTTTTAAAGGGCAAGTATTTGAAAAAGAAAATCTCGACCACTCCTTGATGTTTGTGATTTCTGCATCGTGACCCTTATTTCCCCCATAAAATCCCCCAAAAGTCCGGCTGTGGCCAATAACAGCTGTATCTTGACACTCGGTGAGACGTGCTACACAGAGTTTTTTTAACTGAAACAAGGTAAGTACATCTCGTATATCTCGTTAAAATCATGGTGTGTTTAATTATGCTCTCTCGTGCTCTCACCTCGAGTTAGGGTTTAGGGGTTTAATTTTTATTATTTTTTTAAATGCCCTACTGTTGGTGTTAATTAGTTCCAATTGCTGCTCAAGTCTCCTTAGGAGGGTTCACTAACCTTCCCCCTTTTGTCATTGTTCGCATGCTATCTTCATTAAAATATGAAAACCTATAAATAGAGATGTCCCGATCGGGTCCGATCACGTCATTTTCAAAGTATCGGAATCGGCAAAAAAATATCGGCCATGCCTTTTTTTAATATATATATATATATATTTTTTTTTAATTAAATTGTTTTCTAATTGTATTTAACGTTACAAACATAATATATTACACTCATCCAGAGTCTTTAGTTTAGGCTTAAGGTAGGGTTATCAAATTTATCCCGATAACGGCGGTAATTAATTTTTTATAAAATGTATCACGTTAAAATATTTAACGCAATTAATGCACGCGCTGCACGACCCACTCACGCACTGTCGCGCTCAATCTGTAATGGCGCCGTTTTACCTATATAGAGCGATAAAAGGCAGCGTAAAATTAGTAGAGTGAATTTGGCAGACTTTGGAGCCTTTTTTAATTGGCTAAAGCCTTGCAATCCCTCTTCCCACAATTAGAAATATCAAGGGAAGCAATGTGGGGAAGCAAGGTAGTAATTGATCTTTTTCTTAACACCTTATGTTATTTCCCAACGCAGAGAAGATACAGTTGTGGTCAAAAGTTTACATACACTTGTGAAAAACATAATGTCATGGCTCTCTTGAGTTTCCAGTTATTTCTACAACTCTGATTTTTCTCTGATAGAGTGATTGAAACAGATACTTCTTTGTCACAGAAAACATTCATGAAGTTTGGTTATTTTATGACTTTATTATGGGTTAACAGAAAAAGTGATCAAATCTGCTGGGTCAAAAATATACATACAGCAACAAGAATTAGCAATTTCTTGTGAGTGATTATTGACTTGAACAAGTCAGGAAAGTCACATGGAGCCATTTCAAAGCAGCTGCAGGTCCCAAGAGCAACAGTGCAAACAATTGTTTGTAAGTAAAGTGCATGGCACTGTTTTGTCACTGCCACGATCAGGAAGAAAACGCAAGCTATCACCTGCTGCTGAGAGAAAATTGGTCAGGAGGATGAAGATTCAACCGAGAATCACCAAAAAGCAGATCTGCCAAGAATTCGAATCTGCTGGAACACAGGTGTCAGTGTCCACAGTCAAGCGTGTTTTGCATCTCCATGGATTGAGAGGCTGCCGTGCAAGAAGAAAGCCCTTGCTCCAAAAGCGGCACCTAAAGGCTCGACTGAAGTTTGGTGCTGATCACATGGACAAAGATAAGACCTTCTGGAGGAAAGTTCTGTGGTCAGACGAAACAAAAATCGAGCTGTTTGGCCACAATGCCCAGCAATATGTTTGGAGGAGAAAAGGTGAGGCCTTTAACCCCAAGTACACCATGCCTACCGTCAAGCACGGTGGTGGTAGTATTATGCTGTAGGGCTGTTTTGCTGCCAATGGAACTGGTGCTTTACAGAGAGTAAATTGGATAATGAAGAAGGAGGATTACTTTCAAATTCTTTAAGATAACCTAACGTCATCAGCCCGAAGATTGGGTCTTGGGCGCAGTTGGGTGTTCCAACAGGACAATGACCCCAAACACACATCAAAAGTGGTAATGGAATGGCTAAATCAGGCTAGAATTAAGGTTTTCGAATGGCCTTCCCAAAGTCCCATTGAGAACTTGTGGACAATGCTGAAGAAACAAATCCATGTCAGAAAGCCATCAAATTTAACTGAACTGCACCAATTCTGTCAAGAGGAGTGGTCAAAGATTCAACCAGAAGCTTGCCAGAAGCTTGTGGATGGCTACCAAAAGCGCGTAATTGAAGTGAAAATGGCCAAGGGACATGTTACCAAATATTAGCGCTGCTGTATGTATATTTTTGACCAAGCAGATTTGATCACTTTTTTCTGTTCACCCATAATAAAGTCATAAAAGAACCAATCTTCATGAATGTTTTTTGTGACAAAGAAGTACCTGTTCCAATCACTCTATCAGAGAAAAATCAGAGTTGTAGAAATAACTGGAAACTCAAGAGATTCATGACATTATGTTCTTCACAAGTGTATGTAAACTTTTGACCTCAACTGTATATCAATTGGTAGCACTACGCACAGTCATGGTTCCACTTCCCATCATGGATTACGGCATGGCTACAGTATCATTTACTGAAAGCTCAACAAATACACTAGATGGCAATACTTAGTCACAATATACAAAGTCACAAGTCTTTCTATCCGTGGATCCCTCTCACAGAAAGAATGTTAGTAATGTAAATGCCATCTTGAGGATTTATTGTCATAATAAACAAATACAGTACTTATGTACTGTATGTTGAATGTATATATTTGTCCGAGTTTTATTCATTTTTTTCTTAATGCATTGCCAAAATGTATATGATTGGGAAAAATTATCGGGAATGATTGGAATTGAATCGGGAGTAAAAAAAAGCAATCGGATCGGGAAATATCAGGGTCGGCAGATACTCAAACTAAAATGATCGGGATCGGATCGGGAGCAAAAAAACATGATCGGAACAACCCTACCTATAAATGTTTGGGTGGTTTTAGTTAAAGCAGACACTGTATTTTCATCCGTGTGATTTTGACAAAGATCAGATCACATATGAAGGTGATTTTATGTAGAAATGTGAGAAATTCCAAAAGGTTCAGATACAGTGTAAGTACTTAGTCAGCAACCAATTGTGCAAGTTTTCCTACTTGAAAAGATTAGCAAGGCCTGTAATTGTCAACATGGGTAAACCTCAACCATGAGAGACAGAATGTGGAAAAAAACAAAACAGAAAATCACATTTTTTGATTTTTATAGAATTTATTTCCAAATTAGAGTGGAAAATAAGTATTTGGTCACCTACATATAAGCAAGATTTCTGGCTGTCAAAGAGGTCTTCTAACGAGGTCTAACGAGGCTCCACCCGTTACCTGTATTAATGGCAACTGTTTTAACTCATTATCGGTACAAAAGACACCTGTCCACAATCTCAGTCAGGCACACTCCAAACTCCACTATGGCCAAGACCATAGAGCCGTCGAAGGACACCAGAGACAAAATTGTAGACCTGCACCAGGCTGGGAAGACTGAATCTGCAATAGGTAAAACGCTTGGTGTAAAGAAATCACCTGTGGGAGCAATTATTAGAAAATGGAAGACATACAAGACCACTGATAATCTCCTTTGATCTGGGGCTCCATGCAAGATCTCACCCCGTGGCGTCAAAATGATAACATGAACGGTTAGCAAAAATCCCAGAACCACACGGGGGGACCTAGTGAATGACCTACAGAGAGCTGGGACCACAGTAACAAAGGCCACTCAGTAACACAATGCGCCACCAGGGATTCAAATCCTGCACTGCCAGACGTGTCCCCCTGCTGAAGCCAATACACGTCCAGGCCTGTCTGCGGTTTGCTAGAGAGCATTTGGATGATCCAGAAGAGGACTGGGAGAATGTGTTATGGTCAGATGAAACCAAAATAGAACTTTTGGGTAGAAACACAGGTTCTCGTGTTTGGAGGAGAAAGAATACTGAATTGCATCCGAAGAACACAATACCCACTGTGAAGCATGGGGATGGAAAATTCATGCTTTGGAGCTGTTTTTCTGCAAAGGGACCAGGACGACTGATCTGTGTAAAGGAAAGAATGAATGGGGCCATGTATCGAGAGATTTTGAGTGAAAATCTCCGTCCAACAGCAAGGGCAGTGAAGATGAGACGTGGCTGGGTCTTTCAGCATGACAATGATCCCAAACACACATCCAGGGCAACAAAGGAGTGGCTTCATAAGAACAATTTCAAGGTGCTGGAGTGGCCTAGCCTGTCTCCAGATCTCAAACCCATAGAAAATCTGTGGAGGGAGTTGAAAGTCCGTGTTGCCCAACGACAGCCCCAAAACTTCACTGCTCTAGAGGAGATCTGCATGGAGGAATGGGCCAAAATACCAGCAACAGTGTGTCAAAAGCTTGTGAAGAGTTACAGAAAACGTTTAGCCTCCATTATTGCCAACAAAGGGTACATAACAAAGTATTGAGAAGAACTTTTGATATGGACCAAATACTTATTTTCCAGCATGATTTGCAAATAAAATCTTTAAAAATCAAACAATGTGATTTTCTTTTTTTTTTTCCACATTCTGTCTCTCATGGTTGAGGTTTACCCATGTTGACAATTACAGGGCTCTCTAGTATTTTCAAGTGCGAGAACTTGCACAATTAGTGGTTGACTAAATACATATTTGCCCCACTGTACTTTTTCATACCACTGTAGATCATATTCGTGTTGCACATTTAAGTGACATGTTCGTTTAGCATCTTTGGGATGTGTGTATGTCCGACTGAATGTTTCGTGCTTACACTGTAAAAAATTGCTGTAAATTTACGGCCAATTTTGAACACTAAAATACCGTTTTTGTGTTAAACAGCTTATTACTGTAGTTAGCAATGCATTGTGGGTTACCAGCATTAAAGCAAAAAGACAAATGCTGTAAACCAGGGGTGTCCAAACTTTTTGCTAAGGGGGCCAGATTTGGTGTGGTAAAAATGTGGGGGGCCGACCCTGGATGATGTTCTTTACGTAGAACAATATATTTAAGCAAATTTTAGCGAGCCATTCTTTGTGTCACATTTGCTTTATTATTTTTTTAAATTAATAATGTCAACAATCTCGCAACTAGCCTTTGTGGCGTTCTCTTTCGACTCTTGGGCTCTTGTGAAATACTGCTGCTGTAAAATTAAACTAGCTTCAAGTTGCTTCAAATTTCTCGCTATGTGTCTTCCCTGCAATCTTGTCATACATGTCAGTGTGTCTTGTTTGGTAATATTGCCTCAAAATGAACTCTTTAAAAACAGTGACTGTCTCTTTGCAAATGAGGCAGACACAGTTGTTGCGTATTTTAGTGAAGAAATTGTCCAATTTCCACCTATCCTTGAAGCGTCGGCCGTCATAGTCAACTTTTTTGTTGTTGATTTTCGCCCTTTTAGAAAATTGGGAGTAGAGTCAAATGGGGGTAATGTTGCTTAGAGTGCTGCTGCCTTTTTAGTGGGTAAATGAGGAGCAGCATTTAGTGTGTAAGCTACTTCATATGCTGGTAGCAGTTCTTCTGACCAATTTATTAAATCTGTGTGCGGGCCAGACGTTATTGATTTTATGACAGAGACTGGGGGCCGGATGAAATTTGACCAAGGGCCGCATTTGGCCCCCGGGCCGGACTTTGGACATGTCTGCTGTAAACGGTATGTTAATGTTTCAATTACATGACATTACCGTAGTTTTGGGGGAACTGAGTTTTGACTGGAAATTTGGAGCATGGTCAGAAATCTGACATCTTTACATTGTGGCAATATAGACTATGTATTTTTGCCAATTTAAATTAAAATAACTAGACAACGCAAATAATTTGCCATCAAATCCTGGAGGACATATTTAGCCATAATTTGGATGTTGGAGACTCTTCAGAGGATGAATTTAGATGACATTTGCTGCTCTTCAGTGCTTGTTCTTTAACTTATATTGGGATTTTTGTGTACCAATTTATAAACGGTGAGTTAACTAAGTCTTACTCATATTATTTAAATTATTGTATATCAAACTAAAGTTCTGAGGATTGCTGGATAGCGATCTATAATATTGATGTTAATTCCTCTGGAGTGCCAGTAGAGGGCAGTTTTCTATTGTTTTGCAAAAGATGCAGCTGAGTGAATTTTTTTGAGAAATAATCAAAAGGTTTTTGCCAGTGAGCGGTTAAAAAGGCAAAATCCGAGTGTCTCATATGTATCCAACAGTGGAGTTACAATACAATAAAATGTATTTTTAATTTTTTCTCTATTTATATTATTATTTATTTAATAAATGTTTTATGTTTTAAATGTTAGTAGTTTAAATTTTGATGTTGCAAATGTTAGCTAGATGCATTAGCGTTAGCTGTAGCAGATGATGTATGGGAGTTGAGCATCAGACTACAACACAATCACATCGACGCAAACACCAGACTGGATGTTTTGTTGGCCTACAGCAGGGGTGGGCAAACTGGTCCTCGAGGGCCGCAGTGGGTCCTGGTCTTTGTTCCAACTGATTCAGCACAGACAGTTTAACCAATGAGGTTTCAGTGGAACCAAGAAGCACCTGACTGCAATCAACTGATTGCACTTGTAAGAAACAAGGTTGGTGAAAGGCTGTCCTCATGATGGGTATGAACAAAAACCCACACCCACTGCGGCACTTTGTGGAATAGTTTGCCCACCCCTGGCCTATAGGCTATATTATTATATTATTTGACGTCGCCTCCATTCTATTCTACTCATATGTTATATGTTTCTTGTTGTATCCCCACTCTGATCTAAACTGGCCCTTCTCCAAAAATTGAAGTATTCCTTCACCCTGAAGGCTGATTCATGCTTCTGTGTAGCGGTGACGGCGGACCTATGCCATTAACGCAGACCTGATAATGACCCTACGCCATAGCCTGACATGCACTTCCAAAAAGTCATGACTACACATCACGTCAACGCGCTTGATGTGAACGTCGAAGGACTGTGATTAGTCCGCTCAGAACATTGTTTCCGGTTCAGCACAACAACAACACCATTTTCAAACATTCACAAACGACTTCTGTGTCACCTACGCTTCAACATTTGTATTGACAACATTTGTTGTTTAATATTATTCACCTGCAGCTGCAAATGCACACGTTTCATCTCCATTGCCATTGCTGTCAATGACCGGTGGAAAATAAAGGAATTCGACAAGAGTCCTCCAAAACCACACAAAGACAAAGCCACACCAATCTAGTGGTATGGCGGTGAATTACTGTGGAAACGTTACTGGCTGCGACAAACTTTGTCAGCCCTAACTCACACATAGGACCAATGTTTACATTTGGAGTAAATTAAACAGGTGCTTTTTTGCTTCAATTTTTTTTTTCTTTTTACAAACTCTTACTTCTTCATATTGAAGAACCCATGCAAAGAATGTGAGTATTATGGACAATAATTTTTCACGCATTGTAAAGTCAAACCCTGATAAACATCAACAAAAAAGCATTGAGCAGACAACCAGGGCGTGAACTGGAAAATCACTGGCATGCAAGCACTATGGAAACGATGCACAGCTGGAAGAGATTGGCCAATCAACCCATGAGCAACGCAGAGCTATAAAAGCAGGAAAGGAAGATGGCAGCCTGGTTTGGCTATTGACACTTGCAGTCCTGTGCAGCTGGAGACGTTGGCAAGGAATAACCAGAGAGGCTGCCGGTAGTGATGGTAAACTGAAGCATCATGAAGCAATGAGGCTTTCCATCCAACTGGTTCACTTCTGGGCCAAAGCATCATGAGGCTTCATTTGTTCTATTGCGCCTTCATGTGGAAAATAAATGGTATGACAGAGTGATTAAAATAATACCATGGATTTGATGGGGTCAAAAGTGCAGGGAGTTGTGATGTGAATGAATGTGCATGCGTTACTTGAAAGCATGATTGCTTTATTTTAGACATTGACATATTAACAAGTAACAAGATACACCTTTCATTCATTTTTATTTAGGAAAATTAGCATTTCCAAAGTTTTGGGCTTTAGACGGTTCCTTTTTTTTGATAGGATTTCTCCTGCTTTTGAAAATACTCTTTCACATGGGACGGATGAGGCCGGGGTACATAGAAGGGTTATTGCCAGTTTGTAGAGGTTTGGGTAGATATGTTTATGCTGCTCCCAGTAGTCCAGGGGATTTGACTTCCTGCTAGTGTTGGGCTCCCCCAGGTAAGTGTGCACCTCCACAGTTGCATCTGCGCTCTCACTCTGGGTCCTGCTCTGGGTCCTCCTCTGCATGACTGTGTGGTCTAATCGCCGCCACAGTTTGTCACCTAAGACACAACAAACAGACTAACAGCCAACAGGCAGTTCTGGCTGCCCATCGTAGAGATGAGAGCAAAAGAATGCCGTATCCCACAATAATGCACTGCCGCTCATTTCCCTTTTGCTTAATTAACACCATTAGAATGTATCCAATATTACCTTGCTCCACAGGCTGGGAACCTTCTGATGTGTCCGGTTGTGTTGATGAAGATGGGTTGGAGGAGGATAAGGAGGAAGATGCCCTGTGCCGGATCACTGCCGCACATTCAGCTGTGAGCCTCCTCTCAGCCTCTTGTGCTTTATTGGGGCTAAAGAACCCTATCTTCTTGAACCTGCAAATGACAATGAGACTTATTGCAGTTGTGAACTGTTCAACAAGAGGCAGTTGTTCATTTGTTGGTATAGACAGATGAGGAAAAACAGACAACTGATACAAACCTGGGATCCAGCAGTGTTGCCAGTGACATGACGCTCATGGCTTGGAGGTTGTAGAGCTTGTCCCTCAGTTGTTTTTTAAGACCCTCAGCCATTGCTTTGCTCTCCTCCATTTGTATGGCTCCCATGTCATCCTCCAAGGTGTGGTGCAGCATGGCCAAAAGTGGAATGACCTTAGACCCAGACACTCTCTTCTCCTCTGAGAGCTCTACGGTGGCATCATTAAATGGGGACAGCACCTGCAGACTCTCAGAAATGAGCCTCAACTGGTGGGACGTGAGTGGGGTAATGTCAGTGTGTAGGCCTGCTAAGGCTGCTCCTACGGCTTCCTTGAGGTAGTACATGCGTTGCAGCATGTGGAAGGTGCTGTTCCAGCGTGTCTCCACCTGAAAATAAAAGGTCATTGTTGTTTGAAAGGGGAGTGGAAGCAGTTATGGATGTCAACTTACCTCTTGAATGAGCTTCAGCACATGCTCTGTAGGCTTCATTTGCTCCTGCACCTGAGTCAGCCTTGTCTATAATAAACGAAATGGGAAACAAAAAATTATTCAAGTGATCAGCATTGATTTGAATACTGCTGTGTAATAAAAGAATTCACCTTTGCAGTGGTACTGCTTTTGAAGTAGCCAACTATCCTCCTACACTGAAGACAGATCTCAGACAGCTCAGTGTTTTCCGCCAGAGCCTTCTTCACTATCAGATTTAATGTGTGTGCCACACAAATTGTGTGGCGCAGATGAAGGTCTTTGGCACATGCAGCCATGTTGGCTGCACCATCTGTCACAAGGCAAGTGACTTTGGTGGAAATGCCCCATTGTGCCATGAGTGCCGATTTAACGGCAGCCATGTTCTCAGCTGTATGGCGGTCAGGGAAATGGAGCACACCTAACACAGCTGAGTGCAGAGAGGTGTGCTCATCAATGAAATGACCAGTGACTGCCAGATATGCATCCGTGTTGATGCTGGTCCACATATCTGCGGTTATGCTCACTGCAGAGGACTTTGCCACAAGTTCTTGGGCCTTCTCCTTTGCCTGCTGGTACCTCTCCTCCACCATGGCTTTCAAAGTCTAAAGGAAAGGAGAAAGAACACTATTGGAAGAGCAGTTATGGGGGAATGGGGAATAATTATTCATGTGCTCTCATACAGACCTGCCTGGTGGGGAGAACATATGTAGGGTCAAAAGCTTGGATAAGCTTCCTGAACCCTGTGTCCTCCACAAAACTGAAGGGCTGGCAATCTACTATTATCATGTTGATCAATGCCTCTTCCACTGCTTTCTTATCCACTGCAGTTTAACAGAAACAGAGTTTATTATGACGTTTATTTATATTTGTATTTTTATTAATTTTAGTTTATTTTTTTATTTATTTTATTTATTACGACATCTATTAATAATAGATGTCTTTCATTTCATTTGTCACATTTAAAATGTACATAGTGGGCTATGCTGTTTTTCCATTGCATGTTAAAATTGTTTACCTGGGCGTGGTTCTGTTTGAGTTGTCTCCTTATTTTCATGCAGGGCCCTATAATGCCTCAACATAGATGATGTGTTGTCTTGATACCCAAGTTCTTTGGAACAAAGTTTACACTTCACCTTTTGAAATATCAGCAAGTAGGAGAAATACATTAAAACGAGGGATACACTGTGTTGTCACAATAATTTACAATATATATTCACACTGATTATTATAATTTGTACCTTTTTAGGGGAGATCTGCTCAAAATGATCCCAGACAGGGGATGTTCTCTTCTTTTTCGATGTTGGACAGTGCGTCCATTGCAAAACAAATCGCAGTGAATTTAGGTTTGAAGATGCGAGTTGGGTGTGTCAGTGTCACCTGTCAGCTCATTGTCGTCTCGGTGCGCCATTTCATTTCGAATCACCGGCGAAACTATGTGTTGGCGATGACGTAGGAAGCCCGTCTCGTGAGGCTTCGGACGTAGCAACGTGCCTTCCGAGGCTTTGGGCGTGGCCACAAGCGTAATCAACACATGCCTCGATGCGCGCTTTGCAGATTTTTTTTCCGGTTTACTCGGCACACGCATCGGCGCCTCGGCACAGTAGGGCACATCACTAGCTGCCGGTAAGCAGCAGCATTAAAAGATGAAATGTGCCAGCAGCGGCCATTAGCACATGGCTTGACTCACTGGTGGAAATGTTTGGACAATTGTAGTATATTGTTTAGGGGTAATTTGGGATTTGTCCTTGACCGATCACCACTTCTGACCCAGCCTGTCCTGCCTGACCCGACTACGTCAGAGTTCCAGCCCAATCAACTTGCTCAGCCTGTCCTGCTTGACCAGACTATGCCAGCACTCCATTGAGCTCAACCTGTCCTGCTTGACCCGATTACGGCAGAACTCCAGCCTGCTCAGCCTGACCTACACGACCCGACTGCACCATCTCTCTAGTTCCTGTCCGTTTTCACTGCCTGCCAACACGATGAAATAAAACCTGATCTGTTTCGCACCTGACATCAGCATTTTTTTCTGTACTAGACGGAAATATATGCATTAATAGACTGTAAAGTCATTTTTCCAAATACCGTTAAAACACAGTATATCGTTAAAAACGCAGCATACTGCAGCTCCTCAGTTGCCTGCTCTTTACTGTGAATTCTCGTAATACAGGAATATAGTTTTTTCCTGGATTAGACTACTATTGTTAAATATTTTTACATTACCAAGACTGTAAAATAAGTCTGGTAATGGCAATCCTGCTGACGGACTTTTACTGTATTTTCTATAAAGACAGGAATCAACCGTTTTTCTGGATTACGGACTATTACTGTGAAACATTTTTACGTTACCAAGACTGTACAATAACAGTCTGGTAATGGTAATCCTGCTGACAGACATTCACTGTGTTTTCTATAAATACAGCAATCAACAGTTTTTCTGGATAACGGACTATTACTGTGAAGCATTTTTGCATTACCAAGACTGTAAAATAACAGTATATAAATGGCAACCCTGCTGCCAGCTCTTTACCGTTATTTTACACTGAAATTTTTTACAGTGTAGTTGCCGCCACGTTTTGTGGCCAAATTTGGGATGTGTTGTAAGTCCGATTAAGTGTATAGTGCTTAGTTGCCGCCGCATTTTGTGGCCAAATTGACCGTGTGTGTACGGCGTGCTTCCGGGTTGTGCACGCACATCCATGCCTGCCCCCACCATTGTGTTTATTGCACTGTGCAATTAATTTTTTGTGTGTTTGATTAATGTGCAATAGATTTGCATTATTTTACATTGGCACTGATATGCTGTTAAACCTAACCTCAAAACTCTAACCCGAAATTCAGAATTTTTGACATTAGGATTTGTTAGTCGGCTTTAATTAGTCGGTGGAGTTGATTTCAACAAATTCCATGCAGTTTGTCAGTTATTTGTTAGTTTCAGGGCTCCGGAATGGCCTCGCTAGCGCGAGAAATGGTTGTTGAAATCAACACCATCGACTAATTAAACCTACACTAACTTGAAGACTAAGCCTTATGTGAAAAATTCTGATCTTCCACTGCGATGAGATATTTCTGTTGTCATTCTCATGATGAGGCGGCAAAAGAAGAATTGGTAAAAAGTAACTGATAAATTCCTTTTAATGTGACTTACTTTCATAATAAATTTATTAGTAAAGTAACTAGATTACGTTTTTGAGGCCTAATCAGTAATTAAATTACTTTTTCTGTGTAATCTAAGTAATCTGTGACAACACAGCTTCTTGTTGGACCTTGTAATTAGGGCTGTCAAATTTATAGCGTTAACGGGCGGTAATTAATTTTTTAAATTAATCACGTTAAAATATTTGACGCAATGAACGCATGCACGGAATGATCGTTCATACGTTGCCCCAAACAGTTTACAATGACGCCGTTTTAGCACATTGAGAACGAAAAGGCAGAAAAATGCAAATGGACACAGGCGTTCATTGGACCGCGCCTTATACTGGCTTAAGCTTTGGCAAATCTTTCGCAACAAATATATTGTTGTGAACAACATGGGGAAGAATGAAACGGGACGATCTTTTACTTGACACGCTTAACTGAACACAACTCAGAACATACTGTATACCATTTGCAGCCACTACTAACGGTCATGGTTGCCCAACTTCTCATCATGCATTTGAGCAGAGCAGGAGATGATCTTTTCCTTAACACGCTTAATTGTACACAGCGTAGAACATACTGTATACCATTTGTAGCCACCACTGACAGTCATGGTTGCCCAAATTCCCATCATGCATTTGGGCGGAACAGTTAAGTCGCTACAGTATCATTTAGTGAAAGCACAACAAAAATAATATTCCTATCCCTCAAAAAAATAATGTTCACAAAAAGAAAAGCGCTCAATGCAAAGAGAAATGGCATCAAAATAGCTATGCAAAATACACATAAAACCTACTCAGACTTTGCCTTGTCTAGATCTCTAATTAATTTAAAACTCGCCATTGACACCTTGTGGTGTATTTCAATCACTGCCTTACGTAGCTAAAGACACTGTGGAACGGCAGGGAGCCCCTGTGACAATGACAATGGCGAGCTATTAGTTTATTTTTTTGACTAAAAATTTTACAAATTTTACTAAAACGAAAACATTAAGAGGGGATTTAAAATAAAATTACAATAACTTGTACTCAAATTTATCTTTTAAGAACTACAAGTCTTTCTATCCGTGGATCCCTTTAACAGAAAGAATGTTAATAATGTTAATGCCATCTTGTGGATTTATTGTTATAATAAACAAATACAGTACTTATGTACAGTATGTTGAATGTTTATGTCCGTCTTGTGTTTTATCTTTCCATTCCAACAATAATTTACAGAAAAATATGGCATATTTTAGAGATGGTTTGAATTGTGATTAATTGTGATTAATTAATTTTTAAGCTGTGATTAACTCGTTTAAAATTTTTAATCATTTGAAAGCCCTACATGTTATACATCCTTGCTTGTGCATTCACTGGAGAACTTCAAGTGAAACTACCGTTTATCATATCTTCACATTTGGATATAACAGCGGAATACATGGCAACAGCTCGTAACAAAATATGGCCAAACCATAACAGTTGTCATCTCTCAGAAAAGTCCATCGGCAATATATATGTATTTTGCAAAATAGTTTTAAAATGATCGCACCTCAGACATCAAAAAATCCTGGCGCTATAACAAGTTCAGAGGACTGTATGTATTATCACGGATTGTAAAAAGAAAAGTTCCTAGTTGTAAATCTATATTCGATAGGATTTATGTTATAATGGTTAGATAAATATACAGGATGTTCAAGGGTAAATCATATAATAA
Organism: Corythoichthys intestinalis; assembly: GCF_030265065.1. Lineage (NCBI taxonomy): Eukaryota > Metazoa > Chordata > Actinopteri > Syngnathiformes > Syngnathidae > Corythoichthys > Corythoichthys intestinalis. The sequence continues at coordinate 28,384,094 of NC_080414.1, read as the reverse complement.
TAATAATTGCAACTATAAGAGAGGCAATACTACAAACTATGTTGAAAGGTATATTTCAGTGTCTGTAATGTTGTGCTTTATTATTTGACCTTATATGCCAAAATACACACAAACCATTTGATTTACTAATACGTTCACTGAATGCTAGCCAATACATTCCCACTAATCTGATGATTTAAAATGAAAAGCATTCCGATCCAAGTGAAGATCCCTGCTGGTGCTGGAACACACGTTCCAAGTGAAGATCCCTACCGGGGCTGGGACACACACATTCATCTGCTGAAGAGGTTACTTGACGCTTTGTACCGTTGCTTCTGGCCTTACTGAATACAGATGTCACACATGCAAATGTTTCATTAGGTTAGGCTCTCTCATTCATTGGCTTAGCAAAAACACAGGGGAACATTTATTTCCTTGGGGAGCCGGGACAGATTAACCTTTTACAACTATTAATTCCTGCGTGTGTACCTCAGTCTTAAGAGGTTCTTGGTCTCAATCTATTCCAGGATTTCCTGTGTTTAAGTTTGTTTTTCCGATGCTCGTCGGCATTTTCTCCGTTTAGTTTAGCCTCCTAACATGAATAATCTAAATTGGCCATAGGCATAAATGTGAGTCTAAATGATTATTTGTCTGTATTTGCCGCGATACTTGTGCCCGTGTCAAAGTGTAAAGTATGACCCAGTTGAAATCTGCTAAGGTTTCCCATCATATGAGAAAGGATATTCATTTAAAATAAGACAATAACAAAAGCGCTGCTTTAAGAAAAGGTCTTAAAGCAACACTTTGTAACTTTTCAATTTTAATCGATTTTAGTGACGCCGGTGGACAAAAGCGGGAGTGTTTTGCAGTGGCCCCTCCAGAAATTTTTCATAGGGGTGGCCAGATAGGGCCACTTAAAATATTGGGGTGGCACACCAAAACTAAAAGCCATAATTTCAGGTTTTTGTTATATTATTGCAGTAAAAAGGTCAGGGGAAAACTATCAGAAAGACTTAAGGACACGGCTACTGATATATAAGACGAATATATGATGGTGTTTTTTTGCATTGAAATAAAATTGAAAAAGAGGGGGTCGTTTTATATTCGCGGTCTAGACATTATACCCATTCACGACGCTAGATGATGCCAGATATCATTGAAGCGATGTTGTGATGACAGATCTCAGCTACTCTCCCCATTCACGACTCTATATGGCGCCAGATATCATTGAAGCGATGTTCTGTCATGACAATTTGCATTATTTAATTGCAATGTTTTTCCTGATTCAGATTTGTTTCAAGACTACAGTTACAGTTAGACTTCACTTTGATAGTTAATGCAGTTATTGCAATTTTGTTGTTTTATCACAATAGATTGGTTTATTTACATTTCAAAAACCAGAAGCCATTCATTTACGATGTACTGTTTTCTGTATAAGAATTAATTTGGTGTTCAAAAAGTCTTTTTTCAAACTTGAGTCTTGAAAAAGAGGGGGTCGTCTTATAATCAGGGCTGTCTTATATTTGGGCCAATACGGTATTTGATGTTACTAATGATTTAATGTGCATAGTCCATAACTGTCAAGTCAACATTTTGAGTTCCACAATAATTCTGTTTTATTGTGTTATGTATATATTAGGCATAAGGTGTACATTTACCAAAACAAAATAAATGTATTGGAATGGAAATTTATTGTCATCATCATCGGTATCATTGACAATCATTGACAATTACAAAATGTGTTATGATTTGCCCGAAGGAACCGAAGAAGAAGACAAAGGCGGACGAGATGAAGCATATGCTTATCAGTTTCCCGTCCCCCATACAACCAAAGACGCACATTCAGGCATGGAACATACATCAAAACTGTACAATAACACAATCTTTTCCATATACTAGACATTTGAATCAGGAGCTCAGTAGACACAGCAGATAATTATGTTTTTACAATTGGGGATTAGGAGCTCAATTGTAATACATTCAAGGAGATTGTCAATCATAATTGCAACACCCCCTTCCCCCTTAGATGCCCAATTCATTCGTGTCATGTTATGTCCCTGCAAATTAAAGTCAGAGCCTTTGTCATCTTTAGTAGATAATCCTTAGTGTGTTCGAGATTCTTGTAGAGACTCCTGCCGTTGATAGGTTTCAGTTTACCGTCCACATCCACGAGTTGTTATACTGGTCCGCTCTGTAGTATTTACAGTTATCCAGCTATTATAGTTAGCTGGTCAAGACTCGTGATAGGTCTTATCTTCATATCTTGCGGCTTGACAAGGATCCTGCAATCCGAGACCCAGGTGTTAGCTATTTTCCCAGCTTTCTTGAGTTGATGTGCTTTTCTTGCAATTTCGGCGAGTCAAGTTGTCATTCAAAAAAATCTTCGACCCTTTCAGGTGGCGGCACTGGTTAAGCAGGGCAGTCTTGGTCTTGTGGTCTGGCAGCTTAATGAGCACCGTCGCCGGTCCTCTCCCCCCGGATGGGAGCAGAAGGCAGCGACGGATGTCCAGCGGTTCCATGTTTAGTCCATACACTTTCAGCTTAGCAATTGCCAGTTGCGCCACTGTGTCCCCTGGCCTAGGCGTCAGTTGTAATCCAGAAATGATGAGCTCATCTGCGCGTCGGCACCGGTCGAGATCGTCAGCCAAAATGTCCAGCCTCTTGATGCGAACATCTCACTCCTCGACTGCCTGCTTGAGTTTCTCGTTTTCAGCGTGAAGTAACTGGAGCTCTCTGACGATTTCTTGATTCTTGTTTTGAATCAAGACAGTCAAGGAGACCTCCAACTTCTGTATGGAGGATTTTATTTCATCCAAGTCTCCAGGTTTCAGATTCTTTCGAGCCATACTGGAAGTCGAGCTTGCTGGCCCTGAGCGTTTATCGGTTAAGATAAGAGAGTGCTTCAGCAGCTCAGAGTGCGTCTGTACGAGGTGAAGGCATTTGGGATGAAATGCATAACTGATGCTACAACAATCTAACGATATACTGGCAATCGGGGTGGCCAACAAATTTATAGGTGGGGCCGTGGCCACCCCCTGGTGGCGCCACTGGTGTTTTGCCTTAAAGCGGAAGTTGACATTAGGCTTAATCTTCGAGTTAGCAGAGGTTTAGTCGGTGGAGTTGATTTCAACAAATTCCGTTTTGTCTGCAAGTTATTTGTTATTTTCAGAGCTCCGGAGTGGCTAATCTAGCGAGGGTCAATGGCACCATTATAGCAATCCAATAGAAAAACAATACAGATCTACGAACAGATCCAACATAGTCAAATAAATTCAAAACACAGATCCTTGTTTCAAAACACCCATCCGGCCAAAACAATGTCACACCAAACTGCCGTAATTAATTTCATTCTGCAGGACTATTTTTTTAGATGCGTAATATGACCCCAATAAAGAGGAGTGATTCGGTCACTCGTTCTCACACTGCATTCGAGAAAGGTGGGAAGTCGGAGGGTACCAGTTGCGACCATATGACACGAGAAAAAAAGTCTTAAATGGCATTATTATGTGAATTAGAATCATATTTTGAGACGATTCGACTATATACAACAATTTAGAAAAGCACAGATGACGAGAAATTAGTCTTTTAATCTGCCGGTTAGCCACGCCTACCATTATAGGGCTTTAGCGTCCCCAACAGGTGGATGACGTCAGCGGTAGACTGGGCTCATCGGTTTTACTATTCAGCCCATTGAGGGGGAATTATTCAGAACGAGGAAAATGCGACGAAGAGAGCCGCAAAATGTCATTGTTTCAGTCTCTCTACTCCAATATTTTTACAGGATATTCTTTTTATCCAAGTATTTTTCCCCAATAGCTATATAAATGGCTTGAGAAGGACCAGTCAGCCCGTCGAGGGGGAACTATTCACAACGAGGAAAACGTGACAAAGAGAGCGGCAAAATGTCATTGTTTCTGTCTCTTTACTTCAATATTTTTACAGGATATTCTTTTTATCCAAGTATTTTCCCCAATAGCTATATAAATGGCTTGAGAAGGACCAGTCAGCCCGTCGAGGGGGAACTATTCACAACGAGGAAAACGCGACGAAGAGAGCGGCAAAATGTCATTGTTTCTGTCTCTTTACTTCAATATTTTTACAGGATATTCTTTTTATCCAAGTATTTTCCCCAATTGCTAAATAAATGGCATGTTAATGACAAATAACAGTATTGTGCTGAATGGAATATGAAATAATAAAAATGCATTTATTCAGGACGACATGGCAAAATTACTCCATAATGGTCAAAAATGTCGACTTCACCTTTACTGTCGCACCTCCCGAACGATATTTTATGACACCTAAGTCGGACATATGTCATTTCCCTTCCCCGGCTTCGGAGAATGTAAACAAACCAGAAGCCGTGACAGCTAGCCGACATGCTAACCCAAACCGAGTGATGTTTCAAAGTCTTCGAAGTGGAAAATCACACATAACTATCCTGGATTATTTGACATGACGACCCGGTTGTCAATTGTCTTAGTGGATCGGCAAACCGCCCGGCGGAGAGCAATTTACAGTTCGTTCCCCGGAGGAGGGTGGCTGGATTTGTTGTGCAGCTAACGTGGTGCTGCTAATGACCATTAGGAGAGCTTTTTACATGCCTATCAATGATCAAACGTAAATGTAGTCCTTCATTTAAAGGAAGTTTGTAGTGTTTACTTTGTAATCGCTGTATTCGTTTTTGACATAATACAAAACAAGATGTTTACTCACTTCCTCATAAGTCCAATGGTCCCACAGTAAATATCCACGGTGAATGGGAACCTTTTGAAACTCCAAAAAGGCGCATACGCCTCTCCCTCATACAGAATGATTTTTCTGCAGCCGTTTGGCTGGCGTGATGCGAAAAATAAACGTATTAATCCGCAAAATCAGCTGAATCTTTCGTCCTCATACACAACAGTACACTGCAGCGTGAAGAGGACGTCTTCTACCGTACACGTCACAGCGCCCTCCTCCTCAATGCAAGACCGAAGCCGGAAGTCACTCATTTTCATGGTGCGGGATTCAAAAAACTAAATAAAAATAGCGATCGCTTCCACACACATCCAAGCGGCCCATATCATTCAGGGGCATAAAATACCGCGTGTATTAAGAAATAAACATGCTTTTTCGTGTCACAGGCACTTTAAAGAGCAATTGAAACCCATTTTTACCAAATAATTTGAGTAAGGTGTGTGCCCAATCACTGGTTAGTGGTTTAAAGCTGCCTTGCCCACTACAAACACACACATCTTAAGAATTGTCTTGATGAGAAGCATTGTCTGATGTCCATCATAGCTCAGTCAAAAGAGTTGTCTCAGAAACTGCAATCAAGGATTGTTGATTTGTTTAAAGCTTTGAAAGGATACAAAACCATCTCTAAAAGTCTGGATGTTCATCAGTCGACAGTCAGAGAAGTTATCTACAAATAGAGAGTTTGGCACTGTTGCTTCTCTCCCAAGGAGTGGCTGCCACCAAAGATGACGCCAAAAGTTCAGCGCAGAATACTCAGAGAGGTAAAAAAGAACCCTAGAGTGTCTGCTAAAGACTTACAGAAATCACTGGCACAGTCCATTATCTCTGTGCACACATCAACTATATGTAATGGCCAAGAATGGTGTTCATGGAAAGACTCCACAGAGGAAGCCACTGCTGTCTTTAAAAAAAAAAAAAAACCAAACAAACATTGTTGCTCGTTTAATGTTCACAAAAAGGCACTTTGACTCTTTTTGCAAAATATTTTGTGGACTGATGAAACCAAAGTTGAATTGTTTGGGAGTAACACACAACGTCATGTGTGGAGGAAAAATGCAACAGCCCACCAACACCATCCCCTCATGCCCACTTTGAAGCATGGTGGAGTGAGCATCATGATTTGGGCTGTTTTGCTACCTCAGGGCCTGGACAACTTGCAATCATTAATGGAAGAATTAATTCAAAAGTTTTTCAGGATGTTTTGGAGGAAAACCTGAGGCCGTCTGTCAGCCAGTTTAAGATGAAAAGAGAATGGAAGCTGCAACAAGACAATGATCCAAAGCACAGAAGTAAATCAACTTCAGAATGGTTTCAGAAGAACAAAAGACACGTTCTGGAGTGGCCAAGTAAAATTCCAGACTGGAACCCTATTGAGATGCTGTGGCATGACCTAAAGACAGCAATTCATACCAGACATCCCAGGAATCTGACTGAACAACAGCAGTTTTGTCGAGAAGTATAGGCCAAGATTAGTCTTGATCGATGTGCCAGACTGATATGCATCTACAGGAAGCGCCTGTTTGGAGTTATTGCTGCCAAAGGGGGGGGGGGGGGGGGCACAAATATGAAATGTGATGGTTCACTTATTTATTTTTCCCCCTTTTGTCATTGTTTGCATACCATCCTCATTAAAATATGAAACCCCATAAATGTTTGGGTGGTTTTAGTTAAAGCAGACACCATTTTGTCATCTGTGTGATTTTGACAATGATCAGATCACATTTGATGGTGATTTTATGCAAAAATATGAGAAATTCCAAAAGGTTCAGTTACTTTTTCATCACACTGTATTTGCAGTTTTCAATCGGTTGCAGAGCACCTAAATTTTCAGGGGATTATGTGTGCAAGGTGCCACGTCAGATATATGACAACTCTAGAAACTACAAATTTTCCTCTTTGAGGTAATGTCCCTGGAGTCTAATGGACTTTCTCAACCCTCTCTGCCATGTGTTCGGGCACTGCAGGATCCTCTGCAGCTCTGTCATCACAGGAATCTTGATGCCAACCATGTCTTGAAAATGGATCTCCTCAATGGCCCGTCATCTTGAGAAAACAGGGGGGATGGGTACACATGGAGCCAGTTCCTGTAAGTAGGGAAGCTGCTCCAGCATGATGTTTTTCTCAGTCGGTCGGATGCTCAAGGCATTGTAAACAGGTGTTTTGCCACGGTTAGCCTGCTGTTGCTGAACAAAACAAACACCACAGGATGTTTTTGTAGACTTGCTGATTATGGTGCCCAAATTGAAGAGGAAAAGTAGTGGTTTGCATTTGAATTCAGTGCTGGAAAATTTCTGCAACACTTTGCCTTGTCTTACACTTTGCAGGCACTTGCAAGACAGCCATTTGGAGGTTTCAGTCATGTTGTAAAAAAAAAAAAAAAAAAAAAAAAACTTTCACAATGTTAACAGAAGTAAAAAGATAATAAAATATGTGGAAATAAATAATTGTCAAGAACAAGAAGCGAAATACCAGTTCAGGAATGAAAACAATGAGGCTTATAGTTCGTAATCCAAAATATATCAAATGTTTCATGCATGCTTTAAATATTCTTATGGCAAGAAAATATGGCTACTAATATAAAGAATGTTATTTGATGTATTGAAAAAAGGTAAAAAGATTCATTGTGAGCGAATTGATGTTTTCTTTGCTGCATTCACCCCGATACCATGAAACTGCTTTAATATTCTAAGGTGCAGTGTTGTTTTCGTCAACGATGACTATAACGAGAATATTTCGTCAACGAACAATTTTTTCATGACCACGACAAGGCAATAACAAGTGTTTTGGGAGACTAAAACAAAGAGACTGATGCCAGTTTTTGTCTGAGGAGATGACAACGAGACGAAAATCGCAAGTTTCTGTCACATGTTCACAATGTGTGACATTTTATTTGTAGTTAGCCTGCATCGTAGCAGTGTCTGGTTGTGTCACTCGTGGCATGCTGCCCCCCACCCCGACTCACCAGATTGTCCTCTCCATTCTTCAGGTTTGTAAACACGCATACACAATAAGATTTGAAAGAATATGCAAAGATGCTTTAGCCTTTACGTGTGTGAGGCGACATTTTTACGCATACAGTGCTAGTATTGGCACACCTGCAATTCTGTCAGATAATGCTCAATTCACCCCAAAATATGCAATTACAAATGCTTTGGTAGTAATATCTTCATTCATTTAGCCTGCAATGAAAAAACACAAAAGAGAATGGCAAAAAAAATTAAATCATCATTTTACACAAAACTCCAAAAATGGGTCCAGACAAAAGTATTGGCACCCTTTGAGAAATCATGTGATGCTTCTGTAATTTGTTTAATTAACAGCACCCGTTACTTACCTCTGGCGCATAACAGGTGGTGGCAATAACTAAATCACACTTACACCCAGTTAAAATGGATTAAAGTTGACATAACCTCTGTTCTGTGTCCTTATGTGTACATTGGGCACGGAGAAAAAGAAGACCAAAGAACTGTCTGAGAAGCAAAATGGTGAGGAAGCATGGGCAATCTCAAGGCTACAAGTCCATCTCCAAAGACCTGAATGTTCCTGTGTCTGCCGTGCGCAGTGTGTTCAATAAGTGTAAAGCCCATGGCAGCCCATGGCACTGTGGCTAACCTACCTAGATTTGGACGGAAAAGAAAAATTGACGAGAGATTTCAACGAAAGATTGTGCAGATGGTGGATAAAGAACCTCGACTAACATCCAAACAAGTTCAAGCTGTCCCGCAGTCTAAGGGTACAACAGTGTCAATCCGTACTATCTGTCGGCGTCTGAATGAAAAGGGACTCTATTACCCCTTTCCCACTGGACAAAAAACCCATGTCAACCCACTAACAATCGGCTTTTGGTGGCAGTGGAAAAGGTGCGGCAACCCGCCAAGCGACCCGCGTTAAAATCATCTCAGCTCTGATCGTCATGCAGTGTGAAAGCAAAACCCCGGGTCAACAGTCAACACCCTAATCTACAGTGCCTTGCAAAAGTATTCGGCCCCCTTGAACCTTGCAACCTTTCGCCACATTTCAGGCTTCAAACATAAAGATATAAAATTCTAATTTTTTGTCAAGAATCAACAACAAGTGGGACACAATCGTGAAGTGGAACAAAATTTATTGGATAATTTAAACTTTTTTAACAAATAAAAAACTGAAAAGTGGGGCGTGCAATATTATTCGGCCCCCTTGCGTTAATACTTTGTAGCGCCAACTTTTGCTCCAATCACAGCTGCAAGTCGCTTGGGGTATGTTTCTATCAGTTTTGCACATCGAGAGACTGACATTCTTGCCCATTCTTCCTTGCAAAACAGCTCGAGCTCAGTGAGGTTGGATGGAGAGTGTTTGTGAACAGCAGTCTTCAGCTCTTTCCACAGATTCTCGATTGGCTTCAGGTCTGGACTTTGACTTGGCCATTCTAACACCTGGATACGTTTATTTTTGAACCATTCCATTGTAGATTTGGCTTTATGTTTTGGATCATTGTCCTTTTGGAAGATAAATCTCCGTCCCAGTCTCAGGTCTTGTGCAGATACCAACAGGTTTTCTTCCAGAATGTTCCTGTATTTGGCTGCATCCATCTTCCCGTCAATTTTAACCATCTTCCCTGTCCCTGCTGAAGAAAAGCAGGCGCAAACCATGATGCTGCCACCACAATGTTTGACAGTGGGGATGGTGTGTTCAGGGTAATGAGCTGTGTTGCTTTTACGCCAAACATATCGTTTTGCATTGTGGCCAAAAAGTTCAATTTTGGTTTCATCTGACCAGAGCACCTTCTTGGCTTGTGGCAAACTTTAAACGAGATTTTTATGGATATCTTTGAGAAATGGCTTTCTTCTTGCCACTCTTCCATAAAGGCCAGATTTGTGCAGTGTACGACTGATTGTTGTCCTATGGACAGACTCTCCCACCTGAGCTGTAGATCTCTGCAGTTCATCCAGAGTGATCATGGGCCTCTTGGCTGCATCTCTGATCAGTTTTCTCCTTGTTTGAGAAGAAAGTTTGGAAGGATGGCCGGGTCCTGGTAGAATTTCAGTGGTCTGATGCTCCTTCCATTTCAATATGATGGCTTGCACAGTGCTCCTTGAGATGTTTAAAGCTTGGGAAATCTTTTTGTATCCAAATCCGGCTTTAAACTTCTCCACAACAGTATCTCGGACCTGCCTGGTGTGTTCCTTGGTTTTCATAATGCTCTCTGCACTTTAAACAGAACCCTGAGACTATCACAGAGCAGGTGCATTTATACGGAGACTTGATTACACACAGGTGGATTCTATTTATCATCATCGGTCATTTAGGACAACATTGGATCATTCAGAGATCCTCACTGAACTTCTGGAGTGAGTTTGCTGCACTGAAAGTAAAGGGGCCGAATAATATTGCACGCCCCACTTTTCAGTTTTTTATTTGTTAAAAAAGTTTAAATTATCCAATAAATGTTGTTCCACTTGACGATTGTGTCCCACTTGTTGTTGATTCTTGACAAAAAAATTAAATTTCATATCTTTATGTTTGAAGTCTGAAATGTGGCGAAAGGTTGCAAGATTCAAGGGGGTCGAATACTTTTGCAAGGCACTGTACGTAGTGACGTAGGCTCTTACGTGATGCGTCATAACAACATGCCATTTGCCTCCCATTTAACACGCCCTACAACCGTAGTTACGTCGATGCTCACAGCAAAGCTAGTAGAAGAAGAAGGAGCCAGTAGCGCACCACATTGAACAACATGTCCCAGCATTGGAAAGATGTTGAGACCTGCCAGCTCCTTTCCATCCCTGGAGAAAGGAGGCTTCCATGTTGCTCTGCATTGTTTATTTCCTTGAACTGAAGGAATTCGGTCGCACTTGTCGACGAGCATCTGGTAACGTCACGTAACCTTACGCACGGCTGAGGAGGGGTGGGGGGTGAGGCGGGTGAAAAAAAAAAAATACACTTTTTTTTTTTTTTTGTCAATGGTTAAGATGCCAAATGCCAATTGCTAGTGGCTTGGAAAAAAAGCGCGTTGACCCACTAGTTTCAGTGGGAAAGGGGCAATAGGATACCCAGGAAGACCCCTCCCCTCCTTCTGACCCAGAGACATAAAAAAATCCAGGCTGCCAAAACTTACCTGAGAAAGCCAAAAACGTTTTGGAAGAATGTTCTCTGGGCAGATAAGGCCAAAGTAGAGATTTTTGGGAAAAGGTATCAACATAGAGTTTACAGGGAAAAAATTAGGCTTTCAAAGAAAAGAACACGGTCCCCACAGTCAAACATGGCGGAGCTTCCCTGATGTTTTGGGGTTGCTTTTCTGCCTCTGGCACTGGACTGCTTGACCGTGTGCATGGCATTTTGAAGTACGAAAACTACCAACAAATGTTGCAAGAAAGCTGGGTCTCCCTCAGAAGTCATGGGTCTTCCAGCAGGACAATGACCCAAAACACACTTCAAAAAGCACTAGAACAGGGTTCACTAAAGCCGGACCTTGGTGCCACTTTTCCTGTCGTGTTTTCCACGTCTCTCTCCCCTAACACACCTGGATCAAATGATTATGTCATCAGCAACCTCTTCAGAAGCCTGATAATGTTCCTGACTATTTTGATTCAGGTGTGTTGGAGGAGGGAGACATGGAAAACACGACAGGAAAAGTGGCACTGAGGTCCGGATTTAGTGAACCCTTCACTAGTAAATGGTTTGAAAGAAAGCACTAGAGACTTCTAAAGTGGCCAGCAATGAGTCCAGACCTGAATCCAATAGAACACCTGTGGAGAGATCTGAAAATGGCAGTTAGGAGAAGGCACCCTTCAAATCGAGGAGACCTGGAGCAGTTGGCCAAAACGCTGCATGGAGCATGTGTATGTCCATATTTCCACCATTTCATGTCCATTTTCAAAACCGAAATCACCACGAAAAACTACATATCCCAGGAGCCATGGTGAGTTCACGAAGGATGGACGTAATGTGAACATTTTTATTAAATTGCCGTACGAGGCGCCACCTATGGAGAGGGAGGCAAGGTAGCGAGAGACTTTGAAACGTGCGGAATGAATCGAAAACTAAATTTAACACAAGCTAATGTTTTATTTCATCTAGTCAAACAGATTTGTTGTTGTTTTCTACGGATGAGTTGGCAAGTTGGGAAGAGTGGGCTCTGAGATGTAGTGGATGACGTAGTTGTCTTAAGACGTTCAAGGCGGAACTGAGTGGCATGCCTGAAAAAATTCAACTGAACTAGTTTATTGTCAACATTTTTGAAAACACTTTTTTTCCCCAATGTTACATTCAATTTTTTTTTCACTTTCAATCTTTTCAATTCGTTTATAGATGTGTGTGTTCGAGAAGCTTGATTGCATGTATATACTTTTGATAAGGTGATGGGTGCAATTTTTTTCCCACAATTTTGCACTGTTGGTCTATTGTATATAACCTGTTTCGACCATGGTATGTGTAAAGGCCAAAAACGCCTATGACCAAACCAGGCTATTGTGAACATTTTTTTCTTTGAAATATAAAGGCAACATCAAAGGCATGCAACGTCGGACAAAGTAGGCTCAGGTGTTAAAGGGTTTAAAGGTCTCTGTTGAGTGATCATCACACACTAAATGTATCTTGTAGCGTTAGCATAGCATTCGCGTTAGCATTAGGCTAATGGTAACGGCGCGCTTCCTCTTAAACTCTCAACTTTTTTTTTTACATAGAATTCGTGGCGTCCAGGTGGGTATCATTCATTGAAAATAATGTACTGTTTTCCTACTGAGTGTATATTATAACTAGGGGTGTGACAAAATATCGAAATGGTGATATATCTTGATTCTTTTATATTAGGGTGACCATATTTTGATTTCCAAAAAAGAGGACAGTCGGCCCGGCCTCGAGATACTTGAATTTTACTCGAAGATCACTCAAAGATGCGTATATCTCCCACTTTTTTTTACTCAACAGGTTTTATTCTTTCTAAAAAAAAAAAAAAAAAAAAGAAGAATTATTAAAAAAATATAATGCAGACTCATGGAAATGTAGTCCAGTTAATACACACACACAGTTGGCTATGTGCCAACTCAACATTTTTTAAAAATTACAATCACGACAATTGTCGTTGACAAAATGTTATTCCCACTCAATTTTTATTCTCATACAATGTTCTAAATTGTACGCAAACAATAACTGAAGTAAACAGACAAGCGATTCAACCAGCATGTTTCCAAACGCAGCAGTTCAAATTCAAAACTACATTGCCCATAATGCCTAGCGCAGCTAAGCACACTGATTGCTACCCTATTAGCGAATACGGGAGCCGAGGCAAAATCAGACTTCGCTATAAAAGTTTACTACCATCGGCAGCGCAAAGATGCGACAACAAACGGGATTTTACAGATTACACCAGTACAAATCTCCGACAGAAGTCAACAGTTGCCATTATATACGTATTTATCGTAAAAAAACCTCATAAGCAACACAGCTATTTAGCTATACTAGCATTCAACCACTAACTAACGCAGAACAATTACAAGACTCATACAATATACTGCATCTCTGTGTACACATATAACCTATGTACAACAGAAGACACGTGATCGACATTAACAGGAGAAACTTACAGAAAGGTGTATGGAGCCATGTCTTTTAGAACTTCTTATTGAACTCCTTACTGTAGTCTGAGCTCTCGCCAAACCGTCAGTAGATGGTGGTAATTCCCCATGAAACAAACGGTGAACTGCCAACAAAAAGAAGAAGAAGATCTACTCCTTCTCCCGCCCCTACTAGTAGGAGCAACATCAACGCAGGCAAGCGCTGCCCCCTAGCGGCCGAAGGAATTCTCTTCAAGTTGGCCCCGTAAAAAAAAATCATAAAAACCGGACATTTTTATGAATGTATAAAACCCGCCCGGACAACGAGGATACTGCGTGAAAGTAGGACTTGTCTGGGCAAAAGAGGACGTTTGGTCACCCTACTTTATATCCCAAAAGGTTATCAATAGGCTCCTGCCAAAAATCCAGATATCGTTTTAAAAAGGTGTCAATATCTAAAAAAATAAAAGGAACCAACAAGTTGCTACCAAAATCTTCCACCATAACAGTGTCTCAGTTAACTCTAAGGCTGCATTGACGGTGCACGACGCCCAATTCATTTAGACTGAGAGGTTTACAGGTCACTTACAGGTTCATTTTAAGGCATTTATAGGTCATTTCCTGTTGAGTTTGAGTCACTGTCTAGTCATTTGGGTGATTTCCAGGTCACTTCCTGTTCTGTAACTCAAAATCAACAGGAAGTGACCCATAAAATACCCCAAAATCAACAGGAAGTAACTGAACATCAACAGGTAAATGACCTTAAATGGCCCAAAATTACCTCATTGCCTGGCATTGGCTGCCAGTGACGGCGATCGACATTCAATCCGTTTGAAGTTGGAGGGATGTTCATTTGCTGCCACACTCCCATTTCAAATGGATTGGATGTCTACAAGTGATAAACTCATTCCAATTCACAGCAGTAGCTTGTGTGTCTGTTTATTAGTTGTTGGTCAGAAAATCATTCTAGGATATTCTACAAATGTATCGATAATCGTTGTATCGCCATATCGTCAGATCATCATGATTGTGAGTTTTGTATTGCAAATCGTATCGTATCATGAGGTACCAAGAGGTTCCCACTCCTAATTATAACCAAGTTCTAGACGCAACAATATATGCTCGTCTGTCAATGTTCAATTAAAATAGTTGGAAACCTTTATCTATTTTATTTTTGTAGTAAATTTTTGTTAATTTTACAGACGAAAACATTTTTAGTAAACGTTGACTAAAACTAGACCAAATAATTTTTTGTCATCAAAAACTAGACAAAGACACATTTTGAAATGACTAAATTGTAACTGACACTAATAAGTATTATTGTCCAAAAGATTTAGACTAAGATGAAAATGAAAAGGGCTGCTAAAAACGACACTGCTAACACTGAGGTGCAAGATGACCCAAAGTAAAAGTTCTTCATGCCAAAGAAACAAGATATTCTTGATTTAAAGGCCAACTGTGAAGTAAGGTTGTCCAACCATTTTTTGGAATAATATCAATGGCTAAACAATTATAAGCATTATTTATGTTATTTTTTTTAACGCAACCCTTCCAGATTCTTTGTTTAACCCATAGCAACGCCCCTGACAACGAAAATGCTTTTCTTCGACAATCTTCGGAATTGACGTCACACCGAGAACTGCGAGGGAAGTCCGCCATACACACAGTATTGTTGCATTGCTTCTTGGTAAGATGCCACGGCGGTGTCTGGCGATGTATTGTTCTCAATCTAAAGAAAAGTTGTATGAGTGGCTGAAGGATAGCAGGGCACGTAAATTGACATCTTTTGTTCGCACTAAGCGAATGAATTTCATCGAGTAGTGTTCTCTGCTGCAAACACTTCGAAGATGCCGGCTTCCTCAACCGGTCTGCTTATGATCAAGGATTTGCCAAAAAGTAAGTGTGATTTTTGTATAGATGACTGATGACTTTGTCAAAGCAGAGCTGCCAACTGTTGTTGCAATGAACAGTAGAAGCTAGCGACGTTAGCCGAAAACTAACTCGTGGCAATCCCCGAGCATAGTTATTGTTGCGTTCGCTAGGTTAAGCGTGTTTAAATTGTGCGTCATCTACGATCTTGTCCGAAAGGGTTAATCCACTGTCAATTGGAAAAGGGGTGTGGATGTGCATATAAGCGGGTCGGCGTCGCGGTAATTCACGGTCACGTAAGAGTAAGAGACACACACCGCCGGTGAGTTTGTGCACATTTATTTGTGTCATATATTTCCACCTTCATGCTTCAAGCATTGCATTGCTTTTGGACGGTTCGCCGTTTCTTTCACGGTGATCGCATGATAGCCTTCTAGTTTGTGTTTTACGAGAGCCGCTGACAGGTGGCAGCTGACAACTACTGTGTTGGTTTAGTGTAGCCATTGAGTCAATCTCGAAGTGAATCAGCGAGCGGTGCAGGTCACGCAGTGAATCATGGGAAATGTAGTCTCGGGACAACACTGAAATGGTGCTTTGTAATCTGTTCGCTTGTGTGAAAAAACTACATTTCCTCACGCCATTAGACGCCACTTCTACAGGCTCTATCTATCACTCCGCACAGCCTGCCGAGAGCCCCAAGCTGTGTTCGTACTGTTAGCTCCATGTGTTAATAAAGAAAAAAAGTTGTCAGCACGTCGTGTGTTCGATAACTTTGTCAACAAAAAGCTCATAACAAGACACTATGCACGATCCGTTTAAGAGACGCCGGGACTGGAGAGCTGTGAGTAGTAGGAGGCGAGGGGGTGAGGTGAGCGAGAAGCAAAACTCTGCGGTCGAATGTGGCGGCAGTCCGCTATTATTTTGTTTTCTTATTGTTGCCACAATAAAGTGGAGAAAGCCATCAACGACTCAGCTCCTTCTCCCACCCCCTCAACGTTTTTATATTATTATTTTATATGCATGAGCGCTGCTGGATCTGCCAAAATGAACATGCAGTCTGATTATTATTTTTTTAAACAATGTCATCAGATAGACAAAAACATAAAATTATGTGCAAATACCTGCATTTTCAGATCATGAAAATAATAACAGCCTATATCTTACCAATCTCGTAATCTCGATGGGTCTTGTCTCCATTCGATGTCAGGTAGTCTGGGCACATTGTTTGCATCCTGATTAACGTCTGGCTAATACATGTACGATCCAATATAAAATTCCAACCTCCTCCTCTTCCTCCTACTCTTCAAAAACTTGGGTCTCCTCACTTGCGCTTGATCTATCACTTATATCGCTGTTTGAAGCATTGTTTGAAGGGCTTTGTAGGGCGGCCGAATGGAGCGCTCCCATCGCTGTTCTCGGTGTGAGGTATCACTTCAGGGTTCGTCCCCTTTCAGGCTCGAACTCGGAAACGCGATTATTTTGTCAAATATACAACTTATTAATTATTTTTTCATGCTTTATTTGTTGGACAATGTTTAATTACTTTAATTGTGACCCTATTTGGCATGT
This sequence comes from Corythoichthys intestinalis, assembly GCF_030265065.1. Classification (NCBI taxonomy): domain Eukaryota; kingdom Metazoa; phylum Chordata; class Actinopteri; order Syngnathiformes; family Syngnathidae; genus Corythoichthys; species Corythoichthys intestinalis. The sequence continues at coordinate 28,367,406 of NC_080414.1, read as the reverse complement.
TATGAAATTACTTCACATTTGGTCTTTAAACAAAGTACTACTAAATAAACTGAATAAAAGAGCCTCAAAAAGAAAATCTGACAACTGGATAGGAAAGAATCAAATGGTCCACAGGTGTGAAAGCGTCCTTAATCCTTTTCAAGGGTTCTAGGAATTCTCAATAACTGACAGATTACAGAGCTGAAAGCACTTAATGATAACTTTGCGTATGCACAGTTTTAGCAAGCATATGATAGTATAGAACAGGGGTGGGCAAACTATTCCACAAAGGGCTGCAGTGGATGCGGGATTTTGTTCTAACCCATCATGAGGACAGCCTTTCACCAATCTGGTGTCTTACAAGTGCAATCAGTTGATTGCAGTAAGATGCTTCTTGTTTCCACCAAAACCTCATTGGTTAAGTTGTCTGTGCTGAATCAGTTGGAACAAAGACCAGGACCCACTGCGGCCCTCGAGGACCGGTTTGCCCACCCCTGGTATAGAAAATCACTTCTGACCCCTTGGTCAACCTCACAGGACAGGTCAAAATATCCGACACCCCCAGATATTTAGTTTAGCAGATGCAAAACACGTACAGTGAGGAAAATAAGGATTTCAACACCTTGCAATTTTGCAAGTTCTCCCACTTAGAAATGATGGGCGGGTTTGATATTTTCATGGTAGGAGCTTGCCCACTGTGACATTTTTTTTTAAATCCAGAAATCACAGTATATGATTTTTTAAACAATTCATTTGCATTATACTGCTACAAATAAGTATTTGAACACCTGTCTATTAACTAGAAGTGTGATCTTAAAATACCTGTTAGTTGCCTTTAAAAAGACCAACAAATAAGTGGAGGTGGACTTTTTGAGTCTGACTTTTTGACCTGTTTGAGGCAGTTAGCTGCATATAAACCCCTGACCACCCCATACACCCAAATAGCTCTCCAAAGACACCAGCGACATGCTGGAAAGAGTTACGGAACAATTGGCAAGCAGCTTGGTGATGTCAGATCCATTGTTGGAGCAATTATCAGAAAATGGAAGAAGCTATACATGATTGTCAATCTCCCTTGGACTAGCCTCCATAGAAGCTCTACCTCATAGGGTCTCAATGATTCTAAGAATGGTGAGGAATCAGCCAAGAACTGACAGGAGGAGCTGGTCAATGACCTGGAAGGAGCTGGGATCACCATTTCCAAGGTTACTGTTTGGAATACAGTAAGACGTCATGGTTTGAAATCATGCATTGCACGGAAGGTTCCCCTGCTTAAACCTGCACATATCCAGGCCCGTTTCAAGTTTGGCAATAACTATTTGGATGACCCAGGGGAGTCATAGGAGAAAGTCATGTGGTCATAGGAGATCAAAATGAAACTTTTTGGTCTTAATTCCATTTGGAGGAAGAAGAATGATGAGTACCATCCCAAGAACACCATCCCTACTGTGAAGCATGGGGGTGGTAGCATCATGCTTTGGGGTTTTTTTCTGCACACAGGACTGGATGACTGCACTGTATTAAGGAGAGGATGACCAGGCCATGTATTGTGAGATTTTGGGGAATAACCTCCTTCCCTCAGTTAGAGCATTGAAAATTGGCCGTCACTGGATCTTCCAACATGACAATGGCCTGAAGCAAACAGCCAGAATAACCAAGGAGTGGATTCGTAAAAACATATCAATGTTCTTCAGACCTAAACCCAATAGAAAATCTTTGGAGCTGGATTGATCTAGAGAAAATATGTTCAGAGCAGTGGTGCAAAATCCCTGCTGCAGTCTGTACAAACCTGGTGAAAGGTTACAGGAAACGTTTGACCTTGACCTCTGTAATTGTAACAAAAAGGTTAATGTACCAAATATTGACAGTGATTTTCTTAGGAGTTCAAATACTTATTTGCAGCAGTATAATACAAATAAATTGTTTAAAAATCATACACTGTGATTTCTGGATTTAAAAAAAAACAAAATTTGTCTCTCACATTGGACAAGCTCCTACCATGAAAACTTCAAACCCGCCTATTATTTCTAAGTGGGAGAACTTGCAAAATTGCAGGATGTTGAAATCTTTATTTTCCTCACTGTAGTAGTACAAGTGGCCCACGCTCAACACTTCAAAGGCTGATTCCAATTTTACAACATTCAATCCCCAATAATGTACAGAAACAGACGTGATAAGGAGCGATAATAAACCAGAGGAAGGGGCCCAAACGCTGTCCAAAGCCGGCAGAGGAGGACTAAAAAGACATTTATTTGCTCAGGAATTATAACGACGAGAGTTGTAGTTTCAGTATGACAAATGTAGTGGTTTGTTACAGTCTTGTGGAATTTATAGGCAATTATAAATATTTTTAGTGGCATGTCGACATACAGTGTGTCTTCTACGATAATGTGAGAGTTCAAATAAGTGAATTTAAAGCAACAGTCAGTAACTTTTCAACCTTTATAAAATATTTTCATGACATTTGTGATGATATGTCGACTGACAACTAGTTGAATTACACCTGTTTTATATCTTGATGGGGTCTGTATCACTTTCACTGCACTAATTAACTTTGAGGAGGGCGGCAGGAAGCGTGCTACACACACACAAAAAAAATATGAATATGCTGACTGCTTTCCGTCACTTCCTGAGCGAAACGTGCGGCGCCATCTTGGAAAATTTCTGCTCCGGACTTCCCGTTTAGAAAGAACAACATGAATTGCGGTTGAAGTAAGCAGTGTGTTGACAAAGTTAAAGTTAACTGCAAAATCAAACCAGAGGAACCCACGGAATCTCCCAAAATGGATTCAGCACGACGTAGATGACACCCTGAGACTTTCTGTGCTGTGTGTGATCTCTTGGAAGCGCCTATATATAAGGTTGGAAGTGGAATGTTTTGATTAGCGACCAGCTAGTAGCTACAATGCGCCAGTGTGAATCTACCTTGCCATACGCCTTAAATCAAATCCAGCTGCAGACAAGAAGTTAAGGATGTGATTTAAACTTAAGGATATTCCTAAAATATTGTATGATTGTTCTTATCTCTTCGTTAATCACTGGTGTACAAAATTATAACAACCTGTGAGTCCGTGTCGACTTTCGGTGTAGATTGATATATTGGCCACTTGAGTGACCAAAATGAGGTGAAATTACAAAATATGTTACATTTGCTAAATGCAAAACACAAGTTCTGTACATATAAACAAAATATATTGTTCTGTTTCATTGCAGATATTGATCGCAATAAAACACTTCGACGTGAATCAATTTCTTCTTTTATTCAAAACGATTGGTGCATGTGCAAAACAGGTCAATAAATAACAATTTCTAAAAATATTAGAAAATTAGCATTCGAGAATGGGATATTAGACAGCAGAGCGGCGGAGCGGCTTGAAAGCCTAGCCAAACTTTCACCCGACATTACGCACCTGATTGCATGGACGATTTCGTTCGGGCTCCCGCGGCCAATAAAAAGCTGGGTCCCAGACTCTTCAGCTGGAACAGCGGTGAGTCTGGAGTTCCAGGCTAGCTTTCTCCCGCTGTCCTTGGTAATTCCAGGCCATTTTACTTGATTTTCCCTGATTTTGCAAGGCCCACAGAAAATTCTGTTCTATTGCTATATAAACCTGGAACCCACCAAAAGATTCTTCTTTCAGCAGAAAAATAAAGTTCATACGTATCTTTTTCTATTCTTTAGAAATCAGCATTAGAAAATAGCTTAGTTTGAGCAATTTTCCAATTTCTGACGAAAAAACTGAGAAATTGAGCTTTTTGTAAAAGCATACATTTCAAACATAACTTTGACTTTAACACACAGCTATTTTTCGCTTTTATGACATCCCAAACATCTGAATAATGTTTTCGTTCTACAACTAACATAAACAACAAGCCAAATAGAGCTTTTGATCGCAAAGTAACAATTTATTTACACATAAATAAACTATTGAACTGTTGAACTATTTGCGCACATAACAACGGGGAAGGCTCTCGGCTGCTCCCGGTTGAATGATGTGGCTCCCAGTAATCTGATGAGTCCGGATCAAGATCGGTCTCAGTTTTTTCATCATCTTCATCGTTGGGTTCAACCTCGCTGTTGTGGTTGTCACCGTCTGTCTCCTCAAGATAGATTTTTTTTAATCCTTCTTTGACGATGGTTTTGTTTTCTTTTCAAAACACTCCTCCAGTGTCGTTTGCCTTTTTTTTTCGATCGTTCTCCACATTTTTCTCAAATTCTCACGCGTCTTCACAAGATCCCTTCGACTTCCGTTTCCTGACTATTTTTCTTCACTTCCTTTCTTGGCCCGTGATGAGTTTTTACAAAATGCGCTACTGCCCTCCAGTGGCCGGTCTTATTGCTTTAAAATGAGTTTTGAGCATTGTGCATTGTAGTTTAGGTGCAACAGAACCTAGGGATGCCTCTTGTCAAAAAAAAAAAAAAAAAAAAGACGTATAAATACCGTTTTTGGGACACTGAAAAATAAAAAATAGAACGTATTTATACGTTTTTGGGAGCAAATGAGTTAAAAAGCTCATAGATGGATCTCGGGATTGAGCTGATGGTCCGCCGCGAGGCGACCCACCGTCTTTCCCAGCTTCTTGGCTGCCCCCGGGTAGAACGCACGTGGTCTCGATATACATCCATCAACATCCAGTAAGTGTTGTTGTGAGGCACATCAACTTATCTTCTTCCCTTGCCTAACAGTGTTTTCCACCTGTAAACAAACAAACAAAAAACTTGCAGTTATGCGTTGACATAGTAACTGTGCTATCTACATGTACTGATTAGCAACAGGCTAGCAGCCACAGCAGTACAGTAATTGTAGTAAATAATATTAAAGATCATCATAATTATAATCATCCTTGTAATAACAATATCAAAGGTATAACAAATCGTTTCATGCACAAGATTTTAGCTTGCGCACCGGACAAATGAAAATGCAGGGATAGGAAGAACATACCTTCCGTAACACAGCGGCAACATGGCTACAAAAACACCCGGTCTTTGTGGTGGCACGAGCTTGGTTCCACATCTGCCTTCATGAGCATGTTGTCCTCCCCTGTCGTGATGAAGGCAGATGGATGCGGTATTTCCAAATTGTCTTTGTTAAGGGATTTAGTTGAATAATGTTACTCCAGCTCCACTGTTGTTATGGATGGAGAAATTCTAAAACCGAAGTTGCTGGAAAAATATCATTAGTACGCCTCCACTATTTGATCGCTTATGAGAAGTTAGGTTTGCTGGAGGTCAAAATGTCTTTGAGGGCCAAAATAAAAAAAAACAACTTGTGGCGATCAGCCATTTTTGCTGTTTACATTCGCTTGGAATGCTTTAAAGTGCCTGTGACACGAAAAAGCATGTTTATTTCTTAATACACGCGGTATTTTATGCCCCTGAATGATATGGGCCGCTTGGATGTGTGTGGAAGCGATCGCTATTTTTATTTAGTTTTTTGAATCCCGCGCCATGAAAATGAGTGACTTCCGGCTTCGGTCTTGCATTGAGGAGGAGGGCGCTGTGACGTGTACGGTAGAAGACGTCCTCTTCACGCTACAGTGTACTGTTGTGTATGAGGACGAAAGATTCAGCTGATTTTGCGGATTAATACGTTTATTTTTCGCATCACGCCAGCCAAACGGCTGCAGAAAAATCATTCTGTATGAGGGAGAGACGTATGCGCCTTTTTGGAGTTTCAAAAGGTTCCCATTCACCGTGGATATTTACTGTGGGACCATTGGACTTATGAGGAAGTGAGTATACATCTTGTTTTGTATTATGTCAAAAACGAATACAGCGATTACAAAGTAAACACTACAAACTTCCTTTAAATGAAGGACTACGTTTACGTTTGATCATTGATAGGCATGTAAAAAGCTCTCCTAATGGTCATTAGCAGCACCACGTTAGCTGCACAACAAATCCAGCCACCCTCCTCCGGGGAACGAACTGTAAATTGCTCTCCGCCGGGCGGTTTGCCGATCCACTAAGACAATTGACAACCGGGTCGTCATGTCAAATAATCCAGGATAGTTATGTGTGATTTTCCACTTCGAAGACTTTGAAACATCACTCGGTTTGGGTTAGCATGTCGGCTAGCTGTCACGGCTTCTGGTTTGTTTACATTCTCCGAAGCCGGGGAAGGGAAATGACATATGTCCGATTTAGGTGTCATAAAATATCGTTCGGGAGGTGCGACAGTAAAGGTGAAGTCGACATTTTTGACCATTATGGAGTAATTTTGCCATGTCGTCCTGAATAAATGCATTTTTATTATTTCATATTCCATTCAGCACAATACTGTTATTTGTCATTAACATGCCATTTATTTAGCAATTGAGGAAAATACTTGGATAAAAAGAATATCCTGTAAAAATATTGAAGTAAAGAGACAGAAACAATGACATTTTGCCGCTCTCTTCGTCGCGTTTTCCTCGTTGTGAATAGTTCCCCCTCGACGGGCTGACTGGTCCTTCTCAAGCCATTTATATAGCTATTGGGGAAAATACTTGGATAAAAAGAATAACCTGTAAAAATATTGAAGTAATGAGACAGAAACAATGACATTTTGCCGCTCTCTTCGTCGCGTTTTCCTCGTTGTGAATAATTCCCCCTCAATGGGCTGAATAGTAAAACCGATGAGCCCAGTCTACCGCTGACGTCATCCACCTGTTGGGGACGCTAAAGCCCTATAATGGTAGGCGTGGCTAACCGGCAGATTAAAAGACTAATTTCTCGTCATCTGTGCTTTTCTAAATTGTTGTATATAGTCGAATCGTCTCAAAATATGATTCTAATTCACATAATAATGCCATTTAAGACTTTTTTTCTCGTGTCATATTAAGTCTCCTTAGGCCAGTGCATCTCAATTATTTTCTGTTACGCCCCCCCAAGGAAGACGTAAATGTTTCGCGCCCCCCCCCAAACTCTCTGCCACCACTGTAAATAGTATCATTTGTCTATAAAATTACTATTATAAATACGCATCTGCCTAACATTGTGTCCTTTTTTTTCCTAATAACGAAAAAAAGTAACAGATCAACTTATAATAAAGTAGAACTTTATTAACATTGTTTTGTTTGTAACAGAAAAGACGATGCGCATCAATTTGCCTGAATTAGAAAAAAAAAAAAGTCCCATCCAAACTAAAAAATACACTCAAGTTACATTTTTGACCATTTGATAAAGAAAAATAAAATGTAATAAAATCAGTAAATAATAACAAATTAAAATTGATTAGAAACATTCACTCATTAGGACAATATGCCAAAAAATTTGATCGGAAAAACAAAACTGAATAAAAGAAAAAGAAAAAAAAAAAAAAAGTCCTTGGACAGAAGGACAGTTTTTATTTTTGTACCTCCTTTGCAATGGTGTGGAGTTATCTTGCAATGAGCATGCTAACAATGCTAATTGGTTTACTGATATTACACTGACAAAACAGGACGATTGTTGGAAATATTCGGCCGTTTTCGCTGAAAAACAATCAAGCTTATCAATGAGATTGGGGTCTAATGTCTTTAAGTGGCGTCTTAATTGTTTTGGCTTCTGGCTGTCCGCTATAATTATTTTTAGACACAGTAAACAGTGGTCTTTCCTCATTACCCACTGTATTAAAAGTCAAAGCTAAAAGGCAAACGGCACGAAAAAAGCGCATTCCCGGCGGCCGAGGTAGAACCGTAGGTGAGGCCGGTCGTCGTGACGATCCCAAGCCAAAAATGGCACTTCTCGGGCGGCGACGTGAGAACCGGCCGGACAAGACAGTGGGTCGCTGCGTGAGTCCGGTCGGAAAATGGCTTTCGAAAACGGCGGCGGCGCACTGCTCTTCATATCTGTTTTCTGTGTGTTCTGAGTGCTCTTCCTTAGTTCAAAAATACTGCGCGCACTCTGAAAATGAGAGCGCCACTGCCACCCACTGAGTGGATGTGCAAGTACACTTTATTCCAGTACGGCAAAAAAAAAAAAAAAAAAAAAAAGCATGTTCCCCGAGGTCACATGCGCCCCCCCCTGGCATCGCTCGCGCCCCACTATTTGAGAAGTACTGCCTTAGGCAAAGGGTTCACTTACTTATTTTCCCCCTTCTGTCATTGTTTGCATGCTATCCTCATTAAAATATGAAAACCTATAAATGTTTAGGTGGTTTTAGTTAAAGCAGACACTGTTTTTACATCTGTGCGATTTTGACAAAGATCAGATCACATTTGATGGTGATTTTATGCAGAAATGTGAGAAATTCCAAAAGGTTCAGATACTTTTTCATGCCACTATATATAAAACAAACAAAAAATATAACAACACGATGTTGTGTCTTGAATTTGACAGCACAGTGAAACATTTGGGTTTTAAAAAGATGTATAAAAGACACAAGATCCGTTCAAGGTTTAGCTTTTGTTTCCAGGTATATACAGTGTATCACATAAGTGAGTACACCCCTCGCATTTCTGCAGATATTTAAGTATATCTTTTCATGGGACAACACTGACAAAATGACACTTTGACACAACGTAAAGTAGTCTGTGTGCAACTTATATAATAGAGTTCATTTATTTTTCCCCTCAAAATAACTCATATTATAGTCATTAATATCTAAACCCCTGGCAACAAAAGTGAGTACACAGCATGAGAACTACGTACATCCCTAAATGTCCAAATTCAGTACTGCTTGTCATTTTCCCTCCAAAATGTCATGTGACTCGTTATAGGAGTGCTGTCAGCATTGCTGCTGAGATTGAAGAGGTGGGGGGTCAGCCTGTTATTGCTCAGACCATACGCTGTACTCTACATCAAATTGGTGTGTATGACCCCAGTAGGAAGCCTCTTCTAAAGACGGTACACAAGAAAGTACGCATACAGTTTGCTGAAGACATGTCAACAAAGCACATGGATTCCTGGAACCATGTACTATGGTCTGATGAGACGAAGATTAATTTGTTTGGTTCCGATGGTCTTAAGCATGTGAGGCGGCGACCAGGTAAGGAGTACAAAGATAAGTGTGTCATGCCTACAGTCAAGCATGGTGCTGGGAATGACCCCAGCCCCCACCCCCCCACCTCTTCAATCTCTGCAGCAATGGTGACAGCACTCCTGTAATGAGTCACAGGACATTTTGGAGGGAAAATGACACATGGTACTCAATTTGGACATTGAGGGATGTACGTAGTTCCCATGCGGTGTACTCACTTTTGTTGCCAGGGGTTTAGATATTAATGGGTATATTTCGAGTTATTTTGAGGGGAAAATAAATGAACTGTATTATATAAGCTGCACACAGACTACTTTTCATTGTGTAAAAGTGTCTTTTTGTCAGTGTTGTCCCATGAAAAGATATACTTAAATATCTGTAGAAATGCGAGGGGTGTACTCACTTTTGTGATACTCTGTACATCTGGATCAGATATACAGCTTCACAAAAAATGTTTTTTTTTGTAAACACTAAGTTGAGCAAGAGTAGAGAAAAGAGAATCAGGACAAATATTTAATTGTAAGTCATTTTCTTGCAACGATTCATCACCTAGGTAATGGATATCTTCTTCCCAACAGCACACTGAATTCTGTTCCAGTAGTTTTGACTGTAATGCAAATTAAAGCTAGACAGGACTATTTTTCTTGTTAATGAATGGTTTGCATTTCTTGGTAAGAAGCTCTGTATTTTGTTCATGAAATCGTGAGACTAGACAGTATGACAGCTTGGCAGCTTTTACATTGCAAACCAGTGGTTTCTTGATTCAGGACAGTTAAAACGGAAGTATTGGCATTTGGCAATAGTCAATGTTTATGCATTGGCTTTGATGAGTTCCCATATTCTCGGACCTCCACAACTGCACGATTCCACCAATCTCTGGTATTAATGTGTGTTAGACTTCTAACAGCCGCACAGGAAAAACTTAAATCTGAACTGAGAGTAGACATTCAGCGACAATCAATTACCGTATTGGCCCGAATATAAGACTGCCCTGATTATAAGACGACCCCCTCTTTTTCAAGACTCACGTTTGAAAAAAAAAAAACTTTTTGAACACCAAATAAATTTTTTATACAGAAAACAGTACATCCGAAACAAATGATTATAACAATATATTTGAGAGATAAAGCATGTTATTTTGCCTCATTCAAATCTTAATATCTGAACATTTAAATATGTAAACTAAAGTGCAATCACATTTGTAAATGAATGGCTTCTGGTTTTTGAAATGTAAATAAACCAATCTATTGTGATAAAACAACAAAATTGCAATAACTGCATTAACCATCAAAGTGAAGTCTAACTGTAACTGTAGTCTTGAAAAAAAATCTGAATAAGGAAAAACATTGCAGTAAAATAATGAAAACTGGTTAAACTTGAGAGTAGCTCTGTAGTTGTATATATGTCATGAAAGAAAATCACTTCAATTATATCTGGCGCCATCTAGCGTCCTGAATGGGTATAATGTCTAAACCGCGAATATAAGACGACCCCCACTTTTTCAGTCTTATTTCAATGCAAAAAACACCATCATTTATTCGGGCCAATACAGTAAATAGGACCTTCTTAAGGGTTCAAACAAAACACAATGTCTTTTGTACACCATTTCGGATGAAGATGTAAATACAGTGGGGCAAATAAGTATTTAGTCAACCACTAATTGTGCAAGTTCTCCCACTTGAAAATATTAGAGAGGCCTGTAATTGTCAACATGGGTAAACCTCAACCATGAGAAACAGAATGTGGAAAAAAAAAACAGAAAATCACATTGTTCGATTTTTAAAGAGTTTATTTGCAAATCATGGTGGAAAATAAGTATTTGGTCAATACCAAAAGTTCATCCCAATACTTTGTTATGTACCCTTTTTTGGCAATAACGGAGGCCAAACGTTTTCTGTAACTCTTCTCAAGCTTTTCACACACTTTTTGTTTTTTTTGGGCCCATTCCTCCATGCAGATCTCCTCTAGAGCAGTGATGTCTTGGAGCTGTCGTTGGGCAACACGGACTTTCAACTCCCTCCACAGATTTTCTATGTGGTTGAGATCTGGAGACTGGCTAGGCTACTCCAGGACCTTAAAATGCTTCTTACGAAGCCACTCCTTTGTTGCCCTGGCTTTGTGTTTGGGATCATTGTCATGCTGAAAGACCCAGCCACGTCTCATCTTCAATGCCCTTGCTGATGCAAGGAGATTTTCACTCAAAATCTCTCGATACATGGCCCCATTCATTCTTTCCTTTACACAGATCAGTCGTCCTGGTCCCTTTGCAGAAAAACAGCCCCAAAGCATGATGTTTCCACCCCCATACTTCACAGTGTGTATGGTGTTCTTCGGATGCAATTCAGTATTCTTTCTCCTCCAAACATGAGAACCTGTGTTTCTACCAAAAAATTGTATTTTGGTTTTATCTGACTATAACACATTCTCCCAGTCCTCTTCTGGATCATCCAAATGCTCTCTAGCGAACCGCAGACGGGCCTGGACGTGTACTGGCTTCAGCAGGGGGACACGTCTGGCAGTGCAGGATTTGAGTCCCTGGCGGCGCATTGTGTTACTGATAGTAGCCTTTGTTACTGTGGTCCGAGCTCTCTGTAGGTCATTCAGTAGGTCCCACCGTGTGGTTCTGGGATTTTTGCTCACCGTTCTTGTTATCATTTTGACGCCACGGGGTGAGATCTTGCATGGAGCCCCAGATCGATGGAGATTATCAGTGGTCTTGTATGTCTTCCATTTTCTAATAATTGCTCCCACAGTTGATTACTTTACACCAAGCGTTTTACCTATTGCAGATTCAGTCTTCCGAGCCTGGTGCAGGTCTACAATTTTGTCTCTGGTGTCCTTTGACAGCTCTTTGGTCTTGGCCATAGTGGAGTTTGGAGTGTGACTGACTGAGGTTGTGGACATGTGTCTTTAATGAGTTAAAACAAGTGCTATTAATACAGGAAATGAGTGGAGCCTCATTAGACCTCATTAGAAGAAGTGAGACCTCTTGGACAGCCAGAAATCTTTTTTGTAGATGACCAAATACCTATTTTTCACTCTAATTTGGAAATAAATTCTTTAAAAATCAAACAATGTGATTTTCTGTCCCCCCCCCCCCACATTCTGTCTCTCATGGTTGAGGTTTACCCATGTTGACAATTCCAGGCCTCGCTAATATTTTCAAGTAGGAGAACTTGCACAATTGGTGGTTGACCAAATACTTATCTGCCCCACTGTATGTGTGTTACAGCTTTACAAATTGTCAAAAGTGAAGGAAGTAAAAAAAAGCTTTTAAAAAGCACAATTGCCTTGTTTGCTGCCTGTATAGCTGAACAACTTCACGTTAAATGAGGACAGAATTTTTAATAAAGTAAAGTCAAAAATAAGATGCTGTGAGGTTCATGAGACAAAGAAAAGAAAAAGACTGGAGATAAATGGTGGATGAGACTTCGGCGTTGTAAAGTACAGATCACGTAAGTCGAGTACGTCGGAACCCGGGGACTACCTGTAGTTTATTTATCTATAAGGCCCCTCACCCACAAAGTGCAAAAAAGTATATTAAAAAAAATCACTGTGAGATAGAAAAAAAAAAAATCATTGGCAAATTCCCCATCGTCTCTTGACAGGTCAACCAGATACAAAGGCATTCCCAGTATTATTAGGAAATTGTACTCCAGAAATCCCCTAACAAGAGACTGAACAGAGATTCAATCAACAAATTAAGCACATTAAAACAGCTGTCATCTCAGTTCTCTGGTTGGGCTTGTTGAAGCAACCCACTTTCAAAACTGGCTTTGAAGAAGAACCTTGCATGCTTATTTGGGGTTAAACTTGTTTGTTCAGTAAAAAGACTACAATATTTTTCAGTCTTAGATCTGGTAAAGTAAATATGTTTTGGGACTTAAACCAGAGAAAAATCCCCTAAACCTGGAGAGGTTTGCTATGAAGTACAATTTTCAAATTGGTTGCTAATGTCAGAGGTGCCCAATACGTTGATCGCAGGCAACTAGTCGATCCCGAAGATAGTAGTCAGTAGCGCACAGTCGATTGGTAATCTGACAAGTAACCAGAGAACCTTTCTAGGGTCTCTACAGGCCAAATTTAACACTTTTTGAAAACCATAATGTATAAAATTTCGCACTCATTTCACATTGATACCAGCAAAAAAACGTACAATAGATTTAAAGGAAAATTGGAGGTCTAAAATTACTTGCAAAGTATATGAATTTCTTCCCAGTTCTTTCACACTGTGATACAAACCTACCTACAAACCAAAAAATACTAGAACTATAGCATAATGTTGATGTAAATGTTGATCCAGATCCAAATACATTAGGGATAAAGTAGAGATTATTATTATAGAGTAACAATGATGAACCGTGAGTGATCAAACACCATAAGGTTATCTTAAGGTAATAAAGTAACACTTTCTTCAGCCTTGGCTGAAACCCCAATGGACACATATCATAATTTTTGGACTATAAGGCGCCCCTGACTATAAATCGCCACCCACCAAATTTGACACGAAAACGGCATTTGTTCATAGAGAAGATGCACCAGACTATAAGCTGCATCAGTCTTCACTGTATTATGTGATATTTACACCAAAAGATTTTAACCTGTAACACTTTATTATTCATAATTATGATATGACACTCTCATGAGCATTAATGAATGCTTAGGACAGATGTCATTTAGTGTCATCTGGCAAATTACAGTGGGGCAAATAAGCATTTAGTCAACCACTAATTGTGCAAGTTCTCCCACTTGAAAATATTAGAGAGGTCTGTAATTGTCAACATGGGTAAACCTCAACCACGACAGACAGAATGTTGGGGGGGAAAACAGAAAATCACATTGTTTGATTTTTAAAGAATTTATTTGCAAATCATGGTGGAAAATAAGTATTTGGTCAATACCAAAAGTTCATCTCAATACTTTGTCATGTACCCTTCGTTGGCAATAACAGAGGCCAAACGTTTTCTGTAACTCTTCACAAGCTTTTTACACACTGTTGCTGGTATTTTGGCCCATTCCTCCATGCAGATCTCCTCCAGAGCAGATCAACTCCCTCCACAGATTTTCTATGGGGTTGAGATCTGGAGACTGTCAAGGCCACTCCAGGATCTTGAAATGCTTCTTACGAAGCCACTCCTTTGCTGCCCTGGCTGTGTGTTTGGGATCATTGTCATGCTAAAAGACCCAGCCACGTCTCATCGTCAATGCCTTTGCTGATGGAAGGAGATTTTCACTCAAAATCTCTCGATGCATGGCCCCATTCATTCTTTCCTTTACACAGATCAGTCGTCCTGGTCCCTTTGCAGAAAATCAGCCCCAAAGCATGATATTTCTACCCCCATGCTTCACAGTGGGTATGTGGTGTTCTTCAGATGCAATTCAGTATTCTTTCTCCTCTAAACACGAGAACCTGTGTTTCTACCAAAAAGTTCTATTTTGGTTCCATCTGACAGTAACACATTCTCCCAGTCCTCTTCTGGATCATCCAAATGCTCTCTAGTGAACCGCAGACGGGCCTGGGCATGTACTGGCTTCAGCAGGGGGACACGTCTGGCAGTGCAGGATTTGAATCCCTAACAGCGAATTGTGCTACTGATAGTAGCCTTTGTTACTGTGGTCTGAGCTCTCTGTAGGTCATTCACTAGGTCCCCCCATGTGGTTCTGGGATTTTTGCTCACCGTTCTTGTTATCATTTTGACGCCACGGGGTGAGATCTTGCATGGAGCCCCAGATCGAGGGAGATTATCAGTGGTCTTGTATGTCTTCCATTTTCTAATAATTGCTCACACAGTTGATTACACCAAGCATTTTACCTATTGCAGATTCAGTCTTCCTAGCCTGGTGCAGGTCTACAATTTTGTCTCTGGTGTCCTTCGACAGCTCTTTGGTCTTGGCCATAGTGGAGTTTGGAGTGTGACTGACTGAGGTTTTGGACAGGTGTCTTTTATACCGGTAACGAGTGGAGCCTCGTTAGACCTCGTTAGAAGAAGTTAGACCTCTTTGACAGCCATAAATCTTGCTTGTTTGTAGGTGACCAAATAATTATTTTCCACTCTAATTTGGAAATAAATTCTTTAAAAATCAAACAATATGATTTTCTGTTTTTTTCCCCCTCATTCTGTCTCTCATTGTTGAGGTTTACCCATGTTGACAATTAAAGGCCTCTCTAATACTTTCAAGTTGGAGAACTTGCACAATTGATGGTTGACTAAATACTTATTTGCCCCACTGTATCTCACTTTTGAATGGATGCAAAAACTCTGAGCTAGACACACTGTGAGGAAAATAAGTATTAAAACACCCTGCAACTTTGCAAGTTCTCCCACTTAGAAATGATGGGTGGGTTTTAAATTTTCATGGTACAGTAGATGCTTTTCCACTGTGAGAGACAATCGGAAAAAAAAATCCAGAAATCACAGTATATGATTTTTTTAAACAATTTATTTGTACTTTACTGTTGCAAATAAGTATTTGAACACCTGTCTATTAGCTAGAATTGTGAGCCTCAAATACATGTTCGTCGCCTTTAAAAAGACCAAGTAAGACTAAATAAGTGGAGTCGAGGTAGACTTTATGAGTCTGACTTTTTGACTTGTTTGAGGCGGTTAGCTGCATATAAACACTTGTCCACCCCATACAACCAGGAAGACTCCAATTACTAACATGGTCAAGGCCAAAGAGCTGTCCAAAGACACCAGAGACAGAATTGTAGACCTCTACAAGGCTGGAGAGGGTTACAGGGCAATTTCCAAGCAGCTTGGTGATATAAGATCCACCGTTGTAGTTATTACTAGAAAATGGAAGAAGCCATACATGACTGTCAATCTCCCTCGGATTGGGGCTCCATAGAAGATCCACCTCATTTTTTTGTGAATAAATGTGCATAAGTGGAAGTTTCTCCCTTTTTGTTACTTTTATGCACGCACCCTACTTACCACGCGTTGCAAGTTGCAGTAGGAAAGGAGGAGTAGGTAGAAGCTTGCGGTCATGTGCTAATAAGCAATGTATTGCTCGTGTCGCGTTCAAGAACTGCTAAGATTTTTAGCCATCTGCTACCTTGCTGTCCGCGAAAATGTGGACCCCAGCACGTCTACTGTACATCATTTGATTAGAGTCGTCAATTGTCAATATACACGGAAGTGTCCTTTCCATTTCATCCATATTTGAGACCGTCAATCCTCCACCTGCGTTTTATTCCAACACATTGTCGAGGACAGCAAGGTAGCTTGGCTGAAAATCCGAGCAGTTCTTGAACGTGACGTGAGCAGTTGCATTTGTTCTCGTTTCAAACTAAGTCGATTGACTATTTTGTTCGCCTCCATGAAAACAGAGAGAAAAAAGGCAACTTTTTTGAGAAACATTACAAATGTAAATGAGAAAGCCAGTTAGCTTGTTGCTAAACTTGTTGCTGAATCCAAAAAGAGCCAATACTATCTGCCTGCAAAACCATTGTCAGTGAGATGCTTGCGATTAAAGACATTTCTAAAGTCCCCGTCTGACAATTCTGAGCTTTTCAAGCCTAACTGCTTTAAAAAAAAAAAAAAAATAAAAACAGAGAGAGACTAAGAGCTGTTGACGAAGATTCCTGCAAGGATATGGGCTTTGTGTTCATCCATACAGGTATACAAGTTTCACACTGAGTAAGTATACATATTGAGAAATTATTTCATAATTAAATATACTGTACAGAAAGTAATTTTGGAACATTTTTGGTTTGTTGTGTGCCGCAAGATTTTTTCCAATGTAAAAACGTGCCGTGACACAGAAAAGGTTGAAAAACAGTGCATTATACAATATAGACGTCATGGTATAAAATCATGCATGGAACGGAAGGTTACCCTGCTTAAACCAGCATATGTTCTGGCCCGTTTGCCAATGACCATTTGGATGATCCAGAGTAGTCATAGGAGAAAGTCATTTGTGTTTGGAGGAAGAAGAATGATGAGTTCAATCCCAAGAACACCATCCCTACTGTGAAGCATGGTGTTGGTAGCATCATGCTTTGGGTGTGTTTTTCTGCACATGGGACTAGACGACTGCACTTTATAAAGAAGAGGATGACCAGGGCCATGTATTGTCAGATTTTGGGGAATAACCTCCTTCCCTCAGATACAGCATTGAAAATGGGTCGTGACTGGGTCTTCTAACATGACAATGGCCTGAAGCAGACAGTCAGAATTACCAAGGAGTGGCTTCGTAAAAAGCATATCAAGGCTCTGGAGGGGCCTAGAAAGTCTCCAGACCCAAACCCAATAGAAAATCTTTGGAGGAAGCTCAAACTCCATGTTTCTCAATGACAGCCCAGAAACATGATTCATCTAGAGAAGATCTGTGTGGAGCAGTGGTGCAAAATCCCTGCTGCAGTCTGTGCAAACCTGGTGATAAGTTACAGGAAACATTTGACCTCTGTAATTCTAATCAAAGGGAACTATACCAAATATTAACATTGATTTTCTCATGTGTTCAAATACTTATCTGCAGCAGTATAATACAAATAAATTTTTAAAAAAACATACACCGGGATTTCGAGATGTTTTTTAGATTGTCTCTCAAAGTGGACAAGCACTTACCATTAAAATTTCCAACCCGCCCATCATTTCTGAGTGGGGGAATTTGCAAGATCGCAGGGTGTTCAAATACTTATTTTCCTCACTGTAAATGGAGATGTCAAATATAGTGTCATCTACTAACCCAAATAAACCAATAAATAAGCCTTATTGGACTATAAACTGTAAGTAGCAGTTTATTGTCCGAAAATTAAATCCATCAACTGCATATTGCATTAAAAGAACATGAAATCACAAAGACACTTGAGAAATGTCTTGACCTATCTGTGGTGTTAATGTTCAAATGTTTATCATGTTTCAATCATCTAAATCCCAAATGGACTTTTTTTTTTAAATAATTCAACATTTCTGTGGTTTAAAATGAGCAGCAGACATTTAAAAAGCAACTCATGCGGTTTGACGGAAATTCTGGGATCCATTTTAGTAGGGATTAAACCCACATACATAAGAGGTTCCAGTATAGGTATAAGAACACCATAAATCCTGTCAATTCTATCAATGTTTTGCTCATTTTATCTAACTAAAACAATGATGGGCTATAGGCGATATAAATGAGTTGGACTAGGGAAAAAGTTGTTGACACAAAACTATTAATAGCAAATATTTAATAAACAGCAGAACATATGTGTTTCCCCAGGCAGGGGAATTTCAATTCATTATGCATGCAGAAACGCTTATGTCTCAGACTGACTGGTGTCCAAATTTCCTCCATCGTAAACTTTCAAAGAGTATGCAAAGTGTCAATGTATGACTGACCCAGAGGGAATGAAAAATTCTGAAAGTAACAAGCCTCGAATATGAAGGTGAAAATATGGGCAAATCCACTCCCAGTCTTATTTATTTATTCATTAACTAATTGTCAAAGGTGGAAAGTAACAACAATAAACAGTAATTTTCCCCCTCATTTTGAATCCTACGGTTTATAGTCCATTGCAGCTTATTTGTTGATTTATTTGGGTTCATAAGTACACTTTGACAGCAGCATCATAAAACCGTCACAATTATGACACGACAGGACACTGTCATGGGCATTAATGACATTATGAATTATGTCACGAACTCCATTTATGTCCAGCTCGGATCTTTACATCCGTTCAAAAGTGAGATATTTTGCCAGATGACACATAGTTATGATGGTCTTATGACAGGCTTATGGCCTCACTGTCAAATAAAGTAAATATCATAACTAGCAATTAATGAAACAATTGGAACAGTAAATGAAGAAGTAATTAGCACAGATCATGAATTTTGATTTATTTACATCTGTAGCGCCGCAATGCATGTTAGGACAACAACAGTGTTGACAGCAGGTGGCAGCAGAGGTTGACTGTCTCCCCCTTAACTCATTTGCTCCCAGAAACGTATAAAGACGTTCCATTTTTAAATGCTTAACTGTCCCACAAACGTATTTATACGTCTTTTGCGTTTTTTTGTACAAGAACCATCTAGAGCTTCCGATCTATCGCCGAAACAAAAAACAAGCCTTAAAACCAATTTTAAAGCAATAAAACTGGCCACTGGAGGGCAGTAGCGCATTTGTTAAGACCTCACAACCCAATTCAAACAGTACAACTTTATTAGGGAAGTTAGCAGAGCCCCTCCGCAGCTTGCTGCTCAGGTCCACCGCATGCTCGAGTGTCCTGCAGGGAAACACGCGCGGCCAAACCAGTTCCCCCCCAGGAACATAAGTTCCCCAGGCAAA
This sequence comes from Corythoichthys intestinalis, assembly GCF_030265065.1. Classification (NCBI taxonomy): domain Eukaryota; kingdom Metazoa; phylum Chordata; class Actinopteri; order Syngnathiformes; family Syngnathidae; genus Corythoichthys; species Corythoichthys intestinalis. The sequence goes on along the minus strand of NC_080414.1, from coordinate 28,348,219 downwards.
CGAGACAGTGGTTAAGGAGCCGTGAAGGCCAGATGAAGCTTCTTAAAGCAATGAAGCTTTGCAGATGATTCGTTCAAAGCTTCATGGTGGTTCGTTTGGTCTTATAACAGTCTTATGATGCCGCTGTCAAATATAGTGTTACCGGTTAATATCTTTTGGTGTAAATATCGCATAATACAGTGAGGACAGTTGCGGCTTATAGTCCAGTGCGGCTTATCCATGAACAAATGCCGTTTTTATGTCAAAATTGATGGGTGGCGGCTTATAGTCTCATAGTATTTTGCATCTGCGCACTAGTCCGGATCGTCTTTCCGTTTGGTTGTGATTACTGCAGCGTGAAACAACATCACATAGTAGAAACACTATTGTGTCAAGAAAGGCGTTCTGCATCGCCGCCATATTGAATGTTCTTGCTCACCGTAAACCATGGATATCACATACAGTCAGGGGTGAAAGTGAGCCGGAATGGTCCAGAATGTTTGACGGCGCAGGTCTGACGCTGAAGCATAACTCGGCCGTTAAAAAGCTGATTGTTTAGTGATGGCCGCCTTGTTGGATTTTGTATCCATACACAACTTTATACGTAACTTTAGATTCAAACAATTACATCATTTTTGGCCAACTGCCCAACTTTTGGCAAAAACTTGGGGGGGTTATCTGTGCTCCAAAAGAGCAATATTTCAAGACTGCATACACAGCCGAGAGTTGGGGCAAACTGTACGTATATGTGTGCGTCAACCAGTGTTGTTAATTTTACTTTAAAAAAGTAATTAATTACAGTTACAAATTACTTCTCCCAAAAAGTAATTGCGTTAGTAACTCAGTTAACTGAATTTAAGAGTAATTAGTTACTTGGCAAAGTAACTAATGATAATTTTCATGTTTTGTTTTTTTTTCCTCAAAAAAAAAAAAAAGTCACACAATGTGAAGTTTAAAGGGTTTTTGGGACAATTGGCCCTAGCCCAATTCTTTACCCTCCACTTAACTAGACACAAGGGTATTGCGATAACTAGATAGTAACCTTTGCTATGTGTGGAAGTCATTTAAAGTGAATCAACCGTTAAAGTTGTTAAAATTGCTCCCGCTATTGCATTAGTTCCCTTCTGTCTACTTTCAACATGTGTACGTTTTAAAACTGTTTCATCATTTAAAGATAGATTTAAGTCAAGATTTTGCCAATTTAGGACCATTTTAGATAAAAAAATTTTTTTTTAAATTGGTTCGCTAGGAAGGATCTCTACAACAGAGCCTTCCTGAGAGGTCTACTGCTTTAAGATGGCGGCTGTTTACTAACGCATGTAGTCCTTAAACATGTTGCCAATGCAGCCGTGTCTAACATTTGCATCTAGTTCTATAATATGTGATATCTACCGTATCATGTGGGCGTAGTTTGTAGGCTACAGTCAGGTATTATTGGAGCCACTAAGCATTGCGTTTGCAATGGCGTCTTCCCCACTCCTGCTCTGCTCTCTCGTCTCCGTGAGTCCGTCTCTCTGACTTTTTTTATTCAACCTTAGTAACGTATAGTAACGCACGCCTTTCCCGCCTCAGTAACGGTAACGGCGTTGCCAAGATGAGAAAAGTAATTAATTAGATTACTCACTACTGAAAAAAATAACGCCGTTAGTAATGCCGTTATATTGTAACGCCGTTATTAACAACGCTGGCGTCAACAATTCATATAAACTGTGAAGAAAACAATAAACAAGGATTATTTGTCTGTTATTTGTGTCCTCTTTTTGGAAATCAAAATATTATCATCCGAGAATGCCGTTGAGCCAGCATTTGTTTTGATGCTCCTGCGTATGCGGGTCAGTTGGCACTGCACTTCTCGGACTGCGAATTAGTGCGTATGTTTGATACTGGAACGGGCTCAATGGACAAAGGCAGTCAGAACGGGGATGTAAAAAAAAAAAAAACAGATATGACAAAAAAAAAATCTGAATTGTGCATTATGACCTGCGGTATGAACCTAGCCTTAGTCATGTTTCAGTCATCTCAAACTGTATTTGTCTTCATCTCGTTTTTGTTGACGAAAACTCAAGACTAATTTCGTTTAGTTTTAGTCAACGTTTACTCAAAATGTTTTCGTCTGTAAAATAAATTTTTTTTTAAAAACTCCCAAAATAGATAAATGTTTCCAACTATTTTGAATGAACATTGACAGATGAGCACATTTTGTAGCGTTTACAAGGACAACGCCAACTTGGTGATAATATAAACTCAACAGGAAAACAGTACATTAATTTCAATTAATTATACCCACATGGACGCCACGAACTGTATGCAAAAAAAAGAAAAAAGTTGTTCGAGAGAAGACGTTCGCTTGTAGCATTAGCCTAATGCTAACACAAATGTCATGCTAATGCTATGGGTTACATTTAGTGTGTGATGACCACTCACCACAGACCTTTGAAGGCTAAAGCAACATTGTATATTCTCTCAAACTTTTCCGTCTGGGCAAGCTGGAGTGACTAGAGACGACGCTGGTGACTCGGAGTTGCAAGTGATACAACCAGACACTGCTACGATACAGGCTAACTACACATAAAATGTCACAGATTGTCAACATGTGGCGGAATTGCTATTGCAGATTAAAAACTACCATTTGTATCGTTATGTTTTAGTCTCCCAAAACACGTTTTTAGCTTGTTACTATCTCGTCATCGTCATGGAAAAAGTGTTCTCTCACGAAATATTTTCATTATCATTGTCATTGACAATAACAAAACTGCTTGAGTAGATGTTTTTGGTAGTTTTTCCACCCCTACAAATTCTTCACTCTCTTTGTTCCATTTATTTTATTCATCTCATGTGAAGCACTTTGTTTGCCAACTGTATACATGCAAGAAAGGCGCTACACATATAAAAGTTGGATTTGGTTTGATTGGAAACATCATAAACCTCCTCATAATGTCTCCTGAATCAAATTCCAAATTTAATATGCTACCAAATAAGTCTGCCCGTAGTAAAAAATGTTGACAACATTGGCTTATGTTGCATTCAAGTAAATTTAAAAAAGGATTAGGTTTCATGAGAAACACTGATTTCCTAATGCGGAGATGACAGCTTGTGTCTTTATGTAATGTATCTGGAAAAGCATCAAAGAAGGGAAAACAAAAAAGCGATTTCCAGAGCAGAGATTGGGCATGCAGATCACAATATGGCTATGTAAATGGGACAACATGTGCTTAGATAATGTATGAATATTAAATGGCACGGAATAGTGTTATGCAAATATTTTGGCAGATATTTATACTATTTGTACTACATGTGAATGATCAAACAAACTGATGTTTACATCACGTTTGTGTAAAAAGACCCATGTTTACCGTAGCTTGAGTTTCATGCAGAGTGTCATTTTTCCCAGCTCATGCACACATTGCTCTTCTCTCATGATTAGGAATGTGACTCAAAATAACATCCATCAAATCCAAACTAGTGTGGATATTTTTTGTGTATTGTTCATGAGTTATCGGTAGTCTTCCCCCTTATTGTTGTCACAATGAGCAGCAAAAATGTTCTTATACATTAAAATTTGCAAAAAAAGACACATTGGCAGAGGTGGGGTAGAGTGGTCAAAAATTTTACTCGAGAGTAGTGTCACTTAATAATATTACTCATATAAAATTAATCATTCGAAAAAATGCATTCAAGTACAAAGTAAAAAAGAGAGAAAAAAAATCGACAATAAATGAAGCATTACTCATTCAAAGACCATGAGTGCCCTCTAGTGGAAAAAAGGAAACATTTTTTATTATGAAACAAAAGATCTTATCTCCAGTTTTCTGCGGTCAATCGGTGCCACTTTTGAATCATGTTGACGGCAGCGCTCTTTGTCAAATATGAATATTTTACTGTGCTTTTAAGACGCCACATGATTGAACATTCCGGCGTGATCATAGAACGGCAAGTCTGATTGGTGCGACGTGTCATTGGTGAAACTGGTAGAGCCACTGTTGGTGTCTCTGGCAAAAAGAAAAAAAGTCAAATCTAGAATGAAGGATAAAGAGAAAAAATGTAACGACTCTTTTAGCCCAAAGTAGTGGAGTTAGAGTAGCATTTCTTCAAAAATCTACTCAAGTAAAAAGTATGGCTTAGCAAAACTACTATTAGAAGCAGTGCCGCTTTTGGCAGCCATTTTAATTTTCCTCTTAGTCTTAGGGACGAAAATACTTATTAGTTTTCAAATTATGACTGTTAAATACAGTGGGGCAAATAAGTATTTAGTCAACCACCAATTGTGTGAGCTCTCCTACTTGAAAAGATTAGAGAGGCCTGGGTAACCCTCAATCATGACAGACAGAATGTGGGGGGAAAAAAACTGAAAATCACATTGTTTGATTTTTAAAGAATTTATTTCCAAATTAGAGTGGAAAATAAGTCTTTGGTCACCTACAAACAAGCAAGATTTCTGGCTGTCAAAGAGGTCTAACTTCTTCTAACGAGGCTCCACTTGTTACCTGTATTAATGGCACCTATTTTAACTCATTATCGGTATAAAAGACACTTGTCCACAACCCTCAGTCAGTCACACTCCAAACTCCACGATGCCCAAGACCAAAGAGCTGTCGAAGGACACCCGAGACAAAATTGTAGACCTGCACCAGGCTGGGAAGACTGAATCTGCAATAGGTAAAACACTTGGTGTAAAGTAATCAACTGTGGGAGCAATTATTAGAAAATGGAAGCCATACAGTACAAGTAACAAGAACGGTGAGAAAAATCCCAGAACCACACAGGGGGGCCTAGTGAATGACCTACAGAGAGCTGAAACCACAGTAACAAAGCCTACTATCAGTAACAATGCGCCGCCAGGGACTTAAATCCTGCACTACCAGACGTGTCCCCCTGCTGAAGCCAGTACATGTCCAGGCCCATCTGCGGCTCACTAGAAAGGTGATCCAGAAGAGGACTGGGAGAATGTGTCATGGTCAGATGAAACCAAAATAGAACTTTTAGGTAGAAACACAGGTTCTTGTGTTTGGAGGACAAAGTATACTGAATTGCATCTGAAGAACACCATACCCACTGTGAAGCATGGGGGTGGAAACATCATGCTTTGGGGCTGTTTTTCTGCAAAGGGACCAGGACGACTGATCTGTGTAAAGGAAAGAATGAATGGGGCCATGTATCGAGAGATTTTGAGTGAAAATCTCCTTCCATCAGCAAGGGCATTGAAGATGAGATTTGGCTGGGTCTTTCAGCATGACAATGATCCATCCCAAACACACAGCCAGGCCAAAATACGAGTGGCTTCGTAAGATGCATTTCAAGGTCCTGGAGTGGCCTCGCTATTCTCCAGATCTCAACCCTATAGAAAATTTGTTGAGGGAGTTGAAAGTCCGTGTTGCCCAACGACAGCCCCAAAACATCACTGCTCTAGAGGAGATCTGCATGGAGGAATGGGTTAAAATACCAGCAACAGTGTGTGAAAAGCTTGTGAAGAGTTACAGAAAACGTTTGGCCTCCGTTATTGCCAACAAAGGGTACATAACAAAGTACTGAGATGAACTTTTGGTATTGACCAAATACTTATTTTCCACCATGATTTGCAAATAAATTCTTTAAAAATCAAACAATGTGATTTTTTTGTTTTTTTCCCCCACATTCTGTCTCTCATGGTTGAGGTTTATACCTATGTTGACAATTACAGGCCTCTCTAATATTTTCAAGTGGGAGAACTTGCACAATTAGTGGTTGACTAAATACTTATTTGCTCCACTGTATAATAGGTGCACGATTCTTAACACTCACCTTGATTTGAACTTGAACTTTGCCATTTCTGTCCATGTTGGGTCCCAGACTCCCAGCTAGATTCCCTGTTTGTTTTTTTGCTTAATTCAGACTTCTCCTACTCTGGACTGTACGCCTTCCTGATCTGTATCTCCACCTGTGATCTTGCCTCATTGTTATCTCAACATTAAAATAAAACGCTTGCCATAACCATTTGGTTATTTCTGCTCCTCGGAGCGTGAGAGCTAATACCTTCGGAATTGAAGTGCACTTGGGAGCGTGAGCATCACGTTCCGAAATATTAATTTAGCCTCAGATGCTAATAAATATTTCGGAACGTGACAGTCTAGACACAACAATAATGGTCATTTGTAAGCACACCCTCATCCTCAGGAACTTTTCTCTTTCCAAACTACTGTATTTCAAAATACTCATCTGAAATTACAACGACTGACATCAGCGCCGAACAAAAGCTATGCTAGGACACGACGATTCGGGTCAAAGACATGCCATAAAGAACTTAAATGTTACGTCAATGTTTTCACAGGCTTAAACCAGAAGTACATTCATTAACTTCAAATGCCTTACTGTGGATTTTTCTCCCGATATCCATCTCTGCGCCGACGACTGACGTACTCAGGCGCCTGATGCGCATTGCAATAAAAAACGTGTAAAGGAACAATTTGTATTTGACGTGCTATTTTAGACGGCATATGGCAAATAGTGTGTAAAAAATATTTATAAATAAATATATATTCATTTAGACGTCATGTTAAATTATAAATTAAAATGGATCATATGAAAGCCGTGGCTGCTTTTATTTTGGTGTGGCGGTGCACCACGATCCTTTATGTGTAGGGGAAACACTGATAATACACACTCAGCAGCAAAACACCACATTATTTGCAATTGATTAAACTCACCTGGACGCCATGAACTGTATTTAAAATGTTTGCAAAGAGTTTAAGAAGACACCGAGTCACCTCGCTAAATGCTAATGCGAACGCAAATGCTATGCTAACGCTACAAGTTAGTTTAGTGTGCTATGATCACTCAGCACAGACCTTTAAAGGCTGAAGCAATATGACATATCTAGCCAAGATAAGAAAGCAAAACTTACCAAGCAGCACCTGACACACGTTTCAGAAAAGGAGCCTGGAATGGGCACAGAAGCGTGTGTGTGGGGCAAACACTGCTAAATGCGTGCTAACTACACATATAATAAGAAAATATCCCACTTTTTGAATATATGACAAAAACTATGGCGAATTTTCTCATTCTCCTGTCATCAGACGAGAACTGGCATCCATCTCGTTACGTTTTAGTTTCCCAAGACACGTTTTCAGCGCATTATCGTGACGTCTTCGTCATGAAAAAATTGCTCGTTGACAAAATATTTTTGTTATCGTTATCGTTGACCAAAACAACAATGATTAGAAGTACATTTTTCTGAAAAAAAGAAACTTAAGTAAATGTAACAGAGTAAATATAACGTGTTACTACCCACTTCTCCATATCGACATCATACAGTAGGTCAGAATACCGATAACATCAATACACAATATGAATATGAATATATGATGCATGAGTGCTAACCACTCATTCCCAAAGCCATTGAAAGTCATAGTATTGGGAAACAAACATACTATTATTCTACCTGAAGTTATTTTCGTGCCCCTTTCTAGAGCCACATTGACAGTAGTCTGTTCCATTAGTGGGATCAGACTGCTAAATAAACAGAAAAATTGAGGTCCTTAGGCTGAAGATTCTGTTTGCTGTCATGATCATGCGACAGTTAGAAATCTGCCTTCAGACCAGATACATCCCAGCAATTATACACAAGACTGCAAAATGGTTTGCAGGCTACCAAAAATTCGCACAAAAAAAATAAAACAAAAAAAGATTAAAAAGTAAATTCATTACTTGTGACAGACAGTGACGCTGATGGCTCCCAGAAGCAACAATGGAATTAATATTCCACTAAAGTCCTTCAGAACCGAAGTCTGGATTTCCATTCAAGCAGAAAGCAACTTTTCCCTAAGGCATAACAGATCTTTGGCTGCCTGTTGCAAGTATATTTAGGGCATAATGCAAGTATATTTAGGGCATAAGAGCCATATAGCAATATGGAAATATCCCAAACTTAATCTCTGATTAGAGTTTGATGTGAGCCACCACATTCATATTGTGTTCATGCACTTTTAATGCAAGGTGTAAAAAAATAATTACTGTATAGTAAATTTGCCATTGGTTTCACTTTGGCCTTGATTGTGTGTTTTATTAAACCTTGAAGCATACTAGTAGGGCTGCAGCTATCGATTATTTTAGTAGTCGATTAATCGATAAACTAGTTAGTTCGAATAATCGAGTAATCGGATAAATAACATGAAAAATTAAAATACCTGCGGTGAGCCTCAAACGGTATTAAAAAAAAAAAAAAAGCATCTATGTACAACAAAAGAACAATTGGCTAACTTACATAGCAAAATTCCGCTAGCTTAAATGTTATAAAATGCTAACATTTTTTTTACAATCCTCTTCACAAATGGTTCAGACACATGTTCCCACAAAAAATGGCTAAATATACTTATAAACTAAATTATGAATTCATTAAAAAACTCAAACCAAATCTTAGCTTACTTTGGTCTTAACAGGGTGCAATTGGATTCAGCAATGTGAAATGACGCAGACCAGAGGGTATGTGTACCCACCCTAAAACTAAATGCAAACACTTTCAAAATAAACCATTACAACACCACTGTAATTGAACGAATACTCGAAGCAATAAATTTAATTCGAATATTTTTTTTCTAATCGAATACTCGAGTTAATCGATTAATCGTTGCAGCACTACATACTAGCATAGCAAACATAGCAAAACATCTACACTGCTGGCCAAAAGTATTGGCACCCCTGCAATTCTGTCGGATAATACTTAAATTCTCCCAGAAAATGATTGCAATTACAAATGCTTTGGTAGAAATATGTTCATTTATTTTGCTTGCAATGAAAAAACACAAAAGAGAATGGGGGGGGGGGGGGGGGGGGGGATTAAATCATGATCATTTTACACAAAACTCCAAAAATGGGCCGGACAAAAGTATTAGCACCCCCCGCCTAATACTTGGTAATACAACCTTTAGACAAAATAACTGAGAACAACTGGTTCCAGTATCCATCAATGAGTGTCTTACAATGGTCTGCTGAAATTTTAGACCATTTTTCTTTGGCTAACTGCTTCAGGTCTCGGAGATTCAAAGGGTGCCTTCTCCAAACTGCCATTTTCAGATCCCTTCACAGGCGTTCTATGAGATTCAGGTCTGGACTCATTGCTGGCCACTTTAGTCTCCAGTGCTTTCTCCCAAACCATTTTCTAGTGCTTTTCGAAGTGTGTTTTGGGTCATTGTCCTACAGGAAGACCCGTGACCTCTGAGGGAGACCCAGCTTTCTCACACTCGGCCTTACATTATGCTGCAAAATTTGTTGGTAGTCTTCAGACTTCATAATGGCATGCACACGGTCAAGCAGTCCTGTGCCAAGTGCAGCAAAGCAACCCCAAAACATCGAGGAACCTCCACCATGTTTGACTGTGGGGACCGTGTTCTTTTCTTTGAAGGCTTCGTTTCTTTTCCTGTAAACTCTATATTGATGCCTTTTCCCAAAAACCAGTGAATATTCTTCCAAAACATTTTTTGGCTCTCAGGTAAGTTTTGGCAAACTCCAGCCTGGCTTTTTTATGTCTCTAGGTAAGAAGTGGGGTCTTCCTGCGTATCCTACCATAGAGTCCCTTTTCATTTCGACGCCGACAGATAGTATGGGTTGACACTGTTGTACCCTCGGACTGTATGACACTCTTGAACTTGTTTGGATGTTAGTCGAGTTTCTTTAGCCATCAACCGCACAATATTTGATTGCAATCGCTCGATTTTTCTTTTCTCCGAATTTTTCTTTTCCGTCCACATCTAGGGAGGATAGCCACAGTGCCATGGGCTTTACACTTATTGATGACACTGCGCACGATAGACACAGGTCTTTGGAGATGGACATGTGGCCTTGAGATTGCTTCCTCACAATTTTGTTTTTCAAGTCCTTAGACAGTTTTTTGGCCTTCTTTCTTTTCTCTATGCTCAACATGGTACAGACAAGGACACAGAGTCAACTTTAATCCATTTTAACTGGCTGCAAGTGTGATTTAGTTATTGCCACCACCTGTTATGTGCCACAGGTAATTAACAGGTGCTCTTAATTACACGAATTAGAGAAGCATCACCTGATTTTCCAAAGGGTGCCAATTTTGGAGTTGGGTGTAAAATAATGATTTATTTCCCCCATTCTCTTTTGCGTTTTTTCATTGCAAGCAAAATAAATGAAGACATTACTACCAAAGCATTTGTAATTAAAATCATTTTCTGGGAGAAATTAAGCATTATCTGAAAGAATTGCAGGGGTGCTAATACTTTTGACCAGCAGTGTACACGTTATTAATTTTCTCTGTGCACATTTGCAAAGAATAAAATGAAGACATCAGACTTAACTTCCTGTGAAGTGATGTTCCTATGAGTTCTATTGTATCTTTTTTTTTTTTTTTTGCATTGTTGGTTATATATATATATATGCCAATAGATCTTTAACTTGTTTTGCTTTCTTAGAAGATTGGGACTGTTTATAAGAACTTGATAATTTTAAGTGACATGCTACACCAATAAAATGTCAAATGCATTTTCAAGCCCTTACCGCATCTGTTCAGTCTTATAAAGATCTTGTGTAAAAATGTCATAGTGCACATTTAGAGCGCTTTTACAACCTCCAGTCAATGTCACAATGATTTTTCCATTTTACTGTCGTCTGATCATAAAAAAAAAGAAAAAACAAAAAGAAAAAAAAAAAAAAGATGAACAAACTAACCCATTCCTGAACGTTCTTTGACAGCAAGCCTGCACAAACCCTGTAAAAACATGACCTCTCGTTGAAGTCTTTTCCACAAAGTCATTGCTTTCAATGTAATGTCTATAATTTTGAAAGAAGTCAAACAAGCGTATTGGATTGCGAGACTGAGAAAGTTCAAATATGTGGATTAGTGAATGTTTCAGAAGAAGAGCTACTGTCTTGAGCTGACAAAATGAAGAAGGGATTGCTTCTATATAGTTTTGCATGGCCTTTACTTCACCCTCCTTCGACTTTGTGAACATAATTTTACAGAAACGAGTGTTAATAATACATAATATCCATACCGAAGATAAAATATAAGGACTCCCACTGTAAGAGATAAAATTATTCATAATAATTTGAACTTTTGAAAAAGCAAAGATCAAGCAAATGAGAGATTTGTGGATGGTCGGATGTCATTACGTATAGTATAACTGTATTTTTTCCCATACAGAAATATTCCAAGCTGTAACTTTCAAGTACAAAAGGTGAGCTACTGCGAAGGTCGTTCAATAAATAAGGTGACTTTTTTTCCAACCTTCACTGTTCAACTGATTTGACACAGAGAATGTGAATCTGAGTGTCCTTACGGTCAGCTTTAATGTATCACACTCCCGTTGCTATTATGCATTGTGTTTCGTTTATTAGGAGAAAGCAGCAAGCAGGAAGATGTTATGAGGGGGACAGAAAGAAAAATAGAAGAGGATAGACCGAAGAGAAGAACAAACAAGAAGATGAAATACATTGGACACCTACACTATTAATATAGTGGTGCTTTTGTAAGCTAATTGTATTTCCCGTGGACACCATGTGGGGGGCTGAGGAGTAAGAGGAGGGGGGGTTAGTCAAAAAGAGATGTGATTAGGCGGGGTGGAGCATAGACAAATCAGCAATGTGTGGTGTAGAACCCAGTCATATGTGAATCACTTGTATATGTGGACATCCGATTCTATGCTGCCTGATCGCTAATCCTGACACTGACATTCTCTCTACTTGAGTGCGTCTAATTTAGAGCTGTCATCGATGACGTAAATGCGTCGACGAGCACAACATCCCGTCGACGGTTAATGAAAGGTAAAAAATATATATATGCGTGGAAAGTTGAGAATGGCGAACGCACGGTATGCAAGCGGGGAAAGCCGCACAAAGCCAAAAAAGCACACCAGACTGGCCAAAACATTGACTTATTTCAACGAAAAAAAGAGGGTACACGGTTGTGTCCTGCCTCTTCAATGCCAAGCTTGACTGTATGTCGGCTATGAATGAACACCTAAAGCACCGTCACCCAGTTGTAATTTTGGAAGATGACAGGAGACAACAAGCTGGCAGATCGTAAGTCCATCTAACTAACGACATTTTTTAAGTGAAGTTGCTAAGCCTCTCACAGTATGCAATAAGTCCATTTATTGCATGGTAAATAAAAATGAGGGTGGTAATTTTCACGGCTCAGTTTTATCGCCGCATGCGTGCATACATTTGAGCGTGCATGTACACGTGTGTGTTGATGGCATATGAGACTCCACTTACTTTCACAGATGTTTACTGGTCATCAACATGCCGTAGAATTAAAGTTCAGACATACAAAATAAGGAAACACATCTGTATTAAACACTGTAAATGTTAGCATTGCCACATTGAGGCTAATGTAAAAAAAAAAGACATTGGCCAACTTACTAACCACTTTAGCCTGCTATAAAACATTGACAGTGTTCTCCAAAACGCAAACTTGCGGTTAAAAGGTGACACTTCAAACATGAAAAGTAGCTGGTTGACAGCATTTGCAAACGGAAAAAAAGTTATGCAATTCTATTACTGACACAACATGCAATGACGAAAAGTGCACTTTTTTTCTCGTGGAGTGTAAAGCTTACGGTTAGCAGTTTAGCAAACTTACTTCCGGTGAACATTTCAAAAATAAAAGCACGTCATGTTCAACATATAAATACCGATTTCTGGTTAACCTCATTAGATTTTCTCTCTTTAGATTCTACACTAAGAAAAGCTTTAAAATGACACCCTTTATGAAAAATCTGAATGCAATGAATAATTATTATAATACTATTATATATATGAGCATACTACAATATTAATGCAACATATATATTTTTTTAAGAATTGTTTTGAATCAGTTTGGAAAGGCGGTCAGTGTTCTGAATCTGTTTACATTCCATTCTTTTGCACTACTAAATGCTATCAGCATTTGAACTCATTGTTTACTTGTGATTTATCATTGTTATTTACATGTTTATTTGTACTTGAATAAAGAATTTAAGTGTTCCAAAATGTTTTTTGTGAATTAAGAAGTGTAAACAAAAATGTAATTGCTAGATTTGTAAAATAAAAAATAAAAAATTAGTCGACTAATCGTTAAAAAATGTTTGCAGACTAGTCGGTAGAAAAATGGTCGTTTGGGACAGCCCTATTCTTATTGCACCCAGTCATGTGTGAATCCCATCAGACGTGTGAATGTTCTTCAGACAAGTGGAAATGCTGCACAGGGGACACCCCCCCCCAGCCAACCAAATAAGGTGAATTTTTCAAAAGAAAGATTTTACATTAATCAGGAATTTACCAGCGTCATTCAATAAATAAGGACAATTTTTCAGTATAAAGACTTCTAATACAGATAGAAGCTTACTTATTATTTTTTTCAGTTTTGCTTCTTTTTCGCATTGATTTTTTTTTCTTTTTGCAGATTAAAAAAATAGCTTTGGCAATTAATAAAGATACAGACTTCACTATCAGTTGACTGGACATGGGGTTCAGGGCTGATCCGTAGGGGGCCTATTTTCAAAAACTTAAATTTCAAATCAAAACCAAAGCCGCCAGCAACCTAAAACAAAAACAGGCACCTCCCTTAGCCATATACAAGTCTCCTTGAGCAGCGATACAAAAAAAAATTCAGTCTTTCCATAATAAAATCCCGATTATCTTTTTATAGAATCATCTTAATTTTACTCAACAAAAGAAACATTTGCATTTTTCTTCATACAATCATAACTTATTTAGGTTGAATTCCGCTATTGTGTAGAGATACAAAATCCATCGTGGCTCTTGGTTAAAGCTAAAAACGGGCAGTTATCATTCATTTTACGTAAATATTTAAAGCTAAAGTTACGGTATTGTTTATTCAAACATGGTGGCCCTCATGAAACAAAGAGCTTTTTAAGTTAAAATTATTGTAAATAAATGCTTACATCACGGAATTTAATAGATATGAACGTACGGCAATCTAGATTCTTGGTTAGAAGCAAGAAACGGCAGTTATCATTCATTTCACATAAATATTTCAAGCCAGTTACACTAATTTTATCTATTGATTTTTTTTTTCACGTTTCAAAAAATGCATGCATGGTGCTATTTAATTACCTTGAATCGTCGACCTAATCACTCTTGAAGTAAAACCATCGTCCTTTTTCCTCCTAAATCCGGCGCTAGAACGCAGTGTGTGTTTGAGTTTATTACAGTGCAAGACAACTCACTGTTCTGTCTGGGTCGGCCCCCAATGGGAAGGTGTGGCACAATGTCTGTGGGAGCTGTCTTGTCAACTGATGGTGGAGTCTAAGGATGGCTGACCAAAAAGCATGCTCCAGGATTGAACAGCGGTCGGTTATCAGGTTATCGGTTGCTGAAGGGTGTAAACCAGTTGAAATTCATAGGACTAGGTAAGTTGTTATGATGCCAAATGTTTCAGGCGGAAAAAATGTCTGAAATAATGGCACCAAGTTTGAAAGAGACGACCAAGTCAAAAGTGTGGCGAGCTACTGGCTGAGACATCAGTCCAAAGATTTTCATGCTGAGGGAATATGGAAGCTTGTGCACAGATAGGAAAAGTGTGTGACAGTGCTGGGAGATTACGTTAAGAGAAAAAAAGTAAGCTTCTATCTATATTAGTTCTTTTACTGAAAAATTCTTCTTATTTATTAATTGACCCTGGTTAAATTTCTGATTAACGTAAAATCTTTCTTTTTCACAAGGCCTTGTTGCTCAGATTACCTTCTGTCCAGGATATGAAATATTGTATATAGTTGGGAGACCAGATGTGCACCATACACAGTTCTGCATACCTCAGTATACAGTCAGGTTCATAAATATTAGGACATTGAGACAATTTTCTTTCCAGCTCTATACGACACCACAATGGATTTCAGATGAAACTACACCAGCAGGCAGGACTGAACGGGCCCCTCACAGTTGACGCATTTTGGACGGTATGCAAATCAAGCCAGCACGCAGCTCAGGGTGTTGGCAGATCGTCTCCTATTCATCATCTCTTGAGAAACTAGCGTGTGCTGCATTCGCGGTCATTTTTAACGTTACGTGCATGCCAAATTTGTCAGAACACCGGATATGTGCGGCAGAAAAATACAGCAAAAATAAAATAACATTTGTTTTTAGCCCCGTCGTGTTAAGTGCAGGGAAAATACAACTCACCCGCTGAATCAGTGGGAGGTCTGATCTTGTTTCGTTGAGACGAGATGGTCCCGAGATGGGAGAGTGAGAAGAAGGTTAAATATATGAAAAAGAAAATCTCGACTACTCCTTGATGTCTGCGATTTCTGCATCGCGACCCTTGTTATATGACCATGTTTCACCCATAAAATCCCCCAAAAACCAAGCTGCGGCCATTCACAGCTGTGTCTCGACAGTTTTTGGATCGAAACAAGGTAAGTACGTGATAATATAAAGTCATGGCATCTTTAGTTCTGCTCTCACGTGCTCTCACCTCTAGATAGGGTTTCGCTGTTTAAAAAAATTTTTTTTTTTTTTTTTTTTAGAAATTCCCTCCTGTTCAAAATTTTTCTTCCCCCAGAAAATTGAGATTTTAATCTGTCCAATGATGTATCACACATGCATATCGGACAATTTTGAAATTTGGCCAAATTGGGGGTCTCAGAGCGGAACTTCAAGTCACCTGAGTGTTTTCCGCCATATACAAACAAGATGTACTGCTAACAGTCCAATCAATGCATTTCTATGACGACCTCCTATCCTGTAGTTGTATATCTAGATTAGACAGGGATATTGGCGTGTTCAGCGGCACAGGCCAAAGTCAATCGGCCAGAATGCAGTCGTTAATATATTATTTATTATTTTTCTGCGGCCTGGTACCAAATGCGCCACAGACTGGTACCGGTCCGCGGCCCGGTCGTTGGGGACCCCTGCTATAATCTACCGAAGTGCCTGAAGCAATTTACTTCCCTTGAATGGTGAAGAAAGGGTTGTCATGGCACCAAATACATAAAAATGAGACTTAAAGGGCAACTGAAGACATTTCCGGATTTTGGTGTAATTTTACGAATATAAACTTCGGATGAGTTCGTCAAAACAATCATGACATTATAAACACGTAATTGCAAGGATAATTTGCGTTTTTTTAGTTTTTTCGCACTCATTAATGGTCCCTTCGCAAACCCGGAACTGTGACGTAGATTCCCCGACACAACAGAGAAGACTATCCACAGCTAACAAAGCAGCAACAACGATGTCAGTGATATTTCCACCAAAGGTAACCATTCAGGATCGCTCTTTCGTGATGCTACCGATGGCAAAAGGTCCCAGGAAAGATGAACTAAAATCAATCCCTACATGTTTGAACCTGAGGCGTCAGATGACGGCGATTTACTTGACACAGCAGATGTTGTCATGACGCCAATTGACAGCTCGACACTTCACGAACGGGAGAGTGAGTGGTAAGCCTAAATCCAGCATCGTGATTTTTTTATTTGAGAGAATGTGATTACATGGTTGTATATTTTTCCATGCTCTCCACATAGCTAAAACTGGATATTAGGTAATGGGACAGCTCCTACCGATCTAAATATAGTAAAGCTAGCCCAAATGTGGCTAACTGAATAATATGTTATTGATTTTTCAAAATAAATGACAAAATGATTTTATTTTGTTGCTGGTGTTGCTATAAACCTTCAAGGAATTACCTTTCCAAGAGTATGCCTGTGTCGTCGGGAGATCCCAGACGTGAGAGCCAAACTTGAGGAGGCTGAAGCACTGACAGGGGCATAATTACATTAAAAAAAAAAAAACATAAATTGTAAACGACATATTTTGTTGACTGTTTAATGTATTCTATTGGTATATAATATATTGCAATTATATTACACTCTGAAACAATATTCAGTAGGCCACAATAATAAGTGATACCAGGTTTATGTTGAATCGGCATCAGCTTTCGCTGTCAGATTGTGACACAACAAAGTTGTTATACCAAGCAAACAATGGCACACATCAAAGAAGATAAATTTAGTAAGCAACACAAAGTGAGGATAGCAACGGACTAGCGCAACATTGAAAAATGATAATGGCAGTGGGAAATATGTATTTACTCTTTTCCGAAGCATTAAGTGTTCTCTATACCAAGATAAATCATTATTAATAAAATATGAAGGTGACTAGATATTTCTTTTAAAAATGTGTACTGTATATATGACTAGTTTATGATTTCATTTCATCAAAATTTGCTACATTTATTTCTCCTGTCATCGTCATCTGATGTTGCAGATGGAAGAAATTCAGCATCTGGCAGGCCTCATAGGATCTCTTCAGTCGTCATCGCTGGACACCGCATCACTTGGGTCATCATATGACTCGACCCACTCTCTCTTGATTTTGGGAAACTGGGTGGCGACTGACTTGCAACGCTTTTTTCATCGTGTTGAGGGTTTCCGTCGCTTAATTTTTTGTTTGGCTTCCTGTAGAAGAAAAAAAAAAATCACAGTAGAATGAAAATATTGGATGAATCCTAATTTAATAATAATTTCTTGGTGATCAAATAATAATGCCCCAGTCAAAGCAGCATCTATTTGATGCTATTGTTCCCTCTTCAAATAGGCAGACCTTGATTTGATGCTGTAGTACAATAGTTATTGTTTTATTGAGATGTATTTGATACATTAGGGCCTGGCAGGTGGATTGTTTGAATTTACATAATACCTATTGATATAGTAATAAAATCACATGAGTAGACCTGTCAGCAAACCTATCTACTTATGACAGGGCAACAGCAACAAAAAAAAAATGTCACGCTTCAACAAACAGGCAGTAGGAGTCTCCCTCGTTTATCAACAGAAGTGCATCAAATTTTAGAATCAGAGGGTCTACTTACGTCTTTGTAAAACCAAGGTTGCATTGTTGTAGGTTTTCAAAGCTGTCGTCGCTGAAATGATGAAAACAATGAGCCGATTGGGGACCTGTATGCATGCTCACAAAAACGGTCCAAACCTTTGCAGGAGAAGTTTTTTTGGACCACTCACTGAGTCTCGAGTCTTCCTGTGAGCAATTCATCGCTACACATCGAGATGGCATGACTAATCTCTCGAGTAAAACCCAGAAAATGTTTGCAATATATGGCGAGGATAGCGTCGTGCTATATTTCCGTGTTCAGAGTGGTGGCGAGGCTCCCTGGAAGTTACGTCATCAGGTAGCGGTCGGCAGGGCAGCGCGTCCCTCGTTGCTATGGTGTTGCCATGGCCATAACTCAAAAGCTACGCGGTCAATTATAATGATTGTTTTTTTAATGTGACTTTTTGAGACAGCGAATGATGCATTTAATACAATTCAACTGAGTAAAACACTCAAGAGCGAAATCCGAAAAGCTCTTCAGTTGCCCTTTAAAATTGAGTATTACAAAAGGTCTTGTAACTACACTCACCAACCTGGAAGGAACTGGATGTGTATAAGTAAAACGAGTGACTTTCTGTTGCCACTAGTTGGAGCGGTAGGGTTGATACAAATGACTCCTACAGGACCCTTCAGGGTACGAATCAACAAGTACGGGAAGTTTGGCAGACATATGTTGTATGTCTGCCAAGTTATGACTGTTAAAAATTTGTGATGAGACAGTTTTTATTTAATTTAAACTTTAACAAGGAAACAGTCTTGTTGAGATTAAAAATCTCTTGGCCAGTCGTGGCCAAGTCAGGCAGCAGCACTAACACAGAGTTGCACAAACGAACACATGGGGTCACAGTTCAGTGCAGGTTCAGTACAACAGGAGAAACAAGAAGCATTTGAAAAGTTTGTATACCGTTACACTGTTATATGGGTGAAATAAAAAAATAGAAATAAAAAAAAGTGTGATCTATGCTTTTTTTCAATGTAATAACATGTAGAACATGAAAAGTAATGTCAGTTACTTTGCTGACTACCTAATTACTCTTACAATGATGTAACTTAGTTAACTCAATTACTTTTTGGGAGAAGTAATTTGTAACTGTAACTAATTACTTTTTAAAGTAAGTTTAACAACACTGGTAACCAGTCGAAAACACAAACAGGAGGACACTTCTCTCTAAGCAGCTTCCTACTCGAGTTTTGCAGGTTAGCAAATTCACACAGTTTAATGTTATGCTAACTCTGATGCAGGTCTACAATCAGTAGCTAAATTAGTGATGTGTTCCCCACCTCAACAAAATTGAAATCTTTACCTACAGTGGCTGCTGATGGCCAAAAAAATACTTCTGATATCCGCCCCTTCGAAAAGGGCGATTGATGCGGCATGTTGTCGACATGCTGTATTTCTTTCGGAGCTATGAGTGTGTGTGTGTGTGTGTGTGTGTGTGTGTTCAAGTCATCAGCCAATGTTAAATGTGCGTTAAGGCTAAATGTTGGTCTGCACATAATGAAAATAATTCATTTAGTAATTGTAGGGTCATTTCTATCCTGACAAAATTTGGGAAGACAATCTAAATTGCCTATATAACTGAAGTCATTACAGTATAAATAGCAAATAAGGTTGCTTAAAAGTTGGTGGAGACAATTTGAGCATACTGAAAAGTTGGTAGTGTTATGTCCCTATCGTCCCTAAGCAAACCCACACCCTTGATGTGTGTTATAGTTCCATACAGTTTGATTGCGGCATGATTCCAATGAAAACGGTACAGAGTAAAACCTTATAAAGGCAATTCTTGTCAAGCTTTTTTGGAATGTTGTGGTCGGCTGCAGTGAATCCCGCCAATTTGCAAAGATATACAAAGCTTAGAGTTCAGCTGATCTTTATCGGTAGTCAAGAATGTTCGAAATATAAGATTTAAAAGGCGTAACGGAGAATGGATCAAGACATAATTACAAAGTAATCTTTAAGAAAATTTGTTTTTAAGCGTCAAAGAAGGGAGCAGCTGTCATTTGGACATGCGTCACTTTGAGTTAACATAAGGGTAAACAATTACATGTAACCATAAATTTGTTATGAAACAGCATAGATTAGCCTTCTGATACACATTGGACGATTTAGTTACAAACTTATTTGTGATGAACAATGAGCAAAATTTCAAAAACAATGCTAGGATATAGTTTGTTGCAGACTTTGGTGAACAGATGGTGCTTGGAAAGTTTCAGAAGGTGGGGGAAATTGCACAGAAGGCTCAGTCAGCAAAGTATGGGGTTTGATGTTTGAAAGGGAGAGCAAGCCAGGGTCTTATTAGCACAGTTCATACACAGGGAATGATACTGCATATGTTGAGGCCAAGGTGTGTGTGTGTGGGGTTGGGGGTAAATGTAATTTGCCACCAGGGCAATGAGCAAGTGAGATCTTAGATTGAGGCATAGCAGTACTGGTAAAAAGTGAAAGAAGGCTGACTTCATGATGTTTTTCAATGTGGGATTGGAAGATGGAACCCTAAAAGGATCTAAATTATATAAAAACATTTTGAAATACAAAATAATTTCCCCCCCAGTGTTTTCTTTATTTTTATTTCATATTGCTCTTTTCCACAATAGCCTTTTTATTACATAATGTTGTTTTTCAACACAATGAGATTTTACAAGAAAAAAAGGGTTTTTCACGTGGAGTCTGGTTAGCTGCATTAGCATTTGGCAGCGTCAATGAACTGCTAGAAACATCTAATCAAAAACACACTGCTTGCTGAAATCCTCGCTCAGCGAATGAACATTCAATTGCTCCATCCCTTCCACTTCAACCGGATTGGATGTCTATGGCTGTCAGTGGCAGCCAATTAGTTAATTTTAGGGCATTTGACGTCATTTCCTGTTGATTTTCCGTCCCTTCCGTTTCCTGTTGAGGTATTTACAGGACACTTCCTGTTATTTTTGGGGAATTTACATGTCACTTCCTGTAGATTTTTTGGTTACTGTAAAGGAAGTGATTCAAGGATGTCTTCAAATGAATAGGACAAGGGTGTAGGTTTGCATAGGGACGGTAAGGACATAACAATACCAACTTTTCAGGATGCTTAAATTGTCCCCACCAACTTTTAACCAACTGTATTTGCATTATATAATAGGTTCAGTTATATAGGTAATCTAGATTGTCTTCCCATATGTTGTAAGGATAGGATAAACCCTGCCATTATTAAGTCAATTCTTTTCATGATGTTCAGACTTATATTTTCCCCCTTTTCATTTGCTGAATGTGCCGGTCCATTTTTTCCCCCTCAAACGGATGACTTGACCACTCCAAACCACACTGACACACCCGCGCGCAAACACACACTCAACATGCCTCCCCCTTGGAGGGGTGATATTAGAATTTTTTTCGGCCAGCAGCAGCCACTGTAGGTCATGTTAAGAGACGTCAATGCTGTGGAGGTGGGGGTAACACCACTAATTTTACTACTGAAAGTCCGACCTGCATCAGAGTTTGCATAACTCTCAACTGTGTGAACTTGTAAACCTGCAAAACTACTGCAGCCAGGCCAGCTTCCACAAGGAACAATGAAGTCAAGCTAGCCGTCCCTTATTTAGATCATTGTTTGCATTATGTGCATTACGGTAATGCAACGTGGTGGCTTCAGAGTGCAAGCCCCTTCATTAAAAAAAAAAAAAACTAAGAAAAACGGGGAGCTATCCAAGAATGGGTCCACTTTAGGGGGACACGGACATGAACACGAACTGACATGAAAAAGAAAAAAAACACTGAAATGAAATCACTAGGGCTGTCGAAATTATCGCGTTAACGGGTGGTAATTAATTTTTAAAATTAATCACGTTAAAATATTTGACGCAATTAACGGACATGCCCCGCTCAAACAGATTAAAATGACAGCAGTCAGTGTAATGTCCGCTTGTTACTTGTTTTTTGTTGTTTGGCGCCCTCTGCTGGCGCTTCGGCCCAAATGATTTTATAGGTTTCAGCACAATGAGCGAGCATGGCGTAATTATTGACATAAACAATGGCGAACAACTAGTTTTTTTTGTGATTGAAAATTTAAAAAAATTTTTGAATAAAACGAAAACATTAAGAGGGGTTTTAGTATAAAATTTCTATAACTTGTACTAACATTTATCTTTTAAGAACTACAAGTCTTTCTATCCATGGATCGCTTTAAGAGAATGTTAATAATGTTAATGCCATCTTGTTGATTTATTGTTATAATAAACAATTACAGTACTTATGCACCGTATGTTGAATGTATAAATCCGTCTTGTGTCTTATCTTTCCATTCCAACAATAATTTACAGAAAGATATGGCATATTTTATTGATGGTTTGAATTGTAATTAAAATTAATTACGATTAATTAATTTTTAAGCTGTAATTAACTCGATTAAAATTTTTAATTGTTTGACAGCCCTAGAAATCACACATCAGAATTTAATGAGAGTACTTTGGTTCGACTCTTGGGGTAGTGTAGTATGCCTTAGATGTACAGTAGATCGGTCCTTGGATTTATCAGATTTTTTTTCATTATTTTTTTTCCCCCAAATAACTTTTATATTACAATACTTTATTTTCAGTCTAAGGGTGCTTTAGTGTTGCAGCTGACCCATTCTTGGATTGCTGCCCGTTGCACTTCAAAATGTTTCTTTAGTGGTTTTTTAAAACAAAGGTTTGAATCGAACGTTGTATCACCTGAACCAATACACATGAAAGTTAGTATAAGTCAATACAGACTTATTTTGCACTCAGCCTAGCATTAATTAGGTTCATATTTGTGAGAAATGTAGCCCTGGTTTCCAAATCTGTTTGGTTTTATTAATTTCCCGTCCCCAGCAAAAGCGTACATGCAGGTTATGCTCTTATATCGTTCCTACCAATGTTGAGACCAAACCTATGCCCTTGGAATAGGAGGTGACTCAAATTTAACAGGAAGTAACCTGTAAATGCCCAAAAATGAACAGGAAGTGACCTGTAATTGCACACAAAAGACCATCTGTGAATGTTATGGTTTCAGTATCATTAACAGCGCTAAACATCCTATCCAGTCAAAATGAATTGGATGTCTACCATCATCAATGGTGGCTAGTGAGATAACACTATTCTAATTGAAGATTTTGACGTACGCAGAGGTTGCAGACAACATATTGTATAACATATATCATAGACTTCATAATGATATTGACGGGACACATGGTGCGGGGCCGGTTAATAGGGGGGCTGAATTGTTGGCTTGGTCAAAGCTGACCGAGTAGAATCACAGACAAAAAGATTGTCTCATTGAAAATTGTTGTGCATAAATTCTTAAATTCCCTGAATTCTTTATAGATATGGACGTAAAGCAGTCTCGATTCTTGGTTAAAAGCAAAAAAAAAAAATAAGTGCAGTTAGCATTTATTTTAAGTAAATATGTCAAAGTACGATGGTAGTCTGTTAGTCAATGTGGCGGCCGCCATATGTAAACAGAGCTTTTCCGGTGAAAATTCTTGTGAATAAATGCTTAAATTCCTGAATTCGTCATAGATATGGACGTAAGACAGTCTCGATTCTTGGTTGAAATAAAAAATATAAACCGTGCAGTTAGCATTTATTTTACGAAAATATGGTGAACTAGGATGCCAATGCAGTGGCGGCTAATTTCTCCCATTGTTTTTTTCATGTTTAGAAATGCATGCATGGTACGAAAAATATAATAATTACTTTGAATCCATGAACAAATCACTCCTGAGACAATCCTTCCTGTTTGTACTTTTTCACAAATCCGGCAAAAATCTGGCTTGGGCTCACTAGATGTGCTGTCTGCGACTGACTCCTACTATATGAGGCGGACTTTAGTCCAGCCCCCTATGGGAAGACGTGATGCAGAGAATGACGAAGTGTCAGGTCAATAGATTTTGAAGTCAATGATGCAGGTTATGCTGTAATATCGTCTTTACCAATGTTGAGACCAAACCTACACAATTGCTATTTATCTGTCTAGCTAGCTATCTAGCTAGCCTATCCATTGATCTCTAAACAAATGAGGAAAAAAGTATCTTGCAATGCACTTGAAGAAAAATGGTGAGTTTTAAATGCATTTTTAATAAATAAATAATAATTCATTTTTTTAATTTACTTTTATCCTGTTTTCATTCTAATTTTATAATTGTTTTGTTATTATTACCGTGCAGTTAGCATTTATTTTATGTAAATATGTTGAAGTACGATGCGAGTCTGTTAGTCAATGTGGCGGCCGCCATATGTAAACAGAGCTTTTCCGGTGAAAATTCTTGTGAATAAATGCTTAAATCCCTGAATTCTTTATAGGTATCGACGTAAGACAGTCTCGATTCTTGGTTAAAAGAAAAAAATAAATCGTGCAGTTAGCATTTATTTTACGTAAATATGTCAAAGTACAATGCTAGTCTGTTAGTCAATGTGGCAGCCGCCTTATGTAAATAGAGCAGTGAAAATTTTTGTCAATAAATGCTTAAATCCCTGAATTCTTTATAGATAAGGACGTAAAAGTCTCGATTCTTGATTAATTGCAAAAAACAAAAACAAAAAAAAACCGCAGTTAGCATTTATTTTACTTAAATATGCTAAGAATGTGGCAGCAGCCTTACAACAAAGAGCTTTTTACGTTGAAAATTCTTGTGAAAAAACGAAAAATATAATAAGTACAGTATTGGCCCGGATATAAGACGGCCCTGATTATAAGACGACCCCCTCTTTTTCAAGACTCAAGTTTGAAAAAAGACTTTTTGAACACAAAATTAATTTTTATACAGAAAATAATTACAGTACATCTGAAACAAATGACTATAACAATATATTTGAGAGAAAAAACATGTTATTTTGCCTCATTCAAATCTTTAATATCTGAACATTTAAATATGTAAACTAAAGTGCAATCACATTACTAAAGTGCAATCACATTTGTAAATGAATGGCTTCTGGTTTTTGAAATGTAAATAAACCAATTTGTTGTGGTATAACAACAAAATTGCAATAACTGCATTAACCAAGTGAAGTCTAACTGTAACTGTAGTCTTGAAACAAATCTGAATAAGGAAAAACACTGCAATAAAATAATGCAAACTGGTTAAACTAGTAGCTGAGATTTGTCATGACAGAACATCCCTTCAATGATATCTGGCGCCATCTAGCGTTGTGAATGGGGAGAGTAGCTGAGATCTGTCATATAAGAACATCGCTTCAATGATATCTGGCGTCATCTAGCGTCGTGAATGGGTATAATGTCTAGACCGCAAATTTAAGACGACCCCCTCTTTTTCAATCTTATTTCAATGCAAAAAACACCGTCTTATATTCGGGCCAATACGGTACCTTGAATCCTCGAACAAATCACTCCTGAGACAATCCTTCCTTTTTGTATGCGGTATAGCTTTTGTACTTTTTCAACATAAATCCGGCGTTGGATCGCTGCATGTGTCGCTGCGACAGACTACAAATAACTGAAGCGGATTGTGGGATGGCCCCCAACTTGAAGGCGTGGCGCAGTGAAGGTCGAATCTGACCCATCAATATAATTATGAAGTCTATGCATATATTAATCCCAAACTCCTATTTAGTGCATGGCCATGGATAAAACAAATACACGTCATAAAGTTTTATGGCAGACGAATGTGATTTCCCACGCATTAAACGATTCATCTGGAAATTTAATACCTACTGAAATTTTCCATTACATTTAAGACCTTGATTATCTAGATTTTAAATTTAAGACTTTATAAGGACCCGCGGGAACCCTGCTCCATGATACCGCTATCACTTAACTGACGCCGCCTAATGTATTTGATTGACAGAAGACAACACATTACGGGGAAAAAATAAAAAGGCCATTGTGGCCATTACTTATCTCATTGTGCTGGAAAAACAACATTATGAATTAAAAATACTATTATGGAAAAGAGCATTATGAAATAAAACACTTTATGAAAAATGGTTTTTATCTTGTACACTCTTTTTCACATTGACTTCACTATCAGTTGACGGGACACGGGGCTCGGGGATCCGTAGAGGGTCTATTTTCAAAAACTTAAAATTCAAATATTTTCTCAACCAAAGCCTCTAGCGACCTAAAACCAAAAAAAAGACACTTCCCTCAGGCATATGTCTCCAAAAGCAACGACATCAAAAAATTCAAAGCCGTTCTCTAATGAAATCCTGATTATTTTTTTTATACAAGTATAACAAAACTTAAAATTGCTATAAAATTCTTCAACTTTACGCTAGATGAACAAAAATCACTAAATGTAGAGATAATCGCCTATATTTTTGGAATCAATTGCAATATCTAACATTTAAGTTTCTGCTCAAAATAGCAACTTTTTTTTTTTTTTTTTTAAATTTAGTGCAAGTTTTCAACAGCTCATAAATCACTCCAATTTCACATCAGAAACTTAATACCTGAGGAAAGCATGCAGAATCATCTTAATTTTACTCAACTGAAGCAAAATTAGCATTTTTCTAGATGCAATTACCACTTATTTAGGTTGAATTGCGCTATTGTGTAGTGATACAAATCCAACATGGTGACCGTCACAAAACAAAAAAACTTCTTGCAAATAAATGCTTAAATCGCAGAATTTAAATAGATATGAACGTAAAACAGTCTAGATTCTTGGTTAAAAGCAAAAAACGGGCAGTTATCGTTCATTTTACATAAATATTTCAAGCAAAAGTTACGGTATTGTTTAATCCAAAATGGCGGCCGTCATGAGACAAAACTTTTGAAGTTGAAAATTCTTGCAAATAAATACTTAAATCGCAAAATTTTTATAGATATGAACGTAAAACAGTCTAGACTCTTGGTTAAAAGCAAAAAACGGGCAGTTATCATTCATATTATGTATATATTTTAACTCAAAGTTACGGTATTGTTTAATCCAACATGGCGGCTGTCACAGAACAAAGAGCTTTCTAAGTTGGAACTTCTTGCAAATAAATGCTTAAATTGGGAAATTTCTGTAGATATGAACATAAAACAGTCTAGACTCTTGGTTAAAAGCAAAAAATCAGGCAGTTATCATTCATTTTACATAAATATTTCTAAAGTTAGGCCATTTTTTCCCATTCATTTCATTGTAATCACAATGTTTCAAAGTGCATGCATGGTGCGAAAAATATAATAATAGCCTTCAATCCTCGACCAAATCCCTCGAGACACTCCTGCCTGCTTGAATGCAGTAAAAACTTCGTCCAATTTTCTCCTAAATCTGGTTTTAGAACACAGCGCGTTTTAGTTTATTACAGTGAAAGCCAACTCAACGTTCTGCCTGGGTCGGCCCCCTAAGGGAAGGCGTGGCACAAAGTCTGTGGGAGTTGTCTTGTCAACTGATGATGGAGTCTATGCTTTTTCATAATATTATTTTAATTTTAATAATACTTTAACTATTTAACAATCAAATAAAACCAAGTGTGATGGAAGAAAAATACAGGGTGATTCAAAAAGTGATCCTATTTCATGGTTAAATATTTTATGAAGGAAAAATAGCAATTAAAACTTTTAGCAGCGTCACGTGAAAATTATAGAACTCTGGGAAATCTGATCTCTCAAACACCCACTCCCTCATTCAGAGTCACACATTTACTTACGAAATAGCGTCCCTCTGCATTAGTGCATTCTTGTAATTTGCTGTTAATTACTATTGGGGAAAAAAGGTAATTTTTGCGTGACGGCAGAGGAGCAAGCGGCAGCACTGTGAGAGAGTGGCCAAGTAAACAATGAGCCATTTTAGTAACCATAGTGAATTCAGAGTAAATTTCACAGAATCTCAGCTCAGATAAGGAATCTCAACAGCAAGAATGCACTCGTACAGCAGGACACCAATTAAAGAACATTATTATTTTAATTATAATTCCATCGTTTCTTAAAGTGCTTACGACTGAAGAAAAAAAAAAAGTCTTAAATAGGATTATTATGTGAATTAGAATCATATTTTGAGACGATTCGACTATATGCAACAATTTAGCAAAGTGCAGATGACGAGAAAGTAGTCTTTTAATTTGCCGGTTAGCCACGCCTACTATTATAGGGCTCAAGCGTTCTCAACAGGTGGATGTCGTCAGCGGAGTCACGATTTCATCGGACTTAGTATGCAGCCCATTGAGGGGGAATTATTCACAACGAGGAAAACGCGACAAAGCGAGCCGCAAAATGTTATTTCAGTCCCTCTACTCCAATATTTTTACAAGATATTCTTTTTATCCAAGTATTTTTCCCCAATAGCTAAATAAATGGCTTGAGAAGGACCAGTCAGCCCGTTGAAGGGGAATTATTCAGAATGAGGAAAACGTGACGAAGAGAGCCACAAAATGTCATTGTTTCAGTCTCTCTACTCCAATATTTTTACAGGATATTATTTTTATCCAAGTATTTTCCCCCAAAAGCTAAATAAATGGCATGGTCATGACAAATAACAGTCTTGTGCTAAATGGAATACGAAATAATAAAAATGCATTTATTCAAGACGACATGGCAAAATTACTCCATAATGGTCAAAATTGTCGACTTCACCTTTACTGTCGCACCCCCCGAACGATATCTTATGCCACCGTAGTTAGTCAGGCTTTTGTCATTTCCCTGCCCCGTCTTCGGAGGATGTAAACAAACCAAGAGGCGTGACAACTAGCCGACATGCTAACCCGAACCGAGTGATGTTTCAAAGTCTTCGAAGAGAAAAATCCCACATAACTAGCCCGGATCATTTCACATGACGACTGGGTTGTTGATTGTCTTCGCTGATCGGCAAACCGCCTGGCGGAGAGCATTTTACAGCTCGTTTCCCTGCTACTACAGACAGGAAAGCTCGCCAGGGTAGTGCCCATCCATGATCAAAAGTAAGTAGTCCTTTATTTAGAGAAAGTTTGTAGTGTTTACTTTGTAATCGCTGTGTTCGCGGCTATTTTTAACTCAAAGTTGCAATTTCTGATCGGTCAGAAAATTTGACAAAACGCTGGGCACATGAAGAGGGGAAAAAGCCGAGTATAGTGCTCTCTCGGCGGGGGGATGTGCGACAAGCCGCCGGTCGTCGGCCGAGGGGGCAAAGAGCACGTCAGCCACAAAATGCAAGCCACCTACATATTAAAATGATCCCAGTATTTGACATAATACAAAACACGATGTTTATTCACTTCCTGGTAAGTCCAATGGTCCCACAGTAGTAGGGCTTGATTTGGCCAATATCCAACGGTGAATGTGAACCTTTTGAAACCCCAAAAAGGCGCACACGCCTGTCCCTTGTACGGCAAGATTTTTCTGCAGTTGTTTGGCTGGAATGATGACAAAAATAAACGTATTAATCCGCAAAATCAGCTGAATCCTTATTCCTTCTCATACAACAGTATGGCTGTATAGTGAAGAGGACTCTTTCCTCCGCACACGTCACAGTGCGCACACTCTTTCTCAACTCAAGACTGTTGCCCGAAGTCACTCATTTTCATGGCGCGGGATTAAAAAAACTAAATAAATATAGGGATCGCTTCCACACACATCCAAGCCTCCATTTCATTCAGGAGCATAAAATACCGCGTGTATTATGAGACAAACATGCTTTTTCGTGTCACACGCACTTTAAATGCAGTTGCTGCCCCCAGGTTGCCGCCTACCCCCCGAAATCCGCACCATTACGATTCTAGTCCTTTTTAAATCTCAGTTAAAGACACACTTCTTTAGACTCTCATTTTCTCCAGACCAGGGTAGCCTATTTCTTAAACGTTTTAATGTTTTCAGATTTTATCTGTTTTATTGTTTTATTTGCGGTTTGGACGTTTAATGCGATGCGTTTTTTTTCTTAATGCCATAGTACTTTCCTGCCTTTTATTTATCGTCAACCATGTTAGTCGTTGTTGTAAAGCATTTTGAGTACCTTTCAGGTTTTTGTAAAGGGCTATAGAAACATAGCCTGGAACTCTAGACCAGGGGTTTTCAACCCAGTCCTCAAGGCACACTGTGGGTCCTGGTTTTTGTTCCAGCCGATCCAGCAGAGACAGTTGAACCAATGAGGCTTCTGCTAAAACAAGCCACACCTGACTGCAATCAACTGATTGCACTTGTAAAACACCAGATTGGGGAAAAAGTGTTGTCATCTTGTTTGGTAAGAATGAAATCCTGCACCCACAGTGTGCCTTAGTGGAATAGGTTGGGGACCCCTGCTCTAGACTCACCGCTGTTCCAGCGATTGAGTTGAGTGACCGTCCGGCGGATCAAATTCCCAGGGCGGAGCAAGCCACAGCAAACAGACAGCGGAGTGGACAAATCAGCGATGGGCGGAGGTGACGTTGGTAAAGCGACGACAAACTAGCTCGAGCGGAGAATAGAGAAATTTATTCAACATGGCTAGCGCGAGAGAGACTGTTGTCAATGACTTTTGTCGATGTTGTTTTTGTTCAATTAAAACTAATTTTACCGCAGATTGGAACATATTCATGGCTCTCCTGTTCGCCACCTGTGTTGTTGTGGAGACAACTTCCGACGCGCGAGAGCGACATTGCTCGTTAAGAACACGTCACGCAAATAATCTAATCAGATTGGACGGATGATTTCGTTCACCTCGAGAGGCCATTAAGTAGCTGTGTCCCAGACTATTCTCCCAGTGTTTGAAAAATACAGGGAGAACAGTCTGGCTGTGCCAGGCAAATACAAACAAATTTGATTGATTAAATGGCATGTTTTAACCTCTTCAGACCTGAGCATGCTGCTGAAGGACATGACGCATTGGTGTGTTTAAATCAATAAATACGCTGATTTTAGTTTCGAATACCACTTCTGGGAGATAATTGGACGAAACTTTACCCATCGAAATCAAATCATGAGGTTTAGCACGACCTCTTTTATATTCTTGGCTCTTTGAAAATGGCTGAGACAAAATGCAACTTCAAAAAGTAAATGCTCATTTCACATCAAAACTTTGTTCTGGTATTTGAGTAAAAATCAGCAAAGGTTTTTTTTTTTTTTCCCCAGCAGAAAAAAAGCGTGTCTGAAGGGGTTAAGGTTTCAATTTAATGGATTGTTAAAGTTTTGTTTCGTTTTTTTTTGGGGGGGGGGCTCACCCTAAATTTCAGATGATACTAAAGTGTTATCTGTATTTTCCAGTCTTTAGTAAGTTTCACACAAAGCTGTTACATATTTGAACTGTAAAACCTCATCCATTGTAAGAAAAAAATTAGCGGCATCATGTTTCACTCTGAAACAACCTCTACAGCATCCCTATTGTACTAACAACAATATTACTGACTGCAGTATTCCGTGGTGTTTGTCCACAATTTAGAAAGTGACATTAGTTAAAGTTCTGGTACTTGATAAGAACGAAATTCCGAAGCAGAAAATATGTCCTCTCTCCAGTTAATTTATGTCTGAAAAACAATTGTTCAATATAATTAATGCTCTTATAACCCAAGCTTTTTTATTCGCGTTTTTATCTTTTGATTTATTTTTGCACTGGGGGCAAGAGGGATATCACAATATGTGGTTAATTTGTTTTCTTCAAACTCTTGTTGAAGCGTGGATCTTTTACAATGGTATGAAAAAGTATCTGAACCTTTTGGAAATTCTCACATTTCTGCATAAAACACCATCAAATGTGATCCGATCTTTGTCAAAATCACACAGATAAAAATACAGTGTCTGCTTTAACTAAAACCACCCAAACATTTATAGGTTTTAATTAGGGCTGTCAAAATTATCGCGTTAACGGGCGTTAATTAATTTTTTAAATTAATCACGTTAAAATATTTGACGCAATTAACGCACTAGGCCCGCTCAGACAGATTTAAATGTCAGTACAGTGAAAGGCCAACTTGTTAATTGTGTTTTATGGAGTTTTTCCGCCCTCTGCTGGCGCTTGGGTGTCACTTGCATATGTTATGTGGCGTAATGTCGCCTTCTGCTGGCGATTCAGTGCAGCTGATTATTTGGGTTTCGGCGCGCTTTTCTGACGTGATTATATGTCGACGCGAACTCACACTAATAGACAGTGCTATTCAGACCAGCTAACGTCCGCATCCAGTATTCAGTGGCACTTCTCATAGCCCCATCACACTGTTTGTGTCTAATACATGCATCGCTTGTGAGTAATATTCCTCCTTTGTTTATATTCATGAGCATTAGATAGTTATTGATGATGTGCATTTGAATTTGTTCACATATATGGTGAAATGCAGTTACATTGTTAGATGCTTGTGAGCTAATCGGCTAGGTCTACTGCTCAAATGGACACGTGTGTGTACATTTTATGTTATTTTGTGATTTATGCAAGTTATTGACACATTGCCTTGTTATTTTCAGTTTTACAAAAATACAAGAAACGTGCTCCTGTCAAAATGACTTCATTAAAGCCCATGCAACTTTGCCACACCGTCTGATTTCTTTTTGGAACTTATGTTCGCTATCCGTCAATTTGTGTGCTCACACACATTGAGGACAGGGCTACTAGTTTATTTTTTGATTGAAAATTTTACAAATTTTATTAAAACGAAAACATTAAGAGGCGTTTTAATATAACATTTCTATAACTTGTACTAACATTCATCTTTTAAGAACTACAAGTCTTCCTATCCATGGATCGCTTTAACAGAATGTTAATAATGTTAATGCCATCTTGTTGATTTATTGTTATAATAAACAAATACAGTCCTTATGTACCGTATGTTGAATGTATATATCCATCTTATCTTATCTTTCCATTCCAACAATAATTTACAGAAAAATATGGCATATTTTATAGATGGTTTGAATTGCGATTAATTGCGATTAATTACGATTAATTAATTTTTAAGCTGTAATTAACTCGATTAAAAATTTTAATCGTTTGACAGCCCTAGTTTTAATATTTTAATGAGGATAGCATGCAAACAATGACAGAAGGGGGAAAAAATAAGTAAATGAACTCTCTGCCTAAGGAGACTTAAAACAGCAATTGAAACCAATTTTTACCAAACAATTTAAATCAGGTGTGTGCCCAATCACTGATGAGTGGTTTAAAGCTGCCCTGCCCACTATAAAACACACACCTGGTAAGAATTGTCTTGATGAGAAGCATTGTCCGATGTGCATCATGGCTAGGTCTGGGCTGGGAAAGGATACAAAACCATCCCTGAAAGTCTTGATGTTCGTCAATCGACAGTCAGAGAAGCTGTCTACAAATGGAGAGAGTTTGGCACTGTTGTTTCTCTCCCAAGGAGTGGCCGTTCACCAAAGATGACGCCAAGAGTTCAGCGCAGTATACACAGAGAGGTGTAAAAGAACTCTCGAGCGTCTGCTCAAGCCTTACAGAAATCACTGGCACAGTCCAATATCTCTGTGCACATATCAACCATATGTAAAACAATGACCAAGAATGGTGTTCATGGGAGGACTCCACAGAGGAAGCCACTGCTGTCTAAAATAATATTGTTGTTCGTTTAATGTTCGCAAAAAGGCACTCGGACACTCCACAGAAGTTTTGGCAAAACATTTTGTGGACTGATGAAACCAAAGTTGAGTTGTTTGGGACAAACACACAACGTCATATGTGGAGGAAAAATGGAACAGCTCACCAACATCAACACCTTATCCCCACCGTGAAGCATGGTGGAGGGAGCATCATGATTTGGGGCTGATTTGCTGCCTCAGGGCCTGGACAAATTGCAATCATTAATAGAGGAATGAATTCAAAAGTTTTGCAGGAAAACCTGAGGCCGTCTGTCAGACAGTTGAAGCCAAAAAGAGGATGGATGCTGCAACAAGACAATGATCAAAAACACAGAAGTAAATTAATTTCAGAATGGTTTCAGAAGAACAAATACACGTTCTGGAGTGACCACGTAAAGGTCCTGACTTGAACCCCATTGAGAAGCTGTAGCATGACCTAAAAACACCGATTTATGCTAGACATCCCAGGAATCTGACTGAATTACAGCAGTTTTGTAGAGAAGAATGGTCCAAGATTAGTCCTGATCGATGTACCAGACTGGTCTGCAGTTACGGGAAGCATCTGGTTGAAGTTATTGCTGCCGGGTGGGGGGCACAAAATATTAAATGTGATGGTTCATTATTTTTCTCCCTTCTGTCATTGTTTGCATACTATCCTCATTAAAATATGAAAACCTATCAATGTTTGTTGTGGGTGGTTTTAGTGAAAGCAGACAGTTTTTTCATCTGTGTGATTATAACCAATAAAAGCTAGAAATATCCCCGACCAAATAATTGCACTTTGTTCTGGTATTTAAGCAGAGTAAAAATCAGCAAAGATTTTTTTTTTGCCCAGCAGAAAAAAAATGCGGGTCTGAAGGGGTAAAGGTTTCATTGTGAATTTTTTTTTTTCTTTTTTTTCCCGGGGGTTTGGGTGGGGAGGGGGGTGGAGGGGGATTGGAGTTTAGCTTAAATGAGACAATACTAAAGTCTTATCTGTCATCTTCAGTCGTCTTTAGTAAGTTTCACACAAAGCTGTAACATGTTTGGCCGTCCAAGCAAGTTCCCCCGGAGAGCAGACCGCAAGATGCTAAAAGAAGACTCCAAAAAACCCTAAAATGTCATCACGGGACCTACAGCAGGCTCTTGCTACTGTTGATGAGAAAGTGCATGCCTCTGCAATCAGAAAGAGACTTCACAAGTTAAACTTCATGAGAGCTGTGCAAGGAGGAAACCTTTGCTCTCCAAGAAGAACATGAAGGCCAGACTGAATTTTGCCAGCGTGAATGTAGACAAAAACCAGGACTTCTGGAATAATATTCTTTGGACAGATGAATTTGAATTATTTGGACAACAGAATAGAGGACATGTCTGGCGTAAACCCAATACAGCATTCCAGGAAAAGAACTTCTTCGCAACTGTGAAGCATGGAAGTGTCATGGTTTGGAGATGCTTTGCTAAAGCAGGACCTGGCCAGCTCACCAGCATAGAATCCACCATGAATTCTATCGTGTATCAGAGGGTGCTTGAGGGACATGTGAGATCATCTATAAAAAAAATTAAAGCTGAAGCGAAAATGGACCTTGCAACATGACAATGACCCAAAACATACCAGTAAATGCACTGGCTGCAGAGGAAGAAATAAGGGATCCTGGAATGGCCGAGTCAAAGCCCAGATCTTAATCCCATTGAGATGCTGTGGGGTGACTTGAAAAGGGCTGTACATGCAAGAAACCCCTCACAGCTGCGTTGAGAAGTGGGGGCAAACTTTCTTCAGACCAATGTCAAAGACTGGTAGATGGCTACAAAAAGCGTCTCATGAAGTTATTTCAGCCAAACACTCGCTATTAGGTGGTGCGGTGTCCTAACTTTTTTTCTCAGTTAGAATATGCATTTTTGTTGACAAATTTGGTTTACTGAGTATAACAATAATTTTTGTTGTTTGCCTGCACTTAAACCACTTTCTTTTCCAGCGATTAAGAAAAACAAGACCAGACACTGATATGTGAACATTTCTTAATAAAGAACTGAATATTTCATGGGGTGACCTAATTTTTTCCCATGTTTGTATGTGTATGACTGTCCTCTCACCCAGTTCCATTCATGTTGGAAAAAATAATGGCTCAATATGATTAATGCTGTTATGACCCAAGCTTTTTTGTTCGCATTTTATCTTTTGATTTTATGTTTGACCTGGGTGCTAGGGGGATATCACAACATGTGGTTAATTTGTTTTGTTCAAAATCTGTTGAAGCGTGGATCTTTAATGCATAAATTTGAGCATAAAACAAAGGCCTTGTCTCTTGTGATCTTGCAAGGCCTCTGCTGCAACTTTATTATACCCAATGAGTTTTGAAAGTATTTGCCCCACAGGCTCCCACATAACCAAAAATTGTTGCTCAGCTGTTTTGTGGCATGGGCATTTATAGCTGCTAAGAGAGCTGGATTCCTTGTATTTATCGATAATGTGAGTGCTGAAAAGTTTTTCAGGCTAGGGAGAAATTTCTCACTATTTGTTGGATTTTACTGGTAAGAGGGTCTTCCAGCGGACAGTTTATTACAACCAGCTGGCACACAGCATGGAGCAAAAAGTCATGAGTTTAGACATTTGCATTTAATTTGGGGGGGAAGAGAGGTCATTGGTCTTTCTTGCACGTGTAAATTGCGGTTTCTGCTTTAAAGCTTACAATGTAGCTTAAAAATGTGTCCTGCTACTGTAAAACTATCGACCCACAAAAGAGACAACAAATAAGTAATGCAAAAAAAGATCATTTATGTGTGCATAATAAATAATTCAGCTACATGGTGAGTTAAGCTTGACTTTTACACTGTATGAACAGACTTGAGTGATTTGTACACCCAACACAAATATAATACACACCAAATTAGAGATAAGCGTCTCTATTACTTTATTACTATTATAGAAATATTTAAGCCCCGTCTATCCAAAGCAGCGGCACATACAGTGCTTTGCAAAAGTATTCGGCCCCCTTGAACCTTGCAACCTTTCACCACATTTCAGGCTTCAAACATAAAGATATAAAATTTTAATTTTTTGTCAAGAATCAACAACAAGTGGGACACAATCGTGAAGTGGAACAAAATTTATTGGATAATTTAAACTTTTTTAACAAATAAAAAACTGAAAAGTGGGGCGTGCAATATTATTCGGCCCCCTTGCGTTAATACTTTGTAGCGCCACCTTTTGCTCCAATTACAGCTGCAAGTCGCTTGGGGTATGTTTCTATCAGTTTTGCACATCGAGAGACTGACATTCTTGCCCATTCTTTCTTGCAAAACAGCTCGAGCTCAGTGAGGTTGGATGGAGAGTGTTTGTGAACAGCAGTCTTCAGCTCTTTCCACAGATTCTCGATTGGATTCAGGTCTGGACTTTGACTTGGCCATTCTAACACCTGGATACGTTTATTTTTTAACCATTCCATTGTAGATTTGGCTTTATGTTTTGGATCATTGTCCTGTTGGAAGATAAATCTCCGTCCCAGTCTCAGGTCTTGTGCAGATACCAACAGGTTTTTCTTCCAGGATGTTCCTGTATTTGGCTGCATCCATCTTCCCGTCAATTTTAACCATCTTCCCTGTCCCTGCTGAAGAAAAGCAGGCCCAGACCATGATGCTGCCACCACCATGTTTGACAGTGGGGATGGTGTGTTCAGGGTGATGAGCTGTGTTGCTTTTACGCCAAACATATCGTTTTGCATTGTGGCCAAAAAGTTCAATTTTGGTTTCATCTGACCAGAGCACCTTCTTCCACATGTTTGGTGTGTCTCCCAGGTGGCTTGTGGCAAACTTTAAACAAGACTTTTTATGGATATCTTTGAGAAATGGCTTTCTTCTTGCCACTCTTCCATAAAGGCCAGATTTGTGCAGTGTACGACTGATTGTTGTCCTATGGACAGACTCTCCCACCTCAGCTGTAGATCTCTGCAGTTCATCCAGAGTGATCATGGGCCTCTTGGCTGCATCTCTGATCAGTTTTCTCCTTGTTTGAGAAGAAAGTTTGGAAGGACGGCCGGGTCTTGGTAGATTTGCAGTGGTCTGATGCTCCTTCCATTTCAATATGATGGCTTGCACAGTGCTCCTTGAGATGTTTAAAGCTTGGGAAATCTTTTTGTATCCAAATCCGGCTTTAAACTTCTCCACAACAGTATCTCGGACCTGCCTGGTGTGTTCCTTGGTTTTCATAATGCTCTCTGCACTTTAAACAGAACCCTGAGACTATCACAGAGCAGGTGCATTCATACGGAGACTTGATTACACACAGGTGGATTCTATTTATCATCATCGGTCATTTAGGACAACATTGGATCATTCAGAGATCCTCACTGAACTTCTGGAGTGAGTTTGCTGCACTGAAAGTAAAGGGGCCGAATAATATTGCACGCCCCACTTTTCAGTTTTTTATTTGTTAAAAAAGTTTAAATTATCCAATAAATGTTGTTCCACTTCATGATTGTTTCCCTCTTGTTGTTGATTCTTGACAAAAAAATTAAATTTCATATCTTTATGTTTGAAGCCTGAAATGTGGCGAAAGGTTTTAAGATTCAAGGGGGCCGAATACTGTTGCAAGGCACTGTATGTTTTCAGGATCAAGTGGAATCTTTAACATAACATATATAAGTTTTTGCCCAAAATACTTTTTTTTTTATTTAGTGCAAGTTTTCGACAGCTAATAAATCACTCAATTTTCACATCAGAAACCTAATACTTGAGGAAAGTATGCAGAATCATCTTAATTTTACTCAACAAAAGCAACATTTTTCTTTATACAATCACAACGTATTTAGGTTGAATTATGCTATTGTGTAGAGATACAAAATCCAACATGGCGGCCGTCTCGAAACAAATTTTTAAGTTGAAAATTCTTGTAAATAAATGCTTAAATTGCAGAATTTCTATATAGCACGCCCCACTTTTCAGTTTTTTATTTGTTAAAAAAGTTTAAATTATCCAATAAATGTTGTTCCACTTCATGATTGTGTCCCTTTTGTTTTTGATTCTTGACAAAAAAATTAAATTTCATATCTTTATGTTTGAAGCCTGAAATGTGGCGAAAGATTGCAAGATTCAAGGGGGCCGAATACTTTTGCAAGGCACTGTACATAGGTGTGTCAATTAAAACATGATTTCTTTAAATAAAATGCATAAAGTATCTATAAAGCTACAACAACCAACAAATTAAAACGTTAAAGGCACTTAAAAATTACGCTTAAGCAGCCAACACAACAAAGCTATTTAGATCCGGTTACGAATATTTTTCATTCAGACTGAATTTTGCTCTGTTGTCTGCAGTCAGGTCAGCATTGTAAATAAGAAATTATCAAATGCCTTACGCTGTCAGAAAAGGATAAATCAAAATCAAATAAAAAAAGATGTGAGCATAAAGGAATTTCTCTTTCTTAAAGGGATCCAAGGATAGAAAGACTTGTAGTTCTTAAAAGATAAACTTTCCTATGAGTTAAAATTATTTGGTACTGAAACCTCTTTTCGTTTTTATACAATTTGTAAAATTTAACTAATAGGTCGCCATTGTTGTTGACGTTGCTGGGCGGTGACGTCACATGGCTACACTGCCTGGCTTCCAGAGTATGACTCTAGTGAGATAAACATATCTGTTCAACCTTTCAATTTGAACCCGAGAGAAACATTAATAAGCATGACAGCATTGTCGATAGTTCATAAAACGAGCAGCAAATGCAAAATGAACAGGAAAGACGGGATAAGACGTGACGAGAGTAGATGGGAAAAAAAAAAAAACTGTTCTGCCAAAATGTACTACAGTACACTGGCTAAACTTCTACAAGAGGCACATTTGACACCCAAAGTACTACTGTGCGCTTTCAGCTTGTTTTGTTTAGATGCCTACAGACGAGGCATGTGCCGGTTACCGGTTTCAAGGTTTAACGTGGCATTTAAACGTCACTGATTCGAAACAACTAAAATTTTCTGTCATACCGTAGTATGGTGTTAGCCATTTTTTATGTCCCAAAAATGCGCCGAGAAATGGAGCGGGAGAGCTCACTCCTCCCCCTCCGGTTGTTGCTTTGTCCGTCAGTGACGTTACTCTGTGGTATTGACTAGAGTTGACACAGTGGCTGAAGATGGTGAGCTTTTTCCACTGTCAAAAAAAAAAAAAAATCGCATGTATGGGAGTATTTTGGCTACCGAAAAGAAGCAGACGGCCATGGGTTAGAGGAGAAAGGACATCCGATATCAAGACTTGCTTGCGGAGGGCGTCTGCAAGGGAAGGGCAACGCCTCAAACTTGATTTCACATTCACGTGACCATCATCCGTCACTTTATACAAAATTTAAGGTAAGTAAACGCTGTCATTTACGTTTCCCACCAGCTACGAGTTCTCTCCAGCGTGTTTAGTCTGTCTAGCGATAGTAAAAAAAAATATATACTTTGACATCACGTAACTAGCTTGTTAACGAGGCAGATAATGTGGATAGTTAGCATGC
Organism: Corythoichthys intestinalis; assembly: GCF_030265065.1. NCBI lineage: Eukaryota > Metazoa > Chordata > Actinopteri > Syngnathiformes > Syngnathidae > Corythoichthys > Corythoichthys intestinalis. The sequence goes on along the minus strand of NC_080414.1, from coordinate 28,308,550 downwards.
CAAAACAGCTAACCGGGTTCCTCTATACTATTAGCCAACTTTTCTAAAGTCTTCCACACTAGGAATATAGGAAGTTCCGATTGGTACCGCTGTTGCCGATGGAAATAATCGGAAATTCTTATATTGCGGGTTGTCCCGCACAATCCGGGACTGTTGGCAACCTTAATTCTTTCGCTATTGAAAACATCTGCTCAAAATAACATTTTCATAATACAGCCTGTGGTATATTTTCTCTCTGGCGACACACTCGCTCTCCATTAATATTAACTGAATTAATATTAATAGTAGTAGTGGTATATCAACCCAGAAAAGGTGAACATACTCAGATTCCTGCATCATAACTTGGACTCAGAGAGAAATATGTAGACAATAAGCAAGTCTCTAAAAGTGTTAAGATGGAGCTTTAAAGTCAGTGAAGTGCCTGATATACTGTACATATATTTTATTTAGAAGTGTTTTTGATTTTTTTATGGAAGATAATTCTTTTTGTTCTGTTGTTTAGCGACTTGAGCTGTGGCTGTGGGTTTAGTCTATAAGTTCGATTTCAATTTTATATAAAATATTTCAGTTACTTATTTTTGGTTATATTTATTTATTTATTATTTATTATTTATATTCATGTCGATGTGCCAATTTGCAGATATGTTGTGAAAAATGTAAAAATCCTGTTCATTTTTTTGACACATTTTAGAGCTATAATTTCAATACCGTAAAACCGCGGTATTTTTGGTTAAGGTTATCATTCCGTCAAAAATCTCATACCGGCACATGCCTAATACAGACAGAACATACTAAAGATGCCTTAACAAAATACTTAAACATATTAATATCAAATAAGGGTGGTTTAAATATGCTATGTGACTAATGTGGTCAACAGATCAACAATCTGCTTTAAAGCCACCACAATAAAAACACTATGCTTAAAAGTATGAAAGGGAAACACATGCAAAAGGTATTTTGAGGCAATGAAAAGGTAATAAAAGACTCGCCGCTTTTGACCGATGAGTGCATGTGTTGGACGTCTCTCCATGTAGAAGAAATTGCAGCGACCTGGTAGTATTCGTCGAGTGACAGTGACAATCTACGTCATCACCCTGAGTGTCCATAAAACATGGCGCCCTCCGTACGTAAACAAACCTGTACTAAATATAGATTTTTAAATCAATGACAATATTTTATGTGTTTAAAATAACATATTTTAGTAAAAGAGAACAATTATGGCTTATTAGAGCCTACAAGTCTTTAAGTCCAAGGTTCCTTTTAAAGCACACCAGTACTAAAAAGCACATTGAAGCAAATATTAAGTATTACTGCTTATCCATAAAGTGCTTCAAATCACTGGTTCCAAGGCATGTATCGAACAGTCATTTACCTAAAAAATAGCTTTTGAACACGCATTCCTCTCAAGGATTAAGTGTGTTTAAAAATATATGGCTTTTAAGGATGCACAAATCTCAGCATTGATAAAGGGTCAACAAGGCTGAAGTGTTTTTTTCCCTTCTACTGTTTTGCAGCTAATGTTAAAAAATAAAAATAAATAAAAGTAAGGCTGTGTTATTAAAGGGACAGCCAATGAGTCATTGTCCTTCATTTCAGACGTAATATTCAGACTCTTCACAATACACACAAACAGACATTGCGGTTACACATCCTCAACTTCCCATACAACCTTGCCGGAGGATGTAATATTAAGTGTTGTAAACATTTTTTTTGCACATTATCTGGCATAGCCAACAAAATCCCAATGCAGTCACATAAGAGAGAGCATAAAATCATGGAATGTAACAAAAACATGACCAAAATCACTTTTTTTTTTGCATGGAATTTCCCAAAACTATATTCCTGCTTTGCCCACTAATGTTCTTGTGATTTGTACTTGATTTACCATTTTATCCATCACAAATGTTACAGTATGTAGAACATGCATGATTCATAGTATTCCAGCAGCATGAAAATTATACCCCATATGAAAAAAATGTATATAATTAAAGGGTACATCAAGACAAGCACATATTCACTGACATTCAAACCCGAAAATTGAGGCAAGTGACTTTCCTGTGCCTATCATTTTATCCCTCCGAATCAATAAGACTGGCTTAAAGAAACATACATTTTAGTTACTCACGATAGAGAATAGTTTTGTTAACAAGTCATCTTAGGCCATGTGTACACGTAGCAGGTTATTTCGCAAAAAGAATTCCTATTGTTTGGCTATCATCCACACTCACACGCACATTTTAGGAATTAAAAACGAGGGTTCTTAAAAAATCCGAACAAAAAAAGATGTGTGAATTCTGCGTTTCTAGCGTCATCATACATTATATACAAACTAATAACCGAGGAAACCGCACTGTCTGCGACCAGAGGTGGGTAGTAATGCGTTACATGTACTCCATTACATCTACTTGAGTAACTTTTTGAGAAAAATGTACTTCTAAGAGTAGTTTTACTAAGCTATACTTTTCACTTTTACTTGAGAAGATTTGTGAAGAAAAAAACGCTACTCTTACTCCTCTACTTTGGGCTATACAACAGTCCTCACATTTTTCCTCTTTATTCAACATAATAGATTTAACTATTGTATTTTTTGCCAGTGATCCCAAGAGTAGCTACCAATTTCACCGATGAGACGTTGCAACAATAATCACGACTCCATGATACCAATCATGCGCAAGCTTGCCGTTCTATGTTCAGGCCAGCCTGTTCAATAATGGGGTGTCTTTAAAGCACCTTTAAAAAAATGAAGTATTTGACATCGAGCGCTGCCCTCGACATGACTCGAAAGCAGGGATTTTAACCTCTCCAAGTTTTTCACTGGCAACGATTGACCCCGGAAAACCTGAGATATGATCCCTTTAATTTCCTAATCGTAATTATGGAGGAATTACTCACTATTCAAACTAGGAACTATTTTCTCCACCAGAGGACACTCCTTGGACGAATAATGCTTCATTTATGTATTTTTTTTTCTCTCGTCGGAATGATTTTTTGGGGTATTTCTTTGGCTTAATGTGGTTATGTAAAGGGTTTTTGTACAGAATCTTTATAACAAGAGTTCATATAGACAAAAAAAAATTGCTAAAAAAAATGTAAGAAGTTACTCAATATTTGTTACCCATTACTTGAGTATTATTTTCACCAAATACTTTACTTGCACTTGAGTACATTTTTACTTGAGAAATATTATTTTGAAGTAACGCTACTCTTACTTGAGTAAAAAATTTTGGCTAATCTATCCACCTCTCGGCGACAAACTTTGTTCTTACGTCACACATGAGACCAATTCTTACATTTGGAGTCAACATGGGTACCTTCGCAATGGGTTTAGATGAACTATTTGACGGGTGTGTTTTGCTTCCATTTATTTACAAACTCTTGCATTGCTCCATCTTAAGGAAAACATGTAAAGGACGAGATTATGGACAATTATTTTTTGCCACCTTGTTATGCATGTACTTAAAAACGAATGAATGCAATTGGCTGTGGATGCTTTTTTTTTTTCTTTCTACAAACGTGGTGGTGTAGACGTGATTATTTTTCCAGACGTATGAGAGCAGGATCCTCGGTTTGAAAAGAAAAAAAAAAACCTGCTAGGTGTACACTGCAAATTTATACAGTCTTAATAAGATTATTCTTAGATCTAGTCTTGTTTTGGGTGTTAAAGGCTAGTTAACAGATTAATGTGCAAGATTATTCCATTTATATTAAATAAATATTACTATTTGTTCTTGTTTAGCCCATACATCTAAAAGTTGGTCATTTTTCAAACGAATCAAGAAAAAAATGTTTTGAAATAATGTTTTGAACAATATTTCTTCTTGAATTAAGAACATTTCTGACAAACATGCTTTTTTAAAGATTGAATATACTAATTTATTGATTAAAATAAGTTAAGAAAAATAGCTATCTGAAAATTAGCTTATTTCAAGAAATCGGAGTAAAATTTACTTGAGGTACTGGCAGATAATTTCTCGTAGATTTACACTGAAAACTCGTTTTCAGGAGGTGTGTTGTCGCAGTGTAGACATTAGGGGATGTCCAGATTTGATCAAGTGATGGCACCATTTTTTCAGAGGATCGGCATCGAGTGAAAAGGGGTTTTTAATGAAAAAAATATTTATACCCTAATGGCCCGAATATAAGACGGCACTGATTATGAGACGACCCCCTCTTTTTCAAGACTCAAGTTTGAAAAAAGACTTTTTGAACACCAAATTCTAATACAGAAAATAATTACAGTACATCTGAAACAAATGATTATAACAATATATTTGAGAGAAAAAGCATGTTATTTTGCCTCATTCAAATCTTAATATCTGAACATTTAAATATGTAAACTAAAGTGCAATCACATTCATAAATGAATGGCTTCTGGTTTTTGAAATGTAAATAAACCAATCTATTATGATAAAACAACAAAATTGCGATAACTGCATTAACCCTCAACGTGAGTCTAACTGTAACTGTAGTCTTGAAACAAATCTGAATAAGGAAAAACATTGCAATAAAATAATGCAAACTGGTTAAACTTGAGTGTAGCCGAGATCCGTCATGACAGAACATCGCTTCAATGATATCTGGCGCCATCTAGCGTCGTGAATGGGTATAATGACTAGACCGTAAATATAAGACGACCCCCACTTTTTCAATCTTATTTCAATGCAAAAAACACCGTCTTATATTCGGACCAACACTGTATATATTTTTCTGCTTCATGCTTGTACAGCGCCAAGGCCTCTCACCCTCCCTCCTGCTAGCTGAAGCAGTGCAGCCAAACTGTCCAGTTTGCGTTTGGTACTTAGCGATAATTGACAGGTTTGTAGCTTTGATCTTGCCAGAGAAGCTTGGTAGCTCTCAAAGTCACAAATGGGTCAATCATCGTTAAACTTGCATGAGTGTGCTGTGTGTGTCATTGTAAGTGAGAGGCTGCTCTCAGCAGCGTGAACGGATTTGAGTGGACTCACTCTATGAAGGATTGAATAAAGACGAGCATTTTTCTACGTTATTCCTGTTTAAAAATAATTCACATTATGAAGGCGGTATGGTGGGACAGTAACATGTTGGAACTTTTGTTCCCAAAACTATTTTTTTCTTTTTTTTTTCGGTATCGAATTGGGACTCGGCAGATTCTGAAAATCAGGTTACTTTGACTCGGACGAAATATGCGCGATTGGGACATCACTAGTAAACATGGTTGGGCCCATTTCACCACCTTTTCTCAACGCGATTGATGGTATTTCTCAACAATTCAGTCGTAAATTTTTTTCAGCCTTTGCACATTTTCAGATTTTTAAATTTAATGTATAGTATATAGGGGGCGGGGGACACAAATATTTTACGGGGTATTTATGTGAAATGAGTGGCGTTTCTGAAGTAGGGAGGTCTGTCTATACTTTTAATGGCAGTATGTAAAAGTACGAGCGTATGTAAACCAGTCAAGTTTTCACATCTATATAGGTATGTTTGTCTGCTACTCGGAGGTTTGCCTCGACTGATGAAATGATTCAAGTTTCTATACGTATAAAGTGACACAATTGCCATTAAAGTTATTTTTGGTCAGGATGCCAAAATTTGGCTTTGAGTCAGCAGGTTGAATTAAATATAACGTCAAAAGTTTCAAAGTCAAAGTGGATGGTAAAGAAGAAATGTTTCAGTCATGAGAAATGTTAAGTGATTCCAGATATTGTTATAGGTTATATAGCCTTCAGGATTTCTTATTTCACATGTAAAATCCCAAGACCCATCATATGGAAACCATATAGAGACAAATGGAAACACGCTGTGACAGAACTTGGAAGTTCTCGAAAATATTTCAAAATAGTAACCTAATCCTAGCTACGGTTTTTGAGCAAAACACTGTCCACACAAACCCAACCACTTAAGATAAAAGAACATTTGACTGAAAAAAGGAAATATACAGCTTTGAAAAATAATAGTGATAGCTAGAGTAGTATAGTGGAACAGGAAGAGGAGATAAAGGAAGACCAGTGTTTTTAATAACCCATCTTCTTTTGATCGAGCTGGGTGACCTGGATGATTGGAGGGGAGGTGCTGAGTGACGGCCCGCACCAACAGGCAGACGATCGCCCCAGGTGAACTTCACATGTGCCGCTGGAGAGTAAAAGTATAGATCAGCCACTGAAAATGAATCAGGGGTGGAGTCACTAATCAAGCCAACGAATTTCTGCATGTTATTGTGACAATGCGACATCAACAAGACTGACATTAAATTCCACAAGAGAAAGACATTCTCCTCACAAGCTAGTCGGCATTGTTGCAGTTTCCTAAATTTTAAGACAACAGATGGGGAAAAAAAAAGCAGAAAGAGTGAAGATGGCTCAAGGCCCTAACATAACGCCAGCATGTGAAAATGGTCATGTGTCAGTCACACGTGATGCAAGCGAGGAGTGTGCAACAGCCAAAGAACCACAGAGTGCTAAGAGTTCAATAGAATTTTACAGCTGGGATCAAATCATTTTCAGAATAGTTAGTTGACTGTGGGCATGGATGTCAATAAAGTGGAACCTTTAAGGTCAAAGACCCCCAGAGGTCCTATAATGCACTAAAGGCCACACCAAACTTTGAACCGCTATCATATATGACGTCAAGAGACAGCACAGCGTATCTCACGAGACTTCAGGATACCTCATGAGAGAAAAGTTATGCAAGCATCAAAGGAATAACTTTTGAGGATGTCTAGTAAAGGAATGTTACCGTACTTGAGTACATTTTTGTGTATTTGTACTTGAGTACAAATATGAAGTGGTACCTTTACTTCACTACATTTTACAGCAGGTATTTGTACTTTTTAATCCACTACTTTTCAAACAGTGTCGTTTTCGTCACCGATGACGATAACAACAATATTTTCTCAACAGACAATTTTTTCATGACGACGTGCTGTCTTGAGAGACTAAGAGATAACGAGATGGATGCCAGTTGTCGTCTGACGACACGAGACAAAAATTCGCCACAGTTGCAGTCATAAATTCACAATGCGTGAATTTTCTTATTGTACGCGTAGTTAGAACGCATTTTGGAGTGTTGGGTCGTGTCACTTATGTGACTTGCTGCGCCTCCTCCCCTGACCTTTCCCGCCCCCACACACACACAAGCTTACTCACCATCCTGTGCCCATTCCAGGCTCATTTTGTGAAACATACTGCGCAATACGGCATTGTGTTTTCGAAAAACAAGTAACAAAATAATGTCAAATGTACTGAGTGCATGCAAACATGTTCAGGCATTCTTGGAATCTGTAATGTTTTATGTACTTGTCTAAAAAACATGCATTGTGATGTGTACCAATGGCCACAAATCCAAAACAAATGTCCAATTTCAAAAGAATAAGCAATGTGATGTAGATTATAACTAGGGATGTTTTCACCCTAAATCCCTGGTTTTCTCTGGTCGAAATCAAATGATCTGGAAACTTGGCGCCTTTCAACAACGACGACGTGCTTCGAAACGATTATGATTTTAATCTTTAAAAAGTACATGAAATACAATCTGCCCCAGGACCATTATTACGATGACGCCGTTAATTTCACTGAATTGTTTAAACAATCATATGACAGCACCCAAGGCGTAAGTCTCAAAACATTGTTCACAACAGCAAAAATAGATTAACTTAAAATTGAAATGTATGGTGAACATAATGTATCTCAATGAAAAGGGGTAAAGGTACTATTAATATTTAACAAAATTACTCAAAGAAAACCAGCGTCCATACAACTTTTTCATGGCCAAATTCGAGCATTTTTAAGGACCTTCAAGACCAATTTTCGAGTTTTTCCTGTACCTTTTAAACATTATCCCGATGCTTTTTTTTTTTTTTTTTTTACGATAAGGTATAAATAGAATGTGGTGCCTTTACACAGTATGCAAGGGATGTAGCTTTGCATAAGGAAGGTAGGGACATGACATTAACAACTTTTCAAGATGCTCAAATTGTCCACCTCTTCCGGAGGGATATTAGAAGTATTTTTTTCGGCCAGCATCAGCCACTGTAAGTAATGTAAAAAGCCGTCAATGTTGTGAAGGTGTGGGAAAACACCAATGAATTTGCTATTTCAGAGTTTGCATAACATTAAACTGTGTGAACTTGCTAATCTGCAAACTATTGTGGACAGGTCAGCCTCCGCAAGGAACAACAAAGTGAACCTAGATGTCCCTCATTTGGATCATTGTTAGCATGATTTGCATTACGGTAATGCAACGCGGTGGCTTCAGAGTGCAAGTCCCAATATTAAAAACAACGGGGAGCTATCCAAGAATGGGTCCACTTCAGGGGGACACTGACATGAACATGAACTGACATGGAAAAAAAAATATCTGTGAAATGAAATCACACATCAGAATACTTTGAGAGTACTTTGGTTCAAGTCTTGGGGTAGTCTAGTACACCTCAGATCGGTCCTTGGATATCTCAGTTTTTTTTTTTTTTAATAAATTTTTTCAAAACACTTTTATATTACAATACTTTAGTTTGAGTCTAGGGGAGCTCCAGTGTCTCCCAGAAGTGGACCCACTCTTGGATAGCTCCCCATTTTTTTGATAAAGAGCTTGGACTTCAAAATGTTTCTTTCGTAGTTTTTGAAAACAAAGGTTTGAATCGAACGTTCTATCACCTAAACCAATTCACATGAAATTTAGTATAAGTCAATAGAGATTTATTTTGCATTGATCATTTGGCCTATCAATTAATTTGGTTTATATTCATGAGAAATGTAGCCCTAACCACCGTTCAATAATGTTGTTTGGTCTTATTAATGTCCCGTCTCTGTCAAAAAATGTACATGCAGATTATGCTTTTATATCTTCCCTACCAATGTTAAGACCTAACCTACGCCCTTGCAAGTACGCAAATGTCTTCCAAAATGTTCCATGACCCAGGAAGCTCGAGAAATTTTGTATGAAAGGTGCTGATTCTAAACCCTCTTGGGAGGGTGCCTTCCCGGCGGCATTGAGCGTTTTGTGGCCAACTCTTGAGTGCATCCAATCGCAGAAGTGCTGGCCTAGTGATAGTACGCTGTTCGGTGGACGGAGAAACATAAATCACGGCTGAGGAAATCTTGATAAATGTGCTTTTTTGAAGTTTAGGACACTCAAAAAATGGCTCTCACACATCCAATTGCTAAGCTAAATGATATCTTGATGTACGGTTGTGTGGAACTGTAGTTCACATGAACAACAGAAAAACTTCCGTTTTCAAGGAAACTAGTTATGTTCTTTACAAGGCTATTACTATCTCTCCTACTCCTTGAAATAAGTGGCTCTTTTCTTGTGCAACAAGGAGTCGATTAAAAGCCAGGCGAGTAGGCAGAGTCCTCACTGGCGACAAAGCCAAGCGAAGTGGTTTCCAGCAGGATTGAACGGCAACTGGCAAAGGGAGTGTGGAGGTGGCGGGGGTAAAAAGTGTGATATAAGATGAACTGGACGTGCGATAAAAATATTACACTAAACCACAGCAAATGCAATGTGTATGCATTTTAATACTACTTTATTTGTGTAATGTTTTCTTGAAAAAACTCCAAACGGACTTCGGACTCAAATGCACTGTACTCTTGGGGGCAACGTTGCGACGCGAGACATTAAGGGAAAGCAACTTCTGAATGAGTGTGTAGCAGTGATGATGCCAGTTTAATTTTCCTTTGTTTAATCATTTATATTTTTAGAGTGCTAAGAAATATTGTGTGCTTAACGCATTCAAGCATTTTCAGTGACTGAAAATGTAAGCATTTTTCAAACCTTGAAAACACGCCAGTAAAATCCGAGCATTTTCAAGGATTCCAAGGACCTGTACGAACCATGTAAAACAACAGCTTTTTAAAAATAGTCTGACAAGTTCAATTTATCTCTAAATTACAAAAGTAAAATCTGATAGAGTACAGGTGGGACATTTCATTCACTTTATTTTCAGGGTCAAACTCAAAAACAACAACAACAACAACAACAAAAACGCACCAGTACTGCAGCTATCGATTAGTTACGCAATCGATTAATCTCTTAATTAGTTCGAATAATCGAGTAATCGGATTAGGAACATTTAATGCATTGCAGAATAGCTTTTAGGAGATTCAAAACAAATGCTTGCTAAGATTGCACTTTCGATAGAGCATTAAATGCAAACACAAAATAACATTCCTGAATGTTTTTTCAAATTATGCAGAGTTGCAATTTCGATTCAGACGAGCAATATTTTCATTTAAAAATAAAAATACCTGAACTTAGCCTCAAACGGTGTAAAAAAAATTAAAAAATGAGGATCCCAGTACAACAAAAGAACAATTGGCTAACTAGCATAGCATAAGTCCGCTAGACTAAATACTATAACATGCTAACAATTTTTTTTTTGTTCTGAAGTTGTTCAAACACACATTCCCACAAAAATAACTGTTAAATAAACCTCTAAACTAAATTACGAATGCATAAACAATCATATTAGCTCAAACAAAAACTTACAACTTTATGTTGGTCTGAACGGGGAGCAGCTGGATCCAGCCATGTTAGATGAGTTATGTCATATTCACTGTTGCTAGAAGAGGGCAGTGTATCCACCCAGATCAATAAAACTAAATGCAAACAATTTCAAAACAAACCATTACATTGTCACTTTAATTAAACGAATCCTTGAAGCAGCAAAATCTAATTTGAAGCTTTTTTTCTCATCAAATTATTCGAGTTAATCGATTAATCATTGCAGCACTAAACAACACCAAGTGTCCAAACCACTTGTAGAAAAGGGCTCAAAGGTTTGTATTGTGAAAGCACCGTGAGTCTTAATAAAATTTATTTTACAGCATTATGCTGGTCTGATAAGTACAGAACAATGCTGCCGGGCACGATAAACTGTTGAACTGAAATTGATCTGACCCCAACCATCAAAAATGAATAGTTGATGCTTTTATTAGGATCATTTTAAATCATGATACTAAACACATAAAACAGTGACAGCAGCAAAGTGAGGGATGCATGTTAATTTAGAGGAGAAAAAGACAAAAGCCCATTGGGATAGCCTGCACAAGTATTACTGTATATTTAGTACCTCGCTTTTCTGGACTCTGATTTCAGATTGGAGCCTTATGACTGTAGAATGTGATTGTAAAGAGCAGAAAGGATGGTAAAGAAAACTTTAGAAAAAAATATTTTATGGTAAAAACAAGAAAAAATGCAATTAAAAGAGTCCAGAGGATGACTGTTGTGATCCATATTTTGCGCACTGCTGTACAGATTTCCATATTCTCCCAGACAAATTGGCAATGAAGTTTTCTGGCCTGTTTTCAGTGTTTTCCATTTAACTTGAGAGGAATATCATGCCAGACATCTGTTCAACAGGTACATTGTGTTTGTTAGAACAAATTGATTCAGTCCTTTAGCCATACTGGTCGCATCCGATTTGAAAACAAAACCACATTTATCGTTTTGTATATAAGCTGAATGATGATGAATGTCTGTTTGGAATCAGAACACACAGCACAGACCTGAAGTGATTCATTATTTCATTGGTCAGATTCTATACATTTTTAAGAGTAACATTATAGCAACAGCTGGTTGCTGCTTTTCTAATGGTTTCATTATGGCATTTTGAACAAACGTTATAAGAATTCAAATGAAATTGTTGATTTGTTGAATGACTAAATCAAAATAGAAATTCAAAATGCAGAAAAAGAAGCTTATTTGGCAGTCACTTGTATATTTTTTTTTAGGATCTGATAATACAGTGCCATTAAATATTTGTTTTTTTGTGTCATGCGAGCTGAACTTGCCAATTAGGCTAGGTTTGGACAGCAGGTCCTGATGCATTAAGACTTGCGGTATGATTCATTATTTCATTGGTCAGATTCTATACATTTTTAAGAGTAACATTATAGCAACAGCTGGTTGCTGCTTTTCTAATGGTTTCATTATGGCATTTTGAACAAACGTTATAAGAATTCAAATGAAATTGTTGATTTGTTGAATGACTAAATCAAAATAGAAATTCAAAATGCAGAAAAAGAAGCTTATTTGGCAGTCACTTGTATATTTTTTTTTAGGATCTGATAATACAGTGCCATTAAATATTTGTTTTTTTGTGTCATGCGAGCTGAACTTGCCAATTAGGCTAGGTTTGGACAGCAGGTCCTGATGCATTAAGACTTGCGGTATGAACTAGAGGTCGACTGATATATAGGCCGGCCGATATATCGGGCCAATATATACTTTTTTCCCCCAACATCGGCCTTCAGCCGATTAACAAAAAAAAAAAAAAAAAGAAGCCGATAAAAAGGAGTTTGATCAGGCATCTGTGTGGGCAACTCTGGCTGCCGCTGACTGACGTTAGAGCAGTACTTCTCAAATAGTGGGGGGCGCAGAGCGTTGCCAGGGGTGGCGCGTGTGACCTTGGGGAACATGCTTTTTTTTTTTTTTGCCGTACTAGAATAAAGTGTTTTTGCACATCCACTCAGTGGGTGGCAGTGGCGCTCTCATTTTCAAAGTGCGCGCAGTATTTTTTAAGTAAGCAAGAGCACACGGAAGAGACTCATGAAGAGCTGGAGAGCTGTGCGCCATTTTCGAAAGCCGTTTTCCGGCCGGACTCACACAGCGACCGACTGTCTTCTCCGGTTCTCACATGTCCGCCCGAGAAGTGCCATTTTCGGCTTAGGATCGTCATGACGACCGCCCTCACCTACGGTTCTCCCTCGGCCGCCAAGAATGCGCTTTTTTCAGGCCGTTTGCCTTTTGGCTTTGACATTTAATACAGTGGTAGATGAGGAAAGACCACTGTTTACTGTGTCTAAAAATGATTATAGCGGACAGCCGGAAGCCAAATCAGTTAAGACGCCACTTAAAGACATTAGACCCCAATCTCAATGATAAGCCGCTTGGTTGTTTTTCAGCGAAAACGTGCCGAATATTGTCAACAATCGTCCCGCTTTGTCAGTGTTATATCAGTAAACCAGTGAGGACTGTTAGCATGCTCAGTGCAAAATACCCCCACAACATTGCAAACTGGAGGTGATACTGGGAGCAGCGAAAATAAAAACTGTCCTTTTGTCCAAAGCAACTTTTTTTTTTTTTTTCCTATTCAGTTTTGTTTTTTCGGTCAATTTTTTTGGGGCATATTACCCTCATGAGTTAATGTTTCTAATCAATTTGAATTTGTTATTATTTACTGATTTTATTTTTCAGTATCAAATGGTCAGAAATGTACCTTGAGTGTATTTTTACAGTTTGGATGTGAGTTTTTCTTTAATTCGGGCAAATTGATGCGCGTTAAGTCTTTTCTGTTCCAAACAAAACAATGTTAATAAAGTTATACTTTATAAGTTGATCTCTGTTATTTTCTCTAATAGAAAAAAAAAGATACAATGTGAGGCAGAAGCGTACTTATAATAGTAATATTATAGACAAATGATACTATTTACAGTGACGGCAGAGTTTGGGGGGGCGCGAAACATTTACGTCCTCCTTGGGGGGGCGTAACAGAAAATAATTGACAAGCACTGCGTTAGTGGGACCCTGCAGCAGCTTGAAGGCAGGCTGCTCCAGGAAGCCTCAGGCTTGCCTGTTCTGTAAATATTGTACGACTTTGTTTTTTTTTTTTATCTCGCATGAGAGAATATTTAATGTTGCTTTAGCCATTTAAAGGTGTTGACTCAGTGATCCTTACACTCTAAATGTAGCTCGTACCTTAAAAGCATTCGCATTAGCATTAGTTTTAGCATGACTGTCTTAAACTCTCACTCTCACTTGTTTACATCTCGTCGTGGCATCCTGGTGGGTTTAATTATTTGAAAATAATATACTGTTCTTGCTGAGTGTGTATAATCATAAAATAGGGCTGCATTTGTTTGTTTGGTAGCACTAGACCGAATTAATCGTTTAAGTCTCAGGTCATCATTGTAAATTTGAAGCTGTTGAAGAATTTTTTTTTTTTTTTTAATTGTCTTTTATGATCTACTTGTTTTTTTTTTTAAAAAAAGTATGTCAGCCTCAAATATCAGCGAACAAAATCAGCTTTCAATATCAGCAATCAGCTGAAAATGTTTTTAGATATCGGGATCGACATTTAAAAATCCTATATCGGTCAACCCCTGGTATGAACCTAGCCTTACAAACAGGTAACATAGGATCCATTTTTGATGAAAGGCCAATGTTTTAAAGAGGAAAAAAGAAAGTGTTGGAATGCTGCGCAAAGATTCACAGTGCCTAAGGCTATACATTTGGCTCATTAAATACTTTATGAATAACATACGTTGGCCACCTTAAATATATTTTTCTTCCTTTGTGCTTGTGCTTTTTGTTGTTTTCTTTACCCGGGTTCATTTGGCATGTCCTGGTCAGCCTCTGCAGCAGATGATTCCACATCGGCATCTGCACTGCTCTCACTGCCCTGAGCCGACAGGCCGCATGGAGACTGTGAGGTCACACACTCGCCACTGGCAGAGACACACATACAGACACGAGGCAAAACATTTAATGGTGTAAAATAAACTAGAAATATACTGTGCAAAACCACTTTGTACTTCTAATATCAATGTAATAATAAATTGACAGGCAATGCATTGATGACAATGAGCTTTGTGGAAATTTGTTTCTTTTACTTTGCTACTCCTGCTCAAAAACTAAGATTAAACAAATTGGAGACTAAACGGCCTCACTCAGACATTCCTCTTTGTGCACGTTCGGAAACATAAACATACAATTGTTGCGTGCAATGTCACTTAAATATCAACATTGTTAATTGTTGTTCCCAAATAAGAAAATTTGAAAAAGAAAACATCACCTATTTAAACTTGTGTGAAGTGTGTATGCATACACATTCATACTAACTTAATTTGCTTTTCCATTAGCAGAATGGCCTCGTCTTTCTCCTGAAGGCTCTTCTTGAGCAAGGCAATCTCTTTTTGCTTCTCCAGCAATTCTTTCTGCAGACGGTAGTTACTTTCTTCCAGAGTTTCACAGAAAGCCTTGAAGTGGCAGCAACAAGGGACAAAAAAGAAAAACAAGTTCGTGAAGTTGGCCCACCATCAGACGCATATTTACAGTCATTTTCGGACTATAAGCTGCACCCGACTACAAGACGCACCCCACAAATTTGACAAGAAAACTATTTGTTAATGTATAAGTCACATTGGACGATAAGCCAAAGTTTGACTACTACTGTAGATGTCCAATCCATTTGAAGTAGGAGGGTGGCAGCGAATGAATGCTTATTCGCTGCCATCCTCCCACTTCAAATGAATTGGACGTCAAGCGCAGTCAATGGCAGCCAATTAATGAACAAGGAAAATGCAAAAATACAGTGTATCACTAAAGTGAGTACACCCCTCGCATTTCTGAAGATATTTAAGTATATCTTTCATGGAACAACACTGACAAAAAGGTGGAAGCCTCTTCTGAAGACTGTACACAAGAAAGCCCCCCTGTCTCATCAGACCATAGGACATGGTTCCAGTAATCCATGCACTTTGTTGACATGTCTTCAGCAAACTGTTTGCGGGCTTTCTTGTGTACCGTCTTCAGAAGAGGCTTCCTCCTGGGGTGACAGCCCTGCACACCAATTTGATGTAAACTACGGCGTATGGTCTGAGCACTAACAGGCGGATCCCCCACCTCGTCAATCTCTGCAGCAATGCTGACAGCACTCCTGTAACGAGTCACATGACATTTTGGAGGGAAAATGACAAGAAGTACTCTATTTGGACATTTAGGGATGTACGTAGTTCCCATGCGGTGTACTCACCTTTTTTGCCAGGGGTTTGGATATTAATGGCTATATTTTGAGTTATTTTGAGGGGAAAATAAATCAACTTTATTATATAAGCTGCACACAGACTACTTTTCATTGTGTCAAAGTGTCATTTTGTCAGTGTTGTCCCATGAAAAGATATACTTAAGTATCTGCAGAAATGCGAGGGGTGTATTCACTTTTGTGATACATTGTATCCTTCATTACGATCAAGAGTCGTGCAGAATCAAATTTATCCCATGATAACAAAATTGTCTTAACCGGTGATAGCCCAAAACCAATAGATAACTGAGTAATCGAATATCGTATCCACCTTTTTGGCCTGCAAAATCCATATATAACACGCACTGCGCGACAACCCGGAAGCACGCTGCGTGCATGTGCGGTCATCTTGGCCATAAAAGTGTCGAAAACTAAGCACTTTACACTCATATGGATGTACAACATCATCTTAAGATGCTTAACTAACACATTCCCCCCTAACACAAATGTGCAAAGCAAATATAATGTAAACAACGCTCTCCTCGACGCAGCGAGAACGAGCAGGAGCAACCAGCCGACGTAACAGTAAAACGGTCGGGCTGATAACGGCTCTAACTTGTCATAAGAACTTTATGGAATGAAGAGGTAATCCTTACATTCGTTCATGGAAGCCCACAAACAGAAACTTCCTCTAACAGCTGGCCGTCCTCTGCTCAAAATGGGCAACTTACTCCTATTCTCGGTCCCAGAATACGCAGTGCGCATGACGTAGGACATCAACAGGAACTGACTGGCTGCTATGGGAACGAGCGCATACCCATGGAATCTTTCTGACCGGAGTATTAAAATTGCTATTAAAATCGTTTAGGATTATTTTAGATGCATATATGTTATATTTTTCTTATAGAGTATTCGACGAGGAATACGATAGACCCATTAATTGACTTTTTGGGGGAAAAAAAAATCACAATTTCTTCAAGTAATCTTATAAATAATGACTTGGCCTGTGAAAGTCTATGCAAATTCATGCAGCGACGAAGTCCCTCCATGAGTAATTATGTAGCCGTGCTTGCCGAATCGAACGTGCATAACATGCGTAAATACCGAATCGCAAATCATGCTGGTTGGAATTGATAAGAAAATCGCCAGATAAATTGCCAAATGATTCCATGGAATCGGAACACACGGAACCAGTTCTCTATAAGAATCGGTACTCGATTCCCATCCCTAATTGTCACACCTAGTTTTATTCAGGAGAAAAAAAAGTAAGTAAATTATATTTATGAAAGCTTATTGCCTGATAATTGCTGCAACGATTAATCAATTAATTTGAGTGATTCGATTGGAAAAAAGATTTGAATTAAATTTTGCTGCGTCTAGTATTCGTTTAATTAAAGTGGCGTTGTAATGGTTTATTTTGCAGTGTTTGCATTTAGTTTTATTGATTTGGGTGGATACACTGTCCTCTAGTGGCAACATTGAATATAACACAACTCATTTGTTTTATATTGTATGTAAAGTACAGCAGTCAAAGAGTACTTCACTGCAGCCATGAGAGCCTACTAGAGCGAATTTAACACCAAGAGAACATAACGTCAACATTCATGTCATTGTAAATTTTGAATGTGTTTGGTGGTTACAGAATTTGCATACAATGTGGTTCCAACAGAGGAGAGCCAGATCAGCTTTTATGTTGAAAGTAAACTATGTTCCCAGCGACCACAACAGAACGTGGGACCAAGAGGGATTTGAGCAGTTTTTTTTTTTTTTTTTGGCCGGGAGGAAGTGGTCTGTGATGGATGCCAGTATTCTCCAATGTTCTCCAATGTTCTCCAATGTTTTTATCTTATGATGTGGTCCCTAAAATTTGTAATGTTCTGTCATCGGCTGCAATGGGGGGTAACAAACAGTGCTGCTCAATCATGTCTGATAATATTAGTTCTCTATCAACAGCTAATTCAATAATCTATCTCATATACCGCAACACGTTGCAGGCATGCAAACTGGTTAGGGGTGAAAAAGGTGACAAAGTAACATGGAAACACAGCATGCGCGGAAAACTGCATTTCATAGTGCAACCAGAGACATCTCGAATTAAACAGTACATTATAATTTAACATACACAAGTCTAAATCTGTCATCCTGAAATCAGAACATATAATACGTATTAAGTAGCAAATTATACAAAATCTAAATTATAAAATATACAGTATGTCCCATTTGCATTAAGCAGAGAACAGCTGTACACCATAAAATATGAATTTACAGTACAAATTCCATTAACGTAACTATTGAGAGAGAGAGAGAGAGAGAGAGAGAGAGAGAGAGAGAGAGAGAGAGAGAGAGAGAGAGAGAGAGAGAGAGAGAGAGAGAGAGAGAGAGAGAGAGAGAGAGAGAGAGAGAGAGAGAGAAATTACAAGTCTTCAAAAGCATTAACTGTAGTCATCATAACTTTATTTACATTCAACCAAAGCAGGGATGGGCAAACTGGTCCTCAAGGGCCGCAGTGGGTCCTGGTCTTTGTTCCAACTGATCCAGCACAGAGCTTTTAACCAATGAGGTTTCAATGGAAGCAAGAAGCACCTGACTGCGATCAACTGATTGGACTTATAACACACCAGATTGGTGAAAAGGTGCCCACTTGATGGGTTGCAGCAAAAACCCGCACCCACAGCGGCCCTTTGTGGAATTGTTTGCCCACCCCTGAACCAAAGCAATTAGTCCCATGGTCCTTAACTCTGATTGAAAGGGCATCATACTGGATAAACCGAAGTACACCTGTAGGCTGTTTTATGAACGGGGGTGTGTGCGAACAGCGCGGGTACTTTCAAATGCGACCTGTAGCGGAGCTCTCCGGTTTGATAAACTCTCGATGGCTAAACAAATGAAACGACCTCCACAACAAGGCAAAACTCTTCCCTTTCTGTAATTATCGGAGAGTATAGAGGGGACTTAAATAACTCGTTGTCAAAAATAACTGGTGACCATTCAGAACTTTACTAACAAAGCCCTGAACATGACTTGTATGGAAGGCACTAGTTCATCACTCTAGTTACCTCATTGCTCATGATTTTTTTTTTTTTTAATCGTTAACAAGTGCTTTACAAAGGGGCCTTAAATAACTCGTCACAACGCCAACCGGCGACAATTCAGATCCCAACTGATGTTCGCTAACTTTACTAGCAAAGCCCTGTGTGAAAGGCGCGAGTTAGCCCCACCGCAGTTAGAGCTACCTCGAGTAACTGCGTTCTACGAGGCGGTGAAATATCGAGGACTATCTGAAGTCAGTCATCAAGAAATTAAGTGAATACTTGTGTTATAGACACCATTACAAGCGCAGGAATTGATCAAACGACACGATTGAATGATTTATGAAGACTATTATAGGCCATCACTCAAACTTCTAGCTTTAAGTTAACAATTTTTGACATTAATCTCTTACCTTGCCACAATTTCCAATGGGTTCTGCCAAAATCTGCTACATCGGCGAAACGTTTTACATTAGTCGAATTTGACACCCAGAGTACTACCATGCGCTCTAAACTTGTTTTGTTTAGATGCATACAGGAATAACGTACCAAAAAATGCCTGCAGAAAATACTTAAATGTAGTTATATCAAATAAGGATGGTTTAAAGACGCTACGTGACTAATGTGGTCAACTGCTTCAAAGCTAACACAAAAAAACACAATGGTTAAAATTATGAGAGAGTAATATATGCAAAAAGTATCTTTGAGGCAGTGAAAAGGTTCTGAATAACTAAATATAAACAAAAATAGTGAGTACTCTCCGCTTCTAACCGATGTGCGCATGCGTGGGGATGCATGAGCAAGCGCGCTGAGCATTGTGTAGACGTTTCGCTGCGTAGTAAGGAATAGTGACGGGATCTGTCGTTCACTTGAGTAAACGAATCCATTCCGGTTCGTTCAGTAAAAAGATTCGTTCAAACAAATCGTTCAACGAATCGTTCGCCCCCCTCATCTCCCTCCCAGCCCAAACGAATCGTTCGGTTACTGAACGGGAAGTGACGTTGCCGAACAAATCACCAAAGACCGCTTCGCAGTATAACTGAACGGGAAGTGACATTGCTTGGTCCCTCCCTCTCTTGCACACAGGCACCACTCGTCGTAGTTTCAGAAATGAGTGACAGGCGGTATCATTCTGCTTTCACAGACAGCCTCGTCTCCCTCCTGCTGCTGCAAAAGCGAGGGAGAACTTTCGCGTTGTCTGTCCTAGTTCTATAGGCTCAAAGTAATGGCCCGTGCTTGCATTTCGATTTAGGACCCGGTTAAACATTTTCCTTTTGTGGGGGGGAGTGGGGGTTTGGGGTCGGGGGCACACGGACTTTCTTTAGCATGATCTTGATCACATATGCTACCAGCCAACGCAGCATGCTTGCTGTCACGAAAATAAAAATAAATCGAAAGTTTCTAAATATGGAACGACCAACACATCATATTTACCTCTCGCTCTGTTGTATTTTTGTTTTTATGCTCATCACTATTATTTTAGGTCACTATTGTTAAAACTGAAGTGTAAATAGCTAGTTGCCAAATGTGCTGCTCTGAAATAAAAACAATACTACATTTTGATATTCGACAGTTTAATTGCAAATCAGTATTAAGATGATCGTATTGAATTTTTGCACTGGTATTAACAAATAAAATAATCCGGTCAGCTCCCCTGTCGCCCCCTCATCTCAGATTGTCAAATGCTGACAAGAAATAATTGTTTGCTCTTTACGATGTTGCCTTTCTACTCTCATTAGTCTGTTAAGAAAAATGTAGACATATTGCGACATCTCCCGTGTCCGCGTGCGTTGTTTTTGAGTAGCACATGATGGACGGATGGACATAATTTGTCAAATCAACACCCGACACGCTGACACGAAAAAAAATAAATAAATAAAACAGTCGGAAAAAATTGACATGTATATACAGTTTCATTGCAAATCAGTATTATGGTGATAATACTAAATATTTTTTCTGTGCACATATGAGGTAAATAACGCTGCCATGAAGCCTCCATAGTGACAGTTCTCTGCCCCCTTCACTGCCGTGAGTGCCGTCACGCGACCGCAGCTCACTTTTGCTTGCCTCGTAGCTACCCGTGTTTTTTTTTATTTATTTATTTTTAGCTACCCGTGTTTTAACTACTGCAAATTTGATAGTATGTTGTCAGTCATAGGTAGTCCCGAGTCTGTTGAGAAAAGTAGTACACTAAACCATGCTCGCTAGATTTGTGTGGTGTTTTGTCTGTTTGAGCAGCATTTGATAGGCTCCACGTTAACAAATATGTGACAAAGTCATTTCCTTTCATTTTATGACTCGTTCACCGCATAGTCATTACTGGAAAGTCAAGTTAGCAGCAAGCTAGGTCAGGCACCGGAGGACCGAATCACTGAACGGGAAGTGACAAAACTCAGTCTTTCCCCCCTGCCTGCACGCTGGCTGCTTACTGGCCACACGTGGAAATGAGTGACAGACGCCTTGATTCTGTTTCCGCTCCCTCCCCTGCCCGCGATGAGGCTGGCGTCTGATTGGTCGTGTGCGATGTCAGAAGACGCTGCCGCTTGCTCAACGCCCTCCCACGCAGCGAACAAGCGCCACCAACTTCATAGAACGAATCAGTGCAGATGGTGATTAGTTCGGTCTTGTTCACCCAAACAATTCGTTCAAAAAGACCGAATCGTTCGCGACCGATACAACACTAGTAAGGAATGGCCGAAGACCGGGCAAGAAGCTGGGATGGAGAGGGGTTCGGCCTCCTCATGGCTGATTGGTGATAACTGTGCTCCCGTCTCTTACCCTTGTCAGTTATTTGTTGTCACGAGAAGAGAGTCGCGGTGATAGGTCTATGTCATAGGACTAGAGTGTAGTTTTGAGCATGGACTACAGTTTTGAAGTTAACGGTTTCACCCGCTCGTTGACATGACCCCCCCCCCCCCCCCCCCCCCATTTTTTTCTCCTCAGATCTACGTGATTCAGAAGAACGACCCATTTTGATTTCAAAACGGTGAAATTTCGCAGAAAGGTGGCAAGTTTGCATGACTGACGTTGGATTACTGAGCGGCACACGTTCCTCACACTTCGAAGATGAAGGTTCAACCCCCAACTACAGCTATCTTTTGTAAAGTTTGCATGTCTTCTGAGTTACACGTGTGGTCAAGGGATAGCATAAATTCGTATCTCAAGTACCACGGTATGTTTGGTTAGTAGTTTGCGACTCACAGTTTTGCAGTAGGAACTTAGAATATATCTATTGCTTGTGTTTTGTGCTGTTCTTATTACAAATATGGGAGTGATCAAAAATATCATTAAAATTCATATTTCTATGTAAAACAGGATCAAGTTTTCTGCCAGCTTAGTAAGATTTCTTTTAATGTGGTCCAAAAACCCTGATGGCGCCCCAGGCTCTGGCCACCGGGAACAGAGTGTAAATCCACACTGAATACAAAGCATCACATGGCTTGTGTTTTGGGGCTTAAGAAACATGATTTTCCATCTCCATCTTATATTACCTGGCAGAGATTTGTGGGAAATAGTAACCAAAGTGTTTTCAAATTATTAATAAATGATTATAATATCGTTGTGGGAATTTCAGGAAACAGTGCCTTGCTAACTTGTGAATTTGATGTTATCACATTAATTAATCCTCAGCAACAAAAAATAAGCCATTACAAATTGCTTTTAAACATGACACGATACCAAACAACCTAAACCACCATGTGCATGTGCAAACACTTACCCTGCTCTCCTCCAAACTATCGAACGGGCCTGGCGGCTCGTCAAGGCATAAAAACTCTCTCACTGATTGGCTGTCAAACAGAGAAGGCGGCATGAATTACCCTTTATATTCAGTACAGAAAAGATCACACTCAAGCAAAAAGACAAAAAGTTTCAATTGCACTGTTACATCACATACCAGTTGGCAATGTCCTTATGTGCAACTAAGTTTTGCAAAAAGGCCTGAAGTCCCAACTGTCTGTCTTCCAGGAAGTCGTTGTCATAGTTATCTTTAAACCACCTTTTTGGGGGCAGCGCTAGCCGAAAGCCCGGAAACATATCTTTTAACTAAAACACACAAAATCAGAGATAACTGGAAGAATGATTAAGAAGGGTGTTAAAATGAGAACAAAATACACATGGAAAAATGGCACAGTTGATTTCAGTGCTGATATGTTGACAAGAAATTTCAAGAGAACCAACTAAGACGGTCGCCCTAGGGTAAAAAACAGAAGCAAACAGTAAAAAGTTAGTAAAAAGCTGTCGTACAGAAAACAATGTATAACCATGGCCATGCCCAATATCGTTCACCGATAATTATCAGCCGATAATGGCAATTATGACGTCACACAGATAATCCAGATAATAAAAAAATTCAACCGATAATGCAATCCGATAATTATATACTTGATTTTGCCTCCAAATGTGCTCAACCGAAGAATACAGCACGCCGCCTCCTCAACCCCTCCCCTCTCTGAAGCCCCTGAGGGAGGAGGGGTTGAGGAGGCGGAGTTACAAGACAAGAAGTAGTTGAATATTATGGCGGCTGTTACTAAAAAAACGACGCTCTCGCCATCTGCGAAACATGTACCGTACAAGTTCCACGAGGCAGAAAGAACGCGTCCTCATTCAAAACCACTAACCCAGCAGCCATTTAAAACTGCATCAGAAAGAATTTTGGAACATATACGAGGCTGCTGCTAGCAGCAATGCTAAAGCTATTGTAAACACTAAGCTAAACTACAGGGCTTGTGACGATACAGAGTCGGGCTGTTTGGGAATGCAGCCCAAGGCGGGTGGTAAATTCCGACGGAGCCCGCCGCTTTGGCCAGTCCGGCAGGCCGCCGCCGCCTCGCCTTAGGCGGGGCGGGCCGAGCCCGGTTCCCCGGCCTCTGGACCTCCGGCGAACACCCCGGTTTCTCGAGTGTTCCCCCACGGCGTGCGAGCAGAGCCAGGACCCGAATACGCCGCGGCGAACCGGCCGGGGCGGGCGGGCGGATTATCCGGTACGAATGTAGCTGCCGCCGAGACGAGACACAGTTGTTGTTTTTTTTACCTTAATGACACGAGAACCAAAGCCCTGGATAAAAGAAATAATGCAGTTTATACGACCACCATTCTTCATGAAAAAGTGATGTCCGGTAAGCAAGCTTATCATGACGGCACAGTGGTTATAAGATAATTTAAACATGGAGCAAACGAAGTCAGCCAGTCAATAATACATTCAGAATGTGAAATGACGAGCGGTCAGATGACTTTGTAACGCTGCCTTTATTTTCGGCTTAATAAAACTCAGGCACAAAACAACACGCACATGGATGCGAGCGCCAACTCCGTCCAAATAGTACTGCCGTGTAGCAGTTTAGCTGCTGTAACGCAAATGTCGTGAAAGCCGCAAATGTAAACAAAGCGCTGCAGAATGGGTACATGACATCTCGCTCTTTTGAGGTAATCATTTTCACAGTGTGCAACAAAGCATATAACATTAGCAATCACTTTTCAAATTATTTAACTTATTTCTTTGCTCAATTACAGTCACAGTAGATAATCAAATTCTTAAATCAATATTCTGTAGCCACAAATATTATTCAAAATCTTTCCTTCTTCAAGTTTTTTTTTTTTTTTTTAGGATTAAGTATAATAATGTATTGCTTAAAACAAGGCTGTTAAGATTATTTTCAGCTAGCTATTTTTCTTCCAAGAAATCTGAGAGAAATACACTTGAAGTGATGGCAGATAATTTCACTTATTGCCAATAGATTTACACTTAAAACTGACTAGTTTTAAGGAGGTGTGTTTCGCAGCGGATTAATGTTATATATGTTAGGAATGGCTTACTTTTAAACGCATTTTTGTACAACTTAGGTATTTACTCTGTAAGTAATTGTTGCCAAAGGTTTACCATTACACAATGTCAGACAATCTGTCATTATTTAGATGTTTGAATTGACGACTTGTTCATACATTGTGTTGAAAAAAAGAGCAATAAATTATATTTTTGCACAGTAATATTTTCTTTTGTGTATACTTTAAAATTTTACATAAATCTTTTAATAGAATTATCGGCTTGACATTATCGGTTATCGGTTGGAATGAGGAGGAAATTATCGGTTATCGGTATCGGTTGAAAAATGCATTATCGTGCATCACTAGTTGGCAGACAATCAACTATTTCATAAGCTGCTTGATTAGCTGTGAAGCAGAGCCCACATTGGATTGTGAGCCCTAGTTTTCACAGTTAATGGGTACCAGAACCCACCGCGATAAGTTTTTTTTTTTTTGTGTGTGTGTGTTCAAATTCTATATTCGGATTTAGCATTAGAAACAGATACAAATAAGACACGTTTTTTTTTCACCAAAGTATAATTAATATATATATATATATATATATATATATATACATACTTGTCCTAAAAAAATTTTGCATATTGTGATAAAGTTATTATTTTATATATTTTATAATTATTTTCTGTAATGTACTGACTAACATTAGACTTTCATATATTTTAGATTTATTACACACAACTGAAGCAGTTCAATTTTATTGTCAAGAAAAAAAGTCAAAGACCAAAAATCCCATCTCCAAAAATTAGCATATCATGAAAAGGAACTCTAAAGAAGCTACTAACCTAATCATCTGAATCAACGAAATTAACTCAAAACCCCTGCGAAAGATTCCAGAGGCTTTAAAAACTCCCAGCCTGGTTCATTACTCAAAAGCGCAATAATGGGCAAGACTGCCGACCTGACTGCTGTCCAGAAGGCCATCACTGACACCCTCAAACAAGAGGCTAAGACACAAAAAGAAATTTCTGAGCAAATAGGCTGTTCCCAGAGTGCTGTATCAAGGTACCTCAGTGGGAAGTCTGAGGGAAGGAAAAAGTGTGGCAGGAAACGCTGCACAACCAGAAGATGTGACCACACCCTGAGAAAGATTGTGGCGAAGGGCCGATTCCAGACCTTGGGGGACCTGCAGAAACAGTAGACTGAGTCTGGAGTAGAAACATCCAGAGCCACCGTGCACAGGCGTGTGCTGGAAATGGGCTACAGGTGCCACTTTTGAACCTGAAACAGCGGCAGAAGTGCCTGACATGGGCTACAGAGAAGCATCACTGGACTGTTGCTCAGTGGTCCAAAGTACTTTTTTTAGATGAAAGCAAATTTTGCATGTCATTCGGAAATCAAGGTGCCAGAGTTTGGAGGAAGACTGGGGAGAAGGAAATGCCAAAATGCCTGAAGTCCAGTGTCAAGTACCCACAGTCAATGATGGTCTGGGGTGCCATGTCTGCTGCTGGTGTTGGTCTAATGTGTTTTATCAAGGGCAGGGTCAATGCAGGTAGCTATCAGGAGATTTTGGAGCACTTCATGTTTTCATCTGCTGAAAAGCTTCATGAGATGAAGATTTCATTTTACAGCACGACCTGGCACCTGCTCACAGTGCCAAAACCACTGGTAAATGGTTTACTGACCATGGCATTACTGTGCTCAATTGGCCTGCCAACTCTCCTGATCTGAACCCCATAGAGAATCTGTGGGATACTGTGAAGCGGAAGTTGAGAGATATCAGACCCAACACTGTGGATGAGCTTAAGGCCACTATCGAAGCATCCTGGGCCTCTATAACACCTCAGCAGTGCCACAGGCTGATTGCCTCCATGCCACGCCGCATTGAAGCAGTCATTTCTGCAAAAGGATTCCCGACCAAGTATTGAGTGCATAGCTGATATAATTAATTGAAGGTTGACTTTTTTTGTATTAAAAAACACTTTTTTGTATCGGTCGGATGAAAAATGCTAATTTTTTTTAGATAGGGATTTTTGGTTTTTCTTGACTTTTTTGCCAAAATCATCAATATTAAAACAATAAAAGGCTTGAACTACTTCAGTTCTGTGTCATGAATCTAAAATATATGAAAGTCTAATGTTTATCAGTACATTACAGAAAATAATGAACTTTATCACAATATGCTATTTTTTTAGAAGGACTAGTGTGTACATATATATAAATATATATATATATATATCAAATTGTTGTTAAGCAAGTCAAATGTAATAATTATGATAAGATTTAAACATGTTACTGTCCCACCAAATTATTTTTAAACAAGAGTAAAGTACTGTAGTAGAAAAATGCTTGGCTTTATTAAATGCTTCATTGAGTGAGTCCACTCCACTTCACTGCTCACTTACATACAGTGAGTTGCCACAGCAACTGCTTAACAAATTAAACAATTATTGACGGATGAGGCGCGTTGGAAGTTCGTGACTCTGGCAAAATCAGACACAAAAATCTTAAAAAGGGTAACGCCAGTGCACGGCCTGATGAACAAAGAGCAGGGAGAGGGAGGGAGGGAGAGCGCGAGAGTGAAACTACGCGATCGGCTCGGGACAGCCCATCTGTATTTGTTTTTTTTTTTTTAATTGAAAAGGGTTTAACTCTGCGATGGACTGAGGGCGTAAAGTAGCGAGGGATCACTGTATTTGTATTGCCAGCAATCAAGCCACAGTATTTTTCGGACTATAATTCAGTTTTTTTCATAGTTTGGCCGGGTTGAGACTTATACTCTGGAGCGACTTATGTGTTAAATTATCAACACATAATTATATCATTTCACATGTTACTTTCACACTAAATCACGGAGAGGGCGCTTAAGGCCTGTGTTTCATCATTAGAAACAAAAAGCAACTGAGAAGGGCTGAACAAAATGGCACTAAATAGAAAATAATTCTGCAGATTACAAGATGCAAGTAGTGAAATATGCAGCCGAAAACGGTAGTCGAGAAGCAGAAAGAAAGTTTGGCGTTAGTGAGAAACTTGTAAGGGACTGGCGAAATGCGGATGTTACTCTTACTAAAATGAAGAAAACAATCAAATTGTTAGCATGTTCTTTATGCTATAGTTATCGGAATAGCTTCTAATAGCTATGTTAAATTACCATATCGGGCGCGTTCTCAGTTCCTTTGTTTATGCTATGGATGTCCTGAACTGACCACGTGATTGGAAATCGGGCCGATCGTGCCATATTTCAGAGGATCGGAATCGGGTGAAAAGGTCCGGGTTTTAAATTTAAAAAATGTTTGTTTTTCTGCTTCATGCTTTTACAGCCTCTCGCTCTCCATCCTGCTGCTTTTCTTGGTAAGCAGGCAGCTAAAAGTTTGATACTTAAACTTACTTAACTTACTTAAACTCAAATGCCCAAATGTGTTAATCATTATTTAGTCAATCTTTGTTGTTGAGGCCCGTTTTGGCTGTGTGAGTAAATTTGAATGCACTCACTCATATGAATGTTATGGAGAGTATTAAAAGTATGGCGTTAAAGGTGATGCGATTAAAAATGTGGGTACACCTACATTTTGTGCTGGTGCACCTTAAGAAAAAAGCCAGTGCAAAAAGTAGCAGTGGAAACTTGGTAATATACTGTACATCGCAATGCTTATTTTTTCCAATATCATTCAGGCCTAATTTATATACAAAAATATATACATTTTATACTCCAGAAGACTCCTGGAAAAAGCGGAAGAGGAAGGACTATAAAAAGTGCAGTGCTGAAGCATGTTTGGAACTTTTGTTCAAATAAAAACAAAAGCGTTCTCGGTAGGGTTGTTCCGATCATGTTTTTTTGCTCCCGATCTGATCCCGATCGTTTTAGTTTGAGTATCTGCCGGTCCCGATATTTCCCGATCAGCCTGCTTTTTTTTGCTCCCGATTCAATTCCAATCATTCCCGATAATTTTTCCCGATCATATACATTTTGGCAATGCATTAAGAAAAAAATGAATAAAACTCGGACAAATATATACATTCAATATACAGTACATAAGTACTGTATTTGTTTATTATGACACTAAATCCTCAAGATGGCATTTACAATATTAACATTCTTTCTGTGAGAGGGATCCACGGATAGAAAGACTTGTAATTCTTAAAGGATAAATGTGACTTTGTGTATTGTGACTAAATATTGCCATCTAGTGTATTTGTTGAGCTTTCAGTAAATGATACTGTAGGCATTTAACTGTTCTGCCCAAATGCATGATGGGAAGTGCAACCAAGACTGTGCGTAGTGACACCAATTGATATATCTTCTCTGCGTTGGGAAATAACACAGGGTGTTAAGAAAATGATCAACCACTACCTTTCTTCCCCACATTGCTTCCCACGATATTTCTAATTGCTGAGAGAGGGGTTTTAAGGCTTTAGCCAATTAAATAAAATAAAGACTGCCAAAATTCACTGTACTCATTTAACGCTGCCTTTTAGCTCTACATATAGGTAAAACGGCGCCATTATAGATTGAACGCGATAATGCGTGTGTGGGTCGTGCAGCACATGCGTTAATTGTGTTAAATATTTTAACGTGATTAAGTTTTTAAAAATTAATTACCGCCGTTAACGCGATAAATTTGACAGCCCTACTTTAAGCCAAAACTAAAGACTCTGGATGAGTGTAAGACATTTTGTCTGTAACGTTAAATACAGTTAGAAAACAATTTAAATAAAAAATATATATATATTTAAAAAAGGCATGTCCGAAATTTTTTGCTGATTCCGATACTTTGAAAATGACGTGATCGGACCCGATCGATGAGTTCTCGGTATCGGCTCGGGACTCGGTATTAGCAGATTCTCAAAATCAGGTGACTCTGACTCGGGTGCAAAAACATGCAACCAGGACATCCCTAGTTTATGTGTCATGTAACGTTAGCCTACCGAACACTTACGTATTCAGCCCGTTTTTCTTTATTCTATTTTTATTTTAAATCTACTTTCAAGATGACAAGTCTATTTTTGGTGTTGGATTTTATCAACCCCAAAACGTGACTTTTATTCCGCTGCGACGCATATATGTTTTTCTTCTCTCTTCATTGCACATTTTTCGGCTGGTGCAACTTCCACTCAGGTGCGATTTATAGTCTGAAAAATACGGTAATTTAATCATGGCTGCCAATCTCTATAAAAATTGGATTAAGTGTGCAGACCTAGTTGTTGAATTTTCTAAAGCCCAAGTGTGTTCAAGTTTATAAATAAAAATGAATTCCCTTCCTTCGGCCACTATGCCTTTGCCCAGCCTTTGAAACCCACCCTAATGCTGTATGTTTTAGATTTTCCTGTAAAAATTACCTTGAGTGAGTACCTTATTTTTCGGACTATAAATCGCAGTTTTTTTTTTCATAGTGTGGCAGAGTGCGTCTTATAATCTGGCGCGACTTATATGTTAAATTATTAACACATTATTATATCATTGTTGCTTGTTAGCATGTTCTGTATGCTGTAGTTATCTCATTAACTCTATGTTACATTAATATAACAGGCAGATTCTCACTTCGTTGTTTATGAGTTATGCAATGTTAGCATACCGTACACTTATTTAGTCTGTTGTATTTTTATTTTAAATTGCCTTTCAAGATAACATGTCTGTTCTTGGTGCTGGATTCTATCAAATAAATTTCCCCCCCAAATGTGACTTGTAATGAGTGAACGAATGTAATGAGACTTATATATGTTTTTTTCCTTTACATTGCGCATTTTTTGGCTGGTGCGACTTCTACTCAGGTGCGACTTATAGTCCAAAAAATACGGTAGTCTAAAATCAAATTTACCATCAATACAATTCTGATTTTAATATATGTTTTTCTTATTTTACTAGAAGTTATCAAGCTAATTTAATATGTAAATACTGTGCTAATGAAATCTAAATTGTGGTGCATTCATTTAACCATTACAGATTCACTTAATAATTCTAGACTTAAAACAAAACATGTGGAAAACATGGTGTTTTGATCAACTGTTCCCATAGCCAAATGAGACTGGAAAAAAATAATGGTCTGTATTGACACGACTGCGGCTTCATTGAAACCCACAATATGACTGTCATGTGTACTGCATGTGCTGTGGCTGTGAAAAATCTAACTTCACAAAACTAACCGCAAGGGGTGGAATACATATCTACTTACTTTAATAAAGCTACCGGTTTTTGCACAGAAGAAGGCAGGGTTTAAACTTCAGAAACATTTTACTGTTATTAAATGTAGTCTGTTCATATTGCTTCAGAACTTGGCGTTTCACAGCCATTTATGGGGCAAAGAAGTGGGGGAACATGAGGAAATGGCCAAGTCAATCACCTTACCTAAATCTAACTGTGAAACAATAAAATCCTACGTTTGGTGACATCTATGTATTGCACACTTCAGGTTGTATCGATTGGATTGTTTATCTACTTCTGCTTTGAAAAGTGGAAGGCTTACTGTATGTAGGTTACAAACTGTTGACAACCAAAAAGGTGCCGTTACAATCGATTCAATGCCCGGAGAACAAACTTGTATTGTTTTCTTATGCTGGCATGATTATTTCTGCTGAAATACATGATTCATTGTACCGCAAAAAATGGTTCTCTTCTTGAGTATTTCCCGTTAACCTGCCCATTTAAACATACTGTATGTGTCTGCACTATAGCAACACAGTAATTCATATGGCAATAGTGAGACATAATTTGCATGCAACCTGCACAGCTGTAACGCAGACATCATGGCAGGTTTTTGTGGATTTTTATTTTTGTGTGACACGTAAGATAAATCATTTTGGAAAAAAGTTTGGGTGATATGCATATACCTTTATGTATTACGGCCAAAAAGTTCTGCCTTGTTTTAACAGATGGTTTTAAGATGTTTCGATGGTGCTGCACAGGTCAAAAGTCACATTAATGCTAAAAAAAAGTTGATAAACGGTTTAGCATTTCTTGCATTTTTTTTTCTATCACAACATTGATGTTAAAGTAGGGGAATGTGGACTTGTGAATGTAAGGTTTCATATCCACCGAATACTAGGGGCATACTATACATTTACATTTTTGAGAGGCAATGTGCATTCTTTTCAGGGCAGAGCAAATGGGCGCCAGCAACACAGTGGGTGGGGGAGCAATGCTAAAGGACTGCTTCCTATTTATCACAAGGTGACAATATTTACACTACCAAGCAGGAATGCATAGTCAATATTAAACTGTAGAGCTGAAACAAATACTCGAGCAACTCGAGTAATTCAAGTTTAAATATTGATCTGAGTAATTTTATTCGGCTCAAGGAATCATTTAATTTTGCCAGCTCTAAGCATAACGTTTTGCCAAGACTACTTTTAATGCGGGACAACGAGCTGACATCACGTGCATAGAGGAAGAAGCAGTAATACCCAACTGCAATATTTGGGAAATATGTTTTCTTTATACTTGGACGATTTAAGTTCCTCTTTGAACCCCAAGGCTATAAGGACCTAAAGACTTTGCAAACAATGCAACTTGTGTTGAAAATAACCCCAACCCTTTATTTATTATTTTTGCTGTTGTTGTTGTTGTAAATTTGTTGACTGTATGTGGATTGTTCACCCCATGTTTGTATTTGTGTGAATAAAGTTTAATTAAAAAAAAAAAAAAATACCTGACTGCAGCAGACAGCAGCTACAAACTATGCCCAAGTTGCTAAAAACTATGCCCGCATGATGCTACGGTGGTAGCAGGTAGCGTCTGATGCCTGTCATAGATATCACATGTATACAGAACTAGATGCAAAATGACAGACTCAGCGGCGTTAGTAAATAGCCGCCATCTTAAAGCAGTAGGTTTCTCAGTGCTAATAAATACCGGTACTCTCCAAACGTTACTGTCCCTTGCTCACGTAACGTTAGCCCAACGGAGGGCAAGGTTTCTATTAATTATGACTACTGTCGATGCGTGGCTCACGTGTCTTACGTACAGGCTTTATTTAATTTGTAAAAACATACGAGCTGTAGAGTGATGAGGGTGTAAAATAAAAACAGAATAAAGCTAACTGTCCATTTTAGCTCAGCAGTCATTGTTGAATAAAACACCAAGTAGCCCTGGTAGCCAATATGCTTCAATACAGTATCATATATTTATTTTGAACATTGCAAAAACTCAAAATCCTATCATGTTTAGACTAACTTAAAACTAAACTAGAACTTAGCTTAACACAAATGGAAATTAAATTGAAACGCGTGGGAAAAACACCTAACTTTTAAGTAATGTGTGTTATCAAGTTTAATGACATTTTTAGGTAAGAAATAAGATTTTTTATTTTTTATAAGATCTAGAAGTTTTTTGAGTGAAAGCAGTGAATTTGTTTGAGTTGCAATTGTTGTCCGTTTTCAGCAATGTACATAAAAAATAAAGACATTGATTGACTGAAAATGGTTCAATATTGGATGAAATGTCTTGTTTTCTCATGTATATTTATAATTGCTCTTTACCTGGAAAAAAAAAAAAAAAAAAAAAAAAAAAAGTTATATCCGATTACTCGATTAATCAATAGAATTTTCAGAGAATTCTTAATTGCTGCAGCCCAACTAAATTGTATGGGTAAATGTTTTAAGGGACAAACACTATCTCTGAATTGTGGAGAAGAAATTTGGAATTTTCATAATATCCAGTAACATTGCGTTTTTTTTTTGGTTGTTCTTTTTTTATGGCTGACAAACTCCTTCACGGTTAAATCCACTAGTTGGCGGTAATGTAACGAGCTGGTTTGCCAAGGGAAAATACAACAGAAGAAGGTGGATGCGGGCAATGTGTGGACTATGTAGAGTGGGTTATAATTGGGATAGCCAGACAGTACTTGCGCGCAATGGCGAAAAGGAAAATAGGTGACTACTTTCTAACAAACCCGCCGGCACTGTTTCAAAGGAGGCTGACGGGGATAATAAATCTAACCCTCAACCCTGGTAAAATGCGAAAGTCATCGCCGTTGAGGTGAGAGCCAAAACACAAGGCACGGTGCGACTGCAGCGGCAGTGACACGCACCGCCCTCTGCCTGTGCGTCATCGTTCGTCTAGCTATGAATTTGGAGTGCATTTTAAAATTTCCAGTCTTTTCTGAGTGCCAAAAACTTCCCATAGTGCTGCTTTTTTATCTAAGTCCCAGGAATCATGCCAAGAAGTATCATAAAGTATGTGCTGGCCGCACACTGCTAAAATGATGCGCTCCTCCATGTTGAAAAGTTTGCCTCGTGGATGTTAATTTCCGGGTTGGCCAGTTTCTTCGGGGTGATTTTTACATTTATAAATCCGTTGCCGATTGGTTGCAGTGCCAGGTAATAGCGACAGAAATAGAACAAAATTCCCATGTTAACCTATTTTCCAAGCAGTATACTGGTTGATGTCCAAAACTGTTAGAGCAAAAAAACAACAAAAATCTTATTAACAGAGCAGACCATGTAGTTTTAAAATGACTGCTGTCTTGCTCTTATCTTGTCATCATTTTTAATGGATTTTCATCTAATATGACCAAAAAACAGACACAGCTGCTTTTTTTGACAGCAGGAAAATTCATTCGTTTCAAATAAATGACTGTGAGGCTGACAGTGTTGAAAACCTGCAGACTGTAGCTAAAACTCTAGGCCTTTCTGGCATGATTAGACACCCCCCCCCACTACACACTGACCCGTAAGTATTGAGTGCCATGATTAAATCAGATTCCATCAGTGGCTATCTAATATAGTTAAGTTAGTTTTAAAATATGCATTTTAACACCGAAATCATCCATATTGTCTTAGGCAAAGAATCAAGAAATTTGGGTCACAGATGATTGACATTAATTTTGTATATTCCCGTGGAAAAAGCGGTGAGAATCCCATTTGTTGTGGACTTTGTTGTTGTGAACAAACTGTCCTGCTCTAGTTAATTTAGAGTGGTTGACTGTTTGGGAATAGTGGGCCTCTTTGTTTCGCTGAAATCACTTCAACTGTGTGATCCGAAACAAAACAAAAACGTCAGGGAAAACAAAAGGCTTAATTGTTGTCAAATCCCTAGGCAAATCCAGAATTGCAATTTGAGCTTCACGTTGAAATTATTTCCCTCCATATGAAAATAAATGTCCACTGGCAACGCACCTTTTCATTCAGTCTGGAAAAGTCTGCATACCTCCTGAAAATAACCCAGCTCTCATCCGTGGTTTTCCTTACGAGGATCTTATAGACCTTAAACAGAACACATAAGACACATATGTAAAACAGACTTGGTTGAAATTAACAGGATTATTTTAAGACTGAAAAATAAGTTTTCTAACCCATTATTATTACATGCATACAAATGAGGAAGTGAGCTTAGGCCGAATCAGTTTTAAACAAGTATGTTGTGTAAAACGTCTGAAAACTGTGACAATACAACTTAAACTGTGACAATACAACTTGACAATTCGAGACATACAGTATTTGCTTGAATGTTCCTAATTTGTTTGGGGGAAAAAAACATAGAAACCAATGATGGTTCATTTGCTGCAGTGAGGTCAACAGCCCATTAAAAGGGGCTATCTCAGAATGTGCTGAAAACAGTAAAAAAACTTAAATAACTATTGAATTTTTAAAGTTTTATTTCTTTTTTTAAATTTGTAGGTTACAACTTGAGACTTGCAGATCAGTGACTTAGACCCACCTCTCCCAAGCTGTGCTGCAAAAGAACAGGCATCAATCAGGTTTACTTGAAGGGATAAAACTAAAGCGAAGATGAAGGTATATGATGCCCCTTCATTGTAAAATAGTAACATGATTTATGGTTTTTAATATTTGTTATCCCACAGAGAAGAGAGAATTTATACTGGTACGTATTTCTCCTATACAATATGTTCCATTTGTGTGTGTTGCTACTCCATGTACTAAAGTACGGTAATAATTATAATTATATACAGTACATCATAACGATGTTGGTTTCCATTCGCCCATTTACAGCGTTTTGTATTATGTTACTATTACGCGCCAACACTTTTACGAGACAAAATTATAGGTCTTTAAAATGTGCTTTAATTACAATGTTTAATTGTCGTTGGTTTTAGAATGTGTAAGTTTTGCAGTAAACTTCAAATGAGAGTTAACAATAAACAGCTTGAAACAAGAATGCTTGCTATATCCCAGATGCCACATTCTCTGCTTTTTTACCGTAAACTTTGCCCTCTCCTCCATGACCTCATATCCAAGCACTGTTGGGGTGATAGGTCTTTCCTCTCCTCCTCCTTGATGGCTCTCTACTGGAGCCGATATTGAACGGGGGCAACTTGAATACTCCACTGACCGCTCAAAAGTTCCGTTTTCTCCATTTTGCATGACAGGGCTACCGAGAGGCGGTGGCGTCTGGCTTCGACTGCTTCTGTCCATACAACGGGACTGACGATGGGAGCTTCCACATCTTCTTCCATGTTTGTCCACAGCTGAACCGGTTATTGGGGATGAAGACTCGGAGCTGCTGGAGACGCTTCCGAGCGAGGAAGCCCGTGGCGGCCTTCTCAGTTTATTACTATAACTTGATGAGGCTCTGTCCATGGGTACTGGGACAGGCACAAACGGCGATGCCATCGTCCTGCTAATGACAGTCACTGCCGCCCCAACCTGACAACGTGCTCAGGCACAGATTGATGTGTCCTGACGCTCAGTCACAGGTGCTGGCAAAGATGTTCAACAACCTGGACAAAATGTTACAAAATGTTTGATAAGTACGTTTCATTGAACCTACACATTTATCTTAAATACAGGTTACAAAACAAATCGATCCATCTTTCGTTGAAGCCAATCCTAGCTAACTTTGAGCAAGAGGTTCTGACAACCGCAGGTTACATACAGACATACAACCATTCACATTCACACCAAAGGACAATTTACAGTCTTGAAAGACACTAACCCCCAAGTGCTGCGCTCAGCTGCGTTCCGAACGACTTATCAAATACGATTGTATTTTAATCAATGGTTCAAATGATCCGGATCCACTTAAGTCCATCCTCTCCGGTCGGTTAAAACTAAAATACATATGGTCTTTTTTCTGGTTTGTCAACCTGCGGCCGGATCAAGTCCTGGCATTTAGCACGCACCAAACAGGGAATATAGCGACAGCAATATCCTTCCAAAGTAATTAACGTTTATAAAAATACTCTGCATCAAATTCTAATTATATTTTATTGAAATTTACACAAAACAAATGTATATAGCTCATTTGCATGTCATGTACAGTGCTTGTGTGTCTCCAAACAAAATATATTTTGTAATGACTATAGGAAATTACATTTGTACTAAAACTTTTGTACCGTCACTAGGAATACTGTCGGCGCTGCAATCATGCGTCAGCGCGACACTCATATTTGTGCATTTAATGCGGTTACTGACACCACGAGGGTATATAGTTGTGAGGTGCAGGACCTGAGTGAGTCCGGAGATAAAGGAACAGTAAATATTGAGCTAGACTTCTGTGCTGATTTACTGAAGTTGATTTCTATGATTGTATGCGCGCACGTGCATGTGTAGATTTGTAGGGGGGTGGGGGTTGACTCCGTGGGTTGTTGTGTGCTTTTGTGTGTGTTGAACGGAATTAAACTTTACTATTGCCCTTTGTGCATTTTTGGTCCATATATGTGTGGGGTTTTTTTCTGAAAATTGTAACAGTGATAAACTTTGTGCTGATCTGATCACATGGTCTCCTCCGTTTTGCGCATGTGCATCCAGAGCATCCAGTCCAGAGGTATATGTACCGCAGGTCATCTGGAACCAGTCTCCTGTACAGTATGTTCCAAGAACAACAACCAAGCAGGGTGAGGCAGCATTTAGTTGTTATGCTCCTCACCTCTGGAACAAGTTACCTGAAGGTCTGAAGTATGCTCAAACTGTTGGCTCCTTTAAATCAGGGCTAAAAAACGCTTTTGTTTAGCACTGCATATCCACAACTGTCTATATACTGCAATCTATTTGCTTTCTATTCCTCCTTGTGCTTATCTCCATTGCTGATTTCAATTATTAGCAGCAGTAGTATTTGTTTATTTTTTTATTCTATTCGTGATTAAATGTGATTTTTATTAGGGCTGTCAAACGATTAAAATTTTTAATCGAGTTAATTACAGCTTAAAAATTAATTAATCGTAATTAATCGCAATTAATTGCAATTCAAACCATCAATAAAATATGCCATATTTTTCTGTAAATTATTGTTGGAATGGAAAGATAAGACAAGATGGATATATACATTCAACATACGGTACATAAGGACTGTATTTGTTTATTATAACAATAAATCAACAAGATGGCATTAACATTATTAACATTCTGTTAAAGTGATCCATGGATAGAAAGACTTGTAGTTCTTAAAAGACGAATATTAGTACAAGTTATAGAAATGTTATATTAAAACGCCTCTTAATGTTTTCGTTTTATTAAAATTTGTAAAAATTTCAATCAAAAAATAAACTAGTAGCCCTATTCTGTCCTCAATGTGTGTGAGTACACAAATTGACAGATAGCGAACATAAGTTCCAAAAAGAAATCAGACGGTGTGGCAAAGTTGCATGGGCTTTACTGAAGTCATCTCTTTTTGACAGGAGCACGTTTCTTGTATTTTTGTAAAACTGAAAATAACAAGGCAATGTGTCAATAACTTGCATAAATCACAAAATAACATAAAATGTACACACACGTGTCCATTTGAGCAGTAGCACTAGCCAATTAGCTCACAAGCATCTAACAATGTAACTGCATTTCACAATATATGTGAACAAATTCAAATACACATCATCAATAACTATCCAATGCTCATGAATATAAACAAAGGAGGAATATAACTCACAAGTGATGCATGTATTAGACACAAACAGTGTGATGGGGCTATGAGAACTGCCACTGAATACTGGATGCGGACGTTAGCTGGTCTGAATAGCACTGTCTATAGACCCTACCCACGTGACGTCACAACTCCGCTCTCCTGAATGGTACCGCCCAATTGTCCGTCAAAACATAGTGTTAACCTGTTACGGCTACGTACATTCCTCCTATTTACGGCGTGTTTTTCTGCTCCTTAACATTAATAATCAAAATGGTGAAGGCGTGTGTGGCTGTTGGTTGCACTAACAGAGAAGATGGAAGGAGAGACTTGAAGTTTTACCGTATTCCGAGGGATCCAAAGAGGAAAGTGAAATGGACGGCTGCAATTCGACGTGAAAACTGGCCACCAAAAAATCACCACAGACTATGTAGTAGTCATTTTATATCCGGTAAGATGCATTTAAGATATACTTAGAGGGTTTTGGGCTGACAAATAACCACAATTAAGATCATTGCTAGGCTAATCGCCGACAACATACACGTATGTATGTAGTGAGAGTGCTATCGCTAAACCATATAAACATTAAAAGCCTTAACTCCATTGACAAACGACATGAAATACATTAGACTTGACAGTGGATGTTAGCAATAACAAAAGATTTTGAATTGAAAATTTCGTAACTCACCTTTCCAAGCACAAGATAGATTCCTGCCGAATTTTCGTGGACGAGGACCTGTTTCACCCAACCAGCAACGAAGTATTTATAAGCCTCCAAGCTCTTGAAGTTTTTCAAATTTTCGTGAGAATAGGCTGATTTTTATGTGGACAAGATAATTGTAAATATCAGCGTAGCAGATGTCAGGCAGACAGAGCGAAGACAGTGGGTTGAAAAACATCGATTTGGGCATCAAATATGGATCTGGCGACTGTATAGAACGAAGCTTTTCCACATAACGCCTTTTATGCAACACATCCAGTGAGTTTACGGCATCAGAAAGCACCGGGTCTTCCATGAAATGCATTTTAAATTCCTCGATCAATTGAAACCAATGCTAATACAGAGACAAAATGACGGACAAGTGGGCGGAACCATACAGCGAGCACGTGGTTTTGTGACGTCGGTGGGTAGGGTCTATTAGTGTGAGTTCGCGTCGACATATAAGCACGTCAGAAAAGCGCGCCGAAACCCAAATAATCAGCTGCACTGAATCGCCAGCAGAGGGTGACATTACGCCACATAACATATGCAAGTCACACCCAAGCGCCAGCAGAGGGCGGAAAAACTCCATAAAACACAATTAACAAGTTGGCCTTTCACTGTACTGACATTTAAATCTGTCTGAGCGGGCCTAGTGCGTTAATTGCGTCAAATATTTTAACGTGATTAATTTAAAACATTAATTAACGCCCGTTAACGCGATAATTTTGACAGCCCTAATTTTTATATATAATTTTATTTCCTATTTCGACCGTTGTTGCGCTCTATTGATTTTAATGTGATTTTTATGATCTTCATGTGGTGTAAAGCACTTTGAATTGCCTTGTGTTGAATTGTGCTATATACAGTGGGGCAAATAAGTATTTAGTCAACCACTAATTGTGCAAGTTCTCCCACTTGAAAATATTAGAGAGGCCTGTAATTGTCAACATGGTTAAACCTCAACCATGAGAGACAAAATGTGGGGGGAAAAAAAAGAAAATCAAATGTTTGATTTTTAAAGAATTTATTTGCAAATCATGGTGGAAAATAAGTATTTACCAAAAGTTCATCTCAATACTTTGTTATGTACCCTTTGTTGGCAATAATGGAGGCCAAACGTTTTCTGTAACTCTTCACAAGCTTTTCGCACACTGTTGTTGGTATTTTTGGCCCATTCCTCCATGCAGATCTCTTCTACAGCAGTGATGTTTTGGGGCTGTCGTTGGGCAACACGGACTTTCAACTCCCTCCTCACCCCATGGCGTCAAAATGATAACAAGAACGGGGAGCAAAAATCCCAGAACCACACGGGGGGACCTAGTGAATGACCTACAGAGAGCTGGGACAACAGTAACAAAGGCTACTATCAGTAACACAATTCACTGCCAGGGACTCAAATCCTGCACTGCCCGACGTATCCCCCTGCTAAAGAAAGTACACGTCCAGGCCCGTCTGCAGTTCGCTAGAGAGCATTTGGATGATCCAGAAGAGGACTAGGAGAATGTGTTATGGTCAGATGAAACCAAAATAGAACTTTTTGGAAGAAACATAGGTTCTCCTGTTTGGAGGAAAAAGAACACTGAATATCACCATGCCCACTGTGAAGCATGGGGGTGGAAACATCATGCTTTGGAGCTGTTTTTCTGCAAAGGGACCAGGACGACTGATCTGTGTAAATGAAAGAATGTATGGGGCCATATATTTTGAGTGAAAATCTCCTTCCAAGGGCATTGAAGATAAGACGTGGCTGGGTCTTTCAGCATGACAATGATCCCAAACACAAAGCCAGGGCAACAAAGGAGTGGCTTCGTAAGAAGCATTTCAAGGTCCTGGAAAGGCCTAGCCAGTCTCCAGGTCTCAACCCCATAGAAAATCTGGTGAGGGAGTTGAAAGTCTGTGTTGCCCAACGACAGCCCCAAAACATCACTGCTCTAGAGGAGATCTGCATGAGGAATGGGCCAAAATACCAGCAACAGTGTGTGAAAAGCTTGTGAAGAGTTACAGAAAATGTTTGGCCTTTGTTATTGCCAACAAAGGGTACATAACAAAGTATTGAGATGAACTTTTGGTATTGACCAAAGACTTATTTTCCAGCATGATTTGCAAATAAATTATTTTTTTTAAAAATCAAACGATGTGATTTTCTGTTTTTTTCCCCCCACCACATTCTGTCTCTCATGGTTGGAGTTTAATCATGTTGACAATTACAGGCCTCTCTATTATTTTCAAGTGGGAGAACTTGCACAATTAGTGGTTGACTCAATACTTATTTGCCCCACTGCAAATAAATTTGCATTGCCTTGCATGAGATACAGTACGTA
The DNA here is from genome assembly GCF_030265065.1 of Corythoichthys intestinalis. Lineage (NCBI taxonomy): Eukaryota > Metazoa > Chordata > Actinopteri > Syngnathiformes > Syngnathidae > Corythoichthys > Corythoichthys intestinalis. Next base: position 28,267,233 of record NC_080414.1, on the reverse strand, counting down.
TGCAGTGGGCATTGAGCATCTCGGCCCCCACACTGGCGGTCCGAATCAGAGCTGAGCGCAGTGCACACGGAGATAATGGAATTAGGGGGTACAAGGTACATTTTGTACTTGGGCTGAACATGGTAACATTAGGGGGAAATTCTACCATTTCCGCACCAGAAGGATCTTGGACTTGTATCCCTAAATACTACTGAACTGTATCATTCCATGCAATACATAATAAATCAATCAAGGAAGTACACATTGTGTTTGCATGTTTTGAAAAGCATGCAAACCATCTTACTGTCAGACAGCCCTCCCAGTCTGTGGGTGTGTGTCCCATTAGAAGCCATATACAGTACCTACAAAGGCCTTACTAAATGTATTAAAAAAAAAAAAAAAAATTGACTTCATTGTATTTTTAGAAAAACTTTACAAATGTTTATTGTTACATTTAATGAGAATGTCTGGCGTACATGCTTTTGGCTTTTTCAAAATAGATGACTACAGTTATATTTGTTTTTACAACTTTATGGACTGATCAAATGTTTTGACTTGCCATAGGTTCTACACTCTTGATGCTTCCCATGCACTAGTTAAACTGGAACGAAACCAATCCAGCTGCTTGACTGATCACCGTTTGTGGACAGCACAAATAGCAACTTGATAAAAGTCATACTACAAGAACTGAATCAAGTCCAGTCCTTCAAAGCATCTTACAAGACACTATTTTTGGAAGGCAGTTTGAGATTCTTATATCCTTGATATCCAGCCTGAGGTACATGTAATGGTACACTATTTATTCCTATTAGTCAAACAATTCATTAACACTAGGAGAATGACTCCCTTACTAGTGACGTTGCGTTACTGACTTTTGACATTTCTTAACACTAGTAGAAGAACTTTGACGTATTAATATGACAGGATTCTCATTGTGTGCCTAGTAGAGTTAAAGTGCAATGGTTTGATAGTGAAGTTTAACAGTGTTCTAGTATGAGTCCAAATGTTGCACTACACACACACACACACACACACACACACACACACACACACACACACACACACACACACACACACACACACACACACACTCGATCGTAGTAACGTGCAATGTGGCTTTTCTCATTGTGGGGATGCTTCTCATTGACTAGTATACACACTTGTAAAGGAATACATTAACAGAGACACACAATTGACGTTAAGGCGCACTCAATTAAATTGCAGGCAGCTGGCAACTGCATCAGTCACTACCACGAGCCTTTCCATACAAATTCGGCTTAAATTACTAAAATAGTTGAGGTTCCAAATAAATTCCTTCTGACATCCAATTAAGAAACGTCTCTTTAGGTTGTCATGTAGAAGCATTTTCGAAATTAAGAGTTATAGATCACATTATTGTACCAAGTTGGCTAGTAAGCTAGCATGCGCGGACACTGGGCAGTTTAAAACAAATACAAAAGGGAATATACCAACCTTCCGACCTACCGTAAGGCATGTGACGTTCTCCTTCATAAGGACTCTTGTTTATATTCAAACAGGAAATATTATTGTGTTGTTGTTGTTGTTTATCCATTTGACATCGCACAGTCATCTGCCCTTCTGTATCATGTTAGCTTGCTTGAGTTTCACAGTCCATAACTAGCAATGATCTATGACAGCAACTTGAGGGCGCTATAAACACGGAAATGGTTCCTTTATTATGGCACTCGTGCTTTATTCTAAAGTTCAGTACAGCACTGTGTCAATAACATTATTTGGATAATGGATTCCTTCGACTCACTAGGGTCGCAACGGTGATGGAGTCAAGAACACTCAAAATTTATATGATTATATTATAAACTCATACCAGCATGGCCACGCAATTTTCTGGGGCTCATCAAGTCGTTGGGCCATTTTGAAGTAATCATTTGAACAAGGGAGTAGATTTGGTCTCAACATTGGTAGGGACGATACAACAGCATAGCCTGCATTGAGTTATAGCTTAAGGTGACCATATTTTGATTTCTAAAAAAATGGGCCACTCAGCCCGGCCTCAAGATACTTGAATTTTACTCGAAGTTCACTCAAAGATGCCTATATCACTTTAATATATTTAAAGTGTGCCCCCTTCACTCTGAATGGAAAAATGCAGTTTGAGAAAAAAATAAATAATGACTTTAAAAAAAAAAAATATATATATATATATATATATATATATATATATATATATATATATATATATATATATATATATATATATATATATACAGTGCCTTGCAAAAGTATTCGGCCCCCTTGAACCTTGCAACCTTTCGCCACATTTCAGGCTTCAAACATAAAGATATAAAATTTTAATTTTTTGTCAAGAATCAACAACAAGTGGGACACAATCGTGAAGTGGAACAAAATTTATTGGATAATTTAAACTTTTTTAACAAATAAAAAACTGAAAAGTGGGGCGTGCAATATTATTCGGCCCCCTTGTGTTAATACTTTGTAGCGCCACCTTTTGCTCCAATTACAGCTGCAAGTCGCTTGGGGTATGTTTCTATCAGTTTTGCACATCGAGAGACTGACATTCTTGCCCATTCTTCCTTGCAAAACAGCTCGAGCTCAGTGAGGTTGGATGGAGAGTGTTTGTGAACAGCAGTCTTCAGCTCTTTCCACAGATTCTCGATTGGATTCAGGTCTGGACTTTGACTTGGCCATTCTAACACCTGGATACGTTTATTTATGAACCATTCCATTGTATATTTGGCTTTATGTTTTGGATCATTGTCCTGTTGGAAGATAAATCTCCGTCCCAGTCTCAGGTCTTGTGCAGATACCAACAGGTTTTCTTCCAGAATGTTCCTGTATTTGGCTGCATCCATCTTCCTGTCAATTTTAACCATCTTCCCTGTCCCTGCTGAAGAAAAGCAGGCCCAAACCATGATGCTGCCACCACCATGTTTGACAGTGGGGATGGTGTGTTCAGGGTGATGAGCTGTGTTGCTTTTACGCCAAACATATCGTTTTGCATTGTGGCCAAAAAGTTCAATTTTGGTTTCATCTGACCAGAGCACCTTCTTCCACATGTTTGGTGTGTCTCCCAGGTGGCTTGTGGCAAACTTTAAACAAGACTTTTTATGGATATCTTTGAGAAATGGCTTTCTTCTTGCCACTCTTCCATAAAGGCCAGATTTGTGCAGTGTACGACTGATTGTTGTCCTATGGACAGACTCTCCCACCTCAGCTGTAGATCTCTGCAGTTCATCCAGAGTGATCATGGGCCTCTTGGCTCCATCTCTGATCAGTTTTCTCCTTGTTTGAGAAGAAAGTTTGGAAGGACGGCCGGGTCTTGGTAGATTTGCAGTGGTCTGATGCTCCTTCCATTTCAATATGATGGCTTGCACAATGCTCCTTGAGATGTTTAAAGCTTGGGAAATCTTTTTGTATCCAAATCCGGCTTTAAACTTCTCCACAACAGTATCTTGGACCTGCCTGGTGTGTTCCTTGGTTTTCATAATGCTCTCTGCACTTTAAACAGAACCCTGAGACTATCACAGATCAGGTGCATTTATACGGAGACTTGATTACACACAGGGGGATTCTATTTATCATCATCGGTCATTTAGGACAACATTGGATCATTCAGAGATCCTCACTGAATTTCTGGAGTGAGTTTGCTGCACTGAAAGTAAAGGGGCCGAATAATATTGCACGCCCCACTTTTCAGTTTTTTATTTGTTAAAAAAGTTTAAATTATCCAATAAATGTTGTTCCACTTCACGATTGTGTCCCACTTGTTGTTGATTCTTGACAAAAAAATTAAATTTCATATCTTTATGTTTGAAGCCTGAAATGTGGCGAAAGGTTGCAAGATTCAAGGGGGCCGAATACTTTTGCAAGGCACTGTATATATATATAGTATATATATATATATAATATATATATAAAATGCAGACCCATAGAAATGTAGTCCAGTCAATACACATACACACAGTAGGCTATGTGCCAACTAAACATTTTTATAAATTACTATCACGGCAATTGTCCTTGACAAATTATTCCCATTCAATTGATGTTCTCATTCAAGGTTCTAGATTGCACACAAACAAAACCGAAATAAACTGACAAACTATTCAATCAGCATGTTTCCAAACGTAGCAGTTCAAAACTACGTTTCCCATAATGTCTAGCGCGGTTTAGCTTACTGAAAGCTAGCTGAGGCAAAAATCAAACTTTGCTATGAAAGTTTACAATCATCAGCAGCGCGCTTATGCGACACCAAACGGGATTTTCCAGTCAAAGCTCCGACAGAAGTCAACAGTTTCCATTATCTACGTATTTATCATTTAAAAAAAAAAAAAAAACAGGCATTGTGGCCAAATCGTCAACCCAGTAGATGGCGGTAATGCCTCATGATAGGGGTAAACTGCCAACAAAAACAAGAAGAACTACTACTTCCCTGCATTCTAGTAGGAGCCATATCAACTGCTGCCACCCAGCGGCCGGATGGATTCTCTTCAAATTGGTCCCGTGAAAAATCATAAAAACCGGACATTTTTATACATTTATAAAACCCGCCTGGACCACGAGGACACTACGTGAAAGTAGGACTTGTCCGGGCAAAAGAGGACATTTGGTCACCCTATTATAGCTATTAATTTTCATGTGTATTGGTTCAGGTGATACAACTTTCAATTCAAACCTTTGTTTTCAGAAACTATGGAAAAGAAAAAAAAAACCATTTTGAAGTGCAAGTCCCTTTATTAAAAAAAAACAAGCGCTATCCAAGAATGGGTCCACTTCTTAGATTCAAACTAAAGTATTGTAACACAAAAGTGGTGTGGGGAAAAAAATGGGGAAAAAAAAAATCTGAGATATCCAAGGACAGATCTAAATCATACTAGACTACCCCAAGACTCGAACCAAAGTACTCTCATGAAATTCTGATGGGTGATTTCATTTCACAGATTTTTTTTTCATGTCAGCTCATGTACATGTCAGCGTTTTCTTGAAGTGGATGCATTCTTGGATAGCTCCTTTTTTTTTTTTTTTTTTTTTTTTAATCAAGGGACTTGCACTCTGAAGCCACCATTTTGCATTACCGTAATGCACATAATGTATACAATGATCCAAATGAGGGATGGCTAGCTTGACTTTATTCTTCCTTGTAAAGGCTGGCCTGACTGCAGTCATTATGCAGGTTAGCAAGTTCACACATTTTAATGTCATGCTAATTCTACATGCAGGTTGAACCTTCAGTAGCAAAATTAGTGGTGGTGGTTTCCCCAACCTCCACAGCATTGATCTCTTTTTGCATTACTTAGAGTGGCTGCTGCTGGCTGAAAAAAACCTTCTAATTCCTTCCTCAGATTCAGAGATTTATTTGTCATTGACACCAGCTCTCACAAGATGACAACAGATGACAAAAAAAATTCCGTTCGATGACTGAGCATCGGGCCGCCGCAGAAGTTCCACGCCGCACACTTCTCTCTCTTCTTCAGAAATTACAGAGCAAATTACAAGTAGACACACATATATCATACAACATAGCAGGGATATGACACGACGCACAGGTCATGTGCAGGGATTTTTTTTTTTCGGGGGTCAGTGATAGTGAGGAAAAAGGCAGTGGTGGACTGGAGGGGTGGGGGGGCGTGAGTGTGTGTATGCACAAGTGTATCAGTATTTGTACGTGTCTGTAGACACTCTTCCAGGGGGCGGAGGAGGCAGCATGTTGTCGACATGAATCTGTCGGGTCTGTGTGTGAGTGCGTGTGTGTCTGTGTGGTAGGTCAAATCATTAGCCAATCAAACGTGTGTTTGAAGGGGAAAAAATGGACCGGCACGTTCACCAAGTGAAAACGGATAAACGTAAGTCAGAACATAATTAAATTAATTCTCTTCGTAATGGTAGGGTCTATTCTATCCTTACAACATATGAGAGGGCAATCTACATTTGTTAAATGACTGAACTAATTATAAAATGCAAATAAGGTTGCTTAATAGACCCTACTCACCGATGTCACAGAATGACGTGTCGCTGTATCCGGCCGCCATATTGTCTGTCTCTGTTTAGCCCTATTCTCAATGGTTTCAATTAGTCGTTCAGTTTATAGAGCAATTCATGGAAGCCCCAGTGCTTTCAGACGCTGTAAACTCATTGGATGCGTTGCATAAAAGGCGTCATGTGGAAAAGCTTCAGTCTATCCATTCGCCAGATCCATATTTGATGGCTAAATAGAAATTTTTCCACCCGCTGTCTTCGCCCTCTCTGCCTGACATCTGCTACCCTGACATTTACAACTATCTTTTCCACAGAAACTCGGCCTATTCTCACGAAACTTTGAAAAACATTAAGAGCAGCACTCTAAGCAACATTACCCTGTGTCATTTCTAAAATGGCGACAATCCAAAAAAAAAAAAAAGTTGACTGCGATGGCCGACGCTTCAAGGATAGGTGGATATTGGGCTATTTCTTCAATAAAACACGCAACAACTGTGTCTGCCTCATTTGCAAAGAGACAGTCGCTGTTTTCAAAGAGTTCGATGTGACACGATAATAATAAGACACGCTGACATGTACAAAATGAGGGGCGGCTAGCTTGACTTCATTTTAACGAGTGGGGGGTGGCTTGACCGCAGTTTCGCAAGAGCCCGAGTGTCGAAAGAGAACGCCACAGAGACGAGACTGTTGAAATTATAAATTTAAAAAAATTATAAAGCAAATGTGACACACAGAAGGGCTTGCTAACATTTCTTTAAATATATTGTTCTATGTAAATCAGCCAAGGTAGCCCCCCGCATTTTTACCACACCAAATCTGGCCCCCTTTGCAAAAGGTTTGGACACACCTGTTTAACTGATGATCCGTAGACGAGGCCAGCTTCTTTCACTTGGTACCAGCTAAATATTATTCAAAATGTAATGATGGTGGAAGAAATAAGCATCTTGAATTTGAAACTGGATGTTGTCGGCGATTAGCCTCGCAATGATCTTAATTGTGGTTGTCAGCCCAAAACCCTCTAAATATATATTAAATGCATCTTACCAGATATAAAATGACTACTACATAATTTGTGATAATCGTTTGGAGTCCAGTTTTCTTGTCGAATTGCAGCAGTCCATCTCGCTCTCCTCTCCGGGTCTCTCGGAATACGGTAGAACTTCAAGTCTCTCCGTCTATCTTCTCTGTTATTGCAACCAACTGCCACACACGCCTTCACCATTTTGATTATTAATGTTAACGAGCAGAAAAACACCCCATAATAGGAGGAATTTACGTAGCAGTAATGCTTCAAAACGACGAGTAGACGGACAATATGGCGCGGAAGCGTGGTTGTGACGTCATGTGAGTAGGGTCTGTAGTTGGTGGGGACAATTTGCGCATCCTGAAAAGTTGGTTGTGTTATGTCCCTACCATCCCTATGCAAACCTACGCCCTTGCATTTGAAAGTATCCAAATGTAATATTTTGGCTATTTCGTATTTATAAACCTCATTGCATCGGATTTCAAACTGCCAGCAGAGGTAGCAAAATACTCTAGGAAAAGAAAAGAATATTTTTATTTTATATTTTTAATTCAACTCATATAAACTCATTGAGCTTAAGTACATTCCAGTGTGTGTTTTGTTTGTTTGTTTGTTTGTTTACGATCAAATATTCAAAAGTCGCATTTAGACAACCTAATAATAATGAATAACCATGTCTACACACAAGTCAGTCTTTTTCTTATTAACTTACACATTGTTTGTCATGAGAAAAGGCAAAAAAGCCACGTTAGTAGACATACTGCATTGGTGGATGACTACTTGTCACATAGATTTGAAGTTGTGAGTTAAAATCTTGGCCTCCTGTGGATATTTGCATGTTTTAACACTTAGCAAATGACAAGCAAATGTTACATTTGTACTTTTGTGCAACAAGCTCAGCAGGCCATCAAAGAGTCTCATTTTAAAGATGTTAATTGTGGCCCTGATGACGGATCTGTGGTTGATTCCAGAAGAATATGTCTAGTCGTGCATGAAGGTGTGGCGGTGTTGCCTGGGAAAGTGTGTGTGACTTCAAAAGTGAAATTGTAGACTCAATTTGAAATGTCTTTTGGCACACTTATCCTGGATCCTTTCTGACTCATTTTAGAAGGATTTGAAACGACCCCTAATAGTTTTTCAAATAAAATGCTACGACGTATTTAGCATTTGAATCATTGATGAAAAAAAAACTGTTTGATTGTTCCAACACTGTTGATGGGCTTTTGCTTGAGTATATCTGAATTATTTGTAATTTCTTATTGGCCTGGATTTGCTATAATAAGGGTTTCCAGAGAAACAGGATTGACCTCTGGGTTTGACTGTGGTAGAGACAGAAACCATTCCACTGCTGGGTGTGAATCCTAAACAATTTTTCAGGAAGGAGCTAAACCGACTGGGGTGTGGCAATTGTGTATATAACAACACCAAATTGGTTTATTAAGAACACGTTTTCCTCGACGTGTTGTCCTGGGCAGACTCTGTAAGTACAGCATGTTTTTGTGATAAAGATACAAATATAAAAATTGAAAAACTTTACTGATACAAAGCAATATGATGTGTAAGGGTTGAGAAACTGTCAGGCACTTATTACATTTCGCAAAAAAATGGGTCAATCAAGTGTCGTCCTTGGTCAAGTTCAAGTCTGAGTCATCTCTCAATATGAAAGAACATAATTTATAGTATTAGAAACTGCTATTACAGTTTAAATAATGAAAATTGTGAAATGTTTTTACATTATTGATCGTTTAATATTTGCTGTCTGAGAGCTGGCTGCTGTAGCTTTATGTGTTTAACCCCACTTGACATACTGTATAGTAGCAAGCAAAATAAAAGATTGATTAAAAGATATTTTCATTCATTTTCGTTTGTGTACAAAAAATATCAAAATGCTCATCCAGACATTTGCAAGAGGCGGGTATTATCAATGGTAAACAGTTGAGTGTTAATACAAATGTAACAATCCTTAGCAACATGTCATTCTAGTTAATCTGGTGTCTGCTTTCTTTTTTCCCCCAGACACAATGGAATCGAAAAACCCTCAAACTGAAGCCAATGTGAACTTCTTCTTGGCTTTGTTTAAAAAGCTCAGTGAGGAGGATAAGACTAGCAATATTTTCTTCTCCCCCTTCAGCATCTCCTCAGCCCTGGCCATGGTGATGCTGGGGGCCAGGGGTAACACAGCCACACAAATGTCACAGGTAAAATGTACACACATACTGTATATAGGGGTGTGTGTGTGTGTGTGTGTGTGTGTGTGTGTGTGTGTGTGTGTGTGTGTGTGTGTGTGTGTGTGTGTGTGTGTGTATGTGTGTGTATGTGTTAGCAAATTCAAAACTGTACCAAATTAACTGTGAATATCAATAAGGGATGGTGTTCATTATGAGCAATCTGTGACTAGCACAGAATTCCAATAATAGATTTTGATTTACGAAAACTGTTTAAGACTAAGTTTATCTATTGTTTTGACTTACTGTTCATGAAGATCCAATCACATTCAATGAATGATTTATGTAGAAATCCAGGTAATTCCAAAGGGTTTGTAAACATTATCTTGCCACTATTCATCACCTATTCTGTTTCTGCAAACAGGCCCTCTGCTTCACAACGGCAAAGCAACCGACGGAGGAAAAACCAAAACCGGTGATGACGCAGTCTCCATTGCAAATGAAATTGCAAATGAAGCCTCGAGAGGAGACGAGGCCGCAGCTAAAACAGACTTGTATGCTGCCACAGTATCTGAAACAGGTGCAAAAAGACAACAAATTAAATTTAAATGTAGCTGGATTTAGTTTTAAACTATAGTGAACAGACCTACAGTGAGGGTTGAGCATCGAGCATCGGTGGGATCCGGGACTAACACTTCGATCCTCCTGGAACGTTAAAATTTTTATTTAAATTTTAAAAATTTCAATTTCAATTCCATGATTCAATGCCCTGACTGCCAATCGGAAAAAAATAGCTGCCGAACACCATGAAGAAGAGGCCCCGTGAACTTGTTTTCAACCATGGACACGGTGCAGCGGCGCTCAAAAGTTTGCCTCAACTCCATAAAGAAAAATTATCAGTCAGATCAGTGCAACATTTGCAACACAGCTACTGTTTATCCAGTGGCGGACTTGGCAATTTTGGGGCCTAAGGCGAACATATCCAGGGGCCCTCTTCATGGGTCAGGGGTTAAAAAGGTGAGAAGGGTGTGGAGTAAATATGTTCTGGTACACTAGGGCTGTCCTAAACGACAAATTTTCTCCTAATTAGTCAGCCGACTAGTTTTACGATTAAATGACTGATCTAATAATTTTATTTTTATTTTTTTTACTAATTTAACAATGAAATATTTGTTGACGCTTATTAATTCACGAAACTATTTTGGAACACTTAAATTCTTTATTAAAGTACAAATAATCATGTAAATAACAATAATTAACCACAAATAAACAATGAGGTTAAATGCTGAAAGCATTTACTAGTGCAAAAGAATGGAAAGTAAACAGATTTATAACAAGGACTTCGCCTTTCCAACATTATTCAAAACAATTATAAAAAAAAAAAAATTTGAGCAATATTATTACAGTATATAATAGTAGTATGATAATTATAATAATTATTCATTGCCAATCATATTTGTCATGAAGAGTGTCATTTGAAAGCTATTCTTAGTGTAGAATTTGTATTATGTAGCATTTACTCAACATATTATAATATGAATTCTGAAATATGTGGGATGAACTCCAGAAATCATTATTTATATGATGAACATGACGTGCTTTTGTGGTTAACCAGCTGTTGAATGTTATTGTATGACTGATTGGAACTGTACTACATTGTTTCGCCACAGGATGTGCTGTCGTGTATTTTATTTTTGGTGTGAGGAAGAAGAAGAAAGTTAAAAGAGGCATTAGAGGCCTGTTCTCAACTTCTCCTTCACTGCACTTTGGCTCTCATGGAGAGCACGTTCGCTCATGTGTTCGAAATAAACCGACGTGCAAAGTAGCAAGTGAGCTGTAAAAATAGCGAGGTTAGTGGTGTGAAAACCGCAGGAGAGCTAAGTGAAGCTAACGAACAGCTAAGCGATGCCAAATGGCGTTAAATGAAGCTAAGCGACTAATACTCAGTCCGTCGTCGTGGAACAGTCCATTGTAGTGCGTGTGTGTGGGGGAGAGATAATATAAATGCAGCATTTAAATGGCTTTCTTTTTTGTTTTGTTATTTGTTTGGTTGGTATGATGACATAATTATACATGACGAATAGTTGGGGGTGCTGCTGGCTCCGGTGGCCCAAGCCGTTGCTTGTTGGGGCAAGGGCAGCTGGTTGGGGGCCCCCTACTGGTTGGGGGCCTTAGTCTATTTCGCCTGAATAGTAGAGCCGCCTATGCGTATATCATGCAAAGGTGGCTGCACGACCAATATTATTAAATACCTCCGGCTTCATGGAATACAAGTGCTGAGTAGTGCATAGCTGAGTGCAGCGTATTTGACACACTGTGCTGGTCCTTTAACCAGTCAGAACCAGGTAAGTAAAACAATAAATTTATGTCCGTCTTCTGCTGCCCCTCATCTACATCAAATTATAATCAATAGGAGAATTTATTCTGGACTAGGTTTTACAAGTTGTTTTTTTGTTTGTTTGATATTCTGCACCAGGTTAGCCCATTAGTAGGACCTCAATAACATGTAAAAATGGCTGCAGCATAAGACACTCTAAAACATAGGCAAAATAATATGTGTAAATGTTTTCTCCGTGAGCTTTCGAAAAATAAACATCTTTGTGAAAGTGCACTCCTGTGGAAAAAAAAAACATATTCAAGTTCAAAGACTGATATTTATATACAAGTTAAAAATAGCCCTGTGAGAAATTCATAGTTCATTTAAAGTTCATATAATTTAAAAATAAACGAGAAGTTTAGAAATTAATGTAGACTATGCAATTTTTTTACCCTGCCTATTAAAAGAATCAGAATCGAGAATCGTTTGGAACCGGAATCGAAATGTGGAATCAGAACCGGAACCTTTCAAATTCCAAACAATACCCAACCCTACTTACAGTACAACGTTATTGGATGTCAGACAGGTTTTTCAATTTGTTTCCAGGTGCTGAAACGTGTCGACGGTGAGGATGACGTCCACGCTGATTTTCAAAAACTGTTGATCGAATTCAATAAGACAAATACTGGATATGCCCTTAGTATTGCCAACAGGTTATATGGGGAGCAAACCTACACGTTTGTAAAGGTGTGTGTTCTGGCTTATATTATTTGGAAACAATTCACTTGAATATTTTCACAAACTGCTGGCTCAATTAATTGTTTTTTTTTTCTTTCAAATGTAAGTCACTCATGGAAGCAGACAGAAACCAATTGAAAAAAAACTGTCACCTTTCTTTTACAGAAAACACATTTATAATTAACTGCAATTAAATTAAGTTGCTAGGAATGAGGATTTGATATTTCTGCCCATAATTTCACACATTATTGTACTTTCCAGGATTTCCTTGCAGACACCAGGAAGTACTACCAAGCTGAACTGGAGTCTGTGGATTTTAAGAAAAATGCAGAGATGGCAAGGATTAACATTAACAGCTGGGTAGAAGAGAAAACACAAGGTGCAGCCCTTTCATGCAAACATGTTCCAAGATGCACTTTTCATTATTCCTTTTTGTTGTTATTGTTGATGAACATGCGGTAATAAGCAATCTCATTTAATTTGATTGTTGTTCAGCATGGTCTAAATTAAGTTTTTAAAGTGTAATGATATTATATTATAATAGTTAAAAGAAGTTATTAATTACTAGTACATATTTTTATCATCCGGACATTCCTTCATTTGTCACATTATTCCAGACACTCATTTCTCTTCAACATAATGTGTAATGCCTGTTTCCTGTCTAAAACATAATTATAACAATCAATAACATTTGGCAGGTAAAATCAAGAACCTAATCAAGAACAAACTGATAGAGGAAACCAAACTGGTGCTGGTCAATGCCATCTATTTCAAAGGCAAATGGAAGCAAGAGTTCGACAAAGGCTTAACTGTTGAAGCTCCATTTAGAATGAATAAGGTAAAATTGTATACATTTAAATGTATTGCATTGAATTTGCAAGTGTGGGATCGGAAGTGAAATTGCAAATTGAAAAATTATTAAAACAGTGCCCATCGTCACGTGAAGAAACTCTGTGTCAGGATTAGCGATCAGGCAGCATAGAATAAGATGCCAACATATCCACACTCTCAAGGGATTCACACAAATACTGGGTTCTACACCACACATGGGGTATTTGTGTACACTTCACCCCTCCCAATCTCTTATCTTTCTGACTCCCCCCTCTTTCTCCATGGTCATCAGGCCCCACACATAGTGTCAACCGGAAATACAAGTTAGAGTTAGTGTAGGCTGATTTCTCTTAATAAATGAGACATGGTGAATGAGCCCATGTGATACATTAAAACTGTTCAGACCAATTGGACACTTAGAGTCCCGTTCTCCGTGTCAAGCAGCTGAACATGACAAGACAGGTTAAAAAAAAAAAGGAAAAAAAAAAACCCAAGAAAAAAAAAACAGTGCTGACCGAATTTGAAATGGTTTCCTCCCCCTTCAGACCCAAGCATGCTGTTGAAGGACATGATGTGTTCGCGTCTCTAAACCAATAAATATACTGAATTTAGTTGCTATTGCCACTTCTGGAAGATAACTGTATGAAACTTTACCTATTGATTACAAATCATGGGATTTGGCATGCCTTCTTTGCTATTTTTGGCTCTTTGAAAATGGCTGACCAAACACAACTTCAAAAAGGATAACGTAATGTGCTTAATGTAACATTAACATTAAAAATAACCAATAAAAGCATGAAATATCCCCGACCCAAAAAATTACACTTTGCTCTGGTGTTTGAGTGGAGTAAAAATCAGCTCCGATTTTTTTTTTCCCAGCAGAAAAAATGCAGGTCTGAAGGAGTTAAAAACAAAAATTTGGGGTTTCATTTTCTCATGCCTCAGGCTGGCTCCATATTAACATACAACCAATTGTATACAATTGGAATAAATTTGGGCACACAAAAGCAGGAATCGGCTGTGGGCAACCACATAAGGCAGCAGGGATGCTCAGACCACTGGGCTAATACTCGGGTTATTCAGTAAACTTTGAAATAATTTAAACAATTTAAATACCTGTCAAATAAACTCTGGGTTTCTATTTTAGGAAATTGTCCCAAAGTATTAAAGACCATATTAGCTCATCAATGATTGCAATTTAGTGTATTATTATTAAACAGTTGTTGAACATGTGTGAGTTGAGGAGTTGTCCCAGAATATTTATTATTTATTTTGTCTTTAGAATGACACTAAGCAAGTGAAAATGATGCACCAAAAGGGTGAATTCAATTTATTCTCCATTCCTGAGGTAAACATTCAGGTAAGAAAACAACTTTTTGATTTTTTTTTTTTTGATGGCCATTACTTCCCTACCAATATTGATTAAACCCATTCAAATTTGAATATCCATAAACTTAATCAAACGTGAGAACAGAAAGACAGAATATCCATCCACATCTGATTTCCTTTGAATTAAAATCAAAATTACTTTGGACAGATCCTAGAGATGCCTTATGACGGAAACGATTTGAGCATGCTTATTTTCCTTCCCAATGAAATTGAGGATAACACAACTGGCTTGGAGAAGGTATAACACATGACATATTCAATCAGAAATACATCACAAAATGTTAGAAAGACACTCATTCACTCTCATTATTATCTCCTTGACAGTTGCAGCGGGAACTCACCTATATGAAAATTAAGGAGTGGACTTCTTCAGACAAGAAGCTTTATGAGGTCCAAGTGAGCCTGCCTCAATTCAAGATGGAAGTGGCGTATGACTTGGAGAATGTACTGATCAGCATGGGCATGGTGGATGCGTTTGACGGTGAAAAGAGTGACTTTTCTGGTAAGATGTGATACAGTCGCAGCATGCAATCCATCAGGAAGAATACATGCAAAACAACAAAAAAAGCAGTACTGTGTTTCAGTAAATTATGCTGTGGCAAAGCCAAAGGAAAAATGTATTCATATTTTTTGAAATTTTATTATAGGCATGTCGGCACAAAATGACTTGGCATTGTCAAAAGTCATCCACAAGGCTTTTGTGGAGGTAAATGAAGAAGGAACAGAGGCTGCTGGAGCCACCGCTGCCATTGTTGTAAGAATTACCTCAGTACGTGAACCTGAAGACCCCAAAATCTTCATCGCTGACCACCCCTTCTTCTTCTTTATCCGATACAATCCCTCCAACACGATCCTGTTTGCTGGTCAATACACCTCACCTGAGTGAGCTTTGATTGTGAATTTCTGCAATGAATACATTTAACATAACTGTAGCTCTGTAATTCTATGAAATTCCTTTCTTCTGATTAATAAAATCTCTTTTTGACAAATAAGCATCTATGTTCTTCAAATCAATAACCATTAAATTTAGAAATGTCAACAAATCAATCACAAAGTGGAAAGTCTGTGGGACATTTTTGGGTTTGTTTTACATGTTGCCCTCAAAATGGCATGGGAACGCAGGAAGTTGAATAAATGTTTGGCTGCAGGTTTTATCGTCATGTGTGTCTTGCTTTATTTGTATTTGATAAAATGTAATTAAAAGCATTTGACAATCAATGCAATCATTTCTCAACAGTACAGAATATGGCATGCATCATTACGCATTCCAAAAAGCATTGCATTTGTATAACCTCTGAATGACACCAATACAATTAATTAACTCGATTGTTTAAAACGAGTGACAAAATGTGAAAGTGACTTTATTCATTGGGTTTGGTATGAACATGCAAACAGGCTACATAGTCATACATAATTCACTTAAAAACTATGAACAGCTACTAGTGATGGAATGTAATGAAGTAAAAGTACTTTGTTAATCTACTTAAGTACATTTTTGTGTCTCTGTACTTTACTTGGGTACAAATATGAAGTGGTACATTTTACTTCACTAGATTTTACAGCCCACATCTGTACTTTTTACTCCAGTACTTTTCAAGTTGTCGCCTGCGTTACACGTGACTTTTTTTTCTCATTGTGAATTGATTGTTTCGTTTTCATGCCTCTGCCGCAATCGATAAGCCCCGTGCAACATACCATAATTGAGCACTAGAGGCAGCAATATGAGCACAAGCAAGATTAGGCAGGTTAACAAGATATTGACCAATAAAAATCAACAGTGAGAGCAGCGTGCCTTCAGATGGGTGCTGCCCACTCTTGTACAGGAAGTGGAGGTATGCACCTGATAGTTGCTTGCAATCCGCCATAAAGCTCAGTTTGGGAGTTTTTGAGCTTTTTAAGCTTCTGTTTACTGTGCAGTCAATTTTATTGTTTGTTTTTTCCATTCTGCACAGTTTGAAATAAAACTGAGCAGTCAATAATCTTTGAAGATCGACACAGATCTCTGTATGAATGTATCTTTAAAAAATATATGTATACGTATATTACATTTTTGCATTGGGAGAAAAAACTTTTACTTTTCACTTGTAAATTTTAAAGCAAGTACTAGAGTATTTTTTTCTTAGATATGTGTTCTTTTATTTAGGTGATTTTTGCACCTGTACCTGTACTGAAAAAAAGTGAGAACCTCTTTCACCATTGACAGCTACCATTGTACTAGTATGTATCCATTGTCGAATATGTTGCGGTGTTTTCTTACCGTTCATGAATAAAAAATAAGGATTTGACGTAAGGCTACGTTTTCCATACACATACGTCACTGAACGCGGAAACTGCTCTAACAATCATTATCTAAGGCTAGATTGCAAAACTAGAGTCGGCGGTGTAAGTAACTGGCGGCCATCATGCGTCAGAAAACTCGGGGTTACTTGCTACGGACGTTAAGGTGAGTGATTTTCTCAAATAAAATACTCTTTTCTTGCTGAATTCTTGAAGGGTATACAAACGGTTCAATTTATAGTGAACAGTATTTAAGTGGCTATAAATCAGGCTCGGTGTTGAAATTTAAAAAAAATATATATATATATAATTATTTTTTAATTATGCATTAAATGTATTGCATGTCTAACGTGTATGAAAAACCAAGTCGTTTTAAATTCGGTTGGAATCCGAGCAATATATCAAACTACGCGTTCCTGTGACTATGTTATGTTTATGGAATGGCCCAGACCCAAAATGGCCGAAAGGGGACTACGCACATCTTCTCTGGCTCACAATGCTTTATAAACATCTAGCCTTATATATATGATACCTGAATGATGTTTATGGGTGTGCCAGGGTGAAAAAGCATGAAATACGCTTTTGACAGCTTCCGTCCTTGCGTTTACTGACTACTTAGGGAAACGCGTCTATCAGTAAGTAGTAAACGTACACACTTCAATTTATGTTTGATTTGTACTCTATAGCCAGTGAGCCTTATATTATGTACCAATTTAATTCAGGAAAATTATGTAAGGTTAGATATCAACAAGACATCAAAAAAAGTTATGTGTCAGGATATGTAAAATTTCGATTCTGGGAAAAGTCAAGGTACAACTGCAAATCGATCACTTGATACCAATAATTCTTCTTTAAAATGGAAAGAAAATTGATGTATTGCCGGCAAATGTCTTGACAGTTGTGAAAAAGGCACGTCAAGCACAATTGATCCAAAAGTTCATTTTTGATTTAGAAGTTCTCGTTTTTGTATTGCCTGATTGTTAAAGTCCTATACAGTAGTGTAATTTGTTCATAGCTGTAGTCTGCTTGGCATGATCTTTATGTGAGAGACCAAGAAAGGTGATCTCAGGTTAACAAGCGTGTTTAACAGATAATTACGGCTACAGAATGTAAAATGGTTTCTTTCTTCATTTTGTCATTTCCCCCTTTTTACCCCCCAGACACAATGGCTTCACCTCCCACTCTATCCAAAGCCAACACCAACTTCTGCTTGGATTTGCTGAAAAAACTGAGCGACAATGACAAGACTGCAAATATATTCTTCTCCCCCTTCAGTATCTCTTCAGCCCTGGCCATGGTGATGCTGGGATCAGGGGGCAACACAGCCATGCAGATGTCTGAGGTATCGGAGTAACGTGCACGCCATCAAAAACACATCTCATTTGTGAATAATAATTTTCTTTTATAGGATCATTCCATCCAAGCAAATATACAGGTGTAAAACAATTGCTTAAAATGTGGTGGTCATTACAATATTTCACAGTATATATCAGAGGAAAATGGGAAACATTCATAGGTTGAAGTATTTCACTGAATAATGGGATTGAATGAATGTATTGTATGAATGTTAAAGGCTAGTTTACCATGGCTGTACTACTAATTAAAAAAACAACAACTAATATTTACTTGTAAAGGTTTGCTGTCTGAACGTTACTCATTTCCTAATGTCATTTTTCACAATTGGCAGTGTGTCGACAGCAACATGGCCCTGCCCTTAAAGTCACAGACGTATCTATTCAGTCGGAGTAGTTGGAATGTGGGTGAAACTTTATACTGCAAACACAAAGTGCAATTTTACAAAAGGATAACATACGTAAGGCCACACCTACAGAGCTGGTTTATGTACTGTGCATACGTGCAAGTGTGCATGACCGCTGTTAAGAGACTTGGTGAAAGTAAAGTCAGCATAACATTCGGTCTTCAACCCGATGTTAAGTTACTAAACGGTGATGTGCTAGGGCAGACGACAAGGATTGTGTCAGTGAATGTTTTGAAATGCATTCAACAGCTGTGTTAAAGCACCTCTGACTATACTCCATAATTTATCACAAAAACTTTGAATATTGGTTCACAAAATGTTGCTGTATTTTACAAATGGGTCATTTTCTGTAATGGGGAGCCATTTGTGTTCCACCTATAAATTGAGCTGTATTGAAGTTGGACAATTATGGATTCAACTTATTTTTGTGTCTGTGTATTATAAATTGCCGTCTATTTGAAATTCAAGGGTACAGGCTCCTAAATTCATTTTTTGGGGGGGGAATTTAATTTACTTCTGGGAAAAGGTTGTTATGGAATGTGGCTCTGTTCCCAGTGTGTTTCATTCAAAATCAGGCTATGAAATAACTAATATAAGTAGAAAAAAAATCTGCAATAATTGTTATGATTTTATTGTCCTGGATATAATCGTGTGTTGTTTTGAAATTAAAATAGATTATTTAATTTTAAAAAAGGTGGTCTGTTTGTCCCCAGAATCACTGTCCACTCTGGTTCAACAAATTCTGTGCAATTTGTTAGTTACTTGTTAGTTTCAAGGCTCCGGAATGGCTAAGCTACCGCGAGCCATATGGGTTTTCTAGCATGCCAATAAAAACCATATGCACGTATGAGAAACACTGATGACCCATGCAATCAACAGTGTTGGCTATGTTTTCAAGATAAAGTTATTAAAACTTACCATTGCATGTCAATAACTGTAGTATGAACAGCAACATTTGTAATCCAGCAGCTCTGCAGGGAACAGGATGTCTAGGCAAGCAAGATGGAGTAACATCACATCGTTTTTTTTAATCACGCTGATTTTTTAAATTGGGAACAAAAGGGACTCCCCATCCCCAAAATCAATGACCCTGACACACTGTATTGTTTACTCTTTGACCACAACATGGCTATCGTTTGAACAGTTGGATCTGTTAATATCGTTTTTTTATTGCCATGCTAGCAAACCCCATTAACTTGTGCTAGCTTAGCCACTCCGGAGCCCTGAAACCAACAAATAACTAACAAACTGCACGGAAACCAACTTCAATGACCAATTAAACCCAAGCTAACTCGAAGATTAAGCCTAATGTGAAAAATTCTGAACTTCCCCTTTAAATTGTTTTACTGCCCCTTTAAGAAAATCCCCATTTATGAATTTTAAACTCTTCTGTGATAACATCACACCAGTAACGGCAAATTCAAGTGTGGTAAGCAATTTTATTTTTTACCTCTTTTAAAAATCTGATTTTGCAGTTTTATAAAGTACGTTTCGTGTTGTTGATCATAATGGGTCCACTCTGTTAAAACTCGATATTAAAAGAATTAGTTGAATTGAATTATTTCAAAAAGTATATCTGTAAAATTACGTATTTCTCATCAAGTATCCAAAGTCATGTTAGCTATTGTGCTAGCAAAGCTAGGTTGAGGGGTAACTTTAGGACAAAATGTCCCCTCTATTAGTGTACATGCTGTTATGCCCAATTGACACCCTATAATTTAAAAAATGACCCAAATACTTAAAGCAACACTAGCTAATTTTTCAACCTTTAAAAAATTTTCAAAACAATAAATGATATGTCGACTGACAACTAATGGAATAACACCTCTTTTATATGTTGAGCGGGTCTGTATCTCTTTCACTGATGAACTTTGAGGAGGGTGGCAGAAACCCTGCCACACAAAAAAAAACCTACAAATGTCCTGACTGCTTTACGGCATACGTCATTTCCCCCTTTCATGATAAAGACTGAAGTCAATGTGAACGCTTTCGCACAAATTCTGCAGAGATGGCAGAGCAACAAAAGAGACAAAAAGTTTTGTCCGAGGAGGGGGAAAAAAAGTGAGACTACCCGGGATAAAAGGATATGCAAGGGAAAAAAAACGTTCCCCCCCCCCCCCGCCCTCCCCAAACCTGTCAGCACTGACGAGTTTGGGTGGGGTGGGGAGTTAGGGGGTTGGTTTGAGGTTAGCCACACTAAGCCACACGGTTGCTAACCGTCATATGCCATTGTTAAGCCACAACTGGCTTCATTACCTTATTACTGTTCATCCTTCACAAAGCCGCTGGAAACAGAAATGTCATTTAATCCATCTGCAGGCGACCGGGAGATCGTGATTTTACGACACTGTGTGGGTGTGCATTGGGCTTCATGGGAAACGCAGTCTTCTTTAAGGCAAAACACTACCACTTTTGTCCACCGATGTCGCTAAAATCGACCAAAACTGAAAAGTTACCTAGTGTTGCTCTAATTCATCAACATCCTAAAGCTTTTAACTGTAAAGGCATTAAGTAGCTGGGTAATATTCATGTTCATTTATTTTATAAATAAAATGCATTATTATTATTATTATTATTCGTATTTATCATTTCAAGTATCAAGTGAAGTTAATTGCTGTGAAATGAAAATAAAATAAAATTAAACCACCTTTTAACACTTCTGCAAACTCTGATTCATAAACTGTCCAAAATAATTCTACAGCTATAAGGAGTATCTGGAAAATTAGTCCAGTAGTTCAGGAGATTATTTGTCTTATTTTTACCGAGTTGTGCATGTTAATGCAAAAGGTCATAGACCAAAAATGCTTGGGCATTGACAATACTAGTATTTTGGTGTTTGAATTGTTTTGGGAATTCTTGATCTAAAGATAACTTTTCTAGAGGAATTGTCCATTTTGCATCCATTTTCATAAGGATCTGGTTGTCATAATCCGTTAACAATTGATGTTTAACTCACTAAAGAATACAACTTGTACCCCCAGGTTCTTCATTTCATTGAGCCACAGCCAAAGCCAAAGCCAATGCAAATGCAAATGCAAATGCAAATGCAGCAACAGGTCCAGTCCAGTGTGCCAGCATGGCTGCAGAAGGTGGTAACATTCATAGCCACGAGAACGTTGGAAGCATGTGGAAACTGTGACTAACCAATGACCTGGGTGGTGTTGGTTAAAGCAGGGCGAGTCCTTGGAGATTGGGAAATGCCTGTTCTAGATCCACACCCAATGATGTTGCATAACATGGAGGAATGAGGCCCTCTCCCTCTCTCTCTCTCTCTTTTCTTTTATGGTTTCTTCCTGGTGTGGCGGCTAAGAACTTTCTTGTTATAGGATAAATAATTTTGGGATTTAACAATGCACCATACACTAAAAATGTGATAGGTTTTCTCATATGCTTTTTATTGGGTGTGGGCACAATAAACAGTATTAAGTTGTTTTAAGATTTTTTGGGATTGTTTAGTATTGCAAGTAGATTAGTTTTGCAATGCACCTAAAAAAAACTCATTAGAAAGAAGAGCTTTATCCGTACAGACGAGTGTTATGCCAACTCCTCTGGGCAGCGTTCTTCAACTCACAATAGCACTGGCATGAAAATAGGAGTACATTTAATTACAAATAGTCTAATAAAAATAACAAAGAAAAAAACCTTTGAAATGCCTACTTTAAATCTAACAATCACCT
The DNA here is from genome assembly GCF_030265065.1 of Corythoichthys intestinalis. NCBI lineage: Eukaryota > Metazoa > Chordata > Actinopteri > Syngnathiformes > Syngnathidae > Corythoichthys > Corythoichthys intestinalis. The sequence continues at coordinate 28,245,104 of NC_080414.1, read as the reverse complement.
TGATTTTATAGTGCAAACACGTCTCTAACTAATGCAAACAATACTTTTTCAAACAGTGCACTATGTTTATGCAGGCTTTAATAGCGCAAATAACAACTTGGTGGTGGCTGCGTTGCATGTGTGCATCTGTGTAAAGGTTGTCTTTCTAGCTTTTCTAGGTACATGCAAAAGGCATCCCATTGATTTTAATTGTGTTTCCAGGTCAACCTAGGTGCATGGTTATTAAGTCAACATAATTCTATCAATTAGATTGCTCTCTAACCCTTTTCCCTGTTGGTCCACAGTGTCTGAAAACCAAGGGTGAGGATGAAGTTCACGCCAACTTTGCAAAACTTCTGACTGAGTTGAACAAACCAGGCGTGCCGTATTCCCTCAGTGTTGCCAACAGACTCTACGGGGAGCAGTCTTACAAGTTTGTTGAGGTCTGTGTTACAGCATGCCATGCTTTCATGAAGATGGCAGACACCGATAACAACTGCAATGCCTATCTTCTGACATAATAGATGTACCAAAATTGCCTTTAATTCTCCAACAGACCATTTCTATTTTTTTTTTTTTTTTTTTTTAAATAAAACACACTAGACAAAACAAATTACTTTGATATAGGTAATGGTGACCTTCAATCAGGGTTCGTACAGGTCCTTGAAATCCATGAAAATGCTTGGATATCACTGTTGTATTTTCAATTTTTGAAAAATGCTTGAATTTTGCATAAAGTCCTTGAAAATGTTTGGAAGTTTTAGGAACAATACAGTGGTACCTCAACATACGATCGCATGGACAGTCGACGTAAAATTTGACTCGTCATTTGTCTCGACATAGGACTACATGCTCGAAATACGAATGCATGGCGGATTTTCTTGTGAGAGAAATCAACATGGGTCTCAAGAAGGTTAGTGCAGGTGGTGAAAAAAGGTAAAAAGGTGATGCTTACCATTGAAATTAAGAAGGAAATGATAGAAATATACGAGCGGTATGTACGTCAGTGGACTGGCTCGACAATTGGTCCGGAATATGTCTACAATCTCTAGGATGACTTTCATTATTATTACTATTGTAACATTGGCAAGGAAGTTGCCAGCTTTGTCAGGTTTTTAATCATTTATTTCAGAACTTGTGCAACACAACATGGCTACTGTTCGCTGTTGCCAATGCCAAAAACAACAGGGGAAGAGAATGCAAAAACTAAAAAAATGTAGAGGTCCCACTATATTTCACAGCACCTTGTCTAAAATGACAAATAAAGGACAATAAACTAAATTCGCTTCATTACTGCTACACGCTCGTTCTGCAGTTGCTTTCCTTTAGTGTCCCGCGTCACATAGATGCTCCCAAGAGTAGAGTGCATTCGAGTCCGTGCGTGAGTAGTTCGAGGTTTAATCAAGTGAACTATATACAAATACAGTGGTTTTAGGTCAATTTTATTGTATGTTATTTAATAATGTGTGATATTAATTCATTGTGCACTGTGCACTGAAAGGGCGTTGCTACTTTTCATCTCATTGTACTATGTATAATGATCAATAAAATCTATTCTATCCTATTGAAATCTATCTAAATGCATACATGTGCATTTTCTGTTATTTAGTGCAATATTTTTATCACACATCCAGTTCCTCTTTTTGTCACATTTTTTTTCGCGACCTCCACACCCATCCTGCCAGTCAATGTTTAACCCGGCTGGAAGCCACTTTGCTTGGTTTTGTTGCCGTTAGGAATCGGCCCACTCACCTGGTTCTCAATCGGCTCTCTTTGTTGCACAAGAAAACAGCCATTTATCTTATGTCAAGGAGTAAGAGAGTCTAATTGCCTTGTAATGAGCTTTACTAGTTTCGGCAAGACCAGAATAGTTTTTTTTTGTCCAGTTCCACACAAAAGTACATTGAGATATCATTTAGCTTAGTAATTGGATAGCGCATTTATCAAGGTTTCATAAGTCGTGGCTTATGTTCTCAGTCCACCGAACAGCATGTTATCAGAGTTTGCTACAAAACGCTCACTGCTACCAGGAACGTACACTCCCATGGGGGTTTATAATCGACACCTTTCATACTAAATTTCTCGAGGCTCCAGGGTAATAGAACATTATGGAACACGTTTACATACTTGGGAGAAGGCACCATATTTTATTCCTGCCTCATTGTAAACTTGGTTCTAGAAAAACTGGAAAATTGGTCTTACAAGTCCTTAAATAGTGCTTGAATTTGGACATGAAAAACGTGTATGAACCCTGTTTAATGAACATCACCAGGCAGCTATTGGAAAAAGCATGTTTGTTTTTTTGACATTTCGTTTGCTAAATTAGACAGCATGACAAGTAGTTGTCAGTATGCTGCAGGGCATTGTAACAAAGTTAAAACAGAATACTTTATGGTAGGTTTTCATGTTTTTAGGATTTCCTAAAAGGGACGAGGAAGCACTACAGAGCAGAACTAGAGTCAGTGGACTTCATTAACAACCATGAGGCTGCCAGGCTAAAGATCAACAGCTGGGTGGAGAAGGAGACACAAGGTTGAGTTAACACACGCACACATAAAGTTTCCTTTCCCTAACTTTCTTTTTTGGTTGGTGTTGTAATTTTGATATACACATAGTTCAACTTTTAGCATCTGAGGCTAGTATTTTTATTTGTGCATCTGTTGCTTGCCAGGTAAAATTAAGGATGTTCTGGCCCAGGGTGTGTTGGACAGCCTGTCAAGGCTGGTGCTGGTCAATGCCATCTATTTTAAAGGCAACTGGAATAAGAAATTTCAGGAGACCTCAACACACGACGCTCAGTTTAGGCTTAACAAGGTAACACTGCCATGACATAACCTGTAGATAAATACTGACTCACAATCAGCAGAACAATGGAAACTTGTAATGTTGGTTGTAAACTTTGTGAGCTCCAAAGTTTGATTTTCCTTCCTGCTTTTCTGGTCATAAAACATATTTCCACTCCTTTGTTAAAGTCAAGTAGTTTTTTGCCATACACAGAAGGACTTTTTTTTTTTTTTTTTTTTTTTCTAAAGAAAACATTTGTTTTTGTCTGAGTTGCAACTGCACAAAATGTGTTCAAACTTGGGGCCGAACTTTGCTCTAAGTTGTTGGAAGTTTTCGTAAGCAGGGCATTAACTCATGAGCTAATGAACACTTAACTTTGTAAAATTAAACCTAAAAAAAATAAATAAATAAAGAAGCTATTGCTGTTTCTCTTATTTCTTTCTAAATTTTTGTAAACATTTAATGTATTTTGGCTAAACATGGCAATGGTGTCAGAATAGTGGAAAGACTTGGAACTAGAAAAAAAGTAAAGGGTAATTTTCCCTTCTAATTGGGGAACACATTAATCGTTTAACTTATTTATGTCACTAATTAGCCTCCGGAAGTCATGATGTATTGCTGATGTAGTATATATGTAATGGAACATAATAATAATATAATAATAATAGTAATAATAATAATAATGTAACGAATCGGGTATCTAATGTGGTGGTTGTGTTTTGCATACTGTTCCTGAACGCATCGTGTGACTGACGAGAGAGTGATATGTGCGGAAGAGTGGGAACCACTATACGTATATAGGAAGAAGCCACATATTTCTTTTGATGCATAGCACAGTATGATAAATTATTGGAGGGTACAATACATTACATTGATGTATAGTACTATACATCCACAGATAGAACTACAAGCCCAATAATGTATTTTATTGATTCACAGTTGCTTTCCCAAGAACAAAGTGTTAATTACAAGACTCATGATCTTTATTGCTGTTTTTTTAAAGAATGAAACCAAACCAGTGAAAATGATGCACATGAAAGACAAATTTCCCCTAGCCTTCATCCCTGAAGCCAACTGCCAGGTATTTAGAGGATGAACTAATCTAATCTCACAAGATTTGCCTATCATTGTGGCAAAACAAGAAAACCAAACATAATTTTTTTTTTTTTTTTTTTTTTTAATTCTGTTGAGCAGATTTTAGAGATGCCTTACAAAGGGAAGGACCTCAGCATGCTCATCTTTTTACCCAATGAAATAGAGGACAGTTCAACTGGACTGAACAAGGTAAGACAAACATTAATACACTACTTGGCTTTTTGAAACGGGCAAATTTAGATCTCATTTCATACTCACAACAGATAGAGGAGAATCTGACCTATGACAACTTTGTGGAGTGGACCCGTCCTGAGATGATGGATGAAATTGAGGTCCAGGTTGGCCTGCCTAGATTCAAGATGGAGGAGGACTATGACATGAAAAATGTCTTGGTCAGCATGGGAATGGTGGATGCCTTCGACATGTCCATGAGTGATTTTTCTGGTAGGGTTTGTGTCTGGAATATATTCCACATTTATTATCGCCATTCAAAAACAGACCTCACAATTTTGACCTTCACATTTACAGTGTTGCCTTTAGATAAACCTTTGTTCCATGACCACGCTCAGAACTCAAAACAATTATCTTAAATGATCTTTACCAAAATAATGGAAGTGTCTTGATCTGTTCCAAATTTCCAATGAAATCCAATACAAAATGGTAACGTGTTTGAAAAAGAAAATAACAATATTTTCACGGATTACTCACACGAGTACCAGGAGATTGTGTTTCGTACTCACTGGGTGGTTTTAAGCAGTCTTCCTCATTGTCCTCCTGTGTGTCTCCACCATTAGAGGTCAATTGGCTAATTCATCACGGCTAGCATGTTTATTAGTGATTGCTTGCGTTATATTCATTTGCTCTCTGCTATTTTCATATTTGTCAGATAAAAGATGGCTGAAATTCTTTGACTCTTCATAAAACACACCTATTTTATGAGCGAGTTGTAGGAGTGAGCGGCAAATCTTTCACCACATTTCAGTGCGCTCATCGTTAGCTTCAAGCCACGGCATGTCTTGGAGCCACTTTTCAGAAAAAAACTCTTGCTCCGGCTCAGTTAGGTGTTTCTTTTTTGATGTTGAAACACCAAAGAAGCCATTTCAAGTCTTGTTTTTGTTTTTTTTGGCATCTTAACCTACAGGTACGTAAAGGTGCGTCGAGATGTACATGACGTTACGACTATTTGATTTCTGTTGGGCATATGTAGCTGCACACCAATTATGTGCACACCTGTCTGTAGTATTGTACTTGACTCTAAAGCAGGTGGTTGTTCTCCAACATAGCTCACAATGTTGTGATCCCTTATGCCTTTCTCTCTCTTCTATTGTCAGGCATGTCTCCAGCTAACGACCTGGTATTGTCCAAAGTCGTCCACAAGGCTTTCGTCGAGGTGAACGAGGAGGGAACCGAGGCTGCAGCAGCAACTGCTGCCATCATGATGTTGCGCTGTCTTCCAATGCCAACGCCCAAATTTATCGCTGACCATCCCTTCCTCTTCTTCATTCGACATAACCCATCCATGAGTGTCCTTTTTGCTGGCCGATATTGCTCCCCTAAATGATTACTTTAGTGCTTCAGTGCTGCAGTTCCACCTAATATTACGCTACGTAGTGTGAACCAATGCACCGAACCAACCTATTGTGTCTTTTTTGTTGTTGTTATGTTTATGTCAGGCTAATCATTTTATGTGATTCCCCAATGATTTTGCATTTATCGCTCACTGCAAATGGCTTTGGGCACATTCTCTCAACCATGGATGGTCCTTATCTGTTTGGTGCCTTACATTACTGTATTTTACTGTGTATACATTACACATGTTTTATATTCAACCATTCTATAGTTATACCCAAAAATAAATAAATTATTGTCTAATCCTCATCACACTTATGTACCAAAGACAAAAATGAGGGAAATATACATTGTCCACACCTGTGTACAGTTTAAATGCTAATTAGGTATATACATTATTCATTACAGTGCACTATTTGATGATTAAAGTTAACTGAAATGTAAACAGCTCAGCTATTCTATACTGTCTAAACATAATATTGTTTACTGCAATAAATTGTTTTTAAAACAAAGCATCAACTGTTTTTTTTTACAGTCACTAGTGATGGAAGAGGTCACATATAGGCTTAATGTCGGTATTATGATATTATAAAATTGTATCAATTTACACAGATAATTTATCTAATAAAACCTGTAAAAATAGAGTATAGGCCTAATAACAGACTTAATAATCAGACGTGTGTAAAATTGTATTAATAACAATGGCCTTACAGTCATAATAGTTAAAATTGTGATGATGATGATGATGATGATGATAACAATCTTAATCATAATGAGCATAATCTCCACAAGCTCACAGTCGCAAGTCTGGCGATACTGCCCATTATCAATAAATAGACTATTTGCTGTCAAATGAAATAGCAATAGGTTGTTTGTTTGTTAATTTTTTTTGTTTTTTTTGTTTTTATTAAGTGAAGGATGCAAACGTGCAGCAGTCATAGCTTGACTTACTATGCTATTGGGGGGGGGGGGAGCAATGGGTCTTCTCATTGCAGTTATTTTTTCTGCTCTGCACTGATATTAATATTTGCACAAAGCCAATTCAAATAAGTTAAGAACATTGGTTAGAGTAGATCTGACACAGATAGATTTAAGACCCCTTACCTGTTCTGTACAGGAACACTGATAATTTTGATTATTTTGGCATATTATACTGCCTCTTCCAGGGTCTTTTAAAAAAAAAATTTTTTTCTTTTTTCTAATAGGGTGTCATATGGACAGAACAGAGAGGACACTAACAGATGGGACATTTTGTGATAAAGTCAAAATGCTTTACAAATAAACCTTTTAAAATGATTCAATTTCTCTGGTATGTAGCTTTAACAGAGTTGGCACGTCATGATCAACAACACTAAACGTACTTCATAAACTGCAAAATCAGATTTCTAATTTAATTTTTTATTTTATAAAAAATAAAATGGCTTACTACACTCCAATTTCCCACCACTGGAGTGATGCCATCGCAGAAGAGTGATGTCATTATTTCTTAAAGGGACACTAACACAACAGAGTGGACAGTGACACTGGGGACAAACAGAAAACTTTTTTTTTTTTTTTAATCATTATTTTAATTAAAGATAGCTTATCTGGGACAGTAAAATCACTAAATTTATTCTGGGTTTTTTTCTTCTTACATTAGTTATTTTATACATTGAATTTCAATGAAACACACTGGGGACATTGCAAAATTCCATAACAACCTTTTCACCAGAACTAAATTAAATTTTTACAAAAAATCTAATTTAGGAGCCTGCACCCTTGAATTTACTGTATAATGGAGGACAATTGATATTACACAAAAAATAATAGTAAATTGAATCCATATTTACCCAACGTCAGTGAAAATACGGCTTAATTTTTACTGGGGACACACATGGCACTCTAAAATATGACCCACCATTGAGTAATTATCACTAGTTTTTAAAAGTAAATCAAGAAAATGTCTTTCACTGGCATCACAAAGTGAATCCCCCTCCTAAACGAACGAGGGCGCTGTACAGAGATGTAGTAAGATGTTGGGCAAAGAGCGCTGACACTTCCGGGTTATTTCCGGAATTTAATGTTTTGAAAGCATTTCCAGCATCAAACATGCAAACGTGACAGCAACATTACTAGCACTTCGTGTGCAATAGGTTAAAATGACAGCAAATGTTCCAACAGAGGCAGACTATTAGGCGAATGTACCGTAATGTTTGCTAGCATATGCTAATGTGGTAGAACGTACCTTTTCTGCAGAAGCCATGGAGAGGCTAGTATCTAAATTGACAGAAAAGCATGTTCTCTTCACGGCTTCTTTCGCTATACGTCTTGCCTTGGTTGTGTATGGGGAATTCCACGACAAGACTATGATAGTGAAGTACACTGATATTGACTATCACGTGTTTACAGACGCTGCGAGGTTCACTACGAAGGTAACGAGGTGTCATGGTTTTAGCTTCTTTTACTATACCAACACGCGGTACTGCTGTCATGACTGTTATATGATAAATGTTTTCACAGGGCGAGTCCCCGTACAACAGATCAACCTATCGATACACACCACTATTAGCCTGGCTGCTCACTCCCAACATTTATATCCACATGGTGTTTGGAAAACTCGTTTTCATCCTGTGTGACGTGCTATCCGGACTATTGATCTACAAGATTCTTTACCTACGAGGTCTTGGCTCAGAGGTGTGTTTACTGTTAGTTTTTGTCATGTTTGAGAGGGTAATGGACAAAACCTTTTCTGCCTTTTCCCCCCTGGTCTTTTCAAGCAAGGTAGGACAGGACAGGTTACCTGTTGCTTTGAAAACCCTGTACAGTGGAATCCAAGGGCATAGGTTTGGTCTCAATATTGGTAGGGATGATATAACAGCATAACCTGCATGACTGCATGTACACTTACACTGCTGGGGACGTAGCAATAATAAGACCAAACAGATTGGGTGAACGGGGATCAGCGCTGCATTTCTCACCAATATGAACCTAATTAATTGATAGGCTAAATGGTTAATGCAAAATAAATCTGTATTGACTGATACGTTCACACTGCAAATTTATTACATCTTAATCTGATATTTTTTCTTAAATTAAGTCAAATAATTTTCTCCATCATGTTTTGAGTGTTAAAGGTTAGTTAACAAATGAATACGTCAGATTCTTCCACTTAGTTTAAGTAAATACATTATTACTATTTGTTCGTTTTAAGCCCGTACATCTATAAGTTGGTCTTTTTTCACCTAAATCAAGAAAAAATGCTTTCAAATAATGTTTTGAACAATATTCAGTCTTGAATTAAGAACATTTCTGAAGTTTTCTTCAGATTAAATATACAAACTTTTTGCTTAAAATAAGTGTTAAGCTTATATTCAGCTGGCTATTTTTCTTAAGAAATCTGAGTAAAATTTACTTGAAGCACTGGCAGATAATTTCACTTATTTCCAGTAGATTTACACTTAAAACAAAGTAACCACATAAATACAAATGAAAACTGGGGAGAAGGGGGTAAACCTTGGTCCACTACATTTCGTACAGTTTAATTAACGTTAAAAGTAGATAACATACAGGGGGATATTTCTTTCAAACCAGCTTCCTCCTCGAGTTCGAGAAATTCGCACAGATTAATGTTATGCTAACTCTGATGCAGGTCGGACTTTCAGTAGCAAAATTAGTGGTGTGTTCCCCACCTCCAGAATATTGACATCTCTTTACATTACTTACAGTAGCTGCTGCGGGCAGAAAAAAACTTATAATATCCCTTGTCTCCGAAGGGGGCGGAGGAGGCGGCACGTTGTATTTCTGTCGGGCTGTGAATGTGTGTGTGTGTGTGGGGGGGGGGGGGGGGGGTGTCCAGTCATCAGCCAATCAAACGTGCCTTTGAGGGGGAAAAATGGACTGGTACATTCAGCAAGTGTGATGGTGTGAATGTAAGTCTGAACATAATGAAAGTACTTTACTTCACTGAATAATGGTTGGGTCAATTCTGTCCTTACAACATATGGGAAGACAATCTAAATTACCTATTTAATTGAAGTTATTATATAATGCAAATAAGTTTGCTTAAAAGTTGGTGGGGCAATTTGAGCATCCTGAAAGTTAGTAATGTTATATCCCTACCGTCCCTATGCAAACCTATGCCCTTGGTGGAATCTTTAAGATGAAAGTGCTTTAGAAAGACGCAGACACAAAAAAGCAAAGCTCATCAGCAGAGTTCACCTGATAATTGTAGTACAATAATTTGTTCATCTGATGATAGTGGTACAGGCCTTTCCCTTGAAAAACGTATTTTAATATTCAACCTGTACAACATCTACGGTGTTCGACTTTAAAAGCACTATTGTATTCTAAGTGTAATTATGATTAGACAGCTCTACGGGTTTGTTCGCTGTGGCTCCTCAACCCCCTACCAATGGGAGTATCCAGCCGAGGGAATGCTGAATCCATTCTGGCAGCTTTGGTACTTGGGACTCTCCTTTGTATAGAGGGTAAGCGTATGGATAGACAGCATTGAAAACGTGTAGATGGGCAACATTAAACTTAATGAATTCAAAATTTGAATTAAAAGTCTCTTCCTTTTGTGTCATAGGCCGACGCATGACGCAGGCAGCATTGCTCTATGGATTGTCTGTTCATATGAAGATCTACCCCATCACATATGCTCTCCCCATTGTTCTGTCTCTCCGTACGACACACATTAGAAGAGATGAAAAGCAAAACATGTGGAGGAGTGCTATTGACTTCTTAGGAAGTTTCTTCAACAGGGAGTTGTTCCATTTCGCAAGTGTGGCCGGAGGGCTGTTTTTGGCTCTCGCTTCACTTTTCTATTACATGTAAGTGCAATGATCGAATTGAGACACACTAGTAGTCAGGAGTTAGATTACACATGTTGTTGATGTGAATATATTTCCTTGCAATAGTTTGCATTGTATGTTTTTTCCCATTTACTATGGTATGCATTTATAAATGATGGACTTTGTTTTCTAGGTACGGTTGGACATTCCTTCATGAGACCTACTTGTATCATTTAACCAGAAGAGATATACGCCATAACTTCTCCCCATACTTCTATATGCTCTACTTAACTGCAGGTAACTTGTAACTTTGGGTCTACCACTCTCCCATAAGTTCATTTCAATGTTAGGAAGATGCACCTTTTGCGTGAAATTCAAGGAATTCAAAATCATTAATAATCTTTACAGATAAATGTAATTTGACCATTTATTTGACCCTTTTTTTAAAGAGAACCTCAGACTTAAAGACTTGTAGGCTCTAATAAGCCACAATTGTACTATTTTACTAAAATATGTTATTACAAACACATTAAATATTGCCATTGATTTAAAAATCTATAATATTTAGTACATGTTTTGACCTACGGAGGGCGCCAGGTTTTATGCGCGCAGTGGACGCTCAGGGTGATGACGTCATTTGTCACCGTCAGAAGACGAACACTACGGGTGTTCTGCAATTCCTTCTTATGCGGCGAGACGTCCAACACATGCACACATCGGTTAAAAGTGGCGAGTACTTACTATTCGGGATTTTATTGAGTCTTTTATTATCTTTTCATTGCCTCAAAATACTTTTTGCATGTGTTTCCCTCTCACACTTTTAAGTATTGTGTTTTCTTGTGATAGCTTTAAAGCAGATTGTTGATCTGTTGACCACATTAATCACGTAACTTATTTAAACCACCCTTATTTGATATTGCTGCATTTAAGTATTTTCTTAAGGAATTTTCATTAAGTTCTGCCTGTATGCATCTAAACAAAACAAGCTGAAAGCGCACGGTAGTACTTTGGGTGTTAAATTCGCCTATTGTTGGACGTTTTGCCAATGTAGGACATTTTGGCAGAACACCAGTTTTGTAGTACTCTCGTCTCATCCCATCCTCCTGTTCATTTTGCTTTTGCTGCTCATTTTGTGAAATATCGACAGTGCTGTCATGCTCATTAATGTTCCACTCGGGTTCATATTAAAAGGGTCGAATAGATGACATGTTCATGTCACTAGTCATACTCTGGAAGCCCGGCAGTGTAACGATTTGACGTCACCGCCCTGCGACGTCAACAACAATGGCGACCTACTTGTTAAACTAATTTTACAAATGGTTTAAAGTTAGAAACATCAAGAAGTGTTTTGATATCAAATTATTTTAATTCATAATAAAGTTTATCGTTTAAGAACTACAGGTCTTTCTATCCGTGGATCCCTTTAAACTGTTTGAAAGCGCTTCCAGCTGTTTAGTGTTTCAGTACTTTTTGCCCAACTTGCAGTTATCTAAATCTGCATTTTTCAACCGGTGTGCCGTGAGAGATCGTCAGGTATGTCGCGAGAAATGATCCAGTATCTTAATATATTTTTTACGTCGTCGAGCGGAGTTACAGTAGGAAGGAAAGAGTTGGTATTAAGTTCTCGGTCGTGTGGAGATGTATTGCTCGTGTGGCGTTAAAGAACTGCGCGGATTTCTAGCCATCAGCCACCTTGCTGTCTGTGAAAATGTGGAGCTCAGCTTGTCTACTGTACATCATTTTATAAGACTTGTCAAGTGTCTATATACACGAAAGCGTCCTTTCCATTTTATCCATATGTGACGACCGTCAATCCTCCCCCTGTGTTTTATTCCAACACATAGTCGAGGATCGCAAAGTGGCTGATGGCTAGAAATTCGAGCAGTTCTTGAATGCGACGAGAGCAGTGCCATGGTGCCAAGCAATCTTAAATGTCACCTCCAAACGAAACACCTGTCGCTTCAAAACAAGTCGATGGACTATTTTGTTCGTCATTGTGACAACACAGAGAAATAGGCAACTTTTTGAGAAAAACTACAAAGGTAAATGAGAAAGCCCTCAAAGCCTTGTTGCTGAACTTGTTGCTAAATCCAAAAACTACCACACTGTGGCAGGGACATTAATACTACGTGTCTGCAAAGCCATTCTCAGCGAGATGCTCGGCCCTGATGCGGTTAAAGACATTGCTAAGTCCCTCTGTCTGATAATTCAGAGCTTTTCAAGCCTAACTGCTATAAAAAAATACAAATAAATAAATAGAGACTAAGAGCTGTTGAAGAAGATTCCTGCCAGGATATCGGCTTTATGTTCATACAAACATGCTCAAGTTTCACACAGAGTAAGTATAAATACTGAGAGATTATTTTATGATTAAATATACCGTGCAGAAAGTAATTTTGGAACATTTTTTAGTTTGTGGTGTGCTGCAATATTTTTTTCCAATGTAAAAACGTGCCGTGACTCAAAAAAGGTTGAAAAACACTGCTCTAAATAACAAAAATCATATGCAGATGAATTTACTCCTTGTTTTGTTTTGTTTTGAAGACAGTAGGTGGAGCCATTGGCTTGGGCTAGCGGCATTTCTACCACAGTTGATCCTCTTGTTAGTCACATCATGGGCTTTTCACCATGATCTGGCTTTTTGCTGTTTTCTACACACCGCCATCTTTGTCACGTTCAACAAAGTCTGCACATCACAGGTACAAGAGTCAAGACAGTATTTATTGTTATCTTTGGGGAGAAGGACTCAATGGTTTATTATCAAAAGTTGCCTTTGCTATAAATAGTAGCAGTGCAACGGTTCGCGGTTCAAAACCGAACCGAACGGTTCGCCCTGTTCGGTTCAGTACGCCTTTATGAACCGCGCCTTTTTGGTTTTGCAATGACAGTAATTTATTCCGAACGCTTGTGGAATGAATTGGTCAAACTCTGTGTGCCTGTGTGTGACGTGAAGCGCAGCTGTGGAGAAATTCCCGCCCCACGAGTAAATGTCCAATCGCTGTCAAGCACCTGTGTAATAGGAGCCGAGTAACGCCCTCTCTCGTTTACGAGCGAGGTGAAAGTGAAACAAGAAAGAAAACAAAAAAAGTTATGGCGAGCGGAGGAGTCGACAGACCGAATTTTGACGAAGCACCGGCTTCTTTCAAATCTGCGGTGTGGCAACATTTCGGTTTCCCCGTGGACTACAATGCAGACGGAGAGAAAATATTGAAAAAAACATAAAACAATTTGCAAGCATTGCTCAGCGCTTGTTCCCTATGCTAACGGCAAGACTTCTAACATGACTCAGCAGTCAGCACTTCAGCCGGCATCACCCACAGACATCGTTTTCTCAGAGCAGGACAACCCCGAAGATGACACCAGTGAAAACACACGGGTCTATAGAAGAGGCGTTCCAAAAGCCTTACAATATCAGGTCAGAAAAACACAAGAAAATAACCCACGCAGTGGGGATTTGCATGGCAAAAGACATGCAACCATATTCCGTGGTTGAAGATGCGGGCTTCGTTAATTTAATTGCAACGCTTGACCCGCGTTATATTGTTCCCTCGCGGACATATTTCGCCCACAACATAATCCCCGACATTTAAGAAATGGCACGCAAAGCGATTGAAGATGATTTCACGAAAGCACGTAGTTTCGCCCTGACCGCTGACAGTTGGACGTCCTGTGCTACAGAGTGCTACTACCTAACTGTGACGGTCCACTATAATTCATACGCCGTCCGTTACGTTCAAAATCTGCACGTTTTTCGTGCATTGCGGTTTGTTTTTTTTTTTTTTCATCCGTTCGGATTTGGTCACCGTTTCTGCAAGGAGCCAATGTTCGTTAATACTTGTATGACACGAGAAAAGTCAGACACGGAGAGGGAAGAGTGTTTGTTGAGACGCTGTAGCAAACGTGATGCTAGGCTAGGTGGCTCCAATTTCCTGACTGTGGCAGACATCATACAATCTACGCCTAGATATCTCATGCATATAGAACTACAAGCGAAATGACACTCGGTAGCGTTAGTAAACAGCCGCCATTTTAGAGCAGTATACTTCTCAGAAAGGCTCTGTTGTAATAAACCTTCCGAGCGAACCTAAGCAACTTTTTATCTAAAATACTCCTAAATCGGCAAAATCTTGACTTGAGTCTATCTTTAAAGGATGAAAGAGTTATAAAATTTTCACATGTCGAAAGTAGACGGAAGGGAACTAAGGCAAAAACGGGAGCAATTTTATCAACTTTATCGGTTGATTCACAACATTAAATGACCTCCAAACATAGCAAAGGTTACTATGTTTTTTTTGTTTTTTTTTTAATGAAAAAAAAACATGAAAGGTATCACCAGTTACTTTGCCAAGTAACTTTTTTACTACTGTGTGTGTATTTCAGTAGTCAGTCACTACACTTGCCAAAGAGCTAAGAGGCATTTTAACAGTCAAAAATGTTTACATTTTAAGTGTTTATTTCATTTTTTTAAAAGCAAAATAAAGGCGGTTTAAAAAAAAAAAAAAAAAAAAAAGCAAAACGCAAACCGAAACCGAACCGAAACCGTGATCCCAAAACCGAGGTTCAAACCGAACCGTGGGCTAACTGAACCGTTGCACCCCTAATAAATAGTAAATGCTGCAAAATTATATTTGCAAACCCACTTTTTTGTTTTATAAGAAATTTCGTTTTTGTAGTACTTCCTATGGTACCTGAGTTTACTTCCTCTGGTCATCCCTCATTTGAGTCTTTCAGTGAAACAAGAAGTGGGACTACTGCTCCTGTGGTTTGCTGGACAGGTAACTATATTTCCCTCACATAGTTCAATAGGGAGTTTATCTGCCCAATTTTAGGGAGTATAATAGAATGATTACATATATAACTTTGCGCACAAAACAGAAAATAAATTTGCAAATTCCTAACAATAAATGTTCAATTTCACTGTATATCATATCCTATATATATAGCATGTCAGTATGCTACAGTGTATCACCAAAGTGAGTACACCCCTCGCATTTCTGCAGATAATTAAGTATATCTTTTCATGGGACAACACTGACAAAATGACACTTTGACACAATGAAAAGTAGTCGGTGTGCAGTTTATGTAATACTAAATTTATTTTCACCTCAAAATAACTCAAAATATAGCCATTAATATCTAAACCCCTTGGCAACAAACGTGAGTACACCCCTTTAAAAAAAAACGTAGAAAGCCCGCCCGTCTCATCAAACCAAAAGACATGGTTCCAGTAATCCTTGTGCTTTGTTGATGTCTTCAGCAAACTGTTTGCGTGCTTTCTTGCGTACCGTCTTCAGAAGAGGCTTCCTCCTGGGGTGACAGCCATGCACACCAATTTGATGTAGAGTGTGGCGTATGGTCTGAGCACTAACAGGCTGTACTGAATTTGGACATTTAGGGATATACGTATTTTTCAAAGGGATGTACTCACTTTTGTTGCCACGGGTTTGGCTATATTTTGAGTTATTTTGAGGGGAAAATAAATTAACTCTATTATATAAGCTGCACATAGACTACTTTTATTGTATCAAAAGTGTCATTTTATCAGTGTTGTCCCATGAAAAGATATACTTAAATATCTGCTGAAATGCAAGGGGTGTACTCACTTTTGTGATACACTGTATATATAACTTAAATATATTCTCATCGTCAGGGTATATGGTTGGTGCCGGCTTACTTTTTGGAGTTTGAAGGCTACAACACTTTTCTGTTCATCTGGCTTGCCGGACTGCTCTTTTTGATAATGAACTGCTTCATCTTGATTCAGCTCATTGTACATTACAAACCAAAACTGACTGGAAAGACTGACAAGTTGGAATAGCTCCACGGACATGTGAATGTGCAAAAGCCTTTATTTGAATCAGCGCTTCAATATAAAGACTGATCGTGTATCTTGTTCATCATGGGAAAACTGCAAAGTACATTTTGTATGTGTGTTTAATATATTAAATATTTTAACCATTAACCATGTTTATGCTGTTACTTTGAAACAAACATTCGAGTAATGTCAAAACGTTATATTTGAGATGTATGCAATGTGCTGCTTTGTCCAGTAGGGGGCAGCCTGTGTTTGCTAACTGAGCTTCTGTCCTGATGTAACCTTTCTGATAACTCTGGTAAATGGAGGACACCAAAAATAATTGATTGCACTGGCTCCCAATCCCACCTTGCTTAAATCGTTAGTCATTATATGTTTTTAATGTAAATATATATATTTTTGAAAACATGACTGCACTACCTTCTAAAAGAATGTTCATTAATTTTATTCTAGCGTATTATTGAGAAAACCAAAATATTAGAAACACCCATAATAATGAAACTGCTGATCAAACACTGCTTCAACAAGATTTTTATAGTACTGTATTGTGTTAGAAATGTTTAACGCAGGTCTTGTACTGCGAAAGGAGTACTTAATGTTTTCTAATGTTGCTTTATTTGGGTCTTTCCTGAATCTCTACCTGTTGTCCTTAAACTTAAACTACGAACACATGCAAGTTATAGTCGTACTGATATAAAATGTAAATGGATCTGCAAATGAGACTGATATTATTTAAAACACCAAATACTTCTTGCGGACTGAGGACCCCATTGCCCCCCCCCCCCCCCCCCCAAACTCAAGCCCACCTTGAATGAGCCTCTTGATTAGTTGCAAAACACCTTTTCTTTACGATTTAAACATGATTTGAAATTTAGTTATGTTTTATCTTAACCAGTTAACATGCAACAAATATATATAGCATGTACTGTCAAGCAAAAACCAACACATGCATTACTTATTTAACTATAGCATTTATGCAGAAGATATTAAATACATGTTTGTCACATTTCTGAGTATGTGTAAAAGAGTTGCATCAAATAAAGTTAAAAGCTATTCATCATATGTATCAGTGAAATGTACGATGAACAAATGAGTTGGTGAAATCAAATTTTACAATAGTTTATTCCATGTTTTTCCCCTTGAAAACATAAAATGGAATGAACTACGATGCCGTTTGAAACAAGAATGATCCTTTAACATAGACACTGTTCTTAAATAGTATTTGTGATGGTGAGATTCGTGAGAATCATGCCATCTGTAGTTCAAATCATTCAATCAATCACAACACAGACACAATAAAAATGAGGCGTTAAGACAAAACATTGTGGTCTGTGTTCAGGAGTAAAATGTAAATTTGTTTGGGGGTTGGTGGATGGCGTGATGGTCCCCCATATGTTTAGTAGGCCCTGTGTATATGTGCGTGTTAATATGCATGCATATGCGTACATGTCATGTCTGTGACATACCCTCAAGGATTCTGCTCATTGTCATCAGGGAGATTGGGGGATGATGTTGTGTCTGTGTATGTATGCATTCCTACATCTGCCTATATGCGTGTGTGTTAGAGACACACACAAACAGGAGTGGGTGTGACCAATTAGGACAAATGGTGTGCAGAGCAGCAAAGAGTGGGGTATGAACAGTCACGCAACCTTGCATGGTATAGGATTATTGGTCTTGGATGACAAACACACACACAAGTGTACAGCTGACAACAAGCATCACATACTTTGCTTTTAAATCAACCTCTAACTTTTGTTCTTCCACCTCTCCCCTATCTCATTCTCGCTCCTTTCCCCATCCCTGTACATAACAAGTGTCGTTGAGTTTGCGTGATGTATGGATGGTTGCGTGCACGATTATAAAACATTTAATCTTAGCCTTTTAACACTTCCCCCAACCCTTTTTGTTATCACATCCGTCTTTAAGTTAGAATGATACATACAGTAAACCTGCACGGGAAATTGGCATGCTTATTATTCTCTAATAATGGCGACTTTATTGCAAATATAATTCATCTCATACACACAGAAGTTTTTGTTTAAAACATAAAAAAGGGCTCATTCACCCAAAAGTGTCTTCAAGAATGCCGTTATTGGAGTGAGTTTAGTGGAGAATTATCTGTCAGAATGTGTTAGGTATCAAGTAGCTTTCAACTATTCCACTTCTGTTTCGTCGACAAGCGGCAACTAATAAGGGTTCCACTTCAAGACTTTTTTCACCCTTCCTGGGAATGACCAACCTTTCAGTACTACATGTAAGGGACTGCTGAAAGACTTTTTGTTGAGTTGAACTGTACTTTTTTTTTTTTTTTTTTTTAAACTAAAAAAGGATGTCGGAACATCTTCCACATAAGCCCACATACAGAAAAATGGGCTGCTTTAGAATTTTACAACTTAATACATAGTAAAGCCACTCCATCAAGCATATATCAATATAAATTTGATTACATATTGTTTCTGTTAAATGGCAATAAGAGAAATTAGATTTGGATTTCTTCATTTTTTTTGCCAGCTCATCTCTGTATCACACTAGAACCAACATTGCACTGAACTTAAGTCCACATTCAGAACCAAAACGGCAATCTTCAGTAAGTTGAAAATTTGACTTGATGAATTGCTACAAACCATTTTTTATTTTATAATTATTTTTATTCATCATGGTGTTGTCAAGATGAATTTTGTTACTATTTTATTTGTATCTTTTTTTTAATCTAGAAAAATATATAAACCCAATTTACTGGTTATGAACTGTTTAACTTCGAAAGTCAGACTTTTGCTAGTTCGGCAAGTGTGAAGACTTATTTATTTATATTAGGATAAGTTATTTGATTTGAAAAACGGATTTTTCAAAGTTGGAAATGCATCATGGCAATGTTGTTAACCATATATATTATATATCTTAACTTTCCTCTGGAATTTGGGTCATAGATAATTTAATATAGACAGCCACCATACACTGTAAATGCTAATATACAACTTAATAAAATGTGAAACGTGAACAAAACTCAGTTTTTATCAAGCTGTTTTGAACACTATTTTTTAAATAAGTACTGTACAGAGGTACCTCTACTTACAAAATTAACTGGTTGTGCAGGTTTGTTTCTTAACTTCAAAATTCAGTAAGTAGAGACACCTATTTCATGTAATGAAAACATACCCCAAAATTCATAAATATATATATAACACAAATAATACAATAATACACAAGACTGAAAAAGCAGTTTCTGCTCTTGCACTCCTCTTTAAAAGAAACCGCTGTATTTTAGGCCAAAACAACTGTTGTGTTTAACAGAACAATATGTTGATATGTTGCCATGGCAGATTCATGGCGCATTAGGCCCCCGAACTATTTTTAATTTGTCCGTTTTACCCTGGAAACCCCCGTTTACATACGTCGCGCAACTGCTTTTGTTTCAACCCAGCCATAAAACAAAGGTAATTATTAATTATATTTATTATTCAAAATGTTTGTCATTTTTAGCTTAGAATCATTAACTGATGTCTAATATTTTGTTAAAAAAAAAAAAAAGACTTTAAAAATTATTCACTCGCATATTCAAAACTTTTAAACAAATTACGTCACAATGAAAAAAATGGTGTCTGTAAAAAAGTCACGGATATCTACCTCATAACTATCGCTTAATAGGATTTTTTTTTTTTACTGTCGCATTTTCTCTGATATGTTAGATGATAAATAATCGATCCAAACAAAGAAAAATGGGAAAAAATGTTTAAAAGGGTAAATATATGAAAAAGAAAATCTTGACCACTCCTTGATGTCTGTGATTTCTGCACAGTGATCCTTGTTGTATTACCATGTTTCACCCATATAATCCCCAAAAAATCCAGCTGTGGCCATTCACAGCAGTTTCTTGACACTCAGTGATACATGCTACATGAAGTTTTTGGATCGAAAGAAGGTAAGTGCGTGATAATATCTCGTTAAAGTCATGGCGTCTTTAATTCTGCTCTTGCGTGCTCTCACCTCCAGATAGGGTTTGATTTTTTTTTTTTTTCTTCTTTTTAAATTCCCTCCTGTTCAAAAATTTTCTTCCCCCAGAAAATTGAGACTTTAAGCTTTCCAATGATGTATCACTCGTGCATATCGGACAATTTTGAAATTTGGCCAAATTGGGGGTCTCAGAGCGGAACCTCAAGTCACCGGAGTGTTTTCCGCCATATATGTATAATGCATCTAAACATGTAACAATTACATGTTACAATTTCATTTTTGCACAATAAACATAAAATCAGAGTTGTGCATAATATAAAAAACCAAGAACAAGGAGTAAAAGTAAATACACCCGTTAAAAGTTGTCGGAACACGAGGGGCGAATGAAGAGGACGCTGGGATACACATATACACATACAGTAGAGGTCCTTCTTGGCCATTTGGATGCCAGAAATGCTTGGCAATAGCCAAAGGCAGAGCAGCTATGAGTATGTTACGCTCAGTAAACTCTGGGAGCAGCAAGTGCCAGCCATACTGTAGTTTTTGCCTTTTGTATCCTGAAATTTCTTAACAAGAGGCAATATTTTCCCGATGAGGCGTGTCTTAACCTGAAAATTCTATGGAGAGACGTTCTTAAGTAGAGGCACCACTGTAGTAATTTGGGGCTGGAAAACATGCCTCATTTGATGTATCTCTGTTAAGTCGAATTAGAAAAAAATAATGTACCCAGTGATCTTTGGGCGTTTTATCAGACCTGGGCAGATGTGCCACGTTTATTTTGCGCTCTTCAGACACCAAGACATTCCCGCACACGTCCACGGTGTACTGCCCCGTCAACCAGGGCTCTCTTCAGCACCTTAACTTACTTTACATTGATTTGGAAGGTAAATATTTAACCCTTTTATCAGGGGTGAAAGTGAGCCAGAACGCAGTTCCGATAAGAGATTTGGCGCCGGAACGTGGCAGAACGGTGCTTTGATCCCGATAATATGACAGTAACTGTCAAAACCCCATGCTTAAAACAACCTGCCTGGGTGTCCCACAGGCATCTCCAAGAGGAAAACAATCCACTAACGTCAGATTTACATACACAAGTGTTAACAACAAGCATAATAAAGTGCTTGTGTAGCGTCATCCATTTCCACCGATATTTATTATTTATTTACTCCACCGACAGCACGGAGCTCCAGAGCTGTAGCAGATATCAGAGTCTGACGAGTCGTGTCGATGCGTGCATACGCTCGGCCAACCACCCTCCCCGGCCTGGACTCCAGTTATCAGTTCAAATGACTGACATACTGACTTGTGATCAGCCTGGATAGTTAGGTCTGATTGGTTCAAATGCAGGTGTTTTCTGGGATGAAAAAAAGAACGAGCTTGTTATATTAATGCCATAAACAAAAGGGCAATGCATGCACGGAAAATTGATCATATCTTAAAGAGAAAGTAAAGAGTTGAAGCGACTTATTTTATTTACTCTGATGGGGAGGTTCAGAGCATCATGTCAACCCTATAATTCCTGACCCCAGAAATGATGAACAGAAAATTCAGATTTTTATCAATTTGAAAAATTTATGTGGTCCTTAAAATATAATTTTTTTTAAAAAAAGTTTTTTTTTTTATTTTTATTATTATTATTTTGTATATATATATATGTTCTCTAATTTGCATCATAAATGATACATTAACATGTCGTTGTCATGGTAAAACAAGTATAACTAAAGTTAGATTGAACACAATAAGGTTATAAACTTTTTTTTTTTTTTACTGCATTGAGGTCCAGAAATGCTTGTCTCAAATGTGACTCATTTGGCAGTGTAGTTTATGTGCACTTTGAACTTATTTTTGTTCATTTACCTATGTTGGGCTACTTATTTCCTTATAATAGAAAAAAGTTAATGTTTGTGTTATCTTCAAACTATATTGCATTTCACTGTGTATAATGCAAGTCATTTGTACTTATTTTGTTCATATATGATATTTTAAAATACAATTTTGAATGAAAATCAGTTTCTCATGTATGCCTTGTTACAGTAAGTGTAATGCAATAGCCTAATGCATGTGTAAAACCTTTGTTTTTTTTTTGTTTTTTGTTTTCCCATTTCTGTGGTTTTAGGAGGTTAGCTCCCAACACCCCCCTCTAACAACAACAAAAAAAACCTGGCTCTGTGGCAACCATTTTGTCAGCTAGTTTCGGCAAGAAATCGTAACCACTTTCACCCCTGGTTTTTATACTGTCACAATGGGCAAATCGACAGTTTATAAAAAAGTAAAATATTGTAGCGACTGTTATTTATCTGTTCCGCCGCAATGAATAATGGGTAGTTGTGGCAGCCACGACTGAGGATAGTGATTGCTGTTGTTATTTCATGTGTGTTCTGTCCAATAAACTGTGTTGTGTCTTGGGGTCGTGCGGTGTATTGGGCACAAGAGCAGCAAGTGTTAAAGACAAAAGCCAGACTGTCATTCTTCTCCACGTCGCTCGCCACAATATTTACTTACCAAATTGATGCGAAGGTGTCGATGAGAGCTCTGGTTATACTATATAAGGTTATACTACTTTTTTTTTTATTTTATTTTTTTACGCTAAGCATTAACATAACATGGAATTTGGAGGTAGGGTCATTACTGTTTGAATATGTGTTGTTAATTAAATTAGCATGTGCTCATACCTGTCAAGTTGTACGGTTTAGGCGTAATTTGTATGAGTGAGCACTGATCTTTAAATGTGTACGCCGTACGGTTAAAATCTGTATGTTTTTCGTGCATAACGTTTTTTTCTCCGTTCGGACTTTGCCACCGTTTCGGCAAAGAGACAATGTGTGTTACTACGTTGGTTGAATGACGCGAGAAAAGTCATAGACAGGGAGAAAGAAGAGCAGGAGTGGGAAGAAGGGGAAGAATTGTGACGCTGTTGCAAACGCGATCCTAGGCTAGGTGGCTCCAATATTTCCTGACTGTGGCCGACAGCCAACAATCTACGCCCACTTGATGCAACACTAGATATCATATGCATATAGAACTAGATTCAAAATGACAGACTCGGCGGCGTTAGTAAACAACCGCCATCTTAAAGCAGTACACTTCTCAGAAAGACTCTGTTGTAATGAACCTAAGTAACTTTTATCTAAAATACTCCTAAATCGTAAAAAGTCTTGACTTGAATCTATCTTTAAATGATGGAACAGTTTTAAAACTTTCACATACCGAAAGTAGACAGAAGGGAACAAATGCAAAACCTGGAGCAATTGTAACAACTTTAACGGTTGATTCACAACATTAAATGACTTCCAAACATAGCAAAGGTTACTATGTTTTTTTAATAAATGAAAAAAAAAAACATGACAGGTAACACCAGTTACTTTGCCAAGTAACTCATTACTCCTACATTCAGGTAACTGAGCTAGTAACTCAATTACTTTTTGGGAGAAGTAATTTGTAACTGTAATTAATTACTTTTTTAAAAGCAAGATTAACAACACTGGTCATAAACATGCAGTCTGCAGAATGAAAAGTGACGAAAGTGGAGATTTTAGTCTGCCAATTTGTTGCCTAACACAATTTGCCTGCAACTATTGCTGATCACTTCTCAGAAATAGCAAAAGAAATGTTCCCTGACTCAAAGATTGCATGAGTAAGTTAATTTGATCAATTGACCCTTTTTAATTTATAATTGGACACGCTAACGAACTACCTTCAAGTCAAACTGAATTACGAGCTGAGGTGCAGCCATCAAAAGACATGATAGAAATTGCCAAAAGTGCTACATACAATTATAACAAAAGTCACTGTTAAATTTTAGTAATCATGATGTAGCTGAAGATATTGATTGTTCTTTGATTTCACCAGGTATGTGTGTGACAATATTACTAATAAATTCATAATATTTTAAAAATGGAGTTTTCTTTAAATTTATTATATTGCACACTATATAAAACGTAAGACTAGTCATCAATTTGTAAGGGCATACGTCACTATTTGTTAGATTGCCAACGGCCTTGGGTTGACAGGTATGATGTGCTGTTCATATCGTAGAATCATTTCAGGTAAAAAATAAAGTTCACCTGCATATGATGAATGAGCAGCACTAAAGCTAACAAAGGTATCACTTCGATACCGGAAGCTTACAATAAATAAGTTACTGTAATCTAATTCATTGAAGTTAATTTGAGTACTGCAAACTCGAAATAAACAATTTACCATAATCCTATTATTAAGGTTAATTTGAGTCCTTAAAACTTGAAATAATTGAATTGACTTAATGTAAGTAACAATGACATTTTCCAAGGCAGCAAGTTTGCATTTTGTTAAAGTTATTGAACCACACATATCTTAGTAAAATGAACAAGAAGGCTTCTGTTTTCATAAAAAGAAAAGTATTTTAATAGATAAGTCTCATTTGCAAAAACATGTAGAAACATTGGAAGACACTGCATATTTACACTGTGTTCACTACTACCTACTCAATCACACAAGTAGGGCAGGATTTTTTTTTTGTTTTTTGCTTTTTTTTATACAGTTATCAAAACGGTAGCAAGAAAAAGCCACATGGATTCATCTTCGACAAAGACAAAAGCCTTCAAACTGCAGCTTTTAAATTACACACTCTTGCCTTACAATAAATATGAATCATCAAACATTTATTGAAATGAACACACACATTGAGCAAAGACAAATTCAATACAGTGAAACAATGTACACATGTATGTTGACTAATTGGGAAAAAAAAACAACCTTCAACTGAACTACTCTCAGTAGTGCAATTTTTGAAACTACCACAGTAGCGTCACAGAACAAAGGCCGTGACATTAAATTAATTTGGTGCTTTCTGTTTAGTTGTGCAAAAACACGAATTGTGAAGACCACGTCTGTTTTCTAACTCAACCACAACATTAACAAAAAACAGAAAAGTGTCATATCTGCAATGAAATGCTGATCTTATAGTGAACACTAAACTGTACAACATAAGCTGTGACAATAAGATATTTAACAATTAGAGTATTACTAAGTTGAAGATCCTCTTGTGCGCTTTGACAGAAGACTAAGAACTGTCTTCTTCAGTTTAAGCTAACATGACCTAAAAAAATATAGAACGCTTTCACTGATAATGTGCTTGCTTAACCCCGAAACCATCTTGTTTGACACATCGGCCATTGTGCTGTGTTTTTATTCCAACCTTTAAAAAAACAAAAAAAAAAAACATTTTTTATGAGTTTTGCATTCACGGAGACAACTTTTAACTCAGGCCCAAATTAGTTATGCGTTTGTGGCTTTCCTATGTACTCAAATTATTTAATATGGCAGTATTTGATAGTTATGAGTAGTGAATAATACTTAAAGCTACAATTGAAACACCAGTTTTACATGTTTTGGTCAATTTACTGTAAATTGCATACACTCAGCAATATTGTCAGGTTTCTGGACAGTGGATTCCATTCTGGGATGTTGGTCAATTTATGATTTGTTTGAATTCGGAAATACTGATTTTCAATAGTAAATAATGAAAATAGAAATCAAATCAAGTGGGAATTTTGCTGTTACTAGAAGGGTCTACGAGGATACTTGCCTACTCACTTTGTTACAACTGTCGCACAGAAGTTTCGTTGTGAGATTTAATTTTGCAGTAGGTGGCACTAAAAAACTAGGAAACGTGTTACTTTTAAGGCACAACACACTCCACTGTCTATTTCTGACGAATTCGCAATTGTTCCTCCATTAACTCATTACTTTGCGAGCTGATGTACGTATTTTGTTGTTATATTGAATAGAAACAATCCCAGTGTTCTTCATTTGTGGGCGATTTGTGGTTAAAGTGCTAAAACATGCAAAACTACCAAGGTCCAAAGATCATCAAGCACATTCCAAAATAAAAACAGAAGGTTGAGCCTTTCAGAATAAACCTAGTGGCAGAGGTGAGTCATCCGTTGCGTAGCAAGTTTAAATTGGTTAACAACATCACAGCGAAACGTCAAACAATGGGTGTGCACAACACATGAAATAAATGGCGTGTTTGGACATTATTTGACCCGTTGTCACTAAATCCAAAAGTGCTTGGAACTACAAAGGACAAAACTATTCATAGGTTTGATTCACCATATTGTTTTTGATTGTCATGACACTAACAATAGAACCTGAGTCTCACATGTCACCTTTTTTTTTAAATGGAAGAATTTTGAAGTTCTGCATATTATGCTGGTAAATGTGAAGGACAATAAGAATACTACTCTACATCTTGTTTGTGCATTTGTGTGTGAATGTGCAGTGAATGCAGTAAAAGTTGCATGACCAGATTTCATAATTTGACTAATGTGAATTAGTTGTTTTAGTACGTTATTAGAGTTTTAAAATTTCACAGGAGAAAGAAATGTCTTGCAATAATCTATATTCACCAATGTTTTTTTTTTTCATTTGTTGCTATAAATGTTCTGC
The DNA here is from genome assembly GCF_030265065.1 of Corythoichthys intestinalis. Classification (NCBI taxonomy): domain Eukaryota; kingdom Metazoa; phylum Chordata; class Actinopteri; order Syngnathiformes; family Syngnathidae; genus Corythoichthys; species Corythoichthys intestinalis. Next base: position 28,218,707 of record NC_080414.1, on the reverse strand, counting down.
GGCCTTTCCAGGCCTAAAAAGAAAAAATGATTTGCGATTAGTCGACGTCAAATTCAAAACGACAATGTGGAGTAGTTAGGTAAACTAGTCTGGACAAACCCTGGTGTGCAGAGGGCAACCAATCCAAATAAAATTGCTGAAGGGGCCCCACAATGCAAATTTATAACATCTCAATCTGGTATTTTTTCTTAAATCTAGTCAAATAATTTTCTCCATCTTGTTTTAAGTGTTAAGCTACTTAACAGATTAATGCGTCGGATTATTCCAATTCCAATTAGGGTAGGTTCATACCGCTTGTTTTAATGCAAGATTCCGATTTTTTGTCAATATCTGTTTTTTAGAAGTACCCCTTCAGATTGCCTTTGTTCATTGAGCCTGTTCAAATATCGCGCACTCGCAGTAATTCGCAGTCTGAGATGCGCTGAGCAAACTGACCCGCATGCGCAGGAGTGTCAAAACAAATGACCACACATGCTGGCTCAACGTCATTCAAGGGTGATCATATTTTGATTTCCAAAAAGAGGACACAAATAACAGACATAAACAATACCCGTTTAGTCATATATTCAAAGTTATTAGGGTCGATAGCATGCACGCACTGTCCGTACATGACACACACACATACGGACAGTTTGCCCCGACTCTCTTGGGACTCGGTCTTGTAAGCAATCTTGAAATATCGCTCATTCTGAACAAAGAGAGAAAACCGAGCATTCTCAGGCTTATCCCAACACCCATTTATTTTTTTTTAATAACTCTTGTCAAGCCCGCCTTTTCCTTAAAAGCCACGTTCAAGTTAGGCGCTAATGCTACAGCTCCATCGCTACCGTGGTGCCCTGTCTCTCTCGCTCTTTGCTGACATAATTGCTGCATGAATTCCGATTTGGGAGACTTGACAGTTCAGACCGCAGCCACATTCTCGGATTTTAAACACATACAAAAGTGACCTAGATCGGATTTGAAATGGTCCACTTTTATGAGACTTCTCCCGTTCAGACCATCAAGTTAATGCCTCACTCGAGTCGGAAAAACACGAGAAAAAAAAAATCGGATTCCTGCATTAAGACCTGCGGTATGAACCTAGCCTTTAAGTAAACATTACTATTTGTTCTTAATAAGCCCATACATGTAAAAGTTGGTCATTTTTCACCTAAATCAAGAAAAAATTGCTTTCGAATAATGTTTTGAACAATATCTATTCTTGAATTAAGAACATTTCTGACAACCGTTTTGAAGATTAAATATACAGTATTAATTTATTGCTTAAAATAAGACTGTTAAGCTTTTTTTAAGCTAGATATTTTTCTTATTTCAAGAAATCTAAGTGAGTAACATTTACTTGAATCACCGGTCGATATCAATGACATAACTAGAATGACATCTCAGGATTCAGGAATCTCCCAAATGTGGCCCTATATGTGCCACTAGTGTACTGTCGACCCTGGATTGAGATGTCAGCAATTCTTGTCTTTTTTTGTTTTTAATAGAGCAACATTTGCCTTCACTATTAATTACACATGATTTGTTTTATGTAAATTATTCAAAGATCCTTGCTTCTCCATCGTCGTGTATTTAATTTTTGAGGGGTGGTAGGGGTTTCACGATTTTTCTCATATGTAGCCTTCAGAGGCCTAGAAGTGTGTGTATGAGTGTCTTGCATGCGTGTGTGGTCGATGACAGTGGCTGACTCGCAGCGGTTATTTTAGGGCATGTAAATGTAAGGGCTGTTTTTGTGGTGCCCTGTGCTCACACATGGCATAATGTTCCTTGGACCAACCATCATGGGTTGGCTCATGTCATGGCCACCCTCGGTCCACGGTGGCGAGTCCATGGGCTCCCTTTTGATGGAATGGATCAGCCCGTGACCTTTGAACTCGTAAGTGCCGTGCTTGTTGAAGTCCTGGTGCATATATGGCTTTTGAGGCTCCTGTTGGTAGATGTGAGAGTCGATGAGGTTGATCGATTGATTGCCGCATTGGGAGTGAGAGAGTCTCTGAGGGCTGAACTGACTGTTGTCGCCGTTGTTATTGCCCAAGTCTTTGTCACATTTTAACAAACGTCCGCTATTGTTGACTGCATAGTTCTGATAGTTGCCGCTGTTGTACGGCGGGCTGATCCCCACTTTGGCCCGTTGACAGGGCGAGTACTGCAGATCGTAGTAATCCGCCTCAGATTTAAGATGGATGCCAGAGCCCTGGTCGTACACCCCATTGCCGTAGCGACGGTCAATAGCGTCCGGATCCCGATGTGCCCAGGGTCGCCCAAAGGGATCGCAGCCATTCTCCGAGTCGGAGTCGTGCTCGACTTTGATGGGTGGCATAAGTTGACCGTCGTAGCATTCGCCGTAGCCGTTCTCACTCTTAACTAAATCCACACAGTAGGCGTCCGGGTCAGCAGGAATCTGCAAGCTACTGTACAGCTTGGAGACAAACACCTCGCCGTTCCTGCCGCTGTGGCAGCTAGGAGAAAGCCTGTACGGCTTCCCATATTGGCCGGCCTTGTTCAAACGGTTAGTCGGGATGTAGCCGACACCCTGGCCCGTTCTAAGGGGGCCCGAGTTTGACCGGAGAGGCCAACCGCTCCCCAAGCCTGGACCCAGGCCCTTCTGGGAAGACATTGATGACTTGCAGAAATTGAGGGGCTCTTCCTGGTTGTAGTAGCCATCGGGGCGGAACTTGAGGTTGTCTTTGGTGAGTGGAGTCCAAGGAGTGTGGTGGCCCCTCTGAGTGTTTCCTGTGGTTGGACAGGAAAGGAGGAGGGGGTCCGTTACATCTCCCATACCACCACTGAAGGAGTGCCTTCGGAGGTGTTCCCCTCGTTCGCTGAAAAACAGGAAAGCAGTGTACTGTGGTTAGAACACTTCATTTTGTACACAATTCAAAAGAATAGTGGTTTCCTTTTTCCGCTTGGTACCACACAAATAACGGTTAGCCCCACTGTGATGACCAACATAAAATTGTGCTTGGGTATTTTTCATCTTCAGATATGTTTACATAACATTTCAAAAGTATGGTTTTAATAAGTTTAAATGTCTTTAAAGCATATCGGCGTGGTCTCTAAAATGTCTCTCTGTGGTCTACAAAATTGTTACTTGGTGTGACACTAACCAATCAATGAATGACTCAAAGGACAAATAATGAAATTTTAGTTCACATAAGTTCACAAGAGAGCCATTTAAAAAGTGACTCATCATTTCCAAGTTACTTGTTTGAAAATTGAAAACAGAATAACCATCCACAACCACAAGTTCAATGATGACCAGACGTGCATGTTTATGGACTAATGCAGCCCAATCCTAAAATGCATCTTCATTTTGAAATAGTTAAATCCTTGTAGAGGTTAACATGTTGGACTGGTCGCCCATCAAATGCAGGATTTAAAATCAAGGATCAATCTAATAACAAGATACTGACTACGGATAGGAACAAGCAAGTCTCAAACAAAGCTACTCTGAATGTTGACAAGTTGACCTTTAGCTTGGGTAAACATAGTGTCATTTTCCAGAGGTCAAAACAAGCAGACCGACTATCAAAACTCATAATTTCCAGAACTGGTGCAACAATATCATATTAGCGTTGAAAGCACGGCCTTTAATTATAGCACCTATGTTAAAAATATTAATTGAAGCCCATTGAATATAAAAATGTACACTTGAATCATCCATTCAGTCTTACCCATGCTCCAATGCCGAGATAATCCCTCCTCCGCTCTTGTTCTTTCCGCGCATTAACATGTTCTTCATTTTCATCTCTGTAATAGAGGGCAGTAAAAGGGGTACAGCTATGCAGAAGAGAGCCAGCTGGGGAGGAAGTGGAGCCCCGGAGGCTGATTTCTTTTTCTGTCCTTGGAGAAACTTCAGCCGACCCTGAAACTGCATTGTCTGGGGACAGGAGACAGGAAGGATTTAGTGGTTTGAACATCAGAGAGCATCAAAAAGTGATACTTTTAGGCAGGTCTATGATTATGCCCTTTTTTTGCATTGATCATCATTATGAGGGCAGCAGTGCCTCTGTCTGTAAGGACTGGGCAATAAGGAGTATCTTGTGAAGATCAGTGGTTCCAAATAAAATGGAAATTGGGATGATTGTTTTCCAGCTGCATTTACCTTTCAACTTATTTTCCCCTTCAAACCTGACCCAGTATACATATTCTGTGTCATGTGAAGTCTGTAGTTGTCATGTTTCGTTTGTTTGGTGGTTGGTTAGCGGGATTACTCCAAAAGTATATTTTTAAAAGTGTCCTTGCTTTTACTTTAGATCAAGCCAAGGAAAAACATGTGATCCTGCAGTCTAATGCATTCTCCATTTAAGAGAATGAAAGGGGGCTTCTTTTAAACTGACAAACAAAACTGATAAACCCTATTTGAGAATTAAAAAAAATAATAATTACGATTCCGTCTGTTTATTTGTGAATTAGGAAGTTGCCAATTAACCAATATAGGAACAAGACAAAGTGCTTCACAGATTTTTAAAAACAATTTTTCGATAAAAGAGAGGCTTTGTATTAACACTGATTTTCATGCATGATGATTTCTCATAATTACCGACATCTTCAGCAGTCTAACTCAGGGTTCAGCAACCTGCGGCTCTTTAAAACCTCTGATGCAGCTCAGTTTTATATTAAATAAAGGAATATTTGGTATCATTATCTTCCCTTAGGTAGGTAGATCAAGTCAGGCTCACTGTTTTCTGTGTTTGTTAATAGAACACTCACGCAGGGCATGCCATTCACAAGCGAAAAGACTACATACGTAGTTGGTGAATTCATGACCTGTGAGAGTGTTCTGTGAATAAAGTGTGTAAAAACTGAGCAGTTATTCTGCTTACTAAAATGAGGCAAAACTCCTTTGTTAAGTGAAATATGGACCTGAGTATATAAATATATATATATTTACTGCACATACAGTGGAGCAAATAAGTATTTAGTCAACCACTAATTGTGCAAGTTCTCCCACTTGTAAAATATTAAAGACGCCTGTAATTATCAATATGGGTAAACCTCAACCATGAGAGACAGAATGTGGAAAAAAAAACAGAAAATCACATTGTTTGATTTTTAAAGAATTTATTTGCAAATCAATGTGGAAAATAAGTATTTGGTCAATACCAAAAGTTCATCTCAATACTTTGTTATGTACCCTATGTTGGCAATAACGGGGTCACATGTGCCACCCCATCGTTCTGCGCCCCCCTGGGGGTGGTGCACCCCACTATTTGAGAAGTACTGCATTAGACCAAAAGGAACAGAGTCCGGTTGGAGAGCTACCTCAACAAAACCAGCACTGATTAAAAAGGCTCAGAATTCATACTGCGCCAACCGAACTTTCTGTGTAGCATCACGTGGACAAAAGGTGCACTCATTGATTGAAATTTAGAAGAAGAAATACCTCCCTCCTGGAAGCGGAGGGAGTGTGGAGCGTCACAGGAGCCGCACGTAATGTAGCATAAGCGCACCCTGGTCAGCTTGCATTCACAAGCAAAGCTGGGTGCGCTCAAAGCGGACCGAGACCTACGATTTTTGAGCGGATCAGAGTCCGTTTGTTTGGTCCGAACTAGAGTTCGGATGCGCGTTCACATTTACAAAATGAAGCGGACTATCTGAGAAAAAGAACTGTGCTAGTGTAAGTGCGCCCGAGTGTTAAACGTTGCCGACCCCTGATGTAAGTAATTACTCATGTTCATTTTATCTTGTACATATTTCAATCAAAGTACATTGATGATAGACTTCTGAGAGTGTCAATGTTTAATTATTTTATTGAAGTGGCTTCTTTCCAAACATGTGAACAGCAACTTAGACTTGGAGCCACAATCTCGTATTTATCTTTTTTAGGGCTGTCAAACGATTAAAATTTTAAATCGTGTTAATTACAGCTTAAAAATTAATTAATCGTAATTAATCGCAATTCAAACCATCTATAAAATATGCCATATTTTTCGGTAAATTTTTGTTGGGATGAAAAGATAAGACACAAGGCGGATATATACATTCAACATACGGTACATAAATACTGTTTTTGTTTATTATAACATTAAATCAACAAGATGGCATTAACAATATTAACATTCTCTTAAAGTGATCCATGGATAGAAAGACTTGTAGTTCTTAAAAGATAAATGTTAGTACAAGTTATTGAAATTTTATATTAAAACCCCTCTTTATGTTTTCGTTTTATTAAAATGTGTCAAATTTTCAATCAAAAAATAAACTAGTAGCTCGCCATTGTTGATGTCAATAATTACACCATGCTCACTCATGGTACTAACCCATAAAATCAGTTGGACCCAAGCGCCAGCAAAGGGCGCCAAACACCAAAAACAAGTAACAAGCGGACATTACACTGTACATTTTAGTCTGTTTGAGCGGGGCATGTGCGTTAATTGCGTCAAATATTTTAACGTGATTCTATGAAAAAATTAATTACAGCCCGTTAACGCAATAATTTTGACAGCACTAATCTTTTTTTTTTTTTTTTTTTTTTCAAATAGAAGGTTCGAAATTTCCAATTTTCCAGTTGTCTTGAATGTGCATGAGATGTTCCAGTCTGTATCAACATTGTGGATCAGTCAAGCAGCTGACTTGATATAATATCCACAGGGCTATGCTACCACTGTTGGGAATAGAATTCTCAGTTTTCAAAACTAGTGACGATAGATCACGGATTACTCTTCTGTTTCTTTGTTGCAATTATTTGGACTGATGAGGAAAACATTCATAAACATTGGGTGCTATTGGGCTAGAAATGTTTCCGGTACAGAAAATTGCCATATAGACTTTCTGTTGCGTGCCAAAGTCAACCAGAATGGACTCGGTAAACTCAGTTGACCCTGATAAAATGCTCTAAAGCCATATTCTGCTTGGCCTGTCATCAGACCTCCAGCGCTTTTCCGCTGCATCTCCATTTTAAAGGCTGTGAGATATGAACCAGGGTCTTTAAGAACCAACGCTGTGTCCACCCAATTATTTTTAAACGCTTAGCACTGCCATCAAACATTACAGCAAACAAACAGACGCTGGTAAAAAAAACAAAAACTTTGCTGCACATGCATCATATTATTTTTATTGACCTGAATCTCCTCCAAGAGAATTTTTATGACTTGGTTTGCAAGTTACCGTTCAGTTTAGCAGACACGTTGCTTCATGTCACTCACCAAGAATCCAGATGTGCTGTCCAATAGACACCGAACCCTTGCTATGAAACATCTGTTTAGAAAGCAGGAGAGCTCAGGAGGAATGCCCCCCGCGTCTGGAGAGTGGAACAGGCTGTTCACCACAAACTCGTCACCTAAAAACGCAAAAGCAGAGTTTTTAGTGATTTCTTTTGTAAATTGAGAATGACAAGTATGTCAGGAATAGACATGAATTCCATGGAATTAACAAAGTGGTAGGTGAGGTGGAATTCAAATTTAACTAGCAACCGGTAAAATTTAAATCCCGTGTTGATTTTTCCAACATGAATTTACCCACCAGTCCCTGTAGCGAGCTGGGCATCCTGATGCGCTGACGTCCCCTGGGTGTGTGGAGGACACATGGCCCAGTGGAGCTGGTTTTTGAATTCCTGGCGGTCATCTATGTGGATGTAGTCAAACACATTCTGGTGCATCACATCAGTCTAGAAGATAAGAAAAAAAGACACTTTGTTAGTGTATAACTCTTAACATCAAAATCTAAAACCCCTTAATTCCACCGGGCAAAAATTAAAAGAAAATCTTTTGATTTATGTCTGATGGCTGTTTTAACTAGTTTTTCAGTGCAGAACCAAAAAATGATCTCAGTTTTTCTATATCACGCCAATTCTTTTTCTCAACAGCCCACCTACTTACTATGAAGTTGCCACATTGCAGTTATGCCTGTTGGCTTCACATTTCATAGTCTATCATTATAGATACTTTCTAAGAAAACAAGCACATATGTTAATTGTAGTATTTTTGAAAGAGAACCTTGATGCGACATAGAAAAACAAAACAAAAAGTTAAAAACAGATGTCACCCCTGCCCCCTCCCCTCAAAAAACTGTTAGCCAGTGCTATTCAACTTACTGTACAAACTACAAGGCTTATGTAGGTTTTACAAGTATGGAGGTATGGAGGTAGATTTGTGTCATTATTATTCAATCCCCAAAAAAGTTGCCTCAATCAAAATATGTATTTTCAATTTAAAAAAAAAAAGAAAAAAAGTGTTTGAATGCAAAAATAAATTTGAAACAAAAAAAAAATGCATTTTATTTTTTGATTGAAACAACTTTTTTGATTGAAGTAATGTTTTGCGTTTGGGCCACATTTTGACAAGGACTTTTGTGTCTTTATTATTCAATCAAAAAATAAGTTAATAAGGGGATTTCAGACAAAAAAATATATTTATTAGAAAAATCACTTCAATGAAAAAAAAAATTTCAACACAATTTTTTTTCTTTAAAGCAAACCTTTTTGTATTTCGGCCATATTATGGGTAGGACATTTGTCTAAATCTACCACGCCCCCCCCCCCCCCCCCAAACAAATATGCTTCAAGCAAAAATAATATTTTCAATAAAAGAAAAAAATCTTTTTAAAAAATTGCCCTCCCCTAAAAAAATATATATTTTTTAAAAATATTTCTTTTTTATTAGATTTTTTTTAATGGGGTGTCACTTCGTTTAAGTGCAAAAAGTTTTAAACTTTTTTTTTATTTTCTTCAGTAGTGAGTAATCTAATTAGTTACTTTTCTCATCTTGGCAACGCCGTTACCGTTACTGAGGCGGGAAAGGCGTGCGTTACTATGCGTTACGATGTTGGTTGACTGACGCGAGAAAAGTCTGAAAAAGGCAGAGCAGGAGTGGGGAGGAGGCAAGGGAGTGTGACGCCGTTGCAAACGCGATGCTACTATGCTAGGTGGCTCCAATAATACCTGACTGTAGCCGATAGCCTACAAACTACGCCCACATGCTTCGGTAGATATCACATATACAGTGGGGCAAATAAGTATTTAGTCAACCACTAATTGTGCAAGTTCTCCCACTTGAAAATATTAGAGAGATCTGTAATTGTCAACATGGGTAAACCTCAACCATGAGAGACGGAATGTGGAAAAAAAAACAGAAAATCACATTGTTTGATTTTTAAAGAATTTATTTGCAAATCATGGTGGGAAATAAGTATTTGGCCTATACCAAAAGTTTATCTCAATACTTTGTTATGTACCTTTTGTTGGCAATAACAGAGGCCAAAAGTTTTCTGTAACTCTTCACAAGCTTTTCACACATTATTGCTGGTATTTTGGCCCATTCCTCCATGCAGATCTCGTCTAGAGCAGTGATGTTTTGGGGCTGTCGTTGGGCAACACGGACTTTCAACTCCCTCCTCACCCTGTGGCGTCAAAATGATAACAAGAACGGGGAGCAAAAATCCCAGAACCACACGGGGGGACCTAGTGAATGACCTACAGAGAGCTGGGACCACAGTAACAAAGGCTACTATCAGTCTCACAATGCGCCGCCAGGGACTCAAATCCTGCACTGCCAGACGTGTCCCCCGTTGAAGAAAGTACACGTCCATGCCCGTCTGCGGTTCGCTAGAGAGCATTTGGATGATCCAGAAGAAGACTGGGAGAATGTGTTATGGTCAGATGAAACCAAAATGGAACTTTTTGGTAGAAACACAGGTTCTCTTGTTTGGAGGAAAAAGAATAGGGAATTGCACCATACCCACTGTGAAGCATGGAGGTGGAAACATCATGCTTTGGGGCTGTTTTTCTGCAAAGGGACCAGGGCGACTAATCTGTGTAAAGGAAAGAATGAATGGGGCCATGTATCAAGAGATTTTGAGTGACAATCTACTTCCATCAGCAAGGGCATTGAAGATGAGACGTGGCTGGGTCTTTCAGCATGACAATGATCCCAAATACACAGCCAGGGCAACTGAGGAGTGGCTTCGTAAGAAGCATTTCAAGGTCCTGGAGTGGCCTAGCCAGTCTCCAGGTCTCAATCCCATAGAAAATCTTCGGAGGGAGTTGAAAGTCCGTGTTGCCCAACGACAGCCCCAAAACATCACTGCTCTAGAGGAGATCTGCATGGAGGAATGGGCCAAAATACCAGCAACAGTGTGTGAAAAGCTTGTGAAGTGTTACAGAACACGTTTGGCCTACATTATTGCCAACAAAGGGTACATAACAAGGTATTGAGATGAACTTTTGGGATTGACCAAATACTTATTTTCCACCATGATTTTCAAATAAATTCTTTAAAAATTAAACAATGTGATTTTCTGTTTTTTTTTCCCACATTCTGTCTCTCATGGCTGAGGTTTAACCATGTTGACAATTACAGGCCTCTCTAATATTTTCAAGTGGGAGAACTTGCACAATTAGTGGTTGACTAAATACTTATTTGCCCCACTGTATACAGAACTACATGCAAATGACAGACACGGCGGCATCAGCAACATGTATAATAAAGAACTAGATGCGTTAGTAAACAGCCGCCATCTTAAAGCAGTAGACCTCTCAGGAAGGCTCTGTTATAGACAGGGGTGCACATCTTTTTTTTGTCAGAGGAGGACCTGGAGATGTGACTTGGTCCTCATTGAGCTTGAGAGCCGACCCGCCTGATGCGATAAAATTATGACAAGCTTTAGTTAGAGCCAAATACCTTTTGTTAATTATATTAACAATTAATGCCTGATTAACATCAACTGGCACAACCAATTTGCCATTACTTTGAAGTGAAATGTAAAGAAATAAACATAAAAGCAGTACTAATTCAAAATAAAGGGCATTATGCGGCTCCCACATTAACTCCAAGCCTTTGTAAAAGTGGGATGTCCTCCTCCTCATAAGAGCTCATTGAACGTGCATGTTTAGCCTTGTGAAATGCGAGCAAAAACACGTTTGTCAGTGCATGGCGCTGCTCTTCATTAACTTTATTCCGCCACTTGTCCATAGGGCGAGTGGGGTGCTGCCTGACATCGATAGTTTGCTTAATTGTCACATGCTCTGTTTTTTTCGTGCATTTCAAAGTTTGGATAGCTGAAATTCTTGGACCCAACATAAAATGCGCTGCCGTTATCAGCGATTCTCACGGCAAATTTTGTACCACATATCCGTGCGAGCATCATTTGCTTCTAGCTATGGTACCTCCTGCAGCCACTTTTCAGCAAAAGTCCTTTTTTCGGTAGCTCCGGTGACATCTCTGTCGTCTGTCTGTCCTTTGACGGGGGTGGGGGAACACGGAAATAATTACTCAGTGGGGCCTGCCTCCGACATTTTGAGAAGTGATTATCTCGTGTCAGCCGCAAATACAGTGGTCAGCCATCGGTACGCAAAAGCGTATGGAAGCCGTTGAGGGCCAGCGCGTTTGTAAACGTCCAGTACGCATGCGCGCATGCGGACCACTTATGTGCACCCCTGGTTGTAGAGAACCTTCCTAGCGAACCTAAGTAACTTTTTATCTAAAATGCTCCTAAAACAGAAAACTTAACTTAAATCTATCTTTAAATGATGAAACAGTTTTAAAACTTACACATGTCGAAAATAGAAAGAAGGGAACTAATGCAATAACAGGAACAATTTTAACGGTTTTGATTCACAACATTAAATGACTTCCACACATAGCAAAGGTTACTATCTAGTTTTCGCAATATCAGCAATACCCCTGTGTCTAGTTAAGTTTAGGGTAAAGAATTGGGCTAGGGCTTTTTTTTTTTTTTTTTTTTTTTTTTGGGGATTTAAAAAAAAAAAAAACATGAATATTATCACCAGTTACTTTACCAAGTAACTAATTACTCTTACATTCAGGTAACTGAGTTACTAACACAATTACTTTTTGGGAGAAGCAATATGTAACTGTAATTAATTACTTTTTTAAAGTAAGATTAACAACACTGCGGTTAACACATCTCACATTATTGAGAAAATAAAAGTGCTACTTGGCTTCTGCAACGTAGCTTTCACCACAAGACGCGCAGTTCGTTTGGTGTCATGATGTAATTGTCTATATGCGGATGCTGTTTTGGAGGGAGTATTACAACCCTATAACTCCTCTCCTGACACCCAGAGCACTTTAACCTCCAAAAACGCACACATTCACACAGAGCACACAAAGTCAGCGCAAGTCAGTAAATTCTGCAGCTTTTTACAAGTACAGTAAGAGTAGAGGGCAGCTGCAGGGCCAGCGAGGGCAGCTGTGTTTGTCAAACATCGCGTGACACCAGCTCCCGAACAGCAGTCCGGTCCAGCTAAACCTCCCCATACACACACTGAGACTGAGTCAGTCTCCAGCTCGCTCTCGTCATCTTTCTCTTTTTATTTTTTTTCCCAGCAATTGCTTTGCTTTCTGTCATTCCCTGACAGATTCCTCACTAGCATGTTCAACGTTCTCTTCTTCCCTCTCTGCCTCCTCCCTGCGCTCTCCCTCCATAATTTCCACACTGGTGGCACGCGAGGGCTTTTGATCGTCTGCCTCTGAAAATACAATCTCTTCCCAGCGTCTTCGGCGCGCTTGGTCCTGCGGTTTGGTGCCCTACCGGCAGTCCGGTAGACAACAGATGGATCGAGTGGCTTTTGTTTATGTTGAAAAAAAAGTGAGGGATGAAAAAGAGAAGTGATAATTTTGCAGCCCTTCAAAGGATAACTGCGGCTGTAACAAATCCGATCAAAAGCCGATGGAAGTTTCCCTGTCTTCTCTTGTGGTGCTACTATGTCTGTTTCCTCCCTTTGGTATATTAGGGATAAGTGTCCCCTCTGACTACAATTGTGGGCAGCGGATTACATGACATGTTGTCAAGGCAAACTATAGGACTTGGAAAAAAATTGTTGTGAGTGAGTCTGTGGGAATGTTTTTGTTGACAGTGTTTGAAATACAACACGATCTTCTGTGGGTACTTGAAAAGACTCATTGGATCTGTTGCAAGGAATAGACTGTTCACTGTCAACCACACATAGATCTCAAAGTGGGGAACCTGTTTTAAGGGCTTCATGAAAACATTAGTGAATACTGACAACTAGATTGGAGTTGTTAAGTTGATATTTGTAAACCATAAACAGTGATTTACTGCCTCTGATAATTATAAAGGATAACCACACGAGAGTCATTTGCATGCTGGGATGCTTTTTTGATGCAACTTCACAAAAAGGGGATATTATAATGGAATCAGTCATGGAATGTAATGAACTTCGTTACTGTACTTAAGTAAATTTTTGTGTACTTGCATAGACTTCACTATCAGTTGACGAGACAGCTCCTACAGATATTGCGCCACGGCTTCCTGTAGGGGGCCGGGCCAGGTAGAGCGTCGTGAAAGCTTTCACTGCGATAAACTCAAACAGGCGCTGTGTTCTAACGCCGGATTTAGGTGGAAACAAGACAAAGGTTTTAGTGCATACAAGCAGGAGGAGTGTCTCAAGAGTGAGTTGGTCGAGGATTCAAGGTAAATATTATATAGAATGGCACCATGCATTCACTTTGAAACATTGTGAAAAAAATGAATGGAAAAAATTAGCGTAACTTTAGCTTGAAATATTTATGTAAAATGAATGATAACTTCTCCCTTTTTTTTTTTTTTTTTTTTTTTTTTGCTTTTAACAAAGAATCTATTTATTTATGCTTTCATTTAAAGAATTTTCAACTTTCATTGTTTTGTGATGGCTGCCATGTTGGATTTTGTATCCATACACATATAGCGTAACTTTACATTCAAATAATCAGGTAATTTTAAGCCATCTGCCTATTTTTTCTGCGTCCATACAAAAAAAAAGTCTTTAACGTGTTTTATTTTATGTAACATTTCAATCTAAAAACAACGAGGACCAGATAGCCAGGTAAACTTGCTGAGGCAATAGTAACATCAGCATTCAACCTAAATAAGTTGTGATTGTATATAAGAAAAATTTACTAGAAATAATTAAAAGTATCTGCCCGTGCTGCAAGTAAGTGTTACTCAGATTTTTTAAAGTACTGTAATTTCCCGAATATAACGCGCAATTTTTTCCCCCAAAATCAACTTCTAAAATCATGGTGCGCATTAAAAACGGGTACATGGATGGAGACAGAAATATATATATATTATATATATATAAAAAACAATTTTTTTAAATTGACAGGGCCATGTTGTGTTGAGGAAGCATATGCGGCGATCCGTTGCCGACCATTACGGTACGTGACGTCACCATTTTGTTTCGGTAATACTTCACTCTGATCGGCCGAATGATTTTGTGTTTTAAAGTCTGCTTTTTTCACTCTTCATAAAGCACAGAATTTAGTTTCTTAAACTCATTTGAGTCTATGTTTATTGCAACTCCGGAGCTCGGACCATAACAAACAACACAGACCTGCTGTGTATATCTGTCCCTCGGGAAACTCAAACCTAAATAACAATAGTTCCTATTGTTACTGTCGTGTCAACAGCGATGAACTCCCTCGGATTTCAGACTTCAGACGGTCTCACTTTCATTATACCGTATCAATCCATGGAGGAAACATTTATTCATCATGATGAAATGAGCAAGTTATACAGCAGCCTTTAATCCTGGATTCTGGTAAGTTCAAGAAGTTATCAGATCATATTATTACCGTACATATTGTCAGTTTATGGTAATGTTTTGAACTACCAATGTGCTATGCTTGTGCTGTGTTTCACCAGTCAGTAAAATGACATTTCTGTATCCGTACGCGAGCTCTGTTTTCTTTTATTCTTCTATTTATTGGTGCTAAAATTAGGGTGTGCGTTACACACGGGTACAATAATTTTCCCTAGATTTTACAAGTAAATTATGGGTGCGCGTTATACACGGGTGCACCTTATATTCGGGAAATTACGGTAAGAAAAATAGCTAGCTGAAAATGAGCTGATCAGATTTATTTTAAGCATACATTTGTGTCTTTAAAAATAAAAGCTTGTTTGTCAGAAATGTTTGTTTTTTTATTCAATAGATATTGTTAAAAAAATTTGAAAGCAAATTTTTTTTAGGTGAAAATTTACCAATTTTTTGGATGTATGGGCTTAACATGAACAAATAGTAATATTTACTCAAAGTAAGGGGAATAATCTGAAGCATTAATCTGTTAACTAGTTTTTATCACTCAAAACAAGATGGAGACTAGATTTAAGAAAAATAACCTGATTAAGATGTTGCAAATTTGCAGTGTACAAGCCTTGATTCACAACAGAGAAATTAGAGAAATAAAGGGAAATTCATACACTTTGCAAATAACTCTGTGCCTCCAGTTTTCCTTCAAGTCTTTTGTACTTCTTTTCCGGTATTGATGTGAAATGGGTCTTAAATTTGTAATTATTATGTTTTTTTTTTTTTTTTTTTATGTTTTTTTTTTTTAATGTTTTTTTTAAGTCTTAAATTTTGCTTAAAACCTGCAGAGACCCTGTACCAGTGACATCTAGAAAAACCGCTATCTTTAGTACAGATTGGCAATCCTGTTACAGTAATTATGCCAAATACAGTGAAAAACCAAATAAATCACGTGATAAAAATTTCATTCATCTTGAGCTCATGTAGCCTTTGATAGTTATTGTAGAATGTTGAAGTCCAAATGTCCTCCAACTCTTGAATGACGCCTAAATGAAAGATTTAATGTCTCTGACAGTCAAATGTTAGCCACCACTGTATGGAGGTAGATTTGTGTCTTTATTATTCAATTTAAAAATAGGTTGCATCAATCAAAGAAATACAATTCAAAAGAAAAGTCACTTCATTCAAAAAATTTTTTAAAAAATCAATCATAGAAAAAAAGTTTTTGAATGCAAAAAAATATTTGAGACTCAAAAATTTGCATTTGAACACTTTAATTTTCATTGAAAATATTTTCTTTGATTGAAGCATTCTTTTTTGTGTTGGGGCCATATTATGGTTAGGACAGTGTCAATTTTTTAGTCTCAAATATTTCTTCCCTTTCAAAAACTTTATTTCCATGATTGAAAAAAATGTTTTTTTTGACTGAAGTGATTTTTCTTTTGAAAATAATTAATTTAATTTTTGATTGGCTAATAAAGACACAAATGTCCGAGCCAAAATGTGGCCCAAAAGCAAAACAACATTACTTCAATTAAAAAAGTTGTTTCAATCAAAAAAAAAAAAAAAAAAAAAAGTAAATCAATAGTTATCAAATGTTTTTTTGTGTGTGTATTTTTTTGCATTTGAACACGTTTTTTTAATTGAAAATATATATTTGGATTGAGGCAACTTTTTTTGGATTGAACAATAAAGACACAAATCTAACTCCATACCACTGACTGACCGAAGCATTTAGCTACCACTGTCTTTTCTCTCACTCATACACACACACACACATACACTCCAACACACATTTTAGGCTGATCTGTTTTTTATGTCATTTCCATGGCTCTGGATTATTGCCTATGTCTTCTTGTAATCCTTGTGGAAGCATTGTTGCGGAAGAATTCATATTGCAAGTGTCAATCTGCTGTGCGTGTGTACATGAGAGCAAAATGGCGGATTTAAAACAGTGAAAAGCACTTTATTTGTGGTTATGAGGAGAGGCGGGATTTCAGTATTGCGGGGCAGGCAAGGCTATGTTGATATCATACATAATTAATGCCCGGCTTGATATGGCCACTGGAGAGGAAGGAAGCGAAACCATTGGTGACTTATCAACACACCGACATAGACACAGAGTGACACACACGTATTTCAGGGTGAAACTGAGGTCTTCACCTTTCTGTGGCCTCTCAGCCAAGAGTTGGTGGGTTCACTTAGCCCTCAAGATAGTTATCAGTATTTATGCTGGCTCATTAAGCAAGAGATGGGAAAAAAAGAAAAAGGAAAGGCGGGTATAGAAATTGACAAAAGAAAAGGGGAAGGATGAACATGCTGAGTCAGGCCAAAGAGCTGACCTCTGCTTGACACTCATCGAGTCAGATGAGTGTAAGTGGGATAAACATGATGCTCGGCGGTCTGTTTACGGCACGGTTCCCTTCAACAGTAGAAAAGTTCAACCAACCTGATGGAATCCCAGATAGTCCACAATGGTTGACGAGGCATAAAAGACCATTCCGTCACTGCTCACCACCAGGGCAAATCCTGTCAGAGACTACATACAGAAACACATGAGCAGTGCGTTAGAGAGAATTCAAATGTGCAGTTCTTGCCTGATTTTCGTACACTCAACAGTAACATGATGCTCACATTATCGTTCTTTGTAAAAATGTGAATAAACAGGAAAAAAATGACCACATTGAAGGACATTTGGTCACGCTATGAAACTTCATTGATATAGAAAATACAGAAACATGCATTTGTTTTGGATACTATATTTACCTTGAGGCAAAATCTGACTCTGGGAAAGGTGATTTCTAACCTCGTTAAAGATTGCCCACCATAAGAGGCAAATTTATAGAAAAAATATGTTATTCGTTTGTGCTAGGTTTGTGCTGAATTTTTTTCCCGTTTGTGCTGCTATCGTTTTTGAGATACAGTTATCCCTCGTTTTTAGCGCCTCCCCTAAGAAAATATATATTTTTTGTGTTTAATGTATTTATTCAGATTAAGAGATACATATAAGACGTTTTTTCACTTTTTCCCCCCCAAAGTATAATGAAACAAAAAATTTATGTATACATATTAGGGCTGTCAAACGATTAAAAATTTTAATCGAGTTAATCACAGCTTAAAAATTAATGAATCGTAATTAATCGCAATTCAAACCATTTATAAAATGTGCCATATTTTTCTGTAAATTATTGTTGGAATGGAAAGATAAGACACAAGACGGATCTATACGTTCAACTTACTGTACATAAGTACTGTATTTGTTTATTATAACAATAAATCAACAAGATGGCATTAACATTATTAACATTCTGTTAAAGCGATCCATGGATAGAAAGATTTGTAGTTCTTAAAAGATAAATGCTAGTATAAGTTATAGAAATTTTATATTAAAACCCCTCTTAATGTCTTAGTTTTAATAAAGTTTGTAAAATTTTCAATCAAAAAATAAACTAGTAGCTCGCCATTGTTGACGTCAACAATAATTATGGTGCTGAAACCCATAAAATCAGTCGCACTCAAGCGCCAGCAGATGGCAGCAAAACACAAAAAAACACAAGTAACAAGTGGAAATGACACTTTGCTGTCATTTTAATCTGTCTGAGCGGGGTTTGAGCGGGGCATGTGTGTGCGCCTAGCATGCATTGCAGCGTAACAGATGTAAATATCAATCAAAATTCATGTTGTGTGCTAATTATTTCTTCAGTTACTCTTCTAGTTGTTTCATTAATCGCTAGCTCTGGTAGTCTGTAACACTTTATTTCACAGTGGCGCCATAAAACTTTCATAAGACCATCATAATTATGATATGACACTGCCATGAGCATTAATGAATGCTTATGACAGATATCATTTTGTGTCGTCCGGCAAATTATCTCACTTTTCAATAGATGTAAAAGATTAAAGCTGGACATAAATTAAGTTCGTGACATAATTTGCTGGATGATAGTTAATGACAAAATCTGTTATACGCATTCATTAATGCCCATGATAGTGTCATGTCACAATTATGACAGTCTTATGGCAGTCCTATGATGCCGCTGTCAAATAAAGTGTTACCTATTAACCCAAATAAATCAGCAAATAAGCTGCACTGGACTATAAAACGCGGGTTTCAAAATGAGGAGAAAAAGTCGCGGCTTATAGTCCAAAAATTATTGAACAAACCGGATTCGGTTGAAGTTGGGAAATTGTGTAAAATGTAAATAAAAACAATATACATTCATTCATCCATTTTCCATGCCGCTTTTTCCTCACTAGATGATTTGAAAATCTTTTTCAACTATATTCAATTGAATACACCACAAAGACAACATATTTAATGCTCAAACTCATAAACTTTATTTCATTTTTCAAATAATAATTAACTATTAAATTTCATGGCTGCAACATGTGGAGTAGAAGTTGGGAAAGGTCATGTTTACAACTTCGTTACATCACCTTTCCTTTTAATAACACTCAATAAACGTTTTGAAAGAGAGGAGATTAATTCTCTTAGCTTCTTGTGGAATTCTTTCCCATTCTTGCTTGATGAACCGCTTCAGTTGTTCAACAGTCCGGGGTCTTCTCTGTCGTATTTTACGCTTCATAATGTGCCACACATTTTCAATGGGAGACAGGTCTGGACTGCAAGCGGGCCAGGGGAGAACCTGGACTCTTTTACTTAGAAGCCACGCTGTTGTAACACATGCAGAATGTGACTTGGCATTATCTTGCTGACATAATCAGCGGTGTCCATGAAAAAGACGTCGCTTGGATGGCAGCATATTTAGCTCCAAAATCTGTATGTACTTTTCAGCATTTATGTTGCCTTCACAGAAATGTAAGATACCCATGCCATGGGAACTAATGCACCCCCATACCATCACAGATGCTGGCTTTTGAACTTTGCGTTGATAACAGTCCGGATGGTCCGCTTCCTCTTTGGTCCGGAGGACATGACGTCCAGTGTTTCCAAAAACAATTTGAAAAGTGGCCTCATCAGACCACAAACACTTTTCCATTGTGCATCAGTCCATTTTACATGAGCTCGGGCCCAGAGAACCCAGTAGCGTTTCTGGATGTTGTTCATAAACGGCCTTTGCTTTGCATGGTAGAGTTTTAACCCGCACTTACTGATGTAGTGACGAACTGTATTTACTGACAGTGGTTTTCTGAAGTTTTCCTGAGCCCATTTGGTGATATCCTTTACACACTCATGTCGGTTTTTAAGGCAGTGCCTTCTGAGGGATTGAAGGTCAAGGTCATTCAGTCTTGGTTTCCGGCCGTGGCATTTACGTGCATTGATTTCACCAGTTTCATGGAACCTTTAGATGAGATTATGGTCCGTAGATGTTAAAATCCCTAAATTCCTTGCAATTTTGCTTTGAGAAATGTTGTTCTTAAACTGTTCAACTATTTTCTCACACAGTTGTGGACAAAGTGGTGAACCTCGCCCCATCGTTGCTTGTGAATGACTGAGCATGTTTGGGGAGGCTCCTTTTATGGTACTCACCTGTTCCCAATTAGACTGATCACATGTGGGATGTTCCAAATAGGTGATTGATGAGCTTTTCTCAGCTTTCTCAGTATTTTATGCCACCTTTCCCAACTTCTACTGGACGTGTTGCAGCCATTAAATTCTAAGTTAATTATTATTTGGCAAAAAACAATTATCAGTTTGAACATTAAATATATTGTCTTTGTAGTGTATTCATTTGAATATGGGTTGAGAAGGATTTTCAAATAGTTGTATTTTGTTTTTATTTACACTTTACACAATTTCCCAACTTCAACCGAATCCGGTTTGTAGTTGTTTCTTTTGGAAATACAATTGTATTTCTGTATTATTATGTTACTTTTTAGCCCTTTAAAGATAAAACAATATTTAAAAAGATAAAAATAAAAACCTGATCCTTTTTCACCCAATTACGATCCTCTGAAAAATGGCCCGATCGGCCTGATTTTCACTTGATCGGCTCGGGTACATCCTCACCATCGGCTGGTAGTGTTCTTCTCCTAACTCTCCTCCATGCATGCATGGCCTTCCTGAGCCTTGTGTTCTCACTTGAACAGAAGTTGCATCAAGCAGTTTGTTGTGTTTGTATTTTCAACGATTGAAAATATTAATTGTTTAATGCTTACAATTGGGGCATGCTTACAGTTGGGTATGGACATTAAATTAGTTCAAAGTGGCATTAAAAAGCATTAAATGAGATTTGCTGATGCCTGTGGAAACCCTGTCACTTTGCTGGCTAAGATTTATTTGCTACTCTCGTAGTCTTTCTTGTAATTGTTGAAATTTTATGTTCATAATAAGATCTATTTTAACTATAGCAATTACGCTCTGAAGTTGCGACTCTTCTGGGAATTGCTGTTAACTTTAATCAAACCAATGAATGAATCACATTTTGAAGGCCCCAGCATTCCTAAACACACAACATTTATTGTTATTATAATTATTAGCTTATTCTAATCCAAAAAAAAGATTGTGGAAAATACATTTTAAGAGAAAAAAAATATAGCTTTGTTCTCACAACACGATAAAACATTAATTAGCCCTCCATTAAAAAGTGATGTAGTTAGTTTACCCCAATTTAAATGTTCAAAGGCTGCCAAACATGTCGTTATGCTTAGCTGTAAACAAACTACCGACACACTTTGTGGTCTTAAATTGCTTTGCAAACATGATCATCAATCACAATGTTGATTAAAACATGATTTACAAAAAAAAAAAGCTTCAGTCAATGTACAGCCAGATGGGCAGAAAGGCAAGAGCTGAGGAAAACAAGCAGGAGAGGAAGAAGAAAGCGCAGGAAGGAGATGTGTCACTGAGTGTGTGTGTACAGCTGCGATAGCGTGACAACAGCGAGGCTACTTCAGTTGCGTGACTGCTGCTGCCAGAGTCTGTCGCCTCTATTTTACTGCGAGACTACGCAGGTCTTTCCTGGTGTGTTTATGAACTCACTATCCTATGTCACCAGTTTTTCTGCTAGTGATCTGATTGCCTCAGAAAGCAGATTCTTTCATACTAATACATAGCCATCCTGTTTTCATACATGAGTTCCCTCTTAATAAACATTTATTTAATTACTAACCCATCCCTAATTACTGTTAGTAGTCAATTTACTCAGTTATTAAAACACACGGATTGTCACTTAATTTTAGAGAAACACATATATTGTCAAATAGTGGTAAAATAAATACCTTAGAATAATTTAATATTTTTACTCCATGCCATTAATGGCTGCCAATTAGTGGGTTTTCTTTCCTCACGTTGCATACTGCAGCATGGAAGCAAAGGAAACAGGCACCTGCTGCTCGGCTCAACTGCAACATACAATATTTGCAACTGCCCTTGACAAACTAAAAAGCTTTGACTCGAAAATCTTTAGAGGGCCTTCGCACGCACAGCCCAAAATTAGATGTTGGCTTTCTGCTGGATTTGGAGGCAAGAGAGGCCAACGAGAAGAGGCAACGTAGTCTCGTTTCATTTGATTTAGTCAGATGAAGACAGTGTGGGTGGGATCAGGATGAAAATAGAGAACTTCTGCCAGCAGGAACACACACATTGATCGCGGCTCACAGTGACATGCATGGGACGCCAGCATAATTTAAATGAAAATACTGACGTTTGCACACAGTGCAATTAGGGCTAATTGCTCAGTCTTTTTTTTTTTTTTTTTTGCCTTGTTTTGATAGCAATTAGCCCTTTCATTAAGCCACTATTGAGTACACGCTCTAGATAACTTATAATATATACTAGTAGGTACAGGTATACTTAATGCATTTCTAATATTTTGGTTTTAGATTTTGCTAAATACTGAAATGACCTCTTTGTGCAGTTAAATAGCTCTGTAAATGAATACTTCAATTTTCATTTTCATTTTATTAGCATCTTGGAATCCATAAATCTGAATTTTAATCATGAAAGAAAGAAAAATGTTGTAATCAAGCATTACCTAATATAGTGCAGCATTAAAATTAGTTGTTACTATTTACTACAAATTGTTTATAAATTCACATTACAAGCATACAAATAGTTTTAGTTTAATGTGACAGCCAGGTAAAGGTATAGGGTAAATCACCGTAAGAGAAATTCAATATTTTGGCTGTCGTACAATGATAATAATACTCATTTAGCTCTGGTTAAAACAAAGCTAGTAGATATAATAAATAAAACATGCAGATATCGAGACTGAGCTACAACAGGGCTTAGGTTTGGTCTCAACGTTGGTGGGGACAATATAACAGCATAACCTGCATGTACACTTTTTGCTGGGGACGGGACAATAATAAGACCAAACAGATTGGATGAACTAATTAATTGATAGGCGAAAGGATCAATGCAAAATAAATCTGTATTGATTAACACCAATTTTCACATGTATCATTTCAGGTGATACATCGTTTGATTCAAACCTTTGTTTTTAAAACAACATTTTGAAAACTTCCAAAATAAATGTCTCGATTTTATTAACAAATTTAAATTGCAATATTCAAACGTAACTTAAATTAATATACACAAAATACAAACTTCTTAATAATCTCAAGTATTCAGGAATGCCAGAAAAATAAACATTTGCCTTAAGACCACTCGACATTGTCTGTCTAAATAAAGAAATTAAATAACTGAAAAAAATGCTTAGTCAGGGTTTTAACAAAAATAAAAATGAGCTTTTCTTCAAGTAAAACACTACTGCTTTTGTCCACTAGCACAGCCAAACTGGATTACCTCGATTATGATTCATGTATGATTATCTGGAAAAAAAAAATCTGCATGAAGTAGAAATTATACAATCTTAAATAAAAGTCATTAGCCAATCAAATGTGCGTTGAGGGGGGCACATTCAGCAGGTGAAAAGGGAAGAAAATTAAGTAAGAAAATAATTCACTTAATAAGGGTAGGATCAATTCTATACTTACAACAGATGGGAAGACAATCTAAATTACCTACTGTATATACAGTAACTAAAGTGATTATATAATGCAAATTAGGTTGCTTCAAAGTTGGTGGGGAAAATTTGAGCATCCTGAAAAGTTGGTAGTGTTATGTCCCTACCGTCTCTATGCAAACCGCAAACCTACGCCCTTGGTCTTATAGCAGCAGGAACGAATGTCTTCTGATTTTGCCTTTAAAAACTGACATTCATTCATGAACATACAGTATAAGCCAAAAGTTTGGGCACACCTTCTCATTTGTTGCCTGGCATGGCCAGACTGTTCTCCCTGTATTTTTCAAACACTGTGAGAATAGTCTGGGACCCAGCTCCTTAATGGCCTCTCGAGCCAAACGAAATCATCCGTGCAATCTGATTCGTTTATTTGCGTGACGTGATCTTAACGAGCAACGTCACTCTTGCACGTCAGAAGTCGTGTCCACAACAACACAGATGGCGAACGGGAGAGCCGAGAATATGCTCCAATCCGTGGTAAATTCAGTTTTAAATGACCAAAAACACATCGACACAAGTCATTGACAACAGTCTGTCTCACGCTAGCCATATTGAATAAACTTCTCCGTTCTCCCCTCGTGCTAGAGTTTCTTATTGCTTTACCAACGTCACATCCGTCCGTCTGTCGCTTATTGGTCCACTCCGCTGTCTGTTTGCTGTGGCTCGCCACACTCTATTGCTGGAACAGCAGTGAGTTCTGGAGTTCCCATTTGTGTTTTTTAAATTTTTTTTATTTTCATGACTACAGTATTTAGATTGTAAATTCTCACTGAAGGTAATGAAACTATGAATGAACGCGTGTGGAATTATGTACTTAGTTAAATAAAAGAAAAGAAAAAAAGGTGAAATAACTAAAAACATGTATAATATTCTAGTATCTTCAAAGTAGCTGCCCTTTGCTCTGATTACTTTTTTGCACGCTCTTGCCATTCACTTGATTAGCTTCAAGAGCGAGTCACCTCAAATGAGACATAACACTACCAACTTTTCAGGATGGATGCTCAAATTGTCCCCACCAACTTTTAAGCAACCTTATTTGCATTATATAATGACTTCAGTTATATTGGTAATTTAGATTGTCTTCCCATATGTTATAAGCATAGAATTGACCCTACCATCATTAAGTGAATTATTTTCATTATGTTCAGACTTATTTACTCCTTTTCACTTGCTGAATGTCACGGTCTATTTTTTCCCCCCTAAAATGCACATTTGATTGATTGATTGATTGATTTGAAAATGTATTTATTTAATTTCTACAATTTTTTTTTTTCTTACAACCTATGCCAAACATATTTTTCCAAATAATCATACGTTAATGATAATCAAGGTAAAAGGTTTTCAAGTTTGGCTGTGCTTGTGGACAAAAACTTTAGTGGTTTACCTGAAGGAAGGCTCCATTTTTATTTATTTTTGTTATACCCTGGCTAAAAAGTTTTTTTTTAGTTGTACAGTATTTAATTGATTTATTTAGATAGGCAATATTGAGTGCTCTCAAGACAAATGTTTAATTTTTGCATTCCTGAATAGTGAAGAGTTTGTATTTATAGTGCATGTTAATATAATTTATGTTCAAATATTGCAATTTAAATTTGCTATTAAAATCCAGACATTTATTTGGGAAGTTTTCAAAAATGTTTCTTTTGTAAGTTTTGAAGACAAAAGTCAGTTAAATAAATACAGATTTATTTTGCATTAATTAATTAGGTTAATATTGAGAAATGTAGCCCTGACCCCTGTTCACCTGATCTGTTTGATCTTATTAATGGATTAGGGCTAGCTTTTTGACCAAGGGCAAAAAAATGTACATGCAGGTTATGCTCTTATATCGTCCCTACCAATGTTGAGACCAAATCTATGCCCTTGCTTTACAGGTATGCTTTTTCAGGGTTAATTAGTCGAATTCATTGCTTTATCAATGGGGTTGGGACCTTCATTTTTGTTGCATTGAATGAGGTGTGTCCAAACTTTTGGCCTGTACTGTATAAACTAGGATATTTGTAAATACTCCTCCAGTAGGAGGAGGCCCCGGGGGTGATCCTCCCCAGAGTAGGTGGATGAAGTCACTAAGGAGAGGAGAGGGAACCCTCAAACCTCCAGACTTCTGGTAGAGGATCCAAGTAGAGAAAGAACAGGAATCACCCCTAGAAGGCTGAGGAGGTTTTTTCTTTTATACTGTATGTACACATCAGTCTATCAAAATTGTTCATCTATTGTGCACTCTGTTGCATCCTGTTTATGAATACCCTTTAGTGCATTTTCTGTCTGTGTACCCTGTAACCAATGTTTTTATATTAGCCGTATTGTACTTTAGTTTTATGTGGTCCACATCATGGCGAAGGTAAATCATTGTACGCTATACAATGACAATAAAGGCTTTTTATTATATTATATTCTATTGGTGTACATCAACACGTGCTTATTGGTTAAAAAAAGTGCAGAATTGTTCAAAATGCAGATTTCTTACTACTCTGGTTCCAAGTTTTGGAGTAAATAAATAATACGTTTAAGTAAAATAAAATACAGTACATACATAATAACAACAATCCTAGTGGTCTTGAAAGTTGATTTAAATTATGTGAATGATTATGATTAATCAAACTTCCAAAATGATTTTTTAGAATTGCTTGACACCTATTTATATATACACTATATATAAACCATTTGTGTCGTACTCCCATCTCTACTTAATTATGTTAAATGAAAGCGCAACATCGATATGTGTGTGTAAATAACATAGTGTATCATAACATCTGAAACTAACTGTCTAACATCCCTAAAATAAAATAAAATACGAACAGTGACACGCGGCACGATCTCTTTTCCCACTTGGAATCCCATCAGCGTAACAACTAATGCACAGTTTGCGCTGAGGCCCTCGTGCAGGTTGAGTCACGCAACGGGAGGCGGCGCATCACTATGGTCAATCTAGTCTTTTGTTCGCCATCCTATTGAGACAACCTAGCACGATAACAGAAGCATCAGTGGCTCGGCTCAACTCTGCGTGTGTGAGCACTCAAAGTTGTTGGGCTGTGTGATCGGTGTCATCATTAGGATATTGCACGTAAAACACTGATCTGATTTATCGATGTGACTCCATGTTCCAAATAGTCGTCTGTGCGTGCGTGTTCTAGACATATGGGGCTATGCGTGCTGATTTTAATTAATGATGAGTCACGTGAATGAATGTATGCATTATTCTGATTTGTAAGGTCAAGTGACGAAATCGCATCTTGAGTTTGAACTGATTAGTGGTGACAGGCTGGGTGTTGCCCTTTTACTCGTCTTACACGCACACACAAAAATACACCTAGACTAATATTTTCATACACTCACACACATACCAAAATATGAGTTTGCACCTCCTTCATCAGTTCTGACACTCCTGTCTCATCCTTATGTCACGCAAGGCGGTAACCAGGCAAAAGAGGTCAGGGCAAAGGCCGGAGGTCACACACACACACGATATGTTCGCTACCGTCCCCCTTCACTTGACTTAGCCTTGCAGATTTTATGAATGGTGTGTATGTAAGTGTGAAATGCAGCAGACATATATAATAGTACCTATATAGCTTTTCACCTGAACAGGGGTTCACTGTATTTGGGCTTTCATGATACAGTACAGTACACACCATTGTATTTAAGACTTCATCTGGTGCAATTTAAGACATAAAGCTCTGTTCAGTGCGTTATAATCTCCTCCCTGGCCTCTTACCTCCAAGAGGAGGCTGCTTTCATTGACACCCGTGCACACTGGGACACTCTCTTTCCTGCCCGGTTCGGGGTTGGAGGATGCAATGTTGATGTGTTTCCTCGTCGCTTTGTCTTGATTTGCTATGAGAAATAGGACCACATGAAAAGATAAGTATGAGTATTTGCAAGACATTGGGGAAAAAAAGTTGAGGTAATTTGGCACACTAATCAACCTAATTAATATACATACTGTAATTTTCGGACTATGAGTCGCATTTGACTATAAGCCGCAGGCGTTCACATTATATTATAGCATTTTTACATCAAAGACTTGCAGTTCATTAGCCTGTAAAAATTCATAAATACGCCGCACTGGACTATAAACCACCAAGTTCAAAGTGGGCGAAAAAATGAAAAAGAATTATTGTATTTATCAAAAGCCATATCAGATTTTACAAAGATAATAATAGTGAGTTATGGATTTGGAAATGTGCGCCTTTAATGATACTTAGGTAACAAAAATATTTGAAACAACAGCGCACAGTGTGATGCAGTGAAACTCAACACCACTAGCTAAATACAACCACATTACAGAAAGCTTTAAAGGTAGTGTTGAGAAATGGTGCTGTATATTCCTTTCAGACTACAGTACAGTGTAATCATTGCCAGAGGTGGGTAGTAACGCATTACATTTACTTTTTTTTACATTCTGAAGGAGATAGAACCTTTTCTCGTAGGTACCGTCTAACTGTTAGTATTACTCTAACATACCCAATATAAAATAAATAGCACTTATACCATAGTTTAAGGAAAACAAGCAGAATATAGGGCATAAAAGATACACGACACCTTCTTATAACAGAAGCCCAACGTGTGCATCATGAGCAAGATTGATGCACCAAGTCTCGCAATCAGTTCCTGGACAGTCCACAACAAATGGCGGGACGGTCTGTCCTAACACAAGGAACACAGGAGAACGCCCGATATCCAACTGATAACACGACTGACAAGACTTCAAGAGCCCCTTAGATGGCGAGGTGGCAAAATCCACATCCTCGTTGCCCGGACAACAGTAACTCCCGAATCCTCCTGTCCAATCCACAAACAGACAATAATCCCAAACACACCCTTCTTACTGCCTACGGCCCGCCCTGCGAGAGCCTTTAAAAGACTGAATGTTTAATTAATCGTTGTCATTTTTGTAGGGAACCTTTTGTTGACGTATGATAGGGTGACCTTGCCTGCCCGTCTGAGTGTTTCTGCTTCGCCTTGCCGTTTTGATGTCTGTCGACCTGAGTAAATTGTCAACTTGTTTTCAATTAGCCTTCTTTAAACCTTTCAAAATGGAGTCAGAACAAAGTGTTAAGACTAAGGTGAACGCGTGGAGTTTGGCCTTCTGGCTGCATTCCCGGAGTCCCGTTGGAGCTGTGCTGGCGCGATTCCGGAGGTTCGGCTGGCGCGATCCCGGCGGTCTGGCTAGAAGGTCAGATTCCTTCAATTCACTTGAGTCACTTGTTTAAAAAAATGTACTTCTAAGAGTATTTTACTAAGCCATATGTTTTACTTGAGTAGATTTGTAAGGAAGAAACGCTACTCTTTGCTACTTTGGGCTACACTAGTCGTTATATTTTTCCTCTTCATTCTACTTATTAGCTTTTACTTTTTTTTTTTTTTTTTTTTTCGACAATGATGCCAACAGTCTCTACCAGTTTCCCCAATGAAACATCGCGACAATAATCACATGACTCCATTATAGCAATCAGACTCAAGTTTACCGTTCTAAGATCACGCCGGCCTATTCAATCACGTAGTCTCTAGGCATGTGCCGGTATGAGATTTTGATTGTATGAAAACTTTAGGCAAAAATACCGCGGCTTTAGTTAATAGTTAATTTAACTTTTATTTTGAATTTTTATTTATTTCTTTAAATTTTTTTTGTTATTATATCACTGCTACCAATTGTATTATCAAACTTCATGTGTTTTGTTTCTTGGTTATTATTCTTTCATTTATTTATGGTTAAACTTATTTCCATTTATTTTTGTGTAGGTGTGTGTGTCGTTTCCCTGTGTTTGTTTTTTTTTTTTTGTCGTGATGTATATGTGGTCTGTGTAAAAAAAAGATAAAGGACCTGTTTATGAGACAGCCAAACACAACTTTGGAATTAAGACAAAGACCAAGCGTTTACCTTTCCGCTGTTACCAAACGGACCATGAATAAGATTATTCTGTTACTTTCGTTTTGGCTGAGATGTTCTGAACTCTGTTAAAAAACTCAAATAAAAAGATGTAAACAAAAAAAAAAATACCGCGGCTTCACGGTTTCACAATATTGCAATTATAGCTCTAAAATGTTTTATATTAAGATGTATGGGTTAAAGAAAAAACAACTTTTTTTTAATGAACAGGATTTTTTTATTTTTCACAACATATTTGAAAAGTGGAACATCAACATGAATATAATGTTAAATAAATAAAATAACGTAAATATTTTAAATCAAATTGATATTAACAGAAGTTATAGACTAAACCCACAGCTCAAGTTGCTCTATATTAGAACAAGAACCCCCCAAAAAAGGAACTGGGCTTAAACAATATGTAATCAAACTGATTTTATGTAAAACACATACCACTACCACTATTAATATTAGTTAATTGAATATTAATGGTGCGTGAGAACTAGCGACAGAGCGTGTGTGTATGACTCGTGTCATTATTTGCACATTATACACACATACACACACCAACCCTCTCTCAACACAGAAAGCATCAGAGAGAAAAAACACCACAAGCTTTTCTATGAAAATGTTATTTTGAACAGATTTTTACAATGGCGGAAGACTTCACAAAAGTAGGCAAAGTAGTTAGCAGTCTTTGCATGCTAACTAGCCACGTTATCTGCCTCGTTAACAACAATGGGACATAAAAATTGTTAATACTGGTTTTGAAACTTTGACGTGTTCATACCACGGTGAACCTTTAAACCGTTAAACGGCGCATGCCTAGTAGCGCCTTTAAAGCACCGTAAAAAAATAAGTGTTTGACATAGAGCGGTTCCATCGACATGACTCGAAAGCGCGGATTTTAACCTCGCGCCCAGTTTTTATTTGGTACCGATTGACCACGGAAAACTGGCGATTCTTTTAATTTTATAATAGGAACTATAAAGGAATTATTCACTATTCAAACTATGAACTATTTTCTCCACTAGAGGGTACTCCTGCTCTTCGGACGAATGATGCTTCATTTTTGTATTTTTTTCTCACGTCGGAATTCAATGATTTTTTTTTTTTTTTTAATTCATCTATTTGGTTTAATGCTGTTATGTAATGTGTTATTGTACAGTATAATGACAACAGTTCATATCGATAACTTTGTACTGAGAAATAAAAATACCAATTAAGAAAAATGAATAAACATCGTAAGCAGGTACTCACAATGTTACTCATTACTTGAGTATTCTTTTCGTCAAATACTTTTTTACTTGAACTTGAGTACATTTTTTTGATGACTACTTTTACCTTTACTCGACTAATATTCTTTTGAGGTAACGGTACTCTTACTTGAGTAAATGTTTTGGCTACTCTACCCACCTCTAATCACTGCATATTAGATAATATCTGATAATTAAGTCATAATATAGTATTATGAGGACTTATAAGAAAAGATTACCATAAAAGAGCTAATCAACAACGACCACTATGATCTATTTCTGCTCATTATGAGTGACAATTGTCCAATATCCTCCAAGTCAGACGGCACATGTGAAATCCATATTGACAGTGTAATGTAGAAGTCTGTCCTTGTTGTGCTAATGCTAGGTATTAGGACAAGTTCAGCCTCTCTTCTAACAAGACACAACAGTGGAGGATTTCATGACTTTATAGGATTTCTCTCACACGATACATTAACATCAACATGCAACGCTTACAGGCAGGGAAAAGGCCCCATCTATAGCCTGCTCCAAGCAGGCTTGCTTAAAATTTGCATTACACAAACTGGTCTGTTTATTTTTTATTTAAACGAAGTACCACATTTTATTAATAAAGTATGCCCCACAGTGTAATAACTTCCTAAAGGCCATTTTTTTCCCACTAGAAAGAGACAGCGAAAGATTCCAAGTGACAATTCTAATCTTGTTGTAATCTATTAACATGTTACATCAACCTGCTGCCAAAGAACACAATAGAAAATGACTTCTAAGTATCCAACCGCTGTCATCGTTCTGTGCAACAGGGAAGCTGCTCTACCTCCAATACAATCAGTGTGCAATTAGCCCACGGAGGGGGTGGCGTGCAGGATGGTCACATGTGCATCGGTGACGTGTATGTTGCGTGTTCGATACATGTTTGCGTGTTTCTCTTATGGGCGTGCTGTCAGGGGGCATGTGGCTCACTCCAAGAGATCAGCCCTTTGCTCCGTCACTCATTGTAGCAGGCACAGATTAGTCACGCAACACAACATACAGTACACACCACTGACTCATTAAAAAAAACTATAAATGTATGTATGTTCACGTGTTTTGTGAATTACCAATACCACAACCCAATGCATGTCGCCGTTATGCTGAATTACCATCTTCAGTCCTCATCCACCCATTCAGTTCCTTCCATGTCATCACTGCAGGTGATTAATAAGCAATTTGAATTTGGGGTGATTAAGAAAAAAAGAAACTATACATGGGTATCGATATGTAATAGAAGTACTCTTTGTAGTCCTTGACAAAAGTAATTCTCAACCTGCATAATAGCTATTGTATAATTATGCAATTTCAATATATTAGTTTAAAAATTAATTACAAGAAATAGTGTATCCTTATTCTTCTATGGCAGTGATATATAGCGAGAGGCAAAGGTTATACAAGTTAACATGTAATTAATATAGTTACGAGAAGGCAAACTACCAAATTTTGGCCAGTTGACTGGAAAATTATGATGTGCGTTTCTATAACAGCGTCTCTATAACATGGCTCTATAACAGCCATGTACTGTATATGTGTGTATTTTATAATAATACAGAGATATGTAGTGACAGGCAAAGGATTTCTGCTTGTTTATACAAGTTAACGTTTATTAAATATAGTTACAAGAATGCAGTCAACCAAATTTTAGCAAATTCCGTGGAAAATGATGCTCAATAGCAACAATGCATAAGTATGTATTTTATAGTAATACAGTGATATATATATATAGTGACAGGCAAAGGAATTTTGCCTGAATATACAAGTTAACGTGTATTAAAAATAATTACAAGCCAATCAACCAAATTTTGGCAAAATGAGAGGAAAATGGTGATGTGCATCTCTATAGCAACAATGTATATACTGTATATGTATTTTATAGTAATACAGTGATATACAGTATATAGTGACAGGCAAAGGAATTTTGCTTTCTTATACAAGTTAACGTGTATTTAAAATATTTACAAGAACGTAATCAACCAAATTTTGGCAAAATGAGTGGAAAATGATGATGTGCATCTCTATAGCAACAATGTATATGTATGTATTTTATAGTAATGCATATACAGTATATATATATATATATATATATATATATATATATATATATATATATAGATTGACAGGTAAAATAATTTTGCTTGCTTATACAAGTTAACATGTATTAAATATAGTTACAAGAAGACAACAACATTTTGGCAAATTGAGAGAAAAATGATGATACTCATCTCTATAGCAACAATGTATATGTATGTATTTTATACTAATACAGTAATACATAGTGAAAGGATAAGGAATTTTGCTTGATTATACTTTTTAAGTATGCAATCAACAAAAAATCTGGCAAAGTGAGTTGGAAATGATGACGTGCGTCTCTATCGAAACAATGTATATATGTATTTTGTAATAATACAGTGATATATAGTGACAGGCAAAGGAATTTTGCTTGATTATACAAGTTAGTTACAAGAATGCAATGTGTAATATGTATTTTATACTAATACAGTGATATACTAGTATAGTGACAGGATAAGGAATTTTGCTTGATTATATTTTTTAACGTTGATTAAATATAGTTACAAGAATGCAATCAAAAAAAAATTGGGCAAATTGAGTGGAAAATGGTGATGTGCGTCACTATAGAAACAATGTATATGTATGTATTTTATAATAATACAGTGATATACAGTATATATATATACAGTACTGTGCAAAAGTCTTAGGCAGGACACCTGCCTAAAACTTTTGCACAGTACTGTATATTTTTATTATATTATGTATATACAGGATATACTGTATGTATATATTTTCCCTTCCATGATCCTAATAAATTTAATAATTAAAAAAATATATATTCAGTACTGTGCAAAAGTTTTAGGCAGGTGTCCTGCCTAAGACTTTTATACAAGTTAACGTGTATTAAATATAGTTACAAGAAGGCAATCAACTAAATATTGAAAGTTTGAGTGGAAAACGATGATGTGCATCTCTATAGCAAAAATCTGTATGTATGTATTTTATAATAATACAGTGATATATAATTACAAGCAAACGAATTTTGCTTGATCATGCAAGATAACATGTATTAAATATAGTTACAAAAAGACAACCAAATTTTGGCAAATTGAGTGGAAAATGATGTGTGTTTCTATAGCAACAATCTATATGTATGTATTTTATAATAATACAGTGATCTGTAGTGACAGGTAAAGGAATTTTGCTTGACTATACAAGTTAACATGTATTAAAAATAGTTACAAGAAGGCAATCAACCAAATTTTGGCAAATTGAGTGGAAAATTATGATGTGCCCCACTATAGAAATAATGTATATGTATGTATTTTATAGTAATACAAAGATATACAGTATATAGTGACAGGCAAAGGAATTTTGCTTAATTATAAAAGTTAATATGTAAAAATAAAGTTACAAGAAGACAATGAACCAAGTTGAGTGGAAAACGATGATGTGTGTCTCTATAGAAACAATGTATATGTGTGTATTTTATAAAAAATAACTTAAAAAACATTAAAATTCCTGTCATATACTACAGTAAAGTTCTTTGATTGTTTCCCCCCTTTTTTCCATGTAGATTTTTTTTCTTTTGTTTAAATTTTCATTTATTCTCTCTTTTTTTTTTTTTTTTTTTTACAATTTAAAGACCTTTGGAAATATGCCATTACCAACCTGAAGGATATACTGTAAAATTTCCTAATAAACCTGATTTATATATCAACAGAAACTTGCCAAGTAGAGAGAACTTAGTATAAAAACATAAGGGACCATATTTGGTCACTTTAGTGAGCCATAAGTAGAGAACAAAATGTATAACAGATATATATATGTATTATGATTCTAATGTTTTTCTTTATTTATAAGTGTTTAATAAAGTACTAATACCTACTACTCTATAAGTCATCTATTTATCAGTTATTAAATTTTATGTCATTAATAACCTCTTTAAGTTATTATTCATAACCTCACAATTACTTTACTGTAAAGTGTCAAGCATACACATGACTGGTTTATTTCCCCATTAAACGACGGCTTCATTAGAATGTAATTACACTAATCGTTGCTGAGCGAATTGCTCTGCAGCCTCATTAACTCATAATTACCAGCTAATAAAGTATTTTGTCACCACCTTGGTAAGGTGCAAACATGTACAAACAAACACATTCAGACAGCCAACACACACACACACACACACACCATGCTCCTTCAATCACCACATCATCAAACTAGTGGAAATCATTGCAGGGGGAAATGAATCAATTAAACGTCTTTATTTTCCTCCGTCAACGCCTTGTGTGTTTTTGTTTTCCCTCTTAGAGCAGCTTTTGGAGAGGATGCCGCGACGGGAAAGACAAACATTCGGGATGATTAATTATCGGCGCAGGCACTTCCTCTGCCAACAATGCGGCCTTCATCCATCGCTACTCGTGTCTTGAGGTTTGCTTTTCTTGCCTCTATTTTCTCCCGCTCTGGACGAAGAAGGAAAACAAAGTGTGTAATGGTCCAAGCGTTTATGTGTGAGGAAAGAGTGAAAAAAAAAAAAAAACGTGACAAGCAGCGGGATTTTGCTGCTGCCAAAGGGTGAGGCCGAACACGTCCAGCTTTTTTTAACGCGGCCTGATCTGTCATTTCACTTCCACTTGTGAACACACTAAAAATGAAGACCACCTGCCTAATATTAAGATGTCTCAATTTAACAAAAAACCCACAGCTTTCCTTGGACTTCAAAAACAGTCATTTGAAGCAGAATTACCACCTAAACTAAACACATGTTAATTACCCACCTGTTGGTAAAAAAGAAAAGTGATGGGAGTAGATATTATAAAGTGATTTGACTTGACCACACACACATAGGCATGAGGAAGGTACCAATATTGTATATTTGATTTTAAAGCATACTTCCTAAATTTCAGTTAATTTCTTGAACCACACCCATTCTTGTTCAATTCAACCTCTCCGTAGCTTCTCAAAAAATGAAAAAGATTCAGTCCAGTCTTCAAGATACAGTGGGGCAAATAAGTATTTAGTCAACCACCAATTGTGCAAGTTGTCCTACTTGAAAAGATAAAAGAGGCCTGTAATTGTCAACATGGGTAAACCTCAACCGTGAGAGACAATGTGGGAAAAAAACAGAAAATCACATTGTTTGATTTTTAAAGAATTTATTTGCAAATCATGGTGGAAAATAATTATTTGGTCAATACCAAAAGTTCATCTCAATACTTTGTTATGTACCCTTTGTTGGCATTAACAGGGACCAAACGTTTTCTGT
Organism: Corythoichthys intestinalis; assembly: GCF_030265065.1. NCBI lineage: Eukaryota > Metazoa > Chordata > Actinopteri > Syngnathiformes > Syngnathidae > Corythoichthys > Corythoichthys intestinalis. The sequence goes on along the minus strand of NC_080414.1, from coordinate 28,182,847 downwards.
AAGTCTTCACTCTTCGCTTGGTGTAAAGAAATCAACTGTGGAAGCAATTATTAGAAAATGGAAGACATACAAGACCACTGATAATCTCCCTCGATCTGGGGCTCCATGCAAGATCTCACCCCGTGGCGTCAAAATGATAACAAGAACGGTGAGAAAAAAATCCCAGAACCACACGGGGGGACCTAGTGAATGACCTACAGAGAGCTGGGACCACAGTAACAAAGGCTACTATCAGTAACACAATGCGCCGCCAGGGACTCAAATCCTGCACTGCCAGCCGTGTCCCCCTGCTGAAGCCAGTACACGTCCAGGCCCGTCTGCAGTTCGCTAGAGAGCATTTGGACGATCCAGAAGAGGACTGGGAGAATGTGTTATGTTCAGATGAAACCAAAATATAACTTTTTGGTAGCAACACAGGTTCTCGTGTTTGGAGGAGAAAGAATACTGAATTGCATCCGAAGAACACCATATACACTGTGAAGCATGGGGGTGGAAACATCATGCTTTGGTGCTGTTTTTTTGCAAAGGGACCAGGACGACTGATCTGTGTAAAGGAAAGAATGAATGGGGCCATGTATCGAGAGATTTTGAGTGAAAATCTCCTTCCATCAGCAAGGCATTGAAGATGAGACGTGGCTGGGTCTTTCAGCATGACAATGATCCCAAACACACAGCCAGGGCAACAAAGGAGTGGCTTCGTAAGAAGCATTTCAAGTGGTGTGGCCCAGCCAGTCTCCAGATCTCAACCCCATAGAAAATTTGTGGAGGGAGCTGAAAGTCCGTGTTGCCCAACGACAGCCCCAAAACTTCACTGCTCTAGAGGAGATCTGCATGGAGGAATGGGCTAAAATACCAGCAACAGTGTGTGAAAAGCTTATGAAGAGTTACAGAAAACATTTGGCCTCCGTTATTGCCAACAAAGGGTACATAAGAAAGTATTGAGATGAACTTTTGGTCTTGACCAAATACTTATTTTCCACCATGATTTGCAAATAAATTCTTTAAAAATCAAACTGTGATTTTCTGTTTTTTTCCACATTCTGTCTCTCACTGTTGAGGTTTACCCATGTTGACAATTACAGGCCTCTCTAATATTTTCAAGTGGGAGAACTTGCACAATTAGTGGTTTACTAAATACTTATTTGATCTGTTTGATCTATATTCATACCTGTCAACCCGAGGCCATTGGCAATCTTACAAATAGCCCTTACATATATGCCTGTACAAATTGGTGACTAATCTTACAACGTTGTATATAGCGTGCAATATGAAACAAAAATAAAACTCAATTTTTAAAATAATATGAATTTATTGGTAATATTGTAATAACCTGGTCCAATCAAAGAACAATCAATATCTTCAGCTACATCATGATTACTAAAATTTAACAGTGAATTTTGTTATAATTGTATGTAGCACTTTTGGCAATTTCTATCATGTCTTTTGATGGCTGCACTTCAACTCGCAATTCAGTTTGACTTGAAGGTAGTTCGTTAGTGTGTCCGATTATAAATTAAAAAGATAAATTGATAAAATTAACTTACAGATGCAATCTTTGAGTCAGGAACCATTTTTTTTGCTAATTCTGAGAAGTGATCAGCAATAGTTGCAGGCAAATTGTGTTCGGCAACAAATTGGCAGAATAAAATCGTCACTTTTCATTCTGCAGACTTCATCTTTATGACCAGTGTTGTTAATCTTACTTTTAAAAAGTAATTAATTACAGTTACAAATGACTTCTCCCAAAAAGTAATTGAGTTAGTAACTCAGTTACCTAAATGTAAGAGCAATTAGTTACTTGACAAAGTAACTGGTGTTACCTTTCTTTTTTTTTTTTAATTAAAAAATAAATAAATAAAACAAATAAAAACAAAAACAAATAAAACATAGTTTGTTTTTGTTTTTTCATTTTTATTAAGAAAAAAAAATGTTATGTTATGCTATGTTTGGAAGTCATTTAATGTTGTGAATCAACCGTTAAAGTTGTTAAAATCGCTCCGGTTTTTGCATTAGTTCCCTTCTGTCTACTTCTGACGTGTGAAAGTTTTAAAACGGTTTCATCATTTAAAGATAGATTCAAATCAAGATTTTGCCGATTTTTTGTGTGTGTGTCCCATTATAAATTAAAAAGATTAATTGATAAAATTAACTTACAAATGCAATCTTTAAGTCAGGGAACATTTCTTTTGCTAATTCTGAGAAGTGATCAGCAATAGTTGTAGGCAAATTGTGTTCGGCAACAAATTGGCAGAATAAAATCGTCACTTTTCATTCTGCAGACTTCATCTTTATGACCAGTGTTGTTAATCTTACTTTTAAAAAGTAATTAATTACAGTTACAAATTACTTCTCCCAAAAAGTAATTGAGTTAGTAACTCAGTTACCTGAATGTAAGAGTAATTAGTTACTTGGCAGAGTAACTGGTGTTACCTTTCTTTTCTTTTTTATTAAAAAAAAAATAAACAAATAAATAAAACAAATAAAAACAAAAACATATAAAACATAGTTTGTTTTTTTTTTCATTTTTATTGAGAAAAAAAGTTATATTATGCTATGTTTGGAAGTCATTTAATGTTGTGAATCAACCGTTAAAGTTGTTAAAATTGCTCCGGTTTTTGCATTTGTTCCCTTCTGTCTACTTTCGACATGTGAAAGTTTTAAAATGGTTTCATCATTTAAAGATAGATTCAAATCAAGATTTTGCCGATTTAGGAGTGTTTTAGATAAAAAGTTACTTAGGTTCGCTAGGAAGGTTCACTACAACAGAGCCTTTCTGAGAAGTGTACTGCTTTAAAATGGCAGCTGTTTACTAACGCCGCCAAGTCTATCATTTCGCATGTAGTTCTATATGCATGTGATATCTAGGCGTAGATTGTAGGCTGTCGGCTACAGTCAGGAAATATCGGAGCCACCTAGCCTAGCAACACGTTTGCTACAGCGTCACAACAAACACTCTTCTCTCTCTGTGTCTCTGACTTTTCTCGCGTCATTCAACCAACATAGTAACGCATAGTAACGCACATTGTCTCGTTGTTGAAACGGTGACAAAATCTGAACATAGAAAAAAAAAAACGTAATGCACGAAAAATGTAGATTTTGAACGTACGGCGTACACATTTAAAAATCAGTGCTCACTTGTACAAATTACGCCTACGCATAACTTGACAGGTGTGTGTATTACGCCTTCACAATATATCGTTTGAATATCGCCATCGCGATGTGTGCATGGGCGATAGTCCTATCGCAGTGGCTGTGCGATATTATTTTTTACATACAATACAAATTTTTCAATCAATCAATCAAATTTTTTCATATAGTCCTTTACAAAACCCGAAATGTCCCTAAAGTGCTTTACAACAAAGACATACATGGCTCATAATAAATAAAAGGCAGGAAGGTATTAGATATAAGAAATGAAACAAAAACAGTGCATCACGATAAACGTCTGACAGCAAATAAAACAATAAAATTTTTGGCTTGCAACTTTTTGTTTGTTTGTTTGTTTGCTTCTTAAAAGCAGCAAGTGTGCCCAGACATGGCGTTTTAAATACAGAAATCATCATTTAGTCTGGATTAAACGGTGTTACAGTTTATAAATACAATCATATAATGCAGTTTTGTTGTTTTTTGCACTTTAAATTCGTAAATAAATAAATAAATACAATGAAAGTAAATTAAAGCACCTCAAAAGTGTCTGTGACAAAAATAAAATCTTAAAAAGCGTTATTATGTGAAGTAAAATCATATTTTTAGACGATTCAACTATATACAACAATTTGGCAAAGCGCAGATGACGAGAAATGAGTCTTTTAATCTGCCGTTAAGCCCCAACTGTCATTATAGCCCTCTAGCGCCTCCAGATGGATGATGACGTCGGCAGAGTGGCGATTTCAGCCAATTTAGAATTCGGCCCAATGGAGAAGGGAGATTCAGAATTAGGAAAATGTGACAGAGAGCAGCAAAATGTCATCATTGTTTTGAACTCTCTACTCCATTATCTTAACAGGATATTTTTTTATCAAAGTATTTTTCCCCAATTGCTAAATAAATGCTATGGTCATGACAAACAACAGTCTTGTGCTAAATGGAAAATTAAATATTAAAAATGCATTTATTCAGTATGATAGGCCTAAATTACTGCATAATGGTCAAAACTGCCGACTTCTGAAATCTCCCGAATGGTATTTTATGCCACCGGAGTTAGTCTGGCTTTTGTCATTTCCCTGCCCCAGCTTCGTAAACGGAGGAAAGAGCGTAAACAAAACAGGAGGCGTGAGAGCGACATGCTAACCCAAACCGAGTGGCTCTACTGAGTCTTTTCATCAAAAACGAAAAATCACACAAAACTCCTCCCACACACGGCAGCAGGGTTGATTGTTTTCACCAATCGGCCAGCTTCCGGCGGCAAACAAGTTTCGGTTCGTCGTTCTGCTGCAGCCTCAGCAGGCAGGCAGTGCTCGTTGCTGGGACGTGGAAGGGAATGAATGCCGAAAATGGCGCATTCTCATTCGACAAACCGGCCGATGTCGGAGCGCGTGGCTCCCCGAGCAGAGGATAGTGGCTCTCCAAGCCGAGGATAGTACTCTCTCAGTGGGCATGCGAAGAGGGTAGAGAGGGGTGAAGGTCTCTACACAATCAAGAACCGCAGACGAGAGCATGTGGCTGTCCGAGCACAGACGCTCATCAGACAATGGTGGTGCGACAAGCTGCCGGTCGTCGGCCGAGTGGCCTTCTCGGTGGACAGGGAGCATTGTCACCCACAAAATGCAAGCCACCTCCTTAGTAAAATGTTTGCCATGATACCAGTATTTGACATAAGATAAAACACGTAGCTTACTCACTTTGTCATCCGTCCATTGGTCTCTTGATTGCCGGACTTGTTTTGCCCATTCTTCAGGATCTTTTGGAAATCCAAAAAGCCTCACACCACTCTCCGTGGTGTAGCAACAAAAGCCTGCAGCACATTGGGCTGGCGTGACGCAAAAATGAACGAATTAATTCGCAAAATCAGCTGAGTCCTTCTGCATACAATAGTAATGGCTGTATTGTGAGATAGTTGGTCCGCTGATGTCATTTTTGCCTTCTTCCTCAATCCGCGACCGTGGCCGGAAGTCCCTCATTTTCATAGCGCGGGATTCAAAAAACTGACTAAATATATCGATCACTTCCACACACATCCAAGCGGTCCATTTCATTCAGGAGCATAAAATACCGCGTGTAATATAGATAAACATGCTTTTTTGTGTCCCAGGCACTTTAAATCTATAATGCAACAATAAAAAATTACAGAAACTCAGATAACATTTTTATAATGAAAAATATATTTTTTAAAGAATATAAAATAAAGGAAAAAAAGAATACAAGGATAGATGAGAAAACAAGGGGTAAACTCAGGAAAAACAAACTAATAAAATACCACATTCAATACACGATTACAAAAACATGGCGAGTCAACCAAAGTCTTCCCAAACAGAGCAATACAAGTCATCTGGTGAAAATTCTTCTAGTTTTAATATTGCAATATATATCGCAAACCCCCAAAAAGTCGCAATGCAAGTTTTTTCCAATGTCGTTCAGCCCTAATCTATATTATAAAACTATATCACACCGGAACACGTGCCCATTAGGGGTGTGACAGTATAGCGAAAAGGTGATATATTGCGATACTTTGTAGCCAGAAAGGCTACTGATATGCTGCCACCAAGAATCGATATATCGTTTTAAAAAGGTGTCCCTGTTTAAAAAACAAAAAAATCTTTCATTGGAATAGTTAGCTCACTGGCTACCATTGACGGCGCTAGATATTGAAGGGAATAGTTACCTTTCTCGCAAACACCATATACAGTGCCTTGCAAAAGTATTTGGCCCCCTTGAACCTTGCAACCTTTCGCCACATTTCAGGCTTCAAACATAAAGATATAAAATTTTAATTTTTTGTCAAGAATCAACAACAAGTGGGACACAATCGTGAAGTGGAACAAAATTTATTGGATAATTTAAACTTTTTTAACAAATAAAAAACTGAAAAGTGGGGCGTGCAATATTATTCGGCCCCCTTGCGTTAATACTTTGTAGCGCCACCTTTTGCTCCAATTACAGCTGCAAGTCGCTTGGGGTATGTTTCTATCAGTTTTGCACATCGAGAGACTGACATTCTTGCCCATTCTTCCTTGCAAAACAGCTCGAGCTCAGTGAGGTTGGATGGAGAGTGTTTGTGAACAGCAGTCTTCAGCTCTTTCCACAGATTCTCGATTGGATTCAGGTCTGGACTTTGACTTGGCCATTCTAACACCTGGATACGTTTATTTATGAACCATTCCATTGTATATTTGGCTTTATGTTTTGGATCATTGTCCTGTTGGAAGATAAATCTCCGTCCCAGTCTCAGGTCTTGTGCAGATACCAACAGGTTTTCTTCCAGAATGTTCCTGTATTTGGCTGCATCCATTTTCCTGTCAATTTTAACCATCTTCCCTGTCCCTGCTGAAGAAAAGCAGGCCCAAACCATGATGCTGCCACCACCATGTTTGACAGTGGGGATGGTGTGTTCAGGGTGATGAGCTGTGTTGCTTTTACGCCAAACATATCGTTTTGCATTCTGGCCAAAAAGTTCAATTTTGGTTTCATCTGACCAGAGCACCTTCTTCCACATGTTTGGTGTGTCTCCCAGGTGGCTTGTGGCAAACTTTAAACAAGACTTTTTATGGATATCTTTGAGAAATGGCTTTCTTCTTGCCACTCTTCCATAAAGGCCAGATTTGTGCAGTGTACGACTGATTGTTGTCCTATAGACAGACTCTCCCACCTCAGCTGTAGATCTCTGCAGTTCATCCAGAGTGATCATGGGCCTCTTGGCTGCATCTCTGATCAGTTTTCTCCTTGTTTGAGAAGAAAGTTTGGAAGGACGGCCGGGTCTTGGTAGATTTGCAGTGGTCTGATGCTCCTTCCATTTCAATATGATGGCTTGCACAGTGCTCCTTGAGATGTTTAAAGCTTGGGAAATCTTTTTGTATCCAAATCCGGCTTTAAACTTCTCCACAACAGTATCTCGGACCTGCCTGGTGTGTTCCTTGGTTTTCATAATGCTCTCTGCACTTTAAACAGAACCCTGAGACTATCACAGAGCAGGTGCATTTATACGGAGACTTGATTACACACAGGTGGATTCTATTTATCATCATCGGTCATTTAGGACAACATTGGATCATTCAGAGATCCTCACTGAACTTCTGGAGTGAGTTTGCTGCACTGAAAGTAAAGGGGCCAAATAATATTGCACGCCCCACTTTTCAGTTTTTTATTTGTTAAAAAAGTTTAAATTATCCAATAAATGTTGTTCCACTTCACGATTGTGTCCCACTTGTTGTTGGTTCTTGACCAAAAAATTAAATTTCATATCTTTATGTTTGAAGCCTGAAATGTGGCGAAAGGTTGCAAGATTCAAGGGGGCCGAATACTTTTGCAAGGCACTGTAACTGTTTGCATTACTCTAACACACTTAATATAATCAATCAGGGAATAGTACTGTTTCTCATATGTACTGTAGGATTGTTTGTACTATTCTAACACACCTAAAATACTGTAAATAGCACACCATAGTTTGATGAAAAGAAGCAGAATAGATGATACACAACCCCATCTTATCACAGAAGCTCAACGTGTGTGTCACGAGCAAGATTGACGCACCAACTCTTGCAATCAGTTCTCCCGGCCACTCCAAGGACAAAGAGCGGGGCGCTCTGTCCTAAAACAAGTAGCCCAGCCCGGATAACAAGTTGATAGCGGGCGCTTTGGACGTCAAGACCAGCGTCGGTCGCTGTGGCAGCCACGTCCCAGCCACGAAGGAGGACGCACGAACCTAACCGCCCAAAACCGGCCACAGAGGGATGATCCCAAAACAACACCCAGCCACACCTTCGGCCCGGCCCACTCCACCCAGCCTTCAAAAAGACTGGACACTGACTTAACAAAACTCGGAAACTTTTCAATGTAGCCTTGTTTTGGATTCAGCATTGTTCCTTCGTAGTCTGTTTTTGCCTTGTTTTTTGACCATTGTCGACGAATAAATCGTCAACCTGTTTTCAGTGAGCCTTCTTCAAACTTTTGGAACATGAAGTCAGTACAAAGGGTTAACACAGGAAGGGAACGCGCGGAATGTCGGCCCCCACCGGTTGACTCACGAAGGCGGCATCAGCAGAGCGGCACTTCGTTCGGCTGTCGCCGTTTCCGCGGCTTGGCAGGAGGGTCCGAATTCCTTCAACATCCAATTCATTTTGACTGAAATATTAGCGCCGTCAATAGCAATGTAACCAGAGTATTTACAACCAGTCTTGTGGGCATTTACAGGTTACTTCCTGTTCATTTTGGGTCACTTCCTATTCATTTGGGGACATTCTTGAGTGACTTCCTTTTCAGTAACCCAGAATCAAAACGAAGTGACCTGTAAATGGCCCAAAATCAACAGGAAGTGACCCATAAATTGTTGTATTGCAATATCGTGAGATCATCATTATCTTGAGCCTTGTCTTTCTTTCGTGAGGGACCCAGAGGTTCCCCCCTTGTGCCTATAGTCACACACATGCACACATGCAAAGGCAGTGAATGCAGAAGACTGAGAGGCTGGGTTGGACCAAGAGAGTCGTGATAAAGAAAAATGTCTCTGAGAGCTCATTGTGTCATTCGTATGCAACAGTGCAGCTAATTGGGATAAAATATAAAAGAAATGTTCCACAAAATGATGAAAAACGCACAGATAAATAATTCAAAATGACACAATGTACATTAAAGGAACGGCATGACATTATGTTTAGGAGCGCTCGAGGAGAATTGCATGACTCGGACTTGTGGCACCGGTGTTCTATAAGTTGTAGTAACATGTACATACAGTAGATAATAATCCAGGACCCCTTTTTTTGGTCATGCTACTATCTGCAGTGATGCGAAGTGAAGAGCAAAGAAAAAGTGTACTGTTCATACATGGCTGCTCATAGACACAACACCAGCTGCTGCATGCTTTAAACATCGAACCTTTCACTTTGTGTACAACACTGAACCAAAGCAAGCAAACAGGTAACTTTAATGCATAAACCGATTAGACACAATTGATAACTCAACATTCAATAGCATGGTCAAAAGTTTAGATTTAGACGGTATTATGACAGGTGATTGCCAACCACTGGGCCATGCCATGTTATAGGAAAAGGTGTATTTATTTAATTGGTTTGAAAATTATTATTTAGTGCAAAAAATGTATATTGCACAGTCTCTGTGCTAGTGACATATAGTGACTGACAAAACAGATAAATGGCAGAAGATACAATTCATATCTTTATCCACCTGGTGTCATTCAGGCAACAATATATTGGCTTTTTGCATTTCAGATTTTACACAATTTTTTCAGTAAATTGTGACAAGATCATCATTATTTTGGTACAGTGCAATTGCAGAGATAGGGAAAGAATAAATAAAATGCGTGTGTAATTGACGTCATCCCCTTAACCAGAGGTGCCTACTACGTCGATCGTGAGCGACGGGTCGATTGTAGCGCTAGTGTGAGTAGCATGCGGCATGAGATAAAAAAAATATATATATGTCGGAAAACACAGACAAGACTGAAAAAGCAGTTTGTGCTCTTGCACTCCTCTTTAAAAGAAACTGCTGTATTTTAAGCCAAAACAGCTGTTGTGTTTGATAGAACAATATGTCTATATGCTGCCATAGCATATTCATGGCGCATCACGCCCCCAAACTATTTTTAATTTGTCCGTTTTACCCTAGAAACCCCCGTTTACAGACGTCGCGCAACCGCTTTTGTTTCAGCCCAGCCATAAAACGAAGATAATTAATTATATTTATTATTCAAAATGTCCATCATTTTTAGCTTAGAATCATTAATTGATGATTTAAAAAAAAAAAAAAAAAGACTTTAAAAAAGTATTCACTCGCATATTTCTGTGATTTATACATTTATGGCGGAAAACACTCAGGTGACTTGAGGTTCCACTCTGAGACCCCAAAATTGGCCAAACTTCAAAATTGTCCGATATGAATGTGTGATACATCATTGGAAAGCTTAAGATCTTTATTTTCTGGGGTAAAAAAATTTGAACAGGAGGGCATTTTTTTGACACCTTTATCGTAGGTTGAACCAGTTCAGTGAAAAATAGACATTTTTGAGACATTTGAAATTTTCTTTTAGTTTCTCATTTAAAAAAAAGATTTTTTACACCCATCCTGGTACATAAAAAACAACGAACACTTCAAGATGATACCCCTATGTTTGCTCAAGTCTTTGATAATCAATATGCATGCACAAGACGTTGGTGGATGTACAATAATAAAGGAAATTGATGTGTGAGTAAATGTAGATTTAATGTAGCCCTGTGTTTTATTTTGTAAATAAACATGGCTAAACGGAGAGTTAGCTGTATAGTTAATGATAACTTTACTGTATACATTTGTTTAATTGGGTTTATTTTAATCTCTGTGAAGAAAAAACATGTCAAGACACAGCTGTGAATGACCACAAAGGGACTTTGTGGGGATTTTATGGGTGAAACACAGTAATATAACAAGGGGCAGACGCGGAAGTCACAGTCAAAAACGAGTGGTCGAGATTTTATTTTCGAATATTTACCCTTTTAAATCTTTTCTTTTTCTCAATTTTTCTTGGTTGGATTGATTATTTATCATCTAAAATATGGGGGGAAATGCGACAGAAAAAAAAAATCAATACAATCAGAGGTAGATATCCGTGACTGATTTACAAACACTAATTTTTTCATTGAGACGTTATTTGTTTAACAGTTTGAAATATGCGAGTGAATAATTCGTTAATGTCGTTATTCATTTTAAACTAAATATTAGACATCACTTAATGATTCTAAGCTAAAAATGATAGACATTTTGAATAATAAATATTATTACATACCTTCTTTTTATGGCTGGGTTGAAACAAAAGTGGTTGCGCGGTGTCTGTAAACTGGGGTCTCCAGGGTAAAACGGACAAATTAAAAATAGTCCGGGGGCATAATGCGCCATGAAACTTCTATGGCAGCATACAGACATACTGTTCTATCAAACACAACAGTTCTTTTGGCTTAAAAATACACCACTTTATTTTAAAGAGGGGTGCAAGAGCAGATACTGCTTTTTCAGCCTTGTCTGTGTTTTCCACCATATATATATTTTTTGGTTATACTTTGGGAAAAAAAGTGAAAAAAACATGTCTTATACTGTATACGTATATACATCTCTTTCCAATGGCAAATTTGAATAAATCCAATGAACAAAAAAAAAACTGGGAGTGGTGAGGGAGGGTTGCTACTTCGCGGTTTTCCACTTATCGCGGCGGGTTGTGGTCCACATTAACCATGAAGAACGAGAGATCACTGTATTATACAGTATATTATAGATATTTATTTGTGGCAAACACTACTTTTGTCTAATATTTACAATAATAATATAGAGCCTACCCACGTACCACGTGCTCGCTGTATGGTTCCGCCCACTTGTCCGTCAGTTTGACTCTGTATTAGCATTGTTTTCAATTGATGGCGGAATTTAAAATGCATTTCATGGAAGACCCGGTGCTTTCTGATGCCGCAAACTCACTGGATCTGTTGCATAAAAGGCGTTATGAGGAAAAGCTTCGTTCTATACAGTCGCCAGATCCATATTTGATGCCCAAATCGATGTTTTTCGACCCACTGTCTTCGCCCTGTCTGCCTGACATCTGCTACGCAGATATTTACAATTATCTTGTCCACACTAAATCAGCCTATTCTCACGAAAATATGAAAAATTTCAAGAGCTTGGAGGCTTATAAATACTTCGTTGCTGGTTGGGTGAAACAGGTCCTCGTCCACGAAAATTCGGCAGGAATCTATCTTGTGCTTGGAAAGGTGAGTTACGAAATTTTCAATTCAAAATCTTTTGTTATTGCTAACATCCACTGTCAAGTCTAATGTATTTCATTTCGTTTGTCAATGGAGTTAAGGCTTTTAATGTTTATATGGTTTAGCGATAGCACTCTCACTACATACATACGTGTATGTTGTCGGCGATTAGCCTAGCAATGATCTTAATTGTGGTTATTTGTCAGCCCCGTAGACGAGGCCAGTTTCTTTCACTTGGTACCAGCTAAATATTATTCAAAAAATAACGATGGTGGAAGAAAGGGAAGTCACAAACATCTTGAATTTGAAACTATGTCGTACTACGTCGTATGTTGTCGGCGATTAGCCTCGCAATGATCTTAATTGTGGTTATTTGTCAGCCCCGTAGACGAGGCCAGTTTCTTTCACTTGGTACCAGCTAAATATTATTCAAAAAATAACGATGGTGGAAGAAAGGGAAGTCACAAACATCTTGAATTTGAAACTATGTCGTACTACGTCGTATGTTGTCGGCGATTAGCCTAGCAATGATCTTAATTGTGGTTGTCAGGCCAAAACCCTCTAAATATATATTAAATGCATCTTACCGGATATAAAATGACTACTACATAGTCTGTGGTGATTTTTTGGTGTCCAGTTTTCATGTCGAATTGCAGCCGTCCATTTCGCTCTCCTCTTTGGATCCCTCGGAATACGGTAAAACTTCAAGTCTCTCCTTCCATCTTCTCTGTTAGTGCAACCAACAGCCACACACGCCTTCAGCATTTTGATTATTAATGTTAAGGAGCAGAAAAACACGCCGTAAATTGGAGAAATGTACGTAGCCGTAACAGGTTAACACTATGTTTTGACGGACAAGTGGGCGGAACCATACAGCGAGCACGTGGTAAGTGGGTAGGCTCTATAAGGAGAGATACTAATAAATCTCTTCAACTCACTTGAACATTATTCCTTGTCACCACCATGGCACCAAAGCACTACTTTTTGTCCAAACAAAACCCAACAACTCACTTCAACAAAGTTCCTCGACATGAAGAAAACTGATTTTTTCCAAAGAAAGCGCTTCTTCTCTTTGCAGCAGTATTCTTTAGCACCAATATATCAAAGGCTGGCTTTAAAGCACTATGTTATCTTCGTACCATTATGCCACAAGAAAGACCTTAACTCACTTTAACATAATTCCCTGGCACCAAAATACCAAAAGTAGGCGGCAAATCACTACATTATTCTAAATGAAGCCTCTTAAATCACTCCAACACAGTTCTTTGGCACCAAGATCCCACAAGATGGCGCCAAAGACACACAATTTTTGCTTTGGCCTTGGCATGAAATTGGGTTACACTATGGTGATCCTCTCCAATATTTGTGGGAATCAGTTTGTGTTTTTGCATGATCCTTTTAACTGCATGAGTTGTACTATTCACTCTTTTGCTATATGCACAAATGACTGCCGCCTTTTTGCACAGCACTGTGTACGTCTGGCCTCACACTCCATTCCAGCATCGTAGTGCCATCTTTTGGCAGCTGATGCTCAGCTGTGTGTGTTTGGCTCCTAACGACGAGCCTTGAACTTGAACATGCGAGCGCGGCGCAGCAGTCCCTCCCCTCGACAAGTCTTGCGTGAGTAGAGAAAACGGTGTGTGTGTAAGTGCATATGAGTGTGTTGGGCCTGAGTTGGCTGACAGCCACCTCCTTTGCCTAGTCCCGCCCCCTTCTCTTGTGTGTGTGCGTGCGTGTGTGTGGTGTGTCCACGCGCACAGGCAGGAAATCCACAACACACAGAGAGAGAGAGAAGTTGGTCGATCAAGGGTTGGCTGTCACGCGAGCGAGCCGTCTGTCAATTCCCCCCACCCCTTCCTCCTGACAGGGTGCTGGCGGGCGGCCAAGGCCTTGCGTGCAAGCCGGCGAGCCACATTAGCCCATAAAGAATTTCATAATAGCAACAGCTGTTAAATATTGATGACTGCTGGCAAGCGCTCAATGCTGCTCTGTAAAAAGGTTAAGCTTGCACTGTAATGGAAGCTAATACTTCATTATACCGTAGCTCGAATGTCCGGATCTGGCCGTGTTTGAATCCCTGTTACTAGTTTTAACTTTTTGGCGCTATTGTCCAGAATGGATGCACAAATTTCTCTCAGAGGAAGTTTCTCTCATAACTCAATAAAAGTTGATTAGATGTCAGATAAAACTTTAATTCCCATCGTTTCAGAACTGATTTTCATAAAGTCTACGTCATTGGTGGGGCACTGAAGACCAATGTCACCCATAGTCATGGTCTTTTAGGCTAGGATCGCCACTAGTCACAATTGCAATCGATCTATTTTTCCAAAAATCATCTCATAATCCTAACAGCAACCAGTGTTGTTAATCCTGCTTTTAAAAAAAAGTCATTAGTTACAGTTACAAATTACTTCTCTCTAAAAATAATTGAGTTAGTAACTCAGTTACCCTAATATAAGAGTAATTAGTTAGTCACCAAAGTAACTGATGTTACTTTTCATGCTCTACACGTTATTACATTCACATGAATATGTTTATATTAAGTAATTGAATTGAACTGAACTCTTTTTCATTCCCCCCCAAAAAACCTGAATATGTTTATATTAAGTAATTGAATTGAACTGAACTCTTTTTCATTCCCCCCCAAAAAACATAGGTCACACTTTACATTTATTTAAATTTCAGCTGTATAAAAGTGTAATGGTATACAAACTTTAACACTCATTTACATAAATATATATATTTAAAAAACCTAGATAATATAATAGAGTTAATTTATTTTCCCCGCAAAATAACTCAAAATATAGTAGCCATTAATATCTAAACCCCTGGCAACATAAGTGAGTACACCCCTTAGAAATTACGTACATCCCTAAATGTCCAAATTGAGTACTGCTCGTCATTTTCCCTCCAAAATGTCATGTGACTCGTTACAGGAGCGCTGTCGTCATTGCTGCAGAGATTGAAGAGGTGAGGGGTCAGCCTGTTCGTGCTCAAACCACACGCCGCACTCTACATCAAAATGGTGTGCATGGCTGTCACCCAAGGAGGAAGCTTCTTCTGAAGAAAGCCCACAAACAGTTTGCTGAAGACATGTCAACAAAGCACATGGATTACTGGAACCATGTCCTATGGTCTGCTGAGACAGGTGCACTCCTGTAACGAGTCACATGACATTTTGGGAGGAAAGTGACAAGCAGTACTCAATTTGAACATTTAGGGATGTACGCAGTTTCTAAGGTGTGAACACACTTAAAAAAAAAAAAAATCACACAAGGTTTATGGATACGTCATTCAAGAAACATTTAGGGCAAGTGACTATTTTTGGTACTGAAAAACACAAACAAATTATTATTGCCATAATTTTCGGACTATAAGCCACCACTTTTTTCCTTCATTTTGAATCCTGCAGCTTGTCCAGTGCGGCTTATATGTTGATTTATTTGGGTTAATAGGAACAATTTATTTGACAGCAGCGTCATGAGACTGTCATAAGACCGTCATGATTATGACATAACACTATCATGCACATTACTGAATGCTTATGACAGATGTCATTAAGTGTCACCTGGCAAATTATGTCACTCCATTTATGTCTATCTTGGATCTTTTACATCCATTCAAAAGTGAGATAATTTGCTAGGCAACACTAATTGACATCTGTTATAAGCATTCATTAATGCTCATGACAGTGTTATGTCATAATTATGATTGTTATGATTAATTATGATTGATAATGTGTTACCAAATACCATAACTGGCAATTAATGAAACAACTGGAACAGTAACTGAAAAAAATAATTAGCAGAGAACATCAATTTTGATTGTTATTTACATCTGTAGCTCTGCAATGCATGCTAGGAGGCATCTTGAACAACAAAAATGTTGACAGCAGGTAGCAGCAGAGATTGACTGTCTCCCTCAAGGGAGCAGTGACGGCCAAATGAAGCTTTGCAGGTAATTTGTTCAAAGCTTCATGGTGGTTCATTTGGACATATGACAGTCGTATGATGCCGCGGTCAAATGAAATGTTACTGGTTAATATCTTTTGGTGTAAATATCCCATAAAACAGTGAGGACATCTGCAGCTGTGCGGCTTACCTACAAAGGCCGTTTTCATGTCAAATTTGGTGGGTGGCAGCTTATAATCAGGTGCATCTTACAGTGTGATAGTATATTGTAGCATCTACAAGGACAATGCCCACTAGGTGATGATAATGCATACTCAACAGGAAAACAGTTCATTATCTTCAATTAATTGTACCCACCTGAACAGCAAGAACTGTATGGGGAAAAAAAGTTGCCCAAGAGTTTAAGATGACGCCCGCCACGCTAAATGCTGATGCTAACGAGAACACGAATGGTATAGACCCCAATCACATGACGTCACAACTCCGCCCCCCCTGACTGGAGCTGCCATATTGTCCGTCAGCTCATCGTGTTTACACATTACCGCTACGTACATTCCTCCTATTACTGCGTGTTTTTCTGCTTGTCGAAGGAATCACCGCCTAGTAAACGAACCCAAAAACCTTCCTGACAATTGTTAACAGCGATTAATCAAAATGGTGAAGGCATGTGTGGCGGTTGTTTGCAGTAACAGAGAAGATAAACGGTCATTTTAGTAGTTGCTGTGTGCCCATTGTTAAAAGGGCAAATCTCGAAAGCGGCACGGTTTGTTTTATCTCGGTCCATGATGCGTTTGTCTCGACAGCCGTTAGACAGCGGCGAAAACATCAATATGATGCCAACACGATCGCAGACATCATCAGACGGAGACTACGAAGCTCGTCGCCACGGTCGCGCAGCAAGAAGGTGAGCGCAACAACAGGTGTTGTGCCAAAAAATAGCTGCCCAGCGTGAAATGTCCCCCCTGACGGAAGCGCCCACACGGAAACGACTTTCTTGTACCATGAATATGTATTATTTTGCTGTGCTGTAAATGTCATACCTGTGTGATTGTCATTGGAATATGGTCGTATGGCCTGTAGACTAATACATTTATGTTCAAAGATGGTTACCGTATGTGGCCCAGTCCACTATTTGTTACTAAAATACAGTACTAATATTTTGTGTAATTTAATGATTTAAAACTGATTTTACAGTCGTAAATCCATTACTGTAAGGCATCCATGAAAACATTTGACGTTTTCACGTCAATAAAGCGTTATAAATAAGCGCTCCCGTGACAACGGTGACGCTCAGCTGACCAAATGTCGGTTTATATTCGGGCCGGTGCCGATTTTGGGTACCCGACTCCTCATCGTGACATAAACTGGAGTATGATTGGAAATTTTGTGGTCACAGGACGACCTCTGACGCACGGGACGGGACCGGACGGGAGGAAATATTGGTTTAGGCATCAAATATGGATCTGGCGACTTGATCGACCGAAGCTTTTCCAAATAACGGCTTTTATGCAACTCATCCAATGAGTTTACAGCGTCTGAAAGCACCGGGGCTTCCATAATTTGCGAGTGAATCCACATTTAGAAACTACGATCAATGACAATACGGACACACAATGACAGACAATATGGCGGCACAATACAGCGATCACGTGATTGTGTGACGTTGGTGATTGGCGTCTATAGTAACGCACTGAGCCACCTAACATCACTTTTGCAACGCCATCACAACCACCTTCCATCCTCCCGTCTCCCGCTCTGCTCCCTCCGTGTCTCTCAGACATCTCTCGTCATTCAACCAAACTGTAGTAACGCACGCCTTCACATCCTCGGTAACGGTAACGACAATGTAACAATGGAAAAAGTAATTAATTAGATTACTCACGACTGATAAAAATAACGCTGTTATACTCTAACGCGGTTTTTAACAACAGTGACAGCAACCTACCATTTTCTTAAAATATTTTCCCTATTTTCGGGACATTGTTAAACAATAATAACTACCATGTGAACCCCTCACGCACATTAGTGGAATATTTCCACTTTGTATGCTGAGAAAGGAAAGCATAATCCTCATTTATATATTGGAAAAGCAGTGATTAATCAACATGTTGGCAACGGGAGGCGTATTTTGTTTAGTATGCTTTATGGGCATACCATTCTCCATATAAAACTATGCATTTAGCAAAATTGTTTTGGGGACCATCAAGTAACAGCTTGTGGAATGTCCTACTGTAGAGGACAATGGTTTTGTTTTCGTGTGTGGGGGGTAAATTGGTGTTGTTGTGTTTTTAATCCATGCATTGTTGAACAGGACAAAGGCCATGTTTGTATATTTACATGACAGGAATAAAAGGGAAGTGATATTATGACAAAGCGAGTGGGATCTCCTAAAAATGGAAGTACACACAATTATTTCCACTTCTTCGTTTTGCTCGTTGAGCAGACAAGTCACGCTGCTGGACAGGAAGAAAGTGGTATTCATTCAGTGACCGCAGTATTAGGTAAAATTAGGCATGTGCCGGTGTGAGATTATGATAGTATGATAACCTTAAGCCAAACTATCACGCGATATCTAGGTTAAAAACAAAAAAATAATACATTTTTTTCCATTTAACAGAATTTTTATTTTTTGGAAGATAAGTATGATGTTAAGTTAAAATAAATTTTAAAAAACAACAACAACAACAAAAATAAGTAAAATATTTGTTATATGTTATATAATTATGTTTTACCACTGCTAGACACACTAAACACGCTGGAGTTTACTCTCGTAGCTAGTGGGAAACGTTCGTGTTTATTTACTAACCTTTAACTCTGTTTTAATGCCAAATCATATGTATTGCCTCCTCAGCAGCCACCCTCTGCAAACATGTTTTACTTTTTAAAACGCCACGGCCGTCTGCAACTTTTCTGTAGCCGAAGTATTCCATACCAGCCATTTCGTTTTCTTCGATGTGGGAAAAAGTTTAGGAGTTTCACCTCCTCCAGCCATCATGTAGCACAGCTGACTCACTGACACTGAGCAACAATCTGTGGGGGAGGGTTGGGCCTTGCAGCTGCAAGCAAGGGATTTCTCACTTCATTTTTGCGACATAAAAAATAGCTAATACCGTAGGGACGGTATGACGAAAAATTTCATTTAACGGTATACGTTGAAACCGGTATTTGGCACATGTCTAGGTACTAGACTACTGTTTCAGCATCAAGTTAAAAGTTCAAAACAGTAAATAAAATAGTCAAGTCTCTATTCTCTTTTAACAGCTTTTGGAATCAACCGTTAAAAGTTGTTAAAATTGCTGCCGTTATTCGATTATTTCCATTCTGTCTACTTTCGACATGTGAAAGTTTTAAAACTGTTTCATCATTTAAAGATAGATTCAAGTCAAGATTTTGCCGATTTAGGAGTATTTTGGATAAAAAGTTGATTAGGTTCGCTACAACAGTGCCTACTGCTTTTTAGATGGCGGCTGTTTACTAACGCTGGCGAGTCTGTCATTTCACATCTAGTTCTATATACATGTGATATCTGCCGTGGCATTATGTGGGGGTAGTTTGTAGCAATGTGGGCAAAGTTTATGGCAACTGGGCATTGTTTGTAGCGGATGTCGGCGTTTTTTTATCTGGCGGCATGAGTTGTGGATGTTTACTCTCAGTCCGTTCCTCATTGCGTTCGGAAGACAACGCTGACTGTGTTTTAGTTCTGCTTTACTTTGCATATTTAAATAATCGGAATACGGATGTTTGTGAATCGTTCACGAATCTTCAGCGGCCGAATCGCGAGTAATCGCGTAAGAATCGGAAATTTCTCACACGTTTACTAGGTACAACTGCATAGTAAGTAGGGCTGCAACTATGGATTATTTTAATAATTAATTTAATTAATCGGACGATTAATTAAACGATTAATCGGACAAATGTCACTTTTTTTAATTACCCTCACAATTTTGTCTTGACATTGTTTTAGACATGCTATAAATAACAATGAAGACAAAATGGATGACTTTTTCCTCAAAAAATAATATTTTATTACAGCTTCATTAGTTAACTGTTGTCTACAACTGTATCGATTATCAAATTCGTTGGCAACTAATTTTTTAATGAATTTTAATCGACTTAATCGATTAGTTGTTGCAGCCTTATTAAGAAGCTAGCTTAGACAGCAAGATGTCCAAAAATTGGAGAAAATCTGAATTGCTTTCCAAAGTAAAAGTAGTTTTTTTTTCATGTCCTACTTTGACTTAACAAAAATATAATTAAGAAATCTGATCATATTTACAATGGAAAAATTATATGTATGTTATAGTTTCAAGGATTTAGAAAAGTTTAAGGTGAAGAAGGTCCTAAACGAGTAATTGGTTATCAAAATAGTTGTCAATTTATTTGCTAATCAAGTAATTATTGGACCTCCAACAGTAAGATTTGAAACTCACAGTTAACTTAAAAAAAAAAAAATCTGATGTCAGACTCGCTCTTTTGTTAAATGTATGTATTATTGTGATGTCTTGTGTAGTTACATATGAGAATAGTCAAAACAGATATTGTTACAGTGCAGTTCAATACCACCGTGAATACGACCCCATTATGGATAAATAAATATTTTTCTTGACGGAAATGTTATTAAAGCTTCAGGAATAATTCTAGAGAAAATATCAGTCTTTCTCTGAGGTAAAATTACAAATGCATTGCAAACCGAATAAGATGACACAATGCCATTTTTCATACAAACACAGACACTGAACGTCTAGTCATAGCGGTCACACTATAAAAGTCACCTCATTACATCTGAAATAGAGAGCACGACTTTTTGTGGCACACATGATTTATGTGAGCGTGAAGTTTGTCCGCCGTGAAAATTGGTCGTCAGATGAACTCGCTGAAAGGGTATCGCACATATAGAACCAGCTAAGGCTCTGTCAAAACACTCCTAAATTAAGCTCGTCAAGCTTTGGGGAAATTAACCACAACATAAGGCCAACATGGTGCAATATTTATACAGACAATTAAGAAAAGCAACAGAATGCGACTGGACGGCGGCATCAGGGAAGATGTGCTGCTGCGTGAAATGTTGTAGCGGCTGCATTCAAGCATGTGTTGCGTGAGATGAGCTTGTTATGCAGGAAAGCCTTTCATTTTGACTATACCCAAATGAGCGCAACGGCTTATTTCTAATTGGAGACAAGAAGACGCTTCACTTTTCTTTCCTTCCACCGGCAATCAAATGTCCTTTTGGCCCGCTCAGTGGGGGTGATGTGAGGATACAAAGCCCCCTGATGAATCACTTTTATCCCAGATATGTGGCACCCAGAGGCAAAATGACAATGCAAATGCATACACACTGAGGCGGCAATGTACACAGGGGTTGGACTAAGGGAAACTCCATTGTTGGACTTGTACTTCATGTCAAATTTCCTTCCTTAGGTTCAAATATAAACCTCTTATAGGTTGTAATTTCAATCTTAGCTCCGACCTTGGAGTATCATATACATTTGAAGTTATGCGCACATCCTTCATGACAATACGCCAGTGGTGCTCAATTATTTTCTGTTGCGCTTTTTTCTTTCATTTTGAATCCTGCGGCTTATCGTCCAGTGCGGCTTATTTGTTGATTTATATGGGTTAATAGGTAACACTTTATTTGACAGCGGCGTCTTAAGACCGTCCTAATTATGACATGTTACTAACTCAATTACTTTTTGGGAGAAGTAATTTGTAATTAATTACTTTTTAACACACTGGTCATAAAGATGAAGTCTGCAGAATGAAAAGTGACGAAAGCGGAGATTTCATTCTGCCAATTTGTTGACGAACAGAATTTGCCTGCAACTATCGCTGATCACTTCTCAGAATTAGCAAAAGAAATGTTCCCTGACTCAAAGATTGCATCGGTAAGTCAATTTTATCAATTGACCTTTTTAATTTATAATTGGACACACTAACGAAATACCTTCAAGTCAAACTGAATTGCGAGCTGAAGTGCAGCCATCAAGACAGAATAGAAATTGGCAAAAGTGCTGCATATAATTAGAACAAAAGTCACTGTTAAATTTTAGTTATCATGATGTAGCTGAAGATATTGATTGTTCTTTGATTGCACCAGGTTCTATGTTACAATATTAGCAATAAATTCATATTATTTTAAAAATTGAGTTTTATTTTTGTTTCACATTGCACTCTATAAATAACGTTGTAAGATTAGTCACCAATTTGTAAGGGCATATGTCACTACTTGTAAGATTGCCAACGGCCTCGGGTTGACAGGTATGTACAGTATATGGCTATGTTTTTTTTTCTAATTTCGATCAGGCTTATCCCAAACAGAGCGACTGAAGTTATCTGGTGAAAATTCTTCTAGTTGTAATATCGCAATATGTCACAACCCCCCTCAAAAATCGCAATGATAGTTTTTTCCAATGTCGGTGAGGCCTACCGCGCACACTCTGAAGATGTACAATTACACTTTATTCTAGTACGGCGAAAAAGTATCTTCCCCGAGTTCACATGCACCTCTCCCGGCATTGCTGCGGGGGCGCCCTCCACTATTTGAGAAGTGCTGTATGCAATGTTACTTACAATAAAATAAAGAATGACTATCTTACTGTATGTATGCGAGAACTTGCTTGAAAACTGTTTAGTCTCTTAACAAGATCTAAATACAACACATGTATTCAAGTGTTTGCATTGTACGGCTATAAATAGCATTCTCACAGAGTCCTCTTTTCATGTGAATACTTGTGGTTTGTTGCTCTCTGAAGGAGTCCTGCGCTCAATAAATGCTGCATTCAGGAACTCCACCTGGCCACAATAAAGTCCCAGCTTCCCATTTCTATACAAATACAATCACTAGTGTCAGGAGCTACCGGAGATTTAAGAGTCTTTGTGTACTTGTTTTGCTAGTTTTGTGAGCATACATTTTAAATAAAACTACAAGTAAATCTGGTAAATTAAGTAAATAAAAAGAATAATGCAAAAAAATCCAGTTCATGCACAGGCATTCAACAGGTTGGATGAAAGGAAAAAAATAGAGTAAGCTCCTTTATTAGGTTGTTTTTGTTTTGTTTTTTTGCCATAATGCCAGTCATTTGGGCCCTATGAGGCAAATAATTAACAGATGACAACTAGGATAGAATCTAGATATGGTAAACTTTTTCCTGTAGTATTTTTGGCAAGCAAGCGTTGCGTATTTGCCATCCATACAGGAGTCAAACACACACTTGGGGTTAGGGCCGCCAAAGTGTAATTAAATGGGTGCGAGGTGGTTAATGCACCAGAGTTTGAGGGGGATCAAGTGATAGCCGCGATGCTGATCATGCTTTATGTATGAACGCCATTAAATTGTCACTTGATGCTATCAGAGGTGTTGTGTATCCACAGTGCTTGTGTTTGTGTACTGTATGTGTGTGTATAGTCAATCTGTGAAGCAGGTAATCTAGGACAGCAGTATAATGACGTAAGGTCAAGGAGTTCAAGCACTCCCCCCCCGACCCTCTTGTCAGCAGCATTCTTATTAACCCCCTTCGTGAAAAATATTGCAGAAGCATATCTGAACGCATGCTACTGTATGATTTGATCCATAATTACTCGCTTATGACATATTGTGCAGACAGTGTTTTTGACAGTTGAAGGCCATCGAGCATACTTGGCATCAACCTGTCAGCTGCTCTTAAGCATCAAGCCACTGACCTCCCGCTGCTCACACCAACAATATCACACAACAATTTGGCCTCCGAGAGAGCTAATTCATTAAGTGACACGCTAACCCAACAGTAATCTGATTATCCTTCTCCTAACACCTCATCACGTACACACAAGGGGAGCTCAGTAACAAAGCTGATATCAAACCAAATGTCTACTGTGATGTAGCTTGAGAAGCAATGTATACTTTTTTTGTGATTACTATAACCTTCATAACATATAGCTGTTTTGTTTTTTCTAATATATCATTGATAATAAATGG
This sequence comes from Corythoichthys intestinalis, assembly GCF_030265065.1. NCBI lineage: Eukaryota > Metazoa > Chordata > Actinopteri > Syngnathiformes > Syngnathidae > Corythoichthys > Corythoichthys intestinalis. The sequence goes on along the minus strand of NC_080414.1, from coordinate 28,159,085 downwards.
CAGAAGCCATACTGAAACCTATCTGGAACCACACAAGGCAATTACTGTGTTAAATATTTGAAGCCAGAAGAAACATCAAACATCTTCATTCATATTGTAGATTGTGTGAACATTAACACAATACACAATAGGGAAATGTTTGGACAAAGAATGTAAGCAAATAATGACTCCTGCCTGGTTCAGAGCTTAGCACCTCTAATGCTCTGATTTTAGAATTGCTGTAAGTAGTCCCTAACCAATTACAGGGCAGTTATAGAAATGTGCAAAATCGCATTTTGAATCAGAATACTGTTTTTGACCCCTAGTATACCGTATTTTCCACACCATAAGGCGCACCGCATTATAAAGCACACCTTCAATGAATGGCCTATTTTAAAACTTTTTTCATACAGTGAGGAAAATAATTATTTGAACACTGTGCAATTTGGCAAGTTCTCCCACTTAGAAATGATGGGGGGGTTTAAAAATGTTCATGGTCTGTGCTTGTCCACTGTGAGAAAGAATCTAAAAGAAAAAAATCCAGGAATCACAGTGAATGTTTTTTTTAACAATTTATTTATACTGCTCCAAATAAATACCTGTCCACCCCATACACGCCAAAGAGCTGCCCAAAGACACCTCTTGTAAAGTTAAAGAGGTTGATATTTCCCTGAATTTTTCCCTGAATTCTCCGCCCAGTTGACCTCATCTAAGTATCCTTGAGCAACATATTAAACCCCATGTTGCTCCTGGTGCTGCGTCACCAGTACGTACAGTGGTTTAAAAAAAAAAAAAAAATAATAATAATAATAATACAGTATTGCTTGTTTAATGTTCGCAAAAAGGCACCTGGACACTCCATAGAAGTTTTGACAAATTATTTTGTGGACTGATGAAACCAAAATTGAATTGTTTGAAAGTAACACACAAAGTGTGGAGGAAAAATGGAACAGCTCACCAACATCAACACCTCATCCCCACCGTGAAGCATGGTGGAGAGAGCATCATAATTTGCAGCTGTTTTGCTGCCTCAGGGCCTGGACAACTTGCAATTCTTAATGGAAGAATTAATTCAAAAGTTTATCAGGATGTTTTGCAGAAAAACCTGAGGCCGTCTGTCAGACACATGGAGCTAGAAAGAGGATGGATGCTGCAACAAGACAATGAAACAAAGATGTAAACCAACTTCAGAATGGTTTCAGAATAACAAAATACATGTTCTGGAGTAGCCAAGTCAAAGTCCAGACTTGAACCCCATTGAGATGATGTGGCATGACCTAAAGACAGCAATTCATGCCAGACATCCCAGAAATCTAACTGAACTACAGCAGTTTTGTAGAGAAGAATGGGCCAAGATTAGTCCTGATCGATGCGCCAGACTGATCTGCAGCTACAGGAAACGTCTGGTTGAAGTTATTGCTGCCAAAGGGGGGCCACAAAATATTAGATGTGATAGTTCACTTACTTAATTTTCCCTCTTTCTTTCTCATTAAAATATGAAAACCTTTCAATGTTTGGGTGGTTTTAGTTAAAGCAGACAGTTTTTTCCATCTGTGTGATTTTGACAAAGATCTGATCACATTTGATGGTGATTTTATGCAGAAATGTGAGAAATTCCAAAAGGTTCAGATATTTTTTAATACTACTGTAGATGAGGAGATAGTGTGAAGTGCTATGAGGGCTTTAGATAGGTGGAAAGGCGCAGTACAAGTGTAACTCCATTTACCATTACCATATAACCAATCAGAGGACGGGGTGAATACAAGGCGTGGCTGAATCTGAGCTGAGATAACCCAGTTTTAAATTGATTTTTTTCATATAGGCCGGTCGGATTTAAAAAAAAAAAAAAAGGCTGATACCGATATATGTCAAATTTCAGTAAAAAGTCTTCGATCAAAATCATTTTAATTTCGCTGTATTCCAATGAGTGACCCATGTTAGGCTTCGTTTAAGTGTATCTCCATCCTGAGCGGTGGAATTCAGGTGTGTACTCGACACGAATTGAGTGATTTGTCGGTCAGCTTTGACCATATCGTGACTGTTCACTTGACATTTTCCCATCTGCGCCCCTTGCATGTCATCCCAACAATCTAATCCCGGCCCGTTTATACGAACAGTCCGTCCACTATTTGGCAGAGGGAGGAAGGACATCCACTTCTTGTGCTATCACAACATGTGTCTATGTCAGTGTGTATGTGTGTGTGAAGGATATTGGGGGTGGAGGGCTTGCTGGGAAGTGATCGTGGGATCACGCGAGCATGCTAAAAGAGGCAAAGTCAGCGAGAGTCACGCATGGTGAGGCTTTGCTGTACTGTCGATGCCACTTCACTTCCTGGCATCTGTTGTTGGCGTGATGCTGACGACATACAGTGTGCATACAGTACATGCACATTTGTGTGCGCTATGTTTGATAACAAACCAACTGAAGCGTTTTGCAGGGGGTAAACAAACATTGACGTGTCTGCCAAAAGGGGAGTTATACTACAGTCATCATTTACAAGTTGTTAGAGCATGTACTAGTGCACTCTTTGACCTTATTAGTCATTTTTTCTCTCTACTAGTAACACCAAATAGAGTGCTATTAAACCTCTGTACTGTACTATGGTGATAACAATACTGTTCCTAATATTTCATCGACTGACTATCAAGGAATAAATAAGATTATCAAAATCTTTTGATGATGAATGATTGGAATTTGCGTTAAGCAGGTGTTTCTAGTCCAGAAAATTTTCCTTGATTTCCTTTCAATTACTCAAATGTCAGCTGTTTAACACCATGACAGGTGAAAATGGGGATTATACAAGCCTATGTTAAGGAGAACTGTTCATATATGATAGTTTTATGAGCGTATAGGTATTATTACATGTGTTTGGTGTTAAGGTCAGAGGGGTCATTTTTCTTTAGCCCAGCGCGTGACCAGAGACAATCCTTCAGCGTGCTTATATTGGTCGAAGGGACCAGGAATGTTAGGCCGCGGATCATAGTTGATGATTGATGAAGAAGCCGGTATAGAAATGGTAAGAGGGGTCTTTGTCCAACATGTGGCCATGTGCGTGAATCAAAGCTCATCATTTCAAATGACTGGAAAGCTTCAACTCTGCATGTTGTGAAGAAGCTTTGGCCAGCTAACAATGACACTGATGGTGACATTGTGCGTGCCACGAGGCTTTTAACATTTAGGAGAGGATTTAGGAATTAATTAAAGTCATCAACTGATGAGTGTATATATTTGATGGAGAAGGTGCAAATAAATGAGCTGGATCTCCTAATATAAAAATATTCAGGAGTGAATTTAAAAAAAACAAAAAACTTTAAATTGACCCTTAAATTAATCATTTTCCTGACGGTGTGTTTGGGTGGTAGGTAAATGTGCTTTTTAAGACTGTCGTATATTTTATTTGTCGAGACTAATGACATATTACTGTGCTGTAATACGCATAATGTGATTTCCAGCCTTTTAAAAAAGAAATTCTGGTCATGATCATTTTGAAACTGTATATCATCTTAACATTCAGTTACCGTATTTTCTGAAGTATAAGGCGCACCTAAAAGTCTTCGATTTTGTCAAATATTTCTGGATTTTTTTACTTTTTAGCTCTTTAAAAATACAAAAATACATAAGTGTACTGTCCAAAACAGTGCATTTCCGTGTGTACTGCCTGACCTAACATTGAACTGCCTGACCTAACATTGAATGTCCTCCAATAAAACACAAGGCTTGGTCTTTTCTTCTTGTTGTATGAACCCCAGGTCAAGCGATGGATGGATGGATGGACAGACGGACGGGTTATTCATTTACGTTTGTGAAACTTTAACATAGAAACATGTATGCATTCAACACAACTGCACAACACACGCCGGTATACATATACTGTACCATGTAGACGTCACACTTCAATTGAGCTACAGGTATAGGTTAGTTTCCATACAAGAGGACTTATTAACAAATTTCTTTCATATAGCTTTTCCCCTCAAACACACACTACTGGCCAAAAGTACTGGCACCTCTGCAATTCTGTCAGATAATGCTCAATTTCTCCCAGAAAATGATTGCAATTTCAAATGCTTTGGTAGTAATATCTTCATCTATTTTGCTTGCAATGATAAAACACAAAATACAATGAAAAAAAAAAAATCATTATCATTTTAAACAAAACTCCAAAAATAAGCAAGACAAAATTATTGGCACCCTCAGCATACTTGGTAGCACAACCTTTAGACAAAATAACTGCGAACAGCCGCTTTCTGTATCCATCAATGAGTTTCTTACAATGCTCTGCTGGAATTTTAGACCATTCTTCTTTGGCCAACTGCCCCAGTCTCTGAGATTTGAAGGGTGCCTTCTCCAAACTGCCATTTTCAGATTTCTCCACAGGTGTTGTATGAGATTCAGGTCTGCACTCATTGCTGGCCACTTTAGACGTCTCCAGTGCTTTCTCTCAAACCCTTTTCGAGTGCTTTTTGAAGTGTGTTTTGGGTCATCGTCCTGCTTGGGGACCCATGACACCTGAGAGAGGCCCAGCTTTCTCACACTGGGCCCTACATTATGCTGCAGAATTTGTTGGTAGTCTTCAGACTTCATAATGTCATGCAGACGGTCAAGCAGTCCAGTGCCAGAGGCAGCAAAGCAACCCCAAAACATCAGGGAACCTCCGCCATGTTTAACGGTTCTTTTCTGTGAAGACCTCGTTTTTTCCTCTGTATGTTGTATGTATGTCTATGTTGATGCCTTTTCCCAAAAAGCTCTACTTTTGTCTCATCTGACCAGAGAACATTCTTCCAAAACGTTTTTGGCTTTCTCAGGTAAAGTTTGGCAAACTCCAGCCTGGCTTTTTTATGGCTCTGGGTCAGAAGTGGGGTCTTCCTGGGTGTCCTACCATAGAGTCCCTTTTCATTCAGACGCCGACGGACAGTACGTGTTGAGACTGTTGTACCCTCGGACTGCAGGACAGCTTGAACTTGTTTGGATGTTAGTCGAGGTTCTTCATCCACCATCCGCACAATCTTTCATATAAAGTAGTGCTGAGCATTAAAGTAACACGAAATTCTAGAAATCCAGGGGTGGTCTAATATTTTTTTTTTCTATGACTATATGTCATTTAAAGATAAATTTAGCCTGCATTTTGTACTGCTACTTCACTAGGCCTGGTAACTAGAAACAACGGGGAAACCCGCCCCCATAAAAATAATCTGGATGTTGACACACTTGTAAATAATGTACAATTAACTGTAAATATGTGAACCCATTTATCGCACTAAAATGTTAATTCTATTACCCTTTTCCTGTGTATATATTATGTCATGTTTAATTTTATATGACTAAATACTGCATTATATTTGGACATTATTTGCATGTTGTTTTTATTTACTCAAATTTACTAGTGTGTTCATTAAGGTAAGTGTGTTATGTCTTGCATATCGTTTTGTAAATAAATACTGACTCACTGATTCTTTGTGCTAAACATATTTGTAGTAATAGTTTATGCAAGTAATATAAAATAGTACTGGGTGTTAAAGTAAACATGAAATTGTATTCTTTGACTATATGTTTTTTAAAGAGGAAAATTTAGACTGCATTTTGTACTGCTACTTTACCAGGCCGAGTACATATTACACCATTTATAAACTATACATATTGACAAATGAAAATAGATTAAGGAATGAAGTTGTCCGGATAGTGTAATTGTGTGCAATATTCAATGCCTTCACTGTCAACTGCTGCTACTTCACTTCAATTATTTGCACTGCCTGAACATAGGACTACCTCCTACATGTTTTATATATTTTTTAGGTTTTATACTTTATTCTTGCAAGCCACTTTAGAGATTTTTTTTTTTCTTGTCCCGCACTGTAAAGGGAGATTTCATTGTACAACCGTATAATGACAATAAAGTGCTATTGTATTCTATTCTAATGAATGAAAAGCAAATCAAATGGGAAAAATACTTCATTTATCTAAGAGGTAAATTGCTATCCAGGAATCAATTGAAACAAGCGAAGAATCTAAACATATGGCACAATCTGAATGTTCTAAAGTGAAAGAACATGCTCTCCACGTGACGGATACATTGCAGAAGGATGACGTATAGCGGCGTGCGCACCCGGCATTTTATGCCAAGTGTCGCGGGTTCGACACAGCTCCGCGGCGCGTGCGTTTCGACTGATCCGTAAAATGTGACGCACCGAAAAAAAACCGGGCATCCCCCGTTTATCATCTCGGGAAAAAACATGCCGCCGCTCCAGCGTGTGCAGGGAAGCTCAAAGACTGGGCCCCATCCTTCGGCAGGCAAGGACGGTAACCACTGCGCCAATAAAGCTCGAGCCAACAGCACAGCCTTTAGCGTCCTTACATGAAGGAATCGGCAGAGAGGTCTCCACGCTCCACAACGGACCTGCGTGTACCCTTTACACTCACGCCCCGAAACCTTCGCTTCCTTCCGGGTCACATCACCATTGTAACCGTTGTATCAGCACCACCTCACGTTCTGCTCCCACCTCTGACCAGGCCGGAACGCGAACCCGCGCGCCACGACGGTTCCACTTGGCAGGCAAGGACGGTAACCACTGCGCCAATAAAGCTCGAGCCAACTGCGTGGCCGTTAGCGTCCTTACATGAAGGAGTCGGCAGGGAGGTTTCCATGCTCCACAACGGACCTGCGTGTACCCGTTACATATACATATACGTTTTTTTTTTTTTATTATTATTTAAATACAGTCCAGAGGGACAGCGGTAACAGTATGTAAGTAATACCAACTGTCATTAATAAATACCAAACAAAAAATTATAATACTCGAGTATTAAAATGTGTAAAACCTGGACCGGATCGGCCCTTCTGACCGGCCGGCCCACCGGATTTTTTCCCGATCCTCCCGATTACCCAATCCGGGCCTGACTACTTTAACTACTGCTACTACTACTACTACTACTACTACTACCACTACGACTACTACTGCACCTTATAATCCTATATAGAAAAACAGTTTTAAAATAGGCCATTCATTGAAGGTACGCCTTATATTGCGGAAAATACAGTAACTAGAATAGGTACTAGCTCTGTGATCCTAATGAAATAACAAGATATAGAATGTATGTTGTTTTTTTTTTTGTTTTTTTTGCTTACTTACTATTACTGAACACACTTGTACCCTTGTTCCCACAAGCAAACTCAAAGGATACCTGACAAACAGTACAGTACAGTAATTAATAGGAACATATCATGATTTCATACATGAAAACAGCTATCAAATGAAAACGATAAACTTCAACCGTCTAACCTTAACCTCTTTGAATTGTAAAATACGGTGTTTACGGCAACATATAATAGGGTAATATGCAAGTCTTTAAATAAATGCAAGCTTTTAAAGGCCGTTTTTAAGGCTTCAAAGACACTTTCCCAATAAAAACAAAGGATGCAATTTCCACTCCGTGAAACCACAGATGTCTGAAGGATGAGAAGAACATATGTTTCCAAAACAGTTCTTTCTGGAGCCGCAACTGTTCCTTTACAGTACGTCACCCTACAGGCGGGCATTTTCTGCTTTCAGCTGATTTATGAGCAGGGCCGCAGGAATGCCTGAGCAATAGATTCAGGATGTTTCCTGGAGGAGAAAATTTTCTGCTGTGGAGGAAACATCAGCAGAGTGACTTGAGATCAAGTCTCGTCCTAAGATTTATAGCTCAATATCTGTTATTTGACTCAGCTGAACGGTAGTAAAATCGAGACCAAAAAGGAAATTATGGAGTTATAATAAATGTATAGTTGTGAGATAATAGATTCCCAAAAGTGAAATTATGTAGCTTAAGGGTCTGAAAGAAAATGGGCATGTAATGTCAGTTTGGGTTAAAAGCAGCAATTAATGAATAAAAAACTTGAAGACAAAGAACTCTAATTTAAACCAGCATTAAATTGCTCCTTTATACTCCATTTTTCAGGAAACAATTTTTGTCCATTACCTGTTCAACAAGATATACAACGCCAAGCAAAAAGTATGGAATCACCAGTCTCGGACGAGCACTCACACAGACATTTTATCATGTAGAACAAACTCAGATAAAAAGCTTGAAAAAATAATGAATTAGTTCAAAAGTGAAACCCTTTAGAGTCAAGAGTCAAGAATCTGCATTGAACAAAGTGATGATGCTGGAACTTTTGTTTGGTGCTGTTCCAGTGAGATTTACAAAGATGACTGCCTGAAGAAAACATCAAAATTCCCTCAGTCCTTGGGGCTGCATGTCAGAGGCACTGGGGAGATGGTTGTGGTTAAATCTTCAATAAATGCACAAGTTTACATTGAAATTTTAGACAGCTTTCTTATCCCTTCAATTGAAAATATGTTTGTCATTTTCCAAGATGACAATGCATCATGCCACAGAGCTAAAACTGTTAAAGCATTCCTTGGAGAAAGACTCATCCAGTCAATGTCATGGCCAGTAAATAGCCCTGATCTCAACCCTATTGAAAACCTGTGGTGGAAATTGAAAAAAAAAAAAAAGGTCCACAGCAAGGCTCTGACCTGCAAGAATGATGCCTGCATGCCTCAGAGACTGCAAGCTGTCATAAAAGCCAGAGGTGTTGCTACTAAATACTAGAGATGTGTTTTGATTAGGGCTGCCAAACGATTAAAATTTTTAATCAAGTTAATCACAGCTTAAAAATTAATTAATCGTAATTAATCGCAATTCAAACCATCTATAAAATATGCCATATTTTTCTGTAAATTATTGTTTGAATGGAAAGATAAGACACAAGACGGATATATACATTCAACATACTGTACATAAGTACTGTATTTGTTTATTATAACAATAAATCAACAAGATGGCATTAACATTATTAACATTCTGTTAAAGCGAGCCATTGATAGAAAGACATGTAGTTCTTAAAAGATAAATGTTAGTACAAGTTATAGAAATGTTATATTAAAACCCCTCTTAATGTTTTCGTTTTGATAAAGTTTGTAAAAATTTCAATCAAAAAATAAACTAGTAGCTCGCCATTGTTGATGTCAATAATAATAATGGTGCTGAAACCCATAAAATCAGTCGCACCCAAGCACCAGCAGAGGGCGACAAAAAAACAAGTAACAAGTGGAAATTACACTTTGCTGTCATTTTAATCTAAGCGGGGCTTGTGCGTTAAATGCGTGAAATATTTTAACGTGATTAATTTTAAAAATTAATTAATGCCCGTTAACGCGATAATTTTGACAGCCCCAGTTTTGATTGTTATTTCTTTTATTCATTTCTCATGATTCCATTTTTTTTCCCTCAGAATGGAGCGATTCCATATATTTTTCTCTGCACTTGCTCTATAAAAGTAACATTTACTGATGACCACAATGTTTTTTATTCATTTCTTTTAGTAATTCTGAATGCTAAAGAGTTGCACTTTTGAACTAAATCATTATATTTTTTTCAAGCCTTTTATCTGAGTTTGTTCTACAGGAAAAAATGTCTTGTGTGAGTGCTCGTCCGAGACTGGTGATTCCATACTTTTTGCTAGGGGTTATATATTACCCCACCCCCTTTTTTTGGTCGGGGGCTATTTTTCATTCATTCCCTCTTTGTACCATGCGCGCACACACAAACCTACTGCTGCGGCAGTGTTGAGGATAGCGTGAGAGGCCCTAATGCGATGTGTCAAGCCCAGCAGTAGCTGGCCATCAAGTAATGTGCGCCCTGCCAAGTTAAACCCTTTAAAAAGTCAAAGGGATTGGCACAGACAAGGACAGACACCTGTAGAGACGAGAAAGACATAACAGAATTTCATGGAAAATTAGAAGGAAGAAGTTAACAGTGGAGTCAGTAAAACAGCCCAAACTCCTGTCAACTTCACATTTTAGCGAGGCAGGAAGTGACACTAAAGCTCTGCGGTCAGCCTATCCATTTCCTTAGTGACACCAGTGATTATTACCGGCACCACAAAGCCATTTAGTGCTGACAAAACACCTTTGTATCTACCCACGGTGGTTAGGGCGAGCCAAGAGGACACCTGATGTGTAACTGTAGACACAGCACTTCCTTCCTAACATGCTTAAATTTACACCACGCTACTCACAAGTGAGGGGAAAAAAAGGTATTACTGTACCGTTATAAAAATTGAAAAAAAATGAATGAATAGTTTCTTTCATAATGTCATTATATTTTACTGTTACTAGTTGTCCGATAATGACTTTTTAACCGATAACACGATATTGTCCAACTCCAAAAATCCTCTACCGATACCTGCGGTCGCACACTTAGCATGTTATTCGTAGTTGTATCATGATGCCCAACTGGATGCTTTAATAATGATAAATGTAACAACTTCAAGGTTTTCCAAATAAAATAAGCATTCTGTGGAAAACAAGAGAACTTCAACTGAAGTTATAGAAAATAAATGTCCCATATAAATTATATAAATTTAAATGTCCGTTTTTGCATAAAAAGAACCATTCACAATTAAATCACATTTACAGTAGTTACCCCAAAGAGCCACTAGGGGACAACTAAAGCATTACAAAAACAGGCAGGCAATCACAGGACATGCCAAAGCAATGACAATTCCCAAGATGCATTTTGCTGGGCCTTTGCAAAGATCTTTGTATTTTGCTACTTTTCTAGTTTTCTTTGTGACTACCGTATTTTTCCGCACTATAAGTCGCACCTGAGTATAAGTCGCACCTGAGTATAAGTCGCACCAGCCATAAAATGCCCAACGAAGAGGAAAAAAAACATATATCAGTTGCACCGTAGTATACGTCGCTTTTTGGGGGGGAAATTCACTTGATAAAATCCAACACATAGAACAGGTATGTCATCTTGAAAGGCAATTTGAAATAAAACTACAGTAGAGAACAACATGCTAAATAAGTGTTCAGTATGATAATGTTACATGATGCATGAGCAACGAAATGCGTGGCCGGTATGTTAATGTAACATAGCTATTAAGAGTTATTCAGATAACTATAGCATAAAGAACATGCTAACAAGTTTACCAAACCATCAGTGTCACTCCAAAACACCAAAATAACATGTGAAATTATGTCATAATGTGTTAATAATTTAACACATAAGTCGCTCCTGAGTATAAGTCGCACCCCCAGCCAAACTATGAAAAAAACTGCGACTTATAGTCCGAAAAATACGGTATGTCTTTATGGTAACACAGTAGTTACAGTGGTATGAAAAAGTATCTGAACCTTTTGGAATTTCTGCATAAAATCACCATCAAATGTGGTCTGATCTTTGTCAAAATAACACAAATGAAAAAACAGTGTCAACTTTAACTAAAACCAGCCAAACATTTATAGGTTTTCATATTTTAATGAGGATAGTATGCAAACAATGACAGAAGGGGGGGAAATAAGTGAGTGAACCATCACATTTAATATTTTGTCCCCTCCCCACATTCCCCCTTTGGCAGCAATAACTTCAACCAGACACTTCCCGTAGCTGCAGATCAGTCTGGCACATCAATCAGGACTAATCTTGGCCCAATTTTCTCTACAAAACTGCTGTAGTTCAGTCAGATTCCTGGGATGTCTGGCATGAATCGCTGTCTTTAGGTCATGCCACAGCATCTCAATGGAGTTCAAGTCTGGACTTTGACTTGGCCACTCCTGAACGTGTAATTTGTTCTTCTGAAACCATTCTGAAGTTGACTTACTTCCGTGCTTTGGATCGTTGTTTTGTTGCAGCATCCATCCTCTTTTCAGCTTAAACTGTCTGACAGACAGCCTCAGGTTTTCCTGCAAAACATCCTGATAAACCTTTGAATTCATTCTTCCATTAATGATTTCAAGTCGTCCAGGCCCTGAGGAAGCAAAACAGCCCCAAATCATAATGCTCCCGCCACCATGCTTAACAGTGGGGATGACGGGATGATGTTAGTGAGCTGTTCCATTTTCCCTCCACACATGACGTCGTGTGTTACTCCCAAACAATTCAACTTTGGTTTCATCAGTCCACAAAATATTTTCCCAAAACTTCTGTGGAGTGTCCAAGTGCCTTTTTGCGAACATTATACGAGCAACAGTTTTTTTTAGACAGCAGTGGCTTCCTCTGTGGAGTCCTCCCATGGACATCATTCTTTGCCATTGTTTTACATATAGTTGATGTGTGCAAAGAGATACTGGACTGTACCAGTGATTTCTGCAAGTCATTAGCAGGCACTCTAGGGTTCTTTTTTTACCTCTCTGAGTATTCTGCACTGAAGTCTTGGCGTCATCTTTGGTGGATGGACACTCCTTGGGAGAGAAGCAACAGTGCCAAACTCTCTCCATTTGTAGACAACTGCTCTGACTGTCGATAGATGACTGTGATTTTGACAAAGATCAGATCACATTTGATGGTGATTTTATGCAGAAATGTGAGAAATTCAAAAAGGTTAAGATACCTTTTCATACTACTGTATATTTAATATGCAATATGTATTATATGTTGTGTATATATATATATATATACTGGACTGTCTCAGAAAATTAGAATACACAATATTCTAATTTCCTGAGACAGTCAGGAAATTAGAATATTGTGTATTCTAATTTCCTGAGACAGTCCTGTATATATACACAGGACTGTCTCAAAAAATTAGAATATTGTGTATTCTAATTTTCTGAGACAGTCCAGTATATATATATATATATATATATATATATATATATATATATATATATATATATATATATATATATATATATATATATATATATATATATATATATATATATATACAGTGGGGAGAACAAGTATTTGATACACTGCCAATGGGTTTTCCTATTGTGAGCGTATGAAATACTTGTTCTCCCCACTGTATATATATATATATATATATATATATATATATATATATATATATATATATATATATATATATATATATATATGTGTGTGTATGAGTTCATAATTCATGACTTTTTAGTCATTTATTGTTCATTTATTTTAATGGTTGAAAAGCGTAACTGCTATGCTATTCTGTGACCAGCCTTTGTACAGAGACAAAAGGCTTCTACATTGACAGTGGAGGCAAAATGCATGTTGTCCCAAAACTGACATCAATATAATCTGATATCATTTAAAATGGATCTTTTGGCCGAAATTGTCAGCTGCCCAATATTTTCGCACCACTCGAGTAAAAAATCCCATCGGCAGTTTGTTTGTGTGTTGATAAACATTCCAAAAGCCACTTTCTTTGTGTTCCAAAGCAGGATCTTATTACGGCCATTGTTCAAGAAAGTTAAAATTGGTGTTATAGGTTCGAAATTACTGTAATTGCCATGCTACAAAAAGTAAAACAAAGAGGCTAAAGTAGATTATTTTCATCCTCTTTTTTGCAAGATAAAAGGCAGACGGAGAGTAAAAGATAAAGAGAGGCCAAGGAGCGAACTGCCATAAAAGGAACAGATTCTTTTTCCCACTGGACAATAAAACATGAAGGAAGAAGAAGTCCTTTGTGGTTTTCACTGTAGTGTGGAGGGCAGTCAGTGGGAAGACCAGATGTGAATCGAACATGCTTCAAGTTTCATTGTTTTCTTCATCTTAGTGGAGTTAAGTGAAGTGGTCTAGTCCTGCATACATGACATACCGAGGATGACGGTTTTCATTCGAAAGCCGGACCAGTGTATTTTACAAAGTACAGAATGGCAAAGACCCCTCTCAAACAACATTAAAACAATTTGGAATGTACCAAATATTGACTTATTGAAAAACAGTCTTTGATTATCTCATTTAGTGCCGCCGACAATTTTTTTTTCATCCCTCTGCTGTAAATTAAAATGAGTTGGTCACTAGTTTATCACTAGTAGACATCCAATTTAGGGCTGCAGCTATCGATTATTTTAGTATTCGATTAATCTATCAACTAGTTAGTTCGAATAATCAAGTAATCGGATTAGGAACATTTCATGCAATGCAGGATAAATTTTAGGAGATGGAAAACAATGGCATGCTAAGATTGCACTTTCAAAAGAGGATTAAATGTGAGCACAAAATAAAATTTCTAAGTATTTCTTCAAACTATGCAGAATTGCACTTCACTTTCATTTAAAAAAATAAATTAAAATACCTGAGTTTAGCCTCAAACGGTATTAAAAATTAAATAAATGACGATATAAGTACAGCAAAAGAATATTTGGGTTTTTTATTTTTTGTTTTTACACAATACTGTTAACAAATCATTTAAACACACGTTCCCACAAAAATCAGCTAAATATACCTATGAACTAAATTACGAATGCATAAAACAACATTCTCTTATGATGGTCTTAACAGGGAGCAGCTGTTGTATTCAGCACTATTGCCCAAAAAGCTCAACTAAGGTAGCGAACATGGTGACACATCAAACCCCCTGTGAAATGCTACACTGCTGGCTAAAGTATTGGCACCCACCCCTGCAATTCTTTCAGATAATGCGCAATTTCTCCCAGAAAAGGATTGCAATTACAAATGCTTTGGTTGTAATATCTTCATTTATTTTACTTGCAATGAAAAAACACAAAAGAGAATGCAAAAAAATGAAATCATTATCATTTTACACAAAACTCCAAGAATGGGCTGAACAAAAGTATTGGCACCCTCAACCTAATACTTGGTAGCACAACATTTAGACAAAATAACTGCAAACAACCGTTCCGTTATCCATTAATGAGTTTCTTACAATGCTCTGCTGGAAAATGAGACCATTTTTCCTTGGCCAAGTGCTCCAGGTCTCTGAGATTTGAAGGGTGCCCTCTCCCAGCCATTATTAGATCTCTCCACAGGTGTTCAATGGGATTCAGATCTGGACTAATTGCTGGCTACTTTAGAAGTTTCCAGTGCTTTATGAAGTGTGTTTTGGGTCATTGTCCAGCTGGAAGACCCATGCCCTCTGAGGGAGACCCAGCTTTCTCGCGCTGGGCCCTACATTATTCTGCAAATTCGTTGTTAATCTTCACACGGTCAAGCAGTCTCGTGCCAGAGTTAGCAAAGCAACCCCAAAACATCAGGGAACCTTCGCCATGTTTGACTGTGGAGACCGTGTTCTTTTCTTTGAAGGCCTCGTTTTTTTCCCTGTAAACTCTATGTTGATGCCTTTACCGAAAAAGCTCTACTTTTGTCTCATCTGACCTGAGAGCATTCTTCCAAAATTTTTTGGCTTTCTCAGGTAAGTTTTTGGCAAACTCCAGCCAGGCTTTTTTATGTCTCTGGGTGAGAAGTTGGGTCTTCCTGGGTATCCTACCATCGAGTCCCTTTTCACTCAGACCCTGACGGATAGTACGGGTTGACACTGTTGTACCCTTGGACCGCAGGACAGCTTGTTTGGATGTTAATCAAGGTTCTTTATCCACCATCCACACAATCTTTCGTTGAAATCTCTAATCAATGTTTCTTTTCCGTCCACATCTATGGAGGTTAGCTACAGTGCCATAGGCTTTACACTTATTGATGACACTGTGCACGGTAAACACAGAAACATTCAAGTCTTTGGAGATGGACTTGTAGCCTTAAGACTGCCAATGCTTCCTCACAATTTTTCTTCTCAAGTCCTCAGACAGTTCTTTGTTCTTCTTTGTTTCTCGATGCTCAATGTGGTACACAAAAGGACACAGGACAGAGGTTGCGTCAACTTTAATCCATTTTAACTGGCTGCAAGTGTGATTTTGTCATTGCCGCCACCTGTTATGTGCCACAGCGAAGCAACAGGTACTGTTAACTGCACAAATTAGAGAAGCATCACATGACTTTTCAAAGGGTGCCAATTAGAGATGTCCCGATCGATCGGCATCCCAATCGATCGGGTCCGATCACGTCATTTTCAAAGTATTGGAATCGGCAAAAAAATATCAGCCATGCCTTTTTTTTAATATATATATTTTTTTTAATTAAATCGTTTTCTAATTGTATTTAACGTTACAGACATAATATGTTACACTCATCCAGAGTCTTTAGTTTAGGCTTAAGGTAGGGTTATCAAATTTATCCCGATAACGTCGGTAATTAATTTTTTTTAAAAATGTATCACGTTAAAATATTTAACGCAATTAATGCATGCACTGCACGACCCACTCACGCATTGTCGCGCTCAATCTCTAATGGCGCCGTTTTACCTATATAGAGCGATAAAAGGCAGCGTAAAATGAGTAGAGTGAATTTTGAAAGCCTTTGGAGCCTTTTTTTAATTGGCTATAGCCTTACAATCCCTCTCCCTACGATTAGAAATATCATGGGAAGCAATGTGGGGAAGCAAGGTAGCAATTGATCTTTTTCTTTACACCTTATGTTATTTCCCAACGCAGAGAAGCTACAGTGGGGAGAACAAGTATTTGATACACTGCCAATGGGAAAACAGTGGGGAGAACAAGTATTTGATACACTGCCAATGGGTTTTCCCACTGTTGTTCTCCCCACTGTATATCAATTGGTAGCACTACGCACAGTCATGGTTCCACTTCCCATCATGCATTTGGGCATGGCTACTGTATCAGCCCAACAAATACACTAGATGGCAATATTTAGTCACAATATACAAAGTCACAAGTCTTTCTATCCGTGGATCCCTCTCACAGAAAGAATGTTAATAATGTAAATGCCATTTTGAGGATTTATTGTCATAATAAACAAATACAGTACTTACGTACTGTATGTTGAATGTATATATTCGTCCGAGTTTTATTCATTTTTTTCTTAATGCATTGCCAAAATGTATATGATCGGGAAAAATGATCGGGAATGATTGGAATTGAATCGGGAGCAAAAAAAGCAACCGGATCGGGAAATATCGGGATCGGCAGATACTCAAACTAAAATGATCGGGATCGGATCGGGAGCAAAAAAACATGATCGGAACAACCCTAGTGCCAATACTTTTGTCCGGTCCATTTTTGAAGTTTTGTGTAAAATGATAATGATTGATTTTTTTTTTCTTTTGTGTTTTTTCATTGCAAGTAAAATAAATGAAGATATTACTACCAAAGCATTTGTAATTGCAATCATTTTCTGGGAGAAATTGAGCATTATCTGACAGAATTGCAGGGGTGCCAATACTTTTGGCCAGCACTGTACATTAAAACAAAAAAATAGCTTATGTTGGTCTTAACAGGGAGCAGCTGGATTCCGTCATGTGAAATGAGTTATATTCACTGTTACCACCAGAGGGCAGTGTATCCACACAAATCAATAAAACTAAATGCAAACACTTTCAAAACAAACCATTACAACGCCACTTTAATTAAACGTAAAGTCAAAGCAGCAAAATTGAATTTGAATCTTTTTTTCTAATCGAATTACTAGAGTTAATTGTTAACTCGTTGCACCACTAGACCACAAAAAGATCCACTAAGTATAGCGAACATGTTGACACATCAAACCCGCTGTGACATCACCTCTTATTGCCTGACTGTCTGTTTTGTAGACAGCTTTTCCCCCACTTCAAACAACGTGTCGTATTAAGCCACAGAACCTAATTTACGACCATTTTCATAAGTGATTATCAATGGAAGCCCATCATTTTCTACATTAAGTTCTAAAAGACAAATAACAGCTGGGATAAATGTAATTTCTCAGTTACTGGAATGTCTTTGTTGCATACAGTAGACGCTATAAAATAGGACATCCTCAATTGGTGTCCTTTGTTTACTGTCTTGTTGTCATTTTTCTTCCCATACATCAATTGGTTATGATCACACTGCTATGAAGCAGATGCTGTCCTGTCAACACACTCAGTGAGAATAGAAGTGAGCCCGAACTGAACTTGGTGGAAACGTGGCTTTTGTCTTCCGCCCGAGGCTGTCTTATATAAACTGCCGAGCTTTTTGTTGTCTCCAACATTCACTTTAAAGAACTTGACAGACACATGAAATATTGCTTGTTACGACGCTGCGGTTGCCTTCCTGTTGCTTAAATTCATGTCTCTTGTCTTTAATCCAAACAGTCTTTCTTGACATTGTGCCAGCCACAACTTAAACTCTTTTCTTCTTCAGCATTGGATGCTTTTACATTTTAATCTGGCACATGATCACAGAAATAACCCGGTGCGGTATTTTCATAAAGAGCAACAGGCAGAAAATGTACGGATAGTGTGCGGGTGTTTTCAGGTGTTTCACTTCCACATCCTGACGGTGTGTACATGATGAATCTTACGACGTGTGACAGCACCGCGTAGATGTTTTGTGTGATGTGCATGTGTGCTATGTGGGAGGCAGAGAGCAGGGATTCCCTAAAGCAAGTTCAGTAAATCCTCACCAGGCACGGATTCCCAGGCATCGCGTGCAGCAGGGTGGGACTGCTGGACTAAACCACGCCCCTGAACACATACACACACACTCACTCTCTCTCTGCCGTAACAGAGCCCGTTGCAATGGTTAGGTGCAACGATTATCCCAGTGTTATGGGAGGATTAATGGCTTGCCACCATACACTCACCTGCCATCCCCATTATATGCATAGCTGTTATTTCTGTGGCCGAGTTAGACCTCTTATCGCTACAGCGGCCCTCATCTGGTTAACCTCAACTTTCATCTGCCTCCGCGTTGTACGCCAGTGCAAGTGCAAATCCCCCGTGGGCTCTTGGTAGAACTTGAGAGAACATTAAATTATGCTTATCTCATACAAACACGAAAGCAGTGATGCATGCAGAAACAAAAAAGAGAAAAATAATACTGTTTTACTTTTTTTTTTTTCAATTTGGTCCAGAATCTCTGGAGAATTTTGTGGTTCTAGTTTTTGTAAGTAGTGCAATGGGACTCATGGGTCGTAGTTGCATTGTGGGTGGTCAACATAACAAAAGATAAGAGCGCAGATGAGAAAAAACGGTTGGACTGCAGTGCGCGTGGGTGTGAGTCACGGTTTGTGTTTTAACGGAATGTGGCGTTAGATGTGTTAATATCGGTCGGCCGTTTTCACTCAAATAAGCACTGATTTGCAGTTGTTTAAAACAGACTATGCACACTAGAACATTTAAAAGTTCGTTTGATTTGTCCATTGTATAGTAATTAGTAGGGGTGTAACGGCACACAAAAATCTCGGTTCGGTACGTATCTCGGTTTTGAGGTCACGGTTCGGTTCATTTTCGGTACAGTAAGAAAACAAAATGCAAAATATAAATGTGCTAGTTGTTTATTACACACTTTTGCGCTTTCAACAATAGGAACATTAGCCTATACAAAGCGAGAATTCTGCTCAAAACTAGAAAATGCAATATTCTGAAATGTAGATATTTTGAAAAATAAAATAAAAGTAAATAAATTTGGCTAAGACTTTTTCTTCAAAAAAAATATCTGATGTGCAAAATTGAACAGTTGCAACACTGAACAGTTTCAAGTTTCTCATATTAACTTTATGACCACAGCCTCGAAAAGTAAGGGTTATTTAGGGCTGTCAAACGATTCAAATTTTTAATTGAGTTAATCACAGCTTTAAAATTAATTGTAATTAATCGCAATTCAAACCATCTCAAAAATATGCCATATTTTTCTGTAAATTATTTTTGGAATGGAAAGATAAGACACAAGACGGCTATATAGAGTGTTGTTAATCTTACTGAAAAAAAGTAATTAATTATAGTTACAAATTACTTCTCCCAAAAAGTAATTGCGTTAGTAACTCAATTACCTGAGTGTAAGAGTAATTAGTTACTTGGCAAAGTAATTGGTGATACTTTTTTATTTTTTTTTCCTCAAAAAAAAAAAAAAAACATTGGCCACACTATGTGAAGTTTTTTGTGAAGGTTTTTGGTACAATTGGCCCGAGCCCAATTCTTTACCCTAATTTACCCTTTACCCTGAATCAACTGTTAAAAGTTGTTAAAATTGCTCCCATTATTGCATTAGTTCCCTTCTCTCTACTTTCGACATATGAAAGTTTTAAAACTGTTTCATCATTTAAAGATAGATTCAAGTCAAGATTTTGCCGATTTAGAAGTATTTTAGATAAAAAGTTACTTAGGTTCGCTAGGAAGGTTCTCTGCAACAGAGCCGTCCTAAAAAGTCTACTGCTTTAAGATGGCGGCTGTCATTTGCATCTAGTTATATCTATATACAGTACATGTGATATCTACCATGTCTACCATATCTACCATAACTTGCGGGCGTAGTTTGTAGGCTATCGGCTACAACATGTATTATGGGAGCTACCTAGCATCGCGTTTGCTCCTCGTCACAATTTTCTTGCCTCCTCCCCACTCCTGCTCTGCTCTGTCGTCTCGGTGAGTCCGTCTCCCTCAGACTTTTCGACCAATATAGTAACGCATAGTAACGCATGCCTTTCCGTCCTCAGTAACGGTAACGGCATTGCCAAGATGAGAAAAGTAACTAATTAGATTACCCACTACTGAAAAAAATAACGCCGTTAGTAACGCCGTTATATTGTAACGCCGTTATTAACAACACTGGCTATATACATTCAACATACTGTACATAAGTACTGTATTTGTTGATTATAACAACAAATCCACAAGATGGCATTAACATTCTTTCTGTTGAAGACATTTTTTTCTCTGCAAAAACAAACACAGAACAGAGCCTTAGAACAGTAACTGAAACAGTATTACTTATAATGTGTGCAAAGTGTGTGTAGTGTACACATAAATGTGGCCCTCTTCCTTACTCATCCTCTAGCCAATCGCTGAGGCAAACCAACTTATTTACATTTTCTGAGAGTTGTTCCATCTATATTCTTTTTTAATTTGAATTCCCCACCCAGAGGGCCAACCTGCTTCCATGTTTACATTTAACCGTTACCGACGCTGCTCACTGCACTTCTGAGTGGTGCGACAGCCCTGGCTGTTTAATTGTTATCTTTTTTGAGACTGTCAGTCATCTGATCGCCACGTCCGCCAGCTGGCTGCCTCCCCTCCCAACGTGGCGTACTCTGATTGACGCCGGACGGGCAGACGATGTCACCGCCGCTGACGGGCCACCCGAACTAGCCGCTGTCTGACATGTATCCATTATGCAGCGCTTTGTTTACATTTGCGGCAATAACGACACTTGCTTTACGGCAGCTAATCCGATACACGGTAATACGGCTCTGGGTAATACTATTAGGCCGTTGTTTGAGCTTGCATACCCGCGTGTGTGTTGTATTGTGCCTGAGTCTTGTTGAACAAATAAAGGCAGCGTTAACGAAAGTCATCTGACCGCTCGTCATTTTACAGTCAACACTCTGAGAGTTCGCAACTTCGCATTTGACAGCATACGTGCCGCATACCTCCTCGCCATCCGTTTGCTCACCATTCATTCACCTGTGCATTTGATCGCTATTTTGTTACACTCCAGCTTTTTCGGTGAGGTATTTTGTGTTCATTCGTTATTGGGTCGTTTTTGTTCACCACTGTAAATAAGAGCACCGCAGCAGTAGAGGTAAAGTGCCGTTTTCGTGCAACCTGTTTTGTTAAGTGTAGAAGCCAGGGTAGTGGCTTATTGTTTTTTCTTTTTTACGATCAGGGTTTACTTAGCGGGTGAGGTTTAGCTTACGCCGAAGCCAGCTTCTTCCGCATTTTGTATATTTTGTTCGTTGCGAGTTCGATTTGTGTGAATAAATTTGTGTCCACTTGCAACTCGTGTGCGTGGCTTGTTTTATGTTACGCCTTTAGCGAGCCGTCCGTGGGACGTAACAGTGGGATTATAGGATGCGTGAGCGGGCATTCCGCGCTTGCGGTAAATGCGTCAAATTTTTTAACGTGATTATTTCAAAAAATTAATTACCGCCCGTTAACGCGCTAAATTTGACAGCACTTTACATTACGTCAGAAACTCGTTCGGTACGCCTCCGTTCCGAACCGAGGACCACGTACCAAAACGGTTCAATACAAATACATGTACCGTTACACCCTTAGTAATTACCGTATTTTTGGGACATATCAAAAACATATAAGTCGCATCGAAGTATAAGTCGCATTTTTGGGGGAAATTTACTTGATAAAATCCAACACATAGAACAGATATGCCATCTTGAAAGGAAATTTAAAATAAAAATACAATAGAGACAAACATGCTGAATAAGTGTACAGTATGGTAATGTTACATGATGCATGAACAACGAGATTTGAACATGGACGGTATGTGAACGTAACAGTATTGCTATGAAGAGTTATTTATATAACTATAGCATAAAGAACATACAAGTTTACCGAACCATCAGCGTCACTCCAAAACACCAAAATACCGTATTGGCCCAAATATAAGACGGCCCTGATTATAAGACGACCCCCTCTTTTTCAAGACTCAAGTTTGAAAAAAGACTTTTTGAACACCAGATTAATTTTCATACAGAAAATAATTACAGTGCATCCGAAATAAATTATTATAACAATATATTTGAGAGAAAAAGCATGTTATTTTGCCCCATTCAAATCTTAATATCTGAACATTTAAATATGTAAACTAAAATGCAATCACATTCGTAAATGAATGACTTCTGGTTTTTGAATTGTAAATAAACCAATCTATTGTGATAAAACAACAAAATTGCAACAACTGCATTAACCATCAACGTGAGGTCTAACTGTAACTGTAGTCTTGAAATAAATCTGAATAAGAAAAAACATTGCAATAAAATAATGCAAACTGGTTAAACTAGAGAGTAGCTGAGATCTGTCATGACAGAACATCACTCCTCAAGTTCAGCATTCACTTCAATGATATCTGGCGCCATCTAGCGTCGTGAATTGTATAATGTCTAGATGACTCCCACTTTTTCAGTCTTACTTTAACCCTTTAACACCTAAGCCTATTTTGGCCGAATTTGCATGCATTTGATGTTGCCATTATATTTCAAAGAAAAAATTGTTTACAATGGCCAAATTGGGTCCCTTTTTTCAGGACACCTTGAACTTCATGTCCAAACTGTTGTTTTCTTCATTGACCAATTTTAATCCACATTTTGGACCCAAAAAGACAAAAAAATCCTAAAATATTTTTTCAAAATTTGTAATGTTGACGTCCCACTGACAACCAAACATGCTCGACCAACCATTTTGAAGCTTGATCATATTTATTCAACTTGTTAGGATAAACATTCAATAGAAAAAAAAAAGATTTAATAGTTTTATGTTTGACAATTCAACACAAACAGCAGGTATGGTCATAGGCGTTTTTTGCCTTTACACATACTATGGTCAAAACAGGTTATATACAGTGCAAAATAGTGAGAAAAAAAATGATATATATCATCTAACACAAAAAGGGTTTGGAGGATATCTCCTTGTGAAGTTAGGTGTTGTACCCATCCCCTTATCAAAAGTATATACCTACATGCAATCAAGCTTCTCGAACACACATCTACATAAAAATTGAAAAGATTATAATAAAGAAAAAATATATATAACATTGAAAAAAAGTATTTTAAAAAATATTGACAAGTAGTTCAGTTCAATTCAAAAAGTGCAGGCATGCGACCCAATAAAGTTTTTATTTTTTTATTTTTTTGCGCACTCAATAAAGCTTGAACAGGTCACGGAGCTGCGTCACACACAACGTCACACAGCCTACTCTTTCGCCGTTTGCGCGCTGCCGTCACTTCTATTCGCCGAGACGCCGACTCATACAAAGAAAAAGACGACAAATACGGCTCATCTTCCTCCTTGAGTTAATGAAATAACGCATTAGCTTGCGCTAAATGTAGTTTTATATTCATTCTGCACGTTTCAAAGTCGCTCGCTCAAACCAACCGGCCTTTGCTTGCGTCGCATGCCTCCCTTTCAGTAGTTGGCGTCTCGTTTGGAAATTTATTTTAAAAATATGATCACATTCGGTTCGTCCTTCTTGACATCACAACGGCTCTTGGCATACAGTATGTAGTCTTTTGTGCTGCTTTCGGTTTTGAAAAAGGACAAGAAATGATGGAAATATGGAGATAGATACATGGTCCATGCAGCGTTTGAATGCATATTTATGAGTGCAATAAAACTATAAAACTCAAAGGACATTATCTCCCGTTTTTCTTAGTCGATTGATTTCAAATAAAAACTGGTGTGGACATCAACTGCCGCACTTTCAAATGAGACCAACCAGCGGCACGTGAGTGACGTAATTACAGCGTGACGAAGCTTCAAAGACAATATGCGTAAACGCGTCGCTGCCGACACGTTCGGTGTTAAAGAGTTAATGTAAAAAACACCGTCTTATATCGGGCCAGTACGGTAACATGCGAAATGATGTAGTAATGTGTTAATAATTTCAGACATAAGTCGCTCCAGAGTAAGTCGCACCCCCCAAAAAAATACGGTATTAGGGATGTACCGAAACTGAAAACCAAATATTGGAAACACTTAAATGTGTGCGTGTCCCCCAGCACTGGTGGTTGGGCCCAAAGTGATATCTTTTCATGGGGCCCAAAATCCCTGGCACACATACCGGAGGTCCGTCTTGTCCAATTGGATGTCAGGAGTGCTAGGCAACAGCCTATGGCAGAGCAGCTATAAGTATGTTATTTTAGTAAACTCAGAGTTTAGTAAACTTTGGGATCTTAGAGTACCAGCCATACTGTATTTTTGTCTTTCGTATCCTGAAATGTCTTTTGGAAGAAAAGGCAATATTTTCCCGTTGAGGCGTAGCTTAACCTGAAAACGCTGTATGTAGAGGCGTTCGTAGGTAGAGGTACCACTGTATTTTATTTTATTATTTTAAAATTAATGCCCTTTGCCTTGGCCTTTCTTTTTTTAAACGATCAGGCGGAAATAAAATATGGTCCCTTCTCACAAGTACGCAAACATCATCCAAAATGTTTTACAACCTCCGAGGCTTAAGAAATTTTGTTTTGAAACCCCATGGGAGGGTGCGTTCCTGAAGCCAGTGAGCATTTTGTGGCAAACTCTGAACACGTCCTATAGCAGAGATTCCGGCGTCATCGTAGCATACGGTTCGGTGGGCTTCAAGGCCGATAAAACCTTGATAAATGCGCTTTCTTGGAAGTTTGGGCCACTGGAAAAATATGTCTCACGCCTCCAGTTGCTAAACTAAATGAGATTTCGATATACGTTTGTGTGGAATTGTAGTTTAAAACAACAACAAAACTAGTAAAGTTCACACTATTCGGTGGTAAACATTTGGTCTTTTAACCAAAAGCCGAAAATACAATTTTAGCTATTTCCGGTCACATCTCTAGTAAAAATTGTAAAAGTCCTATTCTTGGCCTTTCTATGGGCTCTTGCAGTCAGCATCTCTGTTGCAACTTGCTCATGACAGTCCGTGACAACTTATTGGCCACTTCCCTTCTGAGAACATCCTGCAAGTTTTGCAAAAAGTACTGAAACAGTTGGACAAAAGTTTAGAGGTCGAATGAAGTTCACTTTATAGGTTATAGAGAGTTTCAGCAAAAACCAAACATTTTGTGAGCAGTAATAAGACCCAATACATGATTTGTATTAAATATGATATTGCTGTTATATGTTGAAATATAAAAAAAGATTAGACATTGGAAGAGATATTGATTCATTAAGATACTGTATCAGGGGCAGATTTATTCATTTCGGAGCCCACGGCAAAGCCAGTCATAAGTTCTACAATAATGACAAGTGAATCATTTTAACACTTTTACTGTAAATGATCAGAAGCAAGGGCGTAGGTTTGGTCTCAGTATTGGTAGGGACGATATGAGGGACATTAATAAGAGGCAGGGCTTCATTTTTCACGAATATGAATCGAATTAATTGATAGGCTAAATGATCAATGCAAAATAAATCTGTATTGACTTCTACTAACTTTCACACTGCAAATGCATAATGTCTAAATCCAATAATTTTTCTTAAATTTAGTCGAATAATTTTCTCCATCCTGTTTTGAGTGTTAAAGGCTAGTTAACAGATTAATGCATCAGATTATTCCACTTACTTTAAAGTACCTGTGACAGCATAAAAAAAAATCTTAAATAACATTATTATGTGAATTAGAATCATATTATGAGACGATTCGACTATATACAACAATTTGGCAAAGCGC
The DNA here is from genome assembly GCF_030265065.1 of Corythoichthys intestinalis. NCBI lineage: Eukaryota > Metazoa > Chordata > Actinopteri > Syngnathiformes > Syngnathidae > Corythoichthys > Corythoichthys intestinalis. The sequence goes on along the minus strand of NC_080414.1, from coordinate 28,133,213 downwards.
AGATGACGAGAAATTAGTCTTTTAATCTGCCGTTTAGCCCCGCTTGTCATTATACCGCTCTAGCGTCCCCAACTGGAGGATGACATCGGCAGGCTCACGATTTCATCTGATTTAGAATTCAGCCCATTAAGGGGGAATTATTCAGAACGAGAAAAATACGACAAAGACAGCAGCAAAATAACATTGTTTCAATCTCTCTACTCCGATATTTTTACAGGATATTCTTTTTATCCAAGTGTTTTTCCCCAATTGCTAAACAAATGGCATGGTCATAACAAATAACAGCCTTGTGCTAAATGGAATATGAAATATTAAAAATGCATTTATTCAGTTCAACATGGCAAAATTACTCCATAATCGTCAAAAATTTCGACTCCCGAACGATATTTTATGCCACCGGAGTTAGTCCGGCTTTTGTCATTTCCCTGCTTCCCGGCTTCAGAGTGCGTAAACAAACCAGGAGGCGTGACAGCTAGCTGACATACTAACCCGAACAGAGCGGCGTTTCCAAGTCTTATTCTCGTCTTTTGAAGCAAAAATAACACAAAACTACCACGGATCATATCACACGGCGGCGGGGTTGTTGATTGTCTTCACCAATCGGCAAGCCCCCGGCAGTGAGCAAGTTACTGCTCGGCGTTTGCCTGCTGCAGGCAGGAGAGCTCGTTTAACGGGGAAGCAGCTGTAGACCAACCGCCGGACAAACGGGCCGACGTCGGAGGAACACGTAGCTGCCCAAGCCCAACCCGAGTATAGACCCTACCCACGTGACGTCACAACTCCGCTCTCCTGAATGGTACCGCCCAATTGTCCGTCAAAACATAGTGTTAACCTGTTACGACTACCTACATTCCTCCTATTTACGGCGTGTTTTTCTGCTCCTTAACATTAATAATCAAAATGGTGAAGGCGTGTGTGGCTGTTGGTTGCACTAACAGAGAAGATGGAAGGAGAGACTTGAAGTTTTACCGTATTCCGAGGGATCCAAAGAGGAGAGCGAAATGGACGGCTGCAATTTGACGTGAAAACTGGGCACCAAAAAATCACCACAGACTATGTAGTAGTCATTTTATATCCAGTAAGATGCATTTAAGATATACTTAGAGGGTTTTGGGCTGACAAATAACCACAATTAAGATCATTGCTAGGCTAATCGCCGACAACATACACGTATGTATGTAGTGAGAGTGCTATCGCTAAACCATATTAACATAAAAAGCCCTAACTGCATTGACAAATGACATGAAATAAATTAGACTTGACAGTGGATGTTAGCGAGAATAAAAGATTTTGAATTGAAAATTTCGTAACTCACCTTTCCAAGCACAAGATAGATTCCTGCCGAATTTTCGTGGACGAGGACCTGTTTCACCCAACCAGCAACGAAGTATTTATAAGCCTCCAAGCTCTTGAAGTTTTTCAAATTTTCATGAGAATAGGCTGATTTTGTGTGGACAAGATAGTTGTAAATATCAGCGTAGCAGATGTCAGGCAGACAGGGCGAAGACAGTGGGTCGAAAAACATCGATTTGGGCATCAAATATGGATCTGGCGACTGTATAGAACGAAGCTTTTCCACATAACGCCTTTTATGCAACACATCCAGTGAGTTTACGGCATCCGAAAGCACCGGGTCTTCCATGAAATGCATTTTAAATTCCTCGATCAATTGAAACCAATGCTAATACAGAGACAAAATGACGGGCAAGGGGGCGGAACCATACAGCGAGCACGTGGTTTTGTGACGTCGGTGGGTAGGGTCTATAGTGGTCTATTGATGGGCACACGAAGGGGGTACAGGGGGCTCAAAGTCTGGACGATATGGAGAACCGCACAAGCATATGCCGTGTACAGCGCTCTCCAGGGGGCACGCCAAGAGGACCGAGGGGGGTGTGCAACAAGCCGCTGGTCGTCAGCCGAGTGGCCTTCTCGGTGGACAAGAAGCACTGTCACCCACAAAATGCAAGCCACCTCCTTATTAAACATCATCATGTGCCATGATCCCAGTATTTGACATAATACAAAACACAATGTTTACTCACTTCCTCGTAAGTCCAATGGTCCCACAGTTGTCGGACTTGTTTTGGCCATTCTCCAATGTGAACAGGAACTTTTTAAAACCCAAAAAGGCTCACATGCCTCTCACTGGTGCGGCAACAAAACCCTGCAGCACATTTGGCTGGCATGATGCGAAAAATAAACGAATTAATCCGCAAAATCAGCTGAATCCACAGTCCATCTGCATGCTATAAAGCAATGAATGCTGTATTGTGAGATGCTGACCCAGGTGACGTCACATTCGCATTCCTTCTCAATCCAGGAAGACACTCATTTTCATAGTGCGAGATTAAAAAAATTGAATATATAAATCGATCGCTTCCACACACATCCAAGCCGTCCATTTTATTCAGGAGCATAAAATATCGCGTGACATATGAAATAAACACGCTTTTTGCTGTGGTAGGCAGTTTAAATCATATTAACATACACAATAAATACAAACCTGTTAATCATCTCTTAATTATCCAGGAATACAAAAAAAAAAATAAAAAATGTTTGTCTTAAGACCATTCAACATTGTCTGTCTAAATCAATAAATTAAGATATAACTGAAAAAACTTCTTAGCGTTTAAAAAAAAAATGGAGCCTTACTTCAGGTAAAACACTATTGTTTTTGTCCACAAGCGCAGCCAAACTTAACAAAAAATGAAAGCTTCTCTGGGCTGCTTTAAGACTACATAAATAAAATAAAAATGAAAATTAGGGAGAAGAGGGTAAACCACAGCTTACTACATTTCTCACAGTTTAATTACAGCTAACAGTAGAAAACACATTCAGGAGGATATTTCTCTCAAAGCAGCTTCCTACTCGACTCGGAAAATGCACGCAGATTAATGTTATGCTAACTCTGTGCAGGTTGGGCAAATATTAGTGGTGTGTTCCCCACCTCCACAACATTGACATCTTTTACTTTACTTACAGTGGCTGCTGCTAGCGGGAAAAAAAACTTTTAATATTCCTCGTCTTCGAAGGGGGCGGAGGAGGTGGCATGTTGTATTTGTGTCGAGGCTGTGATTGCATGTGTTTGGGGGGTCAAGTCATCAGCCAATCAAACTTGCATTTGAGGGAAAAAAATGGACTGGCACATTCAGCACATGAAAAGGAGTCATTGTAAGTAATGAAAGTAATTAACATTTCATGAGAAAGACCAGGGTTGTTGAGTTCATCATGCCTGATTAAGCATTTTGATATGTTTTTAAGCATGTGAATTAAAAATAAATCAATAATAATTGCAGTAATTTGGAGGAAACTTCAATAATCAGTTATATGATCTGTTTGACACTGGCTTCAAAGTCCTTAATCTCTGGTTACAGTATGTCGGTGGATAAATACAACTCATACGCGCCATTATGACTTCTGTTGTGCTACAGGTGGCAAATCATGTAGTTTAGCTCCGTGGCAGAAAAGATGGTGTGGGGCTAACATAAATACATCTGGAAGACATTACACATTTGAACTTCTCCATAGCAGGTGAGCTGAAGATGAGTAAGCCCAGGACATGCACTATTAACAGTGCTTTGCTGTATGGTTTACAACCAAACTGGAACATGTCAGAACAGTTTTATTGGCTCGACATACTCGATTAGTGTGTTAAGTTCACCACGGAAATCTACCAAAAAAAAAAAAGGTAAACGAGCATGTGAAAACTGTTTTATATTAATGTACGTCTACAAGTATGATGCGCAAAACTGGCACCATTACAGCATGGGATGTACAGCACCTGTGCAAACAGTGTGACAAAGGACTGCCTGTTTTCAGAAAGGGGCGACCTTTAATTAGCCTTTAATTAGGCCTATAGCTCCCACATTTTACATGCTGGGACACAAACAGCGAAAAGTGGAAAAACATAAAACGTAGCTTTACCAGCACTTAAAATTAATCAAACTAAAATGAACTGAAAAAATACTGTAACTACTCCAGCCCAAAAACAAATACAGTGAGGCTCCTTAGTACAGCTATACTTTTCGCCAAGATCGTCATCCATTGAATATGGTACGCCCGCCGGTGTCGTGCCAATGTAGTTACCTCCGTCAAGATTTACACCCCTGGGCGGAGCCACTGCGCTACACTGATTTGCTTGATTTTCAGGTTTTGGTCATGTAGTTATCTACGAGGTTTTAAATCATGGCCCATCCATCAAAAAAAAAAAAAAAAAAAAATTGTATACAGTAATATACGTACTGAACGTAAAAAAAGGCAATATTTTACTGTTTACTGTAGGATGACATATAACTGTTATTACTGTAATTAAAAGTCCTGTATGGAGTTTCTCCAGTTTAATAAACGTCAATGATCAAAATATACAACTGTGGTTTTTTTTCTGGCTTTAATTAATTGTTAAAGTTGACATAACTCATAACTCTAGTGTGGGAGTGCGCTCACACGGCCAGGGAATACAATTTTTGACGGGAGTAACTACATTGGCAAGACACCGGTAGTGACTCTGTTGTACAATTAGCGTCTTTAGTGGGACAAATTGAAACTCCGCTCACCATTTTAGCGGTGCTCTCTGGCGTTTCATGGTCCACATTTTCAATCATTGGTTCTTGCTCAGTAGTTGCTGTTGCTTTTGAAAGCTTAGGTTTGAAAAAAGTTATGTATACCCATCTTTGCCTCTTCGGTCCTCGGGTGGTTTTGGCTAAGCAAAGCAAATGACCGTCTAAGGTGCTAGTCACATGATCTGGTCGAAAAATATCTTTTTTTGTTCATTTCATTCATTGTTGTTGTTTTATTGCTTTACAACTTTTATAGACAATATTTTACCGGAAAACTCTTAATTTTAAAATCATACATAGGAAAGTCAATTACATTCAATGACACTTGTCGGCCACCAGGGGGGCCTGGCCCCTGGCCTCCCTTTAAACTCTGCGTACGGCTACTGTCAGTTGAACACTATGGTGCAATGGTTTCAAATCATGCATTGCTCAGAAGGTTACTCCGTTGAAGGCCTGTCTGATGTTTGCCAGGGACCATCTGAATGATGTAGAGGGGTCATGGGAGAAAGTCATGTGGTCAGATGAGACCGAAGTGGAGACAAAAGTAGAACTTTTTGTTGCAAACTTTACCCGTCGTGTGTGGAGGAGAAAGAAGGATGAGTGCAATCCCAAGAACACCATCCCCACTGTGAAGTATGGGGGTGGAAACCTCATGCTTTGGGACTGCTTTTCGGCAAAGGGGACAGGACGACTGCACAGTATAAAGCAGAGGATGAATGATAAAATGTATAGTCAGATTTTGAGTCACTACCGCCCCCCTCAGTCAGAGACCTGAAGATGAGTCGTGGCTGGATCTTCCAACATAACAATGATCCGAAGTACACAGCCAAGTTGACCAAGCAGTGGTTGCGTAAAAAGCATCTCAAGGTTCTGGAGTGGCCTAGCCAGTGTCCAGACTTCAATCCAATAGAAAATCTTTGGATGGAGCTGAAACTTCACGTTTTAGAGTTTTAGAGAAGATTTGTGTGGAGGACTGGGCCAAAATCCCTGTTTCCATATGTGAAAACCTGGTGAAGAACCTCTGTAATTGCAATCAAAGGCTTCTGCACTAAAAATTAGCACTGATTTTCTCAGAGGTACAGTTGTGGTCAAAAGTTTACATACACTTGTGAAGAACATAATGTCATGGCTCTCTTGAGTTTCCAGTTATTTCTACAACTCTGATTTTTCTCTGATAGAGTGATTGGAACAGATACTTCTTTGTCACAAAAACATTCATGAAGTTTGGTTCTTTTATGACTTTATTATGGGTGAACAGAAAAAAGTGATCAAATCTGCTGGGTCAAAAATATACATACAGCAGCGCTAATATTTGGTAACATGTCCCTTGGCCATTTTCACTTCAATTAGGCGCTTTTGGTAGCCATCCACAAATTTCTGGCAAGCTTCTGGTTGAATCTTTGACCACTCCTCTTGACAGAATTGGTGCAGTTCAGTTAAATTTGATGGCTTTCTGACATGGACTTGTTTCTTCAGCATTGTCCACAAGTTCTCAATGGGGTTTAAGTCAGGACTTTGGGAAGGCCATTCGAAAACCTTAATTCTAGCCTGATTTAGCCATTCCATTATCACTTTTGATGTGTGTTTGGGGTCATTGTCCTATTGGAACACCCAACTGTGCCCAAGACCCAATCTTCGGGCTGATGGCGTTAGGTTATCTTGAAGAATTTGAAGGTAATCCTCCTTCTTCATTATCCCATTTACTCTCTGTAAAGCACCAGTTCCATTGGCAGCAAAACAGCCCCACAGCATAATACTACCACCACCGTGCTTGACGGTAGGCATGGTGTACTTGGGGTTAAAGGCCTCATCTTTTCTCCTCCAAACATATTGCTGGGCATTGTGGCCAAACAGCTCGATTTTTGTTTCGTCTGACCACAGAACTTTCCTCCAGAAGGTCTTATCTTTGTCCATGCGATCAGCAGCAAACTTCAGTCGAGCCTTACGGTGCCGCTTTTGGAGCAAGGGCTTACTTCTTGCACGGCAGCCTCTCAGTCCATGGAGATGCAAAACACGCTTGACTGTGGACACTGACACCTGTGTTCCAGCAGCTTCTAATTCTTGGCAGATCTGCTTTTTGGTGATTCTCGGTTGAATCTTCACCCTCCTGACCAATTTTCTCTCAGCAGCAGGTGATAGCTTGCGTTTTCTTCCTGATCGTGGCAGTGACAAAACAGTGCCATGCACTTTGTACTTACAAACAATTGTTTGCACTGTTGCTCTTGGGACCTGCAGCTGCTTTGAAATGGCTCCAAGTGACTTTCCTGACTTGTTCAAGTCAATGATTCGCTTTTTCAGATCCATGTATGTATATTTTTGACCTAGCAGATTTGATCACTTTTTCTGTTAACCCATAATAAAGTCATAAAAGAACCAAACTTCATGAATGTTTTTTGTGACAAGGAAGTATCTGTTCCAATCACTCTATCGGAGAAAAATCAGAGTTGTAGAAATAACTGAAAACTCAAGAGAGCCATGACATTATGTTCTTCACAAGTGTATGTAAACTTTTGACCACAACTGTACAAATACTTATGAACCCCAGGAAATTACAAATAAAATATTGAAAATCATGCAATGCAAATTCTGGATTTTTTTTTTTTTTTTTTTTAGATTATTTCTCTATAAGTGGAAATGCAACCATGATTGAAATTTCAGACCCTAACCTATTTTCTAAGTGGGTAAAATCACAAGGAGTGCAAATACTTCTGCTCCTCACTGTATATACAGTATTGATTTTTTTCATTGTAAATTGGATAAGTTGCACACACACATACTGTACACGGCATTCCTAACTACTCCATGATTTGCAGACCACAACTGAAGAGTTATGTAATGGTCAAACATGTGGCCAGTATTGCAAACAAACCGTCGCACGCAACGACAGAGAGGTCATTTATTTAGTCATGCCACTGCGCTCTCGCTAGCCCGCATCTCACTCTCTCTTGGTCCCAAAGGAGCACTTGTGCGGCTCGCTGGGAAAGCGGTCAAACATTATTAGCTCAGCAACATGCCACTGAGTTTTTCCTCGCATAAGTCGAGGCCCCAAATAGATTTAACACTGCAGCGGGAGCACGCGATGTCCTCTGTCTCCAGAGCCATTGATGAGCAATGTCAAGCAGAGCTGCATTGAATAAGCAGAGGCAAAAGAAACTGATTATGTGTGTAACCCAATTAAACAGCACCAGTAAGGTGGTGATCTGAGACCGTGCGAGGCAGATCAACTGAAGCAAAGCAGAAAATCAATGCCTGATAAGGCGCATGTGACTCCTTCTTTAGAATCTTTGGGACGTTGTATTTGGGTAATTTTCATGCCTGTCTAAGTCTTGGAGTTTATTATAAATGATGCGTAATATAGCAATAAATCAACACGACGCCAGAGTTAATAATGTCTGAAAATAAGAACTAAATGAGCTGGGAGAGATGAAAGATATTGGAGGGATAGATATAGTGGTTAAATTCTTTTTAAACTCAACTGTCAACTTCTTTATGAATGTTTCCTGTGCAAAATTAAGTGAATCCAATGGTTTCTTCCCACTTTTTCATGGGAAATTAGCATTTATTAACTGAAATTAACCAATTGTATATAATCGATCGGAGCATTATGATCAAACAGAACACAGTGGTACCTCTACATACGAATTTAATTCTTTCCAGGACCTGGTTTGTAAGTCGAAACGGTCGCATGTCGAGCGGGATTTTCCCATAAGAATACATTATAATTCGATTAATTCGTTTAGTTCTGCAACAATTAATCGATTAACTCGAGTAATACAATTAGAAAAACGCTTCGAATCAAATTTTGCTGCTTCCAGTATTTGTTCAATTAGAGTGGCGTTGTAATGGTTTGTTTTGAAAGTGTTTGCATTTAGTTTTATTGATTTGTGTGGATATCCTTCTCTTGTGGCAACAGTGAATATAATATAACTCATTTAACATGGCTGCTCCCTGTTAAGACCAACATAAGGTAAGTTTTTCTTGTTTTTTATGCATTTGTAATTTAGCCTATAGGTATACAGTGGGGCAAATAAGTATTTAGTCAACCACTAATTGTGCAAGTTCTCCCACTTGAAAATATTAGAGAGGCCTGTAATTGTCAACATGGGTAAACGTCAAACATGAGAGACAGAATGTGGAAAAAAAAAAAAACTGAAAATCACATTGTTTGATTTTTAAATAATGTATTTGCAACTCATGGTGGACAATAAGTATTTGGTCTATTCCAAAAGTTCATCTCAGTAACTTTGTTATGTACCCTTTGTTGGCAATAACGGAGGCCAAACATTTTCTGTAACTCTTTACAAGCTTTTCACACACTGTTGCTGGTATTTTGGCCCATTCCTCCATGCAGATCTCGTCTAGAGCAGGGATGTTTTGTTGCTGTCGTTGGCCAACATAACAAAGTATTGAGATGAACTTTTGGTATTGACCTAATACTTACTTAAACAATGAAATCGTCGTATTTTGAGCATGTCGTCATATGTCGAGACAAATGAAGAGGCAAATTTTATGCCGGATGTCAAAAGCATCGTATGTCGAGGTACCACAGTATGTGTGTCTATTGAATAGACTATTCAATTCTTGCTTGGTGTTCTACTAATCAGGTCAACATTTAACAAGGGAATAGATTTGTGAGTAAATTTGAATAAAATATGTTGAGAAACACTACATCATTGTTATTTATCAAAGTGTGATTTTTATTTATTTATTTCAAGTTACAGTGGTTAACTTATTTTTAAACTTGTGTGATGTTTGAGAATATCCAAACATTGTTCAACAAATAGGCTTGCACATTTGTGGTAGAGTTTTTTTTTTCTTCTTATAAATATCTAATGTGAAGGGAGCATGGTGGTTTAGTGGTTAACATTTAGTGAAAGCAAGACTTGTACGAAATATAAAAAAGTAGTTTTAATTTTCTGAAGTTGAAAGTATTCCAATACATTTAAAAAAAATACTTTATGAACTGAAAACTGATAGGTTCTTCTTGTAAATCACGGTAAAATGCCCTTATAAAGATTTTTAAAAATCACTGCATATACTGTATTTTTCAGACTATAAACCGCACCAGCCAAAAAATGCGCAATGAAAAGGAAAAAAACATATAAAGGTAGATCCCGGGTTACGAACAAGTTCTGTTCCTAAGCTTTCGACGTAACCCAAATTTCCACGTAAATTGGAATAAACCCTTTAAGTACCCCTAATTACCTGTTCTCAAAATATCTATGCCAAAACATTTATTATACGTTATAAGAGAGAAAGAGAAAGAGAGACAGAGACAGAGATGTTACTTCCCCATAGTAACACTGATCACACCATAGTTCTTCATACAATGGTGAAAACGAACACTGAACGACTGGCGAAAAAACAGCAGACGTTAGCGTCGTAAAGTCAAAAGCATGTAAGTCGGGTACGTCGTAACCCGGGGACCATAGGCGGAGTTTGACTTTTGGGGCAGGAGGGGCACAGCATGTTGATGACCCCGAAACACAGTGTCAGCAATAAAATTAACTTACAAGAATATTTATAATAAGAAGTTGACAATGACCGTTTTTTGTTTCCCATCATTCTTGAGGGGGAATTCTAAATCAGGCTGCTTAGGACAGCTATGCTTTTCGCCAAGATCGTCATCCATTGAATATGTTATGCCGGTGTCTTGCCAATGTAGATACCCCAGTCAAAAATTGTATCCCCTGGGCGGAGCCATTTGGAGGTAGATTTGTGTCTTTATTATTCAATCCAAAAAAAAAAAGTTGCTTCAATGAAAAAAATGTGTTTGATTGCAAAAATAAATTTGAAACTCAAAACAATGCATGTGAAAGCTATTTTTCTTTGATTGAATTTTTTTTTTTTTTAATTGGAGTCAAGTTTTTTTTTTTTTTTTGGATCTAAGTAATGTTGATTTGTGTTTGGGCCACATTTTGGCTAGGATGTTTTTGTCTTTAGTAGTCAATCCAAAAAAAAAGTTGCTTCAAAAAAATATTTTCAAAAAGAAAAATCACTTCAATCAAAAAAAGAAAAATTTCAATCATAGAAAACGTTTTCGAATGTGCAAAAAATATTTGAGATAGAAAAATTTGCAACTGAACACTTAATTTTTTATTGACTGAAGCAATCCTTTTTGTGTTTGGGCCATATAATGGGTTTGAACATTTGTGTCTAAATCATTCAATCCCAAAAAAGGAGTTTCAATCAAAAAAAAAATATATTTTCAATCAAAGACAAAAATCATTTGAAAAATAAAATTGCGCTCCCCTAATTTTATTTATTTTTATTTTTTGTAATTGAAAATGTTATGCAAAGCAAATGACCATCTAAGGTGCTAGTCACATGATCTGTTTGAAAAATAATTTTGACTCATTAAAGAAATATATTTTTTTGTTCATTTCATTCATTTTTGTTGCAGTTTTATTTCTTTACAACTTTTATATATCTAGGAAAGTCAATTTCATGCAATGACACTTTTCGGCCACCGGGGGGGCATGGCCCCCCCCTTAAAATCTGCTTATGCCGGGTACTACCTGTAAAGTCACACTGGAGTATAAGTCGAATTTGGGGGGAAATTTATTTGATAAAATCCAACGCCAAGAACAGACATGTCATGTTGGAATGCAATTTAAAACAAAAATAGAATAGAAAAATGAAGGCTGAATAAGTGTACGGTATGCTAACTTTACATGACGCATAAACAACGAACTGAAAATGTGACTGGTATGTTAACGTGACATAGCTATTACGAATTATTCCGATAACTATACTATAAAGAACATGCTAACAAGCAACAATGATGTAATTATAATAATTTCACATGCAAGTCGCTCCAGAGTATAAGTCAAACTATGAAAAAAAACCTGCAACTTATAGTCCGACAAATACGGTATTCATATTTTTACACTTTGAAAGCTGATTTCAAATAGGATGTTTAGTTGAAACTGACAGTTTAGCGATTCTTGAGGTAAATTGTAGTTATTGTACAATTGTTTTCAAGTGTTTAAGTACACTAAATCACCCGATACTTTTAATAGAGTGTGGAGTGAACACAAGAATCCTCTTTGGGTAAACATAAACGACTCATCAAACATTCTCTAACTGCCATATGCATTGCAAATGTCACTCCATTAAATTCCCATTTACCCGCATTCCAACACTTGTGTGAAGAATGAAGGGCTACATGTAGCACCAACTTGAGAGACGGTACACATATGGTGGAGGGATTGGCACGCGTTGCCGGTAGTGTATCGCTTCCAACAGGATGAGTCGCACGCTCAATACAAGCCATAATTGGCTGCGATCACGCTCTGCTATGGAGATGTACAGTAGAAGTGACAGCAAGAAAGATGAGAGAAAAAGGAGAGGAATGATGCTGTGACGCAGCAATTTTTGAAACGTAAATAGCTAATATGTGCTGGTTACACTCAAATAAACTGTTTCAATAGTTTTAATAATAAGATATTCTAACTCACATCAATTTTATTAAGCTATTATTATATACCATTCATTACATTACATTATGAGATATTGATATTTTTATGATCAATGCCTCATTTGAGTTTGAAGTTATGTAAATACATGATTTTGGTTGTGCTAGCACGGACATAATTGTTGCAAAGTGGGCCACACAAAGCATATTTCTGTTTTTTTGTTTTGTTTTGTTTTGTTTTTTTTTGTTTTTTTATCATTGAGTCATGAGACTGCAGTTTTTGAGTGTAGCTGCTCTACTGGAGTGTGTAAATCAGTAGATTACAGTTTAATCAACCCTTCTTAAGCGATGTCATAAATTCAGTATTATTGAATCAGGAGCTATCATTCAATCAACAGTTCATCTGTTATTAGTAAATGAGGAACACATTGGGGTTTGTTCTGCACACAAAACGACAAACCAATAACTATTATCAGTTTTTTGTTTTTTTTTTAATTATGAGACTTAAAATTTAATGTTACCCTCCTCTTACCCGGGTTTTGCCAGGTCTGTTCGACCCAAGGAATGTGCAGGTGTCGGAAAAAAAAATAATAATAATAAGCTCATACTGTTAAATATACGTATATACTGCTGGCCAAAATATTGGCACCCCTGCAATTCTGTCAGATAATGCTCAATTTCTCCCAGAAAATGATTGCAATTTCAAAAGCCTTGGTAGTAATATCTTCATTTATGTTGCTTGCAATGAAATAACACAAAAGACAATGAAAAAACATATTTAATCATTATAATTTTAAACAAAACTCCAAAAATGGGCCGGACAAAAGTATTGGCACCCTAATACTTGTTAGCAGAACCTTTAGACAAAAAAGCGAACACCCGCTTCCAGAATCCATCAATAAGACACACAATACAATGCTCTGCTGGAATTTTAGACCATTCTCTTTGGCTAACTGCTCCAGATCTTCTCCAAACTGCCATTTTAAGATCTCTCCAAACGTGTTCTATGGGATTCAGGTCTGGACTCATTGCTGGCCACTTTAGAAGTCTCCATTGCTTTCTCTCAAACCATTTTCTAGTTGTTTTTGAAGTGTGTTTTGGGTCATTGACCTGCTGGAAGACCCATGACCACCGAGGGAGACCCAGCTTTGTCACACTGGGCCCTACATTATGTTGAAATTTTTGTTGGTAGTCTTCAGACTTCATAATGCCATGCACACAGTCAAGCAGTCCAGTGCCAGAGGTAGCAAAGCAACCCCAAAACATCAGGGAACCTCCGCCATGTTTGACTGTGGGGACCATGTTCTTTTCTTTGAAGGCATCGTTTTTTTTCCTGTAAACTCTATGTTGATGCCTTTTCCCATAAAGCTCTACTTTTGTCTTATCAGACCAGAGAACATTCTTCCAAAATGTTTTTGGCTTGCTTTCTCAGGTAAGTTTTGGCAAACTCCAGCCTGGCTTTTTTATGTCTCTGGGTCAGAAGTGGGTTCTTCCAGGGTATCCTACCATAGAGTCCCTTTTCATTCAGGGGTGCCCAATCCCGGTCCTCGAGAGCCCCTATCCAGCTTGTTTTCCGTGTCTCCGTCCTGTAACACACCTGAATCAAATGATCAGCTCATCAGCAAGCTCTGCAGCAGCCTGGTAACAATCCTGATTAGTTGATTCAGGTGTGTTAGAAGAGGGAGACATGGAAAACAAGCTGGATAGGGGCTCTCGAGGAACAGGATTGGGCACCCCTGATTCAGACGCCGACGGATAGTACGGGTTGACACTGTTGTACCCTTGGACTGCAGGAGAGCTTGAACTTGTTTGGATGTTAATCGAGGTTCTTTATCCACCATCAGCATCTTTCGTTGAAATCTCTCATCAATTTTTCTTTTCCGTCCACATCTAGGAAGGTTAGCCACAGTGCTATGGACTTATGGACACGTATTTATGATACTACGCACGGTAGAAACAGGAACATTCAGGTCTTTGGAGATGGACTTGTAGCCTTGAGATTGCCCATGCTTCCTCGCAATTTTGCTTCTCAAGTCCTGAGTCAGTTCTTTGGTCTTCTTTCTTTTCTCCATGCTCAATGTGGCACACACAAGGACACAAGGACAGAGGTTGAGTCAATTTTAATCCATTTTAACTGGCTGTATGTGTGATTTAGTTATTGCCACCACCTGTTATGTGCCACAGGTAAGTAACAGGTGCTGTTAATTACACAAATTAGAGACGCATCACATGATTTTTCAAAGGGTGCCAATACTTTTGTCCGGTTCATTTTTGGAGTTTTGTGGAAAATGATAATGATTAAAAAAAAAAAAAAAAAAAAAATCCATTCTCTTCTATGTTTTTTCATTGCAAGCAAAATAAATGAAGATATTACGACCAAGGCATTTGTAATTGCAATCATTTTCCGGGAGAAATTGACCATTATCTGACAGAATTGCAGGGGTGCCAATACTTTTGCCCAGCACTGTATAACTTTGTATATAAGTGTCTAGTATTTTTCTCATGCAGTCGAGAGTTATGTAAGTAAATAATGATGATGCAAACTGTGGATTTATTATATTTTAAAAGTTATCCACTCTTTTCTAATTGGTTATATGTTGCAAATGACGATTCCAGTCTTGCATATGGTATCACTTGATTGTGTACCTAATGAAGTGAACGGCGAGTGTGGGACCCATCGAAAACATGTGGATCTCCCACTTATAAGCGTGAGAGCTGGCCGACTGTCTTCATAACAAAGATGCCGTTTGTCATGAGACAGATCCGTTGAGCCTTCTCCTCTCGCTCATCCCGCATCTCGCTCTCAGCCCTTGTCCTGGTATGCCCTCCCTCCCTCCATCATGCCGCCGTCCCTGTTGAGCGACTCATGCATGGATACAATGTGCTCCACTGTACTCTTTGAAGGCTAGCATTACTGCTCACACGCAATCTGCACGGAACGCTGATATGTTGCTCCCTCTCATTTATCTTTTCTTTATTTCTGTTTTTTACCCCCCTTCTTTAATCCGGTTTTCAGCGTTAACCCTTTTTCGAGACAGGGCTGCCCTTGAATCTGTATTTACACGCCAAAAAAAGAAAACAAACTCGCGGCAATGACACCGTCCTTTGATTCATTTCTCTTTCAAGTTCTTAAAATTGCTTTTGTGGCGGCAGAAGAAGACGAAACGTCGCACATCCAAATGTTTTAAGGGCCATCTACATTTTCATTTGTCTGGCAAGTTTAGTTTGCAAATTAGTAGCTTGCACCTTTCTTTGATTATAAGTCTATGACCACACGCAACCCTATTAATCACGAGAAAGGGAACTTTAATATGAAGGTTCAGGAATAAAATGTTCAATTTATGAGACAAAAGTCGTTAAGTTGCATTATCAAAGACTGTTTGATTTGAATTTATACCATTTCTTGACGAAGACTCTCAACAGTCCTTAAATTGTCAAGTTTACTCGCATGTCAAATCAAATCGCAGGGTTCCCGAAGGTCCTTAAAAAGTCTTGAATTGAAAAATCCGAAAAATCAAGTTTTAAATTGAAGAATTGTAGTAGGTATTCTGCTTTAAAACTTCTAATGGTGTGTATTTGTTTTATAAATAGCCGTGCACTAAATACGATAGTTTGGGAGTTACATACTGTATACAGTGAGGAAAATAAGTATTTGAACATCATGAGATTTTGTAAGTTCTCTCACTAAGAAATGATGAGCAGGTTTGAAATTTTCAGGGTAGCTGCTTGTCCACTGTGAGAGACCACTGTCTACTGTTTTTGACTTTGATTCAGGGCCGGCCCAGCCTATACGCAGACTATGCAGCTGATTAGGGTCCCTGACCACCAGGGGGCCCCCAATCTGGCAATTGTTTAATTTGTGTTCTATTTTGTTTACTACAGTTTGCTTTATTTGACCTTTGTGAGTTTTGAGACTTGATTACAAGCTTTAAAAAAAATAAAAGTTCTTCTTTAACTTCTTTCTTTCCTCTTTTAGAAAAAGGTTTGGCGCTATCTACTGTAAGTACTGACAATCATTTGGGGTGAGAAGTTTGAAGTATGCAGTGCAACAAAATCTGATTAATATACAAAATATGGACGTATGGGTTGGATTGCATGTATGGGTTTCACAGTACACTGTGACGAAATGGTGGGCCAAAAATATGGGGCCCTTTGCATTATTTTGCATAGGGCCCCCAAATGGCCTGGGTCGGCCCTGCTTTGATTACAATTACTTTGATTACCATTACAGAGGTCAAACATTTCCTGTAACTTTTCTCCAGGTTTGCACAGACTGCAGCAGGGATTTTGCACCAGTGGTCCACACAGATCTTCTCTAGATCAATCAGGTTTCTGGGCTGACACTGAGAAACACAAAGTTTGAGCTTTCTCCAAAGATTTTCTATTGGGTTTATGTCTCGAGACTGGCTAGTCCCCTCTAGAACCTTGATATGCTTTTTGCGAAGCCACTCCTTGGTAATTCTGGCTGTCTGTTTCAGGCCATTGTCATGTTGGAAGACTCAGTCACAACCTGTTTTCAATGCTCTAACTGAGGGAAGGAGGTTATTCCCCCAAAATCTCACGATACATGGCCCTGGTCATCTTCTCCTTAATACAGTGCCGTCGTCCAGTCCTATGTGCAGGATAAACTCCTCAATGCATGATGCTACCACCCCCCTGCTTCACAGTAGGGATGGTGTTCTTGAGATGGCACTCATCATTCTTCTTCCTCCAAACACTATGAGTGGAATTAAGACCAAAAGGTTCCATTTTAATCTCATATGACCAAAGGACTTTGTGAAATATAGTTGGGCTGATGTGATGAAGGTTGGATACCACTGCAGATAGTCCGGTTAGAACTATAATTATGCCCGTCCGAATTAATGAGACCAAAAAACTAGCTCTTCCTCAACAATGCTTTATTTCTCTTCTTTCTATTGTTAACGTGGGTCTTAACTTTCGTTAGGTGGCCAAAATATGCCTGATCAGAAAAACAACAAATTGCAACTCACCACCAGGGGGATCCAAAACACGCAACATGCAAACCTGGCATTTTTAACAGACTTTCTCCCATGACTCCTCTGGATCATCCAAAATGGTCACTGGCAAGCTTCAAACAGGCCAGGACATGTGCTGATTTATGCAGGGGAACCTTCCATGCCATGCATGATTTTAAACTATGACGTCTTAGTGTATTACCAACAGTAACCTTGGAAATGGTGCTCCCAGCTCCTTTCAGGTCATTGACCAGCTCTTCATGTGTAGTTCTTGGCTGATTCCTCAACATTTTTAGGATCGTTGAGACCCTACGAGGTAGATCTTACATTGAGCCCCAGTCCGAGGGAGAGTGACAGTCATGTTTAGCTTCTTCCATTTTCTAATAATTGTTCTAATGGTGGATCTTATATCACCAAGCTGTTTGAAAATTGCCCCGTAACCCTTTCCAGCCTTGAACAGGTCTACAATTCTGTCTCGGGTGTCTTTGGACAGCTCTTTGTTCTTGACCATGTTAGTTATTAGAGTCTTGCTGATTGTGTGGGGTGGACAGGTGTTTATATGCAGCTAAACCCCCCCCAAACAGGTCAAGAAGTCAGACTCAAAAAGTCTACCTCCACTCCACTTATTCATTGGACTTTTTAAAGGCGACTGAGAGGTTTTTGAGGCTCACAATTCTAGCTAATAGACAGGTGTTTAAATACATATTTGCAGCAGTGTAATACAACTAAATCATACACTGTGATTTCTTTTTTTTTTTTTTTTTTTTTTTTTCTATTTTAATTTAGATTGTCTCTCACAGTGGAGAAGCACCTGCCGTGAAAATTTCAAAACAGCCCATCATTTCTAAGTGGGAGAACTTGCAAAATTGCTGGGTGTTCAAATACTTATTTTCTTCACTTTAATATATGGTACGTTGTCTGCCACCTTGGCGTATGTCAGCGACTTGAGTTGTCACCATGACACCATTTAATGGTTATGCGGTGTTGTACAGGTGAGCGGGAATATGCAGTGATGGGGATATGTGAATTCATTCAGAAATGGATAGAAGATGGTTTAGGTTTATTTAAGAGGTGGTTGGGTTCTGCTGAAAATAACAACAGTGCCCATTGCAAAGTAGGGATGTGACAATACAGTGGTACCTCGACATACAATCGCTTCGACATACGATTGTAAAATTTGACTCGTCCTTTGTCTCTACATATGAAGAGATGGGCAAAATACGGCCATCTATGACACTGTCGCAAAATCATCGTTTTCCTGCAAAACAGACGCACGGCGCCAGCAACAATATGAAAATAGAAAGTAAAAACGTCCCACTCTTCCGCACCTTTCTCACTCTAGCATCAGTTACACAGTGTAGGAACAGCATGCAAAACACAACCACCATGATTCGTTACATTATTATCATATTAGTATTATTATTACGATTTGTATTTATTTGTTTTGTTATGTGTAATTGTAATTTGTAATTGTACCTCCAGTATTTATAAAGGATTTAGCGTTGGTTTTGGGGCTTTGGAACAAATTAATAAGTTTATAATGTATTTTTATGGTAAAATGCTGCTCGACATATGCCCATTTCAACTTACAAGCCAGGTCCTTGAATGAATTTAATCCATATGTAGAGGTACCACTGTATATCGAAAAGGTGATATTTCGTGGTTCTCTGGGGCCCAAAAGGTTATCAATATGCTCCCACAAGAATCAATATAGTATCATTTTAAAAAGGTATCACTGTTTAAAAAACATTAATAAGAAAATAAGATAAAAAAGGAACCAACAGGTTTCTACCAAACTCTTCCATTAGAATAGTGTGTACATTATCTCGCTGGCTGCCATTGAAGGTGCTAGACATTTTTTTGCACAATATTTTCATTGATTATACACATTTTATAACGACGTGACAATACAAAACAACAAAACAAAACATTCCACAAGTCAAATAATTTCACACATTAGGATACCACAGGTGGTAGTGCACCCCACTTGTCAATTTTGACAGGATGAGACGTCTAGCGCCGTCAGTGGTACTGAAACTAGAGCATTCAAAGCTAGTCTTTTATGGGCATTTAGAGGTCACTTCCAGTTCATTTTAGGGCATTTGAAGCCTACTTCCTGTTGATTTTTTAAGTCGCTTCCTATTCATTTGGTGACATTCTTGAGTCACTTCCTTTTCGGTAACCCAAAATCTACAGGACGTGACCTTTAAATGTCCCAAATTCTACAGGAAGTGACCTGAAATACCTCAACAGGAAAAGAAAGTGACCAAAAATCAACAGAAATGGCATACAGTATATTGCCCTAAAATTAACTCGTTGCCTGGCTCTGGCTGCCAATAACGGCCATAGACGTCCAATCCATTTTGAAGTGGGAAGGATGGCGGTTCGGTCATTCGCTGTCACCTCTACCACTTCAAATGGATTGGACGTCTACTAGTGATGAACTCATTCCGATTCAGAGCAGAAGGATGAAAATAGGTTGTTTTTTGTTGTTGTTTTATTGAATATACTAGAACAGACATGTCCAAAGTCCGGCCCGGGGGCCAAATGCGGCCCGTGGTCAAATTTCATCCGGCCCCCAGCCTCTGTCATAAAATCAATAACGTCTGGCCCGCACACAGACTTAATAAATTGGTCAGCAGTACTGCAACCAGCATATGAAGTAGCTTACACACAAAATGCTGCTCCTCATTTACCCACTAAAAGGCAGCAGCACTTTAACCCTTTATTGCCAAATGTATCACATTTGATACACTTCAAATTTCACAATTTTGAGACTAATTTAGAATTTTGACATTTCTTTTTTTTTTATTAAATGATGGATGCAAGTCAACACATGCATCTGCAGGTTTCATGAGAAAAAAACATGTTTTAGCATGGGTTATAGATATTAGAGCCCTTATTACACATATTCATTTTGACTTTTCTTTTTACAAATTTGAAAAATAGGTTCTCTGATAATTGCTTCATGTTGCGGGTATTTAAGGGCTAAGCAACATTACTCCGTGTGACCCATTACTTCCATTTTCTAAAATGGCGACAATCAACAAAAAAAAAAAGAAAGTTGACTGTAACGGCCGACGCTTCAAGGATAGGTGGAAATTGGATTATTTCTTCACTAAAATACGCAACAACTGTGTCTTGCCTCATTTGTAAAGAGACAGTCGCTGTTTTTAAAGATTACAATGTGAGGCGATATTACCAAACAAGACACGCTGACATGTACCACAAGATTACAGGGAATACACGCAGTGAGAAATTGAAGCAACTTAAAGCTAGTTTAATTTCCCAGCAGTAGTATTTCGCAAGAGCCCGAGATTCGAAAGAGAATGCCACAAAGGCTAGTTGCGAGATTGTTGAAATTATTCATTAAAAAAATATTAAAGCAAATGTGACACACTGAGTGGCTTGCTAAATTTTGCTTAAATATATTGTTCTACGTAAAAAGAACGTGAGCCAAGGTCAGCCCCCCACATTTTTACCACACCAAATCTGGCCCCCTTTGCAAAAAGTTTGGACACCCCTGTACTAGAATGATTTCCTGACCCATGTATCGATAAATGTTGAATCGCCAAGTCGTGAGATCATCGTTATTATGAGCCTTGTATCTCAAATCATATCAAGAGGTACCGAGACGTTCCCACCCCAAGTGCATAGTCTGCAAAAATACTTTTTCGTTAGGAACAACGGGGGTCAGAGCCGTCCAGTCGCACATGAGAGAAGAAAAACACCAGCAGTCTGTGGCAGCAACTACTGTACGTGTTTACAGTAAAATGAAATTATTTTCCTTCATCAGAAATTGTTGTGACATGTTTTGGTCTTAGATTATATTTTAAAGGTCTTTAAAATGTCTTCAAACACATTAAATTTGACTTTTAATAGGGTGCATGTACCCTGTCGAATCCATTGTGGCCTCTTAAACTACACTGCCAAACGTATCGTAAATAAAAAGCGCAACATAAAAATACATATACTATATATGCAATATATGCATAGACACCATGTAGTCTTTGACTCCAATTGTTTCTTGTGGTCAGCCTCCAACAGAGTTGGAGCTGCAGACATTTCTCCTGGATATTCCGAGCGCGCCAGCGCCACATCAGGAATATGATACTTGACGTTTTCTTTTTTTTTTTCCTCTCGCTGACTGAGTGACAAAAATATTCACTTCCTCCATCTTTTTTTCCTTTCTGGCTTTGTGTATCGTCGCCGTACAGGCACGCGATGAGAATGCTCCTGTGTGAACTGCCCTTTGGTGTCACTCCCTTGTGATCTGTCTACTCAGACAGAGTAGAATTGTAATGTGTGCAGACGGGTGATGCAGCTTCCTATAGCGTCATTCCTTTTTGCTGTGGGACATACGAAGCTAATTAACTTGTTTTGCTTTTCTTTCTGGTGTAAGCCGTAAGGTGATGATTCTAAGGGACGGGCAGAAAAATAGTATTTTCAAAAAATGGCATTGAAGTGGTCGAGGCCTCGTTCCCTGGAGGCACCCCTCCATTTATTCATCTTTTCACACTTATTCACAGGCGCTCCTTCTGCGCTCCGTTCGACAGATCGTTTTCATAACCACTTTTCCGAGGTCACATCCTCGTCTGCAGTAGTCACGCAAACCCCTGGCCTGCTCCGTCAGCGTTACACGTACGTACACACCAACCCGTACTACGCTAGGCTGTGCTTTAACCCTGTGTTTTTCACACCGAATGCGCAGCTTCCCCCATGCAGCCACAACAGACACTTGAAGGGTCAGCATGTCTATTTTTGGCATTGTGCGCTCAAAGCATTCCATAGCGCACTTGCAACCTGTGGCTGTAGGGAGGGAATGCAACTGGCTTAAAATGAGATTAAGCAGACTGACATTGGATGATGAAGCAAGCTGTCACTTCAGGTAGCAATCTGCTAGAGGGGGTGGTGTTAGAAAGCAAAAGTAAATATATATAATTGTATACTGTAAAGATAATTACACATTTTCAACAAGTGATGAATGTTTCGTCTCTTGTAGGACATACCAGACAATTTATGACCGATGTATTAAAAGAATAACCAACAAAATATACAGGAGAAGTTAGGGGTGTGACAAAATATTCAAATCGTGATATACTGTGATACTTTGCATCCCAAAAGGTTATCGATACGCTCATGCCAAGAATCAAGATATCGTTTTAAAAAGGTGTCATTGTTTAAACAAAAAAAAAACAAAAACAAAAAAAATAGGGCTGTCAAAATTAACGCGTTAACGCGCGGTAATTAATTTTTTAAATTAATCACGTTAAAATATTTGACGCAATTAACGTACATGTCCCGCTCAGACAGTATTCTGCCTTTTGGTAAGTTTTACAGCAAGGGTTTTTGTGCTGTCTAACAGCGAACTCTTGTGGTCACTTTGCGACATGGTTTGTTTTCTTGCCAGTTCAATATGGCTGCACGACGTCTCTGTTGTGCTTATATGATCCTTGGACAAGATTTGTCCGTAAGTATGGTTGTTGTAAAGAATGTACATATTATGTTAATAAGCGAAATGTTATATTTTTTGTATGAGACGCTTTTTGTTTATGTTTAGTTAACCTGTATAGCGTGCTAAGCTAACGTTGTTGCTAATGCAATGCTTGTGTACTTTTTTTTGTGTGGTTTTAGGACGGTCTAAAGAGGACAATGGTTTGAGGCCATTTTATTAATAAATCAGAAGAAGTCTGATTATTAAGGCGTCGTTCACTAGCTGTCTAGCTTTGGAAAAAATAGACGCTTCGGAGTGAGGACAGCATAGACAGATTTAAATGACAGTAGAGTGAAATGCCCACTACAGTCCTTATGTACCGTATGTTGAATGTATATATCCATCTTGTGTCTTATCTTTCCATTCCAACAATTTATTTTACAGAATATATATATAATTCACAGAAAAATATGGCATATTTTATAGATGGTTTGAATTGCGATTAATTGCGATTAATTACGATTAATTAATTTTTAAGCTGTAATTAACTCGATTAAAAATTTTAATCGTTTAACAGCCCTAAAAAAATAAAAAAAATAAAAAAAAGTTGCTACTGAAGGGAAAAGTACAGTTGTGGTCAAAAGTTTACATACACTTGTGAAGAACATAATGTCATGGCTCTCTTGAGTTTCCATTTATTTCTACAACTCTGATTTTTCTGTGATAGAGTGATTGGAACAGATACTTCTTTGTCACAAAAAACATTCATGAAGTTTGGTTCTTTTATGACTTTATTATGGGTGAACAGAAAAAAGTGATCAAATCTGCTGGGTCAAAAATATACATACAGGAGCGCTAATATTTGGTAACATGTCCCTTGGCCTTTTTCACTTCAATTAGGCACTTTTGGTAGCCATCCACAAGCTTCTCGCAAGCTTCTGGTTGAATCTTTGACCACTCCTCTTGACAGAATTGGTGCAGTTCAGTTAAATTTGATGGCTTTCTGACATGGACTTGTTTCTTCAGCATTGTCCACAAGTTCTCAATGGGGTTTAAGTCAGGACTTTTTGAACCTTAATTCTAGCCTGATTTAGCCATTCCATTACCACTTTTGATGTGTGTTTGGGGTCATTGTCCTGTTGGAACACCCAACTGCGCCCAAGACCCAATCTTCGGGCTGATGGCGTTAGGTTATCTTGAAGAATTTGAGGGTAATCCGCCTTCTTCATTATCCCATTTACTCGCTGTAAAGCACCAGTTCCATTGGCAGCAAAATAGCCCCACAGCATAATACTACCACCACCGTGCTTGACGGTAGGCATGGTGTACTTGGGGTTAGAGGCCTCACCTTTTCTCCTCCAAACATATTGCTGGGCATTGTGGCCAAACAGCTCAATTTTTGTTTCGTATGACCACAGAACTTTCCTCCAGAAGGTCTTATCTTTGTCCATGTGATCAGCAGCAAACTTCAGTCGAGCCTTAAGGTGCTGCTTTTGGCAGCCTCTCAGTCCATGGAGATGCAAAACACGCTTGACTGTGGACACTGACACCTGTGTTCCAGCAGCTTCTAATTCTTGGCATATCTGCTTTTTGGTGATTCTCGGTTGAATCTTCACCCTCCTGACCAAATTTCTCTCAGCAGCAGGTGATAGCTCGCATTTTTTTCCTGATCGTGGCAGTGACAAAACAGTGCCATGCACTTTATACTTACAAACAATTGTTTGCACCGTTGCTCTTGGGAACTGCAGCTGCTTTGAAATGGCTCCAAGTGACTTTCCTGACTTGTTCAAGTCAATGATTGTTCAAGTCAATAATCACTCACAAGAAATTGCTAATTCGTGTTGCTGTATGTATATTTTTGACCCAGCAGATTTGATCACTTTTTCTGTTAACCCATAATAAAGTCATAAAAGAACCAAACTTCATGAATGTTTTCTGTGACAAAGAAGTATCTGTTCCAATCACTCTATCAGAGAAAAATCAGAGTTGTAGAAATAACTGGAAACTCAAGAGAGCCATGACATTATGTTATTCACAAGTGTATGTAAACTTTTGACCACAACTGTATATTTTCTCGTATTGACTGTTTGACTGTTTGTATTACTCTAACACACCCGATATAAAATAAATAGCATTTAATGTCATAGTTTAAGAAAAACAAGCAGAATATTTTTGATATTATGGACAGTTGGACTTGAAATGATTAGAAATTGCAGCGCCAAGACAACGGGCAGATACGAAATGTGCAAACTTCCTAACTACCTCACATCTCTCCTGTCATTCAAATCCAGTAACTACAAAACACGATCATCCAACTACTTAACCCGAAACATTCCACTCACACGCACTAATGTTGGCAGAACTGGCTTTAGCTACTATGCTCCTCTTAAATGGAACGAATTGCAATCTACTCTTAAACTACAGTCAATCATTCATCTTGGTGATTTTAAATCTCCTTTGTCTGATGTTTTTACTGATTATTGTAACTGTTTCCGTTAGTGTATTTTGTGTTGTTTGATACTTGTGAATGTTTTTTGGTGCTCAGGCCTTTCTTGTAAAAGAGATATTAATCTCAATGAGACTGCCTGATCAAATAAAAATTAAGGGCAGAACAAATACGGGACGCTTTCTCACCACAGAAGCCCAACGCATGCGTCACGCAGCTGACTGAGCAAGGTTGACGCAGGTGATAGGCAATATATAAGTAATCTGCTCTTATGGACAGTCCAGAACAAATGGCGGGACATCTTGTCTTGCCACGAGGAACATCTGATACGGAGGAACCCCGGAAACAAGAAGTCACGTGGCGCTGAGGATGGCAAAATCCTTAACTCCCATTGCCCTGACAACATTAACGCCCGATTTCTCCTGTCCAACAGACAATAATCCTAATCAAAGCCCAAACACACCCTTCTTCCGGACCACAGCCCGCCTCACCAGAGCTTTTAAAAGACTGAATGTTTAACAAATCGTTGTCATTTTTCTTGGGAATCTTTTGTTGAGTTGTGATATGGTGACCCTGGATCCAGTTTTCCTCATTGCCTGGGTCTCTCTGTGCTGTATGATTGCTGTCGACTTGGAATAAATTGTCAACTTGTGTTTCGAAGCATTTTTCCACCTTTTAAAATAGAGTTAGTACAAGGGGTTAAGACTAAGGTGAATGCATGGAGTTTGGCCTTTTGGCCGGGTTGTCGGATTTCCACCGGCCCGGGTCATTAGACTTGCGCTGGCGCGATTCCGGCGGTTCGGCTGGCGTGATTACAGCAATCTGGCTAAAAGGTCAAATTCCTTCACTACCAAAATCTTCGACCATAACTGTCCCAGTTAACTCTATGGCTGCCGTTGAAAGCACTCGACACCAAATCCATTAAGACTGGGAAAGGCGAATGAACGTTCGTTTATTTGAAATCAGAGCATTCACAGTCACTTTTTCCAATTTTTGGGGCATTTACAGGTCACTTTCTGTTCATTTTAGGGCATTTACAGGTCACTTCCTGTTGATTTTGGGGCATTTACAAGTCACTTCCTGCTGATTTTGAGTCACTTTGTATTCAGAACCCAAAATCAACAGGAACTGACTTGTAAATGTAAACCAAACCAGGAAGACTGGCTGTGAATGCTCTAGTTTCATTGCCATTGAAAGCGCTAGACGTCTAAACCAGTCAAAATGAATAGGACAACTAATGCCGTCAACGGCAGCCAGTGATCTAACTTAGACACTGTTTGAATAGAAACTTTCTGTGGCAACCAGTTGGCTACTTTTTTTTGTTTTAAACATGACACTATTTTATAACGATTTCTCGATTCTTGTCGAAAGCATATCAACAACCTTTTGGGATACAAAGTATCGCAATACAGTGAATAGTGATCTCTCGTTCTTTGCGGTTAATGGGGACCAGAACCCGCCGCGATAAGTGAAAAACTGCGAAGTAGTTGTAGTTTAAAAAAAAAAAATTTTTTTTTTAACTTTTATGTACATACAGTATATATTTTAATAAATGTTTTTTAAGCAGTTCAAATGTGTTTTAAACATGTTATTGTCCCAAATTATGGGGGGGGGGGGGGGGGTGAAAATAAGCGATTGACTCGGGACAGCTCATTTATTTACTTTTTTTAATTGAAATAAAAGCCTCCATACACTAAGGGTGCAAAGTTTGTTGCGCGAAGTAGCGAGGGATCACTGTATATCATATTTTCAATTTATTCTCATACCCCTTCAGTGTATTTATGTGGCTCATTTAGAACGATGTTTACTTTAAGATTTGCTTGACTATAACTCATATGTTTTGACATATACTAACTGTGCAATAGAAGATGATATCTTGACACTTGTTTTTCCGGTTCATCAAATCTCTTTAAGATGATGTACAAGACAGCCCGAATGGTTTGTAAATTGACAACAGGCTAGAAGAAGGGAGTTTTTCATGGGAAAGAATTCCAGTAGCCGTAGCGAAAGGCTTGCCAAAAGGAAAAGGTTAGGCCCCGAAGGCTTCTGGCAGGTGTTAAGTCTCTGTTATCCATCTAGATGCTAACTAAAAACATGAGAATCTATTAGCTTAAGAGACAGGCTGTAATATTTTGTTTATACTGGATGACAGCATATAAAGCCATTCTGAGGAGGTATTTTCAAGACACAGCCAAGATGAAATGAAGCTTGCAAACAAACATGACATGACAACACTCTGTTCAACCCCCACCACCCTCCAGTAAAACGCTCTGTATGTCGTCCTGGCAGGCGCGACTTTCTTCTGACACAACACATCTAAATAAAAATGCAGGTTCACTGATGGATGAATGATGTTTTATTTGTGAGGCCTTGATAAATTAAGCAATAGGGTCTTTAAATTTTACCTCCCTTCTGGATTGTGTGCCCACATCCCCCACCTATCCCTATACACTCCTGTTCAACACGGCATTAAAGTCACTCATGGTATAATCTGATTGCGTGACATGTTGACCTCATTGCAGGGGTCCTCTTTTAGCTGTGCTCTGCCGCTCAATTAGAGGGACGTTTAATGTCATTTCATGTAATGGAATTGCTTCTCTTAACAGATCAGTTGTGGGAATGATGAAAGTGGGGCCAGCGTCACATGAAGCGAACATAGGAAGGAACTAAAACAACATACGAGCGCGCAGTCGCAAAAGAGGAACAACAATGAAGATTGAGGTTGTCCAGGCTTCTGGGCAAAAGGATTAGATGGGAGATTAAACTCCAAAAAGAAAGAATAACATGACAATAAAAAAAAATAAAAATACAAGGACGCTCCGAATGACACAAAAGAAGCCGAGAAGCACACACACATACAGAATTCGTGTAAGCAGCCAGGTGGGAGAGAAGTGACTACCACGTGAAACTAAAAGTGTAGTGCTGAAACGATTAATCGATTAATTTGATTAGAAAAAAGCTACGAATCAAATTTTGCTGCTTTGAGTATTCGTTTAATTGGCGTTGCGTTGTAATGGTTTGTTTTGAAAGTGTTTGCATTTAGTTGTACTGATTTATGTGGATACACTGCCCTCTAGTAGCAACAGTGAATATGACATAACTTATTTAACATGGCTGGCTGAATCCAGCTGCTCCCTGTTAAGACCAACAGGTTTTTTGTTTTTTTTTTATTATTGAGCTAAAATGTTTTTTTAAATGCAGTTTTTATTTATTTTATGGGTATATTTACCGTAATTTCAAAATACGACAACATGACAGCAACGCAAACGAACTCACGGCGGATTTTCTTGTGTGAGAAATCAACACAGGTTTCCAAAAAGTTGGTACAGTTGGTGAAACAATGAAAAAAGTGATGCTTACCTTTGAAATGAAGATGCAAATTATAGAAAAATATGAGCGTGGGGTGCGCATCCGTGAGCTGGCTCAACAATACAGCTCCACTGTCCTCTTCCGACCACCGTTCGCCAGTCTTTATAAGTTAAGGTGACAATTATTATTGTGGTAACATCGCCAAAGAAATCGCCAGCTTCGTCACGTTTTTATCATTTATTTAAGAACTTATTCAACACAAAACGCCCATTGCCCTCCGCAGTTGACTGTGCTCTCAAGAAAACGAAAGTATTATCTCTACCGCACTGACCTATCTCACTGTGACGTCAGCCCCGCGGTGCATTCAGGTACAGCAAAAAGTGTCCGCCACATTAGAATCCAATTTGTTACATTATTAACGGAATCATTTTTATTTTATTATTATTATTATTAATATTATTATTATCATTATTATATTATTCTGATTTTTATTAATAACTTATTTATTTTGCTATGTTTAATTGCCATTTATAATAATTGTACCAGCAGTATTTATTATGGATTTAGTGTAGGTTTTTGGGTGTGGAACGAATTAATGGAATTTTAATGTATTCCTATGGGAAAATCCTGCTCGACATACGACCATTTCGACTTACAAACAAGGTCTTGGAACGAATTAACTTCGTATGTAGAGGTACCACTGTATACGTATGCGGCGATCCGTTGCCGACCATTACGGTACCTGACGTCACCATTTTGTTTCGGTAATACTTCACTCTGATCGGCCGAATGATTTCGTCTGTGTAAATTCTGCTTTTTTTCACTCTTCATAAAGCACAGAATTTAGTTTCTCATTTGAGTCAATGTTTATTGCTGCTCCGCAACTCGGACCATAACAAACGTAACAACACAGACTTCCTGTGTGTGTCCGTCAACTATATCTGCCCTTCGCGAAACTCAAACCCAAATAACAATAGTTCCTATTGTTACTGTCGTGTCTGTATTATCTTGTCTTGAAAAAAACTAGAATACTTCGAGTGCCGTGTTCAACGTGTTCTTTCTTTCAATGAACTTAAATGCCGACAGTCCGGTTTTAATGCGGCGCTCTTTTGTCTAGCCTCAGCGGCCCTCTGGCTCATAGACAATCACAACATAGATATGTTAATACAGCAGCATGGATCCACCAGTGCCATGACATAGAACAACATAACATAGAATACTAATATGTCACAGTGTCGACAGCGATGAGCTCTCTCGGATTTCCGACTTACGTTCCCACTTTCATTTTACCGTATCAATCCATGGAGGAAACATTTATTTATCATGGTGAAACGAGCAAGTTATAAAGTATAAAGTTTAAAAGAAAAGTCACATCAGTTTTGTTTTCTCCAAGATTCTGGTAAATTGGAGAAGTTATCAAATCATATTATTACGGTAGATATTGTCAGTTTATGGTAATGTTTTGAACTACCAATATGCTATGCTTGTGCTGTGTTTCACCAGTCAGTAAAATAACATTTCTGTATCTGTACACGAGCTCTGTTTTCTTGTATTCTTCTATTTATTGGTGCTAAAATTAGGGTGCGCGTTATAAACAGGTACAATAATTTCCCCTAGATTTTACAATTAAATTTGGGGTGCGCATTATACTCGGGTGCGCCTTATATTCGGGAAGTTACAGTAGCTGTTTTCGTGGGGATATTTGTTTGAACAATTTGTTAAGAGCATTTAAAAAAAAAAGATAGCATTTTTATAGCTATTAAGTTAGCCAATGGTTCTGTTGTTGTACTTAGATCCTCATTTATTGATTTATTTTTTAATACGGTTTGAGGCTAAGATCAGGAGGGGGACACGTCTGGCAGTGCAGGATTTGAGTCCCTGGCGGCGCATTGTGTTACTGATCGTAGCCTTTGTTACTGTGGTCCCAGCTTTCTGTAGGTCATTCACTAGGTCCCACCGTGTGGCTCTGGGATTTTTGCTCACTGTTCCTGTTATCATTTTGACGCCAGGGGGTGAGATCTTGCATGGAGCCCCAGATCGAGGGAGATTATCAGTGGTCTTGTATGTCTTCCATTTTCTAATAATTGGTCCCAAAGTTGATTTCTTTACACCAAGCGTTTTACCTATTGCAGATGCAGTCTTCCCAGCCTGGTGCAGGTCTACAGTTTTGTCTCTGGTGTCCTTCGACAGCTCTTTGGTCTCGGCCATAGTGGAGTTTGGAGTGTGACTGACTGAGGTTGTGGACAGGTGTCTTTTATACCGATAATGAGTTAAAACAGGTGCCATTATTACAGGTAACGAGTGGAGCCTCTTTAGACCTCGTTAGAAGAAGTTAGACCTCTTTGACAGCCAGAAATCTTGCTTGTTTGTAGGTGACCAAATACTTATTTTCCACTCTAATTTGGAAATAAATTCTTTAAAAAACAAACAATGTGATTTTCTGTTTTTTTTTTCCACATTCGGTCTCTCATGGTTGAGGTTTACGCATGTTGACAATTACAGGCCTCTCTGATCTTTTCAAGTAGGAGAACTTGCACCATTGGTGGTTGACTAAATACTTACTTGCCCCACTGTATGTTCCGGGAGGTCACATGGGCCACCCATCTTATCGCTCTGCGCCCCCTGTGGGGGCGCGCCCCACTATTTGAGAAGTACTGCTTTAGCCTTTAAAGGTCTGTGCTGAGTGATCATCACACACTGAATGTAACTTGTAGCGTTCACCTTAACATTAGCATTTAGCGTGGTAAGTGTCGTGTTAAACTCTTGGAAACTTTTTACATACAGTTCGTGGCCTCCAAATGAGTTTAATTCTTGAAAAAATGTACTGTTTTCCTGATTGTGTATTATTATCACAAAGATGGTGACGTCCTCGTACTCTCACAACAGTGGTTCTTAACCTGGGTTCAATCAATCCCCAGGGATTCGGTGAGTAATTCTAAGGGGTTTGGCGAAGGTAAAGAAACGCAAAGCAATATTTCGCGTGGTGATTAAATCTAGGCAAAATGGCTTTTTAGACCAGGTTTTGGACTGGTTTGCTCCCAATTTACAGGCTTAATCAATTTCTTTTAACTGCTAGTCCTCAATCTGATGGGAGGAGGAACTGGTTTGTTCGGTGGAAGGTTGACTCGTACTTGTGATGAGGGAATACAACAGACCAATGGGCAGTGTGGTCTGAAATTCTGACCTGTTTATAAAACATGTTGTCGAAATAAATTTTGAATGGGAATTTGCTATTAGCTAGCTAGCTCAAATATATCGGTTTTGAATTTGGAAAAAAATGCTTTGTTATCGACTTCCGAAGGGTTTGGTGAATGTGAATGAGAAACTGGGGTTCGGTACCTTTAGCAAGATTAAAAGCCACTGCTCTACAATTACGTGCTCGTCTGTCAATGCTCATTCCAAAATGTTAGAAACCGTAATTTGTTTATTTTTTAACTAAAACTTTAGAATTTTAAAGAAACAAAAACATTTGGAGTAATTTTTGACCAAAACTAGACGAAATTTGTCTTGAGTTTTTGTTGACTAAAACTAGAAAAAAAGGCCAACACAAAAAAAGGCCAACACATTTTAAAATAACAAAAATATGACTGAAACTAATGAGTATTTTCATCCAAAATACTAAGATGAAAATTAACAGGTCTGCCAAATAGAATAATGGCATTTTCTAAATGGCTAAACTGGTAGCTAACATTCGCGTTACAGAATGCTATCTCATTGATTGTCTGAACCTTTAATCCCAGCAACTAGTAAATTAGCTCACTTTTAACACTGGAACAAACGGGTTTTTTTGGCCACAAAGATATACCAGAAAGGCGTCAAATGACCCCGATACCAAACTGTCAAACAATAAACCACTCAAACAAGCAATAAAGCAGCCTAGGTCTGTACGGGGAGGGGGCACTATGGATAGCTGCAATTAGCATCTTGCATACCTTTTCAAAAGTTTGGGGTTGCTTTGACCCCAAACTTTTCTATTGTACATAATGAAAAATCGCATATAATACTCTACGGAAGTCTATTTTAAATCCAGACTTGTTAATTCCTGAGTTAGAGTAAAAATGATGAGCGGGCCATGTGGCACAAAACTACGACTAGCATCCAGAACTGTCGCTAAACCAGACTGTCTACATTTTAGAAAATTGAGTGTGAGAATATCTGGGACAAATCCCATCAAGCACCTTTACTTTGCCTTGACAAGTCCCACATTCAGCTGTCAAGGTTCACAGTTTATTATGTTGAAGCACACAATGACCAAAGAACTTTCCACAGCAGCTCAAACAGCTGTTTTGTCACAGCAAACACAAGCTTCGGTATACATTACATTCTGTAGGCCAGACATGTCCAAAGTCCGGCCCGGGGGCCAAATGCGGCCCGTGGTCAAATTTCATCTGGCCCCAAGCCTATGTCATAAAATCAATAACGTCTGGCCCGGACACAGTCTTAATAAATTGGTCAGCAGTACTGCTACCAGCATATGAAGTAGCTTACACACTAAATGCTGCTCCTCATTTACCCACTAAAATGCAGCAGCACTCTAAGCAACATTACCCTGTGTGACCCTTTACTTCACAATTTTCTAAAATGGCGACAATCAACAAAAAAAAGAAAGTTGACTGCGACGGCCGACGGGTAGGAAGGATAGGTGGAAATTGGACTATTTCTTCACTAAAATACACAACGACTGTGTCTGCCTCATTTGCAAAGAGACAGTCGCTCTTTTTAAAGAGTTCGATGTGAGGCGATATTACCAAACAAGACACGCTGACATGTACAACAAGATTACAGGGAAGATACTCAGTGAGACATTGAAGCAACTAGAACCTAGTTTAATTTCTCATCAGCAGTATTTCGCAAGTGCCCAAGAGTTGTAAGAGAACACCACAAAGGCTAGTTGCGAGATGGTTGAAATTGTTGAAATTATGAATTTTAAAAAAATGATAAAGCAAATGTGACACACAGAATGGATTGTTAAAATTTGCTTAAATATATTGTTCTACGTAAAGGACATCAACCAAGGTCGGCCCCCCACATTTTTACCACACCAACTCTGGCCCCCTTTGCAAAAAGTTTGGACACCCCTGCTGTAGGCAAACTGCAGCTTTTGGAAGATGTAAAAAGGCTGTCCACCCGATTGCCTGCTTGAGCGGTCCACTGTCTGACAAGCAACAACTGTTTTGTCCAACTGGACAAGCCTATCCGGAAGGGGGAGAGAAAATGACCTCTAAAGGTGTTCATTGCCTCAGACAACCATCCAATGGCACCTTTCTGTCTCCATACAGTTTACACACACATACAGTATGTATGAGACATACTGTAAGTCTGACCACAGTATGGTTCCATGCATGAAGTTTAAATTTTTTTTTTTTTTTTTTTTTTCAAAAACTGACTAGTATGTTCCATTTGGTTTTCACAGAGGATAGAACTGGAAGAACTGAAGGGACAACTAAACACTTAAAAAGAAAAATCACATTCTGTCAATGGTTTGGTCTATTTTCTGGTGGCTTTTTCACCACAACCTATCTTCTGGGCTTGAAAGTGACAACAGGCCAGCTAGAATAACACCAGTTTACCCTTCACCAATCAGCCAAGGCACCCCTACCCTGCAAACACTCAAGATGCTAATTGGAGCAATCCAATCCTGTGGTTTTACGAGTGTGAATGGGAATGACTAATGCCAACCATAGTGCTCACAAAAGATATGCTGATTCGGATCAGATGATCCTTGTCTGGTTACAAAGTGATTTGTATCAACTGATCCACCCTTGGTAGTTCTAGTGTTAAATCATTATGGTTACTACTTGTGTAGCTTTATTTCCTCCACACCTATTTTAAATCTTTTCACCTTCTTTACTGGTTAACCGAAAATGACAAAGAACCGCACGGATTCTGGGACATCGATGACAAAAGAACAATGTCAAAGTACAAGCAATTTCAGCAGCGATTTTTATGTTTTACAGATGACTTCCTTGTTCTCAGAGAATTATGCTCTTGGCAGAGGTAATCGGATCATTTGACACCTACAGCGTGTAAACAATGTAATTATATGTTTTAGTTCTCCATCACCAGCTATCAAAACTGCGCCTAGTGAGTTGTATGACTCGTTTTTGTTTTTTTATATATTAAATCACTTGATAGCTTTGTCGCCTAAGCCACAAAATAAAAAGACAACAGACGCAAATATGAACAGATGGTGGAGATGATCTGTTGCTCTTTGGAGACGACAGACTGAACGCCAAACAGTGACGAGACACATGATAGCGGAATAGCTTCTGTGCGCACATGATGGCCGGTATTTATGAAACTAGCAATGAATTATCATGGCAGAGACATGTGAGTAGGTGTGGCATCTTTAACTGGTTTAAGGACATATTGAGGACATTTTCTGCGGGTTTACACAACATTGCGTGAGAAGGGAAGGGTATCCGGTGGATCCAATTGCCCTCTGTAAGTGCGGCAGCGCTTGAATGAATGTGGCCTTTGAGTGGCAAGAGGCCAGAAGACAGTCTGCACTTATACTGTATCTGTGAAAAAAGGCCCAATGCGACTTCAAACTGCTACAATTATATTACCCTCCTCCTCCCACCTCTGTGCCTTTTTCTTTCTCCCTCGCTGTCTCTTGCTCAGTCTCCATGAGTCAGGAGGAAGGATTCTCCAGTGAGCTTTTGTTTACACTCATATTACTCATGTGTGTACTGTCACGTTTCACTGCATCAATTTCCGTTTCATTTCTTTAAAGTTGTTGTTGCTGTATGATTCAGGCCTGTACGCTAAGCTTTTTCATCAGGAGCACAGGTGCTCGCAAATTTAAAAAAATATTAAGAGCACAATTTTTTTTGATAGCTAATAGTGCACTTTTATTATTAACACCAAATATTGTACAAATACACATACTACAGCAGTTGGACAAAATCATGGGAACATCTTAAAAAATAAACAAAAACTGTGGTGTAGGTTTTGTGGCAATTACAGCTTCAATTCTCCGAGGTATTTACTCATACAGCTTGTGAATTGTTTACAAAGTAATTTTAAGCCATTTTTCACCCTCCAACTCTTTTAGAAACGATGGCGGTGAAAATGGACGTCTTTAGTTGAATCTCTAAAACTGACCATAAACACTCAATAATGTTGAAATCTGGGGATTGTGCCGGCCATACAAGATGCTCAACTTCATTAGAATGTTCCTCATGCATAGACTTCACTATCAGTTGATGGGAAACGGGGCGCGGGGCTGCGCCATAGGGGGCCTATTTTCAAAAACTTTTTATTCAAACATTTTCAAAACCAAAGCGGCTAGTGACCTAAACCCAAAACAGGCACCTACCTCCCTGAGGCATATATGGGTGTACGTTAGCAGGGGCATCAAAATAATTCAAAGCCGTTCCCTAGGCAAGGCAAGGCAAATTTATTTATATAGCACAATTCAACACGAGGCAATTCAAAGTGCTTTACATCACATGAAGATCATAAAAATCACATTTAAATCAACACAATGTAAAAACCAAGACAAAAGATCGCATTTAATCACAGAATAAAAATAAATAAATAAAAATAAAACAAAAATAAAACAAAAACAACTACTAATAATAATAATTGAAATCAGCAATGGAGATAAGCACAAGAGGAATAGAAAGCAGGTAGATTGAAATATATAGACAGTTATGGATATGCAGTGCTAAACAAAAGCGTTTTTAGCCCTGATTTCAAAGAGCTAACAGTTTGAGCATACTTCAGACGTTCGGGTAACTTGTTCCAGAGGTGAGGAGCATAATAACTAAATGCTGCCTCACCCTGCTTGGTTCTTGTTCTTGGAACATGCACAAGACCGGTTCCAGACGACCTTAGGGGTCCAGATGTCTCATAGGAATCTAACAAGTCAAGCATGTATTTTGGTCCAAGGCCATTAAGTGTTTTGTAGACGAGCAGTAGTATTTTATAGTCTATCCTTTGACTCACTGGAAGCCAGTGTAGCGATTTCAAAACCGGTGTAATGTGGTCCAGCTTCCTTGTATTTGTGAGGACTCTGGCTGCAGCATTCTGTACTAGCTGCAGCTTCCCGACTGATTTTTATCAAGACCTGTAAATATACCGTTGCAATAGTCCAATCTGCTGAAAATGAATGCATGCATAAGTTTTTAATAAAATCCTGATTATTTTTTATATAACAAAACTTAAAATGGCCATAAAATTCTCAGATTTTACGCGGAATGCACAAAAATCACCAAATGCAGAGATAATCACCTATATTTTCAGGATCAATAGCAATATTTAACATATCATATAGGTTTTAGCCCGAAATAGCGACTTAATTTTTTTTTTATTTAGTGCAATTTTGACAAGTTTTATACAGCTATTAAATCAATCAATTTTCACATATTGCCTCAGCACCTCTTTCCTCTTCATTGTTTTTAGATTGAAATGTTGCCTAAAATACGGTAAAACGCGTAAAAGCTAGTTTTTTTTGTATGAATGCAGAAATGTCTAAATTACTAGTGTTTTGCAAAAAAACGGCAGTTGGTTGGAAATGACCTGATTATTCGAATGTAAAGTTACGCTATTGTGATAGATACAAAATCCAATCTGGCAGCCATCACAAAACAAAGCCTTTTAAATTAAAAATACTTGTAAATAAACACATAAATCCCGGAATTTCTATCGATCTGAACATAAAACAGTCTAGATTCTTGGGTAAAATAAAAAATAATAAAAACGGGCAGTTATTATTCATTTTATGCAAATATTTAAAAAGTTACGCTAATTTTTTCCATTCATTTTTTTCACAACATTTCAAAGCACATGCAAGGTGCTATTTTATACAATAATTACCTTGAATCCTTGACCAACTCACTCGAGACACTCCTGCCTGCTTGTATGCACTAAAACTTTTGTCCTGTTTCCACCTAAATCCAGCATATGTTTGAGTTTATCGGAATGAAAGCTGACATGACGCTCTGCCTGGCCCGGCCCCCTAACTGAAGCCGTGGTGCAATGTCTTTAGGAGCTGTCTCGTCAACTGACAGTGAAGTCTATGCGTCATGCCGTTGTTCAATGATTATGATGCCAATATTTTTGGTGTTTCCATTATTTTGTCCAACTTCTGTGTATTTGTATCTAAAGGCAAAAAACAAATCGTTGTCAAATTTCTTATAGTCAGTTATAGTCTTATAGTCAGCTTATCGTTTTCGTCATTTTATTTTTTTCATGACTGTGGTCAAGCCCGCCTCCTGCGTAAAAGCAGAGTTCAAGCTAGGCGCTAACGCTAATGCACAGCTACATCGCTGCCGCTCTTGCTCTTTGCTGACGTAATTGCTGCATGAATTCCGATTTGGGAGACTTGACAGACCACCGCCACATTCTGGAAAAATGTGTATCAGTTCTCATATAAACCACATATGAACTTGACCCCGATCAGTTTTGAAACGGTCTACTTTTGTGCAACTTGTCCCGTTCAACTGTCAAGTTAATGCCTCACTCGAGTCAGACATAGACTTAATTATGATATTGACGGGACACATCCCCTGACACTGCGCCACGCCCACAAGTAGGGAGCCGTCCCACACTCCGATTCAGTCAGTCGAAGTCGGTCGCATTTGTTCTCAAACACACGCAGTGATCCATCGCCGGATTTAAATTGAAAAAGTACGAAAGCTGTACCGAATACAAACAGGAAGGATTGTCTCAGGAGTGATTTGTTTGAGGATTCAAGGTCATTATTATATTTTTTGTACCATACATGCATTTTGAAAGGTTGTGAAAAAAATTAATGGAAAAAATTAATTGCTAAGCATTGGCGTCATAATTCGCAATATTTACGTAAAATAAACGCTAACTACCCAGTTTTTTGCTTTTGACCAAGAATGGAGACTGTTTTACGTCCATATCTATAACAAATTCAGGGATTTAAGCATTTATTCACAAGAATTTTCAAAGTAAAAAGCTCTTTGTCTGTATTTCCACTCGGTCAGCTTTGACGGAGATAGGCCTCCTATTAATCGGCCCCGCACCCAGTGTCCCGTCAATATATTATGAAGTCTATGAGTCCGAAAAACACTTAAAAATCAGATTCACACATTAAGATCTGTGGTCTGAACCTAGCCTTAGAGAATAAAGGATGCGAGATTTAAGCTTAAAATGACTAAAAAAAATTAAAGTCTTCTGCTTTTTGTTTCTTCGGGGGGTTGAGCAAGGGCTGGAATAGGTCACTACACTTGCACGCACAATAAAAAAAGACAAAAAGCACATGTTGTGTTTCTCTTTGATTTGTCTTTTCATGCAGTCTTGGAATAAACGATCCATAAACATGCTAGAAGACAAAAGAAAAAAATAACAGTGTGCAGTAAAGAAAAATTCCCGACATATTGTTCTGTCTTTAACACATAGTTTCTTGAAGTCTTCACGTAAATTGTATATGGATATAGTTTTACTGTAGATAATTTATACGATAAAGCTGAAAATTTATCTATGAGCTTTCAGAAAGAATACAGAAAGCCATTCGGCATAAATCCACAAAACGATAACCCTTCTTTGACCTATGATGGTAAAACCTGCAATTCTAAGTAACTGCCTCTCAAACTGGGTTATCTATATCTTGGAGCCCACAGTGCATTTTTCCCCTCGGAAAATCAAATAAGGCCTGCCGGCAAACATCTGAGAGGAAAGAAAACGCATGGAGGGAGCATTTGGTTCCAAGTAAAGCAGACATTTAAGTG
Source organism: Corythoichthys intestinalis (assembly GCF_030265065.1). NCBI lineage: Eukaryota > Metazoa > Chordata > Actinopteri > Syngnathiformes > Syngnathidae > Corythoichthys > Corythoichthys intestinalis. The sequence continues at coordinate 28,094,369 of NC_080414.1, read as the reverse complement.
ACATTGGTACAGCAGCGTGTCTGCATGCACAGCTGTAGTTTGAACTTACTGTATATCACAGATGGAGGAATACGATGCTGCTGCCAGTTAGACGGACATGTGGATGTAAGTTAGCTTTGATTTGTAGCTATATTTACACCAACATCCAACTCTGATGCAGCCTGTCACATCAACATCTTTTTTGTGTTTATGATGTTTCCCAGTCAGGAAACTAGGTTAGACTGGCTTTTATCACTGTTAATTTGTCAAACTGCTCTGTAAAACTTTTGACCACTGAGTTTTGGGTACCGTTCAACAACAAAAAAATACATTTGCCAATATATTTATTTTGTAATATACAGGCGTATACGGCCCGCCTCCACATTTGGTCAGGCCCCCTGAACAATACCAGAGAGCATTTAGATTTTTTTTTTTTTTTTAATTTTCCCAATAGTGTTTTTATTTCCTGGCTTTTTTCTGTGAAGAACCCAGAGAGGGTTATTTGGTTATTATCTATTTAATTAATAGTGTTATTATTATATTATATTATATTATATTATATTATATTATATTATATTATATTATATTATCATTTTTATTTTATTTACTTTTGTTCCGTGAAGAATCCAGAAAATGTTATTTGATTGTGGCTTTCTGAAAAACAATAAATTTTCACATTTAGGCACTCCTGCAATCGTCACACTTTTTCTGTTTCAAACTGACCCCGGCCCCTCATCAGAGAAGGGAAAAGTTATGTGGCCCTCAAAGGAAAACGTTTGGGGACCCCTGTTTTAAGAGGTAAAAAGTAACAAAATAATCCAGAAATACAATGTCATTGCCAAAAGATACAAAAGTATATATGTTCTATATTCCGCAAAAGCCGGAAATAAGCGAAAAAACGCGAAATAGCGCCCAACCAAAAATATTTGTGTGTTCAACGTATTTATTCAGATTTAGCATTGGAAAGGGATGCATATAAGACATGTTTTTTCACTTTTTTTCCCAAAGTATAATTAAAAAAAAAACTTATGTGTGTACATATACATATATATATATTATATTTTTTATTTTATTATTATTTTTTTTTAATAAATGTTTTTTAGGCACTTCATTTGTAATAATTATGATCAGTTTTAAACATGTTACTGCCCCACCGAATTATTTTTAAACAAGAATAAAGTAGAAAAATGCTTGTCTTTATTAAATGCTTCATTGAGTGAGACCACTCAAATCGGCTCAAGCTGCTCAGTTAAAATCAGTTGCCACAACAACTGTTTAATAAGATAAACAATGATTGACGCATGTGGCGCTTTGAAGTTTTGTCTTCAAAGTGTCTCTGGCAAGATCAAACTTTAACGTCTGTCAATCATCGTGAACTTTATTAACCAACTCCAGTGCACTGCCAAGGGCAAGAAAAGCAGCAGGAGGGAGAGGAAGACTACGTGATCGGATCGGGACAGCTCATCTGTATTCTTTTTTTTTTTTTTTTTTAATTGAAAAAAAATCTGTGATGGACTGAGGACGCAAAATTTGAAGCACAAAGTAGCAAGGGATCAATGTACTGTCAAAAGTACAGTAATGTAACACGGCACTTTTGTTCAAATAAAAACAAACAAAAAACATTTTTTCCCAGTATCGGATCAGGTCTCGGTCTTCAAATTCTCAAAATAACGTCACGTGGACTCGGGTGCAAAAATATGCGATCGGGACATACCTAATATTTGAAATAACTTACAAAATATTACGAATGACGCACTGCAGTTTTCAACCACTACAAGCCACAATAATTATGAAATGGAATTTATTAGACTGCTGAAATGTCAATGACACGTGGGAAAGACCTTTGAATTTGTTAATGTCGACATGCACAGCCAAAGAAAGCATCAAAATCAGTTAGGTCAAGAAATGCGCCACTACGAATCAACGATGATTGAGAAATAATAGGAGTGGTGCATGAAAAATAGACACTGGTGTGACCACATCCAGCTCAATACACTGTATGAAAACAAGGACTTAAACTCAGTGCTCTGACTGTATGCGTGTGTGTGATGCATATTTAAAACATTTGCAATTTGATGATGAAAACAAACCCTGGCACATTAGCATGGAGAATTTCCTTGCTCCGCACGCAAACTTAGAATAAGGGAGGGCTCTACGGCGAGTGTGTGTGTGTATGCGCGCGAGTGTGAAGCTGGGGGCGAAAAGCTAGCAGCTGTTTAAATTCAGCGCTCTCTGCAACATGCCAATTTAAACATGATCCTCATGGAAGGAGAAAGAATTTGACACACTCGCCACCTCTTTCTGTCACTTTCTATATTCTTTACAATATTTCAAAAAGAAACTATAAGGCGCTTTATGTATTTTTTTGGTTGACTTGAAATCTGAAATAACTTTTCTTGGCAGCTCATAGGACTGGTACGAAACATTTGATCTGGTGTCATGTGCGTTCTGTAGCCGGTCATTTGGTTGTGCCTGTGATAAATCATCATATTAGCACTGATGCCTGGACGGTGCATGAGTTTGATGTCCGTGGCGCCAAGTCTAACAGGGTCACAAACACACGGGAACTTAGAATGACTCATAACAGCTTAACAGTAACCACACTCTTCACTTACAGTGGATGTAAAAAGTTTGCACACCTCTGTTCAAATGCCAGGTTTCTAAGATATCACAAAATGGACCGGGATTAATCCTTTAAAAACGTTTTCATCATTTATACAGTGGTATGAAAAAGTATCTGAACCTTTTGGAATTTCTCACATTTCTGCATAAAATCACAATCAAATGTGATCTGACCTTTGTCAAAATCACACAGATGAAATAACGGTCTGCTTTAACTAAAACCACCCAAACATTAATAATTCAAATAATTCAAAAAACCGAGGCACTCAAGAAGTACAAAAATAAAAAGCCTTTATTCAGTCATGGCTTTGTATAAATTCAAAAATGCTGACATGTTTCGGCCGTGCAGGCCTTCATCAAGACAAACAGTGACTCTGCTCAGACCATCTCTTAAAACTAGTGAACAATTGTAAGTTCAGCATATTCAGGTGAACTCTCTTCACCTGATTGGGGTCAAAGGGCAGATCAATTAGGAGCAGCAGAGGAAAAAACATCCCAATAGCAGACCATCACAAATAGGAAAAGGAGGGGGAAAAAAAAAATGTTTACAAATTTTTACATACAACCCAGGACCTTTAAAGATGACTTCTCAAAAAAAAAAATTTCACCCAAACATTTACAGGTTTTCATATTTTAATGAGGATAGTATGCAAACAATGACAGAAGGGGCAGAAATAAATATATAAATGTTTTGTGCCCCCTCCCTTTGGCAGCAATAACTTCAACCAGACGCTTCCTGTAGCTGCAGATCAGTTTGGCACATTGATCAGGACTAATATTGGCCCAGTCTTCTCTACAAAACTGAGGTAGTTCAGTCAGATTCCTGGGATGTCCAGCATGAATCACTGTCCTTAGGTCATGCCACAACATCTCAATGGGGTTCAATTCTGGGCTTTGACTTGGCCACTCCAGGACGTGTATTTTATTCTTCTGAAACCATTCTGAAGTTGATTTACATCTGTGTTTTGGATTATTGTCTTGTTGCAGCATCAATCCTCTTTTTAGCTTCAACTGTCTGACAGACGGCCTCAGGTTTTCCTGCAAAACATCCTGATAAACCTTTGAATTCATTCTTCCATTAAGGATTGCAAGTTGTACAGGCCCTGAAGCAGCAAAACAGCCCCAAATAATGATGCTCCCTCCTAACCTGGTACACTAGACTCAGCTATTGAGTCTTGCCACCATTCAGCGGATAAAATTTCCAGGGCGGAGCAAGCCACAGCAAACAGACAGAGGAGTGGACCAATCAGCGACGGGGGAACGTGACGTTATTCAAGCAACGAGGGACTTGCGCGTGGAAGTAAACATACGAGTAGAGCGAAGTTTATTCAACATGTCTAGCGCGAGACAGAGTGCTGTCAATGACTTGTGTTGATGTGTTTTTGGTCATTTAAAACTGATTTTACCGTGGATTGGAACGTATTCTCGGCTCTCCTGTTCGCCATCTGTTTTGATGTGGAGACGACTTCCAACGCTGAAGAGTGACGTTGCTCGTTAAGAACACGTCATGCAAATAAACAAATCTGATTGGACGGTTGATTTTGTGCTTGCTCGAGAGGCCGTTAATGGGCTGGGTCCCAGACTATTCTCACAGTGTTTGAAAAATACAGGGAGAACAGTCTGGCCGTGCCAGGAAAGCTCCCTCCACCATGCTTCACGGCGGGGATGAGGTGTTGATGTTGGTGAACTGTTCCATTTTTCCATTTTTCCTCCACACATGACGTTGTGGGTTACCCCCAAACAATTCAACTTTGGTTTCATTAGTCCACGAAATATTTTGCCAAGACTTCTGTGGAGTGTCCAAGGGCCTTTTTGCGAACATTAAACAAGCAGCAATGTTTTTTTTAGACAGCAGTGGCCATTCTTGGCCATTGTTTTACATATGGTTGATGTGTGCACAGAGATACTGGAGTGTACCACTGATTTCTATAAGTTTTTAGCAGACACTCTAGGGTTCTTTTTCACCTCTCTAAGTATTTTGCAATGAACTCTTGGCGTCATCTTTGGTGGACGGCCACTCCTTGGGAGAGAAGCAACAGTGCCAAATTCTCTCCATTTGTAGACAACTTCTCTGACTGCCGATTGATGAGCATCCAGACTTTTAAAAATTATTTTGTATCCTTTCCCAGCTTTATACAAATTAACAATCCCTGATCACAGGTCTTCAGACAGCTCTTTTAACCGAGCCATGATGAACATCAGACAATGCTTCTCATCAAGACAATTCTTACCGGTGTGTGTTTTATAATGGGCAGGGCAGCTTTTAACCACTCATCAGTGATTGGGCACACACAACATAAAATGTTGGTAAAAACTGGTCTCAATTGCTCTTTAAGTCTCCTTAGGCAGGGGGTTCACTTACTTATTTCCCCCCTTCTTTCATTGTTTGCATGCTATCCTCAATAAAATATGAAAACCTATAAATGTTTGATTTGTAAGAGTTCGTGATAGCTTGGCATTTGTTCTCAAAGCAGTGTTCGTATAACTTTTCCAAAATTATGGATTGACAAAGAAAATGCTCCCAAGAAAATCTCTTTAACACTTCAAAAATACAGAATGTCAGATGTATAGATACCTAAAAAGTTTAATACGGCAGTATTTTTATTAAAATTGACTTGCAGGGTCAATGTTGTCGCGCTATTAATAGCTTTACCACACACACACGCAAGTGTCCACATCCTCTGAATCCCCAACAAGCATTAGGGCAGTGTCACAGTTTTGTTTACTGTCAAACACTTAAAATATACCTACCATTCCCCCAGCTAACAAATAAAGCCCAGGGGTTTGAAGGACAGAGCGAAAAGCGAGTCACGCAACCAACAGCACCGCCCCCAATTCTTTCTCTCTGCCTCTTTCTCTATTTCATCTCTCTCCCTCTCTCTCTCGTCAACATACTCACTTTCCTAACTGAACACCTGACTGACTGAATGAGACATTTGCTCTTCCCATTGGTACAATATGCTGCGTTTGATATGTCTATCTCGCCCGTGAAGCATACAGCGTGGGATGAGGACAGACCGTCTTTCCAATTCTTCCTTTTCGCTGTGCCCTCTGTATGCATTATTTTGTCAGGCGCACTCGTTCGATCATAATTCGGCAGGGAGCAGGAGTTCAATGAGAGTTCAGGCTGCTCTGAGTCCTCAGAGCGAGGCCATGTCAATAAAACACACACAAACCCCATTTAAAACGGCCTCTTGCATCGTATTCCCTCTGCTTTCTTAATCATCTCTACCTACGGAATACATTTTTGGGGATGGCAGAGATGAATTTGAAGCAAATCTCTTGAATTAGCCTAAAGCTGGATTTGCATTGCATGGTTCAAGTGAGACAGATCAGATTTTTTTGGCTCTCAAGTGACACACTTTGGGCATGTGTAGCCATCATGAATGGGAAGAAAATGCATGAAATTGGATTTATTCATATCAGAGTCGGACCCCTACCAAATGGGACTATTAGGATACGAGCCAATGTAGATACTGTACATGCGAATAGACAAACCCTAATTTTCGCACTATAAGGTGCACCTGACTATAAGCCGCCACCCACCAAATTTGGCACGAAAAGGGCATTTGTTCAGAGATAAACCGCGCTGGACTATAAACCGCAGCTGTCCTCACTGCATTATGGGATATTTACACCGAAAGATATTAACCGGTAACACTTCGATTGACAGCGGCATCATACGACTGTCATAAGACCAAATGAACCACCATGAAGCTATGAACCAATTGGCTGCAAAGCTTCCTTGCTTCAAGAGGCTTCATTTGGCCATTGCTGCTCCCTTGGGATAGACAGTCAACCTCTGCTGCCACCTGCTGTCAACACTGATGTTGTCCAACATGCCTCCTAGCATGCATTGCACCGCTACAGATGCAAATAACAATCAAAATGCTGTGCTAATTATTTTTTTCAGTTACTTTTCGAGTTTTTTCATTAATTGCTAGTTATGGTAAGTGGTAAATTGACAGTACTTATATAGCGCATTTATCTGCATGGTTACCATGCCCAAAGCGCTTTACGTTAGCACACATTTACCCGTTCACGCACACATTCACACACCAATGGGGCCGCTGCCATGCAAGGCGCTGTCAACCCACTGGAGGCAAATCAGGGTCCTGTGCCTTGCCCAAGGGCACTTCGACAGAGGGCAGTCGTAGCCGGGAATCGAACCACTGACCCTTCGGTCCAAGGACAACTCCAGCTACCAACTGCGCCAGTTATGGTATTTGTTAACACTTTATTTGACAGTGGCGCCATAAGGCTGTCATTAGATAAGATAATTATGACATTACACTGTCATGAGCATTAGTGAATGCTTTTACCAGATGTCATTTAGTGTTATCTGGAAAATTAGTTCACTTTTGAATGGATGTAAAAGATCCAAGATTGACATAAATGGAGTCAGTGACACAATTTGCCAGATGACACTTAATGACGTAAGCATTCAGCATTCATGATAGTGTCATAATTATGACGGTCTTATGACAGTCTTATGACACCGCTGTCAAATAAAGTGCTACCTAATAACCCATATAAATCAATAAATAAACCCCACTGGACTATAAACCGCAGCATTCAAAATGACGGAAAAAAGTAGCGGCTTATAGTCCGAAATTTACGGTACTAGTATAGTGGTAGGTGTGCTCTCTAATATCACAATGGGGAACACCATTTTTGTTGAGTTAGGTCTGACAGTTGTTTTAAACAAATTTTTGGGTGCATAATCCAAAATTGGTCTTAGTTTTTCTCTTTCATGTTTTTGAACTATGGGATCCCTGTTTACTTAAAAACTTAACTTCAACAGCCATCTAACGTTTGTCACAAATCTGCTTATTACCACCTAAAAATATAGCCAAAATTAAGGGGCTTTTGTCCAAACAAAACATGGAAAAACTTTCTATTCGATGGTATATTTATAAGTCCTTAAAAAAAATCAACCAGGAAGCTGCAGCTGATACAGAATGAGTCCTAAAAACTAAAAGGAAACTGGACCATATTACACCGGTTATGAAATCGTGAGAGATTCATGGGATCACTGGAAACCAGGGTGTCTTACTGTCCTGTACGTAGAAGATATCGAGGATATTTGGCTGTTTGGCGTGACGGTTGTGGGGTTCCTTCTCCTTGGCTTAGGAGGTGCCCTGCTCTACCGGAAAATTTCCAAGACGACGGCTTTCAACGAAATCAACAAATTGACCATGGATCAAACGGTGCGATTCAAGGCATTGGGAGATAGCGTCGAGGCTCGGACCAAGAACTGGCTCCGTGGACTCATGGTTCGGTCCGAGGAAGGATGGAGAAAAGTGGATACTATCTTGTGCCAGGTGACGGAACTGTCAGGGCCGGTGACTGAACTGTCGAGGCAGACCGCGACTCTTGGCAATGACTCAAGGGACCTGAGATCTCGCCTACACCGTGAGGAGCGCAAATTTGACTGAATACCAACAGTATTTTGACATATTAAATTACTTTTTCAGCTTAATTTGATTATAATTTTACATTCCTTTCTCGAACACCCTTATCTTCTCCCACCCCTCCCTTCTCCTGGGGAGAGCCACGCAGATGTCCCTATCTTTTGCCCTTGATCTCTCCTCAAGGCCGGCCGCAGGGCTCTGCGACTCTTATCTTGTCCACAGACACGTACAAATACTGATACAGTTGCGCACACACACACTCACACCCCCCCCCCCCTTCAGTCCGCCACCGCCTTTTTCTCACTATCACTGATCACTCCTTCCAGCCATGACTGGTAGTTCTCCTTTTTTTTCATACAAAAAAATCCCTGCACGTGACCTGTGCGTCGTGTCATACCCATGCTACGTTGTATGATATATGTGTGTCTACTTGTAACTTGCTCGGTAATTTCTGAAGAAGAGAGAGTAACGGCGGCGCGGAACAATGACTGCAGCTCACTCATTGCTCATCATTCGTTGCATCTGTTGTCATCTTGTGAGAGCTAGTGTCAATGACAAATAAATCTCAGAATCTGAATCACTATTATATGCTATTTAAAAACAATCTAATATTGACAAAAAAAAAAAATGAAAGAAACAGTCATAACTGTAATGTTTATTTAGTACTGTAATTTTAGCTTTGTGCAAGTAGTAACAACATTTTGAGGGTGTGTGTGATGTTCTAGGAAAAAAACTGACTTCAATTTTGAAATTAGCAACCAATTTTATTGTTAATCAGCTTGAAAATCTTAACTCAATAGAAATCATGTTTCAAAGTGTTTCCAGTGTCATTCAGAGACAGTTAGTTACACATGATCAACATTTTCCTAATTATTTATTGTACTCCAACGCTTGCCCAAAATAGGATAGACAGCCCAATCCTAATGAAGACAAGCAGTACAGAAGCCAATGTAATTGTAATATTTAACAGAATTCACATAAAAAAAAAAAATGTGACAACTTGCCTCATTGGTTCAAGTTAGACCTAAATACATTCTTCTTCATGATTTGAAACAATGTTGCATCTCTTCCTTTGGACTTCAGTGCAAACTCACATGCCAAAAATATGTGCTTGATATAGCAGGGGAATATCACAACAACAATTAACATTGCATGACAAGAGGAACTGTTTTCACTCAAGCGTGTTTCACCAGATCAAATGATGAAGAAAGGGGACCTCATCTGGCTGAAGAAGGTTACATCAAGCCGTACCGGGTCAGATGCCACCTTCGGTTAGTGATCTTTCCAACCGCATGGAAACATATCGATTTACTTTTGAGAACAACAACAACAGCACAAAGTCAGCTCTCCGGATGTAGACTGACACATTCATCTACAAACAAAAAAATAAAGTGACATGCAACATAAACTGAGTCCAAGCTGTCAGCATGAAGATAAAAACCTGACAGTTTGTGCCATGCGAGTACAAACATTTTTTATTGCCAATAACATATGTTTGTGCTCCTTGTTGGCCCATCACGAGGCTACAAATTTTCAGAAGCTGTTGCGTTCATGCCAACGGAAAGCAGTAATGGTCACTTTTTTGTTTTCTCTCGACATCCTCGTGAAAACATTGTTATTCTTGTATTTAACAGTTTGTCATTGTGAAAACATATCGTGCCAGAGCGGCAGTGTCACAGAGTTCATTCATCAGCCACTGTGAATAGGCACTGCATTCGCTCGGTTTAGCCATCAGCAGATCGCATTACTGACACCACTGAGCTTTTTATGCGGGTGGCCATGTTAAATTGGTTGTGCCATAGCTAATAGACCTCAGGTTTTCATTGGGAGAAAAACCAGGGGCCATTTAGGGATGGCGGCCAAGGTTTTGGTTGAGAGGACGGACTCTGTGTCATGACATCAATCAATTTCTTTGTGGTTTGTCTATACTCCATGCAAACAGAATGAGGGAGGTGCGCGAACAACAACAACAGCAAATCTTCCTCATCAGACACAATTAACTTCATTTATGCTTTCGTGCCCGTGCTGTTACTTTACAATTCCTAGAGAGAATTAAAATATTGACGCTTTCTTCTGATTTCTTGCATTTGAAATGAGAATAAATGGAAGCGCTCACATGTCGCGGCAGGACAAAATGAGCATTCAAAGCCTAACAAGTTAACAAATGGGCTTTTGACATGTGGTTTCGGGCAGTTCTTCATTCTGCACACTGGCGTAGAGATCAACCGAGTTTGTTGTGTGGTTGCTCGAACCTAAACTGTCGATGTGACCATTCCAGCCTAAAATCAGAAAGGTTTGATGTGGGGAAAAGTTCAAGGGCTGTCTTATATGTAAAAATGGCAGCACAAAATGCCTGCTTGTTTGATGATCAATAAAATTACTTCAGCGATTGCCGACCCAATAGCAAGTGACCATAGCCTTTTTCAGTCACATTACATTTGGGTAATGCTCGTACAGCGTGGCCCTCCGCCAACACCAGACAATCCTAAACATGTCCATGTGTTTGATTTAAAAATCCTATGTTCTTCAGGCAAAACTGTTCTAATCCAGTTCTGTAGGAACTCAAAGAGAATCTCAAGTTTGTATCTTTTTACTGTTATGCCACAGTTAGGCATGTGCCGGTATGATATTCTGACTGTATGATAACCTTAAGCCATTATGTCACAGTTAGGCAGGTCCCGGTATGATATTCTGACGGTATGATAACCTTAAGCCAAAATATCACGGTATCGCGGTATTGGTACAGTGATCCCTCGCTACTTCGCGCTTCAAATTTCGCAGTTTCAGTTCATCGCGGCTTTTTTTTCAGTCAAAAAAAATATAAATACATGCATAATAAAATAAAAATAATGGAGAAAATATGGTGTAAAATCTGCCCGTTCCCTAACATAAGGCAAGGAGAGCCCGCCCAACTCATATTCCACAGCTCTGATTCACTGGCCAGCATCACTCGGGAATATCGCAAGCTGATTGGCCGAGATGTTTAACCTTGCTGCTATCGAAGGAAAATGGCCCCAAAGTGTCCTCCACCTGTTCAATCCTCTAGCAAACCCAAGAAAAAAAGAAAAATGATGAAGGCGCACGAGAAAGTTAAATTATTAGACATGCTTATAATTGGCCATAGCTATGTGTCTGTTGCACGCCATTACGGAATAAACGAATCAACTGTTTGTTACATAAAAAAAGACTAGGCGAAAATCCGAAAGACCGCCTCAATGTCGTTTTCCAGGGACACTAAGCGAGTTGTGACTCCTCGCAACAAGACGATAATAAAAATGGAAAATGCACTAACAGTGTGGATTTCGGACTGTCGGGAAAAGAAGGTGAGTCTCGACACAAACATGATTGGCGCAAAAGCCAAAGCGCTGTATGATAGCCTCATTCCTGAAGGAGAGTTGAATGAAGGTGGCGGTGATGCCGACTACGACGAAGATAAACCACAGCCTAGTACAAGAGAAGAAAATTGTGGTTTGTTGCCAGCAAGGGCTGGTTCGAAAATTCAAAAAGAGGTTTGGACTTCGCAGCGTTACGTTGCATGGGGAGGCCTCCTCGGCGCACCATGACGCAGCTGTTCGTTACGTTGAGGACCAATTTCCCAAATTAATTGAAGAGGGTGGTTATCTCCCGGAGCAGGTGTTTTACATGGACGAGACTGGCCTTTTTTTGGAAGAGGATGCCATCAAGAAAAGTAACGGTCACAACTCCCCCTAACGATGTTCCTTGTGCGCAGGACACCTCCTGCAGAAGCTTCTCAATAAATCATCTTTATCTTCATAGCCATTGTTCTGGAGTTTTTTCTTCATTTATCAAATTTATCAAGATCATCAGTGTGGTGAGTACATTTTATTCATCAATGCATGTTATTGTATATTAATATTGCTTTTACGTTTCAAACTAGTGTACTTTATGCACAGAAAATATATAAAGAATGTAATATACATAAAATAAAATTCTCCTGTATCCAAGCAGCTGAACAGGACAGGTTTAAAAAAAAAATTTAAAAAAAGGTGGGGGGGGGCGTAGTTGCTACTTCGCAGTTTTTTACTTATCGCGGTGGGTTCTGGTCGACATTAACCGCGAAAAAGCACTCTATTGCAATTATAGTTCTAAAATGTGTTACTTTGATATGTCGGTTAAAAAAAAAAAAAAAAAAACTTTTTCCATTAAACAGGATTTTTATTTTTCAAAATATATGAGCAAATTGGAACATAAGTCAAATGTTAAGTTAAAATAAACTTTAAATATTTATATATATATATATATTGTTTAAATATTCTAAATAAAATTAAAATAAATGCACTCCTTTAGCCATGGCTCAAAATTATTCCAATCAGGACAAAAATAATTCAATTATTTTCCATAAAAACCATGTGTGTATGACTCGTATCATGTGTGCATTGTACGCACACTCACCTTCTCAACACAGTTACCAGAGATAAATAAACACTACGGTTTACCTCCGCTAGACACACTAAACACGCTAGAGTTAACTCTCGTAGCTGGTGGGAAACATTCACGACAGTGTTGACTAACCTTTAATTTTGTATGAATGCGAAATCATATTGGAGGTATTGCCTCCTCGGCAGCCACCCTCCGCAAACATGTTTTACATGTCGGTTGGCTCTCCTCCTCTAAGCCGGTGCCGTCTGTAACTTTTCTGTAGCCGAAGTATTCCCATACCAACGATTTCGTTTTCTTCGATGGGGCTGGGGGAGTTTAGGAGTTTCACCTCCTCTGGCCATCGTGTAGCACAGCTGGCTCACGGACACTGAGCAACAACAACTGGTGGGGAAGAATTGAACCTTGCAGCTGTAAGTGAGGGATTTCTACATATATTTTTGGGACATAAAAAAATTGCAAATACCTTAGGCACACTATGACAGAAATTTTTTGCAATTTTGAAGCCTTGATGTTTTCATACAACGGTATACCTTGAAACCTGTAATCAGCACATGTCTAGTCACAGTCCAGTGCTGTTTTCGTTAACAATGACCAAACAGAGAAAATTTCATCGAAGAATCTTTTCATGACAATGACGAGCTAAAAACGTGGCTTGGGAGACGAATCCCAGTTTTCGTCTGACGAGACAAGAACGAGATGAAAATGCGCCATAGTTTCCGTCATAAGTTCACAATGGGTGACATTTTATGTGTAGTTAGCCTGCATCGAAGCAGTGTTTGGTCGTGTCATTCGGGACATGCTGCACCACCCCACCCACCTTCCTGACTCACCAGTGTGTCGTCTCTAGTCTCCATACAGGCTTGCACGCACGGTAAGATTTGTTTTCTTGGCTAGAGAGAATATGCAGTGTTGCTTTAGCCATTAATGGTCTGTGTTGAGTGATTATCACGCACTAAATGTAACTCGTAGCGTTAGCATAGCATTCAAGTTAGCATTAGGGTAATGCTAACTTTTTTACTTCCAGTTCATGGCATCCAGGTGGGTATAATTAATTGAAAATAATGTACTGTTTTCGTGCTGAGCGTGTATTATCACCAAGTTGGCGTTGTCCTTGTAGATAGATGCTACAAAATGTGCTCGTCTGTCAATGTTCACTCGAAATAGTTGGAAACATTTATTGATTTATTTTTGGAGTTTACAGACGAAAACATTTTGATAGAGCTGCAACTAACAATTATTTTCATAATCGATTAATCTGACGAGTAATTAAACGAATGATCAATTAATCAGACAAATGTCATTTTTCCAATTACCTTCACAATTTACCTTGAAGTTGTTTTAGGCATGTTGTATGTAACAATGAAGACAAAATGGATGACTATTTCCTTCAAAAATAATATTTTATTTCAGCTTCCTGACTTAACTGTAGTCTACAACTGTATCAATTATCAAATTTGTTGGCAACTAATTTATTAATCAATTTTAATCGATTAGTTGTTGCAGCCTTATTAAGAAGCTAGTTTAGACAGTAAGATGTCTCAAAATTGGCAAAAATGTGAATTGATGTTTTCCAAAGTAAAAGCTGATTTTTTTTCTCATGTCCTACTTTGACTTAACAAAAATATAATGAAGAAAGCTGATAAAATATTTACAGGTGAGAAGTTATATGTATGTCATAATTTCAAGAATTTAGACATGTTTAAGGTGAAGAAGGTCCTAAACAATTAATTGATTATCAAAAGAGTTGTCGATTAATTTGCTAATCGAGTAGTTGTTGCGCCTCTAACAGTAATATTTGAAACTCACAGTTTAACTTAAAATAAAAACTGTAATGTCAGACTCGCTCTTTGGAAGGTTTATTGTGATAAACTAAAATATGACTAGGACTAGTATTATCGTCCGTTCTACCGTTAATTTAAACTACGATACTTGCGATTGTGTTATGTTCCAATGGAACCAATGTTAAACTTTCCGTAATTCCAAAAGGTACTTTTGCCCCTAGACACCAAAATTCCGCTTATCACCAAAAATGTCAGAAAAGCCTACTAAAACATCTGAAATGTAGTCAATCAGAGGCTGAGAGCTGGCTCCTATTTAACATCCGCTTATAACCACATTATAATTATTCTTTATATCACCTGTGTAGACTTTTTAGCATATACAGTAGGATTCAACAGTTTGTCCTTATGTTATGTATAAAGGGCATCCGTGCTGTAATCTCCGGTGCGCTTTTCGCTCTCCTCCTCATCCGTGTGTGCTCTCGTTGCTCAGGAGGAGCAGAGCGGCGCGCTAGGCGGTAGCTGTGACAGTAATGACACAAGACAGCCTCCAACAATAGTGTTGGGCCAACAAAGACTTCTGCTCCCTCCGCATGAGTTCTGTTTGTCTATTCACACTCACTCAAACTCAAACACACACTCTACCCGTCTGTTTGCACACACTGCAAACGAACACGCCTCCCGTTGCCGCACGGCTGCCACTAGCTGTTACAGTTGGCGTCTAACGGGGGACCCCCTTGGCACTGGTTTGAGTAATTCACTTATGGCCTTTTGTGATCCCAAAGGGCTTTGTTGGCCCCCCAAGCCAATAGAGTCCAACTTCACTCAAGCGAGTTCAGTGTCTGTGGCACGAGAGGCCAGGCAGGGACAAAGCAAGTGTCATGCCTTTGATTCAAGCAACTAATGAGTTAACTGCGAGGATCCTAAACGCATACGGCGGCGTCTCTATTCACGGTCCTCGACACATACAAGGGATTAGCATGGCTGGCCTGTTGTGCTGGTTAACAACTATTGTGTGGCTGATTACCAGGGAGGAGGGGGGTGCAACACACATGCAGTAGGGTGGGAGAGTGAGCCGACATGCAACTAATGCGCAATTTAGCATGATATCGTTGCGCAGTTAATAACTAAATGTTCGCAAACAACAAAGGGAATTGTAGAACGTTTTAATCCCAGACAAGCGTGGAACGAACACCGGCATGAGAACATGCAATGTGTCATGACACCAGTTTAGTAAATATAGCAATAACTCTTATCATTATTATTATCTATATTGAAAATGTATACAGCTTGATTCTCATTATGATGTGTGGGTGTTCTAATATTGGGGTCAGCAGTGCTGTTTTCGACAACGATAACGAAAAAAGAAAATATTTCGTCAACAAACACTTTTTTCATGACGATGACGAGACGATAACGAGCTGAAAAAGTGTTTTGGGAGCAACCGGGGGCTGACCGATCGGTGAAGGTTATCACCACCGCCGCCGTGTGTGACATGAGTCGGAGTAGTTTTGTGTGATTTTTTTGTTTTTGAAAAGCGAGGAAGAGACTTGGAACAGCCGCTCGGTCCGGGTTAGCATGTAGCCTAGCTCTCACACTCTTTTGTTTACACTCTTTCCTCCGTCTCCGAGTCCCTGCTGGGAAATGATATGAGCCGGACTAACTGCGGTGGCATAAAATACCGTTCGGGAGGGTTTAAGAAGCTGGTAGTTTTGACCATTATGCAGTAATTTAGCCCTGTCGGACTGGATAAATTCATTTTTGATATCTCATATTCCATTTGGCACAAGACTGTTATTTGTAATGACCATACAGTTCATTTAGTAATTTGAGGAAAAAATACTTAGATACAAAGAATATCCTTTACAAATATTGGAGTAGTATGCTGGAGTCATCAGCCTTTTTCCCCATTTTGAATCTTCCTCTTCCTCCAAATACGACTCAAACATACGGCTGTATGTCACAGGCTTCTTCTAGAACGATAATATAACATGAAAGATCCACACTTGAACCAGAATAGCTGAAAAACGCTTCCTCCTCCATTGGGCTGAATTCTAAATCCGCTGGAATAGCTACTCCGCCGACGTCATCACCCAGACGGAGGCGCCAGTGCACTATAATGACAGGAGGGGCTAAAAGGCAGATTAAAAGACTCATTTCTCGTTATCTGCGCTTTGCTAAATTGTTGTATATAGTCGAATTGTCTCAAAAAAATCATTTCAATTAAATTTCGCGTTAGAATTAGTCTAATGCCAAAAACAACACTGGTGGTCAGCATTAGGCTAATGCTAACGGAGGGCGTCCTCTTAAACTCTTTTTGCACAACTTTTTGCACTTACAGTTTGTGAAGTCCAGTGGGTATAATTAATTAAAAGTAATTAAACTTTTTTCCTGCTGAGCGTGTATTATCACCATATTGGCGGTGTCCTTGTGGATAGATGATACAATACGTGCTTGTCTGTCAATGTTCATTCGAATTACCGTTTTGGCCCGAATATAAGACGGTGTTTTTTGCATTGAAATAAGACTGAAAAGAGGGGGACATCTTATATTCGCGGTCTAGACATTATACCCATTCGCGACGCTAGATGGCACCATGTATCATTGAAGCGATGTTCTGTCATGACAGATCTCAGCTACTCTCAAGTTTAACCAGTTTGCATTATTTTATTGCAATGTTTTTCCTTATTCAGATTTGTTTCAAGGCTACAGTTACAGTTAGACTTCACTTTGATGGTTAATGCGGTTATTGCAATTTTGTTGTTTTATCACAATAGATTGGTTTATTTACATTTCAAAAACCAGAAGCCATTCATTTACGAATATGATTGCACTTTGGTTTACATATTTAAATGTTCCGATATTAAGATTTGAATGAGGCAAAATAACAAGCTTTTTCTCTCAAATATATTATAATAATCATTTGTTTCAGATGTACTGTAATTATTTTCTGTATAAATATTAATTTGGCGCTCAAAAAGTCTTTTTTCAAACTTGAGTCTTGAAAAAGAGGGGGTCATCTTTTAATCAGAGCCATCTTATATTCGGGCCAATACGGTAGTAGGAAACCTTTATTTATTTTTGGAGTTTTTAAATTTTACAGACAAAAACATTTTTAGCAAACGTCGACTAAAACTAGACTTAATTAGTCTTTAGTTTTTGTCAACAAAAGCTAGATGAAGACAAATGGTGCTGTCCTTGTGGATAGATGATACAATATGTGGAGGTCTGGCAATGTTCATTTGAGATGGATGGATGGACGGACGGACGGACGGACGGACGGACGGACGGACAGTAGGGTAGGGTAGGGTAGGGTAGGGTAGGGTAGGGTAGGGTAGGGTAGGGTAGGGTAGGGTAGGGCAACCACATTTTTAGAACCCTTCAAACGATTTATAAAATTAAACATCAGCACCCTAAAATATGACTAAACGAAAATTAAAAGGGCTGCCAAAAACAACACTAGTGGTTAGTGAATGTATATAGTTGGTTCATCTTAGGCAATCTTCCTTAGCTGCTGGAAAAATGATGGACATCACATTTTATCATATTAGGCTTTTGCGAGTACAGTGGTTAACATAGCGAACTGACATGGGATCAATTTACGCACTTTACAACTACCCTGTGACGAATAGTCCAAGTTGAAGTCAGGTTTTACCAATAAAAACCTATTTTGAAAGGCCACAATGCAGGAAAAAGAGAGGACGTTTCGAGATCTTGCGTGAGGTTTGTCAGAACGCTTTAACGTTTACAGGCCAAACGTATAAAGCATCCATACAACTACCTTTGTGTGCACAACTCACAGCACGGAATTACAGACATTGCATGTGGAGAAAAGAGGAAGGAGAAAAGCCCGAGCGCTGGCATTTAGCCTGATCACGCACTCCTCATGAAGCCCATAAAGAAAGAGTGGTGATTTTCTTTCATAGAGGTCAGTGAAACAAGCAGAAGAGCAGAAGCCCATAGGGGGGAAAGAAAAGCAAAATAAGAATTAGGAAAAGATGTAAAGCTGGTGAGTGAGTGAAGATGGAGATAATGACAAAAGAAATGCGGAGACAATGAAGTGACAGGCTCAATTGGTTGTCCCAATTGAAGATGATCATCATGCACAAGAGCAAATTGAGGGGTTCCAAAGCATTTGCTGCTTGGATGCTCTTCATCAATAAGCATATAAAAGCCACAAAATATTATACGAGAAGCAACGAAATGTCAAACGGTGAGCGTGAGAATGTCACTGACACATTAGCTCAAACGTCTCGTTTGCCCTCGTTCACATAAATGTGCGAACGGGCGTTTTCGTGCAGCGAAACAGCACCGCAAGTCCGCTCGGCCGCGAGCTCGTGACATGTGGCATTTAGCTGCTAAGGCTTTTACATTTACAAGCTCTATTGGCCTGTGTGACGACAAATTCCACAAAGCGGTACGTAAGCATTTCTTTACAGCTCGCTACATTGACACTTGAGTTAAACTGATTCCTGGTGATTGTTTTGCTGTGGGTGACTGGCTCTGGGATTGGGTCAAGCGACGGGGGGCCAGAGGTTTTGACCTTCCATAGGTTTGAGTGTTCACTTCAGAAAAGATGTCGACAGATGTAACAAATGAGTCAATGAGCTGTGCAGGGAGGTACTCAACATGCACCCACCGCTCTTGCACAAGCTAATGAGATATAATACAAGGGCAAAACTTGAGTAAAATAACGTCCTACTTTGAGATTATGACGGTATGTTAAGATCAATTAAGGTATATTTATTACTGAATAGTTGCAGTTTAAATACAGTAGAAATTACTCAATCAGCATCCAGTGAGTAACTTTTATGTTTTGTTTGTTTGTTTGTTTCATTTTTAAAAAAATTTTATTTAAGTTTTATTTTGTATTTTTTTATCTACCGTATTTTTCGCACCTGAGTATAAGTCAAACTAGCCAAAGAATACTCAACGAAGAGGAAAAAAACTTGGGAGTATAAGTCGCGTTTTTGGGGGTCAATTTTTTAATTGATCAAAAACCAAGAACAAACATTATACTTTAAAGTAATATTAGTAAAATGGAGAACAACAGGCTAAATAGGCCTCTGTTAGCGTAATATTTCAAGTAGGGCTGTAGCTATTGATTATTTTAGTAGCTGATTAACCGATGAAGTAGTTAGTTTGAATATTCTTGTAATTGGATAAGGAACATGGAAAAATTAAAATACCTGAGCTGACCCTCAAATGGTATAAAAATAAATAAATGAGGATCTATGTCAGGGGTCTCCAAACCGGTCCTCAAGGGTCGCTGTGGGTCCTGGTTTTTGTTCCAACCGATCGAGTACCGATAGTTTAATCAATGAAGTTTCTGCTATAACAAGCAGCACCTGACTGCAATCAACTGATTTTACTTGTAAGAGACCAGATTGGTGCATAGGTGTTGTCTTGTTTTGTTGGAATGAAATCCTGCACCCACTGCGACCAAATGTGGAATAGTTTGGAGACCACTAATCTATGTACAACAAAAGAACAATTGGCTAACTTACATAGCAAAATTATGCTAGCTTAAATGCTATAAAATGCTAACTTTTTTTTTTTTTTACAATGCTCTTAATAAATGGTTCAGACACACATTGCCACAAAAAGCAGCTAAATACACCTATAAACTAAATTACGGATGCATTAAAAGCTCAAACAAAAACTTAGCTTATGTTGGTCTTAACAGGGAGCAACTGGATTCAGCCATGTGAAATGAGGCAGACTAGAGGGCAGTGTATCCACTCAAATCAATAAAACGAAATGCAAACACTTTCAAAATAAACCATTACAACGTCAGTTTAATTAAACGAATACGCGAAGCAGCAAAATTTAATTAGAATCTTTTTTTTCTAGTCGAATACTCCAGTTAATTGATTAATCAATGCAGCACTAATATTAAGTTTTTTGGATAACTGTAGCATAGAAAACACAACATAGCAGGCTGAGTGGAAAAAATAAACATACAATAAACAACTCTTTTTCCTTTCTTATTTGTAACAGTAAAGAAGAGTAAACTGCACATTACATACGGTACTTCTATGTGATAATTCTACTTGCTTTTCGCAGTTAATGGCGACCCCAAGCGAAAATTGAAAATCTGCGAAGTAGAGGCAGAGCTTATTTAGATCTAGAGATACATATAAGACGTGTTAAAAAAAACTTTTTATGCACATGGTTTTTGTGGGTTTTAATGTTTTTAAGCACTACAAATGTAATAATTATGATATAAATGAGGTAAATATAAAAGAAAATGATTTGAACATGTATACAGTACATGCATACTGTATATCTTAACATTTTTAAATAAAATACTGTATTTTTTTTTTTTTTTTTTAACTTAAAAAAAAATCCACGATGGACTGAGGGCGTGCAGTTTGAAGCGCGATATAGTGAGTGATCACTGTATACCAAGGGCGTAGGTTTGCATAGGGACGGTTGGGACATAACACTACTAACTTTTCAGGTTGTTAAAATTGTCCCCACAAACTTTGCAACCTGATATGCATTATATAATGAGTTCAGTTATATAGGAAATTTAGATTGTCTTCCAATATGTTGTAATGATAGAATTTACCCTACTATTATTAAGTGAATTATTTTCATTATGTTTTTTTCATTTGCTGAATGTGCCGGTCTATTTTTTCCCTTCAAACGCATGTTTGATTGGCTGATGACTTGCATTTATTTAAAATGAATTGATTTATTATTTATTTATTAATATTTTTATTTCCAGCCCATGCAGACAATTTTTTCCAGATAATCATAGTCGAGGTGAAAAAAAGTTTTCATTTTTTTGTTGCATTTAGCTGTGCTTGTGGAGAAAAGCAGTCGTGTTTTACCTGAAGGAAGGCTCCATTTTTATTTATTTTTGTTATACCGAAAGATTTTTTTTCATTTATATTTATTTATTTAGACAATGTTGAGTGGTACTAAGACAAATGTTTATTTTTTTGCCTTCCTGGATAGTTAAGAGATCATTAACAAGTGTGGATTTATTGTGTATTGTTAATATAATTTAAGTTATGTTCAAATATTGCAATTTAAATTTTCTAATCAAATCCAGAAGTTTTCAAAATGTTTCCTTAGTAGTTTTTGAAAACAAAGGTTTGAATCGAACGCTTTATCACCTAAACCAATACACAAGTCAATACAGATTTATTTTTGCATTGATCATTTAGCCTATCAATTAATTAGGTTCTTATTCGTGAGAAATGCAGTCCTGACCCCCGTTCACCCAATCTGTTTACCAAGGGCGTAGGTTTGGTCTCAACATTGGTAGGGATGATATAACATCATAACCTGCATGTACACTTTTTGCTGGGGACGGGACATTAATAAGACCAAACAGATTGGGTGATTGGGGGTGAGGGCTACATTTTGCACGAATAAACTGTAAACCTAATTAATTCATAGGCTAAATAATCAATGCAAAATACATCTGTATTGACTTACAATATACTAACTTTCATATACATTGCTCCAGGTGATAGATACACTGTTCCATACAAACCTTTGTTTTCAAAAACTACTAAAGAAACAGTTTGAAAACTTCCAGAAATGTCTGGATTTAATTAGCAAATTTATATTTCAACGTTTGAACATAACTCAAATTATATTAAAATACAAAATAAATACAAACTTGTTAATAATCTCTTAACTATCCAAGTATGCAAAAATATAAAAATTTGCCTTAAGACCACTCAACATTGTTGAGAAATTAATGTAACATATATATATATACATATGTATATATATAATATTAATATATAAATTAAATATCACAGAAAAAAAAAACTCTTAGTCCGGAAATAACAAAAATAAATAAAAATTCAGCCTTCCTTCTGGTAAGACACTACTGCTTTTGTCCACAAGCACAGCCGAACTCCACAAAAAAATTAAAGCTCCTTAGGGCTGCTTTAAAACCACATAAATAAAATAAAAATAAAAACTGGGGAGAAAGGGATCAACCTCGGTTCACTACATTTCTCACAGTTTAATTAACGTTAATCGCAGAAAATACATATAGAAGGATACGTCTCTCTAAGCAGCTTCCTCCGTTTTCCAGGTTAGCAAATTCACACAGTTTAATGTTATGCTAACGCTGATACAGGGCGGACTTTCAGTAGCAAAATTTTAGGTGTGTTTCCCACCTTCACAACATTGACGTCGAAGTGGGCGGAGGAAGCAGCATGGGGCTATGAGTGTGTGTTTGTGTGTGTGTGGGGGGGGGGTCTGGGGGTTCAAGTCATCAGCCAATCAAACATGCATTTGAAGGGAAAAAATGGACTGGCACAGTCAGCAGTGAAAAGGGGTAAATGAAGTCTGAACATGATGAAAATAATTCACTTAATAATAGTTCTTTCCTTAGAACAAATGGGGAGACAATCTAAGTTACCTATATAACTGAAGTCATTAGATAATTCAAATAAGGTTGCTTAAAAGTTGGTGAGGATAATTTGAGCATCCTGAAAAGTTGGTAGTGTTATGTCGCTACCGTCCCTATGCAAACTTACGCCCCCGCAAAAAGTGTTTATGCAAGTCATGCTGTTATATCGCCCCTGCCAATGTTGAGACCAAACCTACGCCCTTGCTTATACTTTGTTGTTTTGTTTCTTTAATTTTACTTATTTTTACAATTAAATGTTTTTCGTAATGAAGACTCTGAATCACTTTTATCTCAATTACTTCCAATTTAACTTCTAACAATTTAATTCCTAACTAATAAGTTCAATTAAAGCACTTTTTCTAAATGATTCATTCTTTTCCCCAGGCTTCAATTTCTTGGTATTGAGCACAAAATTGAGCATTTCAGTGAATTTATCTTAACACAAAAGGGAGTTGGAAGAAGAAAACTCATTAAATCCTACCAAATTGCTTATTTAACTCAAACATTCTTGACTACTTCCTTGCAAAAGCAATTGTTTAGTGCAGTGTATACTGACTTGATTTGAAGCAGCACTTCTTTTGTGCTGTAAAGTACAAACATGTATTGATGACTTCAAAAGAAATCACATGACTGTCAAGCATCTAAACATTTAGGAGAAAAACTACAATGCCATCACGGGTCAATGAGAGTTTAGTGAATACAAAGTCCATCGATACTGTGACCTTATTTCGCTTCCCCACCCTTAAGCAAAAACTCCTTTTAGAAACTGCTATGGTGTTTCTCTTTTTTGGGGGCAATTTATTCAATATCTTCCATATGAGAAGGTTTAACTCAAATACTCTAGAAAAAATGGATTCACATACATGAAAATCTGGATGTAAGAGAAGAGAACTTTATTTTTTTGCGTGTTTTTATCTATTTCCTCAATAGAACCATTAGTTACAAAACTGTCTGCTCTCTGTCCGATGACGTCATTAATAGCGTGTGCTTGGTGTCAGGCTGTGGTCACTGTGGCCTTTCTCTTCCTCTTTAACCCACCTCAGACGCTTGCACATTAAGTGACAGAATTCAAAGGAAAATTTGCACAAATAATCATGCATATTTGTCCGAGTGTTCTTAAACACACCATTGTCACTTCAACTGGTATGACAGCTTTGACAGACAGTTAGGCCTTTAACTGAGGTCTCACACATTTATATATGTATACATGCATCACTGTGACAGGGATATATTTACACCTCGGGTATTTGTTTGGGTGGTATCATCAGTTAGTATTGACAATTCATAGAGAAGAGCTTCAATCACTCACTAATATAAGCAGCGTTTATATTCTCTGATGTGTCGGATGTGATATTTAATCAAAACGTTTTGAAAATGTAATTGGATAGCTTCTCCTAGTTTCCATTGTTTAGCAATCTGAGCACAATGTAAAATAGCGGTGCCTTGTGCGAGATCTAATTATTTATTCAGAAAATGTTTTGATAAAGCTTGTACAAAAACAGCATTTATATTTCATTATATATTTTTTGTTTACCTGCTAAGGGGCTATAGGTGAAAATCAACACTCAGTTTAGAAACCTCAGGCACGAGGGGACACATGATTTTCTATCCGTCACTTTTAGATACCTAATTTATTTTCATTTTTGTCTTTTAATTTATTCACATTTTATACGTTCTCCAATTTAAATTATACTACACTGTGATCATGATAATAAAAAGTGATAACAGGAGAATCCCCAAGATCCCCATCACAAGGCCTGCAGCATTTTTATCACATTATAACATTGAATTCCCATTAGAGCGTCATGCATTCAAAAAATGAAAGGAAGAGTTGTTTGTGAATTTTCAAAATCTTTAAAAAAGCGTGTAACTTTTACTTGATCCGCATTCCAAATTAAACCACTCTTCATCCTTATAACACAGATTATGATAACCATGTCGTGTTTGAACACCAACAGTGGTGACTTAGCAAAACAATTCCGATTTGAATAGGAAAAAAATGAAATGCAGAGACAGTCAAACAAACAGGCGCCAGCAAAATTACAATCAAAATGAGGAATAAGGACAATTGGGGCAGAAAGACAACAAAGGAGGGTTAGTTAATCCTTAGAGTAAATATTTAACAAGCTCAGCAATTACAGCGAAGGCCAGGGCCTAACATGTAAGCGGAGGGAATTACAGTCAGCTGACACACGCAGACAGACTGAACAAACACATTTATAAGAAACAAGCAAACACATTTATTTGGGAAAAAAACATACAGACTAATCCATTTTTAAAAAGTAAAATAATATCAGACATTTTTGTCCCTCTTGTTTACAGAGGTTTATCATTCAAGCAAATATTACAAAAGGGACTTTGGGAAATGACATCTATGGCATCGGTATTAGGGGGGTATGTGTTTGTACTGTCAGTTATTGTTATGAGTCGACAACTAAGATTGATGTACGCCTATATTTCACTGAGCTTGTAAGCACATCACAGGTGTCACTTTTTAACTGTCTTACACACGTTTAGACTCTACATGTTACTATTACTCATAGTAGTAGTAGTAGTTGTTGTGATCCAAATTACAATAAGAAATGTACATTTATGTTTATTGTATAGTTCTAATCTTCAACCTTTCGACCAAACTATAGTGAAGAAAAATGCCACACAATTTTATGAAGAAGGTAATGCATTCTAGAACTTCTTACATCATATTTATAGTGCAAATTCACTAGTCTTAACCAGGTACAGTACTGTAAGAGACAACTTCACAAAGTCCCCCCAGTGGACAAAAAGCAGAGGTACAGGAGCATCAGTGATGCAAGCCTTCATTCTGTCTTAATAATGATGAGGAAATAATCACACAAATGAATAACAGAATCACTAACATGTATTTTTCTTATAAATAATAAAGACGAACCTATGTTAAGAACACCGTATTTAGCAAAGGGTCATTCCAAAAACAGCTTCCAAGCTTTACACCAAACCGAAGGCCTCAGTTCCCCTCTAATTATTTTCATTAGTGTAGCATCAAACGACAAGTATGCCGGTCAACTACTGCTGCTGAAAAGACGACTGACAGAAGTAGAGCAACCCAACAGAGAGCCTTTGATGAATGTTCACAGATTGGCTCCTAAAACAAGTCCAGATCTTCAAAAAAAAATGCATACATGAACATTTGTGCTACCAACAGCACAACTGTACCATCCGTCACTTTCGACAACCTCAACACACCTCTCCACACTTTCACACACTCATCTGAACTGTCATTTTCGGAGCCTTTGCTTTGCAACACTGTCAACACCTCGGATCTTCCTCGAGGCAGCGGTTGTCGTCTTTACTTCTGTGTGATCTCTTATCCGGGAAAGGTACATTTAATAAGTCCGATTAGCACCCGTACTGCAACTTTGCGTGATGGCTAAACTAAATGAGTAAAACAGGTGAGATGCTGTTGGGATTTGTGAAAACTGCACAACTTCTCTCAAGTGCTGCCTGCCACACCCACTCAGTGGAGACACGATAAACAAGGAGGAAGGAACAAATGCAGTCAATTCTAAGAATTGGTTAGTATGCATCTTCTTCGAAACTACAAAAATAACATTAATGACGCCGATTGCTCACTGTCTCATAAAAAAATAAATAATAAAAAAAATAAAATAAAAAAATGGAAAAACAACTTCCTTATTGTTTCTTTATAATGAAGGATGCCATTTATGTTACATATACTAGCATATGTATAATATATGTATAAGTATGGGAATCGAAATAATACTTAATTACGCTGGGCGGAAAAAAACAATGGGATGATCCCAGAGATTTGAGATAAATTCCCCGCCAAATCATAGCTCATTGTGGTCACCGCAAATACTTTGTACAGAAATCAATCTCTCTGCTGTCTTAATACTGAATAAAACAGTGAAAAAACAGGAAGCCACACAGGAAATTAATATGATTAGGAGCATTGCTTCTTCCTTTTGCCACTCACTCTGGCTGAAAATTGGATTTTAAAGTGGTAAATCTTTACTCCCAGACACAAAAAAAAGTTTGCTTTGTCTATTTCCTGGGATGTTGTAACAAATTGAATAATTGTATTAAATTATGTGCCTCTACAATATGGTTGACGTATCACTGAATCACATAATAATGGCTAAAACAGGGAGAAAAGTTGCTTTGTTAAAGCAATATGCTAACGTTGGATTCATTGTTTTTTGGATTATATCATTGCTGTACAAATTTTTATGACTATCTTAATCTCATTTGTTTGCTAAAAAATGATGATTTAGTTTCTTAATAACATCGACTCATTGATCTAGTTGATCTATTTTCCCAAAATACATCAGTAAACCTACCGTATTTTTAAGACTATAGGTCGCACGTGAGTTTAAGTCGCATTTTGGGGGTTCATTTATTTGATAAAATCCAACATCATGAAAAGGCATGTCATCTTGAAAGGCAATTTCAAATAAAAATGAACTTATGACAACAAAAGGCTGAATTAGTGTATGGTATGATAATGTTAAATGACGCATAAAGTACGAACTGAGAATGTGCCTTGTATGTTAACATAACATAGCTATTAAAAACTATGGTATAAAGAAAATGCTAACAAGTTTATAATAGTGTGTTAATAATTTCACGCATAAGTCGCACCAAGAGTAGAAGTCGCATGTTTCAAACTATGAAAAAGACTGCAATTATAGTCCAAAAAATATGTTATATTTCAGAAAATGTAAACTTTTACTGCAATGGCTCCGTCTTAATTTCATTTGTGTATGGTGCTAAAAAATGATTATTTGGGTTCTTAATGGCCTCAACTTATCGATCTACCACATGTATTTTCTCAAAATCATCAATAAGAGTACCGTATTTGTCAGAGTATAAGTCGCTTTTTTTTTTGGGGGGGGGGGGGGGGGGGGGGTTACGAGTTTGATAAAATCCAACATCAAGAACAGACATGTCATCTTGAAAGGCAATTTAAAATAAAATAGAGAACAATAGGCTGAATAAGTGTACAGTACACAGACGTTACAGGACGCATAAACGACGAACTGAGAACGTGCCCGTTATGTTAACATAACAGCTATTAAGAGTTATGATGATGATTCAGATGACTATAGCATAAAGAAAATGCTGACAAGTTTAAAATAATTTGTTCATAGTTTCACACATAATATAATTAGTATAAGAGTACAGTTTAAGTCGCAAGTTTAAAACTATGAAAAAAACTGCGACTTACAGTCCAAAAAATACGGTATATTTTGCGGTAAATATTTCAGAAAATGTGAACTTTTACTGTAATTACTCCGTCTGAATTTCATTTGTGTATGGTGCTAAAAAAATTATTACTTGGGTTCTTAATGGCCTTGACTTGTTGATCTAGCAGATGTATTTTCCCAAAATCATCAATTACAGTACCATATTTTTCGGACTATAAGTCATACTGGAGTATAAATCGCATTTTGTGAGTATTTTTTTTTTTTTTTTTCTATAAAATCCAAAATCAAGAACGGACATGTCATCTTGAAAGGCAATTTAGAATTTAAAATAGAATAGAGAACTTTAAGCTGAATAAGTTACGATATGCGAACGTTACAAGACGCATAAACGATGAACTGAGAACGTACGCTGTATGTTAACGTAACATAATTATTAAGAGTTAATCAGATAAACTATAGCATAAAGAAAATGCTAAAAAGTTCATAATTATGTGTTGATAATTTCACACA
Source organism: Corythoichthys intestinalis (assembly GCF_030265065.1). NCBI lineage: Eukaryota > Metazoa > Chordata > Actinopteri > Syngnathiformes > Syngnathidae > Corythoichthys > Corythoichthys intestinalis. The sequence continues at coordinate 28,066,075 of NC_080414.1, read as the reverse complement.
AAAGTTGCAAGTTTCAAACTATGAAAAAAACTGCGACTTATAGTCCAAAAATACAGTGTATCATTGTTGTAAGTGTTTCAGAAAATGTGAGCTATTACTGCAATGACTCTATCTTAATCTAATTTGTGTATGGCACTAAAAAAAATGTTTATTTGGTTTCTTAATGGTCTCGACTCATTAATCTAGCAGATGTATTTTCCCAAAATACATCAAGTAGTAAATAATTTGTGTTATATGAATACAGTACATTACAGACACTTGATTAATACATTTAACCATACATAGACATACAAGTCTATGCAATTGTCACCGTCTCTTACCTTGGAAGAAACTCTTGACGCGGAGGTAGGAAACTGCAAGGCGGAGCACAGACAGTTTGTCCAGTTTAGAGATGACGTCCGGCGGGAAGGGCAGCAAGCTGGCCAGCCGGTCCAGCTCGGCGTTCAGCCTGTCCCGGTGCCGCTTGGATGGGTTCGTTTTCTCATTGGCGGAGGACGGCTTCCTAGTAAAAAGGGAGACACGCATAGAAGTCGTTAAAAAAAATTCTAAAATAAATAAATAAATAAATAAATAAAAAGAGTCATGCATGAACTTAGTTTTTAGCGTTTCACCATCCCAAATTGTCACTGCAGTTGTATCTTTTTTGCCCTCACCCATGGTGACAGACAGTGAGTTTAACTTTTTTGGAGCCATGCAACTGTTCAAAGCAAAGTTAGTTTGAAATCTGACAATCACAACATGACATTTTGACTTTTTTTTTTTCCTCCTGGAATAAAGCTTACACTGTCAGCTGTCCGAGCCCTGATGGTCTTGCTCTACAAGATAAAATGATCAGTAATTGTGAATACCTGCATGATTTTAAAAGGTCTGCCATGAATTGATGGAACTTTAAAAATATACTGTATATGTTTCAGTTGTTGTTGGTTTTTAACAGAAACACATGATCATCCCTGTAAATGTCCCTGCCTTAGAACTTTTTTTTTTTGTCCTGCAGCCTTCCTCGGTGCACCACACAAAACTGGTTTGTTCTTCCTCCAATGACGGCAAATGTCTTTACTGAGAAAAAAAATGATTTAAGCACTACAATATAGCTGTCCTGAATGGCATGAATTATATATTTGTATTCACTGGGGCCTTTTTTTCTCCTTAGTTAAACTCAACAACCCTTTACACGTGGTTATTTAAGGAACACAATTTACAGTGAACTGATGTCTCAGTTCATAGCATTTTTACTCATGATAAATTAATCATACTTCCTAAATGAATAACTAAATAATACTGAATTATGCCAGTGGACTCCGGTTGATATACGCGTTTCATATATGACTATGAAAACTTCTTCACTTGGAAAATTAATAACTGGAGGGTTTTGCTTCATTATTTAAATGCCATAATAGTGTGGCGCAATACACAGAATTGAAGCACATTATTTCTTTTTTGTCATGTTTGATGATCACTTCCTAGAATCGTGTTTTACTCATTAAATATTAATGAAATGAGCAGACAAGATTGGTAGGGTCATGTGGTGTGTATATTAAAAAAATGTCAACACCGTGAAAAAGTGCCTCTTGCGCTCAGATGTCTACAAAGCAAGTACATTCTATGTTTAGATTATCTGAAATAGGTTTTTAAAATAATGTTTAAACTTAAAATCTTAAAACAAGTACTTAAAATAATTTGCTTTCAGTCCACTTTATTTGTGCTACTTGGCTGAGATGAGGGGAAATGCAGCATGTATAAGTTGAATGATTCACAAGTAAGCAACCTGCATGGTTGCAGGTTTCCACTGCTTTTGCATGTTGTGTTTTTTTTTTTCTTTACATATATACATATAATACAATATGTTTTTCTTAACTGCTTTTGGACTGGCTTCCTCCGCTTCCTTCCCGCGTACATGCAATCTCCAGGAGGGATCATGATCTTGCGCTCCGTGGAGGTAACAGGTGCGCTGTGGAAGGAGACACCCACAAACAAAAACACACAGAGGACTTTTCAAGTTTTCACGTGGTTTCCAATTCGTTTTCGGGACTCGATTAAAGTGGCTTAATTAGCCACAGAAAGCAGTCAATTACAGAAGAGTAAGAGCGGGTAACTACTTCAAAGTGGTGAAATAAGTCAGAAAAGCAAAGTTGAGCAGTGCCATGATAACGCAAATTAATATGCAAAAAAAAAAGTACTCACCGGGACACGCGGTGCTTGTCAGTTAAGTCCAGTCTAGTGTTTCAGTGGAGTCACATTAAGCGCAAAAAACAGAGATGCGTCTCGAGGGGGGTGCGCCCACTCAAAAGTGGCAAGTGATAAATCCACGGGAGAATCAAAATCAATCGCACAGATCCGTGCTGATGTTTTCATCAGCTTTGTAGTGCTCGCGGCAGATGTTGCCTGATGCTTTATACCCAATTGAGACGCCTTCACTTCCTTGCCTTTCAGGTGGCGGATTCCTCTGAATGACATGTCGAGCTCTTCGCACGCAACTCCGCCTCGCAAACAGAGCGCGCGCACACACACAGAGACGCTCATACTCACATAAGCACACACGAGGTTTGTGGTGCGTTCAGGCGTTGTCCGTAAATTGGAAATATCATTTTAGGTTTAAAAGCTTGGCGGTTTTGTTTCACATTTGCGATATACGTCAACTTTGAGTAGTTTATTAATACGTAAGAAGAGTAATTTAGAGGAATGTTAACGTTTAGAAGGATGTGAAAAGTTTAAAAAAGTTGACATTGATATTCGCGCCTTTATTTAGCATCAGTGAGCTCGTGAGAAATATTTGTTTTAAGTCAGTAAATATTTAACGACATAGTTTTTTGTATATCTTTTTTTGTTCTGGCGTGACCATAAATCATGCGAATTACCTTGAAAATTTTGAAATCTTAAATTAGTTTAGGTTTTAACGGGAGACACGTGAAGTGGGCATCAGCCCAAACCGACCCCGAGGGGGTTACGCACGCGCACATGCATCCGGATAGAGGCGTGAGGGGAGGGGTCACACGCTAAGGGCAGCCCAAGCCACTACGCTTACATTCATACTGGGACTGTCTGCGGCCGCCGACGCTTTCAAGCCGGAAGATTCACCTCCGACAGCGAAACTGGTTTTGCGGGGAAATTCGGTCTGCTTAAGTGAGAAACTTCGCGGAACTGTACTATGTGTGGTATATTGTTGAATTCATATTATGTTGTTTTTTTTTAAACATTGACTGGCGGCTCGCTGGGACTGGCTCGGGGACGGAAGTTAAACTGTTATACCTTCAAAACAAGAGGGGAAAATATAATCAAAATTAAGAAAACGCTGTTGGCGCTGGAGCAATCATGCAGTTCTGCGAATATTTGATTATGGTTAAGCTGAATTTATTTCGCTAATTGGACTTCCGTGAAACGTTACGCTCGTAAATTCCTCAATACAAATGTTTATTATTTGACTATTTAACCCTCAGGGCGATTTTATTAGCATTTCATCTTACTTTTCAACCGTTGCAAACAGGTTTTCATTAACATTGTTGTCATTATATAAAATATAAATTCATTCTTTTCTCCTTTGAAGTTTAAGGTGGTTTTTGAAGTTGGGAAACAGCTTTAAAAATACTTGAGTCAATCTACATCCACAGTAATTATTGTCTTTGATGATGATAATTTAAATTGTTTTAAACTTAAATTTGCTTCAATAACTTGCTCCATTAGAATACAGCAAGCTATTAAACGCTTATTTTGGAATTTAAATTTATTACATGAAATACTTGCCCAGAAATTGATGGGTGACGGAATCCTGTTGAAAATAAAAATGCAATAAAAATGTCAAGTGTTGAGTCTTGAATCAAACCACTTTCATCCAATATCATTCCAGAAAATAACGGGGGGGACCGATTTCATTGTTTCATTGGGCCAAATGTGACCATATTAAAAATGTTCATTTTGACCAAATCAATTGTTTATTCAATAATTTAGCTAATCCACACTTTGGAAAGTTCTGTTACACTTGCACTGACATTTTTTTGTTTTTGTTTGAAAAGGTTGTTTTGCTTTTGAATGACTGTATTATTTGAGAACATTTTTAATGTTTGCATTTAAACAATTAAGCGTACCAATGAAACCTGCCTCGTCCTTCCAAGATCAAGGCAAAGAAAAATCAAGCGGAAAAGTTGTTTCTAAAAATGCTTCTAGTGTTCTGCACTGCCCTCTGCTGTCCTGATCTATATTGTAAGGTGTTCATATAGAGTACAATATTGTACACACTTTATTATCATTAAGATACCCCAAGTACTGTCAAAATAAAATTCCACTATAGAATATGAAAATACAGTGAGGAGCAGAAGTATTTGCACCCGTTGTAATTCTGCAAGTTCACCCATTTAGAAAATAGGTACACATCAGAAATTTCAATCATAGATGCATTTCCACTTATAGAGACATAGTCTTAAAAAATATAGAACTCACATTGTATGATTTTTCAATCATTTATTTGTAATTTACTGGGGTTCATAAGTATTTGTACCAATGAAAAAAATAAGTGCTAATATTTAGTGCAGAACCTTTTGTTTGCAATTACTGAGGTCAGACGCTTTCTGTAGTTCTTCACCAGGTTTTCACATGGAAACAGGGATTTTGGCCAATTCCTCCAATCTAAAGATTTTCTATTGGAGTGAAGTCTGGAGACTGGCTAGGACACTGCAGAACCTTGATATGATTTTACGCAGCCACTGTTTGGTCGACTTATGCTTCAGATCATTGTCATGTTGGTCCAGCCACGACTCATCTTTAAGTCTCTGACTGAGGGAAGGAGGTTGTAGTTCGAAATCTGACGATACATTTCACCATTCATCCCTCTGCTTTGTACAGTACAGTCGTCCTGTCCCCTTTGCCGAAAAGCAGCCCCAAAGCATGAGGTTTCCTACCCCATACTTCACAGTGGGGATGGTGTTCTTGGGATTGTACTCAACCTTCTTATTCCTCCACACACACCGATTAAAGTTTGCACCAAAAAGTTCTACTTTGGTCAAATCTGACCACATGACTTTCTCAGATGGCCCCTGGCAAACTTCAGACGGGCCTTCACATGTACTGGCTTCAACAGAGGAACCTTCAGAGATTTGCATGATTTTAAACCATTGCACCGTAGTCTTCTACTGACAGTAGCCTTTGAAACTGTGCATCCAATTCTCTTCAGGTCATTGACTAACGCCTGTAGTTTTAGGCTGAGCCCTCACATTTCTCATCATGAGCGATGCCCCACGAGGAGAGATTTTACGTGGAGCCCCAGTCCGAGGTAGATTGTCAGTCATGTTTAGCCTTTCCATTTTCTAACAATTGCTGCAACTGTTGATTTATTCTCACCAAGCTGCTTTCCAATTGTCCCATTGCCTTTTCCAGCTTTGTGAAGCTCATTTTTTTCTGGTGTCGTTCGAAAGCTCTCTGCTTTTACCAATGGTAGCAGTTGGATTATGACTGATTTTGGGGTGCACAGGTGACAATTATGAGCTCAAACTGGTGGTGTGTGGGTGGTTTTCAGAGGTATAATTACTTATGAACCCTGGTAAATTTCAAATAAATTATTGAAAAATCAAACAATGTGAGTTCCGTATTTTTTTTTTTTAGATTATGTCGCTATGAGTGGAAATGCATCTATGATTGACATTTCAGATCTCTACCTATTTTTTAAGTGGGTGAACATGCAAAATCACAAGGGATGCAAATACTTCTGCTCCTCACTTTATGTGTGCATATTTTTTTTATTGATTCTTTATTCAAATAACGTTAACACATCAAGCTGCCTAGTATCTCGTTTATTTTGACCTATTTCTCATTAAAACATAAAAAAAAAAAAAAAAAAAACTCACATATATCATGTTTTTTCAAACTACACCACTGTCTTAAGAAAAGTATTGCTTTGGTGATACCTTTTGGCATTTTGGTGCCACTATGTTGGAGTGATGGCAAGAGCTCGCCTTTTTTTTTCTGGCAATAATTATCTCTTGGATTCGTGAGTCAGCTGTTGACAGAAAACAAATATCAAACATTTGTGGTGCGGCGGCCTGTATACATGAGCACCCCGTGCTGGCACTGACTCCGGCGCCAAGCCGGCAGGGGAGCTTCATTCAACTCTGCAGGAACCACAAACATGCTCCGACGCTACCCTACGTCCACGTTTCATCTTAGACAACCACGTAAGAAACATGAGAGATCCCATCAGACATGCTGGCGTCATTGGTAGAGGTATTGCAGTGTAAATGTAGCTCAACACTGTCGTGTCTTCTATTAAAGCTAGATGAATGTTTTAGTTGCTTTATAAATCCACTGGCATTGCCATCCAAGATGCCATCTAGATTAAGCCCAGACTTAAAGCCCTGCCAACGTTGCTTGCATCCACCTTCGCACGCAAACGCGTGTGAGCGTTGGAGTGACAATGGAGCCACTGAAAGCCACATGCCAGTTGCAATAGTGTGGCTTTCATTGATCAAGACGTCACTGTGGGATATGAAGGGACGCGTAGAGAGGTGACATGACATGTCTGATTCTAATGGACATGAATCATTGATGAGACGGTCACTTGCAGACGACACCTAACATCCACTCATTTCATTTCTGTCACAATTATTTAGGGCAGAACTGTTCATGACATTAATGATTGCTCAAGGAGACAAGACAAACAAATCCTTACGTACTTGCTGGTTTGACATTTGACAGCGATAAAATACGCTAAATGTCCTTATTTCACCCTGATAATTGATAACTTACATAAAGCACACAGAAAATCATGTCAGTTTTTTTCAGGTGCTACAAAGTTTTAATAAAAGTGAGACTAAAAGCGGAAATAAAACAGGAAAACATCCAAAGATGCCTGGCAATCCCTGGCAGCAACATGACTCTGCTGCAAGAAAGGATGTTGACACTGGAATGGTAATGTGAAATGAGCCAACAACTGCTTATGCTAACAATATGCAGGCCTCAGAGAGATGTGCTCATTGGGTGTTAAACACAGCTGCTAATAACCAAGTTTCATGGATGTGTACAAGTGTTGACAGCACGGAGGGAAACCAGTCACAAGCCATCCGGCATAGACAGGATAGTGTCAACTGTGAGGTCACCAAGGCAAATACAAGCGTTTGTATAAGGTCACTCTTACATGTGAACCATATTTATGAAAAAATGTTTTTTTAAAAAAATCACCACTAAAGCATGATAAGGTTTATTTATTTCACAATGACAGGATCTTGTTACCAAGAAGTGCAATGTTTTAAGATATAAAATGTCTGTCTCATATTCTCTTTCCATATAATTGCACGTTTTTAGTTTGAGTGTCCATTGAAGCACTTGAAGGAAAATTTGCTAATGAGTAGGTGCTGGCATAGTGTCTCTTCTTGTACCAATGCCACCATTCATTTTTACAGAACACTTGTCTAGAATTCAGTCATTTAATTGCTTCAGGTCACCAGCATTTGAGTATTATTTTAAGTGGTTTGCTGTCAGTTTCAGAGTTACCTCTTACTGGAGGAACGAACCTGGTGTCTCATCCAGTTAGTTGGAGCTAAAGTGGAAAAAGAGGGAATGGGGGGAAGCGAGAGAGTGATTACCAGGTCATATTGAAATGGTTTCCTTTTTCCTGCCATTATTCAAATTTAGGAACTTATACACTAATAACACCTTCACAGACCATTCCGTCTATTCTAAAGACACAGAACCCATTTTTAAAAATCTGAGATTTAGTGAAGAGCGTAGGTTTGCATAGAGAGGTAGGGACGTAACACTACCAACTTTTCAGGATGCTCAAACTGTCCCAACTAACTTTTAAGCAACCTTATTTGCATTATAAAATGACTTCAGTTATATACGTAGTGTATCGCAAAAGTGAGTTCACCCCTCGCATTTCTGCAGATATTTAAGTTTATCTTTTCATGGGACAATACTGACAAAATGACACTTTGACAAGTAGTCTGTGTGCAGCTTATATAATAGAGTTAATTTATTTTCCCATCAAAATAACTCAAAATATAGCCATTAATATCTAAACCCCTGGCAACATAAGTGAATACACTGCATGGGAACTACAAACAGTGGGGCAAATACCGTAAATATTTAGTCAACCACCAATTGTGCAAGTTCTCCTACTTGAAAAGATTAGAGAGGCCTGTAATTGTCGACATGGGTAAACCTCAACCATGACAGACAGAATGTGGGGGGGGGGACAGAAAATCACATTGTTTGATTTTTAAAGAATTTATTTCCAAATTAGAGTGGAAAATAAGTATTTGGTCACCTACAAACAAGCAAGATTTCTGGCTGTCAAAGAGGTCTAACTTCTTATAACGAGGTCTAACGAGGCTCCACTCGTTACCTGTATTAATGACACCTGTTTTAACTCATTATCGGTACAAAAGACACCTGTCCACAACCTCAGTCAGTCACACTCCAAACTCCACTATGGCCAAGACCAAAGAGCTGTCGAAGGACACTAGATACAAAATTGTAGACCTGCACCAGGCTGGGAAGACTGAATCTGCAATAGGTAAAACGCTTGGTGTAAAGAAATCAACTGTGGGAGCAATTATTAGAAAACTGAAGACATACAAGACCACTGATAATCTCCCTCGATCTGGGGCTCCATGCAAGATCTCACCCCGTGGCGTCAAAATGATAACAAGAACAGTGAGCAAAAATCCCACAACCACACGGGGGGACCTAGTGAATGACCTACAGAGAGCTGGGACCACAGTAACAAAGGCTACTATCAGTAACACAATGCGCCGCAAGATATTCAAATCCTGCACTGCCAAACGTGTCCTCTTGCTGAAGAAAGTACACGTCCAGGCCCGTCTGTGGTTCGCTAAAGAGCATTTGGATGATCCAGAAGAGGACTGGGAGAATGTGTTATGGTCAGGTGAAACCAAAATAGAACTTTTTGGTAGAAACACAGGTTCTCGTGTTTGGAGGAGAAAGAATACTGAATTGCATCCAAAGAAAACCATACCCACTGTGAAGCATGGGGGTGGAAACATCATGCTTTGGGGCTGTTTTTCTGCAAAGGGACCAGGACGACTGATCTGTGCAAAGGAAAGAATGAATGGGGCCATGCATCGAGAGATTTTGAGTGAAAATCTCCTTCCATCAGCAAGGGCATTGAAGATGAGACGTTGCTGGGTCTTTCAGCATAACAATGATCCGAAACACACAGCCAGGGCAACAAAGGAGTGGCTTCGTAAGAAGCATTTGAAGGTCCTGGAGTGGCCTAACCAGTCTCCAGATCTCAACCCAGTAGAAAATCTTTGGAGGGAGTTGAAAGTCCGTGTTGCCCAGCCCCAAAACATCACTGCTCTAGAGGAGATCTGCATGGAGGAATGGGCCAAAATACCAGCAACTGTGTGAAAAGCTTGTGAAGAGTTACAGAAAACGTTTGGTCTCTGTTATTGCCAACAAAGGGTACATAACAAAGTATTGAGATGAACTTTTGGTATTGACCAAATACTTATTTTCCACCATGATTTGGAAATAAATTCTTTAAAAATCAAAAAAATTAAAAATTCTGTTGTTTTTTTCACTCTGTCTCTCATGGTTGAGGTTTAACCATGTTGACAATTACAGGCCTCTCTAATATTTTCAAGTGGGAGAACTTGCACAATTAGTGGTTGACTAAATACTTATTTGCCCCACTGTACATCCCTAAATGTCCAAATTGAGTACTGCTTTTCATTTTCCCTCCAAAATGTCATTTGACTCGTTACAGGAGTGCTGTTAGCATTGCTGCAGAGATTGAAGAGGTAGGGGTTCAGCCTGTTAGTGGTTAGACCATACGCCGTACTCTACATCAAATTGGTGTGCATGGCTGTCACCCCAGGGGGAAGCCTCTTCTGAAGACGGTACACATCAAAGCCAACAAACAGTTTGCTGAAGACATGTCAACAAAGCACATGGATTACTGGAACCATGTCCAATGGTCTGATTAGACGAAGATTCATTTGTTTGGTTCCGATGGTCTCAAGCATCTGTGGCGGTGACCAGGTGAGGAGTACAAACTGATAAGTGTGTCATGCCTACAGTCAAGCATGGTGATGGGAATGACCCCCCCCCACACACACACACACCTCTTCAGTCTCTGCAGCAATGCTGACAGCACTCCTGTAATGAGTCACATGACATTTTGGAGGGAAAATGACAAGCAGTACTCAATGTGGACATTTAGGGATGTACGTATTTACTAAGGGGTGTACTCACTTTTGTTGCCAGGAGTTTAGATATGAATGGCTATATTTTGAGTTATTTTGAGGGGAAAATAAATTATTATATAAGCTGCACATAAACTATTTTTCATTGTGTCAAAGTGTCATTTTGTCAGTGTTGTCCCATGAAAAGATATACGTAAATATCTGCAGAAAAGCGAGGGGTGTACTCACTTTTGTGATACACCGTAATTTAGACTGTCTTTCAATATGTTGTAACGATAGAACTGACCCTGCCATTATTAAGCGAATTATTTTTTGTTATGTTCTGACTTATACAGTGCCTTGCAAAAGTATTCGGCCCCCTTGAATCTTGCAACCTTTCGCCACATTTCAGGCTTCAAACATAAAGATATGAAATTTAATTTTTTTGTCAAGAATCAACAACAAGTGGGACACAATCGTGAAGTGGAACAACATTTATTGGATAATTTAAACTTTTTTAACAAATAAAAAACTGAAAAGTGGGGCGTGCAATATTATTCGGCCCCTTTACTTTCAGTGCAGCTAACTCACTCCAGAAGTTCAGTGAGGATCTCTGAATGATCCAATGTTGTCCTAAATGACCGATGATGATAAATAGAATCCACCTGTGTGTAATCAAGTCTCCGTGTAAATGCACCTGCTCTGTGATAGTCTCAGGGTTCTGTTTAAAGTGCAGAGAGCATTATGAAAACCAAGGAACACACCAGGTAGGTCCGAGATACTGTTGTGGAGAAGTTTAAAGCCGGATTTGGATACAAAAAGATTTCCCAAGCTTTAAACATCTCAAGGAGCACTGTGCAAGCCATCATATTGAAATAGAAGAAGCATCAGACCACTGCAAATCTACCAAGACCTGGCCGTCCTTCCAAACTTTCTTCTCAAACAAGGAGAAAACTGATCAGAGATGCAGCCAAGAGGCCCATGATCACTTTGGATGAACTGCAGAGATCTACAGCTGAGCTGGGAGAGTCTGTCCATAGGACAACAATCAGTCGTACACTGCACAAATCTGGCCTTTATGGAAGAGTGGCAAGAAGAAAGCCATTTCTCAAAGATATCCATATAAAGTCTCGTTTAAAGTTTGCCACAAGCCACCTGGGAGACACACCAAACATGTGGAAGAAGGTGCTCTGGTCAGATGAAACCAAAATTGAACTTTTTGGCCACAATGCAAAACGATATGTTTGGCGTAAAAGCAACACAGCTCATCACCCTGAATACACCATCCCCAATGTCAAACATGGTGGTGGCAGCATCATGGTTTGGGCCTGCTTTTCTTCAGCAGGGACAGGGAAGATGGTTAAAATTGACGGGAAGATGGATGCAGTCAAATACAGGAACATTCTGGAAGAAAACCTGTTGGTATCTGCACAAGACCTGAGACTGGGACGGAGATTTATCTTCCAACAGGACAATGATCCAAAACATAAAGCCAAATCTACAATGGAATGGTTCAAAAATAAACTTATCCAGGTGTTAGAATGGCCAAGTCAAAGTCCAGACCTGAATCCAATCGAGAATCTGTGGAAAGAGCTGAAGACTGCTGTTCACAAACACTCTCCATCCAACCTCACTGAGCTCGAGCTGTTTTGCAAGGGAGAATGGGCAAGAATTTCAGTCTCTCGATTTGCAAAACTGATAGAAACATACCCCAAGCGACTTGCAGCTGTAATTGGAGCAAAAGGTGGCGCTACAAAGTATTAACGCAAGGGGGCCGAATAATATTGCACGCCCCACTTTTCAGTTTTTTATTTGTTAAAAAAGTTTAAATTATCCAATAAATTTTGTTCCACTTCACGGTTGTGTCCCACTTGTTGTTGATTCTTGACAAAAAATTAAAATTTTATATCTTTATGTTTGAAACCTGAAATGTGGCGAAAGGTTGCAAGGCTCAAGGGGGCCGAATACTTTTGCAAGGCACTGTATTTACCCCTTTTCACTTGCTAAATGTGCCGATTCATTTTTTTTCCCTCAAACGCACATTTGACTGGCTGATGACTTACTTGACCCCACCCCCCACCACACACATGCATGCCCACAAGCCATTGTAAGTAATGTAAAACGACATCAATATTATGGAGGTGGGAAACACACCACTAATTTTGCTCCTAAAATTCCGACCTGAGTCATAGTTAGCCTAACATTGAACTGTCTGAACTTGCTAACCTGCGAAACTGGAGTAGGAAGCCGTTTGGAGAGAAGTGACGTCCTATATGTGTTTTCTTCTTTTAACGTTCATTAAACGGTGAGATATGTAGTGAACTATAGAACCAGAAAAACGTGAGCAAGAAGCTGCTGACAGGGAGAGGTCCCATTCTGTGTTTCACAGGAAAGTGTTGACAGTCAAAAAAACACATATGCCTACTTTTCGTCCGGTAAACGGCCTGGTTTAGTCAGAGAAAAGGCCAGAGCATGTTGTGACTTTACACTTTTATACCTGAATACGTATTAGTAGATTTCAATTATTAATTTCTTTTCAACATTATTTATTAAAAATATGTTTATTTGCAGCCTTTACAGACATTTTTCAGATAATCCTACATGACTCATAATCAAAGTAAATAATTAATCCCAATTTAGATTTTTTTTCCATAACTGCACAACCCATTGATGCACTTTAGAGATTCTTGTGGACAAAAGCAGTAGTGTTTTACCTGAAGGAAGGCTCCATTTTTATTTATTATTGTTCATTTTTTTCAGTTATGTTTAATTTACTTGTTTAGATTTAGATTTATTTTGCATCGATTATTTAGCCTGCCAACTAATTAGGTTCATATTCGTGAGAAATGTAGCCCTGACCCCTGTTCATATAATCTGTTGGGTCTTATTAATGTCCCGTCCCCAGCAAAAAGTGTACGTACAGGTTATGCTATTATAGCGTCCCCACCAATGTTGAGTGCAAACCTACGCCCTTGGATTTAGTCATCATAATGCAGCAACTATGCTGAAAGTTTCTGGATGTGCATATCTACGTAATTAAAAATCTGTAACTTGTTGCTCATTCCAAAATCTCACCAAAGATCAGGGGTCGCGTTAACCGAATATTTTCCGTCGTTGACCGGTTTTTTACAACGGTGACGGAAAAAACTGAAGTCCAGCTGTCATTTTGACAGGTTGCAATTAACACGCCAGACCACAGGGTGGCGAGTGAACATATTAATTAGCTATTGTCTCTCTTGATTCATGACGTCGTTGGCCTTACTCGGAAAAATGTCAAGGCAACTGAGTGTCCGAAGTTTCTTCAAAAAGCCCCAAAACGACGATGGTGTTGATAAAAGAGGTGAAAAAAGAGGGACTGATGCAGTGAAGGATGACAACGAATCAAGTGAATCGCCGGTTCACTCCTCACTGCGGCGAGCAGTTGAAAACGCCGCCAATTACCAAGAAGGGCAGAATTGGTAACACGGTGAAAGCGGCATAAAGCCAAAAAAGCGGACCAGACTAAAATTATTTCAAGGAAAATATGGAGGGTGCCACCACTGTGTGTACTCTTTTTGCTAAGCTGAGCTCGCATACCACGGTAGCACGTCGGCTATGAACGAACCCTTGACGCGCCGTCACCCAGGTGTATTTCGGAAGACAACAGGAAACAACAAGCTAGCGGACTGTAAGTCCATACAACTTTCTAACGATTTTTTTTTTTAATTGGAAGTTGCCTTTATGTGCGTCGTATCAACGTGCATTTTTATTTAATAATAATAATAATAAATTAAATTTAAAAAAATATATATATATATATTGGAATTATATAATATTTTATTATTATTAAATGTATTAAGATCATGGAAGGTCCCACTTGGGGGGGGGGGGGGGGGGGATATATATATATCCTGTATATACATAATATAATAAAAATATATATGGAAACAGTACTGGCCTGCTTACTGTAATCCATGACTGCACTAATGTTAGTTACTTTATATTATATTGTATTATTGTGTATATACATAAAGTGACTGCATCAAGATATAGTCATTTTAAAAATTTAAGTGACGGGTAAAAATAGATTATGACCGGATTTTTATGACCCTGTCAGTCAAAATGACAGACAACGAAAAAGTTTAGCGCAACCTCTGCCAAAGATACTGTAAAAAAAAAAAATAAAAGAAAGAAAAAAATCAACACAAGTTAGAAGGCCTAAAGCTGTAAATGTGGTCTCTGTTCTCCTCAGCATACGAATCCTGCAGTCTTGCATGCCAACTTCATACAGCACACTAATTAGTAGCACAAACCACTACACTCAATTTGGCTAGTAACTCTGGCAGCTTTTGTGACACAATACAATGTCATTTAATGAGCAATACAGGAAATTGGAATATTCCCTCAAATTGATTAAATATTTCAGGAATGAAGCACTCACAGCGTGGCTCTCCCGGTGGTCTCGGGTTACTGGCACTGCTGCCAAAGGATGACTGGAAGTTGTGGATGGTTTCTTGAAGGATCTGCCTTTCTCGGCCCTGAACAAGACAAAAAAAATTGGTTTTGCAATCCATAGTGCTAGGTTTGACTGCAGATACTGAAAAGTGGAAAAACAATACAATGATCCCCTGAAATTTGCAGAGAATCAGAATCACAAAAACATATTTACTGTATACAGTGGTACCTCTACTTACAAACGTCTCTACAAACAGAATTGTAAGGTTACGCTATGCCTCAACGGGAAAATATTGCCTCTTGTTTATGGCTGAATCTATCAATTATTTAAGTGATCTAATTAGTTTGAATAATCAAGTAATTGGATTAGGAAAATTTAATGTGTTGCAAAACCAATTTTAGGAGATGTAAAACAAAAGCATGCTGATTACACTTTCAAAAGAGCATTAAATGTGAATGCAAAATATTAATACCTGAGTGTTTTTTCAAACAATGCAGGATCATACTTTCATTTCACAAGAGCAATGAATCCATTTAACAATAAATTAAAATTCCTTGATCTATAGGCTAAGTTGAACTGTGTGTGTGTGTGTGGGGGGGGGGGGGGGGCACAACATGTTGATGACCCCAAAACGCAGTGTCAGCAATAAAATTAACATACAAGAATATTTATAATAATGAGTTGAAAATAAGCGTTTTTTGTTTCCCATCATTCTTGAGGGGAATTCTAAATCAAGCTGCTTAGGACAGCTATACTTTTCACCAAGATGGTCATCCATTGAAAATGGTAATCCCACCGGTGTCGTGCCAATGTAGTTACCTCAGTCAAAAATTATGAATGTATATGGAGGTAGATTTGTGTCTTCATTATTCGATCCAAAAAAAAAGTTGCGCAAAAGTTCAATCATAATATATATTTTCAATTAAAAAAAAAAAGTCACTTCAATCAAAAAAAAATGTGTTTGAATGCAAAAATAAATTTGAAACTCCAAAAAAAATGCATTTGAAAGCTGTTTTTTTTTAATTGAAGTCAATTTTTTTAGGTTGAAGCAACTTTTTTGATTGAAGCAATGTCGTTTTGCGTTTGGCCACATTTTGGCTAGAACATTTGTGTCTTTATTATTCAATCAAAAAATAAGTTGCTTCAAACAAAAAATATATATTTTCCAAAGAAAAATCACTTCAATCAAAAAAAGAAAATTTTCAATCATAGAAAAAAGTTTTTGAATGCGAAAAAAAATATTTGAGACTCAAATATTTGCATTTGAACACTTAATTTTTCATTTTAAAAAAAATCTTTAATTTTAGCAATCCTTTTGTGTGACATTTCTCTAAATCATTCAATCCCCAAAAAAGTTGCTTCAATCAAAAAGAATATTTTGAAACAAAGAAAAAAAATCATTTCATCATAAAATTGCCCTCCCGCCATTTGTTCGAAAAATCATTTTGAACTATTATAAAAATATCTTTTTTTGTTAATTTCATTCATTTTTCTTGTTTGTTCTATTGCTTTACAACTTTTATAAATATAGGAAAGTGAATGACATGCAATGACACTTTTTGGCCACCGGGGGGGGGGGGCTGGACCCCCCCCGGACCCCCCTTAAACTCCGCTTATGACCTCATCTTAAAAAAATAATAAATGAGGATCAAAGTACAACAACAGAACAATTAGCTAACGTGCATAGCAAAAATCTGCTAGCTCAAATGCTGTAAAATACTAACTTTATTCATCTTTTTATTTTATTTTTTTTACGATGCTCTTAACACATTGTCCAAACAAACAAAAAAACTGCTAAATATACCTGGAAGCTAAATTGAAAATGCATAAACAATCATTTTAGCTCTAACAAAAACTTTCGACCTGATGTTGGTCTTAACAGGGAGCAGCTGGATCCAGCCATGTTAGATGAGTTATATCGTATTCACTGTTGCCACTTGAGGGCAGTGTATCCACCCAAATTAATAAAACTAAATGCAAACACTTTCAAAACAAACCATTAGAACGCCACTCTAATTAAACAAATGCTAAAAGCAGCTAAATTTGATTCAAACCTTCTCTTTCTAATCGAATTACTTGGGTTAACCGATTAATCGTTGCAGCACTACTATTGTTATGAAAGATGTTTCAGGAAACGAGAGGCAAAAATACAGTACAATACTGTAAAAGATGCGTATGTACTTCCTGCTCTCTGTTTTTAAATGTCACGCCATACGATCCTGCTGTCCTATTGGTCATAATACTTCCCATCATGCTTCAGCAGCGCGATGACCTGCACAGGAGCGACGGTGTTGTTATAGCGGGCTCAGCGTCATCGCCAAAAGAGCACAAGTCTCCTCGCAATTTTGTCTCACGAAGATTTTTTTTAAAGCCCACACACGGTTCACTACATTAGTAGCACATTAGAGCACATATCTCCTCGCGTTTTTGTGTCACAGAGATTAGGATAAGCGATAGGCACCATCTTGAAACAGAAGGAAGGTAAGATATTTGATTTTCCAATTTTCCTTTGCATTATATTCTATTATCTACTTCATTACCGGTATTAACGGGTAGGTCCTGTATATGGAATGATTAAAATGTGTTTGGGTATTGTTTTATTCCAGTTTTACCCCGGTTATCAAATTTAATGTGGCGTTTCAGTAGTGCTTGGAACTTATTGGGGCATTTACATGGAAAACGCGTCTCTACTTGCGGAATTTTCAGGTTACGAAATTACTTCCAGAACAAATTAATTTCCTAAGTTACAACTGTACTCTTTAGAGCCATTGACAATGATACACTTTCTAATCAGAAGCCTGCAACCTGCGGCTCTAGGGCCACGTGTGGCTGTTCTAGAACACATATTCTCATCCTGAAACAGTTTCATATCATTTCGAGCTCATCTTACAACATCAAGTTCTTGTGTACATGCAGCAACAACTATCTTTAAACCTCTGTCACAACATGGGAATTAACCTAGGTCCTCCCACTCATACAACGCTTGTCTTTCAGTTGAGATGTGCCACTTCAAACTAATGGAGTTCGTCAGCACTAGGATGCAAGAAAAGGCTGCCAAATTCCTGTTTAATGGGGAAGTATGACTAATTAACTAAGTTTCGTCTCAATCACAGCATTGTAAGGGACAATTTTAATGCCAGACCATTTTCATTGAACTGATATGTCAATATACCTTCCCAGCGTTGAGCTCTGATATGGCTGCCAAGATCTGTTGTCTAGGTCCATCTGTTTTAATGCCAAGTTCTCTCAGGTCTCCATCTGTTAGAGTCAAAAATGCTTCCATATCCACCTAAAGGATGACAAGAAGAAAACTAAATCTTTTTTTTTTTTTTTTTTTTTTTTACATATATTTAGAAGTTAGGAAGAAATACCTCCTGCTCTTCAAATATGGGCTGGTATTTTTCCAAGGAGAGTTTCTTTAAGATACTTGATAGTTCATCTAAAAACAATCCAAAGGATAAAAACTTCAGTTTTTTTTTTTTTAATTTCACATCATTTAAACCTGTTTTTGATTACCTTCGTCAGTGATGGTTCCGCTACTGGAGCCGCCGCTGCTCTTGGAGCGAGGATGAGAAGAAGTAGAAGACAAGGAGTCTCCTTGTCCACCGGAAGGCTTAGGGGTCGGGGAAGGAGATGGAGTCAGAGTGGGCGACGTGCTCTTCGATGTTGACGAATTCCCGGATTGAGGTCGCCTCTTCAAGTCTATCTTCTAAAAGAAAAATGAAGAATATTTTGGAATTCATAATCATTGCTCCTATTGACCAATTCAGATTGTTTGCCAGAATGTGTTAAAGAATGTGACTGGAGTAAATAGGATGCTGACCCTTCTAGAGGAGATATCAGAGGTGACCAAATTGGGATGGGAGTTGTTGTCAGGGAAGCTGATGTCTGGTGTTGGCATGGTGGTAGAGGAGGCAGGGAGAGGAGCTTGACGTGAAGTTTGTGTGTCTTGTTTTTCAGGTTGAATCTTAACATCAATCAAACCTGCGGCTTTCTTCCTTTGAGCCGCTATCTGGGCGAGAACGCCGTCTGCACTGCCCCCTGGTGGAGTGACACAAATTGTGGACGATTCATTACATTTCACAATCAACTATCCCTTAAGTCTTTTAGAATAAATCACCAAGTTTGCGAAATGTTTTTAATTTTTGTAGCTGTTTTATTTATGATTTCATAGTTATTTAATACCATTGATTTAATACGTTTTTGAATTATACTATTATTTCGCTTGACTCATTTGTTTTGTTTGTTCCATAACTTTACATCTCTGACTCAGACACAACATTCCATCACTTTGGTTAAAAAAAAATCTCTGAAATTCATACATGACTTTAAAATTGTAGTATTTTCTTTTTATAATATTATCTGAATATTTTTAAGGTAACATATTTTTATTAGCCTTGCTTGTAATACTTTGAAATCTACTTTCCTTAGTCATGCAATTTAAGTGTATTTATATAAGTATATTTTATAAATAATGTATTGGAGTTGTCTGGCTGATGTGCAAAAATGTCAAAAAGTAGTGAACAGCAGTGGTGAAAAAAATGTTGCAAAGCTGTTCCACTAGTGTCCTGAATAGTCTTACTACCGTAATTTTCGGACTATAAGGCGCACCTGACTATAAGCCTGGACCCACCAAATTTGACACGAAAACAGCATTTGTTCATAGATAAGCCGCACCAGACTATAAGCCGCAGCTGCCCTCAATGTATTATGGGATATTTACACCAAAAGACATTAATCGATAACACTTTATTTGACAGCGGCATCATAAGACTGTCATGAAACCAAGTGAAACTTTGAACCAATTGACTGCAAAGCTTCATTGCTCAATAAGCTTCATTTGGCCATCACTGCTCCCTTGGGGGAGACAGTCAACTACTGCTGCCACCTATTGTCAACACTGTTTTTGTCCAACATGCCTCCTAGCATGCACTGCGTCATCATAAGAGTGTCATAAGACCAAATGAACCACCATGAAGCTTTGAACCATTTGACTGCAAAGCTTAATTGCTTCAAGAAGCTTCATTTGGCCATCACTGCTCCCTTGGGGGAGACAGTCAACCTCCGCTGCTACCTAGTGTCAACACTGTTTTCATCCAACATGCCTCGTAGCATGCATTGCAGCGCTTCAGATGTAAATAACAATCAAAATTCATGTTCTGTGCTAATTATTTCTTTAGTTACTGTTCCAGTTGTTTCATTAATTTCTAGTTATGGTATCTGGTACCACTTTATTTGACAGTGGCGCTATAAGACTGTCATAAGACCATCATAATTATGACATGACACTGACATGAGCATTAATGAATGCTTATGGCAGATGTCATTTTGTGTCATCAGGCAAATGATCTCACTTTTGAATGGATGTAAAAGATCCAAGCAGGACATAAACGGAGTTAGTGACATAATTTTCCGGATGACAATTAATGACATCTGTCCTAGGCCTTAATTAATGCCCATTATAGTGTCATGTCATAATTATGACGGTCCTTTGGCAGTCTTATGACGCCGCTGTCAAATAAAGTGTTACCTATTAACCCAAATAAATCAATAAATAAGCCACACTAGGCTATAAACCGCTGGATTCAAAATGAGGGGGGAAAAAAATTGCGGCTTATACTCCGAAAATTATGGTAGTCAGATGGTACATTAACCATCTTCGAAAATTATGGTAGTCAGATGGTACATTAACCATCTTAAAATGGATGTTAAGGATATTTACTATACTTTACATTGTAGGGATATTGTATGTATTTCTGTGTCCATCCGAACCTGAGCGGTTGTGCGTGTCCCGATTGAGCCCCGCCACTCCATTGGAGCCCCCAGAGGAGTGAGGTGAGTGGTAGTGCCCTGAATTGGAAGGAGAAGAGGACGATGGCCCTTTGGGAATGCCAGGAAACTTAATGGACCTGCTCACCACTCGACTGATGGATGTCTACAGAGATGAAAATCCGGTTAAAAGAAAGAAAAAACAGACAGGTGAGGTTTTTTTTTTTTATGTATTTGTTAACATGCAAGTACAATATCGGAGTTTCCGCTGCTGTTTAGCTTTCTCTGGGGAGGCATGGGAAGCCGGGGTGCTTCACTTTTTCCCTCCCTGAGGAGATGTGAGCGATCAGAGTTCCATGATTCGAAGTTGGATGGGGGCAGGAAGGGAGGGATGACTGCCTTCAGCTTGTCGTTAGGTAGCCGGGTCAGAGGCGCTCCACTTCGAAGCTGAAGGGGAAAAAAATGGAATCCTGAGAAATGTAGACATCTGTCACGCTTCAACACTTTTTTAAATCATCAAAAACGTTAGGTATTATTTAAAAATATATATATACATTTGCACTGATCTTTATAAAAGTTGAATTTATACAGTTATCCTTCATTTAGGACTGAGATTAGTTTCCTTAAACTGAATATTCTTACCATCGTGGTAATTAGCATGTCCTCTTTTTCTGACGATGACCTGCATAGACCTGGGAAAGATACCGACATAATTTAGGTATTTTACGCCTCTAGACTGTACGAGTAATCTATTCAGCACTCTAATTTTCTGTTTCACCTGCATCTTTGGTCTTAACTGCCCAGACAGCGCTGATGTCACTTCCTCCCTGGGTACCAGTAGATGCCAGAGCAGCGTTGGCGGTACTCGCAGGATTTACGTCCGCTTTCATTGTTGCATCCAGCGATGTCTCTGCGTCATCAGGGAATGGAGCCAGTCGGTTGGACAAAAGGCCGTGCCTCAAGGTGTGAGTCAGCTTCAGTCGCCTGAACCGATTAGACATTCGGTTCCACCAGGACTGGATTTGGGGTTACAGTTCAGCATGTCAATTTGTCAATAAACATCTCAAGCGTATCGGCAACTGTTGTAGCATGCAACAAAAGGCCTAAAAATCTACCATTTGAAGCCTAGTAATTCAAAATTACACAAATTTGAGTACGTAACTGTGTGGTGATTTTGTTTTTACATGCTTAGCATTTTAGAGTAATCACGTGCCAACGGGAAAAAAAATCACCTTGAGTCCTCCTTTGTCATCAGGTGGCAAAGGAGCGTTGTTGAAGGCATGTCTGCCTTTGGAATGAGTCACTGATGTCCTACCACGATGTTTGGACCTCTCCTTGTCTACTTGCATACACACTGAAGCTAGCAGACGCACTAGCTCAGTGTCTGACAAAACCCACAGAAGATAAAACAATTGACTAAGTAATTCAAAAAAGCATAATTGGGATCATTTTGTTAATATTATATGGATAGACAGTAGTGCTGGAACGATTAATTAATTAACTCAAGTGATTCGATTAGAAAAAAAACTTCGAATCAAATTTTGCTGCATCGAGGTTTCGTTAAATTATATTGGTGTTTGCAACCAAATGTTTGCATTTAGTTTTATTGATTTGGGTGGATACACTGCCCTCTAGCGGCTCGTCTAACATGGCTGAATCAAGTGCTCGCTGTTAAGGTCAAGTAACATAAGGTTGTAAATTTTTGTTTAAGCTAATATTTTTGTTTAAGTAATCATAATTTAGTTTAGAAGTACATTTAGCAGTTTTTTTTGGGGGGGGCAAAATCTGAACGATTTTTTTCAGAGCATTATTTAAAAAAAAAAAAAAGTTGGCATTTAACAGCATTTAAGCTAGTGGACTTTTGTTTTGTTATACTTAGATCCTCATTTATTTTTTCAGACTGTTTGAGGCTAAGCTAATGTATTTAAATATATTATTAAATGCATTTATTCTTGTGAAATGCAAGTAAAATGCTGCATAGTTTGAAGAAAAACTCAGGTATTTTATTTTGTATTTGCATTTAATGATATTTTGAAAGTGCAGTCTTGGCAAGCCAAAATAAATATTATTCCATAAATAAACACCTGTTTATTTGTTTTACATCTCCTTAAATGTATTCTGCAACACATGAAATGTTCGTAATACGACTACTCGATTATTCGAACTACTTAAATGATAGATTAATGTATTACTTAAATAATTGGTAGCTGCAGCGTTAGGAGAGAGCACAGTAAAAATGTTGGTGACCAAAAAGAAAACACAAAATGTGTTATATTGAAAGTTTTAATACATAACAGTGGTTACCTGGATCATTCAACAGCATGACTAAATCAAAAGCTGTGTATCCATTCTTTGCTCGAAGGTTGACATCAGCTCCTTGACTCAATAAGTACTTGACAATATCTTTATTTCTGTAAGAAAATACAGTGTTGCAAAAGGAATTTCTCTATGCTGTATTTGATAGTTGAAATGCACTTAAAATGTCTGTTAAGTTCAATTAAAATTTGCACTAAAATGCATAAACAGTTATTTAACAGCAAATACGTTGGAGTTACGGGGGGGGGGGGGGGGGGTTGGGCAGTTCCCACCCACAGTACGCTCTGCCCACCCAAAGAAAACTGGATGTAGTACTAACGGCAGTCTGGGCACCATGTATATCCCATTCATATAGTACTGATGTGTTCAAAGTTTTAACCTTTGCATTGTTACCTCCTCTTTCACCTTAAAAAAAGTAAAATAAAAAAAATGAAATGAAATGAAATGTTGGTTTTGTTCCTAGGGGGCGCTACACATTTACGCATATTTTGATTTTTTTTTTTTTTCCTTTTATACATTTTATCAAAGTTTTCACCAGTGCTCACCTGGCTGTTGAGTTTGGTAAGTTTTGAAGCATTCTGAGGGGATCAAAGTAGGGCTCAAAGCTTCAACGGGACAAACAATGACTGCTGGGGGGGGGCGCTACATAGTGTATTTGGAATTTGTCTTTACACGGTATCAAAGATTGCACCTGTCTTGACCTGCCTGCCGATTTTGGTGCATTTTGAAGCATTCTAAGGGGGTCAAATTAAGCTCAAAGGGGCTGCGGAACAAAGAATAACTATCGTAATAATAATAATAATAATAAAACCAAGGAACCACAATAGGTTACCTAAAAAAACATTGTCACCTGCATGTCCATACTGTTCAGTTATGGATGTGTTCTAAGTCAAATAAAATCAAATCAACTTTTATTTGTTTAGACCAAATCACAACAACAGTTATGCCAAGGAGAAGACAAAACATGTTTTAAGATGCAGTAGCCCTACGCTGGATTTCGACCTACTTGAGCATTGCAGCTTTTTTTTTTTTTTTTTGCTCAGATGCGACTTATGGTCCGAAAAATACTGTATGTATCCTTCATTATAACAATGATAAAAAAATATAAGAATGCATGTCATTTTTTAAATGATTACTTCTTCCCGCTCACCCATGATATGTGGCCTGCATCAAGGCTGTCCAACCATGGACTCCGTCTTGTTTGTCGATGTCGGCCCTCTTCTCCACCATTAGCTGCACAACTTCTAACTGACCGCTCACCGCTGCTATCATGAGTGGCGATGCTCCTTCCTGATTGGAGGAATTCACCTGATTGGAATCCTCTTCTAAGATTTCTTTGACTAGCTGGGAATTTCCTGAGCATAAACAAAGAAAGAGATCGTTTTACAAACAACCCCAATGTTGTTTTTGGGAAGGTAATCATCCCAACATACCAAGTTTGAGGGCGCTGAACACATCTGGTCTTCGCCTCTCATCGTCTGGGAAGAAACAATAGTGATGTTCATACAGTAAAGTTTAGTTTTAAGATTATATTTCAAGGCATTCCAGCACATTGGAACTGTGGTACTTTTACAGAATGGTGCAAAAATATATTTATATCACTTTAAAAGAGCTGTTATGTTGTGTGGAAGTTACGTACAGTTTACATGCAACTGGATTGGTACAATATTTTTATATGTTAAATAAATTCAGGTATTTGAATTTGTTTAATTTGACATACAGTGGTATGAAAAAGTACCGGTATCTGAACATTTTGGAAATTCTCAGATTTCTGCATAAAATCACCATCAAATGTGATCTGACCTTTGTCAAAATCACACAAATGAAAAAAAACAGTATCTGCTTTAGCTAAAACCACCCAAACATTTATAGGTTTTCATATTTTAATGAGGATAGTATGCAAACAATGACAGAAGGGGAAAAAATAAGTAAGTGAACCATCACATTTGATATTTTGTGCCACCCCCCCTTTGGCAGCAACAACTTCACAACTTCAACCAGACGCTTCCTGTAGCTGCAGATCAGTCTGGCACATCGATCAGGACTAATCTTGACCCATTTTTCTCGACAAAACTGCTGTAGTTCAGTCAGATTCCTGGGATTTATGGCATGAATCGCTGTCCTTAGGTCCTGCCACAGCATCTCAATGTGGTTCAAGTCTGGACTTTGACTTGGCCACTCCAGAACGTGTATTTTGTTTTTCTGAAACCATTCTGAAGTTGATTTACTTCTGTGTTTTGGATCATTGTCTTGTTGCACCATCCATCCTCTTTTTACCTTCAACTGTCTGACAGATAGCCTCAGGTTTTCCTGCAAAACATCCTGATAAACTTTTGAATTCATTCTTCCATAATTGATTGCAAGTTGCCCAGGCCCTGAGGCAGCAAAACAGCTCCAAATCATAATGCTCCCTCCCCCATGCTTCACAGTGGGGATGAAGTGTTGATGTTGGTGAGTTCTTCCATTTTTCCTCCACACATGACGTTGTGTGTTACTCCCAAACAATTCAAATTTGCTTTCATCAGTCCACAAAATATTTTGCTAAAACTTCTGTGGCGTGTCCAAGTACCTTTTCGCAAACATTAAACGAGTAACAATGCTTTTTTTTCAGAGAGCAGTGGTTTTCTCCGTGGAGTTCTACCATGAACACCATTTTTGGCTATAGTTTTACATGTAGTTGATGTTTGCAGAGATATTGGACTGTGCCAGGGATTTCTGTAAGTCTTTAGCAGACACGCTAGGGTTGTTTTTTTACCTCTCTGAGTATTCTGCACTGAACTCTTGGCGTCATCTTGGTGGACGGCCACTTCTTGGGAGAGAAGCAACAGTGCCAAACTCTCTCCACTTGTAGACAACTTCTCTGACTGTTGATTGATGAACATCCAGACTTTTACAGATGGTTTTGTATTCTTTCCCAGCTTTATACAAATCAACAATCTTTGATCACAGGTCTTCAGACAGCTCTTTTGACCGAGCAATGATGCACATCAGACAATGCTTCTCATCAAGACAACTTTTACCAATTGTGTGTTTTATAGTGGGCAGAGCAGCTTTAAACTACTCATCAGTGATTAGGCACACACCTGACTTAAATTGTTTGGTAAAAATTGGTTTCAATAACTCTTTAAGTCTCCTTAGGCAGAGGATTCATTTACTTACTTTCACCCTTCTGTCATTATTTGCATTCTATCCTGATTAAAATATGAAAACCTATAAATGTTTGGAAGATTTTAGTTAAAGCATACACTGTTTTTACATCTGTGTGATTTTGACAAAGATCAGATCACATTTGATAGTGATTTTATGCAGAAATGTGAAAAATTCCAAAAAAGTTCAGATACTTATTCATACCACTGTATTAACCCTGCAGGCACTTAATTTCCAGCTTTTTAAAAGCACTATATGTATAAATAAGTCAACAACACGTTACATTCTAAAGGTAAAATCCCGAACTACTGAAGCAGAGATGCTACAAAGAGGCTGAATAACTAGGGGAGTGTTAACTTCCTTTGCTTTTGTCTTTCACGTTAGTGTTAAGTGTAGCAACTCTTGTAGTACAATACGTTAGTCTTTATTTGATGTACTAAATGTTGGACAGAAGACACCAAAAGCAAGGAAGTCAAAGAGCACTTATGGTGTCTTGGAGCTAAACAAACTGGAGTCGGCACTTGTAGCACAAACGTGTTTTTTAAGCACATTGTATTGAGTCATACCAGTCTGTGGTCGTACAGTGGTGATAGAGTCCAGATACGTTTTGATCTCTCTCTGTTTTAGCTGCATAGCTAGTTCAAATGCTGTCTTGGACAATACATTAACTCGGTCTGGATCAGCGCCACGCTCCACCAGCTGCTGGGCTACGGCCACCTTGCAAAGAACACAAGTTGATTGGTCATTGTCTCCTGAATTTAAAATGCACAAGTAACAATAAAAGGCCTACCTTGCCACTGAGCGCAGCCACCATTAAGGGACCCCAGCCGGTAGTTTTCTGCGTAAAGCTGACATCGGAGCCCCACTCCAGCAGCAAACGCACTATGGCTTCATGGCCGTGCTGAGACGCCACCATCAGAGCTGTAACGTCCATGAAATCTCTAACACCGCCTCCTGCGCAGCTTTCGCTGGCTCCAAAACCAACCGCACTGTGGAAAGAATGCACACATAACCACTACTATACAAAAACATAGAAAACTCAAAAAATGTTGGAGATACTGGGGTTTTGAATTACATTCAGGATTCCCTTAAAATGCACTATAAACTTTTCAGGAGGATTTGACATTTTTTAATATCTGGAATGCTTATGTCAAACTCAATGTTTTTGTACTTTATAGTGTTCATCCATCCAATAATATCCCTATTTTTGTGAGTAGGGTACATCTCAATGTTCTCATCCATGATACAGTATATGACAGAGTGGCCAAACCTGCAGCTGTTGTTGTTATTTCCATTGGAGACTGCCTCTGCCAGATGGTCGAAGTCATCGACGAAGGCGTCACTCTCCAGGAGAAGCTTGACTACGT
Source organism: Corythoichthys intestinalis (assembly GCF_030265065.1). NCBI lineage: Eukaryota > Metazoa > Chordata > Actinopteri > Syngnathiformes > Syngnathidae > Corythoichthys > Corythoichthys intestinalis. Next base: position 28,038,911 of record NC_080414.1, on the reverse strand, counting down.
GAGTGTGTCCCCCACGTGCAGCCATAGTCAGGACACTTGCTCCTAGCCTGTTCCGTCCGTTAATGTCTGCCCCGTTCTCCAATAGGATGTGGGCAACAGTCAGGTGACCAAATCTAAACATGCACAGACACATAAGATGGACAACTAATATTACTGTTTCTCCTTCTCCATCCATCCATCCATCCATCCATCCATCCATCCATCCATCCATCCATCCATCCACCCATCCATCCATCCATCCATCCATCCATTTTCTATAGCACTTGTTGCTAAGTGTGTTCTTCATAAGGCACACTGGCAAGTACTTACCACTTAAATGACTGGTAAAGACTGCTACTCATAATTTTACACATTATATTAGTGCCATAGACATCATCATTATTGACGGGTCAGCTCGGCCATGCACTCCGCAACTCCTTCAAGCAGGGGGCCGCCCACATTAAGAGAAGCTATTCACAAACACGCAAGCCGCGAACTAACGGTGGATTTCGGTTCAAAAAGTACAAAAGCTGTACCACATACAAAAATAAAGGATTGTCTCAGGAGTGATTTGTTTGAGGATTCAAGGTAATTATTATATTTTTCGTACCATGCATGCATTTTGAAACATGAAAAAAATGGAAAAATTATCAGCTAAGGCATTGGCATCATACTAGTTCGCAATATTCACGTAAAATAAATGCTACCTGCACATCTTTTATTTTGCTTTTCACCAAGAATCTAGACTGTTTTACATCTATATCTATAAAGAATTCAGGTATTTAAGCATTTATTCACGAGAATTTCAACGTAAAAAGCTCTTTGTTGTGGTAACACGGCGCCACAGTGAACTTAAAGACGAGCCGCACATTCGACATACAGTATATCACAAAAGTAAGTACACCCCTCGCATTTTTGCTGATAAGTATGTTTTCATGGGACAACACTGACAAAATGACACTTTGACGCAATGAAAAGTAGTCTGTGTGCAGCTTATATAATCGAGTATATATACTATATTATATAATTTATTTTCCCCTCAAAATAACTCAATTTATAGCCATTAATATCTAAACCCCTGGCAACAAAAGTGAGTACACCCCTTAGAAACTATTTACAGTACATCCCTAAATGTCCAAATTGAGTACTGCTTGTCATTTTCCCTCCAAAATGTCATGTGACTTGTTACAGGAGTGCTGTCAGCATTGCTGCAGAGATTGAAGAGGTGGGGGGTCAAGCTGTTAGTGCTCAGATCATACGCCGCACTCTACATCAAATTGGTGTGCATGGCTGTCACCCCAGGAGGAAGCCTCTTCTGAAGACGGTACACAAGAAAGCCCGCCCGTCTCATCAGACCATAGGACATGGTTCCAGTAAACCATGTGCTTTGTTGACATCTCTTCAGCAAACTGTTTGCGGGCTTTCTTGGGTACCGTCTTCAGAAGAGGTTTCCTCCTGGGGTGACAGCCATGCACAGCCAGTTCACAGACGCGCACACTCCGCTCATATCATTTCCATCTTCATTTCAATTGTTAGCCTCGCCTTTTCCCTTTTTTTCACCACCTGCACTAACATTCTTGGAACCCATGTTGATTTCTCTCACAAGAAAATCCACTGTGCATCTGTCTTGAAGGAAAACAAACAAAAACTGAGGCGCTGTCATAAATCGTCGCATTTCGAGCATGCCGTCGGATGTAGAAACAAATGGTGAGTCAAATTTTACGTCAAATGTCATAAAGATCTTGTGTCGAAGCGATCGTATGTCGAGGTACCACTGTATAATAATAACAGTTCATATTAGAGATGTCCCGATTGATGCCGATCAATCGGGTCCGATCACGTCATTTTCAAATTATCGGAATCGGCAAAAAAATATCGGACATGCCTTTTTTTTTTTTTTTTAATTAAATCGTTTTCTAGACATAATGTGTTACACTCTTCCAGAGTCTTTAGTTTAAGCTTAAGGTAGGGGCAAGAATTAATATTTTTTACATTTATCATGTTACAATATTTAACGCAATTAACGCATGCGCTGCACGACCCACTCACGCATTATCGCGTTCAATCTATAATGGCGCCCTTTTACCCATACAGTATTTCCCAACGCAGAGAAGATCTATGAATTGGTACCACAACGCACAGTCATGGTTGCACTTCCCATCATGCATTTGGGCAGAACAGTTAAATGGCTACAGCATCATTTACTGAAAGCTCAACAAATACACTAGATGGCAATATTTAGTCACAATATACAAAGTCACATTTATCCTTTAAGAATTACAAGTCTTTCTATCCGTGGATCCCTCTCACAGAAAGAATGTTAATAATGTATGTAAATGCCATCTTGAGGATTTATTGTCATAATAAACAAATACAGTACTTATGTACTGTATGTTGAATGTATATATTCGTCCGAGTTGTATTCATTTTTTTCTTAATGCATTGCCAAAATGTATATGATCGGGAAAAATTATTGGGAATGATTGGAATTGAATCGGGAGCAAAAAAAAGCAATCGGATCGGGAAATATCGGGGTCGGGAGATACTCAAACTAAAACGATCGGGATCGGATCGGGAGCAAAAAAACATGAGCGGAACAACCCTAGTTCATATATATGAAGTTGTGCTGAGAAAAAAAATACCATTTTTTTAACAGACGTTGTAAGTAGTTATCCAGAATGTTACTCATTACTTGTGTATTTTATTCAATGAATACTTTTTTACTTGTACTAGATTAAATTTTTAGACGACTACTTTTAATTGAGTAATATTATTTAGAAGTAAAGCTATTCTTATTTGAGTAAAGTTGTTGGCTACTCTACCCACCTCTGGTCAAAACTTATCATGTTTTGTTGGTAGGATGTAATTTTATGTCATGTTTGTGAATTTTGCACTGACTGAAAATTGTGTATCAAATCGAAATCTCAGTATTGGACAGAAAAATCGCAACGAGTTGATTTTTGTAAAATCGTTCATCCAGAATATACTGTAAATGACACATGATGCTTTTGCAGTGATTTGAATTCCAATGTAAGATCTTGGATGTTGCAACCCACCTGGCAGCCTGCATTAGGGGCGTCCAGCCGTAATTGTTGCGGCTGTCCACCGAGGCCCCCTTTCGAAGCAAAAAACGGACCAAGTTTTCATGACCGCTGGCCGAGGCAAACTGCAGGCCGGTGTTCCCCTCTTCGTCCGTGCAGTCCACCGGTACAAGAGACAACAACAAATCGGCCGTGTTGCACTCCGAGCCCGCATCCGAGCGCAGTCTGCTCTGCCGACCGGAGTCTTTCGAGGCTCCGGGCTCCAAGATCCCCCGGGCCGTTTCGTAGTCCCCCTCATCGCATGCGCGGAGGAGAAGCAGCGAGTTAGCGGGGACGCCGAAGTTCATGGCTGCCTTCCCTGTCTAGTCCGCTCCCATTCAACTTGAAGTTATCGAAAAGAAGAGTTTATAACTTCTCTGTCACTCGGCCTGCGTTTGGACGTCATGATGCGCAATTTTCTATCGACGCGGAGCAGTAATAAGATCCAGGAAAATCGTTTTTATACTATTCAGCAATAACAACAAGGGCACTCGTTTTTAGGAAAACTTAGAATATAATTATGTAGATGTGCGGATAACACTGGCCTGGTAGTACCCGTTACTTGCTCAAGAATTGTCTGACTTGCATCATTAACCCGGATGCAGCTTCCGGTTATATTTCAAAATAATATTTTTTTTAATCGATGTTCTCATGGTCTTATGTTGTACTAAGATGAAATCGATATTTTTATCAAGTGTAATAGGCTCCATGTTGTTGTAAATCCTCTAATATTTATTGCAAGGTCTAAATTGTCCACCTTCATCATTTAGTGCAGTCGTCCCCAACCTTTTTTGCATCACGGACCGGTGTGTAGTCGGGCTTTTTTTCATCTTGACTGGCAATGTGAGGTAGAAAATTACAGTAAATATAAAATCACATGAAGGAGTTAAAAACGAATATTAAGTGAAGGGATACTCTAACTTACCATATGCTAACTTACCATTTTTAACAGCGGCCTCTCAATAAAAACAGAACATATCTTTGGTCACAGGCATGATGAGTTCTTCTCCAATCGTGAAAGACGTCTGTTTTTCAGTCATTCTCAACCTTTGTCATTATCGAGAAAATTCTCTGCGGCCCAGTAGCAAATGCGCTATGGACCGGTTCTGGTCCCCGGCCCGGTGGTTGGAGATCCCTGCTTAAGTGAACATGCTTTGTTCACTGTACACTTTCAAATGGTCAGAATATGTTAATTACAACTAGAGACCAGTAGTTCAACTCATTGTTTTTATATTTATTGTTACTAGGTTTGATTGCTAAATAATCATTTATGTGATTATTACTCTGGTACCCAATGATGGGTGGTGCCAGTGGTATTTCCAGTGGTGGAATGTAACAAAGTCAAAATACTTCGTTACTGTACTTAAGTACATTTTTGTGCATCTGTACTTTACGTGAGTACAAATATGAAGTGTTACTTTTCACTTTTACTTCACTACATTTGACAGCAGCTAGCTATACTTTTTACTCCACTACTTTTCAAATTGTCGCCTGCGTTACATGTTACTTTTGTTGGTTTCCTTTTTTTCTCATTGTGAATTGATAGTTTTGTTTTCATGCCTCCGGCGCGATCAATAAGCCCCATGCAACTATACCGTAACTGAGCACTAGGGGCAGCAACACAAGTACAATCAAGATTAGGCAGGTGAACATGATATTGACCAATATAAACCACCACACACCACACTCTTGTACAGTATGTGGTGGTATGCACTTTATAATTGCTTGCAATCCGCCATCAAGCTAAGTTTTGGTGTTTTTTAGCTTGTTAGAGGGAAACTCGGACTTAAAGACTTGAAGGCTCTAATAAGCCACAATTGTTCTCTTTTATCAAAATATGTGATTAGAAAATTATGACCTACGTGTTTTATGCACGCAATGGACGCTCAGGGTGATGACGTAGTTTGTCACTGTCACTAGACGGACACTACCGGTGTTCTGCAATTCCTTACTACGCGGCGAGATGTCCAACTCATGTGCACATCGGTTAAAAGCAGCGAGTACTTACTATTTGTGTTTTTATTGTGTCTTTTACTACCTTTTCACTGCTTCAAAATACTTTTGCATGTGTTTCCCTCTCACACTTTTAAGAATTGTGTTTTCTTTTGCTAGCTTTAACACAAATTGTTGATTACATTTGTCACGCAGCGTATTTAAACCACCCTTATTTGTTATTACTAGGCATCTTTAGTATGTTCTAGCTGCATGCATCTAAACAAAACAAGCTGAAAGCGCACGGTAGTACTTTGGGTGTGAAATTTGCTTTTTGTAGACGTTTCGCCAGTGTAGAACAACGGTTTTGTCTACTCTCATCTCGTCTCAGCCCGCCTTTCCTGATTGTTTTGCTTTTGCTTTATGTTTTGTGAAATATCGACAGTGCTGTCATGCACATTAATGTTCCTCTCAGGTTGAAATTGAAAGGGCTGAGCAGATTACATGTTTATGTCTCGAGAGTCATACTTTGGAAGCCCGGCACCGTAACATCAACAACAACGGCGAACTGCTAGTTAAACTAATTTTACAAATTGTATAAAAATGAAAACATCAAGAGGGGTTTTAATATCAAACTATTTTAACGCATAATATTTTTTTATCTTTTAAGAACTACAAGACTTTCTATCTGTTGTTTCATTTAAGCTTCTGTAAGCAGAAGCAGTCATTTTTTTGTTTGGTTTTTCCATTCTGCATAAATTTCAATGCATGAATATTCTGGTTCTTTCTTTGAATATTGACTCAGATCTCTGTATGTATGTATAGGAGAAAATACTTTTTTTTTTTTACTTGTAAAGTTAATTTTAAAGCAAGTACTTTTGTACTTTGACCAATACATTTCTTACTCGTACTTTTACTTAAGTATTTTTTGCACCTGTATCTTTACTTTTACTTAAGTTTAAAAAAAAAAAAAAAAAGTGAGGATTCATCCACCGATGGTAGTATCAAGTAAAAATACATTAGATTATTACTGCACAGAACTAAATCACAACTTGTCATGTTCCTTGCTTTGCCACTAGATGACGCAGTCACAATGAGGACAAAAAATACACAAAGAAGAAACAAGAAGAACCCGGATGAACAGTACATATACAAGAAACCGCCTTCCGCTAGCCCTCTTTCTTGTAAAGCTAACCACGTTGTTGGTGACTTTGCCTGGCTCACCGCTGTTCGCTTGATTTTTCTTCCGAATAAGTCGGTCAGGAATCACTACAATGGTACGCTCACACCTTAAAAATGATATTACTGCTTTCACGAACTGCTCGGGGCTATAAGATAGTGTTCTAATGGCTATATGATACACTTGTTTTAATCGAATCTGCTTGTAGCGAACCGTGGCTAGCCCTCAAACTGCGCGCCTTGAATTACTCGTCAACATATGTAATATATAAACCCACTGGACACAAATTTACCCGGATAAACGTCTTCATTGTGTTAGTCTTGGTGAAATTTCATGTTTTGGGCTGAATTTTGCTTCTGTTGTTTTGGTGTAAACTCAGTAATGCACAACTACTGCATAGATTTACGACAAAGTTGCGTTCCTTAGGCATACGTAACGAAATTGCAATTGCTTGTGATCTACGAAGTTTATGAAATATTATTATTGTTATTTACATAGGCTTTCAAGGACTCTGGGAAGGCACCCGTTGAGACTGAAGTGACCATTCACCGCATCCGTATCACCCTCACCAGCCGTAATGTCAAATCTCTGGAGAAAGGTAGTTAAATTTTAGGGATATCGCCGAAAAATGCCTTAGTCTTTGTCATTTTGCAAGGTATGCTGAAATGAGTATTACCTTGTCCATTGTATAGTGACAAAGATTCTGTTTTGCCGATTAGCAATGAAGATAAAAAATATTTGCTGATCACCTTGATGTGTGAAATACGCTATTCCGAGCTACCATTCTAAAGTTGCTTACAACGTTTAAAATGCTGATAATTGAAAGTTACAGCTGTGATTTGTCCTCATCAGTGTGCGCTGACTTGATCCGTGGTGCAAAGGAGAAGAACCTGAAGGTGAAGGGACCAGTCCGCATGCCAACCAAGGTACCAAATGTTGCTCTTTTTTTTTTTTTTTTCTCAACCTGAAAAACTCTTATGACTTTATATCTGGGCTTCATATTTCTCCTCCCGTCCTCTGCAGACCCTGCGTATCACCACCAGAAAGACCCCCTGTGGTGAAGGCTCCAAAACCTGGGATCGGTTTCAGATGCGAATCCACAAACGCTTGATCGATCTGCACAGCCCATCTGAAATTGTCAAGCAGATCACCTCCATCAGCATCGAGCCTGGTGTTGAGGTTGAAGTTACAATTGCTGACGCATAAATATGCACTGATGCAATAAAGAATACGGAAAGAAACTGACACGTATTCAATTTTTTTTTTCAGTTCAGTTGGCGGGGTTCATAATGACATAAGATTCATAATGGTGTAATATTTTTAGTACCGTACAGTACAATAACATGTTTTTGGGATGTGAGAGCAATTAATACACAGCGATCCTATGGTTACATTAAAACCCTGAATATTTGAAATGTGCTATGCAACAACAAACTGAATTCTAAAATGTTATTAACTTAATTTTATTAAACATATAGAATAGAACACCTTTATAGTCAAGTCAATACATACAAAATACCATAAGATTTAAAAATTGGTTTTAATGTGCACCATATGAAGCAAAAGTGCAATAAGGTTAATATTAAAGGGTTACTGTACACAGATTGGGAATGAAGTGAATGACTAGCAGCAAGTAGTAATGTAGCAGTATGTACTGTAACACTGCGTCTGACAATTTACAGTGCTTGGCTCACTTGATATGACTGCAAATGATAGTTTGTGCATACATATTGATATAACTGCAAAAATACTGTAATGTGACTACAAATATTGCATATGGAATATCAAGATTATACTGATTGAGACATGTCTGAGAACATCTGTCTCAATTTACCAGTTGAGATCAGTTGTATAAGGTTGTTGAATATACACCTAGGAATCAAATCTTGTGGTTTGGATGAATGTAAAACTACTTATCTGAATTTTTAGCACATTGTTATTATTGACAGATAGAGATCAAATTCATTTTTATTTTTAACTCTGAGGGCTGGAAGAGATCACTCACTGCCAGCTCCTTACTGTCCAAATGGATTGAATGTCTATTGCTGTCAATCAAAGGTGTAGGTTTCATCTCAATATTGGTAGGGACGATATTAAACAGCATAACGTGCATGTGCACTTTTTGCTGGGAACGGGACATTTATAAGACCAAACACATTGGGTGTACGGAGGTCAGCTACATTTCTCACGAATATGAATAATTAATTGATAGGCTAAATGATCAATGCAAAATAAATCTATTGACTTATACCAACTTTCACACAGCAAATTTATAATGTCTTAACCTGTTATTTTTTCTTAAAACTAGTCAAATAATTTTCTCCATCTTGTTTTGAGTGTTAAAGACTAGTTAACAGATTAACGCGTCAGATTAGTCCACTTAAGTAAAAATTTGTTCTTATTAAGGCCATACATCTAAAAATTGGTCATTTTTCACCTAAATCCAGAAAAAAAATGCTTTCAAATAATGTTTTCAACCAATATCTATTCTTTATTTAGGAACATTTCTGACAAACATGCTTCTTTGTAAGATTAAATATATGAACTTTTTGCCTAAAATAAGTCTGTTAAGCTTATCTTCAGCTAGCTATTTTTCTTATTTTAAAAAATGAGTAAATTTTGCTTGAAGCAGTGGCACATCATTTCACTTATTTCTATAAGATTACACTGAAAATGAGGGAATTTAACTAGTTTTAAGGAGGTGTGTTTTTGCTGTGCATATGTGTTGGTTCAAGCGATACACCGTTCGATTCAAACCTTTGTTTTCAAAAACTACTAAAAAAAACATTTTGAAAACTTCCAGGATCAATAAATGTCTGGATTTTGTTAGCAAATTTAAATTGCAATATTTGAACATATATTAACATACACAATAAATACAAATCTGTTGATAATCTCTTAACTATCCAGGAATCCAAAAAATAAACATTTGTCTTAGGACCACTCAACATTGTCAAAGTAAATAAATTAAATATACCTATAAAACCTCTTAGCGTATATCAAAAATAAATAAAAATGGAGACTTTTTTTTCAGGTAAAACACTACTGTTTGTGCCAAACTTAACAACAAATTTTCTACAAAACTTCTTTGGGCTGCTTTAAGACCACATAAATAAAATAAAAATGAAAATATGGGAGAAGGGGGTAAACCTCAGTTCACTACATTTCTCACAGTTTAATTAGTGTCAATGGCCGTGAATAAATTCATGTTGGTCATTATGGCCTTTGGACATTTTAAGTAGTAAGTTTGACAACTGGTCAACACTATTTGTGCTTTGCATATGTTCTCTGATCTGCAAAAGAAATAGTATCACCAGATCAATAACGCAAAATAGAAAGTGACAGCCTGGGGAGTGAATTAAATGCAGCTCTCAAAGCTGATTGGTTATTTAAAAAAAAAAAAAAAAAGCTGACTTCACACCAGCTCTGAGTTATAACTGATTGTTTGACCCTCCATTGAGTTTACCCAATTGCAACAAAGCTCAGTTAGAAGTGCATCGACCTGTTCAATCATCTTTGCAAATGTTTCGGGAGTCCTCCTCAACAAGAAAAACGAATATGGAGTCTGTTGACATGGATTTGACTTGTATTTCATCCACACAGGTAATATACAATATATCCCCATTTCCTTCTCTCCCTCTTATTATTTATTTAATTTGTTTATTTATATTAGCAGTTTTTGTTACTAAACGGGGTATGACATTTTTTTTCAACCGCAGAATTGCAGAATTGCCATGATTTGGTCTGAATTTGCATTTCTCTGCAGGAAGAAACATTAAGAGAACCAGATCAGCAAACTATAAAAGTGTACCTCCGAGTTAGACCTTTCTCTAAAGAGGAGCTCTCTGACAATGAGGATCAGGTATTATTAAAAATACAAAAATATCCGGCCAGTCATAAATTGCTCTTCATTTTTTTAATGTGCTGTAATATTTCTGCATTTTAATCAGGGTTGTGTAGTGATAGAAAATGACCAGATGGTGACGCTGCAGGCCCCGAAAGGTTCTGCCACCTTAAAGAGCAGCGAGAAGGGGGTCGGCACGTCTGTTCACAAATTTTCATTTTCCAAGGTCTGCAACCTTTCATTGTGCACCAGCTTCCACAAGCGGCTGTTACAATATTTTCACAAGTGTCACTTTCCAAACATTCAACTGTCTGTTGAGCTTACAAAAAGCATGTAAGCATACAACCACAGAATCAAGGGCGTAGGATTGGTCTCAACATTGGTAGGGACGATATAACAGCATCACCTGCATGTACACTTTTTGTTCGGGATGAAACATTAAGAAGACAAATATATAAAAAATATATAGTCAGTGGCGGACTTGGCAGTTTTGGGGCCTAAGGCGAACATATCCAGGGGCCCTCCTCATGGGTCAGGGGTTAAAAAGGTGACAAGGGTGTGGAGGAAATATGTTCTGGTACACTAGGGCTTTCCTAAACGACAAATTTTCTCCTGATTAGTCAGCCGACTAGTTTTACATTTAATCGACTAATTTTTTTTTTTTTTTTTTTTTTTTTTCATACTAATTTAGCAATGAATTTTTTTTTACGCTTATTAATTCACAAAACTATTTTGGAACACTTAAATTCTTTGATTAAAGTACAAATAATCATGTAAATAACAATAATTAATCACAAACAAACAATGAGGTTAAATGCTGATAGCAATTACTAGTGCAAAAGAATGGAAAATAAACAGATTCAGAACACTGACTTTGCCTTTCCAACATTATTCAAAACAATTCTTTAAAAAATTCTAGCAATATTATTATAGTATACTACTATATATAATAGTGGTATAATAATTATAATAATTACTCATTGCCAATCATATTTGTCATGAAGAGTGTCATTTGAAAGCTATTCTTAGTGTAGAATCTGTATTATGTAGTATTTACTTAACATATTATAATTTTAATTCTGAAGTGTGTGGGATTAACTCCAGAAATCGTTATTTATATGACGAACATGACGTGCTTTTGCTGTTAAACTGCTGTTGAGTGTAATTGTATGACTGATTGGAACTGTACTACGTTGTTTCGCCACATGGTGTGCCGTGGTGTATTTTATGTTCGGTGTGAAGAAGTAGAAGAAGAAAGTTAAGAGGCATTAGAGGTAGTGATGGGCGATACCAGTGATTTTGGATTCGATCCGATACCAAGTAATACCAAGGCCAAATATTGCAATCCCAATCCGATATCGATACCGGAAGTTCATATTATATATATATATATATACACACACACAACCCTGCAGAGTTCTCAGCCATTCTGATGATATCTAATGTACAATAACAGCAAGCACTCAAAAAATAAGTCTCTTTGTGTCAAATATGCATTGCAATGGAAAAATTGCTGCTTTTAATAACTAGCAAAGCAGTTTCCCTACAAACTCACAAACCAATCCATCAACAACAAATCTGATTAGTCAGTCTCACTCTTTAAACATGACCCTTAAATTCATATGCACAGAACATTTCCCAGCTACACGTTGTATTTGATCAAATTTTAATCTACCTAAGTTAAATATTTTGAATCTAATTAAAGAAGGAATTAATAGTAGCATGTTACCGCCCTCTAATGATAGATCATTAAAAACAAATCCAATAAACAATAGTCACTTGCAATTTAAAAAAAAAAAAAAAAAAAGAATAATAGCTAATGTTAGAAATACAGTAAGGGGAGATGTGTGTATTTAAAATGTTAAGTAATAATGAATATACTTTTTTTATACCCAACTTGCTTGCTAGTAGTTCACTTGACTAACTTATGGAATGTGATGTGGGCTGATTTGTCCTCATTGTATCAAAAATTAATAAAATGGAGACTCACATTTAGGTTACAGTAATACTTCACTGTTGAATATGTCACTATGGTCATTTTACTTTTTTTTTTTTATAATGCGTTATGAACTTTGCTTTTCACAAACAAGATGTAGCTATAACGTTCCATTACAAAGCATATTCAATAGTGCTGCAAAGTTCTTTTTATGTGAGATGACAAAAACTCCATATTAATCTTTTCATATTGCACATCAGCCACTAATGCTTATATCGTCTCTGATTATCTATTAGCACCTACGTTACCTGGATAAGCCCTGCCTTTCGCAATTGCCCCTTCTAAAGTACTTTGCTTTGCTTCGGCGGCGTGCTCTTGTCTTTTCTCGTGTCCTCCTCGGCTTGAGCGGCGTGTTTTTCATTTCATTCGTCGTGTGCTTCGGGATGCACGTTTCTTAAGTGTCGTGAGGCTTTTGGTATAACCAGAATATCTGACAGTTTCGGCACAAACTGTGCACTTAGCCTCGTTGCTATTTATTCAAATGAAATATGTCCAAACCAGACTTCTTTTACGACCCGTCGTCGTTGCCGCAGCCATGCTACCACTAGCTTCCAAATGTTTGTTTGTTGTGACTGTGTTGGTGCCTCGTGAGAGGGGCAGAGGAAAAGCATGCTGATCGACATATGATAGGGACGTAAATGGGGGTGGGAGCAGACACCGGTGCTCTGCTTATGTGCGTTCACTGCTTACGTGCGTGTAGAGCGTGAAAGGCAAAAGTCGTACAAAAAGTGCACAAAAATATGCCCTCAAAAAAACAGACAAAGAAAATATATTCATTCCAAATATCAATACTTTTGCTTGGGGATCGATACCTAAAACTTAACGCGCTGGATCGAAATATCGATATTTTGGAATCGATCCGCCCATCCTTAGAGGCCTGTTCTCAACTTCTCCCTCACTGCACTTTGGTTCTCATGGAGAGCGCGTTCGTTCATGTGTTCGAAATAAACGATAGCCGACGTGCAAAATAGCAAGTGAGCTGTAAAAATAGCAAGCTTTGTGTCGTGAAAACCACGGGAGAGCTCAGTGAAGCAAACGAACAGCTAAGCGATGCTAAACGGTGCAAAATGAAGCTAAGCGACATGATACTCAGTCTGTTGTCATGGAAAATAGATAATAGAAGAGAAGATAAGAAGAGAGATAATATAAATTCCACATTCAAATGGCTTTCTTTTTGGTTTATTTTTTTGTTTGGTATGCTGACATAAATATACATGAAGAATAGCTGGGGGTGCTGCTGGCTCCGGTGGCCCAAGCCGTTGCTCGTTGGGGCAAGGGCAGCTGGTTGGGGGCCCCCTACTGGTTGGGGGCCTAAGGCGATCGTCTACTTCGCCTGAATAGTAGATCCGCCTATGTATATAGTTATGATTGTTATGTTGTGTGCATATGAGGTTATTTAGCACCCCTCTCTCTAAGCAGCTTCTTGCTCACGTTTTTCTAGTTCTATAGTTTCCAGCAGAGTTCACTACATTTCTCAGTTTAATGTACGCTAACTGTAGAAAACTCAAACAGAAGGACACTTCTCTCTCAGCTTCCTACTCGAGTTCACACAATTTAATGTAACGCTAACTCTGATGCAGGTTGGACTTTCAGTGGCAAAATTAGTGGTGTGTTCCCCACCTCCACAACATTGATGTCTTTTTAAATCACAGTGGCTGCTGCTGGCCAAAAAAAACTTCTAATATCCCTCCTCTTCGAAGGGGGTGGAGGAGGCGGCATGTTTTTTGACATGTATTTCTGTTGGGGTTGTGTGTGTGTGTGTGTGGGGGGGGGGGGGGGTCAAGTCATCAGTCAATGAAACGTGCGTTTGAGGGGGGCAAAATGGACCGGACCATTCAGCAAATGAAATGGAGTAAATGTAAGTTTGAAATAGTTCACTTAATAATGGTAGCGTCAATTTTATCCTTACAACACATTGAAAGAAGATCTAAATGACCTATATAACTGTACTCATTATATCATGCATATAAGGTTGGCTAAAATTTGGTGGGGACAATTTGAGCATCCCGAAAAGTTGCTAGTGTTAGGTTCCTGCCGTCCCTATGCAAACCTACGTACCCCCTTGCACAGACTATATGGGTCATTTAAAAATAATAATAATAAATAGGGCTCCATTTGGACATAAGAGTGGACACTCACAAAAGGGGGCTTTTTGTGCTAAAGTTAGCCCTTAGCCTAGTTTTGCTAGCATAATGGCTAACATAACTGGATAACTGATGAAAAATAAAAAATTTGAACTGAACCTTTTGAAATGATTCGACCTAATTTCTTGGATATTTAGCTTTGAGAAGACTCATGATCGACCAACCACACTAAATGTACTTCATAAAACTGCAAAATATATTTAAAGAGGGGGAAACATAAACTTGCTTACCAATGTTGAATTTCCCGCCACTGGTGTAATGTTATCGCAGAAGAGTGATGTCCTCAATGGGGAATTTTCTTGAACAGACACTAACATGACAGAGTGGACAGTTACACAGGATGAATTACTTTTGAAATTAAATATAATTTAAAAACAACACATGATTAAAGATGATTAGGATTTTATTGTCCTGGAAAACAATTTATTACATTTATAATTTTTTTTTTTTTTTTTGGTACTCATTTTATAGATGGAATTTTAAACAGTGGGAACATAGCAAAATTCTATAGCCTTTTACCAGAAGTTAATTTAAAAAAAAAAAAAATAGACTTTAAGAGCCTGTGCTCTTGAATTTATAATGGATGGCAATTGATAATACACACACACATTCACTCACTCACTCACCCACCCACACAGAGTATTTGTCCAACTTAAGTGAAAATACAGTCCAGGCCAAAAGTTTGGACACACCTTCTCTTTCGTGCGTTTTCTGTATTTTCATAACTATTTACACTGTAAATTCTCACTGAAGGTAATAAAACTATGAACATGTGTGGAATTATGTACTTGGTGCAAAAAGGTGAAATAACTAAAAACGTATAATATTCTAGTATCTTCAAAGTAGCCACCCTTTACTCTTTTTGCACACTCTTGCCATTCTCTCGATGAGCTTCAAGGAGTCGCCTAAAATGATTTTGGACTTCAGATATGCTTTTTCAGGGTTAATTAGTGGAATTTATTGCTTTATCAATGGGGTTAGGACCTTCATTTGTGTTGCATTGAATGAGATGTGTCCAAACCTTTGGCCTGTGCTGGACATCCTAATTCATACCGAGGACACAAATCGACCCTATAAAAAAAATGACATTTCTTTTATGTAACAATTTCCAATTGTGTTAAAACACCTTGGGTGCAGCTGTTTCATTAGAATTGCTATATACTTGCATTTTTAGATTTTTGGCCCAGAAACGACCCAGGCTGAGCTATATGATCACACTGTCAGCAGCCAAATGTCAGATTTCCTGGATGGGAAGAATGTGCTGATCTTCAGCTATGGTGTCACTAATGCGGGTAAAACATTCACAATGCAAGGTAATGCAACTTGAATGTGATTTTAATCAGGCTGTAATTTAGAAGTGCTATTAAAGTCTTAGTAACTCAATCAGGAACTTCAAAAGAGCCAGGAATATTGCCTCGAGTTTTGGATGCCACCTTTCAGTATATCAGAGGGCGACAGTATTGGGGCATGGATGTGAAGCCCTACCTCAGGAATGACACGCGGTGTCTGGATATTGACCAAGTCAAGCAGGAGAAAAGTGTTAAAGCTGCCATTTTAGCATTATTTAAAGAGGTAAAATGAGATGGAGAAACATTGTTTTGCTGTAGACTGAGTTTTATATTGTGCTCTGTGCACCTTTACTATTGATGTATTATCTGTGCTTCTTGCTGCAGGAATGTGATCCCATGAGAACCCACTCTGGATCAGACTTGTCCTGTCTTTCCTCTCTCTCTGATACGACGGGTAACCCTGAAATTCATTAGGCTGCATTTTTTTTTTTTTTACACTAGAACACTATCTGGGAATTGAACCAACGGTAATAGGGAGGTAGTAAGCTAAATATCTTTACAGTGGAAGAGAGCTGCCAGTTTGCTTTATGGCTGGGATTCTTTGAAATCTACAATGAGTATGTCTACGATCTCTTTCAACCATCCTTCTGCTCCAAGTCCAAGAAACGTGCTGCACTCCGTGTTTGTGACGACGGTGCTGGAAATGCTTATGTTAAAGGTTAGAGGGTGACCCCTAACTAGTACAGAAACAATGTCGGATATATTGTCGGTCTTGCAATGAAACTGACATTTTTAGATCTTCGATGGATCAATGTCCTGAGTTTGTCTGAAGCCAGCAAACTGCTGCAATATGGCAACAAAAACCGAAGTGCTGCTGCCACCAAGATAAACCAGTCCTCGAGCAGAAGGCAAATGTTCCACTATTCTAATAACTCCCTATGTTTTCACATTTCACTTACTTCAAATGAGACTATACTTTTCCCTACAGCCACGCTATATTTACCATGAAGCTGCTGAAGGTGGAAAGCAACGCTGTTAAATGGATATCGGAGTAAGTCAAACTTGCAAGTCACGCTTTCGTGATCATGAAGGAAATCGCAATTGCAGTTACAAAACCATTTATAATTTGTGGTCCTTAGGTTTTCTCTGTGTGATTTGGCTGGCTCAGAAAGATGCAACACAACCAAAACATTTGGGGAGAGGCTTAAGGAAGCTGGAAACATTAACAACTCTCTCCTCACCCTGGGAAAGTGCATCATGGCTCTGCGCAGCAATCAGACTGAAAGGTACAATCTGTTGTTGGTTTCACAGTTGACTGTTTGAGGTCAAGTAGGCTGTGTTCAGACTGCAGGCATATCTGATTCCAATCTGATTCCTCCTCAAATCTGATTTTCAGGGCTGAATGCTGACGCTATTTTTAGCTAGTGTCCAAAATAGATCTGTGCTTGTTCATACAGAGCCACATTATTGACACCCCTGACAGGCTGCTGTAGCAACAAAGGCATCGGGCAGCATCAGTGGCAAGGGAAGTTGGGTGCTGCAGCACCTCTTGGGGTTGGGCGGGGTGTTTTTGGTTGATTCTTTGTTGTTGTTAAACATAAATAAAATGTATTGAAACAATAGCGTATTTAACTTTGGGGATTAAATGTGTGTATATATAGCGGAAGTTCTGCTCTGAGACCCCCAATTTGGTCAAATTTCAAAATTGTCCAATATGTTGGGGGAAGAAAAATTTTGAACAGCAAGGCATAAAAAAAATAATAAATAAATAAATAAATTAAACCCTAACTCGAGAGCGTAATTACACCACAAATTTAACGAGATATTATCGCGTACTTGTTTCAATCCAAAAATGTCCGTGTAGCATGTCTCACTGAGTGTCAACACACAGCTGTGAAGGGCCACTGCCGGACTTGCTCCTGGGTCATGTTGAATGAGGCGCTATTAGAATGGAAAATTAACTGTGGACAGAGGCTGCAGATTTAGACCCTGGATTCCTGAAAGGAGAGGGCGAGAGCATGAAAAATTTGGACCAAACTGCTGTTGGAAGGGGAAAAAAGTCCTTGGCACCCCCTGCAGCGAGTGATTTCCAGCGCCCCTGGGCAGCATTGAGTGAAGTCATGGACTGTCAATACCCATCTGGGCTGTTCAGACTGAGAAGCATCTTGTCCATATGATTTGAAACTACATTCCGTATGTGGTTTAAATCAGTCTCGCAAAAATCAGATTTCTCTGCTTTGGGACTGTTCAGACTAAAAAAGAGCAATTCAGTTTCACTCTGTATTGGCTAAAATTAGATTTTGGCTGCCAGTCTGAACAAGGCCTTAGTTTTTTTTTTGTAAATACACCCAATTAGAATGAAGAGCATCTCCATCCCTTTTCGAGAGAGCAAGCTGACCAAGCTTTTTCAGGCTGTTTTCTGTGGCAAAGGAAGGGCTTCAATGATTGTTAACGTTAACCAGTGCGCCTCTACATATGATGAGACGCTTCATGTCATGAAGTTTTCTGCTGTAGCCAAACAAGTAAGTGTGAAAACAAAGTTCAGCTTTTTGAGGCAGCGTTATGAACAGAGGGAAAACAAATGGTGACCCTGGTTGTCTTCAGGTGGTGCAGGTGATCCCAGACAAGCCTCTGGAATCCCTCTCTCGCTGTCTGGTGGGTCCAAATGGGAAATCTCTAGTAAGGAATGGCATGATGGACAGGGAGGCCCTGGAAAGCTTCCTGTCTGAAGATGAGCTGCTGAATGAAGACACTGATGCTGACATGTCCTTACTGACGCAGAACGTAACTCAATATTATGTTTGTTATAAGATGCAGTTCAGCAGAAGTGCTCTAACGGCACTACTGGATTTGATACTTGGTTTATCACCTTGTCCTCTAGTATATTGCGATTTTCTGAATCTGTTGCATTGTTGTAAATGATCAAGAACAAAGTATTTGTACTTTGTTCCCTGCAACTAGTTTGTAAGAAGTGCAATTACCTAACTAAAAATTCTATACTCTAGTAGTCCCAGCGTTTTAATTGAACTAGATTTTAATGTGTTTTTAATATCCTTGATTCGCGTGTCTGATTGGTTGCCAGGAGCTAGTTGACACCATTGAAAGCCTCCGAACAAAACTGCTAGCTGAGCGCAGACGAAACCTGGAACAGGAAATCGAGATCCGAAAGGAAATGGGTGACGCCATGTTACAACAGATCATGAAGAGTCAGGAACTCCACAGGTTTAGAACAGTTGCAGGAACATTTAGATCAATTCACCAACAGTATGATGAGTGCTTGTCTTTGAATGCTTAGTCAACAGATTGAAGAGTTGAAGGAGAGCTACCAAGAAAAGATGGAGAACACCTTTGAGATGTATAAGGACGCTATCAAAGAACATGCTTACAAAAGTGCCATGAGCAACTTGGAAGATGACTATGTGCCTCTTGACAAGTTCATTGCAGAGCAGGAGAAAGTTGAGGTAGCGATTCCAATGGTTTTTCCAGCGGTCAATTGTAAAATGTGACATTTTAAAATGGTTTCTTACTGATTTGTAGGCTCTCAAACTGCAGCTTTCAAAGTTGGCATCTGGTACCAGAATAGGCAATATTGCTCCTGTGGACGTGTCATGTCAGAGTTATCAACCATTGAAAGACTTTGAAGCTGAAGGTTTAATTTTTTTTTTGTTTTTGTTTTGTTTTTTTGTTTAATGATAATGCGAAAACTAGACCTGCATAATTGTCTTTTCTAAGTGTTGTGACTGCTTGGAATCTTCAGAATTTTTTTCCATCCATACCCCATAGGCAAGGAACGTTTCAATCATCTCTGCATGGAGAAAAGTGCCTTAGAACGAATATGTGAGGATAAGCAACAGGTAAGTTTTGGGGTGATTCTTAGTTTCTTGTTCTAAACCAGTGCCCCACTGTGGACAAAATGAAATTACCTTATATATAACGGCTTCATTCACTTAACCCAGGGGTGTCCAAACTTTTTGCAAAGGGGGCCAGATGTGGTGTGGAGAAAATGTGGGGGGCCGACCTTGGCTGACGTCCTTTATGTAGAACAATATATTTAAGGAAATTTTAGCAAGCCATTTTTTGTGTCACATTTGCTGTATTATTTTTTTAAATGAATAATTTCAACAATCTCGCAACTAGCCTTTGTGGCGTTCTCTTTTACTCTCGGGCTAATTCGAAATACTGCTGCTGTGAAAACTAGCTTCAAGTTGCTTCAATTTCTCGCTGCGTATCATTCCTGTAATCTTGTCGTACATGTCAGCATTTCTTGTTTGGTAATATCGCCTCACATTGAACTCTTTAAAAACAGCAACTGTCTCTTTGCAAATGAGGCATACAGTTTTTTGCCTATTTTAGTGAAGAAATACTCTAATTTCCACCTATCCTTGAAGCGTCGGTCGTCGCAGTCAACTTTTTTTGTTGAGAGTCGCCATTTTAGAAAATTGGAAGTAAAGGGTCACATGGGGTAATGTTGCTTAGAGTGCTGCTGCCTTTTAGTTGGTAAATGAGGAGCAGCATTTAGTGTGTAAGCTACTTCATATGCTGGTAGCAGTACAGCTGACCAATTTATTAAGTCTGTGTGCGGGCCAGACGTTACTGATTTTATGACAGAGGCTGGGGGCCAGATGAAATTTGACCACGGGCCGCATTTGGCCCCCGGGCCGGACTTTGGACATGTCTGACTTAACCCTTTATAGGGCACTCATTCTAATATCGGTACTATTAAAAAAAAAAAAGTGTTATTCGGGGGCCCATAACCAGAATGTTTTAGTCATTGTAGATTTGTATTTATTTACTAATTTAAAATGGACGAAATATTTAAATACAGTAATGAACAATAATTATATAATTTTAGAGCCGCATATGTGTGCTTTATGGTACAGTGCCTTGCAAAAGTATTAGGCCCCCTTGAATCTTGCAACCTTTCGCCACATTTCAGGCTTCAAACATAAAGATATGAAATTTAATTTTTTTGTCAAGAATCAACAACAAGTGGGACACAATCGTGAAGTGGAACAACATTTATTGGATAATTAAAACTTTTTTAACAAATAAAAAACTGAAAAGTGGGGCATGCAATATTATTCGGCCCCTTTACTTTCAGTGCAGCAAACTCACTCCAGAAGTTCAGTGAGGATCTCTGAATGATCCAATGTTGTCCTAAATGACCGATGATGATAAATAGAATCCAAATGTGTGTAATCAATTCTCCGTATAAATGCACCTGCTCTGTGATAGTCTCAGGGTTCTATTTAAAGTGCAGAGAGCATTATAAAAACCAAGGAACACACCAGGCAGGTCCGAGATACTGTTGTGGAGAAGTTTAAAGCCGGATTTGGATACAAAAAGATTTCCCAAGCTTTAAACATCTCAAGGAGCACTGTGCAAGCCATCATATTGAAATGGAAGGAGCATCAGACCACTGCAAATCTACCAAGACCCGGCCGTCCTTCCAAACTTTCTTCTCAAACAAGGAGAAAACTGATCAGAGATGCAGCCAAGAGGCCCATGATCACTCTGGATGAACTGCAGAGATCTACAGCTGAGGTGGGAGAGTCTGTCCATAGGAAAACAATCAGTCGTACACTGCACAAATCTGGCCTTTATGGAAGAGTGGCAAGAAGAAAGCCATTTCTCAAAGATATCCATAAAAAGTCTCATTTAAAGTTTGCCACAAGCCACCTGGGAGACACACCAAACATGTGGAAGAAGGTACTCTGGTCAGATGAAACAAAAATTGAACTTTTTGGCCACAATACAAAACGATATGTTTGGCGTAAAAGCAACACAGCTCATCACCCTGAACACACCATCCCCACTGTCAAACATGGTGGTGGCAGCGTCATGGTTTGGGCCTGCTTTTCTTCAGCAGGGACAGGGAAGATGGTTAAAATTGACGGGAAGATGGATGCAGCCAAATACAGGAACATTCTGGAAGAAAACCTGTTGGTATCTGCACAATACCTGAGACTGGGACGAAGATTTATCTTCCAACAGGACAATGATCCAAAACATAAAGCCAAATCTACAATGGAATGGTTCAAAATTAAACGTATCCAGGTGTTAGAATGGCCAAGTCAAAGTCCAGACCTGAATCCAATCGAGAATCTGTGGAAAGAGCTGAAGACTGCTGTTCACAAACACTCTCCATCCAACCTCACTGAGCTCGAGCTGTTTTGCAAGGAAGAATGGGCAAGAATGTCAGTCTCTCAATGTGCAAAACTGATAAACATACCCCAAGCGACTTGCAGCTGTAATTGGAGCAAAAGGTGGCGCTACAAAGTATTAACGCAAGGGGGCCGAATAATATTGCACGCCCCATTTTTCAGTTTTTTATTTGTTAAAAAAGTTTAAATTATCCAATAAATTTTGTTCCACTTCACGATTGTGTCCCACTTGTTGCTGATTCTTGACAAAAAATTAAAATTTTATATCTTTGTTTGAAGCCTGAAATGTGGCGAAAGGTTGCAAGGTTGAAGGGGGCCGAATACTTTTGCAAGGCACTGTATATTGTGGTATTTAGGTATGTCTTTATGGCGCTTTAAAGAGATTAGGGTTTATATTCGATATACATATACTGTAATGTTTGGACTATAAACCGCTACATTTTTCCCTAATTTTTTAATCCTGCGGCTTATTTCTTGATTTTGAGTTGATGGGGAATACTTTATTTTACAGCGGCGTCATAAGACTCATTTAAAAATAATAATAATAATAAAAATAACCTGTTGTGTTCAGCTGCTTTGACGCGGAGAATGGGAATCTGTGTGTCCTTACGGTCTGAACAGTTTTAAAGTATCACATTGGAGTATGGTATACTCTTTATTTTTTTTTTTTTTTAAATATTTTTTTTTTTAAAAAGAGATGTGATTAGGCTGGGTGGAGCGTACACAAACCAGCAATGTGTGGTGCAGAACCCAGTCATATGTGAATCAATCATACATATGGATATGTTGACATCCTATTCTATGCTACCTGATCAGCTTATAGTCCAGTGCAGTTTATTTGGTTTAGTAGGTCACACTTTCTTTGACAGCGGAGTCATAAGACAATTATGACATGACACTATCATAGGCGTTAACGAATGCTTATGACTGATGTCATTAGATATCGTCCGGCAAATTTTGCCACCAATTCCATTTATATCCAGTCCGGATCTTTTACTTCCATTCGAAAGTGAGATAATTTGCCGGATGACACTAAATGACATCTCTCATCAGCATTCATGAATGCTCATGACGGTGTCATCACTGACTCCGCTGTCAAAATGTTACGGTTTAATCTTTCGGTGTAAATATCCCATAATGCAATGAGGACGAGTGCGGCTGATCCACGTATAAACAAATGCCGTTTTTGTGTCAAATTTGGTGGGTGCGGCTTAGTCCGAAAATTACGGTGTGTCTGTATTTGAATTGCCAAAAATAATCACTTGCCCAATAGAGGGTCAGGTATGTTTTGACCAGTTTTCCCACTAGTCCACTAGTATTTAACTGCTATTGATTTTTTTTTTTTTTTAAGACCGAATTTGGCAAAAGATGAGCCCAATATTGTTCATATTCACTTAAATCTTACCTACTTTCATTTCTGCATAAAATGTTTTGCCCTTAGTTGATAGTGTCCTTGGAGAAACGACTGACAGAAGTCAGTGAAACCCTTCAAAAGGTTCGAGACCACTCTCTGGAGAAATCAGCTGAACTAGAGGCTCTTCATGTGAAGAATAAAGATCAGGTGAGGTGCAAAAAAAAAAAAAAAAAAAGCCCAAACAGTGCAATCAAAATGTGTATCATAACAAAACACTTGTTTTTGGGTCTATTAAGATAAATTCCACACAGGAAATGATTCATCAATCCTTGGAGAAAGACAAGGAAATTGCCTCCCTAAAGGCAGAAATCTCCACACTTACTGCAAAGTTGACTTTGCAGCCTGGAACCAAGAAAAGTTTTTTTGCCAACATCAGGGAAGTGGTTACACCACCTCGCAGTTCCGAAAGCTGGAAACTCAGGAAAACTACAAAGACGCCACGACAGTGACTAGCACAGCATTTTAATATATATTTAATGAAACTTTTAAGCCTGAGATATTCAACCTTTTAAATGTTTTTACCTTATGTAATAAAAATGATTTTAACACACTGCAAGACTAAGACACCAATGTTCCTATTACAGAGGTCTTCAATCACAGTTCAGCCCTACTTTGTAGCTATAGTCCAATACTATAGTTGGGTTTTTTTTTTTTTGAAAGGGTGATTATACACGCACTCATACATTGCAATAGAAACATCACGCCAGAGAGCCCATGCTTGGTTTTCTGTGTTTCCAACCAAGCTGGTCAAATGAGGATGCCCATTATTTGCTGCCTGAGGGGAAAGTAAGTCACAAAAGGCCTTGAGAGGGAAAAATGAAACTATGTAAAATCGTGGTCCCTTAAGTGCAATTCTATTCTCCGTAACTGAAATGAAGCCAGAGGTGATTAAACCAAATGTGATGAAATATTTCAATTAGGGCTGTCAAAATTATCACATTAACGGGCGGTAATTAATTTTTTTAATTACGTTAAAATATTTGATGCAATTAACGCACATGCCCTGCTCAGATTTAAATGACAGTACAGTGAACTGACCACTTGTTAATTGTTTTATGGGGTTTTGCTGCCCTCTGCTGGCACTTGGGTGCGACTGATTTTATAGGCTTCAGCACGCATGAGCATTGTGTAATTGTTGACAATTGCGGGCTACTAGTTTATTTTTTTGATAAATTTTCCAAATTTTATTAAAATGAAAACATTGAGGTGTTAATACTAAATTTCTATAACTTGTACTAACATTTATCTTTTAAGAACTACAAGTCTTTCTATCCATGGATCGCTTTAACAGAATGTTAATAATGTTAATGCCATCTTGTTGGTTTATTGTTATAATAAACAAATACAGTCCTTATGTACCGCATGTTGAATGTATATATCCATCTTGTCTTTCCATTCCAACAAAAAATTACAGAAAAATATGGCATATTTTATAGATGTTTGAATTGCGATTGATTACGATTATTTTTTAAGCTGTAATTAACTCGATTAAAAATTTTAATCGTTTGACAGCCCTAATTTTAATTGAAGACACTTAATGGAGTCATGGTTTGTGTTAGGATTTTCAAAATTTGGGAAGTTATACTTCGGGGTGGGAACCCCTTGGTACCTCACGATACAATTTGCGATACAAGGCTCACGATAACGATCTTACGATGTGATGATAAAACATTTATCGATACATTTTCGCTAGCTTCCTTTTCCTTTTGGGGCATTTACGGTCACTTGATGTTGATTTTGGGTTACTGAAAAGGAAGTGACTCAAAAATGTCCCCAAATGAATAGGAAGTGACTCAAAATCTACATAGTTCACTCATGCATTTACAAGTTAAGTCATGGGCTGCGTTCCAAAAACTGAGTCGCCCTCGCTTACTTGCCCTCAGCCTTTGCTAGGATGTCACACGGAGGCCACTTGGAGAGTAGAGGGGAATTGAAAGAGGTAAATGGAACACTTGCCGTCGTTCACTCACAGGCAAGACAATCATGGATTAACAACATGTTGTTGAGGTGGCGCTACACTGCCTGTTCCAAATCACACAAAATATACGGAGGGAGACTCATGCTATGACTCATGTCATTAAAGTTCCTGTGACCGCAAAAAAGCATGTTTATTTCATATTTCATGCAGTATTTTATTCTCCTGAATGAAATGGACCGCTTGGATGTGTGTGGAAGCGATTTATATACTCAATTTTTTTGAATCCCACGCCATGAAAATGAGTGACTTCCTGGAGTGAGAAAGAATGCGAATGTGAGGTCACCCAGGTCAGCATCTCTCAATACAGCATTGCTTTATAGCATACAGATGGACTGCGGATTCAGCTGAATTTGCGGATTTTTCACATCACGCCCGCCAAATGTGCTGCTGGTTTTTGTTGCTGCACCGGGGAGAGGCGTGTGAGCCTTTTTGGGTTTCAAAAAGTTCCCGTTCATCGCAGAGGTTGGCCAAAGCAAGTCCGACAACTGTGGGACCACTGGATTTAAGAGGAAATGAGTAAACTACGTGCTTTGTATTATGTCAAATACTGGGATCATGGCAGACGTTTTAATAAGGAGGTGACTTGCATTTTGTGGCTGACAACGCAATCCACCGAGAAGGCCACTCTGCCGACGACCGGCAGCTTGTCGCACACCCTCCTCGGTCCTCTTTGCGTGCACGCCGAGAATGCGCTTTCCTCAGCTTATGCTCGTCCAGCCCCCCGCTCTCGTCAGCCGTTCTCCATATCGTCTAGACTTCCAGCCCCCTTTGCTCTCTTCGTGTGCCCGGCAATAGACCACGATCCTCGAGTTTGGCTCGGGCAGCTATGCGCTCCTCCGACGTCGGCCGGTTTGTCCGGCAGTCATTCTCCAGCTTCTTCCCCAGCAACGAGCACTCCTGCCAGCAGCAGGGGAACGATGAGCTGTAACTTGCTCGCCGCCGGGGTTTGCCGATTGGTGAAGACAATCGACAACCCCGCCGCCGTGTGACATGGTCCGGGGTAGTTTTGTGCAATTTTTCGTTTTCGAAAGGTGAGAATAAGACTTGGAAATGCCGCTCGGTTCGGGTTACCATGTCGGCTAGCTGTCATGCCTCCTGTTTTGATTAAGCTCTCTTTTGTCAGGGAAATGACAAAAGCCGGATTAACACCGGTGGTATAAAATACCGTTCGGGAGGTGCAAGAAGTCGACAGTTTTGACCATTATGCAGTAATTTTGCCCTCTCGTACTGAATAAATGCATTTTTAATATTTCATATTCCTTTCAGCACAAGAATGTTATTTGTGATGACAATACCATTTAGCAAATGGGGAAAATACTTAGATCAAATCAATATCCTGTAAAAATATTGGAGAGATTGAAACAATGACATTTTGCTGCTCTCTTTGTTGCATTTCCCCCGTTCTGAATCTTACCCCACAATGAGCTGAATTCTAAATCAGATGAAATCGTGACCCTGCCGACGTCATCCTCCAGCTTGGGACGCTAGAGTGCTATAATGACAGGCGGGGCTAAACAGGAGATTAAGACTTATTTCTCGTCATCTGCGCTTTGCCAAATTTTTGTATATAGTTGAATCGTCTCAAAATATGATTCTAATTCACATATTAAGATGGAGACACATTCCGCGCTTGATGGCAATACGTTGGTACCTGGGAATTATCAGAATTATTAGTTTTGTATCAAATTTTATTTGGGCAATTCATTATTTATTTATTTATTTGTCAATACCTTACAATCTGTAAACAGATTTGTTGTTCAAATACATTTAACCTATTTGAAGTTTAAGTTCAGTCCTTCCCAACGCCATTTGATTGACAGACCATTCCTTTTGTTAAAAGCAAAATAGAAAAGGCAAGCGAAATAGAAACATCAATGACAAAAGTTGTCATTGTTTTCCTTTTCTTTACTGACAAAAGTGAAAGTCAATAAAAAAGTAACTTTACAGTTTATTTATTCATTTATTTATCTTTATTTATTCATCTGAGTTTTTAAAAAAATCTATTTTGGCACTCCTGTGATTCTATATGTCCTGCCATAACTGCCACATACAGTCTAATTTTTAAATTTTTATTTATTAAAAACAATGATAAATTCTACAATTCGGCAGTTTGGTATCACATTCAAACACCGTGCTGGCTCCTCCATTCATTTTCTTCCTCTTTGGTGGTAAATAGACAGCAGCCAACGGCATTTGAGCTTCGTTATCACCACCGCATGGACATGTTTTCCGTGTACTACTGCAATGCATTGTGGGATACAGGGAGCTCCGGAGTGACAATCTTTTTTCACTCGATCACTGAGCCCTCTGAGGGTCCATCTCACCAAGGTCACTTCACTGTTTTGGGAATTGGAATGGCCCTTAAAATGGCGGCGGGGATTCCCCTGGGGGGGGGGGCTAGGGCAAGTGAGCGAGGGCTCATTTAAACCGCGATTGAAACGCAGTCATGGTTACTACTCAGAAAACTACCCACAAGTCTTTGTGAAATGGCCAAACACACAAAACAGTGGGTCTGGCTTGATCTGCAATCTATGGGGAATTTAAGCTTCTTTGTTATATCTCACAAGCGCCGGAATAAATTCAAATCTAACATTCGTTTATTTTATATAAAACTGAAGCTGCATGCGGCTCGGGGGCCGTGTGTTGCCGACCCCTGCAATATTCAAATGAAAGATTCTGGAAGCAACCTGTTGGTTTGTTTTATTCATTTTTAAACAGTGACACCTTTTTAAAACGATTTATCGATTCTCGGGGGGAGCATATCGATAACCTTTCGGGCTACAAAGTATCGCGATATACTGTTTTATCACACCCCTAGTTATAATTGCATCATGCATTGTTGAAGAAGTAGAAAAGGACTTGCAAATGAAGTTTCTTACATGTAGACTGTTGCTGTGTGTTAAATTTTCACAGTGTAAATCAATTTACTTGGTTCCCGAGCATTCTGCCTTCAAAGTTGATTGAAAGAGACGTGGCCAGAGTTGAGGCAAGAGCGCAGCCTCCCCTCAGTGAAAGGACAGTGGTGGTGGAGACAGGCAGCTGCTCTCGTCTTCACTCTCAGTGACAGTTAATGAGATTACAAATTGGCTTTATCCTGCATCGGTGCAAAGGGGTCAATCACGGGATTAGAATCTAGCTGAAGTTATATCCCTTTATTAGTCTTTTTCGTCGCTCTCATCACTTCTCAATTTTTTTTCTCACTCTCCTAAGGATACTTGCAGATCTCTGGATGACATGAATTGGGTATCGAAGTAGAATTTAGTTATGCACTGATTTGCTTTCTTCAACGAGTCTGGAGAGTAACCTTCTGACTGAAACATCTTTTGAGGAAAGAGGAACAGGTAACACAAATAAAGGGAAGCCAGCCAGGACAGACTTGGCAAGTCATCCTCATGCCCCTTGTAAATAACAAAATTGGAGATGACTGCACACTTGGCACAAACAAGGCTCTGACCGATGGCAAAGCTCTGGTGGATTCGTTGATTAAGGTAAGCTTAATTCTATTACAGTGATATTAAAGTGTCCTGATTTTCCAATGTTACTTTAGACTTAGCACTGATATGATCATTTGGTAATACTTTTATATGTCACAAAATAAATGCAAAACCTGGTACCGACTCTCCAAAGCTACACAAAATGAGAATAATGTTTTTTTTTTATACGATCAAACTTTTAAAAAGTGCACACAGTAAATACAGCATGAGCAAGGTCAACCCTGTGGCTAAAACAGCACTCTCACTGAATAGAATTTCTTGCTCCGCTGCATCATTGTGCTCGTTCAAATATGTAGGTTGCAGTGCAATTGGGCCTTGTTTGCGCGTAAATGCGTAACCTACATTTTGACTAGGGATGTACCGAAAGCAAAATTCTGTGCCGAAACCGAATATTGGAAACATTTGGCCGAAAAACCAAAAGGCCGAAAAATACACATGAATACAATTAATTATCAATTAATTTAAAAAAAGAATATATATTTCATTATTTTCCGATTAATTCCCTTTGCCTTGGCAAATTTAGTTTGTAAGGTGTCGATTCTGAAATCCTATGGTAGGGGGTCCTCCGGGTGGCAGCATAGGTGGAGTTTGACTTTTGTGGCAGGGGGCGGGGGGCAAAAATGTTGATGACCCCGAAATGCAATGTCAGCAATAAAATTAATTTACAAGCAGATGTGGGTAGGAAGCCAAAAATTTTACTCAAGAGTAGCGTTACTTCAAAATAATATTACAAAAGTAAAGTAGTAGTCCAAAAAATATACCCAAGTACAAATAAAAAAAGTATTTGATGAAAAGAATGCTCAAGTAATGAGTAACATCGCGAGTAACTGTTTATATTTTTGTCTTTTTTTTTTTTTTTTTTAAACAATGGTATTTTCTTCTGAGCACAAAGTTATCTATATGAACTGTTGTTATAATGATACTGTTCAATAACCCATTACATGACCGCATTAAGCCAAAGAAATATACATATTTTTAAATCATTGAATTACGACGAGAGAAAAAAAAATGACATAAATGAAGCATTATTCGTCCAAAGAGCATTAGTGCCCTCTGGTGGAGAAAATAGTTCTTCAGATTCTACACAAAGATTAAATTTAAAATGACACCCATTATGAAAAATCTGATTGGCAATGATAATATGATGTAATAAATGATATGAATTTGGCTTCAAATTTGTTGCATGCGCACTTTGCAGGACAAGATGACAGTCATTTTGGATCAAATTAACACTTTTAATGGGCTCTAATTGGCAGACAACAAAAATGACAGTGGGTTTCTCACCTATTTCATATTCTGCACCTAACTAGCTTTAAAATGACTCGTTATGCATTATGTGTTTTTTTTTTTTTTTTTTTTTTTTTTTTTATAAATTTTAATATAGTTTGTGTTTTATTTGAGAATAACAATTTATTGCATTTAAATAGGTGATTTATTAGGATGTATTATCACTATATTCGTGGTTGAATAGGTAAAAAAAAAAAAAAACAGGCGATAATATTGCATATCACAATAATTTATGAGACAATATAACGCCTACTAAAATTTTTATCGCGACAGGCCTATGCTGTACTATAACCTATTACAGAGAGAGAGAGAAAAATCAACAGAACTGAAGCATTATTCGTCCAAAGAGCGTTAGTGCCCTCTAGTGGAGAAAATAGTTCCTAGTTTGAATAGTGAAGAGTTCCTTCATAATTACTATTTAAAATTAAAAGGATCATGTCATGTTTTTACGTAGTCAATCGGTGCCAAATAAAAACTTTGAGAGAGGTTAAAATTTGCGCTTTCGAGTCATGTTGAGGGCAGCGCTCTATATCAAATACTTCATTTTTTACGGTGCTTTAAAGACGTTACGTGACTGAACAGGCTGGCGTAATTATAGAACGGCAAGCTTGCATCTGATTGGTATAATGGAGTCATGTGATTAGTGTTACGACGTCTCATTGGTGAAATCGTTAGAACTACTCTTGGCATCGCTGGCAAAAAAAAAAAAAAAAAAAAATCGATTATGTAGAATAAAGAGGATAAATGTAACGACTCTTGTGTAGCCCAATGTAGCAGAGTAAGTAGCTTTTCTTCACAAATCTACTCATGTAAATGTAAAAAAATATAGCTTATTAAAACGACTCTTTAAAGTTTATTTTTCTCAAAAAGTTACTCAAGTAAATTTAACGGAGTACTTGTAACGCATTACTACCTACCTCTGCTTACAAGATATATGCTCAGTTAATAGCTTAGCCCATGCTCGTACATACAAGCATCCTAGCTGTGTGTGTGTGCATGCGTGTGTGAGTGCGCGCGTTATTCTGTCTTACCTAGTGGAGAAGTAGACGCCGCATCCATTTTGACTGAATATTCCAGCCAAGAACATTTATAATAATACGTTGAAAATGAGCGTTTTTTTGTTTCCTATCATTTTTGAGGGTTACCGTCTTTGGTGGTGCAAACTGAAACTCTGCTCACCATTTTGGCGGTGCTCTCCGGCGTTTCATGGTCCACATCTTCAATCCTTGTTTCTCGCTCAGTTGTTGTTGTTGCTTTTGAAAGCGTTGGTTTGAAAAAAAAATTACTTATATCCATCAGGCCTCTTCTGTCCTCAGGTGTTTTTTTTGGGCTAAGCAAAGCAAATGAGGTGCTGGACTCATGATGTATTTGAAAAATAATTTCGACCCATTGTCAAAATAGTTTTTTTGTTCATTTCATTTCTTTTATATTGTCTGTTTTATTGCTTTGCAACTTTTACAGACAACATTTTACCAGCAAGGTCTTAATTTTAAATACATATATTGGAAAGTCAATTATATGCAATGAAATTTTATGCCACCGGGGGGGTTATGCCCCCCCCTTAATCTCCGTGTATGGGTGGCAGTGAGCGTTTAGTGGCAAACGCGTCCTATAGCAGCACATTACGGCCGATGAAACCTTGGTAAATGCGCTTTCTTGGAAGTTTGGGACATTTGAAAAATGGCTCTCACGCCTCCAATTGCTAAGCTAAATGAGACCTTGATGTACGTTCGTGTGGAACTGTAGTTCACAACAACAGGTTTTAAGGTTTCTATTACTATGAATAAAATATTTTTCTTCCATCACCCCTGGTTTAACTAGATTGTAATAAAAGTTCCCGTTTTTTGAGTTACTATGTAAATGTTGTATTAAAGTCCATAACCATAAAAAACTCCACATTTTTACAATGTATTTGACTTTGCAAAGGTGGTGGCATGCTATCGACATTTAGCTTCGTGCGTCGGCGGCTGCACTGACAGCTTGCAGCTGCGAGATGAGTTGAGGCAAACAAGAGAGAGGGCCCGGAATTTGGCCACGACCATCCGTCAACATCTCACCTCGCATCTTCGGGACAAGCGCCTACCTGTGGAACAGCGGAAAGAGATGGAGCTCCTTTGGGTAGCCTTCTCATCCAGCTTGGAGCTGCTCCACATTGACATGTGCAAAGTTTACAAAATGGGAGACATCTTCAAGGTTGCCGAGTCTCCTAGTTTGGTTCAAACTGGCCTGCAAGGTAATGAAAATAAAAATCAATTTGGTGTATTTGAAAGTTAGTTTGCCATTCACCGGATCTCGTGGATCTTTTCACAGATGTTTTATTGTGTAGGATAAAAAAAAAGCAAACCAAAGATAGGACACAACATGTTAGTCATTAGATAATGCAACTTTTTGGCTTTAAAAAACTAAAGGAAACCAAGAAAAATACCGTATTGGCCCGAATATAAGACGGTGCTTTTTGCATTGAAATAACACTGAAAAAGAGGCGGTCGTAATACATTCGCGGTCTAGACATCATACCCATTCACGATGCTAGATGGCGCCAGATATCACTGAAGCGATGTTCTGTCATGACAGATCTCAGCTACTCTCCCCATTCACGACGCTAGATGGCGCCAGTGATCATTGAAGCGATGTTCTGTCATGACAGATCTCAGCTACTCTCCCCATTCACGACGCTAGATGGCGCCAGATATCATTGAAGCGATGTTCTGTCATGACAGATCTCATCTACTCTTTTTAGTTTAACCAGTTTGCATTATTTTATTGCAATGTTTTTCCTTATTCAGATTTGTTTCAAGACTACAGTAACAGACTTTACTTTGATGGTTAATGCAGTTATTGCAATGTTGTTGTTTTATCACAATAGATTGGTTTATTTACATTTCAAAAACCAGAAGCCATTCATTTACGAATGTGATTGCACTTTAGTTTACATATTTAAATGTGCAGATATTAAGATTTGAATGAGGCAAAATAACATGATTTTTCTCTCAAATATATTGTTACAATCATTTGTTTCGGATGTACTGTTATTATTTTCTGTATAAAAATTAATTTGGTGTTCAAAAAGTCTTTTTTCAAACTTGAGTCTTGAAAAAGAGGGGGTCGTCTTATAATCAGGGCCGTCTTATATTTGGGCCAATACGGTAATAGTAGTAGTCTGTAACGTTACTTTTCCAGACCGAACAAAGGAAAAAAAACACGGAATCTCTCAATTCTGGAGACACAAAATATGCAATGGTCAAGCAAACACACAACGAATACTTGTTGCACCACCCTCTTGCTTTTATAATTGCTTGCATTTTCCAAGGCATAGACTTCACTGAATGACAAGCAGTCCTTTTTATTCTGTCAAGCAGCGTTGTTTTCATCATTGATGACTATAACGAAAATATTTTGTCGAAGAACACTTTAATGACGATAACGAGACAATAACGAGCTAAAAACGTATCTCGGTAGACTAATACATGATGACACGAATGCGAGTTTTTGTCTAATGAGACAAAAACGAGACAAAAATGAGCTATTGTTTCTGTCACATGTTCACAATGTGTCACATTTTATGTGTAGTTAGCCTGCATTGTAACAGTGTCTGGTTGTGTCACCCATGTGACGTGCTGCACCCCTCCCCTCCCACTCACCAGTCTCCCAATTGCTTGTTTTGAGACACATACGGTAAGATTTGTCTCTTATCTTGGCAAGAGAGAATATACAATGTTGCATGAGCCTTTAAAGGTCTGTGCTGTGCAGAGGTTGCGCTAGACATTTTCGTTGTCTGTCATTTTGACTGACAAAAATCCAGTCATAATCTATTTTTACCAGTCACTTAAATTTTTAAAATGATAATGATGACATATTCAATAGTATTTAGTTTTCATTCATTTTTAATTAATATTGTAACGCTTGCTTGGCGGTGAAAAATTAGACACGGAAGTTGTATTTTTCTCCCTCTTTTTACTCTGCTTACCGCCAACACCAACAAAACAACTCCACTCCCAAAGAAAAAGAGGCAACTATATAGACCCCAATCACCAACGTCACACAATGATCTTAATTGTGGTTGTCAGCCCAAAATCTTCTAAATATATATTAAATGCATCTTACCAGATATAAAATGACTACTACATAGTCTGTGGATCGTTTGGTGCCCAGATTTCTTGTCGAATTACAGCAGTCCATCTCGCTCTCCTCTTCGGGTCTCTCAGAATACGGTAGAACTTCAAGTCCCTCCGTCTATCTTCTCTGTTACTGCAACCAACCGCCACACACTTCTTCGCCATTTTGATTATTAATGTTAACGAGCAGAAAAACACGCCGTAATAGGAGGCATGTACGTAGCGGTAATGTGTAAACACGACGAGCTGACGGACAATATGGCTGCTCCAGTCAGGGGGCGGAGTTGTGACGTCATGTGATTGGGGTCTATAGACAAGTTTCCTGAGCGAAATACGGGCGCCGCCATCTTGGAAAATGTCTGCTTCGCACTTCCGGTCCAGTCGAGTAGCAGTGTATTAGCAGTGTATTGACGACGATAAAACTACGAAATCAAGCCAGAGCAACCCATGGAATCTTCCAAAAATTGATTCAGCACGACCTAGATGACACGTAGATGAGATTGGATGGCAGTTCGTGTCACTTCGTTGATCATTCGTGGACAAAATTATTAACAACGGTCAGCCTGTGTTAACGTGAGGAATGGATTGATACTACGGCCATTATATTACATTTGCCGACTGCAGAAGGGCTGACATGGATTGTTTTGTTACAAGGAAATGCTACAAGGTTATGTACATATGATGTAAACACAAATAGTATGTCATTCTTTTTTTTATTGCAGGCATTGATCGCAATAAAACATTTAGACATGATTCAATTTCTTGTTTTATTTAAAACGATTGGTGCACTCCAAAACAGGTCAATAAATCACATTTATAAAAGTATTGCAAAAATAGCATACGAGAATGTGATATCAGACCGCAGAGCTCCGGAGCCTCGTGAACAAATAGCGACATCACGGAGGCCCTCGGCGGCATTTAGATGTGCTTTTTTCCCGTCCTCGGTAATTCCAGCTCCAATAGCATATATTTAAAGACGCTACCGTTCACAAGTTCGTAGTTGGATCACGGCGATCTCGGCGAACCACCATCTGTCACAATTCCTGCCTCTCTCGGCCTCTCCCGGGAGTCATCATTGTGGAACGCAAACGATATATGTTCGATATATGTCCATCAACGTACAAGTCAAGTTGTCTTCTCTTTTATAACAGCATTTCCCAGCTGTAAACAAACGAATAAAAAATTGTAACACTTGGATTTATGCGGTGCATTCAAACACGATTAGCAACAGGCGGCTAGCAGCAGTAGCAGAAGCTAGTTGTTGTAAAAATGATAAAATTCGTAATTACAATCATCATCGTAATATCAATAGCAAAGGCAACAAGTCGTTTCATGCGCCAAATTTTAGGTTTCGTATTTTTAGAGCACATTACCTTCCATAACAGCGGGGGCATGACTGCAGGAGCTGTCAGTTTTGTACATCTCCTTCCCTCCCACCTGTATGACGAGTACAAGCACCCATGGTTTGGAAATCGACATGGTACGAAGCATGGAGGCCTTGGCTTGGTTCTCCACCTGCCTACATCAAAATAACATTCCCGGGATCTTGTATAAAGACCTTCCAACTTCGATTCCACCGCCATTGACTTCAACGGTAAACAGGCGGAAACGGAAGGGGACGGAAGACATAAGGAAGTAAACCGGAAGTACCTCGGAAACTTGTCTATACACAGGCGACAATCTAGTCCACCAATTGGATGACGCGCTGGCACACCGGGTGCACCAATAAGAACCTCGCGTTGATGTGTCAATCACGGTGCTGCCGCCAGACCACGGTGACGCTACAATATTCTGACAGAATAGCCAACGACGTCATGCATTAAGAGAGACAATAGCTAATTAATATGCCACCCTGTGGTCTGGGGTGTGAATTGCAACCTGTCAAAATGACGGACGGACTTCAGTTTTTTCCGTCACCGTTTTAAAAAACCGGTCAACGACAGAAAATATTCGGTTAACGCGACCCCTGGTGCTGTGTGACCACACAATAAATGTAACTTGTAGTGTTAGCATAGCATTCACGTTCGCGTCAGTATTAAGTTATTGCTAATGGCGAGTGTCCTCTTAAACTCTCAGACATTTTTTACATACAGTTTGTGGCATCTAAGTGGTTATAATTAATTGAAAATAATGTACTGTTATCCTGCTGAGTGTGTATTATCACGTCATAAATTTTGTAGATGCTACAATATTTCCTCGTTCATTTGAAATAGTTGGAAACCGTTTTTTACTTATGTATTTTTGGAGTAAAACTTTTGAATTTTACAGATGAAAATATTGAGTAAACGTCGACCAAAACTAGACAAAGACATTTTGAAATTGAGCAAAAATTAAAAGGGCTGCCAAAATAACACTGCTGTCGAGCCTTGTCGTGGACCATTTTCTTCAAATTCCACCATAGATTTTAATTTGGATATTTGAGATCCACATCTTTACACTCAATCTATATTTTCAATAAGCCAATAGTGTACCCCATTCAAAGGTCTTGTATTATGAAATGTATCTTAAATTGCACGTATACATAGGTAAAATAGTAGTAGTAATTGAAAGTTACCATTTGAAATGACTAGTTTTGGGTTATGGTAATCTGTATTTTTTATTAAATTGAGCAAACATCCTCTGAGATTTAATGTGTATTTTTTTCCAGTAGGTTCAGAATCATACATCTACCTGTACATTGTTTTAGCTGTGAAATCATTTTTTATCGGTTGCCCGTCCAGGAGGAAGCACCGAAGTTGCTGCTCGAGCTCTCAGTCTGCCAGACCTTAGCAGGGCTTTGAAGTCCAACCCCCTCGGTGACCTCGAGAACCAGGAGCGCCAGACCATGGAGCAGGATATCAGCCAAATTGACCACATGATCGATGACATGGAAACAAAAGTGAATGTGCTGCGTTGGATGGTGGAGCCCCACGGGGCGCTGAACGGCGACCCGCGGGGCAGCACTGACAGCGCTTCCCTGGCCTTGTTCTCTATGGATGAGGAGCAACTTGGCGGACACTCCCCTGCAGGCCAGCGCCGTCATATTGTGGCACTCTTACTACTGTGTGCAGTCATTTTGGGTGCAACCACTTTATGTATCTGCATCTTCTTCCTCTCATGATTAAAAATGTACAGTATATTTATCCATTTTTTCCCCTCATTATAGAATAGCCAAAAATTGGACTCAAGTAAGTGTACAGTACAGTTACTTTTAAACATTGGGGGAGTTTGACTTTTGTGGGAGAGGAGCATAACATTACACAAAGAAATTTGAATATCCATCTTGCCTCCTCAGATGTAGTTTTGGCTAAGAAAGCAAAGGACATTCTCGATGGTGCTAGTCACATGATGTGTCCGAAAAATATTTTTGAGTCACTACGAAATAATTTGTTGGATTCTTGTTCATTTCATTCATTTTTGTAGTTTGTTTTATTGCTTTACAACTTTTATAGACAAATTTTACCAGGTAGGTCTTTATATTAAATTCATATATAGGAAAGTCCATTACATGCAATGACCATTTTCGGCCACTGGGGAGGCACTGCCCCGCCTGCAACCCTTCAATCTCTGCGTATGCATTTATATACAGGTAGTCCCCGGGTTACGACGTACCCGACTAACGTGATTTCGACTTTACGACGCCGGAGCCTCATCCGCTATTTTGTCTCCTGCTGTTTTATTTTTTTTGTCGCGTAACAGTATGTGTTTGAGCTCTGTATTTTTCTCAGTGTAACAGCTGTCAGGTTTCCCTGCAAATATTTGTTTCGCCAATAAGAGGAGCTGTTGTCTCACTAAAGTTAATTGAAAATGTACATGTTGCAACTTATGCTTTTTTTTTTTTTTTTTTTTTTGCGTGCATAGTTTTTGTTTTCCTGTCGCAATTTTGCAATTCTTGGGACTCTATTGTCAATAATAATTTGTTTACAAGTTAAAATGGTAACATTTATAAGTTTAATTACAGTGAGCGCACACCCGTATAGGTCGCTTTCTGTTTTCTACTAAAGAAGTAGAGTCTGATGCAGCAAGCAAGGGTGTACCATAAGCAGCTCGACCTTGTCTAAGTTGCTGAAATCAAGCTCTAAAAAAGCTTTGTAAGTCACGTTGACCTACCTTTTTGTTCACTCGCAGGCCAAAGTGTTCTATATTGTGTCTGTGGTTTAAAAGTAAAACATGAACTATTGTGTCTCCACCTGTGAACAACCCAGCATACTCAGTATACCTTTTTCACCATTCATTAGCGTTGATGGTAAGTACAGTATCTTATTTTTTTACTTTGTGTTATTAATACGACATATAAAACATGTTTTTGGATAGTTATATTGAGTTTTGGGGGTATATAAAGGGTTAATTCCGATTTATGCGGGAATTCAGGTCAAATCGCCAGCTTTGGAATGGAACTCGTTTGTAACCCGGGGAGTATGTGTAATTTGACTAGGGGAAATGTAGTCATCCAAATTAAGTGAAAAAATAAGCTCTTGGTGCAAATTGCTTTGTTTCTTTTTTAAACGTCAAATAGACAAGAATGCCATGTATTGCAGTTACCTTCAAATTCAAATATTGCCCTACGCTATTTGCCATTTGTGTACACATAAAATATAAAATAGCACATTGTGTAGGCTCACAAGGCAGTGATGATTATTATATACGTTCATTAAAACGAACTGCCTATGTAATTATAAATGAGTTAATTGCTCAGTAGTTTTAATTCAAGTGCAGTCATGAACTGGGAGTTGTAAATGTTTTCCTGATTTCATTTTTCTGTGACCCGAAAGGTCCAAACCCGCGGGTAATGCTGCAAAATGCTTTCAGTAAAGCTGTATAAAACATTTGGATTTTTTTTTGTTATTGACATTAAAACGAGCAAATTCTTTCAGAAGTGTGGTCTCTTCTTACTGTACAAAAAAAAGATGGAAAAAAGAAATTAACTCAATGTATTGTTCTTTCATTTAGTTTAGTTTTTGAACATTTCTTTTAATAGGTATCTAAAATGAAGTGTTAGTGTGACTAATAGTCCCATTATAAAAGTCTTTAAATTATTATAGCATTAATTTATGTCCCCAAAAAAATAATTAAAGAAGACATAACGCCTTCTTTTGAAAAGTCTGTAAATTTTGTTTTCACATCAGACAGAAATTAAGTTTTAAAATGTACACAATGGGGACTTAGATGTACTATTGCGTGTATTACATGTTTTATTTTGAAGGGTGCTACCGGACATGTGCAAATGTTTCCCACTATTTCAAAAGCGGAAGTGTCCAAACTTTCCGAGCAGTTTTACTATCACGCCTTTACAATGGTGTTGAAACATTCTCACACGCAACTCAAAGTTTTTGCTCGTCGCCAATATGAAAATCGATTCCTCGTCGCTCAAGAAACAGGCGGAGCGCGCCATAGTAAACGCCTGTTCTACAACTATTCACCTAACGAGCTTAGCTGGACACATTACAAATCCTCAGCAAGTTTCGTGAGTTCTTCATCTGACATTGCCAGAGCGAAGCGACAAGCTGGCCTCAGACACATACACCTGTCCGGAAGAGGTGACGTAAAGCTATTTGTTCATGCATCGTTTTGAAATGGCGATGAAAATGAAGTGTGACCAAACTTACGTCGGAAGAGTGACGTCATTTGTAATATAATACATGAAATCATTTCAGAGTAGCCGACAACAGATACAAAATCTAGTAAGATGTTTTAAATCCGTACAATATTTTATCATGTGCTGAATTTGTAAATGTATTCACTAGGGCTGCAGCTATCGATTATTTTAGTAGTGGATTAATCGATGAACCATTAGTTCGAATAATTGAGTAATCCGATAAGGAACACGAAAAATGAAATTTCCCGATTTGAGCCTAAAACGGTATAAAAAAATAAATAAATGAGGATCTATGTTCAACAAAAGAACAATTGGCTAACTTACATAGAATTTGATAGCATTTAAACTAACGGACTTTTGCTAGCTTTTTTACAATGCTTTTAACAAATGGTTCAGACACATATTCCCACAAAAATAGGCTAAAAATACCTTTGAACTAAATAAGGAATGTTTTAAAAAAAAACATTAGCTCAAACAAAAACATAGCTTATGTTGGTCTTAACAGGGAGCACCTGGATTCAGCCATGTGACATGAGGAAGACTAGAAGGCAGAGTATCCATACAAATCAATAAAAGTAAAGGCAAACACTTTCAAAATAAACCATTACAACGCCACTTAAATTAAACGAATACTCGAAGCAACAAAATTTAATTCGAATCTTTTTTTCGAATCGAATACTCGAGTTAATCGATTAATCGTTGCAGCACTAGTATTCACAAATTATTTTGGAATTGATCCAAAAAGTACTCTCCAAGTCCAACACGAATAACATTAGAACGAAAGTGTCCATTCAAAAAAAGGTTTTAAAAACAAAAATTAAAAATAAAATTCTGCAATCAGTCTTGTCTAGGTTATTTATAAGTAGGGTGCAATTTGTGTTCCCAGTATAAATGAAGCTGTATTTTCACTAAAGTTGGATAAATATGGATTCACCTTATTTTTCAGGGTACCCGCGGGGTCTTAAAGACTTGGAAAAGTCTTCAATTCGATAACCGTAAAATAAGGCCTTTAAAAGGTCTTAAATTTTGTTTACAAGTCTTAAATTTCATTCTCAAATGTCTTAATTTTTCCCTGTCTTAGCTGTGTGATAGAGCTAATAACTTTATGATAAGTAAACTAACAAAAAAAGGTATGGAACGTTGTGTCGTAAAATTATTTTTCATTTTCTCCGACTTCGATCTCTGACCGATAACTGACTGTTTCGGTTAGAAAATCCAGATTTCTGTGTTTTTGAAAATGCAGCATTACGTTGGCGCTTTGGTATGGGAAAGTGCAGATTTAACTCATTGTGGTTGGGTGACTCAAAATATGACTCAGTCATATTTTAAGTCACTCAACCACAATGTCTTATGCTGTTATTCTCATTTATTATTTTGACAGATTCTTTTGCATTATTTCATAATGTATGCCCGAAAAAGGTGCGTGATTGGTCTTAAATTTCATTGGATGTGGTCTTGAAAATGTCTTTAAAAGTCTTAAATTTGAATGGAAAAATCCTGGGGTAACCCTGTTTTTCGGCGTGTGTATTATCAATTGTCCTCTATTATAAATTCAAGGGTACAGGCTCCTAAATTCTACTTATTTAAATTTACTTCGTGTAAAAGGTGGTATGGAAAAATGCAGTGTGTTTCATTCAAATTCGGTCTCTAAATTATAAGTAGAAGAAATTCCAAACTAAATCTTTAATCAGTTCTTTTCAAAATAAAATATCGTATTGGTTGGTAAAAAAAAAATAATAAATAAAAAAAATAAATAAATAAAGGTTTTCTGTTCATCCCTAATGTCACTGTCCACTCTGTTAAGTTGTGTTAGTTTCCGTTAAAGAAAATTCACCATTTCTTAATGACATGACTTTACATCAGTGGCGGGAAATTCAACTCTAGTAAGCAATTTTATTTTTTATAACATAAAAAAATAAAAGATTTTGCTGTTTACTGAAGTAGGTTTAGTGTGGTTGATCATAAACGTGTCCATTCTGTTAAAGTTATATATTAAATAGTTTTTTTAACTATCCAAATATATGTTAGCTATTATGCTAGCAAAGTGAGGCTCAGGGCTAACTTTAGCACAGAACCACTCTGTTACATCCAAATGGCATCCTATCCTATATTAAAAAAAATACCCTAGAATAACAGTGTCCATACCAAAAAATGTTTTAAAATAACCCTTAAACAGAATAATTAAAAATAAGATTCTGTAAGTTGTCTGCTACTTGTCCATTGTCATTATTTATTGTCTAATGAAATCTATCAGGCGTCTTCCTACATCACAATGACTGACTTGAAAAGTGTTTTTAAAACAACACCACATTATAACCCTTTAACACAATACTGTATGCCTACATACAGCCATGATTACTTTGTTGTATGTTTTCAGGAGCAACTTTAGCCCAGATGTCAGTCAGTATTTACATAATACACCACCTCCCATTTTTTTGCTTGTGCGGCTGCCACTATTTATCCGAGAATATAAATTTGCAATATTGCTCACAACACATTAACTTGTCAACATTGCACTTAGATAAGAGTTCTTTGAGTCCGA
The DNA here is from genome assembly GCF_030265065.1 of Corythoichthys intestinalis. Classification (NCBI taxonomy): domain Eukaryota; kingdom Metazoa; phylum Chordata; class Actinopteri; order Syngnathiformes; family Syngnathidae; genus Corythoichthys; species Corythoichthys intestinalis. The sequence goes on along the minus strand of NC_080414.1, from coordinate 27,996,898 downwards.
CCCAGCAGGACGTGCAACCTGACATTCCTAAAGTACGCAAGCTGTTCTTTGACACTCATGCGGTGGTTCGGCTCCTTGAAGAAAATGGTTTGAGTTGTCGCCGCAAATGCTTTGCGTGAGAAATCTGCATCATGAATTCACAGCGTTTGCTTCACCAGGCTTCACGACTCACCAAGCTGAAGCATTGGTTAAAGTGCTCTTGAAGATGACAAACTCCAACATGGACACCATTTATAGTGACATGGTAACCAAAGTACAGCAGGTAAAAGTGTTATTTTCTTATGTGTATATGCCATAACAAAGATAATTGAACTACTATCATTGTGTCAGAAGACACAAAATTAATTCTTTATATTTTGTGTCCCTTTTTTAGGAGATTATGATGCAACGTGTAATGTCTCAAATAGCAGCCTTAAAGAAGGACATGATCATTCTGGAGAAAAGCGAGTTTTCAACGTTACTGGCAGAGAATGAGGTAAGCACGTTGTAAAAGAGTTACAGTTACAATTTTATCCAGTAGGTGGGGGAACCTCACGATACGATTTGTTCACAGTAATGATGATCTCACGATATGGAGATGCAACAATAATCGATCAGCTAATTATGCCAGGATATTCTACAAAACAACTAATAAACAGAAAGACAAGCTATTTTCATATTGAATTGGAATGAGTTTATCACAAGTAGACATCCTAACCATTTGAATTGGGTGTATTTTTTTAATTTTTTGAACAGTTACACCTTTTAAATCTGATATATCTAGAGATGTGACCAAAAATTTGGCGCTGAAAACTATCGGCTGAAAATAGCTGAAAATGCAACATCGGTTTTCGGATTTGAAGACCGAAAGTTTACCAACGAATGGTGTGAAGAACTTTAGTCCTCTTGTGATGACGTCATCAAAACATGGCGAGAAGCAACACGCTGGCTGACGCTATCTTGCTAACACTTTTCCAGTGGTCTCCAAACTATTCCACATAGGGCCGCAGTGGGTGCAGGATTTCACTCCAACAATGCAAAACCACACTTTTTCACCAATCTGGTGTTTTATAAGTGTAATCAGTTGGTTGTCGTCAGGTGCTGCTTGTTTTAGTGCAAACCACATTGGGTCTGTGATCAGTATAAACAAAAACCAGGACCCACATCGGCCGTCGAGGACGGGTTTGGAGACCCCTTCACTACTGGCTCATAGCCAACATGTCCGTAGTTTGGAATTTGTAAAGAGCCAACATGTTGGCTGTGAGCCAGTAGTGTTAGCGAGATAGCATCAGCAAGCGTGTTGCTTGTTGCCATGTTTTGATGACATCATCACAAGAGGAATATGGTTTTTCACACTATTCGGTGGTATACTTTCGGTCTTAAAAACCGAAAACCGATGTTGCATTTTCAGCTATTTTCGGCTGAATTTTCGGTCACATCTGTCGATATATCGATTCCAGGTAGGAGCATTTCGATAAACTTTTGGGCTACAACGTATCGCGATATATCACCTTTTCGATATAATGACCCCTATTATCCAGTATACTGCAAATTCACCTGTTTGTCATGTTGCTTTTCTAACATCTAATGGACGAAGAAAAAATAAATACAGGAGCTCTAATGGTAAATTTGGCATTATCCCGAGAGGTTTTGGATATTCTAGTTACTTGATTTCGCTCTATAAGGGAGGGAAACTTTTTAAATACACTCAAACACGATCCTACCACAGACAATGAGCATATCATATGACCAAAAAGTCTAATTAATATTAGAGCTGAAACGAATACTCGAGCAACGCGAGTAACTCGAGTTTAAAAATTGATCCGAGTAATTTTATTCACCTCGAGGAATCGTTTAATTTTGCCAGCTCTAAGCATCACGTTTTGCCCGGACTACTTTTAATGGGGGACAACGCGCTGACGTCACGTGCGTAGAGGAAGAAGCAATAAAAAAAATACCTTACTGCAGCCGACGTTGCTAAAAACTACGCCCACATGTTGCAGGTAGCTTCTTTATGCGTGTCATAGATATCACATGTACGTAGAACTAGATGCGAAATGACCGACTGGGCGGCGTTAACAAAACAGCCGCCATCTTAAAGCAGTACACTTCTCAGCGCTCATAAATAAGATTAACGTTACTGTCACTCGCTAACGTAACGTTATCCCTGCGGAGGGCTAGGTTTCTATTCATTATGACTACTGTCGATGCGTGGCTAACTCTTACATACAGGCTTTATTTAATCTGTGAAAACAGTGCTGTAGAGTGATTAGGGTGCAAAATAAAAACTTAGTAATGCTAACTGTCAATTTGAGCTCAGTAGTCATTGCTGGATAAAATACCAAGTAGCACTGGTGCCTAATGTGCTCTAATACAGCTCAACATTTATTTTGAACACTGCAAAAACTCAAAATCCTATCATGACTTACAGTTTAGAATAACTTAAAACTTAACTACAACTTATAGCTTGACACAAGTGGAAATTCAATTGAAACACGTGGGGAAAACACCTAATTTTTAAGTGATGTGTGTTATCAAGCGTAATTACATTTTTAGGTAAGAAATATATATATTTTTTATAAGATCTAAAAGTTTTTTGAGTAAAAGCAGTGAATTAGTCTTTTTTAAGTCACATTTGAGACGCAATTGTTGGCTGTTTTCAACAATGTACATCGAAAATAAAGTCATTATTGACTGAAAATGGTTCAATATTAGATGAAATGTCTTGTTTTCTCATCTATATTTTTAATTGCTCTTTACCTAAAAAAAAAAAAAAAAAAGTTTTATCTGATTACTTGATTAATCGATAGAATTTTCAGTCGATTACTCGATTACTAAAATATTCGATAGCTGCAGCCCTAATTAATATATTATTAATATTACAGAAATTGAAGATCCAACTATTGCAGTTGAAAGTGCAGCTATCTGTAAGTATGAATACGTTGTACTGTAATTATTTACTCAAATGTGTTTAAAATGATGTGTTTAATTTAAAATGTACTCATATTTTTCATGCTATCCATGACTGTCTATCAGGATGTGATGAACAAAATACGCTCAGACACCTTTTTAGACATGAATTTAGAGAAGAGCCGTGTGAAAGAACTGGTAATCTCACCAATCTCATTTTTGCTTAAAATGGCACCGGTACCACTTAAAGTAAGATCATCCCCATCTATATTTTCAGAAAGCAGACCATGAAAGGAAGCTTTTGGAAACACGGAGTGAAATTCTGGAAATGGTTTGTATACTTAACATAGGGACAGTATCATCTATAAATTTCCCAATTAAAAGCAGGTTCTTCTGTACTTTTATCTATTCTATCTACCCTGTTTTTCTTTTTCTTTTGAGCAGACTGCCGAGCAAGACCGTCATCTGACTCAGACTAACATGAAAATCGACACAGAAGTGGCAGGTTTGAAAACCATGCTAGAGTCTCATAAATTGGACTCTATAAAATACCTCGCAGGTAAGAAATGACATAAATTTAGATAATAAACTCTTTTGACATTAGTCAGTCATTAAATATCTCATTGCAATCTCTATTATATAGGCCTGTGGTTTCAAACAGATTTTATCCCACCCCCTGCCCCCATAATATACAACGGTTTCCAAGTGACTAAATAAAAGGTCTTTTTTTGTGGTCAACATAATCAAAAGATACATGATTACAGCAGACATAATATCTCGTTGTTTCACTCTGGTTAACATCATGCAAATTCAAAATGCGACACACAAGGGCGTAGATTTGGTCTCAATTTTGTTAGGGACGATATAACAGCATAAGCTGTAGGAGTGGGAACCTCTTGTTACCTCATGATACGATACGATTTGCGATACAAAGCTCACGATAACAAAGATTTGACGATAAGGCGATACAAAGATTATCAATACATTGGTCAGGAAATCATTCTAGGATATTCTACAAACATCTAATAAACAGAAAAACAAGCTTCTGCTGTGAATTGGAATGAGTTTATCACTAGTAGACGTCCAATCCGTTTGAAGTGGGAGGGGTGGCAGCGAATGAACGAATGTTCATTCGCTGCCACCCCTCCCACTTCAAACGGATTGAACGTCTATGGCCGTCATTGGCAGCCAATGCCAGGCGATTAGTTAATTTTGGGCCATTTAAGGTAATTTACCTGCTGATTTTCAGTTACAGTGCCTTGCAAAAGTATTCGGCCCCCTTGAATCATGCAACCTTTCGCCACATTTCAGGCTTCAAACATAAAGATATGAAATTAAATTTTTTTGTCAAGAATCAGCAACAAGTGGGACACAATCGTGAAGTGGAACAACATTTATTGGATAATTTAAACTTTTTTAACAAATAAAAAACTGAAAAGTGGGTCGTGCAATATTATTCGGCCCCTTTACTTTCAGTGCAGCAAACTCACTCCAGAAGTTCAGTGAGGATCTCTGAATGATCCAGTGTTGTCCAAAATGACCGATGATGATAAATAGAATCAAACTGTGTGTAATCAAGTGTCCGTATAAATGCACCTGCTCTGTGATAGTCTCAGGGTTCTGTTTAAAGTGCAGAGAGCATTATGAAAACCAAGGAACACACCATGCAGGTCCGAGATCCTGTTGTGGAGAAGTTTAAAGCCGCATTTGGATACAAAAAGATTTCCCAAGCTTTAAACATCTCAAGGAGCACTGTGCAAGCCATCATATTGAAATGGAAGGAGCATCAGACCACTGCAAATCTACCAAGACCCGGCCGTCCTTCCAAACTTTCTTCTCAAACAAGGAGAAAACTGATCAGAGATGCAGCCAAGAGGCCCATGATCACTCTGGATGAACTGCAGAGATCTACAGCTGAGGTGGGAGAGTCTGTCCATAGGACAACAATCAGTCGTACACTGCACAAATCTGGCCTTTATGGAAGAGTGGCAAGAAGAAAGCCATTTCTCAAAGATATCCATAAAAAGTCTCGTTTAAAGTTTGCCACAAGCCACCTGGGAGACACACCAAACATGTGGAAGAAGGTGCTCTGGTCAGATGAAACCAAAACTGAACTTTTTGGCCACAATGCAAAACGATATGTTTGGCGTAAAAGCAACACAGCTCATCACCCTGAACACACCATCCCCACTGTCAAACATGGTGATGGCAGCATCATGGTTTGGGCCTGCTTTTTTTCAGCAGGGACAGGGAAGATGGTTAAAATTGACGGGAAGATGGATGCAGCCAAATACAGGAACATTCTGGCAGAAAACCTGTTGGTATCTGCACAAGACCTGAGACTGGGACGGAGATTTATCTTCCAACAGGACAATGATCCAAAACATAAAGCCAAATCTACAATGGAATGGTTAAAAAATAAACGTATCCAGGTGTTAGAATGGCCAAGTCAAAGTCCAGACCTGAATCCAATCGAGAATCTGTGGAAAGAGCTGAAGACTGCTGTTCACAAACACTCTCCATCCAACCTCACTGAGCTCGAGCTGTTTTGGAAGGAAGAATGGGCAAGAATGTCAGTCTCTCGATGTGCAAAACTGATAGAAACATACCCCAAGCGACTTGCAGCTGTAATTGGAGCAAAAGGTGGTGCTACAAAGTATTAACGCAAGGGGGCCGAATATTATTGCACGCCCCACTTTTCAGTTTTTTATTTGTTAAAAAAGTTTAAATTATCCAATAAATTTAGTTCCACTTCACGATTGTGTCCCACTTGTTGTTGATTCTTGACAAAAAATTAAAATTTTATATCTTTACGTTTGAAGCCTGAAATGTGGCGAAAGGTTGCAAGGTTCAAGGGGGCCGAATACTTTTGCAAGGCACTGTACTTCCTGTTGATTTGGGGGTATTTTATGGGTCACTTCCTGTTTATTTTCAGTTACAGAACAGGAATCACCCAAATGATTAGGAAGTGACTCAAACTTAACAGGAAATGACCTGTAAATGAACAGCAAGTGACCTGTAAAGGTCCCGAAAAATGGGGCAGAATGACTGCGAATGCTCTGGTGTCGAATTAGTGCTGCAACGATTAATCGATTAACCCAAGTATTCGATTAGCTGCTTCGGGTATTCGTTTAATTAAAGTGGCGTTGTAATGGTTTGTTTTGTAAGTGTTTGCATTTATTTTCATTGATTTTTGGCGGATACACGACCTTCTAGTCTACCTCATTTCACATGGCTGAATCCATCTGCTCCCTGTTAAGACCAACATAAGCTAAGTTTTTTTTGAGCTAATGATTTTTTTGAATGCATTCTTAATTTAGTTTAAAGGTATATTTAGCCATTTTTTGTTGGAATATGTGTCTGAGCCATTTGTTAAGAGAATTTTAAAAAAGCGTTAGCATTTTATAGCATTTAAGCTAGCGGACTTTTGCTATGTAAGTTAGCCAAATGTTCATTTGTTGTACATCGATCCTTTTTTTTTTTTTTTTTTTTTTAACATACCGTGTGAGGCTCAGTTATTTTAAATTTTTATGTTCCTTATCCGATTACTCGATTATTCGAAATAGATAGTTCATCGATTAAACAGCTGCTAAAATAATCGATAGCTGCAGCCCTATTTTGAATGAACGAACGTTCCCAGTCTAAATGGATTGGCGTCGAGCACCGTAAATGGCAGCCTTAGAGTTAAGTGAGACACTATTATGGTGGAAGATTTTGGTAGCAACTTGTTGGTCCCCCCCCCCCCCCTTTTTTTTTTTTTTTTTTTTTTTTTTTTAAACACTGATACCTTTTTAAAACTATCTCGATTCTTGGCAGGAGCATATCGATAACCTTTAGGGATACAAAGTATCACGATATATCACCAATTCGATATTTTGTCACACCCCTAATAAGCTGCATGTACACTTTTTGCTGGGGACGGGACATTAATAAGACCAAACAGATTGGGTGAACGGGGGTCAGGGCTACATTTCTCACCAATAACAACCTAATTAATTGATGGTCTAAATCAGGGGTGTCCAAACTTTTTGCAAAGGGGGCCAGATTTGGCGTGGTAAAAATGTGGGGGGCCGACCTTGTCTGACGTCCTTTACGTAGAACAATATATTTAAGCAAAATTTAGCAGGCAAGCCATTAAGTGTGTCACATTTGCTTTTTTTTTTGTTTTTTAATGAATAATTTCAACAATCTCGCAACTAGCCTTTGCGGCATTCTCTTTCGACTCTTGAGCTCTTGCGAAATACTACTGCTGTGAAATTAAACAAGCTTCAAGTGGCTTCAATTTCTCGCTGCGTATCTTCCCTGTAATCTTATCGTACATGTCAGCGTGTCTTGTTTGGTAATATCGCCTCACATTGAAATCTTTAAAAACAGCGACTGTCTCTTTGCAAATGAGGCAAGACACAGTTGTTGCGTATTTTAGTGAAGAAATAGTCCAATTTCCACCTATCCTTGAAGCGTCGGCCGTCACAGTCAACTTTTTTTGTTGATTGTCGCCATTTAAGAAAATTGGAAGTAGAGGGTCACACGGAGTAATGTTGCTTAGCCCTTAAATACCTGCAACATGAAGCATTTATCAGAGAATCCCTAAATTTGAAAAATAAGGTCCCAATGAAACCTTTTTTTTCAAATTTGTGAAAAGAAAAGTCAATGAATATGTGTAATAAGTGCTCTAATATCTATAACCCATGCTAAATCATGTTTTTTTCTGATGGAACCTGCAGATGCATGTGTTGACTTGCATCCATCATTTTTTTATTTTTCCAAAAAGAAATGTCAAAATTCTAAATTAATCTGAAAATCATGAAATTTTGTATCATCATGTATCAAATGTGATACATTTGGCAATAGAGGGTTAAAGTGCTGCCTTTTAGTGAGTAAATGAGCAGCATTTCGTGTGTAAGCTACTTCATATGCTGGTTGCAGTACTGCTGACCAATTATATTAAGTCTGTGTGCGGGCCAGATGTTATTGATTTTATGACAGAGGCTGGGGGCCGGATGAAATTTGACCAAGGGCCGCATTTGGCCCCCGGGCCGGACTTTGGACATGTCTGGTCTAAATGATTAATGCAAAAATAAATCTTGTATTGATTTATACTAACTTTCACACTGCAATTTTACAGTTCAACATCTTAATCTGGTAATTTTTCTTAAATCTAGTCGAATAATTTTCTCCATCTTGTTTTGAGTGTTAAAGGCTAGTTAACAGATTAATGCGTCAGATTCTTCCACTTACTTTTAGCAAATATTACTATTTGTTCTTATTAAGTCCATTCATCCAAAAGTCGGTCATTTTTCACCTAAATCAAGAAAAAAAACTGCTTTCAAGTAAAGTTTTGAACAATATCTATTCTTGAATTAAGAACATTTTTGACAAGTTTTCTTTAGTATTAAATATACAAACGTTTTGCTTAAAGTAAGTTGGTTAAGCTTATTTTAAGCTAGCTATTTTTCTTATTTTAAAAAATCTGAGTAAAATTTACTTGAAGCACTGGCAGATAATTTTACTTAGTAGATTTTTCATAATTATTATATAACTTTATAATTTTATCATTCATAATTATTTAATTAATTATAAATGTCTGGATTATATTAGCAAATTTAAATAGCAATATTTAAACATAACTTTTAAAATTAACATACACAATAAAACACACTTGTTATTAATCTAACTATCTAGGAATGCAAAAAAATAAACATTTGTCTTAAGACTACTCAACATTGACTAAATAAATTAAGAAGTTTTTATCAGTTACATTTGTCTGGGTCTAACAAAAATAAATTAATATGAGTAATATAAGTCCTATAAGATAATATAAGTAAGTAGTCATATATTGTACAGTACATATTTATGTATTATATATATATATTATTCATTATATAATAAATAATATACATATATATATTATTATTATTATTATTATTATATATATATATATTACATAAAGATTTTTAAAGATAAAATATTCAAAAATGTACAAAAATAGACAATGCATCATGAGGGTTAAGGAGGTGTGTTTTTGCAGTGCATACGGACTGGTTCAGGTGATACACCGTTCGACTCAAACCTTTGTTTTCCAAAACTACTAAAAGTAGTCATCAGCCAATCAAACATGGGTTTGAGGGGAAAAAATGGACTGGCACATTCATCAAGTGAAAAGCAGTCAATGTAAGTCTGAACATAATTAAAGTACAGTACTGTAATTCATTTAATAATGGTAGGGTCAATTCTATCCTTACAACATATGGGAAGACAATCTAAATTACCTATATAACTGAAGTCTTTAGAAAACGAAATTAAGGTTCCTTAATAGTTGGTGGGACAATTGAGCATCCTGAAATGTTGGTAGTTTTATGTCCCTACTGTCCCTATGCAAACCTAAGCCCTTGGCAACAAATGACCAAACTGGACTAATTTTGTTTGATTTTCCTTCTCTAGGTTCAATTTTCACTTGTCTGACCGTGGTTTTGGGCTTTTATCGAATCTGGATGTAAAGAGCTCTTTGACGGTGTGATGTAACTATTCATTGGAGAGATATGTATCTCTTGTCATCATTGACCATATCTTGATGGACTCCAAGTCAGGCACAATTCATGGACTAAAGCATATTTCTCACTGTAATGTTTGTTGGCATTGGCCTGAGCACCCCGCCGCTGCTATTGTAGGAAGGGTGTCTGTATGCTAAATCTATTTTTCCGACTACTGTGGTGATAAGAGCCGAACCTGTGGATGGATGAATGCTCGTCAGCGTTGCACCCCTCAAAAAACGGCTGAAGTTGAAAAATTTACAGTCTTTTAATTTTCTATTCTGCATCAACGAATTTTCACACACACTTATATTTATATTATAATGCCTATTGTTTATTTAATTGTCATTTGTGTCACATTTGTGTAATAAATTGAGTTTTTAATTCTCGTCTGTTCATGAATTGTCTGATCATGCTGTAGACTGTTACTAATACAATATGGAAGAACAAAATTATTATGGTCATGTAAAAAAACTACCGAAGGGTCGAAATTGAGGTCTATTTCAGTGCTGAATGTTATTGTCATACAGTGGTACCTCTACTTACAAACGTCTCTACATACAGAATTTTCAGGTTATGATACACCTCAACGGGAAAATATTGCCTTTTTTTATGAAAGAAATTTCTGGATGCGAAAGGCAAAAATACAGTATGGACTGCTATTCGCAGCTCCCAGATTTTACTGAACGCAACATAATTTCAGCTGCTCTGCCATTGGCTATTGTCTAGCATCTTCCTGTCAAGCAATTGGCTAAAAGGTGCCTCTACTGCATGTGTACGTATGTATCTACGTAAGTGTCTTCATTAGGTGTTCCGACAGATGGCGTATTATCTTTTATTCTTTGTCTTTTAGATAATGCATAACCCTCATTTTAATTTTATTGTGCAATAATCTAATTTTAACATTTATTTGTTACATGTTTTGATGCATTTTTACGCTTTATAAAAGATTTATGTCTGAATTTGGGGGGGCTTGGAACAAATTAGGACATTTACATGGAAGACGCGTCTTTACTTACAGAATTTTCAGTTTAAGAAATCAGAATTCATTTCGTAAGTAGAGGTATCACTGTAGGCTATATGGTTTCTTTCTACAAAACTATCAAGAGCCTGTTTTTGTTTGTACTATATACAGTATTTATTTTTATGCTAATAAACAGAAGAACATCCGCTGCCATAACCTTCTGCAACTACTAGCGCTGGCTTGGTTTATGCTTTTGTTTTGAAATTTAGTTGAACCGGAAGTGTACGCGCTACCGGAAACGTCTGTATACTGTATTTGATAACACGTGGATTTGACACTCAACACTGCCGACGCACTTAATAATGCCAAGTGATTACAGTTTTACACAGAAAAGTAAATTTTATAATAGTGTCTATTCGTAGCAAATATTACAAATTGTGTCACACGACAACTGGCGACATGGAGTAAAATTAGCTTGCGGCCAAGCTACAAGCTAAAAGGTAGGTGAGTTGTTTTTTTTTCCAAAATGATTTTTTCATAACGAAATAGGATAGTCTAGTCGTGCTTACGACAATATTAATTCGACTGCCTGATTGTCACGTATGCTTTGTGTGTGGCAGGTTATTTACTGTAGTCATGGCTGATGCGTTTAGTAGCAGCTCGGAAACCGTAATACAGCGTCAAGTTGACGTCCAAAATGCTAGGAGCACACCTCTGGAAAAGCTTGACGAGTTCTATCAAATACAGAAAACCTGCGATTTTGTCCGTCAGAATGACTTCAGGAAGGTAATGACACATCGAAATCTGCACTGTTATTTAGTTTAATCAACAATACATTAAATTCAAATAAAATGTTTGTTTTCATTCATATTTTTAAGGTTGCGCTGCAGTTTCCTGATGAACTCCTGCATGACTCCACCGCAATTGCTGCCGAGATAGAAAGAATTACTCAGGCGAAGTTGTTCATTCTAGGGGACACATCCTATGGCAGGTATTTAAATGGTGAATTATTTTGTTATTCAATTTTAATAGACCCCTTTTGGTGTTTTATGTTCTGGTTTCTTCAGTGGTGGATGAAGTACCACATTTTGGGACTACAAGGCACACCTGACTATAAGCCGCCACCCACCAAACTTGACACAAAAACGGCATTTGTTCATAGATAAGCCGCAGCCGTCCTCACTGTTGTATGGGATATTTGCACAAAAAAATATTACCGGTAACCCTTTATTTGACAGCGGCAACATAAAACTGTCATAAGAACAAATGAACCACCTTGAAGCTTTAAACCAATTGGCTGCAAAGCTTCATTGCTTCAAGAAGCTTCATTTGAGCATCACTGCTCCCTTTGGGGAGGCAGTCAACCTGTGCTGCCACCTGGTGTCAACACTGTTGTCATCCAATATGCCTCCTAGCATGCATTGCAGCGCTACAAATGTAAATAACAATCACAATTCATTTTCTGTGCTCATTATTTCTTTAGTTACTCTTCGTCATTTCATTAATTGAAAGTTATGGTATTTGGTAACGCTTTATTTGACAGTGGCACCATAATACTGTCATTAGACCATTATAATTATGACATGACACTGCCAGGAGCATTAAGGAATGCTTTTCACAGATGTCATTTTGTGTCACCCGGCAAATTATCTCACTTTTGAATGGATGTATTAGATCTGAGCTCAACATAAATGGAGTTAGTGACATAATTGGCTAGATGACACTTAATGACATCTGTTATAAGCATTCATTGATGGCCATCATAGTGTCATGTCATAATTATGAAGGTCTTATGGCAGTCTTATGACGCTGCTGTTAAATGAAGTGTTACTTATTAACCCAAATAAATACAGAAATAAGATGCACTGGATTATAAACCGCAGGATTCAAAATGAGGGGGAAAAAGTAGCTGCGTATAGTCTGAAAATTACGGTACTTTTTTTGGGGCATAAGTAAAAGTACAGATACAGGTGCAAAACATAAGTAAAACTACAAGTAAGAAAAAAATTACAAAACTACTTGCTTTAAATTTACAAGTAAAAAGTAAAAGTATTTTCTCCTGATGCCAAAATGTGATATACGTGAATGTATATGTATTGTATATACTCTATACATACATACAGAGATCTACGTCAGTCAATTGAGTGCTCAGTTTTATTTAAAACTGTGCAAAATAGAAAAAAAAACAAGCAATAAACTGACTGCACTGCAAACAAGTGCTTAGCAAGCTCAAAAACTCCAAAACTTAGCTTAGTGGCGGATTGCAAGCAACTATCATGTGCATACCGCCACCTACTGTACAACAGTGTGTAGCACCCATCTGAAGGCATGCTGCTCTCACGGTTGGTTTTATTTGTCAGTATATGGTTCACCTGCCTAATCTTGCTCATACTTGTGTTGCTGTTTGTGCTTAATTAAGGTATATGGTAGTTGTGCGGGTCTTATCGATGCCCCGGAGGCATGAAAACAGAACTATCAATTAACAATAAGGAATAAATAAATAAAAACCAACAAAAGTAATGTCTAACACAGGCGACTATTTAAAAAGTAGTGGAGTAGAAAGTACAGATGCGTAGTGTAAAATGTAGTGAAGAAAGATTAAGAAGTACCACTTCATATTTGTGCAGATAGACCAAAAAGTACTTAAGTACAGTAACAAAGTACTTTGTTACGTTCCACCACTGGGTTTCTTATTGTATAATTTGATTATAATTAATTTAGGATGGATAAATGACATGCCTTAAACAGTTTGTGTATTTCCCTTGTGGTGTGATTGGTTTGGTTAGTTGCTGCGTGGATGAGGTGGCAGCAGAGCACGTTGGCGCCGACTGCCTGGTGCACTACGGCCGCGCCTGCCTGAGCCCGTCCAAACGGCTGCCCCTCATGTACGTCTTTGAGAAAGCGAGCATCGACTTGGACAAGTGCAATTCGGCCTTCCGAGAATTGTATACTGACACTGAGGCCCATATACTCATACTCTACGATGTTAGATACACACATTCTATTGGTAAGCTCACATTTATCACCGCAAATGCTTAATTCGTTCATAGTTATGACTTAAATTGAGGAATGGATCATGAAATAATGATCGGTGGTAGGCTCTTTATTAACTTATCTTTTTCCCCCCACAGATAATCTTGTATCACTGCTATGTGAGGACTATCCAAATGTTGTTTCTTCACAACTTGTTGTGGAAGGCGAGCAATGTTACAGCCACGGCCAGAGTAAAAAAGAGCCTGACTCTGCTGTAGACAAGCCCTGTATTCACTTCGGAAGGCAGTTGTCCCTAAAGAGTGGACTGAGCATCGAGGATTATAATATGTTCTTCGTGGGCCAAGATGGAGCAACTTTGCGCAACTTCATGATGACGTGGAACCGCTGTTCCTTCTCCTCTTTTGACCCCGAGACATCTACCGGGAGGGCAGAGTCGGCCGGTATCAACCGCGCACTGATGAAGAGATTCTACGCTATCGAGAGGGCGAAGGATGCCAATGTAGTGGGCATTTTGGTGGGCACTCTTGGCGTGGCCAACTACCTGACTATAATCCAGCAGTTGAAAGACGCTATCCGCAGTGCTGGCAAGAAGAGTTACGTGTTTGCAATGGGGAAGCTTAACGTGCCCAAGCTTGCCAACTTTCTGGAGATAGATATTTTTGTTTTGATTTCCTGTCCTGAGAACGCACTACTGGACTCCAGTGAGTTTTACCGACCTGTGGTAACACCATTCGAGATGGAAGTAGCCTGCAATAGGAACAGGGAGTGGTCCGCGCAATACGTCACTGACTTTCGACATCTTTTGCCAGGTTTGAATTCATTTTCTCTAGAAGTCTTCATATATTAAGTTTAGGCTGCAAATCTATTGAATAGCCATTCCACTGGAACCAGATAGTTCTCATAGTGTGCCAATTTGAGATCTCATGCCCACTAGAGGCCACTTACAGTATGTACAGTGCCTTGCAAAAGTATTCGGCCCCCTTGAATCTTGCAACCTTTCGCCACATTTCAGGCTTCAAACATAAAGATATAAAATTTAATTTTTTTGTCAAGAATCAACAACAAGTGGGACACACTCGTGAAGTGGAACAACATTTATTGGATAATTTAAACTTTTTTAACAAATAAAAAACTGAAAAGTGGGGCGTGCAATATTATTTGGCCCCTTTACTTTCAGTGCAGCAAACTCACTCCAGAAGTTCAGTGAGGATCTCTGAATGATCCAATGTTCTCCTAAATGACCGATGATGATAAATAGAATCCACCTGTGTGTAATCAAGTCTCCGTATAAATGCACCTACTCTGTGATAGTCTCAGGGTTCTGTTTAAAGTGCAGAGAGCATTATGAAAACCAAGGAACACACCAGGCAGGTCCGAGATACTGTTGTGGAGAAGTTTAAAGCCGGATTTGGATACAAAAAGATTTCCCAAGCTTTAAACATCTCAAGGAGCACTGTGCAATCCATCATATTGAAATGGAAGGAGCATCAGACCACTGCAAATCTACCAAGACCCGGCCGTCCTTCCAAACTTTCTTCTCAAACAAGGAGAAAACTGATCAGAGATGAAGCCAAGAGGCCCATGATCACTCTGGATGAACTGCAGAGATCTACAGCTGAGGTGGGAGAGTCTGTCCATAGGACAACAAAGATATCCATAAAAAGTCTCGTTTAAAGTTTGCCACAAGCCACCTGGGAGACACACAAAACATGTGGAAGAAGGTGCTCTGGTCAGATGAAACCAAAATTGAACTTTTTGGCCACAATGCAAAACGATATGTTTGGCGTAAAAGCAACACAGCTCATCACCCTGAACACACCATCCCCACTGTCAAACATGGTGGTGGCAGCATCATGGTTTGGGCCTGCTTTTCTTCAG
Organism: Corythoichthys intestinalis; assembly: GCF_030265065.1. NCBI lineage: Eukaryota > Metazoa > Chordata > Actinopteri > Syngnathiformes > Syngnathidae > Corythoichthys > Corythoichthys intestinalis. The sequence continues at coordinate 27,981,643 of NC_080414.1, read as the reverse complement.
CAGGGACAGGGAAGATGGTTAAAATTGACGGGAAGATGGATGCAGCCAAATACAGGAACATTCTGGAAGAAAACCTGTTGGTATCTGCACAAGACCTGAGACTGGGACGGAGATTTATCTTCCAACAGGTCAATGATCCAAAACATAAAGCCAAATCTACAATGGAATGGTTCAAAAACAAACGTATCCAGGTGTTAGAATGGCCAAGTCAAAGTCCAGACCTGAATCCAATCGAGAATCTGTGGAAAGAGCTGAAGACTGCTGTTCCCAAACACTCTCCATCCAACCCCACTGAGCTCGAGCTGTTTTGCAAGGAAGAATGGGCAAGAATGTCAGTCTCTCGATGTGCAAAACTGATAGAAACATACCCCAAGCGACTTGCAGCTGTAATTGGAGCAAAAGGTGGCGCTACAAAGTATTAACGCAAGGGGGCCGAATAATATTGCACGCCCCACTTTTCTGTTTTTTATTTGTTAAAAAAGTTTAAATTATCCAATATATGTTGTTCCACTTCACGATTGTGTCCCACTTGTTGTTGATTCTTGACAAAAAAATTAAATTTCATATCTTTATGTTTGAAGCCTGAAATGTGGCGAAAGGTTGCAAGATTCAAGGGGGCCGAATACTTTTGCAAGGCACTGTATTTAGGCCACATATTTGATATTTTCCAAATGACTCATAAATAAAATTGTCACCACAGAAACTTTCACGTTAAGGTTTGCAAAGATAAATACAAAATCTAATTGGACTTCAAATACTTTTGCAGTTTCAGAAAGCTCTTCAAATACAATTAAAACAGGAAAATCATTTTTTAAATTCTGGTTTCAGTGGAATTGCTCATGTACATTTGATTACAAAGTTGCTAGGGCAGTGTGGTAAGCCAATCTGTATTGGTGTTATCTGTAGTTTAATATAGAACCACCATAATTCAATAAAGAATTAAGATGTAATCAATATGGATTAGTGCTGCAGCTATCGATTGTTTAATTAATTAATCTATCAATTAGTTCAAATGATCAAATAATCGGTTTAGGAACATTTAATGTGTTGCAGAATAAATTTTAGGACATGTAAAACAAACGCTTGCTAAGATTGCAATTTCAAAGTAGCATTAAATGCGACTACAAAATAAAATTCCCCAATGTTTTTTCAAACTATGCAGAAATTCACTTTCATTTCACAAGAGCAATAAATGCATTTAAAAAATAGCTTGGCCTCAAATGGTTTAAAAAAAATAAAATAAATGGGGATCGAAGTGAATGAAGCAAATGAACAATTGGCGAACTTGCATGGCAAAAGTCCGTTAGCTTAAATGCTATGAAATGTTTTTTTTTTTTTTTTTAACAATGCTCTTGACAGATTGTTCACACACACATTCCCACTAAAAAATAAAAACAAACAAAAAAACCCAGCTAAATATACATCCAAATCAGTGGTTCTTTACCTTGCTAAAGGCACCAAACCCCACGAGTTTCACAGGTGCATTCACCGAACCCTTTGGAATTTCATAATAAAGACATTTTTTTACTAATTCAGAACCGAGCAAGTTAACATCTAAATGAATTCCTGTTCAAATTTCTTCCAGATTTCGACTTTACTACAAATAATTTAGCCTTTTGCTGTCGATTTACACATTGGAAAATAAAACTAATTTCATTTCACACTGTTCCTCTTTTTGTTTTCATGTCTACATTCTCATTTTATTGCCGCATCCTTGCATCACATACTATTGTCGTGGCGTAAAATGCAGCAAATATATATATATATATATATATATGTATATATGGCGGAAAACACTCAGGTGACTTGAGGTTCCGCTCTGAGACCCCCAATTTGGCCAAATTTCAAAATTGTCCGATATGCATGTGTGATACATCATTGGAAAGCTTAAAATCTCAATTTTCTGGGGAAAAAAGATTTGGCATTTAAAAAAAATAAAATAAAAATTTAAACAGCAAAACCCTAACTGGAGGCGAGAGCACGCAAGAGCAGAATTAAAGACGCCACGATTTTAACGAGATATTATCGCGTACTTACCTTGTTTCGATCCAAAAACTCCATGTAGCATGTATCAAGACACAGCTGTGAATGGCCACAGCTGGATTTTGGGGGGATTTTATGGGTGAAGCATGGTGATATAACAAGGGTCGCGATGCAGAAATCGCAGACATCAAGGAGTGATTGAGATGGTCTTTTTACTTATTTTATATTTACCCTATTAAACATTATTTTTAAATTTTTCTTTGTTTGGATTATTTATCATCTAACATTTCGGGGAAAATGTGCCAGTAACAAAAAAAAATACAATTAAGCGATAGTTATGAGGTAGATATCCGTGACCTTTTTACAGACGCCAAATTTTTTTTTGTCACGTACTTTGTTTAAAAGTTTAAAATATGTGAGTGAAAAATTTTTAATGTTTTTTTTTTTTTTTTTTTAAACAATATTAGACATCAATTAATGATTCTAAGCTAAAAATGACAGACATTTCGAATATTACATATGATTGCTTACCTTCTTTTTATGGCTAGGTTGAAACAAAAGCGGTTGCGCGGCGTCTGTAAATGGGGGTTTTCAGGGTAAAACAGACAAATTAAAAATAGTTCGAGGGCTTAATGCGCCATGAATCTGCTATGGAAGCAGAGACATATTGTTCTATCAAACACAACAATTGTTTTGGCTTAAAATACTGGAGTTTCTTTTAAAGAAGAGTGCAAGAGCAGAAACTGCTTTTTCAGTCTTGTTTGTGTTTTCCGTCTTATTTATATTTATATTTATGTTTATATATATATATATATATATATATATATATATATATATATATATATATATATATATATTAGGGCTGTCAAAATTATCGCGTTAACGGGCGTTAATTAATTTTTAAAATTAATCACGTTAAAATATTTGACGCAATTGACGCAGATGCCCCGCTCAGAGTTTTAAATGACAGTACACATTGAAACGCTCACTTGTTGTGTTTTATGGAGTTTTGCCGCCCTCTGCTGGCGCTTGGGTGCGACTGATTTTATAGGCATCCATGAGCATTGAGTAAGTAATTATTGACATCAACAATGGCGGGCTACTAGTTTATTTTTTGATTGAAAATTTTACAAATTTTATTAAAACGAAAACATTAAGAGGGGTTTTAATGTAAAATTTCTCTAACGTGTACAACATTTTTCTATTAAGAACTACAAGTCTTTCTATCCATGGATCGCTTTAACAGAATGTTAATAATGTTAATGCCATTTTGTTGATTTATTGTTATAATAAACAAATACAGTACTTATATACTGTATGTTGAATGTATATATCCTTCTTGTGTCTTATCTTTCCATTCCTACAATAATTTTAATCGTTTGACAACCCTAATATATATATTTTTGAACCCCCCCCCCCCCCCCCCCCCCCCCCCGGCCCAGACACAACCGGGAACAGCGACAGCCAAAACAAGTGCCGCTCGGCTGACGCTGCCTCTGCGCGCGCCGACCGGGAAGGCAGAACTTCGCGCGTCCTCTTATTTTAACCCTTTGTACTGACTCAATGTTCCAAAAGTTTGAAAAAGACTCGCCGAAAGCAGGTTGACAATTTATTCATCGACAATGTTAAAAACAAGGCAAAAACAGACGACGGAGGGACAATTCTGGATCCAAAAGAAGGCTACATATTTTCGAGCAGCAAAAATCTGTGTTATCTCAGTGTCCAGTCTTTTTAAAGGCTTTGCTGAGGCGGGCCGGGTCAAAGGTGTGTCCGAAGGTGTGTCTGGGCGTTGCTTTTGGGTCTGCCCCTCTGTGGCCGGTTTTGGGCTGCTTAGGTTCGTGCGCGGATTGGGACGCCCGCTATCAACTTAGCAGTCCGGGCTGGTTGTACTTGTTTTAGGACAAAGCGCTTTGTCCTTGGAGTTTGCTGAGAGAGCTGATTGCAAGAGTTGGTGCGTCAATCTTGTGATAAGACGGCATTGTGTATCTCTTCTATTTCTTCTCATTAAACTATGGTGTGCTATTTATTTTATATTAGTAGTGCAGTCCTACCGTAAAAATGAAAATGATACTATTTCCTGATTAATTATATTACGTGTGTTAGAGTAACGCAAACAGTTAGACGGTGCCTATGAGAACCTGTACCATATGTATGTGTTAGACTATATATGTGTTAGACTAATGCAAACAATTATATGGTGTGCGATGACGATATCTTTTTCCCCTTCAATATATATATATGTTCTTTTTTTTAATTATATACGCCCTTCACGTTGTCTGTAGGTCTGTTATACTTCCTCATACCAAGTTCCAGTCAACATTCCACTGAGCAAACAGATTTCTCCTCCCATTAGATAGAGGGCTAGCAGTTGAAAGAAATGGAATAAAGCCAATAAATTGAGTGAAAACCAGTCCAAACCCAATCTAAAACGCCACTTTGCCTAGATTTGGTCTGCGTACAAAATGGGGTTCTGCGTTTCTTACCCTTCACTGAACCCCAGTTAAGAACCACTGCTCTAAACTAAATTACAAATGCATAATCAAACTTACAACCTTATATTGCTCTCAACAGGGGAGCAGCTGGATCCATCCATGTTAGATGCCATACTCACTGTTGCCACGAGAGGGCAGTGTATCCACGCCCCTCAAATCAATAAAACTAAATGCAAACACTTTCAAAACTACTACAACGACACTCTAATTATTTAAACGAACCCTCGAAGCAGCAAAATTTGATTCGAAACTATTTTCTCATCGAATTACTCGAGATATCGTTGCATCACTAATATGAATGTTTACCCATATTGAATACCAAATATCTTCACCTTACGTGAATCCACTTATTGTGTTGAATACTTTCCAGTTTATCTCAATGACAACATTATCTTCTGTATTCATGTGTCATAGTCTTGGTCTCACAACTACTGGCATTATATTTTTTCTGTAGGTGGACCAAATTACGTGCCTCTGCCAAAAGAGCTAGAAGAATGTGACGAAACAGACGTGTCCTTAATCACCGGTGCTATGAGGAGCTACAAGCTTGACTGCGATCTTGCAGAGTCCTCAAACAGCTCTTCACTTGTCTTAAGAAACCACACACTGACCGTGGCCAACTCCAACTCTGCCGGTACGTGTTATTTAAACCCAGTGGTGGAATGTAACGAAGTAAAACTACATTTTTACCGGAGGTTGGAATCTTGGGGCACCTTACGATTCGATTATAAATCGATTATTAATAACTAGGGCTGTCAAAATTATCGCGTTAACGCGCGGTAATTAATTTTTTTAATTAATCACGTTAAAATATTTGACGCAATTAACGCACATGTCCCGCTCAGAAAGTATTCTGCCTTTTGGTAAGTTTTACAGCAAGGCTTTTTATGCTGTCCAACAGCGAACTCTTGTGGTCTCTTTGCGACATGGTTTATTGTTTTCTTACCAGTTCATTATGGCTGCACGACGTCTCGGGCTGATAATGTTGTGCTTATATGATCCTTGGGCAAGATTTGTCCGTAAGTATGGTTGTTGTAAAGAATGTACATATTATGTTAGTAAGCGAAATTTTATATTTTTTGTATGAGACGCTTTTTGTTTATGTTTAGTGAACCTGTATAGCGTGCTAAGCTAACGTTGTTGCTAATGCAATGCTTGTGTACTTTTATTTTGTAGTTTTACGACGGTCTAAAGAGGACAATGGTTTGAGGCCATTTTATTAATAAATCAGATGAAAAAGGAAGAAGTCTGATTATTAAGGCGTCGTTCACTAGCTGTCTAGCTTTGGAAAAAGTAGACGCTTCGGAGTGAAGACAGCATAGACAGATTTAAATGACAGTAGAGTGAAATGCCCACTACAGTCCTTATGTACCGTATGTTGAATGTATATATCCATCTTGTGTCTTATCTTTCCATTCCAACAATTTATTTTACAGAATATATATATAATTTACAGAAAAATATGGCATATTTTATAGACGGTTTGAATTGCGATTAATTGCGATTAATTACGTTTAATTAATTTTTAAGCTGTAATTAACTCGATTAAAAATTTTAATCGTTTGACAGCCCTATTAATAACGTGAGGGGGCTTCAAAGACGACATGCGCTGAAGACGCGTGGGCGCGTCCTGAGACTTTTAAGCGTTAAAGTACTTAAATAACGAGCACTTGAGTAACAAGTACTTAACGAGTACTCGAGTGCTTAAGTAATGAGTACTGCAGTAAAGTATGCGTTAGGGGTGTAACGGTACACAAAAATCTCGTTTCGGTGCGTACCTCGGTTTTAAAGTCACGGTTCGGTTCATTTTCGGTACAGTAAGAAAACAAAATGCAAAATATAAATGTGCTAGTTGTTTATTACACACTTGTGTGCTTTCAACAATAGGAACATTAGCCTATACAAAGCTAGAATTCTGCTCAAAAAGTAGCGGGTATTTAAAGATAATCCAACAACAATTTGCCTTTCAGACCCTGCGTATTGGTCAGCGTTCTTTCTGAAAGAAAGAAGAAAAAAGAAGTCCTGTGCTAAAGAGAAAAGCAATCCCAATGACAAAGATTTTAACATGTATTTTACAAATGAAATGCCTCAGTGAAACATTTTTTTTTTCCGATGAACGGTTTTCAAAAGCTTTATTGGCTGATTTTCTCAAGTTAAAGCGCCACACAGAAATTAATAAATTTAATTGTGTAAGCAGGATGTGTGTAATTTTCCTATTATTTAATTACAGGTGTTTTAGCTCATTTCAATTTATTTTATTTAAATGGGCTATTATTTATTTTATTATGTGTTTATATTTTACAAATGTGATGTAGTATTCATTTATATTGTATATTTTATGTTGTATAACTTTAGTTCCTATGTGAATATTAGTTCCTACTTGTTTTGTTGTGGTAGGAGGGTTTCGTATTGAACATGGGGCCGTGTTGGTTATTATTATAGCAGAGAAGACAGCAGTAAATCAACAAAGACAAGTCAACTGTGCCCCGATTTACCACTCAAGAGATCTGATGGGCTCAAAAAGTAGGTTACGATTGCATATTAGCTAACTCAACCGGATCCACGGTATTTTTACACGAGAGACTTCCGGTCCGATCCTAGCTACCGGTAGTAGTATTGACGCAGGAGGGCCGCGTCTCGCGTCAAATAATAAACTCTGCCATTCTTTTTGCTTGCATTGCGTTGAGCCGCTTCTGGGACGCATCTAACGCGGCCGCACTGCAACTGGTGCGCATTGGCTGATTGCCTCTAACGCCCGCGTTTCACTGCGTTCTCGCGGCGGCCTCGTTGTCGCTTCTGGGTTATACTGTCCTACTGTGTTGGTCCTCATTATAGTAGATAAGACGGAGTAAATATAATCTACACAAAGAAACTGTAACCCGATCGACTCACAGCCTCAAAAAGTAAGGGTTATATTAGGTCAGAAACTCGTTCGGTACGCTTCCGTTCCGAATCGAGCACCACGTACCGAAACGGTTCAATACTATTACATGTACCGTTACACCCTTAGTATGCGTACTGGAGTACATAAGTAACAAAGTACTAGAATAGTAATGGGTACTTAAGTAACAAGTACTCAAGTAGTAAAGTAATGAATACTCCAGTACTTGAGTACTCGAGTAGAGTGATGAGTACTTAAGTATCGAGTGCTTGGAGGCATGTTGGCTGCAGAGGTTGACTGTGTCCCCCAAGGGAGCAGTGATGGCCAAATAAAGCTTTTCAGCCAATTGGTTCATTTAGTCTTATGATGCTGCTGTCAAATAAAGTGTTACCGGTTAATATCTTTTGGTGTAAATATTCCAAATAAAACTGAGGACAACTTTGGCTTACCTTTGAACAAATGCCATTTTTGTGTCAAATTTGGTGTGTGGCTGTTTATAGTCAGGTGCGCCTTATAGTCCGAAACTTACTGAGTATTTCATTCCCTACTGTTTGAACCACTAAAAGACATGTTGATGGATTTTCAGTTGTTTATTGTCTTAAACTTGCAGTATTAGGGTGAAGCACACTTATGTTCACTGTGTCTTTTCAGCATCATTTCTGGCAACTCGGAGCTGGCGTGGCTTGGAGCAAAAGTTGGGGGAGACGCCTGTGGGGAAAGCTGTGGAAGGCAGGAGAGGTATCGCTATTGCCTATGAAGAAGAAGGAGGATAGTTGACATTATTTTAAAGAAATTTTGTGAGTTGTGCATTTCAGTTTGCATACATCACTGGTCATTCACAGGAACTTCCTCCACAAAGGATACAGGAAAGATGCCAGTGTTTCCATTAGAATGTCCTTCCAACCAGTCCTGGTTAACTGCAGGGGGGAAAAAAGTTTGATCATGTCTGAACTACAAAGAAAAAAAGTGATAAAAGGGGTGCTTTCTCACTTTTACTGATGAGAGTGATTTTATCTCCCTGGTTAAAATTGAGATCCTCAGGATTTGATGATTCGTAAGAGTGAAGTGCCACAAAAACAATCTCATTCTGTGGTTGCTGTACTCCAGTTTGCTAAACAGGACCACTTAGTAAATTTAGATCAATTTTATGGTGGGTGTTTAAATTTTTATGTACTCACGTCCTTGATATTACACCACAATGTCAGGTGCTTGTTCTGAGCGCGACCCCAAACGCTCTCCATGTCTGTGTTCTCATTCAAGACACTTGTTGGATCTGATGTCAACCTTCATTGAACGCAAATTTGTGCACAACTTAATCATGTAAAATGACACTTGTAACATGTTAATCTTACCTCAACGTGACTGAAACGGTGGAAACGTTCAGTTTTTTACTGATCTTTTCGATAAGTGTCGAGTAAGTGGAGCCACTTGTTAGAGACACTGCAAAGTTGAATGTGTAATGCACTTTGACAATACACGAGTTGTCAGGAAGTTGGGCCTCCTGATGTGAGGACAAAATCATGTAGAAAGTTTTTCAATTTTTTTTTTTTTTTTAATGATTGCATACCTCCTGCCGTAAATCTCCATTGCTTCTGTCTGTACGATTGAGACCTGAAGAAAATGTCATTCACAAATTTCACCAATCACCAAACATATTTTTGAAAATTATGTTCAAATAATTAATGCACACCTTGTTTCCTTTCTGGCCTGGTCGGTGGTTCCCGATTTGGAGGTTCTGATAGTTCCTGTTTACCAATAAACAGAAAACAGCGGGGATTATAAAATCAACATGGCCTTCAACCAGATCCAATAAAATGTTTTGACTGTGACAATGAACTTCTCACGTTCTTCTGCTTAGTATCCAAGGACATTTCCATGCGTTCCAGGTAATTGTAAGGAACAAGTCCCTTCTGTGTTCAAATCATAGTTGATATGTGAAATTTAGATTGAGTACAAATGATGTATAGTATAGTAAGGCAAGCAGTCTCACTCTTCCGTTAAAGACGACTGAGGCCCAGTTGTCGGACCCTTTCTGCAGAACAAACACAATATTGCCAGGGACAACAGCCAGCTCGTCGCTCGTCTCGGGGATAAACTCGTAGCGCACGATGTGAGGGTCTCCTTCCAAAGCCCTAAGAAGATCAGTTGTTTGTAATGTAATATCAGTGGTGGAATATAATGAAGTAAAAGTACTTCGTTACTGTACTTACAGTTGTGGTCAAAAGTTTACATACACTTGTGAAGAACATAATGTCATGCCTCTCTTGAGTTTCCAGTTATTTCTACAACTCTGATTTTTCTCCGATAGAGTGATTGGAACAGATACTTCTTTGTCACAAAAAACATTCATGAAGTTTGGTTCTTTTATGACTTTATTATGGGTTAACAGAAAAAGTGATCAAATCTGCTGGGTCAAAAATATACATACATGGATCTGAAAAAGCGAATCATTGACTTGAACAAGTCAGGAAAGTCACTTGGAGCCATTTCAAAGCAGCTGCAGGTCCCAAGAGCAACAGTGCAAACAATTGTTTGTAAGTATAAAGTGCATAGCACCGTTTTGTCACTGCCACGATCAGGAAGAAAACGCAAGCTATCACCTGCTGCTGAGAGAAAATTGGTCAGGAGGGTGAAGATTCAACCGAGAATCACCAAAAAGCAGATCTGCCAAGAATTAGAAGCTGCTGGAACACAGGTGTCAGTGTCCACAGTCAAGCGTGTTTTGCATCTCCATGGACTGAGAGGCTGCCGTGCAAGAAGGAAGCCCTTGCTCCAAAAGCGGCACCTTAAGGCTCGACTGAAGTTTGCTGCTGATCACATGGACAAAGATAAGACCTTCTGGAGGAAAGTTCTGTGTTCAGACGAAACAAAAATCGAGTTGTTTGGCCACAATGCCCAGCAATATGTTTGGAGGAGAAAAGGCGAGGCCTTTAACCCCAAGTACACCATGCCTACCGTCAAGCACGGTGGTGGTAGTATTATGCTGTGGGGCTGTTTTGCTACCAATGGAACTGGTGCTTTACAGAGAGTAAATGGGATAATGAAGAAGGAGTATTACCTTCAAATTCTTCAAGATAACCTAACGTCATCAGCCCGAAGATTGGGTCTTGGGCGCAGTTGGGTGTTCCAACAGGACAATGACCCCAAACACACATCAAAAGTGGTAATGGAATGGCTAAATCAGGCTAGAATTAAGGTTTTCGATAGGCCTTCCCAAAGTCCTGACTTAAACCCCATTGAGAATTTGTGGACAATGCTGAAGAAACAAGTCCATGTCAGAAAGCCATCAAATTTAACTGAACTGCACCAATTCTGTCAAGAGGAGTGGTCAAAGATTCAACCAGAAGCTTGTGGATGGCTACCAAAAGCGCCTAATTGAAGTGAAAATGGCCAAGGGACGTGTTAACAAATATTAGCGCTGCTGTATGTATATTTTTGACCCAGCAAATTTGATCACTTTTTTATGTTCACCCATAATAAAGCCATAAAAGAACCAAACTTCATGAATGTTTTTTGTGACAAAGAAGTATCTGTTCCAATCACTCTATCAGAGAAAATTCAGAGTTGTAGAAATAACTGGAAACTCAAGAGAGCCATGACATTATGTTCTTCACAAGTGTATGTAAACTTTTGACCACAACTGTAAGTAAAGTACAGATGCACAAAAATGTACTTGAGTACAAACACAAACTGGTACTTTCTACTTCACTACATTTTACAGCACGTATCTGTACTTTTTACTCCTCTACTTTTCAAATAGTCGCCTGCGTTACATGTGAGTTTATAGTTTTCTTGCTTCTGGCACAATCAATAAGCCCTGTGCAACTATACAGTAATTGAGCACTACAGGCAGCAACACAAATGCAAGCAAGATTAAGCAGGTGAACAAGATATTGACCAATAACAACAGTGAGGGCAGCACGCCGTCAGATGGCTGCTACACGCTCTTGCACAGTAGGTGGCGGTATGCAAACAAGTTTTTTAGCTTGTTAAGCTTCTGTTTACAGTGCAGTCAATATTATTATTATTTTTTTTCATTCTGCACTGTTTTTCATCAAAAGTAGACACCATCTCCCTTTAACTGCACTTCTTACCCTGTAAGAAAACCTTGAGCCCCATATGAATTACTGTAATGTCATATGGTGTAACATGTTCCCCAGTCACCAAAAGAAACTAGAAACCCTACAAAGATGATGATATGGGCCATGTCCTGGTCGAGTTTTAATGCCCCCACCTACTCACGATTTTATTGCTTACGTCTTCTCCGACTCGTTGAGTTGAATATATTACAAATGCATGCATATTGTAAATAATATGAATAACAGACTCTCTGAGCTCTTTCCAGTCTGGACTCCTCTCCATAGTTGTGATACAAGGAACAAAGATCTCATTAGTGGCAAAAAAAGATTTCCTAGCACCATCCTGAGTATCGAATCTAGAGGCCCTCAGATTTGGAATGAGCTTGTCTCCCTCTTTTAACACACCCGAATCAACTAATCAGGATCGTTATCAGGCTGCTGCAGAGCTTGCTGATGAGCTGATCATTTGATTCAGGTGTGTTAAAGGAGGGAGACACTGAAAACAAGCTGGATAGGGGCTCTCGAGGACCGGGATTGGGAACCCCTGGCGTATATAATAATATATAATAATATATATATATATATAAGGGCTGTCAAAATTATCGCGTTAACGGGCATTAATTATTTTTTAAAATTAATCACGTTAAAATATTTGACGCAATTAACGCACATGCCCCGCTCAAACAGATTAAATGACGGTACAGTGACATGTCCATTTGTTACTTTTGTTTTTTGTCTCCCTCTGCTGCCGCTTTAGTGCGACTGAATTTATTGGTTTAAGCCAGGGTTCACTAAATCCGGACCTCGGTGCCACTTTTCCTGTCGTGTTTTCCATGTCTCCCTCCTCCAACACACCTGAATCAAAATAATCAGGATCATTTTCAGGCTTCTGGGGAGGTTCCTAATGACATAATAATTTGATTCAGGTGTGTTAGGGGAGAGAGACGTGGAAAACACGACAGGAAAAGTGGAATAAATTAACTTTAAAAGCAAGTACTTTTGTACATTTTTCTGCACCTGGATCTGTACTTTTAAGTCAGTTTAAAAAAAAAAAAAAAAAAAGTTCCGGTAGTTCATCCACCACTGTGTATTACAAATACTTTCTATCACGCCTGTATTTACAGTTGGGCCGATAGCTAAATTTGATAATTAGTGTTACAATAATTGCTTTCACAACTTTACCTCATAACCTCAGGCTCCTTAGGACCTGAAGGTTCCTGTTCAACCTGTGTGTAGAACATATAGAAAAGTCAATTAGTAACAAATTTGTGACTTACTGGAGATCAGTGTCTTTTTCATCAACAGCGACAATAACGAAAATATTTCGTCAACGAACAGTTTGTTTTTCTTTCTAAGAAGATGAGACGATAACGAGCTAAAAATGTGTTTTGGGAGACATAACGAGACAAATGCCAGTTTTCGTCTGACGAAAATGCGCGATAGTTTCCTTCACATGTTCTTAATGTGTGACATTTATGTGTAGTTAGCCTGCATCGTATCAGTGCCTGGTTGTGTCACTCGTGATGTGCTGCGCCCCCACGCCCCTTCCCGACTCACCAGTGTCTTGTCTCCATGCAAGCTTGCACACACGGTAAGATATGTTTTCTTGGCCAGAGAAAATATACAATTTTGCTTTCGCCTTTAAAAGTCTGTGCTGAGTGATCATCACACCCTAAATGTAACTCGTGGTGTTAGCATAGCATTCGCGTTAGCATTAGCCTAACGGCGAACGTCCTCTTAAACTCTCGGACAACTTTTTTGCTACTTACAGTTCGTGGCGTCCAGGTGGGTATAATTAATTGAAAATAATGGACTGTTTTCCTGCTGAGCATGTACTGTATTATCACTAAGTTAGCGTCGTCAATGTTTATTTAAAATTGTTGGAAACCTTTCTTTTTGGAGTGAACCATTTTAATTTTACAGATGAAAACATTTTTCGCAAACGTCGACTAAAATAAGACGTAAACAAACACATTTTGAAAATATGACAGACGAAAATTAAAAGCGCTGCCAAAAACAACACTGCTGTAGATGAAAATAAAGCAATAATCCTCGCAATTCCAAATGGTTCATTCATTTCGCTACTTAAATAAAATGCCTAAGAAACGCTCATTACCTGTGGCTTTAAAGGTGCAAATCCAGAGAATTTATCCTGAGGAATAACAGAAGCAACCACCTGAAAAGAAGATATTGATGAAATGGCCGCAGTTTAGCTTTAGTTTGATGTGTTCTATATTTCTGAAAAGAAGATATTACCTTGGCTTTTCCCAAGTAGTCCTTCTTTTCCAGTTCAGCAACGTAATGTTTATTCGGTCGAAACAGCACAGTGGCTGGGAACTCGACTGCTTTAAAAACTTTCTGTTTCTGGAGTTGACATAAAAGAAATATTCACAAGAGGAAGCTCATCTCTTTCCAAATTGTTGTTTAAAAAGAAAAAACTCGAGGCACATTTTGCATTGACAAACAGCGAGGCATGTGCCGATTACCGCTTTAAAGGTATACCATGATATTAAAAAAAAATCCCAAAATTTCCGTCATACCGTCTCTAATTTATTAGCTATTTTTTATGTTCCAAAAATGCATGGAAAAATCCCTCGCTTGCAGCTGCAAGGCTAAACCCTCCCCCACCGGTTGTTGCTCAGTGTCAGTGAGTCAGCTGTGCTACACCATGGCTTGATGAGGTGAAACTCCTGAACTCTTTCCCCCCATTAAAGAAAACAAAATCACTGTTATGGGAATACTTCAGCTACAAAAAAAGTTACAGACGGCCGCGGCTTAGAGGAGGACGGGCCAACCGACATGTAAAACATGTTTGCGGAGGGTGGCTGCCGAGGTGGCGATACCTCCAATATGATTTCGCATTTCTACAAAATTAAAGGTTGGTAAAATCTGTCATGAACGTTGCCCACCAGCTATGAGAGTTAACTCCTGCGTGTTTAGTGTGTCTAGCGGTGGCAAAACGTGTTTTTTTTTCTCTCTGGCAACTTTGTCGAGAAAGTGTGTATAATGTAAACATGATACGAGTCATACGTGATTTTTATGGAAAATAATTCAATTGTTTTTGTTCTGATGGCAATAATGTTGAGATGTGGGTTTACGCTCACTTAAAAGGACTTTTAACTTAACATTATACGTGCGTTCCAGTTTGCTAATATGTTTTGAAAAATAAAAATCCTGTTCAATGGAAAAAAGTTTTTTTTTTTTTAACCCAGATATCTCAAAGTAACACATTTTAGAGCTGTAACTGCAATACCGTGAAGCCGTCATATTTTGGCTTAAGGCATAGATGCGCCACTCCTTCCCATTGGGGGCCGACCCAGGCAAAGAATTTGGCTTTCACTGATGAACTCACGCTGCGTTCAAACGACAGATTTAAAAGGACAAGGTGGTAAAAGGACATATTTTACTGCATACAAGCAGGCAGGAGTGTCTCAAGAGTGATTTGGTTGAGGATTCAAGGTATTTATTTATATAAAATAGCCCCATGCATGCACTTTAAAACGTGAAAAAATGCATGGAAAAAATTATAGTAACATTAGTTGATAATATTTAAGTAAAATAACTGCCTGTTTTTTTTTTTTTTTTTTTTTTTTTTTTCTTTTAACCAAGAATCTAGACTGTTCTTTGTTCATTTCTATAGAAATCCGGGGATGTATGCATTTATATACAAGAATTTTCAACTTTAATAGCTCTTTACCTTGTGATGGCCACCACGTTGGATTTACACAATAGCATAATTTTAGCTTGAAATGTTTACGTAAAATGAATGATAACTGCCCCCTTTTTTTTTTTGTTTTTTTTGTTGTTGTTGCTTTTAACCAAGAATCTAGACCGTTCTGTTTTCATAGCTACAGAAATTACAGGAGGTACGCATTTATTTACAAGAATTTTCAACTTAAAAAGCTCTGTTTTGTGATGGCCGCGATGTTGTATCCATATATGCGTAAGTTTACATTCAAATCAAGCCCGTTGGGGGGGGGGGGTTAACCGGGTATGTTGTCCCAGCCCTCAGGATCATATGGGTCCCTGAATGACCCTTAATTTATTTAACTTAACATTCACATATTTCTTTTTTGTTTAAATCCTTGTCTGATAAAATATTATGTTCTACTCGATATATACTTAAAAACTTTAACATATTAAATATTTGAAATATATATTTTTTCCTTTTTTCTGCACAATGCCCCACCCCACCCACTCTGTCATCGCAGAAAATGGTTTGACCCCACTCTGGCGCACTCAAGGCTACATTACATACGTGCCCTGAAGCGGGAAATTAAAATTGTTATAAACTCTAAACATGGCGAGTTGTCATAAATCGGGTGCACAGAAAAGAAAAAAGAAAAAGAGATGAAGATCATTGAGGTGATATTGAGGTTATATTGTGTCACATCACATTACGGTATGTTAAATTTAACTGTCCATCTCAAATGAATTAATTTGAAAATTTACACTGTCATTGCTTGCAAAGCGTTAAAAGTACTGCGTATGTTGTCTGTATGCTGGACGGTGGCAGGGGTGGGGTGGGGGGGCCCTATAATAGTCTCTTGTTCACGGGCCCCTGCAAGTCTGTTGAGAGGCCTGATTCAAATGATCAAGTAATTTTCAGCCTACTGGCCGTTTTTTTGGCAGAAAAGTAGTAATTTAAACATTTCTGCGTCCGTACAAAAAAAAAAAAAAAAAAAAAAAAAACGCCTTTTACGTGTTTTATTTTATGTAACATTTCTATCTAAAAATGACAAGGGCCCGATAGCCGGCAAGACGCGCCTCCGTGCTGAGGCAAAAGTAACATCGGAATTCAACCTAAATGATGTGATTGTATATCGAAAAATGCAATATTTTCTTTTGTTGAGTAAAATTAAGATGGTTCTGCATGCTTTCCTCAAGTATTAAGTTTCCAATGTGAAAATTGAGTGATTTATTAGCTTTTGAAAACTTGCACTAGGCAAGGCAAGGCAAATTTATTTATGTAGCACAATTCAACATAAGGCAATTCTAAGTGCTTTACATCACATGAAGATCATAAAAATCACATTAAAATCAATAGAACGTAAAAACAAAGACAATCGAAATAGGAAATAAAATTATACATAAAAATCGCATTTAATCTCGAATACAATAAAAAATAAAAAAAAAAAAGAAAACAAATACTACTATTACTGCTAATAATTGAAATCAGCTATTTCAATGGAGATAAGCACAAGAGGAATAGAAAGCAAATAGATTGACATATATAGACAGTTATGGAGATGCAGTGTTAAACAAAAGCGTTTTTAGCCTTGATTTAAAGGAGCTAACAGTTTGAGCATACTTCAGACCTTCAGGTAACTTGTTCCAGAGGTGAGGAGCATAATAACTAAATGCTGTCTCACCCTGCTTGGTTCTTGTTCTTGGAACATACAGGAGACCAGTTCCAGACGACCTTAGGGGTCTAGATGTTTGATAGGAATCTAACAAATCAAGCATGTATTTTGGTCCAAGGCCATTAAGGGTTTTGTAGACGAGCAGTAGTATTTTATATCTATCCTTTACCCTAACCTTCACTAAAAAAAAAAAAAAAAAAAGTTACTATTTTGGGCAAAAACATATGTTAAATATTGTTGTTGATCTTGTAAATATAGGTGATTATTTCTGCATTTGGTTGTTTTTGTGCATCTAGCATAAATTATGAGAAATGTATAGCCATTTTAAGTGTTGTTATACAAGATTTTATTACGGAACGACTTTGAATTTTATTGATATCGCTGCTCATGGAGACTCATATGTGCCTAAGGAAGGGGCCCGTTTTGGTTTTAGGTCTCCTGCAGCTTTGGCTTTGAAAATATTTGAATGATCGTAATTTTTGGACTATAAACCGCCACTTTTTTCCTTCATTTTGATTCCTGTGGCTTATAGTCCAGTGCGGCTTATTTGTTGATTTTTTTAGGTAACACTTTATTTGACAGCGGTGTCATAAGATCATCAAAATTATGACATGACACTATCATGGTCATTACTGAATGCTTATGTCATTAAGTGTCATTTGGCAAATTATGTCACTAACTCAATTTTTGTCCATCTTGAATGTTTTGCATCCATTCAAAAGTGAGATCATTTGCCGGATAACACTTAATGACATCTGTTATAAGCATTCATGAATGCTCAGGACAGAGACATGTCATTATTATGATTGTGTAATGACAGTTTTATGGCACCACTGTCAAATAAAGTGTTAGCAAATACCATAACTAGCAATTGATGAAACAACTGGAACAGTAACTGAAGAAATATTTAGCACAGAAAATGATTTTTGATTGTTATTTACATCTGTAGAGCTGCAATGCGTGCTAAGAGGCATGTTGGATGACAACAGTGTTGACAACAGATGGCAGCAGAGGTTGACTGTCTCCCCCAAGGGAGCAGTGATGGCCAAATGAAGCTTCTTGAAGCAATAAAGCTTTGCAGCCAATTGGTTCAAAGCTTCATGGTGCTTCATTTGGTCTTTTGACAGTCGTATTATGGCGCTGTCAAATAAAGTTTTACCAGTTAATAACTTTTGGTGTAAATATCCCATGATATAGTGAGGACAGCTGCGGCCTGTAGTCCAGTGCAGCTTATCTATGAACAAATGCCATTTTCGTGCCAAATTTGGTGGGCTGCGGTTTATAGTCAGGCGCGCCTTATAGTGCGAAAATTAGGGGTAAGTTGTTGAAAATACGCCCTCTACGGCTCGGCCCCATGTCCCGTCAACTCAGTACTTCTCAAATAGTGGGGTGCGCAGAGCGATGCCAGGGGGGGCGCATGTGACCTCGGGGAACATGCTTTTTTTTTTTATTTTTTATTTTTTTTTTTTTTGCCGTACTGGAATAAAGTGTACTTGCACATCCACTCACTGTGTGGCAGTGGCACTCCCATTTTCAGAGTGCGCGCAGTATTTTTGAACTAAGGAAGAGCACTCAGCACACAGAAAACAGATATGAGGAGCAATGCGCCGCCGCTGTTTTCGAAAGCTGTTTTACGAACGGTGTTGTGCCGAAAAATGTCCCCCCTGACGGGAACGCTCATTTATAACGCTTTATTGAGGTGAAAACATCAAATGTTTTCATGGACGCATTACAGCAATGGATTTACGCCTGTAAAATCAGTTTTAAATAAATAAATTAGACAAAATGCTGGTACTTTATTTTAGTAACAAATCGTGGACTGGGCCACATAACCCATCTTTGAACAGAAATGTATTAGTCTCTAGGTTTTCATGACCATATCTCAATGACAATCACACAGGTATGACATTTATTAGTTCAAGCAGAGTAAAATAATACATATATTCACGGTACAAGAAAATCGTTTCCATGTCCATCGATTGGTAAGATAAAGCTGTACGAGTGACGTGTGGGCGCTCAATAATAAAATAATTAACAAATAAATCAAATAAACGCTCAATAAAGCGTTATAAAGAAGCGTTCCCGTCAGGGGGGACATTTCACGTGGGGCGGCTATTTTCGGTCCGGTTCTCACTTCGCCGCCCGAGAAGTGCCATTTTCGGCTTGGGACCGTCACGACGACCGCCCTCACCTACGGTTCTACCTCGGCCACCGAGAATGCGCTTTTTTCGTGCCGTTTGCCTTTTAGCTTTGACTTTTAATACAGTGGCTGATGCGGAAAGACCACTGTTTACTGTGTCTACAAATAATTATAGCGGACAGCCAGAAGCCAAATCAATTAAGACGCCACTTAAAGACATTAGACCCCAATCTCATTGAAAAGCCGCTTGATTGTTTTTCAGCGAAAACGTGCCGAATATTGCCAACAATCGTCCTGCTTTGTCAGTGTTATATCAGTAAACCAGTGAGCATTGTTAGCATGCTCATTGCAAAATAACTCCACACCATTACAAAAGAGGTAATACTGTGAGCAGCAAAAATAAAAACTGTCCTTCTGTCCAAGGACACATTTTTTTTTCTTTTATTCAGTTTTGTTTTTTCGGTCTAATTTTTTGGCATATTGTCCTCATGAGTGAATGTTTCTAATCAATATTAATTTGTTATTATTTACTGATTTTATTACATTTTATTTATCTGTATCAGATGGTCAAAAATGTACCTTGAGTGTATTTTTACAGTTTGGATGTGACTTTTTTTTTTTTAATTCAGGCAAATTGATGCGTGTCAAGTCTTCTCTGTTACAGACAAAACAATGTTAATAAAGTTATACTTTATTATAAGTTGATCTATGTTACTTTTTTTCTTTTTAAGAAAAAGAAGGACGCAGTGTTAGGCAGATGCGTATTTATAATAGTAATTTTATAGACAAATGATACTATTCACAGTGGCGGCAGAGAGTTTGGGGGGCGCGAAACATTTACGTCTTCCTTGGGGGGGCGTAACAGAAAATAATTGAGAAGCACTGCGTCAACTGGTAGTGAAGTCAACGCATAAGGTTATCATACCGTCAGAATCTCGTACCGGCACATGCCTACATACAGCATTAATACATGAATCTCAATATTAAGTCCAAAAAGAGCAGTACAGACCAGGATAGACTGCATAGCTCTGTCGAGGACACTCTGCTTTGCATCGGTTTTGCATTCGAAAGCCTTCACAAGGTTCTTCTGGGCTTTTTCCCACTGACCCAAGTGAGCCTCCGCCAGGGCCATGTTGTGTAAAACCTTCATTATAGATCCAAAATGTCATACAGTACATTCATTGACTGTCTTTGTTGTCATTTCAAGCTGATGAATGAGTGACATATTCATACCTCACATGCATATAACTTGTATCTGAGACCAAGCACTTTGTAATCTATCAGCTGGTTGCCCCTCAGAGCCTTGTGGGATAGTTGGAAGTCACTGACACTCTCCTCATACCTTAAACGAACACATCAGCTTGATTATTAGAGGTAAAAATTACCATAGAAAGCAACATGCAGAAGTTAATATGATGATGGGCAGGCCTTGCCTCTTCTTTTTGTAAAAGGTGATTCCTCTTTGGAAGAAGGCCACAGCCAAATGTTCATCCTTGCATATGCTGCAGTCAAAAGCCTAAGGAGACAAACCAAGTCACTTCCTTAAGTGAAAAAAAAAAAGGTATGCCCTACTTCTTCTTTTTCGGTGACTTGCACTTCCACCCTACAGAATGTCACATTTTAATTATCATTACTATTATTTTAAATTAAGCAATCCATATCTAGTTTTTGAATGTTTTTGATAAAGCCATATTACCTTTTCTGCAGCATCCAGGTTTTGGTTCAGAAGCTGGAGACAGCCGATGTTAAAGCAAATTTTAGAGTTTGGTTCTTGGATGGACAAGAACATCCTGAGTGCTTCAGCCAAATCATTTCTGTCCACACATGTTACTGCGTCGTCCCATTGACGAAGAGTATCCAAAAAAGCCATGGTCGCTGGTTAGGACTTCACTGTGCGCTTTCACAGCAAATAAAGGAAGCTGGAGTCGTTCTGATTTGTACCACCAAGGTCAGGAAGTGATGACATGAGTCATTGACACACAAGACTGTACCATCACTTCTCTTGCCTGGTTGTAGATATCAATAAGTGCACCTTTTATGGCAATTTGTCGTTTTATTGCTTGTATAAAACGGTGGTGAAATGTAACAAAGTAAAAGTTCTTCGTTACTGTACTTAAATACATTTTGTATATCTGTACTTTACTTGAGTACAAATATGAAGTGGTAGTTTTACTTTTACTTCACTACATTTTTCAGCACGTATCTGTACTTTTACTCCAGTACTTTTCAAATTGTTGCCTGCGTCAAATGTTACCATACCTGTCAACCCGAGGCCATTGGCAATTTTCCAAATAGTTGCGCCTTACAAATTGGTGACTAATCTTACAACGTTTTATATAGCGTGCAATATGAAACAAAAATAAAACTCAATTTTTAAAAGAATATAAATTTATTGGAAAAATTGTCACATATAACCTGGTGTAATCAAAGAACAATCAATACCTTCAGCTACAGTGGGGCAAATAAGTATTTAGTCAACCACTAATTGTGCAAGTTCTCCCACTTGAAAATATTAGAGAGGCCTGTAATTGTCAACATGGGTAAACGTCAACCATGAGAGACAGAATGTGGGGGAAAGAAAACAGAAAATCACATTGTTTGATTTTTAAAGAATTTTTTTTGCAAATCATGGTGGAAAAAGTATTTGGTCAATACCAAAAGTTCATCTCAATACTTTGTTAAGTACCCTTTGTTGGCAATAACGGAGGCCAAACGTTTTCTGTAACTCTTCACAAGCTTTTCACACACTGTTACTTGTATTTTGGCCCATTCCTCCATGCAGATCTCCTCCTAGAGCAGTGATGGTTTGGGGCTGTCGTTGGGCAACACAAACTTTCAACTCACTCCACAGATTTTATATGGGGTTAAGATCTGGAGCCTGGCTAGGCCACTCCAGGACCTTGAAATGCTTCTTACGAAGCCACTCCTTTGTTGCCCTGGCTGTGTGTTTGGGATCATTGTCATGCTGAAAGACCCAGCCACGTCTCATCTTCAATGCCCTTGCTGATGGAAGGAGATTTTCACTCAAAATCCCTCGATACATGGCCCCATTCATTCTTTCCTTTACACAGATCAGTCATCCTGGTCCCTTTGCAGAAAAACAGCCCCAAAGCATGATGTTTCCACCGCCATGCTTCACAGTGGGTATGGTGCTCTTCGGATGCAATTGAGTATTCTTTCTCCTCCAAACACGAGAACCTGTGCTTCTACCAAAAAGTTCTATTTTAGTTTCATCTGACCATAACACATTCTCCCAGTCCTCTTCTGGATCATCCAAATGCTCTCTAGTGAACCACAAACGGGCCTGGACGTGTACTTTCCTCAGCAGGGGGACACGTCTGGCAGTGCAGGATTTGAGTCCCTGGCGGCGCAATGTGCTACTGATAGTAGCCTTTGTTACTGTGGTCCCAGCTCTCTGTAGGTCATTCACTAGGTCCCCCCCTTTTGGTTCTGGGATTTTTGCTCACCGTTCTTGTTATCATTTTGATGCCAAGGTGTGAGATCTTGCATTGGGCCCCAGATGGAGGGAGATTATCAGTGGTCTTGTATGTCTTCCATTTTCTAATAATTGCTCCCACAGTTGATTTCTTTACACCAAGCATTTTACCTATTGCAGATTCAGTCTTCCCAGCCTGGTGCAGGTCTACAATTTTGTCTCTGGTGTCCTTCGACAGCTCTTTGGTCTTGGCCATAGTGGAGTTTGGAGTGTGACTGACTGGGGTTGTGGACAGGTGTCCTTTATACTGATAATGAGTTAAAACAGGTGCCATTAATACAGGTAACGAGGGGAGCCTCGTTAGACCTCGCTAGAAGAAGTCAGACCTCTTTGACAGCCAGAAATCTTGCTTGTTTGTAGGTGACCAAATACTTATTTTCCACTCTAATTTGGAAATATATTGGTTGATTTTTAAAGAATTTGATTTTCTGTTTTTTTTTTTTCATATTCTGTCTCTCATGGTTGAGGTTTACCCATGTTGACAATTACTGGCTTCGCTAATCTTTTCAAGTAGGAGAACTTGCACAATTGGTGGTTGACTTATTTGCCCCACTGTACATCATGATTACTAAAATTTAACAGTGACTTTTGTTGTAATTGTATGTAGCACTTTTGGCAATTTCTATCATGTCTTTTAATGGCTGCACTTCATGTTACTTCAGCTCACAATTCAGTTTGACTTGAAGGTAGTTTGTTAGTGTGTCCAATTATAAATTAAAAATGTCAATTGATAAAAATAACTTACTGATGCAATCTTTGAGTCAGGGAACATTTCTTTTACTAATTCTGAGAAGTGATCAGCAATTGTTGCTAAAATAAAAAAAATAAAATCTCCGCTTTCGTCACTTTTTATTCTGCAGACTTCATCTTTATGACCAGTGTTGTTAATCTTACTTTAAAAAAGTAATTAATTACACTTACAAATGACTTTTCCCAAAAAGTAAACTCAGTTACCTGAACGTAAGCGTAATTAGTTACTTGGCAAAGTAATTGTTGTTACCTTTCATGTTTTTTTTTCATTAAAAAAAAAACAAAAACAAAAAAATTGTAACTTTTGCTATGTTTGGGAGTCATTTAACGTTGTGAATCAACCGTTAAAGTTGTTAAAATTGCTCCCGTTTTTGCATTAGTTCCCTTCTGTCTACTTTCGGCATGTGAAAGTTTTAAAACTGTTTCATACTAATGTTCGTTAGGAAGGTTCACTACAACAGAGCCTTTCTGAGAAGTCTACTGCTTTAAGATGGCAGCTGTTTACCAACGCCGGCAAGTGTATCATTTCGCATCTAGTTCATATATATGTGATATCTAGCGTAGCGTCATGTGGGCGTAGTTTGTAGGCTGTCGGCAACAGTCAGGTATTACTGGAGTCACAGCTCCCCCTTTCCCACTCCCGCTCTTCTTTCTCGCGTCATTCAACCAACATAGTAACGCACAGTAATGCACATTGTCTCGTTGCCAAAACGGTGACAAAATCCGAACGGAGAAAAAAAAAATGTAATGCACGAAAAACGTACGATTTTGAACGTATGGTGTACGCATTTAAAAATCAGTGCTCACTTGTACAAATTACGGTGAAACCATACAACTTGACAGGTGTGAACAGTTACTTTTGTACGTTTGTTTTTCTCTAATTGTAAATTCATAGTTTCGTTTTCATGCCTCCAGCACAATCAATAAGCCCTGTGCAACCCCGTGCACGAGTACAAGCTAGATTAGGCTGGTGAACAAGATATTGACCAATAAAAAAACAACAGCGAGAGCAGCTCGCCTTTAAAACGGTGCTGCACAGTTGTACATTTGGTAAGAGTATGCAACTTATAGTTGCTTGCAATCCGCCCTTAAGATAAGTTTTGGATTTTTTTTTTAAATCTTATTAAGCTTCTGTTTACAGTGCAGTCAGTTTTATTACTTTTTTTCCATTCTGTACGGATATATAAAATTTTTGCATCGGAAGAAAATACTTTTATTTTTTAACTGGAAATTTTAAACCAAGTACTCCTGTACTTTTACTAAAGTAATTTTTGCCCCTGTATCTGTACTTTTACTTGAGTAAAAGTGATATGCAATATGTCTCATGAACAGTCTCACCAATTTTGAGGAGGATCCAACTCATTCCCTAGGCGCCAAGGTCTCAAATGTGCCCGCTGTACATCGATAAAAATTTCACATTCAATCCAAAATACCCGATTTCCTGTTGGGTTTGGAATATTGGTGCAAGAGACTTTTTGGAGCAATTTTGCACAACTCTTCCCCCAAATTTCATCACTCGAGGATGAAAAAAACCTAATAGGAGATGCCTTTGTGAAAAATTCATGGGGGCGCCACTGAGCCATTTTGTTAGTTCCAGCTAATCTGTTAGTTTACGCATTTGTAGTTTAGTTTTGAGGTACATTTAGCAGTTTATTGTGGAAATATGTTTTTGAGCAATTTATTAAGAGAATTGTACCAAAAAAAAATGCATTTATTTCTGCTATACCAGTTATGTAAATTTAGTAGATCGAAATAACCTATCATTATCAATTCAACTAATGGAACATTTTCAACTCCAGTTGTTTTGTGTTAAGTGGTTTATTGTCAAAATGTGTGCTCATAGCTGTACTTATTTGTGTTACAGCTTTACAAAAAAAAAAACCAACAACAACAACAAAATCAAAGGAAATCAAGTAAAATTCAAAGAACCACAAATTTTGTTGTTTTCTGTCTGTCTAGCTGAACAATGTCACAATGTCACATTTAGTGAGGACGGAACAAGTGCAATAAAATGACTTAATAAACTTGATAAAAATGTGGCTGGCTGGATTTTTTTTTTTTTTTTTGCAAAAGACATTTTTCACAAAATATTTTTGTACTTAGATAATTTTTATAAATGCCTTTTACATCTAAAATTATTCTGCAACGCATTCAATGTTTGTTATCCAATTACTCGATTAATCGAACTTACTGATAGATTAATTGATTACTTAAATCAATAGCTGCAGCCCTAATGTCCCCCCTTCTCGAATTCATTTATTTTATTTATTTATTTATTTTCAAAACTGTTTCATTACTTACTATATGTTATATTGACCAAGTAAATTTGAAATGTGAGAGGGGGACATAAGCAAATGCTTGTTTAACCTTGTAGCGTATTATAACAAGAAACACCGGTGTCTCACATTAAAAAAGTAATTTATTTATTTATCTATAACCGACCGTGCATCTGTGCGCGAGCCACAAAACAATCATCTTATTTTGAAAACAAAAAACGCATTTCCGTTATTTACCTAGCTTTATAAACATGGCTCTGCTTCATTAATAGATTGCGGATTTTAATGACACGTAAAGAAATGGATAGGCAATATTATACAAAAATTAAGAGGCATCGTGCCAAGTATAAAGTCGTAAATGGAGTTTCGACGCATTCGTTGGATTTATTTGCGCTGTGTAGCTTCCTGTGACCGTGTTTACACGTAGCTAGCCCTTCTGTGGGCTAATATAAGCTAGCAAGATGGACCTTGGAACAATGTTGTACAACAATTTAAAAGATGTTACTTGGAGTACCACAGCTCTGCCATTAGATCAACTTGTCAGCGCTTACAGATTGCCTCAAATCGTCAAGCTGGACAACGGTCAGTCACTTTTTGGACGCTCCAAAGTATTCGAGGCTAACTTATCCTTTGCTTGCTACTAACTACGAGTTGTTTGTGCCTTTCCAAACCGGCTTCACGTGTATTTTAACGATTTCACTTGCCATTTGTTTTGTGAAATGATTGTAGTATGTTCTTTTTACCCTCCGAAGCCCCAAATAAGTCTTTATTGATGTACAACGCGACAAAATGTGGACGTCAGAGGGACTGTTTGACTGTTGATGACAGCTGCAGACTTGCAACATTGAGATTGCGCACATTTTATTGCTCAGGCTTGGCAAATATGCACAAAACCGTATGAAATTACTATGTACCGCATCAATATGTACCGCATCTGACTGTTTCATTAGAGCGGCGGAATATATCTAGGTGCATCGATGTAATTTAGAAAATCAAGATCATCAGTTACAGTGATCCCTCGTTTTTTGCGGTTAATGGGGACCAGAACCCGCCGCGATAAATGAAAAACCGCGAAGTAGCACCCCTGAAAAAAAAGTTTCCATTCACTGTATATATTCAGATTTATCGTTGGAGAAAGATACATACAAAACCTGTTTTTCAACGTTTTCCCCAAAGTGTAATTAATTCTTAAATTTTTTTTTTTTAAATAAATGTTTTTAAGCACTTTAAATGTAATAATTTTAGGGCTGCAGCTATCGATTATTTTAGTAGTCCATTAATTGATGAACTAGTTAGTTCGAATAATCGAGTAATCGGATAGGGAATATGAAAAATTAAAATAGCTAAGCTGAGCCTCAAACGTTATAAAAAAATAAATAAATGAGGATCTCTGTACGACAAAAGAACAATTGGCTAACTTACATAGCAAAAGTCCGCTAGCTTAAATGCTATAAAATGCTAACTTTTTTTTC
Source organism: Corythoichthys intestinalis (assembly GCF_030265065.1). Classification (NCBI taxonomy): domain Eukaryota; kingdom Metazoa; phylum Chordata; class Actinopteri; order Syngnathiformes; family Syngnathidae; genus Corythoichthys; species Corythoichthys intestinalis. The sequence continues at coordinate 27,954,711 of NC_080414.1, read as the reverse complement.
CTCCAATGCTCTTAACAAATGGTTCAGACTCATATTCCCATAAAAAACAGCTAAATATAAACTAAATTACAAAGGCATTAAAAAACATTAGCCAAAACAAAAACTTAGTTTACGTTGATCTTAACAGGGAGCAGTTGGATTCAGCCATGTGAAATGAGGCAGACCAGAGGGCAATGTATCTACCCTAATCAATAAACTAAATGTAAAAACTTTCAAAAGAAACCATTACAACGCCACTTTAATTAAACGAATACTCGAAGCAACAAAATTTAATTTGAATATAATTCGAATGTTTTTTCTAATTGAATACTCGAGTTAATCGATTAATCACTGCAGCAATAAATAATTATGATAGTTTTAAACATGTTACTGTCCCACAGCATAATTTTTAAACAAGAAAAAAAGACACCCAATCCATTTGATAAAAGTAAAAATAATACTTTATTAAATGCTTCATTGAGTGAGTCCACTCAAGATGCTTACTTACACACAATGAATTGCCACAGCAACTGTTTAACAAGTTAAACGATGATTGACGCATACGACGCTTTGAAGGTCGAGTCTCTGGCAAGATCAGAGCTTAACTGCCCGTCAGTCATCGTTTACTTTATTAAGCAACTCCAGTTCACTCTCTTACGAACAACGAGCAGGGAGAAGGAAGGAAGGAGAGTCAGACTACGCGAGCGGCTCGGGACAGCTAATCTGTAATTTTTTTTATTTTAAATTGAAAAAAAAAAAAAAAATCCGCGATGGACTGAGGGCGCGACGTTTGAAGCGTGAAGTAGCCAGGGATCTCTGTATTTTCACGGGTAATGGGGACCTGCATGAAAAATCGAAAATCTGCATTGGGTAGAGGCTGAGTTTTTTTTCTTTTTTTTTTTCTTGTGTTCAAGGTATTTATTCAGATTTAACAGCCTTGGAAAAAAGACATGCTTTCCCCCTTCCCCTATAAAAAGTATAATTAAAACAAACAAAAGAAACCTTATATGTATATTTTAATAAATGGTTTTTAAGCGCTGTAAATGTAATAATTATATACATGTGTGTGTATATATAGAGTGTATCACAAAAGTGAGTGCACCCCTCGCATTTCTGCAGATATTTAAGGATATCTTTTAATGGGACAACACTGACAAAATGACACTGACAGAATGAAAAGTAGTCTCTGTGCAGCTTATATAATAGAGTTAATTTATTTTCCCCTCAAAATAACTCAAAATATAGCCATTAATATCTAAACCCCTGGCAACAAAAGTGAGTACACCCCAAATGCGAGTAATTTTTTAAAGTCGTTTTTTTAAAAATTTTTTTTTTTTTAAACTAAATATTAGACATCAATTAATGATTCTAAGCAAAAAATGATAGACATTCCGAATAATATAATTACTTCTTTTTATAGCTGGGTTGAAACAAAAGCGGTTGCACTGTGTCTGTAAATGGGGGTCTCCAGAGTAAAACAGACAAAAGAAAAATAGTCCAGAGGCATAATGTGGCATGAAACTGCTATGGCAGCGTATAGACATATTGTTCCATCAAACACAACAGTTCATATATAAAAGAAAACAATTATTTGTACATGTATACATGCATATAGCTTAACATATTTAAATAAAATACTGTATTTTTTAATTGAAAAAAATCAGCAATGGACTGAGGGCGCAAAGTTTGAAGTGCGAAGTAGCGAAGGATCACTGTAAACCCATTTGGGAAACAATGACATTTTCATGCCACATTACTAAGTTTCGACAATTAAAGTTTCAACAATAATACATAAAATAGAAAGCAGAAGGGTATTCTGTCGTATCACTTGTCACGATCGCAATGTGCGAACTACTTGAACAAGGAGTCAATCACTCATTTGTTTTTCCCCATTTCAGGCCAGTTGGTCGAAGGGCTTCGAGACAATGACTACCTCTTGATTCATTCCTGTCGTCAATGGACAACTATAACTGCACATAGTCTTGAGGAAGGACACTACGTAATTGGACCTAAAATAGAAATCCCTGTTCACTATGAAGGTAACATTACATTTCTTGTGTATGGAATTAAAAAAAAAAACATTGCTTGGAAGTGTAAATGGAACTTTTCTACTTAGGTCAGTTTAAGCTGCTGGAACAGGACCGAGATGTTAAAGAACCAGTGCAATACTTCAACAGTGTGGAAGAGGTAGCCAAAGCATTTCCTGAAAGGGTTTACGTCATGGAAGAAATCACATTCAATGTTAAGGTAAGAATAATCTTTTAAAATGGATAACTGATCTGTCTTGGTCATTTTAAAATTAAATGTTAAATATGATTAATATTCCTAATTGCTCAAGAAATTATTTGATTGCACAGAAGGGTTAAGTTTATTGCGCGTGCCAAGAATGAAAACAAGCATGTTTTAGGCTGTCAAGCATAAACTAACTCTGGCCCACGCACTCCAACTCAAAGTGACACTGGTGAGCTTTGTTTTGCGCAGCAAATATGTGGAATTGTAAAAGCTGAATCATTTTGTTGGGCCCGTATACATTATACACAGACTACCATGGATAGAAAGACATGTAACTCTTAAGAGATAAACGTTAGACAAGTTATAATATTTTGATATTAATTCATTTGCTCCCCAAAAACGTATAAATACGTTCTATTTTTAATTGCTTCAGTGTCCCAAAAACGTATTTATGTCTTATGTGTTTTTTTTTTTCTTTTACAAGAGGCCACTATAGGTTCCGATCCATCTAAAATATAATGCAGAAAGCTCAAAACCCATTTTAAAGCAATAAAACTGGCCACTGGAGGTCAGTAGCACATTTGGTAAGAACTCATCTCGGGCCAAGAAAGGAAGTGAAGAAAAATAGTCAGGAAACGGAAGTTGGAGGGATCTTGTGAAGACGCGTGAGAATTTCAGAAAAATGCGGAGAACGATCGGGGGGAAAAGGCAAACAACACTGGAGGCGTATTTTGAAAAGAAAACGAAAGCATCGTCAAAGAAGGATTAAAAAAAATAAGCTATCTTGATGAGACAGACGGCGACGTACACAACAGCGTCAGGTTCCACACGCGTTCTGCGGAGCTTACATTGCGTTACTCCTTAGCCCGAGGTTGAAACCAATGATGAAGATGATGATCTTGATCCAGACTCATCAGATCAGCCACGGGAGCAGCCGTGAGCCTTCCCTGTTGTTATGTGCGCAAATAGTTCAACAGTTCAGTTATGTGTAAATTAGGCCTGTCAACAATAACGCGTTAATGACCATGATGAATCTGGAAATATTAACCCATAAAAAAAAATTTTTTTAAACGCAATTTCCCGCTCACACTGGCCACAACTGCCTCCTGTAGTCCCACACGCTGATGTTTACATTCTCCGCGCGGCAATGCAGGACATAATGCAGCCAGCCACAATGAGTGAGGATGATGACCAAATTCCGTTTTAAAAAGCTGCCTAATGGAAATCTGGATAAAACCAAAGTTGTGTGCACCTACTGATGTAATGAACTGTCGTTCGATCGAAGCTCGACCAGCCTAAAGTACCACCTTCAGCCACAGCTAGTGTTAGCAATGACGCTAACACTGCGGGAAACAAGCCGCAGTCATCAAGCTACACTGGCAGAGTGCGGACTCGGACTTGTCAACAAAAGACAACAAGTAGGTTGACTACTGCAATCGCTACATGGGTAGACAGAGACTGTAGAGTGTAGACCCATTAACATAGTCGAAGACGAGGGCGTTGAAAATCCAATGACAACAAACAACAACGACAAACCACTAGACAGGTACAAGGCAGTGCCAGCATGGACTCATGTCCACTACAATGGTGGTCTGCGCACAGTGGTGCCCACAGTAAGCTGGCCCATGCAAAAAAAAAAAGTATCTGGTCACACCTGCCACAACCGTTCCTTGCGAGAGACTGTTTTCTTTGACAGGGCACGTTGTTCAAAAGAAAAGGTCTGCTCTGTTATCTGAAAATGTCAACAAGCTAGTTTGCCTGAGCAGTTGGTTAAAAAAAAATAGAGTATCATACTGGCTAACTTAAGCAGTGTTTCTAAACACCTTTACACACAGTTCAGTGTAATGTTTTTCAGTTAAGTGTGTGAAAATTGACATTTTCTTCTCACAGTTTTCAGGCCATTTAGTGTAAAACTGCAAATGCTGCATTTATTTGTGTGAAATGTTCAATTTAACAGACAAGTTGTTTACACATTTTTTTTGAAACACTAGCTATTGTTACTGTATTGTGCTCTTCTGCTCTTTAAATTGGCAGTTCATTTTGGGTAATATGCCAAACGGTACTTGAGCCACATTGTTAGTCTGAGGCACTTTAATCTGTTAAAGCTCTTTGCTGTATCATACAATTTATTTTATTTATTATTTATTATACGAGCTGAGTTGTTAAATAAAATTTTAATCTTCACATTACTTCCTGTAAAGGTAACCATGCAGGTAAATGCGCTAAATAAGTACTGACCAAAGTAGTCAGTCAAAGCCAAAATGAGCCCCTATTTCAGACTTATAAAAGGACTAATCTGAGCAACCACTAGAGGGCGACACACACAAATCTCTACTTGGATTTGCCTAATGTTATTGTTACTTCAGCACACTGCAAGGCAATGCTGCTGCGCGCTAGGGGTGGGAACTTCTTGGTACCTCACGATACTTTTTGCGATACAAAGCTCACAATAACGATGATCTCATGTTATGGCGATAAGATGATTATCGATACATTGGTCAAGAAATCATTCTAGGATATTCTACAAAACAACTAATAAAAAGGAAAAACAAGCTGTGAATTGGAATGAGTTTATCAGTAGTAGACATCCAATCTGAGCCGGGACATTTTTTCATTGGCTGCCATTCCTCCCACTTCAAACAAATTGGACGTCTATGGCGGTCAACGGCAACCAATGAGAATAATTTGGGCACATTTCAGGCCATTTGCTGTTAATTTTGGGGCATTTATGGGTCACGTCCGGTTTGGGTTACAGAACAGGAAGTGACCCAAGAATCTCCCCAAATGAATAGGCAATGACTCAAACTCAACAGAAAGTGACCTGTAAGCACCCCAACGATATATCGATAACCTTTTGGAATACAAAATATCACGATATATCATCATTTCGATATTTTGTCAAACCCCTAGTGCTGCCTTAGCAAAGGATCTGACTCGTGAACAAAGATGGAAATTAAATTGTAATTCTTGGACTCTCATATCTTGTAGGTGGCTTCAGGGGAATGCAACGAAGATACTGAAGTTTACAATATAACACTAAGCACTGGCGATGAGCTAACATTAATGGGTCAAGCCGAGATCCTCTATGCCAAGACCTCCAAAGAAAAATCCAGATTTAATACAATTTTTAAGAAGATTGGCAAGCTGAACTCCATCAGTAAGATGGGTCGAGGCAAGATGCCCTGCTTGATCTGCATGAACCACCGCACCAACGAGAGCATCAGCTTACCTTTCCAATGCAAAGGCCGCTTCAGCACATGTAGTCCGCTGGAGCTTCAGATGCAGGATGGCGAGCACACCATCAGGAACATTGTAGAAAAAACGCGTTTGCCGGTGAACGTCACAGTGCCCAGCGGTCCTCCCCGCAACCAGCATGACCTCCACCTCATCCGGGAAGGCCATCGCTACAAACTGGTCAACATTCAGACCAAGACGGTGGTCGTGTGCTGCGTCCTGCGAAGCAACAAAATCATCCCCATCCATTTTCCTTTCCACGTGGCTTTGCCTCGATTTATTGTTCCGGAGGAACTGCTACAAGGCGAATTGTGGCTGGAGACTATGGTGCATCGCTGGTTCGCCTTCTGTCAGGAGCAGTTTGATATAGACGACTACTCCCGTGCCGTTCGGGATGTACGGACAGATTGGAACGATGAGGGGAAGAGCCCTAAGAAGCAGAGTGGCGGGAACGGTATCTGCTGTGCTGGCGGAACCTCCAACGGGTGTCCCAACAGTATGCAGATCCCGAGTTCTTTAACGTACGCCCGGGATGAACTGACGCAATCCTTCCACCGACTCTCTGTGTGCGTTTACGGTAGCAACCTGCACGGTAACAGTGAGGTCAATTTGCAGGGATGCGCGAGCCTCTGCGGCGATTGGGCTCTGCTGCCCTCTGACAGCATTCCGACAGACTCGGTGGAAAATGAACACTTTTCCACAGAAATGTTGGAGTGCCCCAACAAGCAGGCGCCCCTCACCAAGTCAGATGTTCCCTATGAGGAGCTGTGGTTGGACCACTTAAGAAGCCAGATCCCAAAGTCGTCTTCAACTGAAGGTGTTCAAGGTCTCAACAATGGATGTGCTCCTACATTAACAACATCAACCCCATCTTGCCCCGTTTTATGTCCTCTTGGTCCAGCTACCATTCCTGACGTCTCTCTCACTCCGCCACCAGTCCCGCCCAAATCTGAAGCTGTGAGTCTTACTGGTTGAACTCATCTGTTGAATTGTGAATTTCTAAGCCATGTCATCCTTTTCTAGGTGAAAGAAGAATGTCGCTTATTGAACGCCCCGCCGATTCCTCCACGTAGTTTGAAACAGATGCCGTCAGTACCGATGCTGTCGAAGCCTCGGCAGCAAGAGACCCGCTCACCAAGTCCAACCCTTTCCTACTACTCTTCTGGTCTCCACAGCATGTAAGCAGTCACATTAAGATACTGTAGTTTTTCAAATAATACATTCCTCCCAAAAAGTTTTTTTCGAGCGAAATTTCAGGATGAATTTGAGTACAGGTAGTCCCCAGGTTACGACGTACTAGACTTTCTTGATTTTGACTTAACGACACTGGAGTCTCGTCCGCCATTTTGTCTCCAGTCGTTTTTTTTTTTTTTGGACGCATAAACAGTACCTTATTGTACCTCATTGTACCCTTCTTGTTTACTTTATTAATATGACGTGTTGTGTCCTCACTAAATGTGAAGTTGTTCAGCTTAACAGACATCAAACAAGGCAATTGTGCTTTTTGAATCTTTTGACAATTTGTAAAGCTGTAACGAGTGCTGAAATGATTAATCGATTAACTGGAGTAATTCGATTAGAAAAAGATTAAAATTTCGCTGATTCAAGTATTCGGTTAATTAAAGTGCCCTTTTAATGGTTTGTTTTGGGTGGATACAATGCCTTCTAGTGGCAATAGTGAATATGACATAACACACATGGCTGAATGCAGCTGCTCCCTGTTAAGACCAACAAGTTTTTGTTTGAGCTAATGTTTATTTAATGCATTCGTAATTTAGTTTAATAGTGAAGGAATCTGACCTTTTAGCCATACTGCCGGAACCGCGCTAGCGCAATTCCAACGACCCGGGCCGGTGGAATCCCGACAACCAGGCCAAAAGGCGTTCTGTATCTTTCTGTCCTTATCTGCACGTTTTCTTGGCGCTGCAAGTTCATAATATCAAACACATTCTGCTTGCTTCTTAATGATATAAATGCTATTTATTTTATATTGGGTGTGCTAAAGTAATACAGTCAAACAGTAAATACGATAAAATGTACTATTTCCTTCAATAGGTATATTTAGCCGTTTTATGTGGGAATATGTGTTCGAACCATTTGTTAAGAGCATTGTAAAATAACAAAACATTAGCATTTCATAGCATTTAAGCTAGCGGACATTTACTATGTAAGTTAGCCAATTGTTTTTGCAAAGTGTTCTCATTTATTTTTTCTTTTATACCATTAATACCTGCAGCCCTAGCTGTAACACACATATGTACACTTATGTTCAAAACGACACATTTTAACAAAACACTTGACACAAAACGATTGTTCAGACGTCCATCTAGTCTGATCAATATGTAAATTTAGTAGATCAAATTAGCCTAATTTGCCGAACAAAAGTCTACTAGCTTAAATGCTACGAATGCTAACGTATTTACAATTCTCATATAAAATCAGTCACACGTAACTCCACAAACTGTATCTGTAGACTGAATCACAAATGCATACACGAACATATATTAGCAGAAACAATTTACAGCCTTGTGTGTGCTAAAACAGCTCAGCTGTCCGTCATCCATGTCAGACAGAGTCTGCTCTTCAGTCATAAGGCGACAGTCCAGCCAGACCCAACGCTGCCACCAGATGGCAGTGTATCCTCCATCATTAACAAAATACAATACTGTAAGATTTTTTGGGTAGTTATTTGGGGTACTTAAAAGGTTAATTCAGACTTACCAGCATAGGAACGGAACACGTTCGTAACCCTGGTACTACCTGTATCTCTTAACTTCTCTGTTTAGAGCTCTGCATGCCGGTGTGCCTAATCTATCTTATTTTCCCATCAGTAGTGGCACTTGTGAACAAGAGGCTTCTGATCCGCAAGAGAAAAGCAGCGTATGCTATCCGTGCAAGTGGGCACGTCCCGCCAGTGGCGAGCCTAGCGGCGCGATGCTAAATTCGCCATCCGACGGGATGTCCTCCAGGTTGTCTTGGCCCAACAACTTCAGCGGAGGAGATTGTCACGCTTTGGACGACTTCCTGCCCGCCGGCTGCCGCAGCTACTACAGCTACCCGAGAAATAGATCCACGAGCAATCCCAAAACCTGCAGCCTAGTCGACTTTGACAGCCGAGAGCGTGCGCCCGGCGCTATAAGTCTCAGGCTGCGCGATGAGTCTCGAAGTAAGTCCTGCACCAAATCTTCTAGTTACAATTCGGAAATGCACAGAGACAAACCGATAGACGAATGCAATACCAAGCAGAGCCTTTCTTGCCCTATTTTACCGCCAAGAACAGCAAAGTCAAACAGCTTGAAGAAGAGTTTAGAATTAGCATCTGGATCAACCGGTGACAGTCAACAGGACACTTCAACTCCCTGCCTCGTTCCACAGCGTGAACACTTAATGCAAGATTCGACTTCCATCACGAACCCGGAAACTCCTTGCTTGACTTCGGGGTCTCTCTCAGAACAGTGGCAGCCCCCGCCTTGTCTGGCCGGCCTTTCAATAGAAGAGGTGTCCAAATCGTTACGATTCATCGGCCTTCCAGACGACATCGTGTCCCTCTTTATTTCCGAGAAGATCGATGGGAACTTGTTACTGCAGCTCACCGAAGAGATTCTCTCCGAGGACTTCAAACTGAGCAAACTGCAAGTAAAGAAACTCATGCAGTTCATTAACGGGTGGAGACCCAAAATATGACGATGGCGGAAGACTTTTCGTAAACTTAATATGCTATGCATCCCTCAACCACAATGCAACCTTACTTCCCAGTCACCGCATTGTGGGGGGACCCTTCCTAGCACCCTTTAAATCTGTGACTGCTTTTGCAACCGGATGGAATCATTAGCACTTTTTGGGGGTCTTTTTTTTTTTTGATGTTAGCAACGTTGTTCCTTCTTGCCTCTCATGTTCTTATTACAAGCATATAAATCTAAACGTAAACTGGCACAGGGAACAAGGATATCTGCTAAAGAAACCAAATTTTATGGGACTGCTTTTGTTTCGGTACTACATATTTGGAGCTAGCTAGGTACAATGCATTGAGCTAACTTATCTTAGATTTATCTTATGAGCAGATTACGGGTTCACACGTATCCTTTTTTTTTTTTTTAACCATCTTAACCAATATTTAAAATGGTAGATCACAAGTGTATTCTTAGTTCTCTTTTGTGAGGTGTGCTTGGCAAGTGCCACATATCTCCGCTGACAAATGCGAGTCTTCGACCCAAACCAGAAGTCTGTTATAGTTCCAAGACAGATCTGTGTGCCATTGTACTTCCCGACTGCCAGAAAATACAAAGATCAGAGAAACCTCCACTTATCGAACCTTATCCACCCGCAACAAAACTGACTTACTGCTTAGTCTTCCTTAGGGCCTGATCCCTCTTATTTGCGCAGTTACAAATAAAATTCAAAGCATGTTTGCTTTAAAACTTGCTGTAAAACTGACACCTAAAATAATTAACCATTTAATACTTAAACACCAACATTTTTAATGTATGTCTGTTAGCATAATGCTTGCAATAATGTACAACAGACAGGCCAACTGATACTAGCATTGAGATTACGGTAATTATTAAACTTCAAATATCTCCTACTTTATCACAAGTAACATGAACACATGCAAATACAATAACTAGGGATGTCCCGAACGCATATTTTTGCACCCGATACTGAGTCCTGATCCAATACCGAATTTTTTTTTTTTTTTTTTAATCATAGACTTCACTATCAGTTGACTAGACAGGTCTTACTAACATTGCACCATGGCTTCCTGTTGGGGGCCGGCCCAGGCAGAGCTGAGTTGGCTTTGACTGTGATAAACTCAAACACACACTGCGTTCAAACGTCGGATTTAGGTGAAAACGGGCCGAATTTTTTACCGCATACAAGCAGGATGGATGATCTCGAGTGATTTGGTCGAGGAGTCAAGGTAATTATTATATAAAAGAGCCCGATGCGTGCACTTTCAACTTAAAATGCTCAGTTTTTCGATGGACGCCACATTGGATTATATAATAGCGTAATTTTACCTCGAAATATTTATGTAAAATTAATGATAACTGCCCGTTTCTTTGCTCTTAACCAAGAATCTAGACTGTTCTATTTTCATATCTATAGAAATTCTGGTGACGTATCCATTTTTTTTTTTACAAGAATTTGCAACTTAACTCTTTGTTTTGTGATGGCTACCATGTTGTATCCGTACACAGTAGCATTAAGTTTACATTCAAATGATCAGGTAATTTTCGGCCAACTGCCCGTTTTTTGGGGCAAAAAAGTAGTAATTTAGAAATTTTTGCGTCCTTACAAATGTTTCTTTTCGCTTTTATGTAACATTTCAATCTAAAGACGCCGAGGGCCAGGTAGCTGTCCAGAAGTGCCTTCGTGTTGAGGCAATAAAAACATCGGAATTTAACCTAAATAAGTTGTGATTGTATATAGAAAAATGCAAATTCTGCTTTTGTTGAGTAAAATTAAGATTATTCTGCATGCTTTTCTTAAGTATTAAGTTTCTGATGTGAAAATTGAGTAATTTATTAGCTGTTGGAAACTTGCACTAAATAAAAAAATTAAGTTGCTAGTTTGGGCAAAAACTTGTAAACATTGCTATTGATCCTGAAAATATAGGTTTTTATCTCTACATTTGGTGATTTTTGTGCATATAGTGTAAAATTTGACAATTTTAGAGCCATTTTAAGTTTTGTTATAATTATATAAAAAATAATCAGGATTTTATTAGGGAACGACTTTGAATTTTTTTACTTCGCTGCTCATGGAGACTCATATAACCTGTAAGGGAGGTGACTGTTTTGAAAATAGCCCCCTACGGATCGGTAACTTATCCCATCAACTGATAGTGAATTGTATGTTTAAATTTATTTGAACAAAGGTTCCAAACATGTTACTGTTCCACCTTTCCATCTTCATAATGTAGAAAATGCTTGTTTTTATTAAATGCTTCATTGAGTGAGTCTACTCAAATCCACTCACACTGCTGAGAACAGCCTCTCACACGATGAGTTGCCACAGCACACTTATGACTGGGCTGCGAATTTAACGATGATTGACACTAGTGCTGCAATGATTAATCAATGAACTCGAGTAATTCGATTACAAAAAAAGATTCGAAATAAATTTTGCTGCTTCAAGTATTCGTTTAATTAAAGTGGCGAATGGTTTGTTTTGAAAATGGATTTAGTTTTATTGATTTGGGTGGATACACTGTCCTCTAGCGGCAATAGTGAATATGAAATAACTCATTTCACATAGCTGCTCCCTGATAAGGCCAACATAAGCTACATTTTGTTTGAGCTAATATTTCTTTTAATGCATTCGTTCATAGGGATATTTAGCTTTTTTTTTTTTTTTTGTAGGAATACGTGTTTGAACTATTAAGAGCGTAAAAAAAAAAAGCGGACTTTTGCTATGTATGTTAGCCAATTGTTCTTCTGTTGTACTTCGATCCTCATTTTTTTTTTTTTTATACAGTTCGAGGCTCAGCTCAGGTATTTAATTTTTTATGTTCCTTATCCGATTACACAATTATTCGAACTAACAAGTTAATCGATTGCTGCAGCCCAAATTGACACATTTTTGCCTTTGATCGTAGAGTTACCAAGCTTTTCTGGCAAGATCAAAGCTACAAACCTGTCAATCATTGTTAAATTTAAGTACTGCAACGCAAGCTGCACTGGACAGTTTGGCCGCACTTCTTAGCAGGAGGGAGGGTATGGTGCTGTACTAGCATGAAGCAGAAAAACATGAATATATATTAAAATACCCAATCCTTTTCACCCAATTCTGATCCTTTGAAAAATGGTGCGATCGGATCGGGACATCCCTAACAATTACTGAAACTATTTTCTTTAAAATCGTAAATGTATTACAGTGCAATAGAATAAGGGCTACTTGGCAAGATGAAATGGAGTTCTGATGCCATGGCAGCAATACAACCAAACTGCTGTTGGCACAGTAGTAACGCCAGAATAGTATATAAAGCCATTTGATTTAAGGTCCATAAACTAGTACACAGTTTGTCGTCACTAGTAGGACAACTTTGGACAAAAATATTAACAGGTTTTGCATTTTGTAACCTTATTCCTACATTAGTCTTGTTTTACTTCTCATCACACACTACAATCTTTGAAACTTATTTTTGCCAGCATTTTTATTTTTCAACTGACATTTTCAATGAAGCTCCCAAAAGTAGAACTAAAACAAAATCCAGATGGCTATTAATCAAGTCAAGCAGGTTCTAGCCCACACTGCCATCTTATTGTGCCTTTTATTAACGAACAGTGACTAACTTCTCAGTTAACGCCTTACTTGGACTACCACGAGAAAAGTATGCATCTTGCACTTTTACTGCCGTTACAGTTCAATTAAGAACGTCTAATGCTAAATTATCCCATGACGGAATGCACTTCAAACTTTTTTTCATCCTACTGAAATGGTACATGCTTAGTTTTATTAAAGTGTCCTGTAATGAAAAGAGGACATATTTTTACAAGCGTTTTGGAATGAGGAATTTGACCATTAATACTTATAAGTACATTTTGTGCAAAGTCTTATGTCTTCAGTAAAGCAACACTAAAGAATGACTATTTTCCTTCAATCCTGACTTTATAGTTCACTTTTTCCTTTAAATAATCAATTTAGTAATTGGATTTTTTGGGGTAAAATTACAACTCTCTAGAATTTGATTTTTTCCCCCCATCATTTTCTGTGTGGCCATAGCATTCCTTCCTTATTGTTTTTTCATCCCTGCTAGCGATGATTGTGCTCTGATGAAATCATGATTTGTATCGGTACCATTGAGGGTAATGTATTTACACAGTTATTATTCTTGTTTAATAGAAAGTAAACTATGCAGCAAGGTACTAGTCATCGCATTAAGTATGAAGGTGCGTCAAACATTTACACAAGATTGGCTATTTGTTTCCCCTGAAGTGTTACATGCCTTTTGACTTTTCTAATATGCAGATGTATTTTTGATTACTAATGTAAAATATTGTTCATCTAAAAAGCTCATTTTGTTTGTTGTAATACTGGTTTTATTTGCATTGTCGATAACGGTGCGAATTATGGGTTCTGCAGCAACACATTTGTATTAATAAGGAAAAAAATAAGCAGCCTTAGTCACATGAAGGTATTAAGCGTCGGAAATAAACCAGGTCAATTCCTAGGTTTCAGATCCTAAATCACATTTTTGTACTTTTTAAGGAGATGTCAGTTATCATGCAAAGCTGGTTGAGGTGTTGTTCGATAACTAAACATCCATCAACTTTGTCCTTACTACAACCCCTAGCAAAAAGTATGGAATCACCAGTCTCGGATGAGCACTCTCTCAAGACATTTGATTATGTAGAACAAACTCATAAAAAGCTTGAAAAAATAATGAATTAGTTCAAAAATGCAACTCTTTAGCATTCAGAAACACTAAAAGAAATTAATAAAACATTGTGGTGGTCAGTAAATGTTACTTTTATAGAGCAAGTGCAGGGAAATAAATATAGAATCACGAGAAACAAATAACAATCAAAACACATCTCTAGTATTTAGTTGCACCACCTCTGGCTTTTATGACATCTTGCAGTCTCTGAGGCATGGACTTGAGTGTATTCTTCATCAATTTGGTGCCAACTCTCTTTGATTGCAGTTGCCAGATCATCCTTGCAGGTCGGAACCTTGTTGTGGACCATTGTTTTTTAATTTCCACCACAGGTTTTCAATAGGGTTGAGATCTGGGCTATTTGCAGGCCATGACATTGACTGGATGAATCCTTCTCCAAGGAATGCTGGAACAATTTTAGCTCTGTGGCATGATGCATTTTCATCTTGGAAAAAGATTTCATTATCCCCAAACATATTTTCAATTAAAGGGATAAGAAAGCTGTCTAAAATTTCAATGTAAACTTGTGCATTTGTTGAAAATTTAACCACAGCCATCTCCCCAGTGATTTTGCCTGACATGCAGCCCCATATCATCAAGGACTGAGGGAATTTTAATGTTTTCTTGAGGCAGTCATCTTTGTAAATCTCACTGGAACGGCACCAAACAAAAGTTCCAGCATCATCACCTTGTCCAATGCAGATTCTTGACTCATCACTGAAAATAACCTTCATCCAGTCATTCACAGTCCATGATTGCCTCTCCTTAGCCCATTGCAGTCTTATTTTCTGTTTAAGTGTCAATGATGGTTTCCTTTTAGCTTTACTGTATGAAAATCCCATTTCCTTTAGGCGATTTTGCACAGTTCTGTAACATACCTTAACTCCAGCTTCCTCCCGTTTCTTTTTCATTAGTCTTGTTGTACATCTTCTGTTTTAAAAGGCATATGGCCTTTAGTTGTTTGTCATGACGTTTGGATGTATTCCTCGGTCTACCAGTATGCTTAACTTCAACAACCTTCCCATGCTGTTTGTACTTGGTCCAGATTTTTGATACAGCTGACTGTGAACAGCCCACTTCTTTGGCAACCATACGCGTCAAGAATAGGAGTGGGAACCTCTTGTTACCTCACGAAACGATAAGATTTTCGATACAAAGCTCACGATAACGATGATCTGACGATATGTCGATGCAACGATTATCGATACACTGGTCAGGAAATCATTCTAGGATAATCTACAAACAATACTGTGAATTGGAATGAGTGTATCACTAGTAGACGTCCAATCCATTTGAACTGGGAGGGTGGCAGCGAATGAACGAATGCCATCCCTCCCACTTCAAAAGAATTGAACGTCTATGGCCGTCATTGTCAGCCAATGCCATGAAATGAGGTAATTTTGGGCCATTTAAGGTCATTTACCGGTTGATTTTCATTTTCATCCTGTTTATATGGGGGTATTTTATGGGTCACTTCCTGTTTATTTTGAGTTACAGAACAGGAAGTGACCTGGTAATCACCCAAATGAGTAGGCAGTGACTCAAACGCAACAGGAAATGACCTGTAAATGTACAGCAAGTGACCTGTAAATGGGCCGAAAATCGGACAGAATGACTGCGAATGCTCTGGTTTCGAATGAACGAACGTTCCCAGTCTAAATGGATTGGGCGTTGAGGACCTTAAATGGCAGCCTTACAGTTACCTGAGACACCATCATGGTGGAAGATTTTGGTAGCAACTTGTTGGTTGCTTTTTTTTAAACATTGACACCTTTTTAAAACGATATCTCGATTCTTGGCAGGAGCATATTGATAACATTTTGGGATACAAAGTATCACGATATATCACCATTTCGGTATTTTGTCACAACCCTAGTCAAGAAGTTTGATAATCCTCTCCTTGGTCTCAAGAGACTAGGAGTGGGAACCTCTTGGTACCTCACGATACGATACGATTTGCGATACAAAGCTCACGATAACGATGATCTGACAATATGTCGATACATTGGTCAGGAAATCTAGGATATTCTACAGACAAATAATAAACAGAAAAACAAGCTTCTGCTGTGAATTGGAATGAGTTTATCAATAGCAGACGTTCAATCCGTTTGAAGTGGGAGGGATGGCAGCGAATGAGTTCATTCGCTGCCATCCCTCCCACTTCAAACGGATTGAACGTCTATGTCCGTCAGTGGCAGCCAATGCCAGGCAATGAGGTAATTTTGGGCCATTTAAGATCATTTACCTGTTGATTTTCAGTTACTTCCTGTTGATTTTGAGGTATTTTATGGTTCACTTCCTGTTTATTTTAAGTTACAGAACAGGACCTGACTTGGGAATCACCCAAATGAATAGGCAGTGACTCAAACTCAACAGGATATGACCTGTAAATGGCCTAAAATGAACAGCAAGTGACCTGTAAATCCCCTGAAAATCGGACCGAATGACTGTGAATGCTCTGGTTTTGAATGGACGAACTTTCGCAGTCTAAACGGATTGGGCGTCGAGCACCGTCAATGGCAGCCTTAGAGTTAACTGTGACACTATTATGGTGGAAGATTTTGGTAGCAACTTGATGATTGATGTTTTTTTTTAAACATTGACACCTTTTTAAAACGATATCTCGATTCTTGACAGGAGCATATCGTTAACATTTTGGGATACAAAGTATCACGGTGTATCACCATTTCGATATTTTGTCACACCCCTACAAGAGACATTTCTGTTTTGCAGCCATGATTCTTGTGAATCCACATGGTCCAGCACCCCTCCAAGGTGTGATAACTGTACTGCTTTTTAACTGCTGACTAACGAGCAGATCTAATCTGAGGCAGGGGCCCAATTAAGGAAAGGAATTGACTGGGTGTGTCTGTGTTTTCTACTCAATATGGAGTGATTCCATATTTTTTTTCTTCCGAATGGAGTGATTCTATGTTTATTTCCCTGCACTTGCTCTATAAAAGTAACATTTACTGATCACCACAATGTTTTTTTATTCGTTTTAGTGTTTCTGAATGCTAAGGAATTGCACTTTTGAACTAATTCTAATGAATTAGTTTTTCAAACTTTTTACCAGAGTTTGTTTTACATAACAAAATGTCTGAGTGAGTGCTCATCTGAGACTGGTGATTCCACACTTTTTGCTCGGGCTTGTAGTATAATTCAGTAATTCAGTACCTTAAACTGGATATCAAGGATACTAAATTGATTTTCAAACTCATCGCATGAAGGAAAAAAAACAATTATACATTGGCTCCATCATTTGCAAATGAGTATTATGAGTATTTTAAAGTGTTACAAATGTATATGCCGAAGAGATTTTTTTTTCTAAATTAATATTACTTGAACTAATGTATGTATGAACTCAACATGCAGGAGGGAAATAACAGGGTTTCATTATTTTGCAAAAGAACTTTCTGAAGCCTTCATTTGTCTTTCAGTGTATTTGTTTCGCTCTTGCTGATTGTATAACCTATTAAATGAATTAACAATATCCGGGTTTTGTTGTCTACAACGTTTGGAACACACTTTACGTTGGGCTTGTTTCTTTTTAACACAAAAACATTTGAATACAGGTTTTCAGGCTTTTTTAAATTAAATAAAAATTATATATTGTTTAGACCTTAGCACAAAATGGTGGCAATGTACAACTTTACAATTAACCCTTAGATGCATAAGTGGGTCAAAAATGACCTGGTGAGGTTTTCTTGAGAAATCTTCGGAATGAAAAAGGGTTATCAATTCATATTCCAGGTATTCCTCAAAAACATGTTTTTTGATATAATGCCATTCAAATTTTTGATGAACTATTTATACATTTGAAGAAATTGTCATTTTTGTATTACTACCCTAAGCTTCCACAAGTGGGTCAAAAATGATCCACGTGCATTTTCTATGGAATCCAATGGGAATCTTTCATTCTTATCAACTTTGGCTGTCAGGAATAAATTTACCCTGGACCACACAGACTAGGTATGTAAAAAGTGACATCCCTTAAGAAGATTATTTTACACAGCAAGAGCTTATACGTGTACTGTAAGTTATGTCCATATAGTATTTTGTGGCCCGCATGCGCAAGAGCATTGCAGCAGAGAGAATACCGAGCATTGTCAGGCTTCTTCTCAACCCATTTTATTTTTTCTGACTTGTCAAGCCCGCTCCTTCCCCAAAAGCCGCGTTCAAGCTAGGCGCTAACGCTAATGCACAGCTGCACCGCTACCGTAGCACCCTGTCGCTCTCACTCTTTGCTGATGTTAATTGCTGCATGAATTCCAACTTGGGGGACTTGACAGTTCGGACCGCAGCCACATTCTGGAAAAATGTGGCCTGGATGGGATTTTAACCACGTACGAAAGTGACCTGGATCGAATTTGAAAATGGTCCACTTTTATGTGACTTTTCCTGTTCAGTCGAGTCGGAAAAACACGAAAAAAAATCGGATTTGTGCTAGATTTACAGCTGAAATGGTCCTACACATGTTGGATGATGGAGAGGCAGTAACGGGGTTGGACTCAAGTGTCCGAAATTTCTGATGATGAGGACCCAGACTATTGTCCAGGTGGCAGTGGCAGTTGTCCACCTGGAAATCCAACTGAACAGGATCAGTCTGACTCATAAGATTCCACTTATGTGTCCTCTGAAGAAGAACGTGTCCAAATCATGGCCAACAGAATGAGTTGGTAGGGCTCTTAATAGAGAGAATTACCTCCCACCCAGGGCAGAACACAGAGCCACAATATCCTCAGAAATCGGTCAGTGCATCCACAAGGGCTTAGCACCACTGGCTAACCAAACAGATGCGTGGGAGCTCTTCCTCATTGATGATAAAATACAAGGAAGGATGAAGTCTATTGCTGTTTTTTTGTTTTTGTTAATTGTATCAAAGATATTTCAAGCATTAAATCATTCTTGTGTGGCCCTAAATATCATACTAATTAATATACAAGTGATTATTCTTCACCAAAATGGCATAAAAACACATTGGTTCTAATATGGGTCATTTTTGACCCACTTATGGAAGAGTGTAGGGTTCAGTAACTTGTGCATCTAAGGGTTAAGGCATTACAGGGCTCAGGAATAACATTTTTTTTACTAGGAGCACAGTGGCCCCCTACCTTAAAATTTTAGGGGTGCAAGCAGAAGATTCAGGGGCGCACACTGTAAATTGACATGCAAAGTTTTCCTGTTTTTACTGTTTAACCCAGGCATGTCCAAAGTCCGGCCCGGGAGCCAATGCGGCCCTTGATCAAATTTCATCCGGCCCCCAGCCTCTGTCATAATAATCATTAACATCTGGCCCGCATAGACTTAATATATTGGTTAGCAGTACTGCTACCAGCATATGAAGTAGCTTACACACTAAATGCTGCTCTTCATTTACCCACTAAAAGGCAGCAGCACTCTAAGCAACATTACCCCGTGTGACCCTTTACTTCCAATTTTCTAAAATGGCGACACTCAACAAAAACTGTTGACTGCGACGGCCGACGCTTCAGGGATAGGTGGAAATTGGACTATTTCTTCACTAAAATACGCAACAGCTGTGTCTGCCTCATTTGCAAAGAGACAGTGCGCCGTTTTTAAATAGTTCAATGTTAGGCGATATTACCAAACAAGACACGCTGACATGTACGAAAAGATTACAGGGAAGAAGCGAGAAATTGAAGCAAGTTAAAGCTAATTTAATTTTACAACAGCATTATTGCATTATTACATTACGTATAACAGCAGTATTTCGCAAGAGCCCGAGAGTCGAAAGAGAACGCCACAAAGGCTAGTTGCGAGATTGTTGAAATTAATTAAAAAAATTAGGGCTGCAGCTATTGATTATTTTAGTAGTCGATTAATTGATGAACTAGTTAGTTCGAATAATCGAGTAATCGGATAAGGAACGTGAAAAATTTAAATATCTTAGCTGAACATCAAACGGTATAAAAGATAAATAAGGATTGACAAAAGAACAATGGCTAACTTACATAGCACACTAACGCTTTTTTTTTTTTTTTTTTTTTTTTTTTACAATGCTCTTGACAAATGGTTCAGACAAATATTCCCACCAAAAACAAACCAAAAAAAAAAAAAAACTGCTAAATATACCGATAAACTAAATTACGAATACATTAAAAAAAAAATCAGCTCAAACAAAAACTTATGTTGGTTTTAACATGGAGCAGCTGGATTCAGCCATGTGAAATGAGGCAGACTAGAGAGCAGTGTATTACTTTAATTAAACGAATACTCGAAGCAGCAAAATTTAATTCAAATCTTTTTTCTTTAATCGAATACTGGAGTTAATCGATTCATCGTTTCAGCACAAAAAAAAAATAACGCAAATGTGACACACAGAATGGCTTGCTAACATTTCCTTAAATATATTGTTCTACGTAAAGGACGTCAGCCAAGGTCGGCCCTCCACATTTTTACCACACCAAATCTGGCCCCCTTTGCAAAAAGTTTGGACACCCCTGGTTTAACCGATACTTTCAAGATAATGCATAAAATTACCAATTTATGAAACTAATTTATCAGTTTTGACATCAACCAGTATACTACATCAGCAACGGACTTATTGATCGACAAACAGTGTTGTTAATAACGGCGTTATGTTTGTCAATAGTGAGTAATCTAATTTTCCCATCTTACTAAGGATGTGAAGGCTCTCGTTACTACAATTTGGGTGAATGACGCGCGAGACACGGAGAGAACAGAGGACGAGGAAGAACGAGGGAAGACGGTTGCGATGCTAGGAGGCTCTGAGAGTTAGCATAGCATTTGCGTTCTCGGTTGCATTAGCATTTAGCGTGGCAAGTGTCATCTTAAAACTCACGGGCAACTTTTTTTTTTTTTTTTAATACATACAGTTTGTGGCGTTCAGGTGGGTACAATTAATTGAAAATAATGGAGTGTTTTCCTGTCCAGTGGGCGTTGTCCTTTTAGATGCTACAATATAATATTGTTTTTTATTACCAAAAAGTCACTTGCCCTAAACTTTTCTTGAATGACGTATCCATAAACCTTGTGCGACAAAGATAAGAAATGGAAGAGATTTAGGGCCTCACCTGGATATTGAAAAATATATCTATATATGGCGGAAAACATCAGGTGACTTCAAGTTCTGCTCTGAGAGCCCCAATTTGGCCAACTTTCAAAATTCTCCGGTATGCATGTGTGATACATAATTGGAAAGCTTAAAATCTCAATTTTCTGGGGGGAGAAATTTTTCAACAGGAGGGCATTTTTAAACAGCAAAACCCTATCTGGAGGTGAGAGCACGCGAGAGCAGAATTGCAGACGCCATGACTTTAATGAGATATTATCGCGTACTTACCTGTACGTGCTGGTGGCCACAGCTGGATTTTTGGGGGATTTTATGGGTGAAACATGGTAATATAACAAGGGTCGCTATGCAGAAATCAGAGACATCAAGGAGTGGTCGAGATTTTCTTTTTCATATATTTACCCTTTTAAACTTTTCTTTTTCAGTTTTTCTTTGTTTGGATCGATTATCATCTAACATATCGGGGAAAATACGACAGTAACAAAAAAATACAATTTAGCGATAGTTATGAGGTAGATATCTGTGACTTTTTTACAGACGCCATTTTTTTCATTGTGATGCAATTTGTTTAAAATAGGGTCCCTCAGGGATTGATAAATCTAAATTCAAGACTTTTAAGACCTTTTTAATGCCATTTCAACTGAAAATGAATACTTTTCTCGCACCCATTATTTAGATAATATTGAATCATATTAAAAAAATAAAGCACGGAACATCAAATTTAACCTCAATTACTAAGTGTGTTTGACAAAAGAATGCACATTTATTAAAGATACAATTAAAACACATTTAAATATAAGGTTTTTCAGAATTTTTTTTCCAGGATAAAATGGATTTTACACTATTATTGTAAAGCAACTTCAGAAATTACATTTGCAATACAACAGGTTTCCCTTTTAAGAGGACCTAGTCAAGGTGGTAGGTAGGTGATTGTCAAGTTGGCCACCTTAACTGTAAAGTGCTTGCAATTGGCAGTGAAAGTTTAAAAAACAGCCACTAAATGGCAGTAGTTTACCATTAATTACCACAAAATAAAAAAGCTACACATGACCATTTCCCTTGGTAATTGTTTTTTTCTAATCACATTATAAGAAGTATAAAAAATACATGTTAATCCTTTGTTAGCTATTGAAGACATTTCTTTTAATCAGATAGAGAAAATCCATACTCTTATTTAATCAAGAAAAACATTTAAATATACCAGGTGGTGTTTTACTATCACCTACATTATAATTTGCCTATCACCATGCCATGTTATTCAGATCAACGTTAGTAGTTACCCCACACCCGTTCCAATAATAGACAGTGTCAACCGTGTTGTGTATCTGAGAGTGATGGTGAATCTACGACTCCGGTTTATCCATGCTAAGGCTAATGCACCTGCCAATACCCCATTGAACATGGCTAACTCTTGAGTTAAAACTGCGAAATTCACATTCTTTCGAAAGGCAAACCGTGCAGAAATACATTATTGTATCTAACACATTTTAATTGGAGAAATTGACAACTTACTTTGATATGTTAAGCAGGTCCGCTGCCTTCGCATGACCCATAAACTGCGACCCAAAGTATCTGGATGCGACTTGGTCGCCGATCCAATACCTCACATGCTGGTCCAACTGTTTGGACTTGGTTGTCTTGTTGAGGCTTTCGTCAAACATAACAACTAAGGCATCTGAGCAGTTCCTTGCGTTAGCACACAGTACTCTGCGATTGCCTGGTGTTGTGATGTTAATGCTAATGATGCTAACGGCGCGCACGCACGAGGTACAGCGCATCGTAAGAAGAACTGAGATGTTCTTGAAAATTAAAACCACGGTGAAAAAATTCCAGACTTACGACAGCTAATTTAATGCTTTTAATACCTTTAATAATGGAAAACTAAATTCAATGCTTTTTTAATACTTTTAATAACCTGTGGGTACCCTGGAAAAGTTTGAAAATATGCGAGTGAAGAATTTTTTAAAGTCGTTTTTTTTTTTTTTTTAACAAAATATTAGACATCAATTAATGATTTTAAGCTCAAAATTACCGACATTTTGAATAATAAATATAATTACTTACCTTGTTTTCATGGCAGGGTTGAAACAAAAAACGGTTGCGCGACGTCTGTAAACGGGGGTTTCCAGGGTAAAACGGGCAAATTAAAAATAGTTCGGGGGCTTAATTCGCCAAGAATCTGCTATGGCAGCATATAGACATATTGTTCTATCAAACACAACAGTTGTTTTGGCTTAAAATAAAGCAGTTTCTTTTAAAGAGGAGTGCAAGAGCAGAAACTGCTTTTTCAGTCTTGTCTGTGTTTTCCTCCATATCTATATATATTAGGAGTGTGACGGTGCACACAAGTCATGGTTCAGTACGTACCTCGGTACAGGGGTCATGGTCCCGTGAGGGTTAAGTACAACAGGAAAAACAACTAGGCTTTTTTCCTACAGCATTTGAAAGTTTGTATACCATTACATTCTTACTGTTTTTTATGTCGCTCCACTTGTAGGATATCATACGATTGATTGGGTGTGACTTTTAGCAATGACTAAATCACACTCATTGATGTCCTGTCGTGCGTGCTCCTGCCCACAATTTTGGTTTGTTGTCAAGTTGGTCTCAAACAACATTAATATGTCTTGAATTTAACTTTTCATGAACTGGAGGAACCCTGTCAATATTTTCATTTCCACTATTTTTTATTATATTACTGATAAATGCAATGCTTTAGCAACTTATTTGCGCATTGCTGCCAACAATTAGGCTTAAGTATGGAATAGTTTGTCAACCAGAAAATCATGAATAATGTTTTCTTTTAAAAAATTAAATCTGAGTCCTACTTGCTCAGGTGTAAGTAGATGAAAAACTTACTTGCGTTGTGTCAAATTTTAGGGGTGAAATCCCCACATTTAGGAGCAGTCTTGAGACCTCCATTATGGTGCTTAAATGAAGCTCCTCCACTCACTTTAACATACAGTTCCTCGGCACCAAAATGTCTAGATGGCTAGTACGTACCTGAATACAAATACAGTGCCTCTGTTAAGATATATCAATATTTTCTCGGTTTAGCATTTGAATAAAACTCCAAATATTTTTAACATTTATTCGTAATTACCAGGACAAGATTACCAATACTCTTCTTCAAATTAAACACAAGACAACAAGTTAAGTAACTTATCGAAACAGGTCTGTTTTCAGACAACTTCCAAGCAGCTACAATTGGACAAACTATGTACCAAGATCACAGAGACCATTTTTTGGTGTGTTTAAAATACAAACCAATCCAATGAAACATTCTAGATATGTTGATAAAGCAAAGTGCACTAATGACATATACTTTTTCTTTGATCATATAAAAATTAAGGCCCAACCATGTGACCGCTAAAGGCTAAGTTACTAGCATAGCATAATGCTTTGACTGTTATTTGCCTTTTTTCCAACCTAAGGCTTATTGGCACAATGCATAAGCAGTTTTAGGAACGGCACCCGCCAAACCTGTTCATGCTTACGACAAACACGAGTTGTTAGAACCAGGGCTCCCAACCAATCCACACTCTGGCAAGCACGTTCGCGTCCGTAGCTTGGTCGAGTAGACAGTCCACCTGTTTTTCCACGGACAGACCCGAGGACGGTTCCCTTGCACGGATGTTGTACTCCGGTGTCCCCAAAGCGACCGACTGCATTCCCTGGAAAGCCGGGTCCTTTTCAAAGCCCAGTTTTAGCTCCTCACTGTCAATAAGGAAACATGTCACCAAGCAGGGAATTTAAAGGGTAAAACAATTTATGTGTATTAAACAATAAAAATTGACAGTAATTGACACCACACTAAAAAAAATTGATAGGCACTTGTTTAAACAATTCAAATCAATACATTGAGATTTAATGATCATACCTGGTTATAGCAGCAGGATTTGCACCCTCTAGTTTTTGTCTTGCGAAGTTCACCCTCTGTAAAGGATACCAGTTGATTTCTTTGGTATCCACGCTCTCCTTCCATGTACCTCCTTTCTTCAATTGCTTCAATTCAAAGTTCTGATAAAGAACAAACATGTACAGATTAGCGGTCGGCCAATATATGGACTTTTTTCCAACACCGATACATCAACATCAACAAAAAAAGGCCGATAAATGGATTTTGATTAGGCATCTGTGTGGGCAACTGTGGACCCAGTGGAGTAGACCCTGCTGCAGCTTGAAGGCAGGCTGCTACAGGAAGCTTTAGGTTTGCCTGTTTTGTAAATTGAGTGGGGCAAATAAGTATTTAGTCAACCACTAATTGTGCAAGTTCTCCCACTTGAAAATATTAGAGAGGTCTGTAATTGTCAACATGGGTAAACCTCAACCATGAGAGACAGAATGTGGGGAAAAAAACAACAACCAGAAAATCACATAGTTTGATTTTTAAAGAATTTATTTGCAAATCATGGTGGAAAATAAGTATTTAGTCAATACCAAAAGTTCAACTCAATACTTTGTTATGTACCCTTTGTTGGCAATAGCGGAGGCCAAACGTTTTCTGTAACTCTTCACAAGCTTTTCACACACTGTTGCTGGTATTTTTGGCCCATTCCTCCATGCAGATCTCCTCTAGAGCAGTGATGTATTGCGGCTATCATTGGGCAACAAGGACTTTCAACTCCCTCCACAGATTTTCTATGGGGTTGAGATCTGGAGACTGGCTAGGCGACTCCAGGGCCTTGAAATGCTCCTTACGAATCCACTCCTTTGTTGCCCTGGTTGTGTGTTTGGGATCATTGTCATGCTAAAAGACCTAGCCACGTCTCATCTTCAATGCCCTTGCTGATGGAAGGAGATTTTCACTCAAAATCTCTCGATACATGGCCCCATTTATTCTTCCCTTTACACAGATCACTCGTCCGGGTCCCTTTGCAGAAAAACAGCCCCAAAGCATGATGTTTCCACCCCCATACTTCACATTGGGTATGGTGTTCTTCGGGTACAATTCAGTATTCTTTCTCCTCCAAACACGAGAACCTGTGTTTCTACCAAAAAGTTCTATTTTGGTTTTATCTGACCATAACACTTTCTTCCAGTCCTCTTCTGGATCCTTCAAATGCTCTCTGGCGAACCGCAGACGGGCCTGGACGTGTACTTTCTTCAGCAGGGGGACACGTCTGGCAGTGCAGGATTTGAGTCCTTGGCGGCGCATTGTGTTACTGATAGTAGCCTTTGTTACTGTGGTCCCAGATCTCTGTAGGTCATTCACTAGGTCCCCCCATGTGGTTCAGGGATTTTTGCTCACCGTTCTTGTTATCATTTGACGCCATGTGTGAGATCTTGCTTGCACCCCCAGATCGAGGGTCTTGTATGTCTTCCATTTTCTAATAATTGCTCCCACTGTTGATTTCTTTACACCAAGCATTTTACCTATTGCAGATTACGTCTTCCCAGTGAGGTTCAGGTCTACAATTTTCTTTCTGGTGTGTCCTTCGACAGCTCTTTGGTCTTGGCCATAGTGGAGTTTGGAGTGTGACTGACTAAGTTTGCGGACAGGTGTCTTTTATACCAATAAAAAGTTAAAACAGGTGGCATTAATACGGTAACAAGTGGAGCCTCGTTAGACCTCATTAGAAGAAGTTAAACCTCTTTGACAGCCAGAAATCTTGCTTGTTTGTAGGTGACCAAATGCTTAATTTTCACTCTAATTTGGAAATAAATTCTTTAAAAATAAAACTGTCATGGTTAAGGTTTACCCATGTTGACAATTACAGGCCTCTCTTATCTTTTCAAGTAGGAGAACTTGCACAATTGGTGGTTGACTAAATACTTATTTGCCCCACTGTATATATATTTTTTATCTTTCATGAGAAAATATGCAATGTTGCTTTAGCCTTTTAAGGTATTTACGGAGTGATTATTACACTCTAAATGTAACTTGCATTGTTAGCGTAGCATTCGCGTTAGCCTTAGCTTTAGCATGGCGAGCATCCTCTTCACTTGTTAACATCTCTTTGTGACGTCCTAGTGGGTTTATTGATTTGAAAATAATGTACAGTTCTTGCTGAGTGTGCATAATCATAAAAAGAAGTGCTGCGTTTGTTAGTTTGGGGAACAGTGGGAGCAATTATTAGAAAATGGAAAACAAACAAGACCACTGATAATCTCTCTCGATCTGCGGCTCCACGCAAGATCTCACCCTGTGGGGTCAAAATGATAACAAGAACAGTGAGCAAAAATCCCAGAATCACTTGGAGGGACCTCGTGAATCACCTGGGGAGAGCTGGGACCTAAGTAACAAAGGCTACGATCAATAACACACCCCGCCACCAAGGAATCAAATCCAGCAGTGCCAGACGTGTCCCCATGTTTAAGCCAGTATATGTTCAGGACCCGTCTGAAATTTGCGAGAGAGCATTTGTACAACCCCTAGCAAAAAGTATGGATAATATTAATAATAATAATAATAATAAAAATAATAAAAGTAATATTAATTTAGAAAAAAAAATCTCTTCGGCATATACATTTGTAACACTTTAAAATACTCATAATACTCATTTGCAAATGATGGAGCCACTGTATAATTGTTTTTTTTCCTTCATGCGATGGGTTTGAAAATCAATTTAGTATCCTTGATATCCAGTTTAAGGTACTGAATTACTGAATTATACTACAACCCCGAGCAAAAAGTATGGAATCACCAGTCTCGGACGAGCACTCACTCAGACATTTTATTATGTAGAACTCAGATAAAAAGCTTGAAAAAATCATGAATTAGTTCAAAAGTGCAACTGCTTGGCATTTAGAAACACTAAGAGGAATTGTGGTGGTCAGTAAATGCTGCTTTTATAGAGCAAGTGAAGGAAAAATAAATGTAGAATCACTCCATTCTGAAGAGAAAAATATGGAATCACTCCATTTTGAGTAGAAAATACAGACACACCCAGTCAATTTCCTTTCCCTAATAAAAACAGTGCAGTTATCACACCTTGGAGGGCTGCTGGACCAAGTGGATTCAAAAGAATCATGGCTCCAAAAGAGAGATGTCTCTTGAGACCAAGTAGAGGATTTTCAAACTTCTTGAAGAAGGTAACGCTACACGTATGGTTGCCAAAGATGTGGGCTGTTCACAGTCAGCTGTATCAAAAATCTGGACCAAGTACAAACAGCATGGCAAGGTTTTTAAAGTTAAGCGTACGGGTAGACCGAGGAAGACATCCAAACGTCATGACAAACAACTAAAGGCCATATGTCTTGAAAACATAAGATGTATGACAAGACAGATGAAGAAGAAAGGGGAGGAAGCTGGAGTCAAGGTATGTGACAGAACTGTGTAAAATTGCCTAAAGGAAATGGGATTTTCATACAGGAAAGCTAAAAGGAAACCATCATTGACACTTAAACAGAAAAGAACAAGATTGCAATGGAGAGGCAATCATGGACTGTGAAAGACTGGATGAAGGTTATTTTCAGTGATGAGTCAAGAATCTGCATTGGACAAGGTGGTGATGCTGGATCTTTTGTTTGGTGCCATTCCAGTGAGATTTACAAATATGACTTCCTGAAGAAAACATAAAAATTCCCTCTTTCCTTGATGATATGGGGCTGCATGTCAGGCAAAGGCACTGGGGAGATGGCTGTCGTTAATTCTTCAATTAATTGTACAAGTTTACATTTAAATTTTTGACAGCTTTCTTATCCCTTCAATTGAAAATATATTTGGGGATAATGCAATCATTTTCCACAGTGACAATTCATCATGCCACAGAGCTAACACTGTTAAAGCATTCCTTGGAAAAAGACTCATCAGGTCAATGCCATGGCCTGCAAACAGCCCAGATCTCAACCTTATTTAAACCTGTGGTGGAAATTGAAAAAAATGGTCCACAGCAAGCCTCAGACACATTGCCCTGGAAACAAAGAGTGGCTTCGTGAGAAGCATTTCAAGGTCCTGGAGTGGCCTAGCCGGTCTCCAGATTTCAATTCCATACAAAATCTTTGGAGGGAGTTGAAAGTCTATGTTGCCCAACAACAGTCCCAAAACATCATACCTGCAACAGTGTGTGAAAACATTTGAAGACTTACATAAAAAAACATTTTGACCTCTTGTCATTGCCAACAAAGGGAATATAACAAAGTATTGAGATGAACTTTTGTTCTTGACCAAATACTTATTTTCCACCATAATTTGCAAATTCTTTAAAAATCAGACAAAGTGATTTTCTGGATTTTACCCCTCATTCTGTCTCTCAGTTGAGGTATACCTATGAGGAAAATTACAGGCTTCTCTAATCTTTTGAAGTGTGAGCCCTTGCACAATTGGTGGCTGACTAAATACTTTTTTGCCCCACTATATAACGGCCTCAAATATCGGTTTACAAAATCAGCTGAAATGGTTTTTTTTTTCTTATTTCTGAATCGGCATTTGAAAATCTAATATCGGTTGACCTCTATTACAGATTAAACAGACGAACCACACATTTTCAGTGGTTAGCGCATACCTTCCAGTCTAGTGACGGTTCCTTGACAAACACATCCATGGTGTTGAGCAGCAGGTCCGGCTCGTTTCTGTATGCTCGGAGAGAGTGCACCATGACACTCTGGATCAAACCAGACTCCTTCAGTGGTTGCATCAGATTCACAAACTGTCTGGTCAGCCGGAAAGGCATGAGCTCAGGGACTGCAAGGAACTGGAAGAGGCGTCACATGGAAGCTAAATGATTTTTGTTCATTTTAAATGCTGCTTATCCTCAATTATTTTGTTAATAGGGATTTCCCCAATCCGAGCACAAGATCGGAAATTGGGCCAAGTCAGGTCATTATTAGAATATCGGAATCGGGTGAAAAAGTTCAGGTTTTCAAAATGTATTTATTTATTCTTATTTTTATTGACTGATTGGCTGCCATTTATGGCGATAGATGTCCAATCTATTGTGAAACATGATCACGAGTTGCTCCCTAGTTCAAATAAATTTTATGTTTATCGCTGACAATGGCAGTTGAGTTAAGGCCTACAAGCAACAAAATAATCCAGAAGTATAACGATTAGGGATGTCTCCGATCCAATCACGTGATCGGAAATCAGGCCCGAGCACATCATTTTTGGATTGGAATCAGGTGTAAAAGACTGAGTTGACGACACAACTCTACTTGTTAACTATCATCTTTGAAACCGAATCGGTGACAAATGTAAAATATGTCCTCGCACCTGTGTGGCTGACCCAAACGCGTGACCAAAGTCAATGCCAATCATGCCTCCTGTTTCTGTGTTAATCATGAAGTTGGAGAGATGGCGGTCCCCGATGCCGAGCACCCAATGGCTAATGCACAGTAACGCGTGAGAGCTGATGAAGTGTGAGCGCAGGGAGAGAAAGGCCTCGGGACTGTTGCACATCTTTAGGAAAGCTCTCCTAACAATTGGAGAAAAATAAGATCTGGTATTTGACTTCATATATATTCCTCAACAATCAAAGCAGGTATGAAACTTACTTGAGAAGATCTGCAGGCACGCACTGCAGAACTTTGGAAAAGGTGTTGATGGCATCGGCGCGTTTTGCTTTTCTGGCAAGGAAGAGACATTGTGCGGTCAATAATAACGTTTTGCGGTTTATTAAAACGCGAATGTTCTTAAAACTCACCTGTAAGCTAGGGGATAAAGTTTCATGATATGCTCGCCTGGTTTTGTGGAAAAGGTGGACATCCATTTACTGTAGATGGCACAACAGCTGAAAAACAAATGATTGTTTATTAAATACTGTTTTTAATGGCGACCGGACGGAATATACACTGTTTATGGAACATATAGAATTCAGTTTTAGACTACTTCTCTGTATAGAGTTTCTCCTCTTCTGTCATCGTGGTGTACAGAAACTCCTTCAAGGTACACGTGTTTTCCATCCATTCAATTAGTCCAATTCTGTACGGAAGAAATATGTCATTTTCATTTCAATGATCCAATAAACAGTGATACAGTAACCACATGATACCTCGTATTGATGGGAATCACTTGGTATGTGCGGAGCTGCAGGCCTCTGCGAGCGCAAGAGGCATCGTGACTCAGCAAAATGTTCATGACGGTAAAAAGCTGCTCAATGCGCTGATCCTGTCTAAGGTCCTCGCCGCCCTTCACCAGGAATGGGTGGTCACGCTCGTCGTCGCCACGGATGATCAGACGTTTGGGACGGCGAATGGAAGACATTACCTTTACCTGAAGTAGGGGTGTGACAGTATATCAAAATATATCAGCTCCAATAGACATTGTTCCACAGCTTCCTGAAGGGGGCCGGGCCAGGCAGAGCGTCCTGGCAGCTTTCACTGTGATAAACTGACACACGTTGCGTTCTAACGCGGGTTGTAAGTGGAAACGGGACAAAGGTTTTGGTGCATTAAAGCAGGCAGGAGTGTTGCAAGAGTGATTTGTTTGAGGATTCAAGGTAATTATTATATAAATTAGCACCATGCATGTACTTTGTGTACATGTTGTGAAAAAAATGAATGGGTAAATATTAGCGTAACTTAAGGTACTTCAACTATTTAAAAATAAATGATAACTGCCCGTTTTTTTGCTTTTAACCAAGAACCAAGACTGTTTTACATTCACATCTGTAGAACTACCGGGATTTAAACATTTATTTACAAGAATTTTCAACTTAAAAAGCTCTTTGTTTTGTAATGGCCACCATGTTGGATTTTGTAATCATGCACAACAGCGTAACTTTACATTCAAATAATCAGCTAATTCTCAGCCAATTGCCCGTTTTTTGGCAAAAACTTGTAATTTAGCTTTTAGTAATTTAGTAATTTTTGCGTCCATACAAAAAATAAATAGATAAATAAACAGCATTTACATGTACATGTATAAGTTGCTATTTTGGGCAAAAAATTATATACCGGGTATGTTAAATATTGCTATTGCTCCTAAAAATATAGGTGATTATCTCTGCATTTGGTGATTTTTATGCATCTAGCGTAAAATCTGAAAATTTTCTAGCCATTTTAAGTTTTGGTATACTCATATAAAAAATAATTAATCGAGATTTTATTTGGGAACGACTTTGAATTTTTGGATGCAGTTGCTCATGGAGACTCATATTAGAGCCGGGCGGTATACCAAAAATTTACCATTACCAAAATTCACCACGATGACCGACGTAATTTTGACCATGTCGGTAAATATGGTAATTTAATAAAACACCAAAATATAGTCTTTTCATCCCACTTTGACTCTGTGTTTTTCGTCTATGTTCATTCCCCTTTAAGAAAGCAGTCAGTGTGCTTATCTATGAAGTCACGTGGTTATCAGGAAATCAAACAAACAGAAGCCAGGTAGGCTAACGCTAGCGGCCAACGCTACAAGCAAACGTGATGGAGTCGGGCTTAAGGGAGCTTCGCCAAAACTTTAACCCGACATTAAGTAGACTCTTGGCAGCCTCCAGACGGGCTTTCCCCCGCTGTCCTCTCTGGTTCTCACGATTTCAGGAGAGGGTGCTTTCATTGCTTTTTACTGGTAGCCAGGCCACAGGCTAACGCTAGCGGCTAACGCTACTAATGAATGTGATGGAGTCGGATAGCGGCTCTAACCTTGTCGAAACAGCTGAACTAAATGAGGGGATAGGGCACGGACTGCATCTAGCAATCAGAATGTCGCGTTGTTTTGTATCTCTGTGTGTCTGATTTCTCTGATAGTTTTTATGATGGTCAAGCATTCAGCATAAATTATAATCCAACTGTGAAGCCTATAATATGATATAGCCTATAATATGCTTGCTTAATTCTGTGTCATTACTGCCATCATAAAATCCAAGATAGCTTTAATATGGTTGTTTCTGTGTGGGGGGTGCATGTATTTAAAAAAAATCTATAGAACATTTTTTAAAAATTCATATTTTATTCTTTGCACAAATGATGCTGATAAAATTAGAGGACAGCATTGCACTATTTCCGCCATGTACATATTTCTGTCTAAGTAAGCTATAATTATGCACTTATAGCTCTACAGCATATATTTTTCTATTTATTTATTTATCTAATACATATATTTATACTGGAGTGCCACGTCCAATTTCTTTGTTCACAATGTTCTGTTGTTGACAATGACAATAAAGACCTATTCTATTCTATTCTATTCTAAAATGCTCTGGGAAGAAAAAAAACCTGAAACCTTGAAGTTAACACTTGTGCTGAGTAATTATGTCACAGTGATAAGTTGTCTGTTTCAAGTGTACTGTTCAAGCTGTAAGTCATTTGTGTTACAATGACATGTTTGCACAGTATTGATTTTTATAATGTTGTACATTGTTCAAGTCATACAAGCTGTTATAAATGTTCATACTTGAATTCTTATTGTTTACAAGAAATTTCATATACTTAATGTTTAGACTGCATGTATAGCTATTAAATTGAAAGCTGGTAAATAAATCAACGAGAAACGGTCAATTCGTATTTCATGCATTGATTTAGATTTTCAAATTATATAACAGTCCGCTTGGGCGAATTTATCGTAATTTATCGTTATCGAGGTAAATCTGCTCAATTTACCGTGATACGTACTTAAGGCTATATCGCCCAGCCCTAACTCATACAGTGGGGCAAATAAGTATTTAGTAAACCACTAATTGTGCAAGTTCTCCCACTTGAAATTTTTAGAGAGGCCTGCAATTGTCAACATGGGTAAACCTCAACCATGAGAGACAGAATGTGGAAAAAAAAAAACAGAAAATCACATTGTTTGATTTTTAAAGAATTTATTTGCAAATCATGGTGGAAAATAAGTATTTGGTCAATTCCAAAAGTTCATCTCAATACTTTGTTATGTACCCTTTGTTGGCAATAACGGAGGCCAAACGTTTTCTGTAACTCTTCACAAGCTTTTCCCACACTGTTGCTGGTATTTTGGCCCATTCCTCCATGCAGATCTCCTCTAGAGCAGTGATGTTTTGGGGCTGTCGTTGGACAACACAAACTTTCAACTCCCTCCACAGATTTTCTATGGGGTTGAGATCTGGAGACTGGCTAGGCCACTCCAGGACCTTGAAATGCTTCTTATGAAGCCACTCCTTTGTTGTCCTGGCTGTATGTTTGGGATCATTGTCATGCTGAAAGACCCAGCCACGTCTCATCTTCAATGCCCTTGCTGATGGAAGATTTTCACTCAAAATCTCTCAATACATGGACCCATTTATTCTTTCCTTTACACAGATCAGTCGTCCTGGTCCCTTTGCAGAAAAACAGCCCCAAAGCATGATGTTTCTACCCCCATGCTTCACAGTGGGTATGGTGATCTTCGGATGCAATTCAGTATTCTTTCTCCTCCAAACACGAGAACCTGTGTTTCTACCAAAAAGTTTTATTTTGGTTTCATCTGACCATAACAGATTCTCCCAGTCCTCTTCTGGATCATCCAAATGCTCTCTAGCTAACCGCTGACAGGCCTGGACGTGTATTGGCTTCAGCAGGGGGACACGTCTGGCAGTGCAGGATTTGAGTCCCTGGCGGCGCATTGTGTAACTGATAGTAGCCTTTGTTACTTTGGTCCCAGCTCTCTGTAGGTCATTCACTAGGTCCCCTCGTGTGGTTCTGGGATTTTTGCTCACCGTTCTTGTTATCATTTTGACGCCATGGGGTGAGATCTTGCATGGAGCCCCAGATCGAGGGAGATTATCAGTGGTCTTTTATGTCTTTCATTTTCTAATAATTGCTCCCACAGTTGATTTCTTTACACCAAGCGTTTTACCTATTGCAGATTCAGTCTTCCCAGCCTGGTGCAGGTCTACAATTTTGTTTCTGGTGTCCTTCAACAGCTCTTTGGTCTTGGCCATAGTGGAGTTTGGAGTGTGACTGACTGAGGGTTGTGGACAGGTGTCTTTTATACCGATAATGAGTTAAAACAGGTGCCATTATTAGAGGTAACAAGTGGAGCCTCGTTAGACCTCGTTAGAAGAAGTTAGACCTCTTTGACAGCCAGAAATCTTGTTTGTTTTAGGTGACCAAATACTTATTTTCCACTCTAATTTAGAAATAATTTTTAAAAAAAATCAAACAATGTGATTTTCTGTTCCCCCCACATTCTTTTTTTTTTTTTTTTTTTTTTTAAACCTGTCCTGTTCAGCTGTTTGACAAAGAGAATGGAAGTCTAAGTGCCCGGATTCTGAACAGTTTTAATGTTTCACATGGAGAGTCTGACATACTCCCATTGTGATCATTCAAAATACCTTTTTATTATGACAAAGCAGCGAACAGGAAGGGATTATGGGGGGACAGAAGAAAAGAAATACAAGAGAAGAAAGAAAAGAAACACATACACAAACAACAAGAAATACATTGAACATCTAAACTAGTTACTAATATGCTGGTGCTATCGTCAGCGAGCTGTATTTCCGGTTTACACCATGTGGGGGCCAATTGGCCAGTGAAAGAGGAGAATGGGGGTGGGGGTGTCTATAAGACTATAAGCTAAGTGATTGAAAGGGGTAGAGTGTACACAAATCAGTTCTGTGATCTAGAACCCAGTAATCGTGTGAATCTCTTATGAGTGTAAGCCCGTTGGCGACCAACCCTACGCCGCCGCATCGCCAATCCCGGCACCGGAACCCCCAACCCGAGCATGCCCTACCACATCCAGCAGCACGCAAGCCCCACCGGGCGCGCGACAGCCACGCAGACGGGCGGAGAAACCGCGCGGGCGCCAACCCAGGGCCACGGGCCACATTCTGTCTCTCATGGTTGAGGTTTACCCATGTTGACAATGACAGGCCTCTCTAATCTTTTCAAGTAGGAGAACTTGCACAATTGGTGGTTGACTAAATACTTATTTGCCCCACTGTATATATGTATATATATATATATATCATATATCATAAGATCATCGTTATTATGAGCCTTGAATCGCGTTTCGTATCATGAGGTGCCCAGATGTTCCCACCCCTAACCTGAAGTGCAAATTCTAATATACGTAATAATTATGGAACTTTCGGTCAACTGGTTACTAAATTGTAAAAACTGTTCGAACATTCAGCCAAATGGATCGCACTAAATTCTACAGGTCGGCCAATATATCGGGCCGATATATGGACTTTTTTCCAACATTGGTCATCTGCCAATTGACAACAACAATAACAACAAAAAAGCTGGCAAAAAGGATTTTG
Organism: Corythoichthys intestinalis; assembly: GCF_030265065.1. Taxonomy (NCBI): domain Eukaryota; kingdom Metazoa; phylum Chordata; class Actinopteri; order Syngnathiformes; family Syngnathidae; genus Corythoichthys; species Corythoichthys intestinalis. Next base: position 27,918,740 of record NC_080414.1, on the reverse strand, counting down.
ATCAAGCATCTGTGAGGGCAACTGTGGGCGCCGGTGACTGAAGGTAGGACCCCAGAAGGACCCTGCAGCAGCTTGAAGGCAGGGTCCTACAGGAAGCTTGCTTGTTTTGTAAACATTGCAAGATTTTTTTTATCTTGCAGGAGAGAATATGCAATGTTGCTTTACCCTTTTAAGGTGCTTACTGAGTGATGCTTACACTCTAAATGTATCTCGTAGCGTTAGCATAGCATTTGTGTTAGCATTAGCTTTAGCATGGCGAGCATCCTCTTAAACTTGCACTTGTTTACATCTTGTCGTAACATCCTGTAGCCTATACTACGAACCGAGTTCAACCTCCCCAGAAGTAATCCAGTTTACCATCGGGTAACCGGAGTTGACAAAACCTGGTTGTCTAGTTTGTGGTCAATCGGTACTACGACGCTGATTATGAGGTTGATTAGTCGAACCTGTGTCAACCCAGTCAGAGTTACTGCGCGTTCACATAAAAGGGGGCGGTGACCAGAGTCAAACACTACTTGTGACGATGGCACGGGCACCTTACTTCACGGAGGAGGAATGCGCGATGATCATGCGGAATTATGAGGAATTAAAATCCACCTTCACCGCGAAATCCAACACCGCTTCGGCGAGTAGAGCGCAACGGGTGTGTTGACAGCGAATTTACAGATCGTGTGATTTGTGAATGCGTCAATATGCCAGTTTACTTATGTCCATGAAAAGAAATAAAGCCTGCTGTCAGGACAATAAAATAAGATTTGGTACATTAACAGTAAGAAATAATTGTCACGCATCACCACACGAAACAGGATGATTGTATGTTTAGTCCCCTTGATTGTACGAATACGTATGTTCTTTTTGTTAGATTGGCCCTAAAAAATCCAGGCCGACCCGACCCGAGTCCGATCAATAAACTTGATTTGCAGGCCCGAGCCCGACAAAAAAAAAAAATTATGTTAGATTTGTGAGGACTCAGGAGAAGAAGGAAATGCGGGGATGCCATGCGTTGTTGCGTAAATAAAAGCCCGTCTTTTGTAACGATTTTTCACAGTTAAACAAGACTGTAAGATGCATATTCAATAAACATTTATATCTTTTATATTTGTGCGTCTGTCCTATCAGTGGATTTGACATTTAATTTAATCTCCTCCAGTTGGCAGAAAAAAACGCAAGTTTTCTCAATGTTTAAATAGTCTACATATTTCTATGATTATTATAAATGCATCAATTTGAAGCGTTTCCATACCCCACTCCGAATCGCACGGCATACAGTGTTCTTACGCAGATATTCAGCATCACCGATGGAATACATATACTGTCCCTGGCGAAAGAGCGCACGGACAGGCACACACAATCTGCGCGGTTGTGAGGGCCTGACTTGGCGGGTTACATTAGTGACGTCTGCCTAGATCAGTTGGCACAGGTAAAGAATTCCCTCAGCTGAAAATCTATCTTTCATGGAGAACATCTTCCGGGTACGCCAGCGGATTCTGGCGGTCCCGAAATACCCGTGCCCTCCGGAGAGAGCCCCTCACAATCCGCGCGCCAATGTCGTATGGGTCGTCCAAGTACGCTGTCATTGTCAGGAGGACACGTCCGCGGAGGAGTGCTGTTTAAATAGAGCGTGGTTAATTGGAATCCTGATGTTAAGCAAGATCCAACTCTGACACGACCAGGTTTGGCGTGTGGCGTGTGTTGCCATGGCAACACTTCTCGGTTCCAACATATCCACCTTTCGTAGTCTCGCATAGCCGCGAACTTACGTCGCACGTGATAAAGTTACTCTCGAAGTTACCCTGCTAAACCAGAAAACCGGCTTCGTAGTATAGGCCACTGGTGGGATTAATTATTTGAAAATAATGTACTGTTCTTGCTGAGTGTGTATAATCATAAAAAGAAGAGCTGCGTTCATTGGTTTGGTAGCATTAGACTGAATTAATCCTTTAAGTCTCAGGTCATCATTGTAAATCTGAAGCCGTTGAAGCAATTTTTAAAAAAATTGCCTTTCATAATCTATGTGCTTTAAAAAAAGTATTTCGGCCTTAAAATCGGCTTTGGATATCGGCAATCGTCTGAATTTTTTTTAGATATCGGTATCGCCATTTGATAATCCCACATCGGTCGATCGGTCGACCTCTACTAAATTCAAATGTCATTTTCTTTTGAACAGGATTCATGCGGTCTCGGCCTCTGGAAAAAGTTCTTATTAATATTATTATATTTTAACATGCAGTATTGTAGTCTCGCTTTTTTAATGCTTATTAAAGAAAATTTAAATTGACTCAAATTTAGCAAATAAATATCTGATTTTAATAAATGCAAATTTGCAGATTATTCATTTTAATCATCATCCAATGTGACTTTTCTTCTACATTTCAACAAAAACTGATGAGTTGTGCTACTTACCCTCTCATCAAATCCAGAAATCTTGGCGTGGTATTCTGGCAAAGGTTTGGATCTGCCATCATATTGACCTAGAAGAGGAACAAAAGTCAGAGAAAATGATGCAACACCAGAAAAACAACTTTTAAGTGAAAGAATTTTTTTTTTTTTGTCAAAAAAAAAAAAAGACTACAAATTTGACACTGCGTTCCACAACTTTTGTCAGTTTTGACCTCAAAAGCTGACCTGGGATCTCCAGCTCATTTCTGAATGGGTCTGGCTGAAATGCACTCAGCCAGGGTGAGTATTCCTTCAGATTCCCAGGTTCCTTCGATACTTTCTTCATGGACGCTGCCAAATCTTCCACCTTTTTTATAAAGCTTTGGTCTCTTCTCTTCTTAAACAGCTCACTGCCTTTACTTCCAAGCAAATCCTCCACTTTTTTAGCAAATTCCTGTGGCGAAATAGCAACAACATCATTTCTGGTGCACTTTTAGAAACGTTAATAATCTCCTCTAGATATAATTCCTCTCCTTTATTGCATCCATCCCACATACAAAATAATTGAGGAAGTTTGAAAAAATACAAACTTTGATAAATCTCTTGCGAAACATCCCGTGACCATCTTTATTGTTATCCCCGAGTAAGGAGTACAATTCGTTGTACATGTGCTCCATTTTCTTGTTGTCAAAGCCCTTCTTTTCCAATTGGTTTTTCACATTTTCCCACCAATCCTGCAGGCACAAAATGACCAAAGAAAACAACGATAAGTCGGAAATCTTATTGAATTGTGGCTCAAAATCATTACCCTAAAAATCATATCAGGATTTGTCAGCTGTTGCAGCGCATCCATAAAGTTCTTCGCAGCTCCTCCTTTATCAAGCATGCTATTCATCCTGTAATACAAATATACATCATATTTATTGTAAGAACAACTTATCTGATGAATACAGTGAATGTCACCTCTTAACGAATTCCTGCTGTCGATGTCCAGTAGCCGATTCCTCAAAGTGATAACTTTCACTACTGATCATTAAAGCGTAAACCAGAGCTTGAGGGTAACATTCTGCTATCTGCTCGATGCAGTGCTGCACAGCCACAGCTTGAGGTTTGTCCAATAGAGCCACCATCTGACTAATCCAACCAATCAGCATCCAGCAGGGGACCGATGCCATCTACATACAAACAAATGAAACTCAACGTGGACGTGTGCTTACATTTTTGCAAAATAACTTTTTGTCTGTCACAGCTATAAGATTGACAATACATCCAAAAGGTGATATATCGTGTTACTTTGTAGCCAGAAAGGTTATCGATATGCCCCCACCAAGAATCGACAGTGATCCCTCGCTACTTCGCTCTTCAAACTTTGCGCCCTCAGTCCATCGCGTTTTTTTTCTTTTTTCTTTTTCAATTAAAAAAAAAAAAAAATCCAGATGAGCTCTTCCCGAGCCCATTGCGGAGTCTCTCTCCTTTCCTCCCTCTCCCTGCTCTTTGTTGGTCAGCCAGTGAGTTGTACGATGATTGACAGCAGTTTATGTTTGAACTTGCCAGAGATGTGAACTTCAAAGCGGCGCATGCGTCAATCATTGTTTTACTTGTTAAACAGTTGCTGTGGCAACTCATTGTGTGTAAGTGAGTGGCTTGAGCAGATTTGAGTGGACTCACTCAATGAAGCATTTAATAAAGCCAAGCATTTTTCTGCTTTATTCTTGTTTAAAAATAATTCGCTGGGAGAGTAAAATGTTTAAAATTTATCATAATTAAAACATTTAAAGTGCTAAATAACCATTCATTAAAATTATATATATATAGTTTTTTAGGTTGTTACCAAAATTAAAATAGTCATCTCACTGGCTGCCATTAATGTTGTGGACATCAGATGAATTTTTATTGGATTGGATGTCTAGCGCCATGAATACCATATTGGCCCGAATATAGGACCGTGTTTTTTTGCATTAAAATAAGACTGAAAAAGAGGGGGTCGTCTTACATTCGCGGTCTAGACATAATACCCATTCAAGACGTTAGATGGCGCCAGATATCATTGAAGCGATGTTCTGTCATAACAGATCTCAGCTACTCTCCCCATTCACGACGCTAGATGGCGCCAGATATCATTGAAGCAATGTTCTGTCATGACAGATCTCAGCTACTCTCAAGTTTAACCAGTTTGCATTGTTTTATTTCAATGTTTTTCCTTATTCAGATTTGTTTCAAGACTACAGTTAGGCTTCTCTTTGATGGTTAATGCAGTTATTGCAATTTTGTTGTTTTATCTCAATAGATTGGTTTATTTACATTTCAAAAACCAGAAGCCATTCATTTACAAATGTGATTGCACTTTAGTTTACATATTTAAATGTTCAGATATTGAGATTTGAATGAGGCAAAATAACATGATTTTTCTCTCAAATAAATTGTTATAATCTTTTGTTTCAGATGTACTTTAATTATTTTCTGTGTAAAAATTAATTTGGTGTTCAAAAAGTCTTTTTTCAAACTTGAGTCTTGAAAAAGAGGGGGTCGTCTTATAATCAGGGTCGTCTTATATTCGGGCCAATACGGTACCATTAATTTTCTGTTCATTTTAGTGTATTTTCAAATTACTTCCTGTTTATTTTGAGACAGGTCCTATTCGTTTGGGGACATTCTTGAGTCACTTCCTGCTCAGTAACCCAAAATCAACAGGAAGTGACCCGTAAATGCCCCAAAATCAACAGGAAGTGACGGCGTGACTGCCTAAAAATCAGCTGGAACTGTCCTGTAAAGGCCCCAAAGGAAAGGGAAGTGACCGGAAATCAACAGCAAATTACCTGAAATGCCCCAAAACTAACGCATTGCCTAGCATTTGCTGCCACTGACGGCCATAAGCGTCCAATCCGTTGAAAGTGGGAGGGATGGCAGTAGACGAGCCGATTATCGGTTTCAAGGTATACCGTGGTATGAAAACATTCAAGGTTTCAAAACCGCAAAAATTTTTCGTCATACCGTCCCTACGGTATTAGCTATTTTTTATGTTCCAAAAATTCATGGAGAAATCCCTCGCTTGCAGCTGCAAGGCTCCACCCTCCCCCACCAGTTGTTGCTCAGAGTCAGTGAGTCAGCTATGCTATACGATGGCTGGAGGAGGTGAAACTCCTGAACTTTTTCCCCCATCGAAGAAAACAAAATCAGTGGTATGGGAATACTTCGGCAACAGAAAAGTTACAGACTGCAGCGGCTTAGAGGAGGAGGTCCAACCGACATTTAAAACACGTTTGCGGAGGGTGGCTGCCGAGGAGGCAATACCTCCAATATGATTTCGAATTTATACAAAACTAATGCTTAATAAACACTTTCATGAACGTTTCCCACCAGCTACGAGACTTAACTCCAGCATGTTTAGTGTGTCTAGCGGTGGTAAAACGTGTTTTTTTCTCTCAAGCAACAGTCTTTGTTGAGAAAGAGAGTGTATGTAAACATGATACAAGTCATACACGAGTGCTTTTTATGGAAAATAATTATTTTGTTCTGACTGATGGTAAAAATGTTGAGCTGCATTTATTTTGTTATCTTAACTTAACATTATACTTATGTTCCAATTTGCTGATATGTTTTGACAAAGAAAAATCCAGTTCAATGGAAAAAAGGTTGTGTTTTTTAACCCAGATATCTCAAAGTAACACATTTTAGAGCTATAATTGCAATACCTTGATATTTTGGTTTAAGGTTATCATACCGTCAGAATCGCATACCGGCACATGCCTAGATGGCAGCGAATGAATGAATGTTCATTTGCTTCCACACTCCCAGTTCCAATGGATATGACATCTACTAGTGATAAACTCATTCCAATTCACAGCAAAATAACGAAAATAGCTTGTCTTTTTTTGTTTATTTTTGTACTGTAAAATATCTTAGAACCATATTGTGACTCATGTACCGATAATTGTTGTATTGCCGTGTCGTGAGATTGTTATCGTTAGCCTTGTATCACAAATCATATTGTTAGGTACCCAGAGGTTTTGTCATTAATAAGAATGATCTACTATAGCATAAAAAATGTCTTACCTGATTTCATACATTTTTAGAGGTCTACAACACTTAAAACTTCCAAAATGAATGTCATAATATGCTACAAATCCAGTCACACAAACCTTGTTTGTCATCAAGTCCAATGTCTCAGAAGGATACAACTCAATGATCTGAAGTAGACGAGGGAACTTGAGCCGCGCGTCCTCAGAGTTCATCACAAGGGCTTTCAACATGCTTTCCACGACATAAACTGGCAGTGTCAAGAGGTCTGGAAATTGATTTTCTGCAAGAAATTCATTGAATAGTTTGCAACATGGGAAAAGTATTAATTAAGAACCAGAGGTTGGTAGTAGCGCGTTACATTTACTCCATTATGTCAACTTGAGTAACCCTGTGAGAAAAATGTACTTCCTAGATTAGTTTTACCACACCATACTTTTTACTTCTACTTGAGTATATTTGTGAAGAAACAATACTCTTACTCATCTACTGTGGGCTACACTCGTTACAATTGTTCTTCTTTATTCTTGCCAGAGATGCAGACAAAGGCTGTCACAGTTTCACCAATGAGACATAGCAACTATCACAACATGATTCCGTTATACCAATCAGAGGTAACAATGTTTTTTCTCCACCAGAGGGCACTCATGCTTTTTTAGACGGGTGATGTTTCATAGATGAATTGAATAGAGTCATATTCATATAAAAATTGAATAGATTCATAGATTCAATGAATAGATGAATAGATTAATAGACGTTTCATAGATGGGTGATGTTAGTCTGAATTTGACGATTTTTGTGTCATCTTTTTGGCCTAGTATGGTCATGTTTTAGGTTAGGGTACAGTATAATAATAAAGATCGATAAGGTTGTGCTGGGAGAAAAAAAATATACGTCATTAAAAAAAAAATCAGACAATTACAATGTTACTTATTATTTGAGTATTCTTTTCAACAAATACTTTACTCGTACTTGAGTATTTTTTTAGGGTTGCAGCTATCGATCATTTAAGAAATTTATTAATCTATCAACTAGTTAATTTGAATAATTGAGTAATGGGATTAGGAACATTTAGTACATTTCAGAATAAATTTTAGGAGAAAATAAAAAACAAGGCCAGCTAAGAGCGCACTTTCAAAAGAGCATTAAATGCGATTACAAAATAAAATTCCCGAGTGTTTTTTTTTTTTTTTCAAACTATTCAGAATTGTACTTTCATTTCACGAGCAATATATGCATTTACAAAAAATTAAAATACCTGAGCTTAGCCTAAACGGTATAAAAAAAAAAATAGTAGATGACGATCGAAGTAGTACAACAAAAGAACAATTGGCTAACTTGCATAGAAAAAATCCACTAGCTTAAAATGCTATAAAATGCCAACTTTTTTTTTTTTTTTTTTTACAATGCTCTTAACAAATTTTGCACACACATATTCCCACAAAAATAATAAATATACCAAATTACGAATGCATAAACAATCATTTTGGCTTAAACAAAAACTTACATACCCTATGCTGGTCTTAAGAGGGAGCAGCAGGATCTAGCCATGTTAGATGAGTTATTTCACTGTTGCCACTAGAGGGCAGTGTATCCACCCAAATTAATAAAACTAAACGCAAACACTTCCTAAACAAACCATTGAAAGGCAACTCTAACTAAACGAATACTCAAAGCAGCAAAATTTGATTCAAAGCTTTTTCGAATTGAATTACTCGAGTTAATCGATTAATTGTTGCAACATTAAAATTTTGTGATGACTGCTCTTACTTGAGTTATATTATTTAGAAAGAACACTACTCTTACTTGAGTAAAAATTTTGGTTACTCTACCCACATCTGTTAACTAAAAACGTTGATTGCCTAAATTCACTATCTTACCTGTGCAACCCTGATCCTCCTGACGCAGCAGTTTGTCACAGAAATCAGCTAAACACATGTATGTTTCCACAATGCTGCTGGTTTCCACACAATCCCCTTTATAAGTCTGCAACTCCTCATCAGCCTTTCTGGTGGCATCACGCATTAGTGTCAGTGCTCGCAACTGTAATCCCTCTTCTACTTCCTGGAGGGATAATATCATTGAAAATCTTAATGTACAGAAACCAAATGAAAAAGGTACAATGTCAACAAAAAAATTAGTGTACCTTCAGATCTTGAATAGGCCAAGCACTTTGTGAAAGTCTGACAACTTTCTCTGCTTTGTCCGCTTCAATAGTTTCCAGAACTGAAGGACTTCTGCGTACAGCCATGGCCAAGATGTTGAAAGATGTTCCTTGAAGGATCTTTTGATGTCTATACACTTCAGGACTTTGGCAGTCAACCTCAATGTCCTCTGCAGGATTTTTTTAAACACAAAAATATGGTGTTGTTCAATTTACTAAAGGTTTATACACTGAATAGGTTATCAAAACACGTGAGGAACTATCATCACATTATTAATTGAGTGTGTGAGAATATATCGAAACGTGTAGCTATTTTAAACCTTTTATTTTGAAAATATTAGGGGAAGCTCTATCCCTAAAAATTGAGCTGTGCCCCACTTACCCAAAAGTGGGACAGTCTTCAACATGATACTGACTTGCTCCAAAGGACCCTGAGTTTGGCTTCGTTTATGGCTGTAACGACTAAAACTGTGGACCCACGGCAGCAGCCATTTTTTGTTTGTTTTGGCATCTTTGTGAAGTTCTTTCATCAGTTTGGTGGCCACAGAAAAGTTATTCTGAAAGCAAAATAGGTTATATTTAGGGCCATAATGTGGCGGCTAACTGTCATTTTGGTCACCTGTTTCCTGGCGCTATCAGCCATGTGCAGCTTCATGTTGAACTTGCAATTGTTAACTAAAGTGTTAACGTCTTCTGCTGCGTCTTCATCATCCAAATCCATGCTGTTGGTGTCTGGATGGCTTTGAAGCTTTTGTCTGATTTTGTCCAGGAAGAAACATCTGGGAAGGCGATATATAAAAGGAGGGGTTTGATTTAATCTTATGAAATAATAATAAGCATTCTTTTTTTTTTTTCCTCACCGAGATGTAATTATATCATCCCAGATGTTCACCGGATCCATTTTAGCATCAGGATATCGCTCAGTCCATGTACTGATGAGTTGCTTGAGGGATCTCACAGACACTGAAGCATGATTCACAATGAATATTATGCATATTCAAGATTCAAAGACTTCATTAGAGAGACAGACTAAGTCTACTACCTCAAGTAAACATCACCCACGGTTTAAATTCAATCATAAAAAGGTCCATTCTGTGTAATTACACACCTTAATCTCAATTAAGTCATATGAAGTAACATTTCCATTTTTCGCTAAGAATTGTTTATCTTTCCTTAACAGAACCAGGAAGTCCTCTCCTCACCTTCTCCTTTGATAAACTGCAGGAAGTCCTGGATTTCAGTCAAGGCCTGAACAGACTGCAGAATGGTAAGACGACTTTGAGTCAGCAGTGTGTCGACGCTTGAGTAACTCTGGATGGAAGAGACTGTAGTTAAAACCAAAATCATGAGATGCGGTTCAATCATCTATCATTTAATTAGCATACCTCCACAAAAAGCTGCATGGCAGAGTTGGTGTAGTACTTAGCACGATCATAGTCCTCTTGCAGGATGTAAAGTAAGCCGAGTTCTTGGCTGTAATGACTCTCCAGTAGCTTTTTACGCTCCTCCACCTTCATGGCTTGGTCTATGAAGCCGAGAAGACTTTGGTCTTGCTCACCTAACTGCAGAAGCTTTAGCATGCTTCGGATCATGTGCGGTAGGTACATTTCCTAAAATCAAACAAACAAGACTAGACATTTAAGATGACAACTCACTAATTCTCATTAGCACTGCTTGTACATTAACCTTGCCCTCGCATACCCTGATCTGTCCTGTCTTCCCTCTCCAAGTTTTATCTGTTAGTCAGTGTATCCTCTCCTCATATGGTCTCCCCTTGGTAAAGTAAGTCATATTGAGCTTGCAATGCTACTGAGAGCTAACATAAACGCATTTTAAAATGAAATCGTATAATATCAACTTCAGTCTTTCATTATCAGTTTTGGGCCGATAGGCATATGCTTTTTGGCAATGTGCACTTGAGGCAAAAACTGATCTTTGCATTATTTTGATTTCAACAATAATATAGTGGCACAACATAGGCACTTTTAGTGGCACAACATAGGCACTTTTACCTTTAACTTCAGTTGAAGTTATTCTCTTATTTTTCACAGAATGTTTATATGGAAAACCTTGAAGTTGTTACATTTATCATTAGTAAAGCATCCAGTGGGGCAGTGTTGTTTTCGTCAACAGTGACGATAACGAAAATATTTCGTCGAGGAACAATTTTTTCATAATGATGTCACGATGACAAGCTAAAAATGTGGCTTGGGGGACTAGAACATAATGAGACAAATGCCAGTTTCTGTCTGACGAGACGAAAATGTGGCATAGCTTTTGCCATGTTCACAATGTGAGACATTTTCATATTGTACGTAGAGTACGTCAGCTTGCATCATAGCAGTATTTAGGTCGTGTCACTCATGTGAGATGTGCTAAGCCTCTCCCTCATTCTCCTCACCGGAGTTGTGCCTAAAGCTAGGATGAGCACCATCTTGCTTGTTTGGAAACACTGAGATTTGTTTTCTTGTTTTGGCAAGAGAGAATATGCAATACTGCTTTAGCCTTTAAAGGTCTGTGCTGCACTGCTGAGTGATCATCAATTGCAAAATGTAACTCCTAGCGTTAGCTTAGCATTCACGTTAGCATTAGCTTCAAAATGGCAAGCGTCCTTTTAAGCACTGGCCAGTCTAAAGGACAGCTACTTGGCTTTTCTGGTCAGTAGGTCTAGTTGAGAGCCAGTTGGCGAAATTGCAATTACTGTAGCTATTAGCCCTCTACAGCTGTTTTGTTTGGTAAATGAGCAATTACTGGGAAATACTGGATGCCTGCAACTTCTGGCTAGACTCTAAGAATAGCAACAACAACAAAAATCCAGACTTCTAAGTGTTTGGACAACATTTTTTTTTTACATACAGCTCGTGGTTTCAATGTGGGTTAAATGATAATAATGTATTGCTTTTCCTGCTGAGTGTGTATAAGTTGGCATTACAATATGTGCTCGTCCGTCTATGTTCATTCAAAATTGTTGGAAACCTTGATTTTTGGACAAAAACCCTTAAATATTACAGACGAAAACATTATGAGCAACTTGACTAAAACTAGACAAAACTTGTATGAGATTTCGTCAACTAAAACTAGACAAAACAAACACATTTTGAAATGACTAAAATATGACTAGGACTACTAGTAAGGCTAAGTTCATACAACAGGTCTTAATGCACAATTCCGATTGTTTGTCATATCTGTTTTTTGGCGTGCCGGTTCAGAGTGCCTTTGTGCATTGAGCCCGTTCAAATGTCACGCATGCGCAATATTTCGCAGTCCAAGATGTGCTGAGCAAACTGACCTGCATGTGCAGAAGGATTAAAACAAATGACTACACATGCTGGCTCAACGTCATTCAAGGGTGATCAATCATATTTTGATTTCCAAAAAGGGGACACAAATAACAGCCATTATAATAATGGCTAAATCCCTAAATTACAGATACCCTTACATTGGACCAGTGCTTCTCAATTATTATCAGTTACAATTCACTTACCTTGTAGAGAGGCTCTAGCCACATGTTCTCAAGGCTGGATGGGCTATTTTCATTGATGTAAAACGTGGAACAGTACTGAAGAGATTTCCATTCAGTTAAATGATTATAGGCTTCCATTGCAGCTATTTCCCAAAAGTCCTTCTCAGACTCGGTGGGCTCGCCATCAGTCCAGTCTTTTGTGTTAAGAGCCTGGCAGTGTTAGAAACAAAACACAGAAAATTAGTTAAATGAGTGATGATGTAGTATTTCAACACAAAGGGCTCACATACCTCATCGTAGAGCTTTGCAGCTTCTGCAAAGTCAGTGCTGGCTTCAGCTTGAAGAGCAGCACTGGTGATTGGCTTAGTCCCAACTTTACCGGCAAAGATGCCACGTACGACATCATAATCCTCCAAATCTCTGTAAAGCCTGTGGCACAAAGATTGTAGTTGTCTGTAATTGCCTGTGATTTTAGTATTATGCTAAAGACTTTTGATACCTTGCAAGGTGAACCCATTTTTTGGTATCTGGAGGGATTTCTTTGCGCCCCCGTGACCTTTTGGCAGGAGGTTCATCCTGGATGCCAACGTGCAGCAGACCTTCTTCCAGTAGTAGGACCCCTGATGGCTGCTGGAGACTTGCAAGGCATGTGGAGCTGATGAGCGATGGATCAATATGCAGCAGGTCTTTATGCCGATAGCACATGTCCTTTCAAGGCAAAACGATTTGAAGAATTACGCTTTAAATTTTATAGCCACAAGATGCTGCTACAAAGAATATGAAAAGACAGACATCAAATTGTTTTAATATTACTTTCAAGGCATCGAGCCAAAAGGGGAAAGAATTGGATTGACTCTTTCTCTGCCGTTGACGATGATAGAAGTTCAATCAGGAACATACAAACTGTGGCTCTTTTAATCGCTTTGGTGATAATCTAAAATAATTTGTCACTAGATAGACATCCAATCCATTTGTGCTGCAAATGGATAGGACGTCGTCACAGTAAATGAGTTAAATACAACAATTTTAAAGGTATATCGTCCATCCCTTTGTGTACATGCGTGCCAAAACATACCTGCACACATGCTATAAATGGTAGGAAGCAGAGTGTACTCTTGTCAAGGAATTTATTCAAAGTGCAACGAAGGTCCTCTTTGATTTCAATCGCTTGCTGCCTGGGTTTCTGTGTTTCCATTTCTTGAAGGATGCCGGTAAACAGTGAACTGAACAGTTGTTTGGCCAGAATTGGATCCCTCTAAAAGGCATGCAAGAAAGTCACAATTCATCAAAGTATTGGATGCTGAGAGTAAAATAATGGTAGGATTACCTGTGCAACCGCTTGAAGGGGAGCAATAAGGCTACTGTATGGGATTTGGACATCTGGAAAGTCTCCCACTCTGTAGTTGCGATACAGAGTCACCTGAGCCTCCTTTCGCAGTCTTTGGTCAGCTTTTTGCTCCTGCAGACCACATAAAATGACTGAATATGTATTAACCAGGGGTTAATTTGTGCCAAATCCTACCGAAACAAGGTCCGGCACGTCTTAGATTTTGGCCTCCCTGTGTTCCGGGACTAATTTGGGCAGATCCAGCACCTCTCATGTATAGAAAATAATAATAATATAAAAACTAGGCCTGTCAACAATAACGCGTTAACAACCATGATTAATCTGGAAATATTAACGCATAAAAAAAATAATAACGCAATTTACCGCTCACACTAAGATTGGCCACAGCTGCCTCCCGTAGTCCCACACGCTGATGTTTACATTCTCCGCGTGGCAATGCAGGACAAAATGCAAGGCACGATGAGTGAGGATGATGACGAAATTCCGTTTTAAAAAGCTGCCTAATGCAAACCTGGATAAAACCAAAGTTGTGTGCACATACTGCTGTGATGAACTGTCCTTCGATTGAAGCTCAACCAGCCTAAAGTACCACCTTCGGACAAAGCATATCTTCGCTAGTGTTAGCAATAACGCTGACACTGCGGGAATAAGCCGCAGTCATCAAGCTACACTGGCAGAGTGCGGACTCTGACTTGCCAACAAAAAGAAACCAAGTAGGTTGACTACTGCTATTGCTACATGGGTAGCCAGAGACTGTAGAGTGTAGACCCATTAACTTTGTCGAAGACGAGGGCCTTGAAAATCCAATGACAACAAACAACAACAACCAATGACAAACCACTAGACAGGTACAAGGCAGTACCAGCATGGACTCATGTCCACTACAGTGGTGGTCTGCGCACAATAGTGCCCACAGTAAGCTGGCCCACCTCGCAAAAAAAGTATTTGGTCACACCTGCCACAACCGTTTCTTGCGAGAGACTGTTTTCCTTGACAGGGCACATTGTTCAAAAGAAAAGGTCTGAGCAGTTGATTAAAAAAAAAATAAATAAGAGTATGGCTGACTAAAGCAGTGTTTCTAAACACCTTTACACACAGTTTAGTGTAATGTTTTTCAGTTAAGTGTGTGAAAATTGACTTTTTTGTTGTTGTTGTTATATCTCACACAGCTTTCAGGCCATTTAGTGTAAAACTGCAGATGCTGCATTTATTTGTGTGAAATGTTGAATTTAACAGACAAGTTGTTAACACATTTTTTGAAACACTAGCTATTGTTACTGTATTGTGCTTGTCTGCTCTTTAAATTGGCAGTTAATTTTGGGTAATATGCCAAACGGTACTTGAGCCACATTGTTAGTCTGAGGCACTTTAATCTGTTAAAACGCTTTGCTGTATAATACAGACAATTTATTTATTTATTTTTTTTATACGAGTTGAGTTGTTAAATAAAATTTTAAAACTATTTGGTTAATTATTAATTCATTCACACATCATACATTTCATCTTAAAACAAATTTTAAGTCAATTATAGTATTTTCCTAAATTTTTTTTCCCTGAAGAGCAACTTTATTCATCCCGAGGGAAATGTGATTAATCATGATTAATCACACAATTGACATACGATAAACTAGATTAAATTTTTTAATCGTTTGACAGCACTAATAAAACCATTTTTAAAAATGTATAGTAACAACCCCGAATGGGGGGAAAGAAGGAGAGGAGTCTTTGATGGCTTTCTCCAGTTTGTGGCAACAATAAGAAAACAATAAACAAAACAACAGCTGACTGTCGCCACATTCGACCACTAACTTTTGCTTCTCGCCTGTCTCCCCCTCGCTTCCTGCTACCTCACTGCTCTCCAGTCCCTGCGTCTCTTAAAGGGACCGTGCATAGTTACGGACATTACAGTATAAAATAAAATAACAATATGCATAAATTCATTTACAGAACAAATACCAAGAATTGCATGCTGTTTGTAAAAATTTAACGTCATTTGAAAGAGTCAGAGATTTGTTGATGCACTGAAAAGCTAGACCAACAAATCACACCCCTGACATAAAAAAATAAATAACTTGTGGCAAAATTTGCGGCATCTAGGGGGGCAAGCAGCCAGGATTAAACATTGTTTCAACATGCCAAAAAGACAGTTGGATTAAACATCTTTTTTCAAAAAGAAGGAAGATGGTTCAAAACGAATCAGAAAAGCAACAACCGGCGATGAAGGCAGCTGCAGCGATCATGCTAACGGGCAGAACACCAGGTGCAGTAGGAGGCTAGCGCCGCAGCAGCTAGCAAAGTTCACAGACAGCCAGCCAAACTGAGGCAGGAGGCTGCTACCGTGGCAGCAGCTAGTCAGGATAAGCACCACCCGGAGAGGGGGCCAGCGGTCTGCCAGGTGGACCACCAACAGCCGGAGCAACAGGCCAGTACCCTAATGTTCAGGTTTGGGCTGCACAATTTGTAAGGCGGTGGGAACTCTGGGGCCAGAGAAGACAGGGGGAAAGAAACTCGCGAAACAATGGGTTTGTTTTATTTATTGTTATCTCAGATTTAAAAAAAAAAAAAAAAGTTTTCAAGTTACACTGTACGCTACTGTAAGTCCCACCTGTGGATATGTGGGCAATTGCCCGTGCTCTGCAGAGTATAGCCTAAATAATTGTAAATTGTTGTCATAACATTTATACAATGGCTATTATCTGAAATGGAGGCTTGTAAGTCCCATAGCATGGCAAGTGGGCATTTGAGTGTTGCTTTTCAGCACAATTTTCGTATGTTCCGGGACCTGTGCCCGTCTTGTCATCCCTGCACTGTCATATGTACTTTGCGTTCCGGCACCTTATGATTTACAAATTAAGCACTGGTATTAACCCCCTGAGTCCTATGATTACGATCGAGCACACCAGAGTGCGCTCACGCTCTTGGGACGGACGGCTCATGCGTTATTTGATTATTATGGTGGGTTTTTTTTTTTTTGGCCTCATCTAAATACATAAAGTCGGGAGCCTGCATTTGTGGTGTTTGTAGATCATATTTGACACTTCGTACATTCCAAAATGTTTTTGAGTGTATTACCTTCAGACGTTTTTGTTTTTGGATTTCTTTTTGTGCAAAAATCAGGCTTTCATCCTGGTTCTTGAGAAATCTGCGTCTCAATTGAAGGATTTTCTTACGGTTCTCATTCTCTGCTGTTGAAAAGACACACAATAGCTTATTTTTCTTCAATGTCCATCTGGGGCATACAAAGCTAGCATTTGAAAGTTCATCAAAATATTTGAAAACTGCAGAGCCAAAGTTTACTGACCATTTGCCTTACTGTCCACTTCGTCTGTTGACGCAGTGAGGCGGCGTTGACCAAAGCCTTCTCCAACTGCTCGCCATCCTCGATTTTCCCTTAATGCTTTCTTTTCAAACACAATCAAGGAGGACAGTGACTCGGACACTGTATAGTCAGCAAATGAGTCCACACTGCTGCCAGTAAGCCAGTTATATGCTGTGTGTCGACCTGTCGAGATAATCAAAGGATAGTTGACCTTTTCGCCCAAAACTTTTACCAGCTAGTAGTATCAAGATATGTACTAAATATACACATTTTTACAAAGTCAGACTATTTGGAGTACCTGCTGTTTGAGTTTGGGTAAACTGAAGTGAGGTTTGAGTTGCTCGAAGCTTCCCTTTCATATCTCCTGATTGGGACTGTGACACGCTCTCAGGATTTTGGGAGCTTTGTGTTTCAATAAACATTGGAGTCATCACCGTATTCCTGAAGCGCCAGTTAGAATCAATCAAATAATCCTATTGGGAAGAAGAGTAACAGTTCCAAGATAAGTCCAATGCAGGACCAAATTGTCCAACTTACAGTGGGGAGAACAAGTATTTGATACACTGCCAATGGGTCTTCCCATTGGCAGTGTATCAAATACTTGTTCTCCCCACTGTAAATCGGTGAGACAAAACCTACCTGGAAGGTGCATTCCGAAAGAGGATACTCAAAGATGTTTCGTTTGAAATCAGGACTCTGACTGGTCATTTCCAACAGCAGATTGGTAGCCAAGCTTAAGAAGCATCTCTCGATTTGGCATGTATACAATGAATTAAGCACGGTCATCATTCGCTCTAGAGTTGTCTTTGGAAGTCGCTTCTCCTGACTCCAGAAATTACGGACATACAGCCTGAAATGAGGGTAAAAGATGGAATAGTATGATGAAAACTAAAGATACACGATAATATCGGCTGCCGATAATTATCGGCCGATAATGGCAATTATGACGTCACACAGATAATAAAAAAAATCAACCGATAATGCAATCCGATAATTATATACTTGATTTAGCCTCCAAATGTGCGCAACCAAGCAGTTTTCTCCACTTCTTCACTGCCGCCTGTTCAACCCCTCCCCTCTCTGAAGCCCCTGTGGGAGGAGGGGTTTAGGAGTACGGCGTCATAGAGGAGGCGGTGTTACACATCAGTATTGAGGCGCTCTCACTAGCGTGCGTTTCCCGTGTGTGAAATGAAATAAACGACGCTCTTGCCATCTACAAAACAGTTCCTCAAGGCCTAAAGAAAGCGTCCTCATTGAACACCACTAGCACTAACCCAGCAGCCATTTAAAACTGCATCACAATGATTTTTGGAACGAATATGCTGCTGCTAGCACGAATGCTAAAGCTATTGTTAACAAATAAACTATAAAGGAAGCTACGGGGCTTGTGACGATACAGAGACGCTGCGGTCCTCCCGGAGTCGGGGTGTTTGGGAATGCAGCCCAAAGCGAGTGGTAAACTCCCATCTATGGCTAAACACCTCACGAGATCGATAGTTGACAAGTAGCTGTCTTCCGACGGAGCCCGCCGGTCCGGCAGGCCGCCACCCCGCCCTAGGCGGTTAGAGCATGAGAGCAGAGCCATGCACCGAATGCGCCGCAGCGAGCTGGCCGGGGCGGGCGGGTATACGGTACGAACTTTGCTGCCGCCGCCACTCCGGTTCAAGACAGAGGCCTGGCGCGGGTGCTAATTTGGCAGCCGGGCGGACTGAAGGGCACAGGCGGGAGGAAATTCCCGAAATGACCCGATAGCCAAACCCCTGGATGAAAAAATAATGCAGTTTATACGACCACGATTCTTCGTGAAAGACATGTCGATCACATCAGTTTTACCACGGACATTTACACAGGTGATGTCAACAAACCATGTTTATCATGACGGCACAGTGGTTAGTTGATAATTGTAACATGCACCAAACGACACAAAGAAGACATCCAGTCAGTAATGCATTCAGTACGCTTTAAATTTATGACGTCTTAATCAGATCGTTCTTCTTAAATCTAGTCAAATAATTTTCCCCATCTTGTTTGAGTGTTGAAGACTAGTTGAATGCGCCAGATTATTCCACTTACTTGAACTAAATATTGCAATTTGTTCTTATTAAGCCCAAACATCTAAAAAAATAAGGTCATTTTTCACCTAAATCAAGAAAAAATTGCTTTCAAATAATGTTTTGAACCATACATATTCTTGAATAAAGAACATATCTGACAAGTTTAAAAAATTTTTTTTTTTTTAGGATTATATATAATAATTTATTGCTTAAAATAAGGCTGTTAATCTTATTTTCAGCTGGCCATTTTTCTTCAAGAAATCTGAGTGAAATATACTTGAAGTGCTGGCAGTTAATTTAACTTATTTCCAATAGATTTACACTGAAAACAAGGGACTTTAACTAGTCTTAAGGAGCTGTGTTTTTGCTGTGTAGTAATGTTATACTTTAGGAATGGCATACTTTTAAAGCCATTTTTGTGCAACTTATGTATTTACTCTGTAAGTAATTGTTGCCAAAAGTTTACCATTACACAATGTCAGACAATCTGTCTTTATTTAGATGTTGGAATTTACTACTACTACTACTTGTTCACATTTGATGTTGAAAAAAAAAAAAGAGCAATATTATTTTTGCACAGCAATATTTTCTCTTGTGTATACTTTAAAATTTTACATAAATCTTTAATAAAATTATCGGCTTGACATTATCGGTTATCGGTTGGAACGAGGAGGAAATTATCGGTTATCGGTATCGGCTGAAAAATGCATTATCGTGCATCACTAATGAAAACAATATGGTTTTTGGATAGTAATACGCCGAGACATCTTCTCTGAATTAAGAGTATTGCAGTATAAAAGAAAGACTCATTTTAGACTAGAGTGGTACCTCTAAATACAAATTTAATTCGTTCCAGGGCGTGGTTTGTAAGTCGAAACGGTCATATGGAGCTGGATTTTCCCATAAGAACACATTATTATTCGATTAATTCGTTCCACGCCCCAAAAACCTACGCTAAATCCTTAATAAATACTGCAGGTACAATTACAAATACCAATTACACATAGCAAAAAAATAAATTATATATACAAATCAGAATAATAATAATGATTAGGATTGTCCGATATTAGCGGGTAGCCGATAATATCAGGCAATAAAAGCATTTTAAAATGAATCAGACAATATCGACATCAGTTTTTTATTATCTGTTTTAGGCCAATCTGCATATGGCAGTGCTGTCATGTCTATTCAGTGCCTGCCTGTGTTTCTGGTGTCTGGTGACCCCCCCCCATGGTGTATACCTTGTTTATTTATGACTATGTTATTGACACAATTTTTTGTTGTTTTTAATAGGATAAGTGCTCTTGTCAAGAGAAAGATGGCCACAGAAATGCAAAAACTTTACTCCAGCGTCTGACTTCTCTTTAGAACCTGATTTGTTCGCTATCTGTTGATTTGTGTAATCTTCCGCCCCCCAAACACACACACACACACACACACACACACACACACACACACACACACACACACACACACACACACACACACACACACACACACACACACATTGAGGACAGAATAAGTGCCTTTTTGGCATTTTGTACTCACACTTCATCCCCAAAAATTATGTTTGCATTATTTTGATTCCAACACTAAATACAGTGGTGCAATATAGGCACTTTTTCCATAATTTCAGTTGAAGTTCTTATTTTTCACATAATATTAATTTTGAAAACCTTGAAGGTTGTACATTTACAATTATTAAAGCATCCAATGGGGCATTACAGTATAGTCAACCGTAATATGTTAAGGCCATGACCGCACATATCGGTATTGGTTTGATCTCGGTATCGGATGTTTGGAGTTGGACAATATCGGGATATTGGTTAAAAAGTCATTATCGGGCAACTGTAATAATAATAAAAATGTAAGGAATCGGGTTCTAATGTAATGGTTGTGTTTTGCATGCTGTTCCTGAACGCATCATGTGACTGACAAAGTGAGAGAGGTGCGGAAGAGTGGAAGTTTTACTTTCTCTTTTAATGCTGTTGTTGATGTCGGCTACGGCGGACAGTAGTATTGTGTTGCACAAGTTATGAAGTTAATGATTAAAAAACCCTGACGAAGCTGGTGACTTCCTTGCCGATGTTAAAATAATAATAAATTGGAAATTAAAAAGTGCTTTTATTATCACCTTAATTTATAGAGACTGGTGAACGGAGCGCAGAGGAGACAGCGGGTGGGTTAGAAGAGGATACATCTGCTTGAGGACTGTCAAGATTATAGAAATATTGCCGTATTGTCAAGCCAGTCAACCCACACGCACACTACGCTCATACCTTCTATCATTTCTGTCTTAATTTCAATGGTTAGTGTCACCTTTTTCCTTTGTTCACCACTTGCACTAATCTTTCTGGGACATGAAAATCCACCGTGTGTCCCTCTTGCGCGAAAACAACGAAATTGCGACACTGTCATAAATCGTAGTATGTCGAGACAAATGACAAGTCAAATTTTACGTCGGATGTCGAAAGGATCGTATGTCAATGCGATCGTATGTCAAGATACGACTGTGTGTGAATACTTTGGCAGGAATTTGTGTTAAAATGAAGACCACAATCAATCCACAATTGGAGAAGTCTGGCCTTAACAGTGTCTTTTGAATGATTAGTTGATTTAGTACTTACTGAAGGCCCTGGTTCTCCTCAGACAATCCTTGAAGTAGCGCGTCTTTTGCTGTATTCAAAACTTCCAGCGATATGTTGTCAGACATGCTCTCTTCATCACTGGATGGAACAACAATGTCAAGCCAGTCAAGCGTCAAAATAACCCAAATCCCAATTTTTATTGATGTCAATACCATTTCTGTTTGGTAGTTTCTTATAGCTTCTAAACAAAACAAAACAAAAAAAAAAAGGTTTTTGTGGAAAAATGTGAAATTATGCTTCCTTGGGTAAAATTAAATCAAGTGTACATCCCTATTATGACAAACATTTTTAACAATCTACTGAAGGTAAATGTTATAATGCTTACTTGTAGTTGTCCTGGATCCACATGAGGATGTCATACATTTTCTCTCGGCACACCGGTGATGGGTGGGAGACAAACGCTGTCACAGCTCCAAGGAACTCCTGAAGTTGAGGCGGAGTCAGGCGAGCAAGAATTTTGTGAATGATTTCCAGACACACTCTCTGCACTGCTTCATCCCTGAATGCGTAGAAGAACAATAATAAAATAATAAAGAAGGAAAGATAATACTACACAGGGATAAGGATAAAGTCATCTGGAAAAGTGAAATGATAGCATAGTAATAATAATGGCAAAGTATCACAACAATTACATTATAAGATTGAACTACATGGAATCTTTTGGTAAGTTAAAAAAAAAAAAACTTTGTGATGCTTACCTATGGCTCAAAATCTGAATAAATCCTGTGGTCTTAAGCTGCAAAAAAATATCCGGGATGACATCAGCACGACTCAACACGCACTCCAAACAGTTCATTTTTAGTAGGCCGTGCATTTTTGGCAGCTGGTAGAACACAGGATTGACAAACCTGCAAAAGCCAAAGAGGAAAGCATGCCACAACCGTACTGTAATACAGACATTTTTTTACCAAGGTGTATTCAAAGTAGTGGTGGGAAGGAACCTCTGAGAACCGCACAACACAATTTGCGATATAAGGCTCACGATAACAATGATCAACAATGAACAATGATATTTTTATCCTTCTGCTGTGAACTGGAATGAGCTTATCACTAGTAGACGTCCAATCCGTTTAAAGTGGAAGATTGGCAGCGTATGAAAGAAAACAGATTTGATGCCTTTGGCGGTCAGTGGCAGTCAATGCTAGGCAGTGAGTTAATTTTGGGGCATTTCAGGTCATTTCCTGTCCTGTCACCTGGAAGTCACTCACAGCAGGGGGTGCTGAGGATCCTTTTTTAGTTTTTCCCATCCAAAAACAGCCGTTTCGATCCAAATTTGTCATGCTCGCCCGTTTTCTCCATACAAGGCGTGCACAATGGCAGTACAGATGCATGCTGGATAGTTTAGGTAATACTACTGGGCCACTACAAAGACAGAGTTCTATTTTGCCTACAGTGTGGGTTGGAGTTTTTGTATTGGAAATAAAAGCCCCCGGGTATTGTAATGCATATCCCCGCATCTAGACGAACACATTTGAAAACTAAAAGGGCCAATAAGCCTCTGTTTAACTCCCCCTTTTCACAACACTATAATAAATTGCACACGACTATCCAACAGCGCTCTGCATGGCGGCAGCTCAGTAGCAACAACAAACAAGAATATGGCTAAAATGCAAGCATGTCTTACCTATTTGAAGACAAAAAAAGGACAATCATCTTCACTAGTGTAGACTTCGAATTTTAGAAAATTTCACTATTATTGTAAAGACAAAATTGCAAATTCGTTTTTTTGCCATGTTAACGCCTCCTCTGTCAACAGTTTGTTTTTCCGTTCCAATAGCGCCTTATTCAACATTTAGGGGTGCTACAGCACCCTCAACCCCCCACTTCCCATGCCACTGTTTCCTGTTGATTTTCAGTCACTTCCTGTTAATTTTGGGGCATTTACATGTCACTTCCTGTAAATGAAGTAACCTGTAAATGCCCTAAATTGAACAGGAAGTGACCTGTTAATGGGAAATCTGGCTGTATGTGGCTCTAGTTTCAGTGCCATTGACAGCACTAGAGGTCCAATCCAGTCAAAATCAATAGGACGCCCAGCGGCGTCAATGGCAGCCAGTAAGCTAACAGACTATTTAAATGGACGATTTTGTTGACAACCTGTTGGTTCCTTTATTCAAAATTTTTTGTAAAGGGAACCTCGGACTTAAACACTTGTAGGCTGTAATAAGCCACAATTGTTCTCTTTTGCTCAAGTATGTTATTATAAGCACATAAAATATTGCCATTGATTTAAAAATCTCTAATATTTAGTACATGTTTTTTTTTAATTGAATTTATTGTCATTTGTCATCATCATCATCAACATCATCATCATCATCATCAGCATTGACCTATGGCGGGAGTCATGTTTTTAAGCGCGCAAAGGACGCTCGAGGTGATGACGTAGACTGTCACTCAACAAATACTACTAACCTGTTACTGCAATTCCTTCAACGCGGCGAGACGTCCAACACAGGTGCTCATCGGTTAAAAGTGGCAAGTACTTAGTATTTGTGTTTTTATTGAGTCTTTTATTCCCTTTTCATTGCCTCAAAATGCATGCGTTTCCCTCTCATACTTTTTAGCATTGGGTTTTCTTGTGGTAGCTTTAAAGCAGATTGTTGATCTGTTGACGACATTAGCCACGTAGGATATTTAAACCACCCCTATTTGATATTACTACATTTAAGTATTTTCTTAAGGCATCTTAAGTATTTTCTGTCTGTATGCATCTAAACAAAACAAGCTGAAAGCGCACAGTTGTACGTTGGTTGTCAAATTTGACTCTTGTAGCACGTTTCGCTGGTGTAACACATTTTGGCAGAACACCGTTTTTTTCCCTAGTCTTGTCTCGTCTTTGCTGTTCAGTTCGCTTTTGCTGCTTGTTTCGTGAAATATCGACAGTGCCGTCATGCTCATTAATGTTCCTCTTGAGTTCAAATTGAAAGGTTGAACAGATGATGTTGCTGACTCGCTAGACTCATACTCTGGAAGCCTGGTAGCGTAACCATGTGACTTCACCGCCCTGCGACGTCAACAACAATGGCGACCGCCTAGTTAAACTAATTTTACAAGTTGTATAAAAACGAAAACATCAAGAGGGGTTTCAATATCAAATTATTTTAACTCATAATAATGTTTATCCATAGACTTCACTATTGTTTATCTTTTAAGAACTACAAGTCTTTCTATCCTTGGATCCTTTTAAAACAGTGACTTTTTAAAACGATATATCGATTCTCAGCGGGTAGCATATCGATGGCCTTTTTAGGCAAGAAACTATCGTGATAGATCACCTTTTTGATATATTGTCATGCCCCTAATACAAAGTGATGCTTACCTATCCATGAATGGAGGAAAATGCGTTGAAACTTTGCTCATGCAAATAATGAACTTGTCATTCATCTCTTTTTTCTTCAGGTTTGTGATCTGATTTGCAGCAAGATCGAAAAGTTCTTGGTGATGCTAGGGGAATAATTTGTAAAAGTTACAATGAAATCTTTTTACAACACAAGTTATGAGTATCATTTATGTTAACCTATTTTTCATATTTATATTATAACTGTAATAAAAACCATATTGGGGAAAATCCCATACATTTTCAACGCCAGTCATGTTCTTCAGCATAAGCCCAATGATCTCAGCAGCGGCAGAATAGACTTCTTTATACTTTACAAAAGTAAGGTTGTTGGTGAGGGACTTTATGTACCTGTAAAAGAAATACAGTAGGATCAAAGATGATCAGTCTTTGGTTTACAAAATAAATTATTCACTATTTCCAATTATGCAGGTTTACCTATCATACTGAATCCCACAGGAGGCATCATAAGCAGAGAGGTTGTTGGCTAGGATGATTCCAAGCAATTGAAGTCCAATAGAGTTGTCTTTACTTTCTGGGTCCGTGCCACAGAAGCGCTCATATATCAGACTTAAAACAGACAATAAGTTAAAATATCAGTCATTTTTAAAGTTGCTAAACACTAAAATATTTGCACTACAAAAGGAGTAGAATCCGCAATTGTGCATTTTAAAATGTCTTCAGGACCACCAACCTGTGAGGCACATAGAGGCAGTCTTTCCAGCACTCTACCAGCGTGCGGATGATTTCCAGATTATGACGAAACACAGATCTTTTTTGATGAAAGCTATGCTTCATCAGGAACTCTAACAGCCGATTAGCGAGCACCTCATCCTTGACGTTACCCTGCGAGAAGAAAATATGGTTACAAATGTCACAATGTTCTTGAGCGACCATTTACAATGGTATTATTACAATAAACACAAGTAAAAATAATAAATTATACGACCTTGGGTCTTGCTACGCTTGTCCAAGACAGTACAGTAACCACAATATCCACAACCATAAAATGGATGCCCTCTCCTCCGTTGCTTCCGGATACAACAAGCTGAAGAAGAGGCCCCAGCCAGTGCTTGGCATATGGTCTGAAGACCTGTAGATAATGTTAAAATAATAGATAACATAAAAACGTAAAAAAGAGCAAAATACATGCCATGAATCTTAAATATGTGCCATATTTTTCGCACCATAGGTCGCACCAGCCAAAATATGCACAATGAAGAAGAAACAAAATATATAAGTCGCACCGGAGTAGTGCTGCAAAGATTAATCGATGAACTCGAGTAATTGGATAATTAGATTAGAAAAAAAGATAAGAAATAAATTTTGCTGCTTCGAGTATTCATTTAATTAAAGTGGCATTTTAATGGTTTACTTTGAAAATGATTGCATTTAGTCTTATTGATTTGGGTGGATACAATACCCTCTAGTGGCAAAAGTGAATACGACATAACTCATTTCATATGGCTGAATCAAGCTGCTCACTGTTAACGCCAACAAGTTTTTGTTTTAGCAAATGTTTTTTTAGTGCATTTGAAATTTTGTTTATAGGTATATTTAGCCATTTTTTTGTGGGAATATGTGTTTGAACCATTTGTTCAGAGCTTTGTAAAAAAACAGCATTTTATAGCATTTAAGCTAGCGAACTTTTGCAATGTAAGTTAATTGCTCTTTTGTTGTACTTAGATCCTCTTTTTTTTTTTTTTAATACCATTTGTGGCTCAGCTCAGGTATTTCAATTTTTTTATGTTATTATCCGATTACTCGATTATTTGAACAAAGTAGTTCATTGATTAATCGCTAGTTGCAGCCTTACACCGGAGTATAAGTTGCATTTTCGGAAGAAATTTATTTGATAAAATCCAACACCAGGAACAGACATGTCATCTTGAAAGACAATTTTAAATAAAAATAGAATAGAAAACAACAGGCTGAATAAGTGTTGAGAAGGTGTTAACATATCATAGCTATTAGGAGTCATTCAGATCACTATAGCATATAGAACATGCAAAGAAGTTTACCAAACCACGAGTGTCAAACTCTCTCCAAACTTTCTTCCTGCTGCTCGGTTACTGTTTTTGGCTGCATATTTCACTACTTGCAGCTTTTAATCAGCACAATATGATTTTCTTTTCGGTGCCATTTTGTTCATCCCTTCTCAGTTGCTTTTATAAGTTACCGCTAATGTTGAAACACAGGCCTTGTGCTCCCTCTTGCTAATAATGTGTTAATAATTCCACACACAAGTTGCTCCAGGGTATTAGTAGAAATAGTCGCACTCACGGCCAAACTATGAAAAAAACAAACTGTGATTTATAGTCCAAAAATAAGGTAATCATATCTGATTCAGTAATACCAGTGGTGGATGATCTACTACCTTTTTTTGTTCTTAAGTAAAGGTACAGATGCAGGGAAAAAAATACTTGATAGTACAAGTATCTACGAAAAAAATACTCAAGTTCAAAAGTAGTTGCTTAAAAATTTAGAAGTAAAAAGTAAACATTTTCTCCCGATAAATGTGATATACTGTATATATTTTATAACAATGAGCAGCAGGATAGAAAAAGTAATAAAACTGACTGCACTGTAAATAGGAACTAAACAAGCTAAAAATAAAAGTCCAAAACCTGTTTTAATGGCGTATTGCAATCAACTATCAGGTGCATACTCCCACCTAATGTACAAGAGTTTGCAGCAAATAGCTTATTTTTCTGTTAATTGGTTGTTTTGTGGAATATCCTAGAATGATTTCCTGACCCGTGTATTGATAACCGTTGTATCGCCAGCATTTGAAGGTGTGCTGTTCTCACTGTTGTTTTTTATTGGTCAATGTCTTGTTCACCTCCCTTACCTTGCTTGTACTCTTCGTACGACCTCTAGTGCTTAATAATCATACGGAGATTATTAATTGTGTTCGATGCATGAAAACGAAACTATGAATTCACAATGAGAGGAAAAACAATCAAACAAAAGTAACGTTTAACGCAGGCGACAATTTGAAAAGTAGTGGAGTAAAAAGCACTTCATTTGTCGTCAAGTAAAGTACACATACACAAAAAAAATACTTAAGTACAGTTAAAAAGTATTTTTACTCCGTTACATTCCACCTCTGAGTAATACTGACCATCAGCATAACGCAACAAAATATACCAACTAAGAAATTATGCTACAATGATGAATACAGTGCAATATATAATGTTACATTGAACTCACAAGTCAAGTATACTCTTATTTACCTCCTCTGTGTTGATGATTAGCTTTGAAATGAAAAGCCTTATATTCAGCGGTGTGGCTGTATTAATCAGCTTTCCATGTAGAAATTTCATCCACGGAGGAAGGTCACTAGGCACAATACCCTATTTCATCGACAAAAAGGAGTGCTGTTACAAATGCAGTGCCAGTGCCATTATTTACAATGTTACGTATTGACCTGTTCAATTTTGGGAGTTATGTTGTTCCTTTGCATATGACCGATGAGCGCCGTCATGTTTGCCATACATTCATGCTGATTTAGCTCATCCATTTCCAGGTCTACTGCTGCTTCTGGGGAATAAGGTGCCTCCTCGTTCTGTCACAGGCATAATATACAAACTGGGGAATAAGATCATGTGAAGGATATGAGACAAAAACAACAACAACAACACAACTCACCACTTTTGTTACAGTGCGTTTCTCTTCTGCAGGTTTCTGAGAGCTGTAGGAAAAGCTTTGAACGCCAGTGGAGAAATCAAACTGACTCATCTCTTCGCTCAGACTGCTGTCAGCCATGTAGGACTGGGAGGACAAATATACTGGTGCCTCTTCAGACACCAAAAAAAAAAGCCAAAATCAAATTAAATGCAATGCTAACATTTTGTTGCTATAATACATACATATGTCACTACAAAATAAATACCAGTAATTTTCGGACTATTACACACGACTTTTTTCCTCCTCATTTTGAATCCTGCGGCTTATAGCCCCGTGCGGATTACTTGTTGATTTATTTGGGTTAATAGGTAACACTTTATTTGACAACGGCGACATAAGACTGTCATTAGACCGTCATAATTATGACATGACACTGTCATGAGCATTAATGAATGCTTATGACAGATGTCATTAAGTGTAATACGGCAAATATTGTCGCTAACTCCATTTATGTTGAACTTGGATCTTTTTCAAAAGTGAGATAATTTGCCGGATGACACTAAATGACATTTGTCATAAGCACTGATTAATGCTCATGACAGTGTCATGTCATAATTATTACGGTCTAATGAGAGTCTTATGACACTATTGTCAAAGTGTTTGATAAAGTGTGATCAATATCTTTTGGTGTAAATATCCCATAATACAGTGAGGACAGCTGCGGCTTATAGTCCGGTGTGGTTTATCTAAGAACAAAAGCAGTTTTGTGCAAAATTTGGTGGGTGGCGGTTTATACTTCGAAAATTACAGTACTCTGATACAGTTCAAGTTAAATACCTCCGTTCTCTTCGCTCACTTCTTTTCGTATCATAGTATATTTTTTCTTTCTCTCGAGAGGGACCTGCATTGACAAGCACGTCAAGAATGAAGTGTTGCCTGATATCAGTTTTCTAACAAAAACAACAACAACTACAAAATATTACCTCAATGACAACCGGGAAGTTGTACATCCTTTCAATGTCAATGATATTTTCCAAAATGAATTGGTTCTGGGAAAGTAAAAAAAAAAAAAAAAAAAAAAAAGACAAAGTTGAATACTTATTTGTGATACATGATTGACAAGGACAGCTTTGTTGGATTTGTACAGTTTGACCTCACCTTTTCCGGTTTATCACTGAAGAGGAATCCATTATAAAATTTGAGCTCATTAAAGCTGCAGCTGATGGCAGCGATGGCGCAGTTATATGCAGCACAGTGGAACTGTCTCCTGAGCTCAAGGAACTGAGTCTCGCCAGCCATGTTTTCAGTGAATGTTTCAAAACATGTTCTAAAAAATTGTTGAAAATATTCTTCATTACTTACACAAAAACACTTAATCATGAAAATTTAGGGGTGTTCCTACTTGAGTAATTTCTTAGACAGCTCGTTCCCTTCTGTATTGTCTGCACCACAGAAAGCTGAATTGATGCGTGATTCCTTAGAATAAACTTCCTCTTTGGGTAGCCGGGAGTACAGGAGTTCCATCAGCTTGAAGCAGCCATTCTTCTTTAACAACTGCATCTCAAATGCTGATTCACTTGCCTGAAATTAGGGACACACAGAAGTGGTATCTTCTGACCTCACAGTAAAGCTAAATTTAAGCTGTCAGCTGATTAAACTGTGAATAATGGGCCAAAAAAAAAACATCACTGTACATACATTATCATTAGATATAGTTTCAGCCGAGATAATAGCAGCATGATTAAAAAGAAAAATTCCCAAGTCAAACCTTGGTGAAGCGACTGAGAAGCAAGGCCATGATGTCCTTAACATTTGCCACAAAGAAGTCAATGAGTGCCTTGGTGCTACAGTGACAGGCGAGAGGTAGCAGAACTCTCTCCATCATGCCTTGAAGCACACTGCTTCTTGGCACATCACCCTGCTGGATCACTCCATATACTGTACTCAGCAGCTTTAACTGCCGTTCACTACTTGGCCTGATTGCGCACACACACACACAAAAAAAAAAAACAAATACAGACAAACATTTTGAATGCAGATAAATACAGTGGTACCTCTACATACGAAGTTAATTCGTTCCAGGACCTTGTAAGTCGAAATGGTTATATGTCGAGCAGGATTTTCCCATAAGAATTCATCGTAATTCCATTAATTCGTTCCACAGCCCAAAAACCAGCATTAAATCCTTAATAAATACTGTTGGTACCATTGTAAATGGCAAGTACACATAGCAAAACAAAAAAATTAGAAATAAAAATTGGAATAATAATATTAATAATTCCTGCAATAATGTAATGAACCGGTTTCTAATGTGGCGGATGTGTTTTACGTGCTATACCTGATCTGGCTGATGTGACAGTGAGATCGGTGCGATAGAGATTTTACTTTCTCTTTTAATGTTCTGTTGTTCTTGGTGTCTTCTGCGGCGGACAGTAGGCGTGTTGTGTTGCACAAGTTGTGAGATAAATGATTAAAAACCTGACGAAGCCGGCAATTTTTTTGGCGATGTTACCACAATAATAATTGTCATCTTATAAAGACTGGCGAACGGAGGTGGGAGGAGGACCATCGAGATCGTTGACATTCTACGGCCGTATTGTCAAGCCAGCTCACGGACGCACAAACCAAGCTCATATTTTTCTATCATTTCCATCTCCATGGTAAGCGGCACCTTTTTCCACCACCTGCACTAACCTTATTGGAACCCATGTTGATTTCTCTCAAGAAAATCCGCCGTGCGTCCGTCTTTCGGGAAAAGAAACTGCAGCGCTGTCATAAATTGACGTATTGAGGGCATGTTGTTGGATGTAGAAACAAATGGCGAGTCAAATTTTACGTCAGATGTCGAAGCGATCGCGTGTCGAAGCGATCGTATGTCGAGGTACCATTGTAAATGATAATTCACAGTACAAATAATACACAAATAATACCTTAGCGCCATCGTGTGGCATCTCTGTGTTTCATTAATCTCATGAAACGAACAATAGAAATCAGAATATCCTGACAATATTGTGTTAGTTACCCTTTAAACAAACAATGTAAGTGTATAATATTAAATATTGTAATTATGTATTGTATTTAATATTTATACTCACCGTTTAGCAGTTCTTTGAAAGCATGTTTGAAATTGCTCTTCCATTATATGCTTTTTGTCTCGACAAAGAACTCCAGCCAGTAGTTTGAGTAGAAGTGGGCTCTGAGAAATTTCAAGGGCATCAAGCAACTATAACAGAAAACGGTTTCAATTAAAAAAGGTTTTCAAAGCCAGAAATATACAATTATTGCAAATCTGTGAACTGTCTCTATGCAGTACCTATCATTATAAATAGGGCTATAGCTATCGATTATTTAGGTAATTGATTAATCAATCAATTAGTTAGTTCGAATAATCGAGTGATCGGATTACGAGCATTTAATGCATTGCAGAATAAAGTTTAGGAGATGTAAATCAAAAACTAGTGTTTATGCCTCCAATGACTTTTATTTTGACTTGCTAAGATTGCACTTTCAAAAGAGCAAAATAAAATTTCTTAGTGTTTCTTCAAACAATGTGGAATCGCACTTTCATTTCACAAGGGCAATAAATACATTTACAACTAAATTACAATACCTGAGTTTAGCCTCAAACAGTATATCAAAAATAAACTAATAAAAGAGGATATAAGTACAACAAAAGACAATTGGCTAACTTGCATAGTAAAAGTCCGCTATCTTAAATGCGATAAAATGCCATTTAAAAAAAAAAAAAAATTTTTTTAACAAAGCTCTTAACAAATCGTTCAAACACATATTCCCACAAATCAACTTCTAAAGATACTTATGCTTAAAAAAAAAAAAAAAAAAAAAAAATTATGTTGGTCTTAACAGGGAGTAGCTGGATTTAGCCATGTTAGATGACTTATGGATGGCATATTCACTGTTGCCACTAGAAGGATTAGTTAGTTTGAATAATTGAGTAATCGAATTAGGAACATTTAATGCGTTGCAGAAAAAATTTTAGGAGATGGCTTGCTAAGATTGCCCTTTCAAAAGAGCATTAAATGCAAATACAAAATAAATTCCCAAATGTTTTTTCAATCTATCAAGAATTGCACTTTCATTTCACAAAAGCAATAAATGCATTTAAAAATAAATATATAAAAAAAATAAGATAGGATTGAAGTACAACAAAGGAACGATTGCTAACTTGTATAGCAAAAGTCCGCTACCTTAAATGCTTTTTTTTTTTTTTTTTTTTTTTTAAACAAAGCTTATAACAAATCATTCAAACACATATTCCCACAAAAAAACTGCAAAATATACCGCTAGGCTAAATTACAAATGCATAAAGAATCATATTAGCTCCAACGAAAATGCACAACAGAGTCTTAACAGAGCAGCTGGATCCAGCCATGTTAAATGAGTTAATTAAAAAAAAAATGAGGATTGCAGTACAACAAAAGAACAATTTTAAATTGCAAAGCAAAAGTCCGCTACCTTAAATGTTATAAAATGCTAACTTTGCAAGCTTTTTTCTAATCGAATTACGTGAGTTAATCGATTAATCTTGCAGCATTACACAAACCACGCATTCTCGACAGTACATTGAAGAAAGGTTAAGAAAAAAGTCATTCACATATTTCAACATTTGTGCTCGAAAAAGTGGTTGCAGTCACCTCACTCTGACATATAGCAAGTGATTGTACACCTGCTTTGCATTCTTATGTTATTATCTGGGTATGTCTGATGAAAAATCAACACTCACCTTTCTAATACAGTCCATGTAGTTGTTGCGGTGAAGGGACCCCTTTGCAAATTCATCAGACTCCATAGGAAAGTGGGTGGCCACCATGGATTCAAGTGCTTTCTCCAGCTCAGCCAGTGGCTCCTCCGGAAGGGTTGTAAAGAAAGGCAATACCAGCAGGGCTTGACTCTAGAAAGATGAGAAGAAAATAATAAAATCATAATTGGAATAAGGGACAAAGACTCTGTTTCCAGCATGCATAGTTTTTCCAGTTCTATTCGATAATAAATGTTAAATACAAAGTAACAAAGTAACTAATCACTGCCATGTCACTTTTTGGACATTGAGTAACAAATGGAGTGGTATTAGTGCATTCAGGTCAGGGCAGGAAAAGAAGTGTCATTTCTGCAACGGAATGAAATTTAACATGGAACACTAAATTAAGAAATAATGCACAGTAGACATGCCGGTTACCGGCTTCAAGGTATACCATGGTATGAATATGTCACCGTTTCAAAACCACTAAAATCTTCCGTCATACCGTTCCTGCGGTATTAGCCATCTTTTACAATGGGGCAAATAAGTATTTAGTCAACCACTCATTGTGCAAGTTCCCCCACTTGAAAATATTAAAAGAGGCCTGTAATTGTCAACATGGGTATACCTCAACCATGAGAGACAGAATGTGGGGGAAAAACACCCAGAAAATCACATTGTTTGATTTTTAAAGAATTTATTTGCAAATCATGGTGGAAAATAAGTATTTGGTCAATACCAAAAGTTCTTCTCAATACTTTGTTATGTACCCTTTGCTGGCAATAACGGAGGCCAAACGTTTTCTGTAACTCTTTACAAGCTTTTCACACACTGTTGCTGGTATTTTGGCCCATTCCTCCATACAGATCTCCTCTAGAGCAGTGATGTTTTGGGGCTGTCGTTGGGCAACACGGACTTTCAATTCCCTCCACAGATTTTCTATGGGGTTGAGATCTGGAGAGTGGCTAGGCCACTCCAGGACCTTGAAATGCTTCTTACGAAGCCACTCCTTTGTTGCCCTGGCTGCGTGTTTGGGATCATTGTCATGCTGAAAGACAGCCACTTCTCATCTTCAATGCCCTTGCTGATGGAAGGAGATTTTCACTCAAAATCTCTCGATACATGGCCCCATTCATTCTTTCCTTTACACAGATCAGTTGTCCTGGTCCCTTTGCAGAAAAATAGCCCCAAAGCATGATGTTTCCACCCCCATGCTTCACAGTGGGTATGGTGTTTTTCAGATGCAATTCAGTATTCTTTCTCCTCCAAACACGAGAACCTGTGTTTCCATCAAAAGGTTCTATTTTGGTTTCATCTGACCATAACACATTCTCCCAGTCCTCTTCTGGATCATCCAAATGCTGTCTAGCGAACCGCAGACGGGCCTGGATGTGTACTTTCTTCAGCAGGGGGACACGTCTGGTAGTGCAGGATCTGAGTCCCTGGCGGCGCATTGTGTTACTGATAGTAGCCTTTGGTACTGTGGTCCCAGCTCTCTGTAAAGGTCATTCACTAGGTCCCCCCGTGTGGTTCTGGGATTTTTGCTCACCGTTCTTGTTATCATTTTGATGCCACGGGGTGAGATCTTGCATGGAGCCCCAGATCGAGGGAGACTCGACTTCTGTTTCTCTCATGGTTGAGGTTTACCAATGTTGACGATTACAGGCCTCTCTAATCTTTTCAAGTAGGAGAACTTGCACAATTGGTAGTTGACTAAATACTTATTTGCCCCACTGTATGTCCCAAAGGTAGTAATCCCTCGCTTGCAGCTGCAGGACTTACCTCTCCCCTTCAGTTTGTTGCTCAGTGAGTCAAAGAATCATCTGTGCTACACGATGGCTGGAGGAGATAAAACACCTGAACTTTCCCCCCAATCAAAGAAAACATAGTCGTTGGTATGGGAATACTTCTGCTACAAAAAAGTTACAGACGGCCGCGGCTGAGATGAAGAGGCCCAACCGAAATGTAAAACATGTTTGCGGAGGGTGGCTGTCAGAGGAGGCAATACCTCCAATATGATTTTGCATTTACATGACCTCCCGTTGCATGGAGCCCCAGATCGAGGGAGATTATTAGTGGTCTTGTATGTCTTCCATTTTCTAATAATTGCTCCCACAGTTGATTTCTTTACACCAAGCGTTTTACCTATTGCAGATTCAGTCTTCCCAGCCTGGTGCAAGTCTACAATTTTGTCTCTGGTGTCCTTCGACAGCTCTTTGGTCTTGCCCATAGTGGAGTTTGGAGTGTGACTGACTGAGATTTTGGACAGGTGTCGTTTATACCAATAATGAGTTAAAACAGGTGCCATTAATACAGGTAACGAGTGGAGCCTCGTTAGACCTCGTTAGAAGAAGTTAGACCTCTTTGACAGCCAGAAATCTTCCTTGTTTGTAGGTGACCAAATATTTATTTTCTACTCTAATTTGGAAATAAATTCTTTAAAAATCAAACAATGTGATTTTCAGTTTTTTTTTTTCTTCTCCACATTCTGTCTCTCATGGTGGAGGTTTACCCATGTTGACAATTACAGGCCTGTCTAATCTTTTCAAGCAGGAGAACTTGCACAATTGGTGGTTGACTAAATACTTATTTGCCCCACTGTATTTACGTAAAATAAATGCTAACTGCCCGTTTTTTTTTTGTGCTTTTTACCAAGAATCGAGACTGTTTCACGTCCATATCTATAAAGAATTCAGGAATTTAAGCATTTATTCAGAAGAAATTTCAACGTAAAAAGTATTAAATGGCCCCGTGCTCCGTCAATATAATATGAAGTCTATGGCCCATAGTTAGCTAGGATAGGCTCCAGCACCTCCGCGACCCTCATGAGGATAAGCGGCATGTAAAATGAATGAATAAATGAATAGTCGTTATTTCATTTAAAAAATGAACCATCTTTACACCTTAACTTTGAGACACAAGAGAGATCTATCTTAAACAACTGCAAATAATTCCAAATGAACTGTGTCACATGGCTTTAAAGTGTCAACATTTGTACCTTGAGATTAAGTGGTAGAGACACATCCACCAGAAGTGTGGTAAAAGTCGAAAACACAGGTTTGAACCCTTCGTGGTTGACATTGGAGCACACAGATGAATCAATCTGGGGAGGGAAATTGTGACCAAGAACAAATTCTCTCTCAGGAGGCACAAAAAAACACCATTGCCAACAGAGATACTTCATCAAACACATATAATTTGTAATGGTTAACTGTTAAAAGTGATGGGGTGAAAAAATTGCTGATAATGAGTCACTATAAAAAAAATAAAAAAAAAACACTTTTCTGATTATTAACAACAGCAACATTAATACACAATACCTGTAGAACTTTCGAGAGTAACATGAGTGTAGCAGTTTTACTCTCTGCATTTGAAGCGTGTCCACCCCACCATGACTGAAGTCTATGCCATCCTCTTAGCACTTCCTCCACCAGCTGTTTTCCCTGACTTTTGCGATAAGCACGCTCTCGAAAACTGTGATCCAGCATGCCATTCAACAACACGCTGACCTGAGCGAAAAACAAAAAAGAACAGAACTCCATCACTGTTGAATGACTGTGCAGCAGGAAAGAAAAAAAGCAAAAATATTTACCATGCTGGGGTTGAGAGATGAGGCCATCATGAGACGAGGTACTGTAGTATTCATGTTTCGAAGCAGCTCAGTGTTAATGGCCGTCGGGAAGAGACTATAGAAATACTCGGCATGGGTGTAGCTTAAGAAACTCTGACTTCCCGACAGCAGTATGTCCAGCAGCTGCTCACCCTACACGGAAACAAGAGCAGAAGGTTGGCAAAACGTATTCACCTAACCGTGCTAAAATCAGACTACTTTTAATTACTTCTGTTGGAATAAAACTGCACTGACCATTTGACTGAGAGAAAAAGCAAGCTGAAGCAGGCCCTCAGCTAGCTTCTTGGTATTTACATCCAGAGATGGAAGTGTCTTCCTGTCACCGAGTGCTATACCATTATATACAGTCATCAGTAGTGATTTGGCAGGATCTGCATTCTTTATCACGAACACCACATTCACCACCAGAACAGAAAAAAAGTTAATACGTAATCATTGGGCTTTGTGCTGACTTTTGACTGTGTAGCTTATGAAATGAGGTCAAGTACTTGGCTCTGCAGAATGGAGTCAAGGAAGCCAGCTTTGTGAATCTGCTTGCAAGACGACAGAACCATTTCATGGTGTCCATGGTGCCCAGACTGGTAGAAGTCTACAGTACATAGTGCCTCAACACTGCGGATCAACAAAAACATAACAGTTCTATTGACCCATTTGTGTACATTTATTGTTACTGTTGTTCTATTGCACTGAGCAGGGCTGTCAACAGACTTGCAGGGGCCCGGGGGCAAGAGACGATTATAGGGCCCCCGACCCCACCTCTGCCACCGGCTTGTCACGACAACATACGCAGTACTTTTAATGCTTTGCAGGCAATGACAGTGTAAATTTTCGAATTATTTGAGATGAACAGTTAAATTTAAAAGACAGTAATGTGATGTGACACAATATAAACAATTTCCATCTAGTGTCCCATGTAGGCTACAATACAATACAACAGTGCTATGCCTGCCTGTTAAGCAACAAAACAGTATAACTAAATATCCTGTGCCTGCCCCCTCCACATCCCTGGGGTTATTCAAGCCCTCAAACAGTGATGCATCTAGATTTTTTGACAGCAAAGTTTATAACATCAGTGAAATCCAGTTTTTGAGCAAGCTCACGCTCAATGGAGAGCATGGCTAGGTTGTTAAACCTGCGCTCAACCTAATACGGTATTAGCGTTTGCTATAATACAGAGTGGGTTGTAAACCCAAGATAAACCCAGCCCCGGACCCGAGTCTGTCCAGCCTCGCGCACCTGCTCCTCAGAGACTAACATATATCCCTGATCTCCCATCACCTTCTCTCTCCTCGGCTCAACGCGAGCAGCATGTCTTGTCATACCGCAGCTCAATAGGTTACAAGCGGCCGTTGACAGACTCAAATTGGGCTTTGGTCACCGTAATCAGGAATATAAATGTTCAATGTTAGCGGCTGTTGTTCACTTACCGACATCACTGTCCACAGCCAACTCTAGCCCTAATTCTCTGGCTTCTTGTCCCACTTTTAAAAACTTCATCATTTTTTCTCGTTCACCTCTATGATCTTCATCTCTTTTTTTTTTTTCTTTTCTGCGCACCCGATTTATGAGGACTTGCCATGTTTAGAGTTAACAATGACAAATTTTAATTTCCCACTTCACGGCACGTATGTAGTGTAGCCTTGAGTGTGCCAGATCGGGGTCAAACCATTCTCTGCTAAGACAGAGGGGGTGGGAAAAAATATATATTTGAAATATTTAGTATGTTAACATTTTTAAGTATATATCGAGTAGAAGATAACATTTAATCAGACAATGATTTAAATAAAAAAGAAATATGTGAATGTAAAGTAAAATAAATTAAGGGTCATTCAGGGGCCCCGATGGTCCTGAGGCCCGGGACAACATACCCGGTTGCTCCCCACTGTCAACGGGCTTGGCACTGAGTCATTATAATGCCACACCACCAGGAAGCAGTGTTACTTCACTGGTGGGATGGTGGCTGTGCATTTATGTTCACTTGACAAGTGTCTGATGCAAGGCAGGTGCCAAGAATAAAGCTTGTTCAAAGTCAAACCAAAAGTGGAGTCATCATTGGAGCTAACAGTTACAACTGTAAAAATACTGTATGGCATGGAATGGTGGGAACCCTTGGGTACCTCACGATTCGATACCATTTGCGATAAAAGGCTCACGATAACGATTAGCATTAGCATTTAGCGTGGCGAGCATCATCTCACTGTCGGGCTACTTTTTTTTTTTTTTTTTACATGCAGTTCTGGCGTCCAGGTGGGTAAAATTAAGTGAAAATAATTAATATATTCCTGTTGAGTGTGCATTATCATCACCAAGTTGGCATTGTCCTTGTAGACGCTACAATAATAAATATTTTTTTTTTGAATTACTAAAAATAGTCACTTGCCCTAAACTCTTCTTGAATGACGAATCTATGAACCTTGTGTGATGTTTTTTTTTAAATCAAAAGGTAGGGGAGGCAGGAGATTCAGAGCTTCGCCTGCATATTGAAAAATATATCTATATATATTAGGGTTGTGACGATACACAGAAGTCATGGTTCAGTATGTACCTCGGTTCAGGGGTCACGGTTCAGTGCGCGTTCAGTACAACAAGAAAAACAAAAGCTTTTCACACAGTATTTGAAAGTTAAAGTTTGTATACCGTTACACTGTTATATGGGTGAAATTTTTTTAAAAAAGTAAAAAGAGTGACCTACGTTTTTTTCTTTTTTTAATGAAAACAATCAGATGAAAAGTAATGTCAGTTACTTTCCTGAGTAACTAATTACTCTTAAATAAGGTAACTGAGTTACTAAATCACTTTTTGGGAGAAGTAATTTATAACTGTCACTAATGACTTTTTAAAGTAACATTAACAACACTGGTCAAGAAATCATTCTACAATATACAATATATTGATTTCTGGTCAGTTCCTGTTGATTTTTTTGGGCATTTCTTGGTCATTTCCTGTTGATTTGTGGGCAAATCCAGATCACTTTGTTGATTTTGGGATACTGAAACGACCCCAAATGAATAGAAAGTGACTCAAAATTAACAGTATTTTACCTGTAAATGCCCGAAAAAAGGTGATAAGTGACATCTTTCAGTGACATTGACAACGCTAGGCGTCCAATCCATCCTTGGCAACTTCCAGTCAAAATGGCAGCCAATTAGCTAACAGCGATATTATTCTGGTGAAAGATTTCGGTAGCAACCAGATGGTTCCTGTTTTTTTTCCATTCAAACAGTGAAACAATTTTAACACTAGAAAACCCAACATTTTTTTAGCCTACTGGAAAGCCCAGAAGGGGATCAGATGATCCCCACAACTCTGGGTATGCACAATTAGCATCTGTATATGTGCAAATGAGTGTGTCATTGTCTCTTAAATAGGCCACTCAAGCACACAAGCAAACAACCTTACTCTAACCCACAAGGGTTGGTCAGTTTACACTGACTCTTGCCATGATAGTTTCAGTTATTATTTGAGAGTTTTATTTTTGAATATGGTTTTATTTTATTCATTCACTGCTCTGCCCATTTATTCTTCTTCTCCTATAGCACACACAGGCAACTTTATGTATAAATTACTGCAATGAAATAAACGCACAGACCATTGCAACGTGTATAAAGTTATAATGAATGAAATAATCAATACATTTGTGACGACAAAAAAATCTCAAATGTTTTGGTCTCACAACCCAACCCAAGTGTGATCAGCTCTGCCATGTGGCTTTCTGAATGCAAAGTGCTAACTACGTCAAGGGGCGGGGGATGTGCTTATCTTGATGACCGAGCTCGTGTGAGCGAACGACAGTCGACTGGCGGGGTGGATTTGAACAGGAGCAGGAAATTATGGTGGCTGAGAGGTGTCAGGCGAAATGCAAAGTCTCAACACTTTGCAAATTAAAAAAAGCATGAACCCCAATTGCAAACGCTTTGCAAAAGAAAAAAAGCATGAATGCAAACCGCCACAACACGATCCCCAGTTCCTAAAGCGCGATTGCAAATTGGCAAAAGCACGAATCCTAATTGCCACAACACAACAGCAAATGGTTCGCAGCACGAATGGCTCAGAAGGCAAATGCAAAGACACAGCAGCAAAAATCCTGCAACAGAACAGCAAAATCCCACAACACGACGGCAAGAGGATGACCTGGAAGTACAAAAAAATTAAGATAAAAAAAAAAAAAAAAAAAAAAAGGACGACATATTGTATATTGCTGTATGTGCTATCTGACCATCTCTACGGACCTCTGTGAAGTTGGCCCCCTCCCCCCCATCAGACATATTTATATAAAAATGATGTCAATTGTTTGTACTGTAAAAGCTTTGTTAGTGCTGCTTTCGTTCTAGAGATATTTACAATTCTTTTTGGGTAAATCTGAGGTCAGCTAGCCCCCCATTTCAATTCAGAATTGTGTCTGTCATTTGTGCTAGTTTGTGCTGCAACGGTTTTGTAGATCAGTATTATGCTTTTATTGAGATATTAATTTTAAGTGGTGACGTCACTCGTAGCTTTTCCTTAGCTTAGCTCCCGTGGCTAATAGAGCATACCGACTCTCTCAATAACAGAGGTGTGTTCTAACAACTAACACGAACGTAGCAAAAACGAATGGCAGCACTTCAGGACCATTTTGCTGTAAATGAGGGGCTTAGAGTGACGTCATCACTCAAAATTAATATCTAAAGCCCCCCAATTTACTGCGAAACGGACCCGAATTTGTTTGTGTTATGATCGTGCTTGTTAGGTAGGTAGCTAGGACACCCCTCTGTTATTGGGAGTTGGTATGCTGCATTAGCCGCGGGAGCTAAGCTAAGGAAAAGCTACGAGTGACGTAACCACTCGAAATTAATATCTGAATAAAAGCATAATACTGATCTAAGAAACCATGGCAGCACAAACGATTGACACAATTGTTAATTGAAATGGGGGGCTAGCTGACCTCAGATTTACCGATATAAGAATTGTAAGTATCTCTACAACGAAAGCAGCTCAAACAAAACTTTTACAGCACAAACGATTGACATCATTTCTATATAAATTTGCGTCTGATGGGGGGGGGGGGGGGGGGGGGGGGCTTCACAGAGGTCCGCACAGATAGTCACAAAGCACATATAGCAATATAAAAAGTGTCGTCCTTTTTTTTTTTTTTAACTTCCGGTCATCCTTTTGCGAGTCCTTGCTGAGTGAGGCTGCTTTCTCTTTCGCTACTACTACTAGTCAGGCTACTTTCAGACACTTATTTCTTACTTGCCTACTGTAGGTTGATAAATTTGTAGGTAGATTTGTTTATTTCTTGGTCAAGCCAAAAAAAGTTCTTTCAATCAAAATATATATTTTCAATCGAGAAAAAAAAGTCACTTGAATGAAAGCAAAATGTGTTTGAACAAGTCAGGCTGCTGTTTCTTTACTTGCAACCAGCCATTAGCTGTGGAAGGGGGTTGGGCGTCAGGCTACTCTCAGACACTTTTTACTTGACAATAAACTGCTAAACTTCTGAGGATATTTTGACAGTATTTTAATACTTCTAATTTATTCGGATGTATTTGTTTGAATACCCTCTACATGTTAAAAAACAATTTTGAAAAGATCAGTTAACAATTTACTGTAGATATACATTGATATACATAGATATTCAGAAATACTACAGCAAAGCACACCAAGCAACAGTGGTAACAAGAAAAACACCTCACATGAAATGGCTGGAAAAAAATATGCAAAACTAGTAAATACCACTCTTGGTTCAGAAACAAGCTATCATTCAGGCAACTTTTGCATTCAAACACAGTTTGCTTTCATTCAAGTGACTTTTATTTTCTATTGAAAATATATACTTTGATTGAAGGAACCTTTTTTTTGGATTAACTAAGACATACAAAAATCTACCTACAAATTTATCAACCTACAGTAGGCAAGTAAGAAATAAGTGTCTGAAAGTAGCCTGACTAGTCGTAGTAGCGAAAGAGAAAGCAGCCGTTCTCAGCAAGGTTTCGCCCAACCCCCCCTCAGGTAAAGTAGCCTGACTGAGCCTGTTTCGCCCCAACCCCCTCTTCAGCTAAAGTAGCCTGACTATCAGACACTTATTTCTTACTTGACACTAAACTGCTAAACTTCTGAGAATATTTTGATAACAGAATTTTAATAATTCTAATTCATTCGGATGTATTTGTTTGAATAACCTCTAAGTGTTAAAAAAACATTGTTGAAAAGATCAGTTATCAATTTACTGTGGATATACATTTATATTCATAGATATTTAGAAATACTACAACTAAGCACACCAAGCAACAGTGGTAACAAGAAAAACACCTCACATGAAATGGCTGGAAAAAAATATGCAAAACTAGTAAATACCACTTCTGGTTCAGAAACAAGCTATCATTCAGGCAACTTTTGCATTCAAACACATTTTGCTTTCATTCAAGTGACTTTTATTTTCTATTGAAAATATATACTTTGATTGAAGGAACCTTTTTTTGGGATTGACTAAGACATACACAAATCTACCTACAAATTTATCAACCTACAGTAGGCAAGTAAGAAATAAGTGTCTGAAAGTAGCCTGACTAGTAGTAGTAGCGAAAGAGAAAGCAGCCTCACTCAGCAAGGTTTTGCCCAACCCCACCTCAGGTAAAGTAGCCTGACTGAGCCTGTTTCGCCCATCCCCCTCCTCAGCTAAAGTAGCCTGACTGAGCCTGTTTCGCCCCA
This sequence comes from Corythoichthys intestinalis, assembly GCF_030265065.1. Taxonomy (NCBI): domain Eukaryota; kingdom Metazoa; phylum Chordata; class Actinopteri; order Syngnathiformes; family Syngnathidae; genus Corythoichthys; species Corythoichthys intestinalis. Next base: position 27,875,304 of record NC_080414.1, on the reverse strand, counting down.
AACCCCTCTTCAGCTAAAGTAGCCTATCAGACACTTATTTCTTACTTGACACTAACTGCTAAACTTCTGAGAATATTTTGATAAAAGTATTTTAATAATTCTAATTCATTCGGATGTATTTGTTTGAATACCCTCTACATGTTAAAAAAACATTTTTGAAAAGATCAGTTAACAATTTACTGTGGATATACATTTATATTCATAGATATTTAGAAATACTACAACTAAGCACACCAAGCAACAGTGGTAACAAGAAAAACACCTCACATGAATTGGCTGGGAAAAAAATATGCAAAACTAGTAAATACCACTCTTGGTTCAGAAACAAGCTATCATTCAGGCAACTTTTGCATTCAAACACAGTTTGCTTTCATTCAAGTGACTTTTATTTTCTATTGAAAATATATACTTTGATTGAAGGAACCTTTTTTGGGATTGACTAAGACATACACAAATCTACCTACAAATTTATCAACCTACAGTAGGCAAGTAAGAAATAAGTGTCTGAAAGTAGCTTGACTAGTAGTAGTAGCGAAAGAGAAAGCAGCCTCACTCAGCAAGGTTTTGCCCAACCCCCCCAGGTAAAGTAGCCTGACAGCCTGTTTCGCCCATCCCCCTCCTCAGCTAAAGTAGCCTGACTGAGCCTGTTTCGCCCCAACCCCCTCTTCAGCTAAAGTAGCCTATCAGACACTTATTTCTTTCTTGACACTAAACTGCTAAACTTCTGAGAATATTTTGATAAAAGTATTTTAATAATTCTAATTCATTCGGATTTATTTGTTTGAATACCCTCTACATGTTAAAAAACATTTGTGAAAAGATCAGTTAACAATTTGCTGTGGATATACATTGATATACATAGATATTCAGAAATACTACAACTAAGCACACCAAGCAACAGTGGTAACAAGAAAAGCACCTCACATGAAATGGCTGGGAAGAAAATATGCAAGACTAGTAAATACCACTCTTGGTTCAGAAACAAACTATCATTCAGGTTTCATACAATAGTGTAAATATTACATTGAATTTGAAACCATATTTGAATTTGAAACAAAACTAAATTAAACTGAACTAGTGCTCCACGTCTGTGTGCATGTGTTGTGGACCCTTCCGTTTGTTACAAGTGTTTGTTTTGTTTGCTTTGCTTAAATTCAATGAAACAAGCTTGATACATCCAAATAATACTCTAACAGCTGATGACCAGTATTATCTACTCTCAATGTGCTTTCTTCAGTCAGAAAAGTGATAGTTAAAAAAAATTAATCACGATAAAAAGTGCACTATTTAGGGGTGTACTAAATAAAAAATCGACACCACTTATTGTAATGCTTGTTCATTGTGTTTCTTCATTTGTAATGTTTGTTTTGTTTTTCAGTTTTGCTAAACGCACAAGTGCACTTAGTGCACTTTTTATCGTCGCTTTTGGTTACGTAACAACTGTTCGAACGGACTTATGACGTACGCGAGTGTAAAGAGGTGTCCCAATTCTTAGGGCTGATGTTTCAAGCCCTACACCTTACCCCTACTCCTTACCCCTACCCCTTATTGCTTCGTTTGAAGGGCCAAGGGGGGAGCCGGGGGGTAGAAATGAGATGGGCTCGGCTTGGGGGCGGATCCCAGGTTGTCCCAAAATGGGACACCCTTGGTAGTTTTAGGAAGCACCAAAACCCCTGGTGGTTCTAGTGTAAAGCAACATAGGATAACAATGACAAAACAACCCAAATTTAATTTCTGAAAGATATATTTGTTCCCATGACACAAAGTCCACCAGCAAAAACGAGGCACTGCCAAATAAAGAAGTGTACGGGGGGGAAAAAATGTCTCATGTCTGTCAGAAATGTGGCCGATTGACTTGTGGCTCATGCTGTACGCCTTACCCAGTGATGTGTCAGGATTGTATACAGTACACTGTACAGTTTTTTGTTTTGCTCTAAATAAATCTTTCAGAGATTGAAATTCGGTTATTTTGTCTTTGTTATCCTACATTGGTTTAGGCTTAGAGTCTACATTATAAGCCTGCTGGAAATGGATTCAAGATGGAAAAAAAAAAAAAAAAAGGATTGCTAAAATATAGTTCAATATACTATGAAAGTCAACCTGTTCAGCTACACATCCACATTAGGTCTGTGGCATATTTACTGTAGCTAAATGCTTCATTCCCACATACATACACATTTGCCTTTTTTTTTTTTTCTTTCTTTCTCTATGTAGAGATAGAAAAACACTCCGGTTTCCTCCCACATTCCTAAAACGTGCATGCTAGGCTGATTGATCATTCCAAATTGTCCGTAGGCGTGAGTACCAACGACCACCATCAACGACCACAATAGATGTGCAAAGTAGGATCAGATGATCCCTCTCTGGGCACAAAAGGTATATTCATCAACTGATCCCTCCTTGGGTTTTCTAGTGTTAAAACGATATATCAATTCTTAGCACATCACCATTTCGATATATTGTCACAACTCCAATGAAAGTACATTTACTTCAACAGTATCCGCTACTCGTGTGCATTTTGTGTGTCCCTTATGTTATGAATGTATGTGAAACCAAAATGTTTATGTTCGGCTTCTATGACGGCAATGTTGATAATGTTTCTAGCATAGGTTATGAAATACCTCTATCCTAAATTGTGTGGTAAAGAAAAAAATGTGATTAAAATACCTTTTATCAGAGATTCTCTTCTTCATGCTACATTCCAGATGAGCACGGTATGGTGAGGCCAGCAGGGCTTTGAGAAGAGGAATGCATACTTCGGGTAGGTTCTTTATTATATCCACATCTGCCATGTTGAAACCCACAGAAGATGGCTCACACACCACCATGGCAGTCATCTCAAAAAATATGGGGATGAAAATAACTTGTTCCAGAAGCTGTAAACGATGAGGTAAGGTACAAGCAGGTGAGGTGACAAAAGAGGCTTCCATGCCTACAAATGAGCCTCACCTTGCAAAAGTCCTTGTCTCCTTTGACAAGGACCATGGTGGTAAACTCCAGCAGACGAACAATGATTGTACATTTGCTGTAGTTGTACTGGTCCACCTCTATCGGACTGAACTGGGAGTTCTTCTGACCATGATGGAAGCAGCTCTCCGCTGCAGCCAGCTCTTGGGTCGCAAGCTCAGTCAAAAAGAAATGTACAGCTTGCAGAAACCTTGATTCTTCCCTGGAATCTTTGGTAGAAAATAAAATCCTCTTTAATTTGAGCAGAAACTAAGAAGCAAGCAAGGCCATGGCTAAAAATCAAAGACATGTGACACGATTTTGCCACCAAACGTATGAAACCTGAGAAAACTGATCAGTAGAACTTACTAAGCATGTGATTAGGTTTAATGATATGCAGGCTGATAAAGGTGTTGTAGCAGTCGAGAGCAGCCAGCAGAAGGTCCATCCACTGCAGAGCAGCTCTTGTGCTAAATGGGCCGGCCAAGTTCTTGAGAGTCGGTTGGGAGAGCAGACCTCCACCTTCAAACTTTGAGACCAGGAAAACCATGCCACGGTCATTTAGCACACCCTCCAGCCATTGTGGTGGAGACTTATTTCCTAAATTTACATAGGATGCAAAACAACAGAGTGGAAATTAGTTTTATTTACAGTATCATTATTCACCATGAGAACATCTCACCTGGAAGGAGAGGCACAAATTCATAGAAGAGTTCCAAGCATTTGTGACGACACTCAGTCTGAGGTCGACCACATTGTTCCAGAAGCCATAAAACAAAGTCTGACAGGCACAGCTTTTCCTCAGGTAGAAATCCCCTGATGGGGGGTAAAGCGGGAAAAGAAAGTATAAAAATCCATCTCATCAGATGTTACTTTTATGCAGTAGAAATGCATTCAAGCAGCAATCTGCCCACATTTTTGTTGGTGAATTAGGCTAGGTTCATACTACAGGACAGATCAGATTTTTTGTGTTTTTCGAACTAGAGTGAGGCATTAACTTGAAGTTCTGAATGGGACAAGCCACATTAAAACAGTGTTTCTACAGGTATCAATCTCATTTAATGATGCCACTTTAACACTAGAACTACCAAGGGTGGATCAGTTGATACAAATCCCTTTTGTAACCAGAGAAGTGTCATCTGACCCTAATCAGCATATCTTTTTTGAGCATTGAGGTCCTCATTAGTCATTCCTATTCACACTCGCAAAACCACAGGGTTGCTCCAATTAGCATCTTGAGTGTTTGCAGGGCAAGGCTGCCTTGGCTTTGTCGGACAGTGGACCGCACAGGCAGGCAATCGGGCGGACAACCTTTTTACATATAGTATTCCAAAAGCTTCAGTTTACTCACAGTATAAGGGACGGTGTAATAAAAAACAACACAAAACTTTTTTTATGTGGTGACATATGACGCGTCGCCCTTTTCCCGTGGCTAGGTGTTGGAGGTTTTTGCCGAAGCAATTTTTGCTTTAGCGGACTACTTTGCACCCACATGAGAGTGAGCCAATTCCTTTGCAAGACCCACCAACAAGTCCATCCGTCTCTCTTGCCTTCCGGTGCATTCCTGATACAACACATATGCATTCAGTGCTGCCATGTCAATCATACTGTAGAACACGGCGACTGGCCATCTCCATGTTCCTCCGTGTTTGACAAAGCCAAGGAGACCTGGATTTGCGAATATTCAAGATGCTAATTGCAGCTATCTAGAGTGAAACCCCCCACCTTCAGACCTAGAATGCTTGATTGCTTGTTTGAGTGGTCTATTGTTTGACAAAGCCAAGTAGTCAGTTTGGTGTCGTGGTAATTTGACGCCTTTCTGGTATTTTTTTATAGCCAAAAAAAACCGGGACTTCCAGTGTTAAACTAATTTAATGCCCATGCCCAACTACATATAGTTTTACATACACAAATTGTAAGTAGAGTTGTCCGATAATTACTTTTTAACTGATAACAGGATATTGTTCAACTCCAAAAATCCGATACCAATGTCAAACCGATACTGATATATTGTATGCGGTCATGGACGTAAAATATTATGGCTAATTGTACTTTGATTCCCCACTGGATACTTTAACAATGATAAATGTGACAACTTCAAGTTTTCCAATAATTATTCTGTGACAAATGTGAGAATAACTACAACTGAAGGCATATATTGTGCTTCAGAAGAACATATATAGTGCCTATATAATATATATAAACAGTGCAAACATCACGTTTTTGGATCAAGTGCAAGAGAAAAATGCCAATAAGGCACTGCCATATCACATATGGCTCAAACAGTGCTTCTGACTCAAAATAGCAAAGGCACACAGTTTCAGTACAATGAATGAGGTATGTAATGAGTTTATAATTCTTTTATTTATTTATTTTTTTATCATTTATTGTTAATTTAATTTTTGCACCATGAATGCACATGGTCTGCTCACATGACAAATCCCAATCATTGTGGTCTGGAGAAATCTAATGGTCAATAAGCTTAACTGCTGTGCTGAGCTGTGACCAGCCCTTGTAACAAGCTTATTGCCCAAAACCGATGTCGATATGATCTGATATTATTTTAAAATGCTTTTATTGGCCGATATTATCAGCTACAACTCTAATAAACTATGTAAAAAAGTTTTTTGACCAACAAGTTTACATAATTTTTAATGCCTTGAACATTTAGTTTAAGGCTTTTTAATGCTTTTTAATGACACGTATTAACTCTGGCATAGAAGTGGACCATTTCAAATCCGATCTAGGTCAATTTTGTATGTGGTTGTAAATCTGATCTGGGCCATATTTTTCAAAACGTGTATGTGTGGTCAATATTTTTGATGCTTATTGGGCATCAAGACCTTCGGTCTTAACCTAGCCTTTAGACTTTGAACAACCTACCGTAATTTTCGGATTATAAACCGCTACTTTTTTCCTTCATTTTGAATCCTGCGGTTTATAGTCCAGTACGGCATATTTGTTGATTTATATGGGTTAATAGGTAACACTTTATTTGACAGCGACGTCATACGACCGTCACAATTATGACGTGATATTATCATGGGCATAACTGAATGCTTGTGACAGATGTCATAAAGTGTCATCCGGCAAATTAATGTCACTAACTCCATTCATGTCCAACTTGGATCTTTTTCATCCAGTCAAAAGTGAGATAATAAAGGACATGTTATAAGCATCCATTAATGCTCATGACAGTGTCATGTCATAATTAGATTGTCTAATGACAGTCTTATGGCGACACTGTCAAATATTTAATATACTAATAATATAAATATAAATAATATAATAATAAAGAATATAAATAATAATATATTTTTACATAACATTTAATATACCGCAATTTTCGGACTGTAAACCACTAGTTTTTTTCTTCATTTGAATCCTGCGGCTTATAGTCCAGTGCTGCTTATTTATTGATATATTTGGGTAAATAGGTAACTGGACAACTGGAACAGTAACTGAAGAAATAGACACACAGAACATGAATTTTGATTGTTATTTATATCTGTAGCGCTGCAATGCATGCTAGGGGGCTTATTGGACAAAAAAAGTGTTGACAGCAGGTGGCAGCAGAGTTTGACTGTGTGCCCCAAGGTAGGAGTGATGGCAAAATAAATTTTCTTGAAGCATAACGCTTTGCAGCCAATTGGTTCAAAGCTTCATGGTGGTTAATTTGGTCCTATCACAGACACGTATAATACAGTGAGGACAGCTGCGGCTTATAGTCCAGTGCAGCTTATCTATGAACAAATGCCGTTTTCGTGTCAAATTTGGTGGGTGGCGGCTTATAGTCAGGCGCGCCTTATAGTGCAAAAATTAGGGTAAATTAAAATTCCTTTAACAGCCGGTTCACAGTAACCATGTGCTCATTGGTTGAACACCCACCTTGGGATGCGTCTCTTAGCACTGTGCTGATTAAGAACAGGGGCCTTGTACTTGATGATCCGTTTAAGGTGATCAATAGCGCTGCTACACTGCTGCTGTGTACCTGTGGATATAAGAAAAGTAAAAGCAGGTTGATACCTTTTCTCAACTAAAATAAACATAAACTGGCTGTTGGTAAATATTTTTTGTGCTAATTTTAGCTAGGATTGTGAACTATCAAATATACATTTTAAAGCAGAAAACTTGATAATCTCCTGATAAAAATGTTTTTAATCCATATTTTATAGATGAAGTAATTGTGGTTTACTCCTTGTTTGCTTATCTTAAAATAGAACATCGTGGGAGATTTTTTTGTGTGTGTGGAATGAAGATGGCATTGCACAATATGTAAAAGAATTACCCATTGATCGCTCATCTGTGTGTGCTAGGGCCAGGCTCTCGACAAAAATAACAAGTATTTCGAAGATGAATTGCTCCACTAAGGAATTTTCCTCCCTGGAAGAGAAAACACTTGGAATTGTAGCTTAATCTTTCAAATCGTAATCATACCCCAATCCATTTTCAAATGATTTAACTCATCTTTGGAGAAAAATGGAAAAACTCTCACACCTGAATTGCCTGTAGATACTATTGAAGGTTAAAGCTGCACCCAGCCTTTTGAAGCCATTGGGATGGAGAGCCAAGCTGTAGATTCTCTTAAACAGTGACTTCATGTTTGTAGGGCTCTTCTCTTGCTGCTTGGGACTGGTTTGTTTGATGGACCATTTGACAAACTCTTCGATGCAGCGGCCGGAGAAATCCCTCAGAGTGCTGTCCTTGGAGTCAACAACACCATCCTAACAAGTAGCAAAATTGTTGTCAAAAAAGAAGAGAATAAAAAATCCATCCATAAAAAGAGCTCGTCATCCTTCTGCTGTGAATTGGAATGAGTTTATCAATAGTAGACGTCCAATCCATTTGAACTGGGAGTTCAAATTTTTAATGCTTTTTGAGGCCTGAATTTTGACAAAATCCATTCAATGTCTTTTAATGTTTTTTAATTACCTACATAAACCCAGCAAAAGCAACAGGAAGTAACCTGTAAATGCCCTAAAATGTATAGGAAGTGACTTGAAAATGCCTACAAAAGACTGGCTGTGAATGCTCTGCTTTCAGTGCCACTGACGACGCTAGACATCCTATCTAGTCAAAATTAATTGGATGTCTAGTGCCATCAATGGCAGCCAGTGAGCTCCCGTAGACACCCCATTCTAATGGAAGATTTTAGTAGCAACCTGTTGGTTCCCTTTTTTTTTTTTTTGACACCTTTCTAAAATGATATACCGATTCTTGGTGGGAGCAAATCGATAACCTTTTGGGCTACAAAGTATCGCGATATGTCACCTTTTTAGTATATTGTCACAAGGGTTGGGCATCGTTTGAAATTGAACGATTTCAGTTCCGATTCCACGTTTTAATTCCGGTTCCGAGCGATTCTTGATTCCAATTCTTTTAAGAGGCAGGGTCAAAAAATGTATCGTTTAAGAATTTATTAGTTTAAAGTCTTAACCTCTCGATTTTTTATTATTATATGAATTTTAAAAGAATTATTATTAGTCTTATATATTATTAATACAATTAATATGAAATTTATGAATTATATGAACCTCTCACAGGGCTATTTTTAACTTGTATATAAATATCAGTCTTTGAACTTGAATGTGATGAAGTTTATTTCCAAAGGAGTGCACCAACACAAAGATATTTTTCAAAAGCTCAGGGAGAAAAAAAAACATTTACACATATTCTTTTGCCATACATGTACCTTAGCTTGGAGCTATGACGAAGCATTAGTATAAATTCTTCTATTGATTATAATTTGAAGATCTTTTAATACTGTTGATTTTAACGGAGGTGTCTACTGCTGCTTACTAACGCCGGTGAGTGTCATTTCGCATCTAGTTCTCTTTACATGTTGTAATGCCGCCGAGTCTGTCATTTTGCATCTAGTTCTATATACATGTGATAGCGACCATAGTCTGATGTTATAATACGATTTATTCTCGTACTATTCCAACCATCCATCATCTATTGCTTAATCCGGGGTCAGGTTGCTGGGACAGCAGAAGACAGACGTATTGTTTTACTTGCCTGGTTCTGACGGCACAGCGTGTCAAATACATAGCACTCGGCTATACACTTAGCACTTGTATTCCATGAAGCCGGTCGAGCATATTTGATCGTGGAGCCACCTTTGCATGATATAGTTGTGTTGCAAATGTTGCACTGAGCTGACTGGTCATTTTTTTGGTAAAATTAAGCTAAACTTATCAGCGCCGCTGCACCGTGTCCATGGTTGTAATCAAGTTGCAATGCACGAACAGGCGCATGTTGTGGCTTCTTCGTAGTTTTCGGCAGCAATTTTTTTCGGCATGGCGGTCAGGGCATCGAAACATGTAATTGAAATTTAAAAATTCGAACGGTTCCGGGAGCATCGGAGTGTTAGAACCGGGTCCCATCGATGCTCAATGCCTAACCCTAATTGTCACACGCTGCAGAAAATGTATTCGACACTTGACTAAATGCAGGCACTCACTAGAATGGCTTCAAGCACAGCTACAGTGTCTTGACTCTCAAACTTCTTGTTGTTTGTAAACCAGTGGATTAGTTGCATAACAAGTGGTTCAAAGAGCTGCCTTGTCACCTGGGGATTAAAAAAAAATCTAATGTTGTTTTGTGCATCATCACACATCAGTGAAACCATAAAATGTGAACTCAAAAGATCCATGTAGACACTTTGTTCACATCAGACAATCAATTGGGAAAATCTGGTGATAAACACCTGATCAACATCACAGGCTAGACGCAACAGCACAGGAAAGAGTCTTTTATGGAGCTTGTACATGGGTGGTAAACGGTTCTCTCCTTCCACCATTTGTGCACTCTTCCCAACCATGTAGAGGACCAAGCTGTGGAGTAGCTCACAAGCTGCAACCTACACCAGAGATCAGTCAAAGGAGAAAATGGGAATTAACTGTTTAGAAACAAATACTACATGGTCGTTAAAAACTACACACTTTGGTTTGTCTGTCACTTGTGGACAAAGCCAGTTCGCTAATCCGAGGCAGGAAAGGGTCAAGATAGATGACTGGCTTCATATCGGTGAATGGCACAGCAAAGCTGAGCCTCTTCTCAGTGTCCCAGGCAACAAACTTCTTCATCATCTCCTCTGATGAGACCACTAAGTTATGCAACAAAGACCCAGGAAAAATGTGAAAATTAGCTGCCATCATAAACGAAAATGACAAATCATTGGTTCAGTCGCAGTATTAAAAAGTTAGCTGTATGAATTCATACCTGTTATAAGGTTTCTGTTGAGTTTCCCACCCAAGTGACCAAGCAACTTCACGACCCTGAGTCTGACCATGGAAAGAGGAGCATCCTCCTGCATTCACACAAGGATGAGTTTAGTGCTGCAATGATTAGTCAATTAATTGGAGTAATTCGATTAGACTCAAGTTTTATTGTTTCGAAGATTCGTTTAATTAGAGTGGCGTTGGAATGGTTTGTTTTGAAAGTATTTGAATTTTGTTTATTCATTTGGGTGGATAAACTGTCCTCTGGTGGGAACAGTGAATATGACATAACTCATTTAACATGGCTGGATCCCAGCTGCTCCCTGTTAAGACCAACATAAGGCTGTAAATTTTTGTTTGAGCTAATATGATTGTTTATGCATTCATAATGTAGTCTAGAGTTATATTTTGTAGTTTTTTGTGGGAATATGTCTTTGAATGATTTGTAACGAGCTTTTTTAAAAATAAATAAATAAAGAAAGAAAAAATACAGAAAAAAGTAAGCAAAGTTAGTATTTTTCACCATTTAAGGTAGCGGACTTTTGCCATGGAAGTTAGCCAATTGTTCTTTTGTTGTACTTCGATCCCATCATATTTTTTTAATACAGTTTGAGGCTAAACTCAGGTATTTTAATTCATTTTTAAATAGGCCTACATTTATTGCTCTTGTGAAATGAAAGTGCAATTCTGCATAGTTTGAAAAAACGGGGAATTTTATTTTGTATTTGCATTTAATGCTCTTTTGAAAGTGCAATCTGAGCAAGCCATTGTTTCACATCTCCTAAAATTTATCCTGCAACGCATTAAAATGTTCCTAATCAGATTAACTAATTGAACGATTAATCAATTACTTAAAGCATCACTTTGTGGATTAAACAACATTTCTGTTTCCAGCGGCTGTGTGAAGGATGAATAGTAATAAGATAATGAATCCAGTTGTGGCTAAACAATAACATATAACGATTACCAACCATGTGGTTTCGTGTAGCTAACCCCACCACCCTACCCGAACTCGTCAGTGCTGACGAGTTTGGTTGGCGGGGGGGTGTCACGCCAGCGAGTGAAAGCTGCGCTTATGTTTATTCTGTGTATCCTGTTAGCTTCCCCTTTTTTTCCCTCCTCAGACAAAACTTTTTGTCTCTTTTGTTGCTTTGCCATCTTTGCAGAATTCACGCGAAAGCACACAGCACATTTGTAGTTTTTTTTTTTTTTTATGTGTGGCAGGGTTCCTGCATCAAAGTTAATCAGTGCCGGTCAAAGTGGTACAGACCCCCGCAAGATATAAAAGAGGTGTCATTCAACAATTTGTATGTCGACATATCACAAATGTTATGAAAATGTTTCATAAAGGTTGAAACGTTACTTAGAGTTGCTTTAAATAATCAAAAGCTGCAGCCCTAAATGAGTTTATCGTTTACCATGAATCTGCTGAAGTTTGAGTATTTTATGTTTATGTTTTACAGTATACTACCATGGCAAGCTGGTTGAATTTCTTCAAGAGTCTTGTCATCACTCGGCTGTATCCAATGTTACTTCTTGAGGAGGAAGAGGACATCACTTCCCACACACTATCTTCTTGGTCTAAATCAACAATTATATGGTTCTTAAATAGTCCAATTCATTTTTTAAGTGACTATTGGGATGCTTTCCTGTCAAATTAAAGTCTTACTGTCACTGGAGTTGCTTTTGAGGTATCCATCCAGAAGAGGGAGGACGAGCTTGTAGCAATGCTGCATGCTCTCCAATGGGATGTGCCTGGACCAGTCCTCCAGAGCATCAAGGGCTGCATTTGCCAAAGGAATATGACTAAGGCCCAACTTCAGAGCTGCCTGTATGAAGATGAACGCATGATGGTTTGTTTATCATGTATTTTCCTCAGACAACATTTGCTTTAAGGAAAAAAAAAACAGTGGTTGGTAGAGTAGCCAAAAATTTTACTCAAGTAAGAGTCGCATCTGCAAAATAATATTATTCATGTAAAAATAGTCATACAAAAAATGTACTCAAGTATAAAATAGAACTTGAAAAACTACTTAAGTAATGAGTAACATTGTGACTAACTGCTTATGATGTCAGTTTTTTTTAAAACAATAGTATTTTTTTTCTCAGCAGAAAGTTGTCTTTATGAACCATGATTATTATACTGTAGCCAACTATAAACTATACGTAACCAGATTAAGCCAAAAAATTACAGAAAAAGAAAATTAATTTAATTCTAGCGAGAGAAAAAAAAAAAATCCACAGAAATGGAACAGCATTCATCCAAAGCATGAGTGCCCTCTAGTGGAGAAAACATGTTTCCAATTATCCACAGAAATGGAACAGCATTCATCCAAAGCATGAGTGCCCTCTAGTGGAGAAAACATGTTTCCAATTATGAAATTAAAAGGATCATATCTCCGGTTTTCAGTGTTCAATCGATGCCTAATAAAAACAGACAGACGTTAAAATCCATGCTTTTGAGTCATGTTGACGGCAAAGCTCTATGTCAAATAAGTTTTTACGATGCCTTAAAGACACCACTTGATTGAACAGGTCGGCATCATCGTAGACCGGCAAGCTTGATTCTGATTATATGATCTAACACGGCCGTCGTCTGTCATTTCACATCTAGTTCTAGATATATGTGATACAGTATCTGCTTGGGATGTCCCGATCCAGGTTTTTGCACTTCTGATCCAATACCGATATTGTTTTGCACTTCCGATCCGATACCGATACTGGCCGATACCGATACCGGCCTATCTGAGCATGTGTTAAAGTTTAAAGTTATTTAGCCTCCTTACTTAGTTGTCAGACTCATGTTGAAAAAGGTTTTAGGACTCTTGATAACAACTAGCCAGCTGAATTAGGTGAGTTTGAATAACACACAACGGTTGGTAACAAGAAACAGACCTATTTATTCAGTGACAAACACAAAAAATTATAAATAACAAACAGAAATGGCATAGTCAGTCAGTAAAACGTGCAAATAATATTGTAAACTGTCTTAAAAAAGCAAAACACACAAACAACCTCAGTGGAAAATCCCATAAACCCCCCAAGCTATTAAATGCTTTTAATGTTTCGTGCGTTAGTTACAGGGTTTAAATAAACGACTATTTCAGTATCAAGTTAACATTTTAAAACAGTAAATAAAATACTCAAGTCCCCATTCTGTATCAGCAGCTTTAAACTAGATTCAATTCATTTAATTTTGCGAATCAACTGTTAAAGTTGTTAAAATTGCTCCCGTTATTCCATAATTTCCCTTCTGTCTACTTTCGACGTGAAAGTTTTAAAACTGTTTTGAAGATAGATTCAAGTCATGATTTTGCCGATTTAGGAGTATTTTAGATAAAAAGTTAATTAGGTTTGCTTGGAAGGTTCACAACAGCCTTCTAGGGAAGTCTACTGCTTTAAGACGGCGGCTGTTTACTAACGCAACTAGTTTTCAATACTTCAATGTTGCGAACGCCGTCGAGTCTGTCATTTTGCATCTAGTTCTATAAACATATGATATCTATTATCTACTGTAAAACGATGTTGACGTAGTTTGTAGCGGCTGTCAGCAGCAGTCAGGTATTCTTGTGTTTTTTATCCAGCGGCATGAGTTGAGCTAAAGCCGTGAGTTGAGCATTGGCATTACCCGGGTCTATGACAAGCATGAGGTTTACTCTTGGGACGCAATGCGGTCAGTTTCTCATTGTGTCCCGAAGCCCGCGCTGTGTATTAGTTCCGCTTTACTTGACATATTTCAATAACCGGAATTTGGATGTTTGTGAATCGTTCTCGAATCTTCCATGGCCGAATCGCTCAAGGATGTAATGACGGCTGGGTATGTTGTACCGTGGTTCTAAGTGTTGGGTGGTGCGTCTTTACTCACGAGAGATAATGGCTCGTCATCCAGAATGAATTCTTCAGCAATGACTCTTGTTACTCCCTGGGCTTTGGGACTGTCGAGTGCCAGTTTGTCACGCATAGCAAAAGTTTCTGCCAGTGTTAGTTGCGTAGGATCTTTCTTTTTGTCTTCGGTTTTCTTAACATACTTCTTATATTGTTTGTGGTGGTATTTCGCTTAATGCTTGATTAGGTTGGTTGTATTAAAACTTCTTACAGCTTTACCACCACGCTTGACTTTATTGTGGCATATGTTACGCTCTGCCTCTTTGTCTTTGTCGTCCTTTAAGGTGAAATGATCCCACACAGCTGACATTTTTACTGATAAAGTCTCTCGGTAAATTGGGAGACGGTAATGTAAATGTAGTGTATTGAAGGTGTGCCGTAAAATGCGGACCGGATTTTAGGGAAACCGAAGCAAAAACTGGAATGGATTATGTAAATCGGTGCTCTGGAAAACGCGGACCGGACTTTAAAAAAAAAAAAAAAAAAAAATGGATCAGAAGTCTGGATCGGAATTTTTCCGTGTTGGCCGATCCGATACCGATGCGCATTTTTTGCCCATATCGGCGTCCGATCCGATCCAAATATCGGATCAGGACATCTCTAGTATCTACCATAGCCGTATGTTGCCGTATGTTTGTAGCAACTAGCAACTGGGCGCTGTTTGTAGTGGCTGACGGCCGCAGTCAGGTATTATTGTTTTTTTTTAATCTAGCGGCATGACTTGAACATGATATTTACTCTCGGTCCGTTCCACATTGCGTCCTGAAGACCGCGCTGACAGTGTTTTATTTCCGCTTTACCTCAATAATCGGAATTTGGATGTTTGTGAATCATACTCGAATCTTCCACGGCCGAATCGCGAATAATCTAAGAATCGGAAATTTCGCACGCCTCTAATTACTACCCATCTCTAGAAAAAATACAATGTATAGATTCAGCTAATGTAATTGTGATAGATGCTGTTTGCAAAGCACAAACAACACACTCAACCAAAACACAAAAAGAAAGATGTAGCCCACCTCTAAAGCAGGACAGTACACCTTGATGTCCACAGCAACAATGTTGTGGTGCAGTGAGAGGACAAATGTCAAGCAGGATGCCAGCAGCTCGTCTTTATATTGCTTCATTCTCACACAGACCTAGTCAAACAGGAAAAAAATACTTGTTATTAAATAATCAACTTGGGCTAAATATCTCAGCTCCTGTACAGAAAGAGATTTACCTCTTTTCCAAACTTTGAGAGGAGAGCAAAACAAGCACTCCTAACCGTATCAACTTGAGTTGAAGTTGAGCTTCTGAGGTCAACTCCCTGTGAACGAAAACTTGCTTTAGGACTAATTATACTTTCGCTGTTGCACAAGTGAGCACTGATTCCTACCAGACTTGAACTTATTACCTGGTAATACTTTATTTTCTTGGCAATTTTCATTGTGACGGACAGCAACTTGTAAAAACCACTAACAAGTGGGTTTCGGATCGAATGGAGGATAATTTTGTGGCTGAATGGGTACATCCAAGTCTGGAAATAGTCCACATGCTTATAAAGCAAAAGCTCACTACACAAGGGGGAAAAAAAGAGGTGTCAGTTGTCTCAACAAAGAGTAATGATTATTGATTAATCTTTTTTTAATCATCATTATTTGTGTCTCTTTTTTTTTTTTAATATGGTGCCATTTGGAGGTAACAGAGTGGACACTAATAGAGGGGAAGTTTTGTGCTAAAGTTAGCAATCAGCCTAGCTTTGCTAGCATAATAGCTAACTGAAGCGGATGAATGTTGTGAGTCTCGATGGCCCGTTGAATAAACGTGTTGCTGTGTTTGGCCGCTTGTCACTCTGCTAACTCACGGCCCTTAAGAGCCCATATGCCGGAAACGCGCACTGCAAAATATAGTTTCCCCCCCGGAACACAACATGCCCCACACAAGTTCCTTAGGTGAATTCTGTCTAAAGGTGGTGGACACCACATGACACAACTTTAGATACTTGATGAGAAATCTGTAATTTTACAAATAAACCTTTTGAAATGATTCAATTAAATGAATATTTTTGCTTTAAAGCTTTAATCACACCGAAAGTACTTCATAAAATTGCAAAATAAGATTTTACATTTTATAAAAAATAAAATTGTTTACCGTTGTGATGTTATCGCATAAAAAGTGATGTCATTAATAAACAGGGAATTTTACACCATCAACACAAGGTAACAGAGTGGACAGTGACATTGGGGATGAACAGAAAACCTTTTTTTAAAAATTTTATTTATTTATTTTTTTAACATGTTTTTTAACATGAAATAATATATTTTAATAAAAAAAAAAAAACCCACATGATTAAAGAAGGTTTATTCGGGACAATTAAATCATAACAATTATTTTGGATTTTTTTTCTACTTACAGTGAGGAAAATAAGTATTTGAACACCCAGCGATTTTGCAAGGTCAAGAAATGATGGCCGTGTTTGAAATTTTCATGGTAGGTGCTTATCCACTATGAGAGACGATCTTAAAAAAACCTGAAATCACAGTGTATGATTTTTTAAAACAATTTATTTGTATTACATTGCTGCAAATAAGTACTTGAACACCTGAGAAAATCAATGTTAATATTTGGTACAGGTTAACCAGGATTACACAGAGATTTTGCACCACTGCTCCATACAGATCTTCTCTAGAACAATCAGGTTTATGGGCTGTCACCGAGAAACACCAAGTTTGAGCTTCCTCCAAAGATTTTCTATTGGGTTTGGGTCTAGAGACTGGCTAGGCCCCTCCAGAAGCTTGATATGCTTTTTACGAAGCCACTCCTTGGTTATTCTGGCTGTCTGCCTCGGGCGATTGTCATGTTGGAAGACCCAGTCACGGCCCATTTTCAATGCTCTAACTGAGGGAAGGAAGTTATTCCCCCAAATCTCACAATACATAGCCCTGGTCATACTCTCCTTAATACAGAGCAGTTGTCTAGCCCCATGTGCAGAAAAACACCCCCGAAGCATGATGCTACCGCCCCCATGCTTCACAGTAGGGATGGTGTTCTTGGAATGGTACTCATCATTCTTCCAACCACCGAGTAGAATTAAGACCAAAAAGTTCCATTTTGATCTCATATGACCACATGACTTTCTCACATGAATCATCCAAATGGTCATTGGCAAACTAAACGGGCCTGGACATTTGCTGGTTTAAGCAGGGGAACCTTCCGTGCCATGCATGATTTTAAACCGTGACGTCCTAGTGTATAACCAAAAGTAACCTTGGAAATGGTGGTCCCAGTGCCTTTCAGGTCATTGACCAGCTCGTCCTGTGTAGTTCTTGGCTGATTACTCACGATTGTTAGGATCATTGAGACCCTACTAGGTATATCTTGCATGGAGCCCCTTCTTCCATTTTCTAATAATTGCTTCAACGGTGGATCCATTATGACCAAGCTGCTGGGCAAATTCCCTGTAATCCTATCCAGCCTTGTAGAAGTCAACAATTCTGTCTCTGGTGTCTTTGGACAGCTCTATGGTCTAGACCACGTTAGAAATTGGAGTCTTCCTGATTGTATGGGGTGGACAGGTGTTATATGCAGCGAACCGCCTCAAACAGGTCAAAAAGTCAGACTAAAAAGTCCACATTCACTCCACTTTTTCCTTGGACTTTTTAAAGGCGACTAACAGGTCTTTGAGGCTCACAATTCCAGCTAATAGACAGGTGTTCAAATACTTATTTGCAGCTGTATAATACAAATAAATTATGAAAAAATGATACACTGTGATTTCTGGATTTTTTTTTTCTTTAGACTGTCTCTCACATTGGACAAGCACCTACCATGAAAATTTCACCCCCCACCCCCACCATCATTTCTAAGTGGGAGAACTTGCAAAATCGCAGTGTGTTCAAATACTTATTTTCCTCAGTGTTTAACCATCTACCAGAAGTAAATTCAGAAAATAGAATTTAGGAGCCTGAATTGAATTGACCATAGAGGGCAACTGATAATACACCAAAAAAATAAGTTGAATGAGTATTTGTCCAACTTTTGTGAAAATTCAGCATACAGCAATACAGATTTTACTGTATACTGGGAACACAAACGGCACCCTATAAAAAAATGACCGATTTGCTGTCTGGAACACTTCTTTAAAATTTACTACATTACCTGCAAAAGTCGACTAAATTAATAAAGGCTGTAAAGTCTTTCAACTTATTGGGCAAAAGATGAGCGGTGGGGTCAGAGGAAGGCACAACATGAGACATGTCATCAGCAGCCTGATGAGGATAAAGGAGACACGTACATATAATAGAATACAATTCTACATTCCAATGCATTGATTCATATTACAAACAAATCAGTCATGTTTTAATGTTAAACAGTAGACACATTACGGGCCAACACTTACTTCCTCTCCAGGTGTGACTTTTTGCAAAGACAAGTCTAATTTCTCGATGATCTGAAGAAGTGATTTGACAAGCTCATCATAAAGAATGTGACTCAAGGACACAAGAGCAGCATTGTGACCTTCATATGCTCCATCCAAAAATCCTGAATCCTGTGGAAGCAGACAAATATACGAATGAGGGATAAACTGGAAAAAGAAGAATAAACTAGAGATGTCCCGATCCGATCACGTGATCGGAAATCGGGCCGATCGCACCATTTTTCAGTGGATCGGAATCGGGTGAAAAGGATTCGTGTTTTTAATTAAAAAATATATTTATGTTTTTCTGCTTCATGGTCGTACAGTACCTCACCCTCCCTCCTTCTAAGCAGTGCAACTTGCATTTGGTACAAAAAGTTAACAATGATTGACAGGTTTGTAGCTTTGATCTAACCAGCGAAGCATCAGTAGCTGTATGAGCAAAGGCTCTTTCATATAACCAATAATTGCTACAAGCTGTTATTGAGTCGATATTAGAACCACAGACAGCATTTTTTTAATGCACTTAAACACTGAAACTATGTCAGAATCATCCTCATATTCCATTTCAAATCTGATTCGGTACTGACCTGTTCGTAAAACTCACTGAAATGTTGGTACTGAGCCAGTGTTCCGTCAGATTTTGTACCCCATCGGAAATTGCAACTTTGCAGTTCTGCACATGCACGTAACGTTATCTGTGTGATCTGTTATATGAGATCTAGTGAGATGTGTGTGACAGTTAACGGTGCATGAAAAAAAAAAAAAAAAAAAAAGAGTTGATATCACATATAGGCTGCCGCAGCAGTCGCATATGTTCTTTGCTGCATAACACCAGAACGAGGTTATGAACACTGACACGACCGCTAGAATGAGCGCATTCACAGTAACGTCCATTAGACAAAAATATGATGCGTTCAGTTCACGTTCGCACAAAATATGAAAAATATATACAGTATGTTTTATACCTCGTAACTAGGGGGTGCAACGGATCACAAAACTCACGGATTGGATCGTTCCTCGGATCAAGAGTCACGGATCGGATCATTTTTCGGATCAGCGAAAAGCAAAAAAAAAAAAAAAAAAACAAAAAAAAAAAACACCATATATTATATATATATATATAAATTTTTGTTTGTTTAGTGAAAACTGGAAATATTAAATTAGAATCTATAAAAGTAGTGCACAAGGCATAATATCTTCTTTTTAACAAAATTATAACAACTTAAAAGTGCAACAGCAACATAGAAATGCACATCTCCTTTTAATATTGGTTCCAATGACCACTAATAAAATAGAAGGAGATGGTCCATTTTATTGACCGAGACTCCCTTTTGTGATGCCAAATTCACTACATGTGCAAAGCACCCTATTTGTGCACCCAGTCCTGCCTCCTTCACTGCATTTATTTAATTTTTTTTGCATTATCAGTTGTTACAGGGATATTAGTACTGGGCCGCCGTATCTTCCATTCTTCCACTGCTTGTGTCAGTACCCGCGCAAGATGAGTGCCTGTGTGACTCTCATAGAGGGGGCGTGTCTGCAGCACTGGACTTTTCATCTCCCACTCTGGTGTGATAAAGTGAGCAGTTATCGTCACAAACTCTCCCTTCCACTGGACGTCCACCCGTCCGTCTTGAGCGCAACAGTTGACGCCCGGGATAGTTCATTCACAAAGTTTTTCTTCTCTCCTTCGTAGAGATTTGGCACAATCTTTTCTCTAAAGTGTGTTCGCGATGGGATGTCGTAGCGTGGCTCAAGCACTTTCAACATGTATTTAAAGCCCTCGGTTTGCACAACTGAATATTGTCTCATGTCTGCAGCTATAAACACACTGATAGATTTAGTGATGTCCGGTCGGATTGTGCAGGAAGAGGCTGCTTAAATGGTCGGTGATGCGCGGTTGTTTGCCACGTTTTCTTCGGTCAGTAAAACACCCGGGTGATGTCGCTTCTAACGCGTGAACATACTGGATGTGTTTCCGCTGTCATATGGCTTCTTATGCCACAATGCGTACACACTGTCGCGGTTTTGTCCAGTGACCTTTTTCCTTTGTCATCGTACTTTACAGGGAAACCAATATGCGCCCATACAGGGGATTTAAGTTTAGCGAGGCGTTCAAGCTCCTCCTTTCCTCCGCTTGCCATGTATGCGACTCTGCACTGTGCACTCTGCTCCCCTCTTTCTCCGCTCTACACAAGTTTGTGCGCCCGAAGCACTTTTTTTTTCTTCTCAGAAATCAATCCGCGGATCACATGTGTACCGAACCAATGACGTTGATCCGAACGGATCTCGGACCAATCATGATCCGTTGCACCACTACTCGCAACACTACGCCAAAAGCGGAAGAGGAGGAACTGTAAAAAGTACATTACTGTAACACGTTTGGAACTTTTATTCAAATAAAAACAAAACAAAACAAAAAAACTTTTCTTTTTGGTATCAGACAGGGACTCGGTATAGCCAGAGTCTCAAAATCAGGTGACTAGGATGTAAAAATATGGGATCGGGACAACTCTAGAAGAAACATACGAAAGTTGTACCGTCAGCCGATGACAGTCGAGCAGATCTTTGTACAGGGCAAGGTAATTCTTACTGGATGGAACCTTCCACTTCCCAATACGAACGTCAGATGAGCCCGACGAATAGTTTTCAGATTCTTTGCCCTGAATAAAAAATATTTAAAAAATGAAATGATTATAGAAATAAATGATGATCATGGTTATACTCCAAAAGCAGAAAACATTTAACTTACATCGGGGACCATGATTGGCTTGGAACAGACTCGAATCAATCCTTGGTGCACTAAAAATGCAGTAAAATAAAAATGAAGTACATAGAACATTCAAATTAAAAGAGAAAAAAAAGTCTGCATCCCGTTATCTTAGTGCACCGGAATCCAGGGCTCCAGACTGCGACCAAATAGTCCTAAAATTAGAGCCACTACGTGTATTTTTTTCATCTACTCACACATGCGCGACCAGTAACATAACGTTTTTTTGTGTTGTTGTTGCTGACAAACTCCTTCATGGTTAAATCCACAAGTTGGCAGTAATGTAATGAGCTTGTTTGCCAAGGGAAAATGCAGCAGAAGAAGGTGGCCGAGCGTGTTATGATTGGGCTAGTGGGAAAACTTGACAACACCTGCAAACAATGGCGAAAAGGACAATAAGCGACAATTTTCTTTTCAACAAATCCGCTGGCACGGTTTCAAAGGAGGCTGACGGGGGGAAAGAGTCCGACTCAGGAATGGCGATGGCGAAATGGGAAAGTCATCACTGTTGAGCTAAAAGCCAACACACGGGGCGCGATGCGACTGCAGTGGTAGCGACATGCACCGCCCTCTGCATGTGAGTCATCGCTAGTCTCTCATTACTATGAATTTGAAGGGACATTTTAAATTTTCAGTCAGAGTGTCAACAACTTCCGATACTGCTGCTTTTTTATTTATGTCGCAGAAATCATGCCGAGATGTATCATAAAGTATGTGCTGGTCGCACACTGCTAAAATAATACACTCCTTCGTGTTGACAAAATGTGGCATGTGGATGTCAATTTCCGGGTTGGCCAGTGTCCTCGCAGGTAATTTGTCCATCAATAAATCTACTTCTTATTTGTACATCATGAGATTTTTTCAATATATTTTTGTCACGTCAAAGTAGCACATGAAAAAAATAGTTTACTTTGGAAAACAATTCACATTTTTACCAATTTTCAAACATCTTACCATCCAAACTAGCATCTTAATGAGGCTGCAACAATTAATCGATTGAAACAGATAAATTAGTTGCCAACGAATTTGATAATCGGTTTTTGCTGGCAGCTATGAGCAGTCCCGTTTGGGTCCTTGTTTGTGTCTAATGTGAGGCTGCACACGCCTGTTATTAGAGCGAGAGAGAGTTCACTGCTGCACTCAGGTTCAGTTGCTGAATCAATAATATTTCGAAATGTCGAGAGTTAGATTGTCTTTTGTGTTGCTGGATCCAGTGTGCCTCTGTCAGAGGTGAGTAAATGTAACCAATAGCATTTTTTGTATTCTTTGTTGATGAGAAGTTACCTCTTATCACATAGGGCTAAGCTAGTTTGCGATGACGCTAATCAGTGTCCTAAGCGTCCGTTTGTATTGTTTTGGAGAAGCATATTAGCGCTTGAGTTATTGTTAGGTAGTAAAATTGATATAAATTTCTTTTTCTAAAGAAACCGCACATATAAACCCACTCATATTACAGCTTAGAGCAGTGGTCTCAAACCGGTCCTCAAAGGGCCGCAGGGGGTACTGGATTTCATTCCAACCAAACGAGACAAATACCTTTTCACCAATCTGGTTTCTTACAAGTGTAATCAGTTGATTGCAATCAGGTGCTGCTTATGTTAGTAGAAACCTCATTGGTTGAACTGTTTGTGCTGGATCTGTTGGAACAAAAACCAGGACCCACTGCGGCCCTTTGTGGAGTCGGTTTGAGACCGCTGGCTTAGAGTCTTGACACAAACTCCCATCAAACTGTAAATTGACATACAAGAGAGTGTGCTTTGAAATTGGATTTTGTCTTCATTGTTACTTACTACATGCCTCAAGTTAAACTGTGAAGGAAATGGAAAAAAGTGACATTTATCAGATTATTCGTTTAATTAATCGATTATAAAAATAATCGTTAGTTGCAGCCCTACATTATAGGAATACTTTGCATGTCGATTAACAGTGTGCGCCCCTGAATGTTCTGCTTGCGCCCCTAAAATTTTTTAAGTCAGGGGCCACTGCGCTCCTAATAAAAAATGTTAGTCTGGAGCCCTGGAATCCGTTCATTTTAGCCGTCCTGAACTCGAGTCAACTTACCCACAGAGCTAATGAAACTCCATAGAACAGGTCCTTTGGAGGCCATTGCCACCAACACTTTGATGACTGATTTGCAACAAGCTATTTGGACTTTGTCACTGTACTGGGGGTAGCTGTCAATCTGCACCACGAGAAGACGTTCCAGTAGTGGAGTGTACACCTCTGGAACCTGAAGCGTATGCAAAGAAGTTTGAAAATGTTAAATCCAGGCCAGAAGATTGTCATCTTGACTTTTATGACCTTGTCCAGGTGAATCAGGACACTAGCAATGGAGTCTAGGAAGCTAGGCAGTTGGTAGAAATTTTCATCCTCCCCATCAGACTCAGTCAGGTACATCTGTTTACAGCGTTGAATCAGCTCTGTGTACATGAATTCCACATCTTGTGGGCAAACCTTCTTGCATGGCTTAAAGAGATTAAAAGAAGTTTAATTACAAAGAAGACATAATTCACTAAATTCATATTCAAAACTGCCTATTGCCTTGAACACCTAAACTTACAGCTGCAAAAAATCCATATCCGCGGATGGCAATGGACAGTTCTTTCTGGGTTGACTCCATGGTTTTAATAATACTGCAGAACTTTTGCATGAAGAACTTCAACTTGCTTTTGTGCTCCTCAATATTTTCCGCTACAAGCACTGAAACCTGATAACAGGTGGGTAAAAACATCACCGAACTATGCTGAGAAAACTCTGTGATTGCAAGATTTGTAAATGATTTTTTTCACCTGCTTGAGGAAGGCTTCGAGTGCATAGTAACTGGTCTTTTTCATCTCAGCGTTATAGTGACCACAGAGCTTGGACATGGCATCAAAAACCTCTCTGTAATGGGTTAGGAGGCAGCTGCTGAACTGGGACGCATGCCTGGCAAACAATCTCAGCCCGGCTGTTTAGGGGGGGGGGGGAAAAGCAATAAGTAATTCTGAGTAGGTGGATGTAGTTTAAAATTCATAGTGCCACAAAAACAAACTCACCAAAAGTGACGGCATAGCGACTCATTTCCATCTAGAACAAAAGAATAATCCTCTTACCATGTAGGCACGTTTCAAAATATAAGCAAAATATGCTTTAATGCCACCATGGATTCAAAATAGCTAAACACCCTACGTACTATATTTTTTGGACTATAAGTCTCACCAGCCAAAAAATGCGCAATGGAGAGGGAAAAAAACATATATAAATTGCACTGGAGTCGCATTTTTGGGGGAAATTTGATAAAATCCAACACCAAGAACAGACATGTGATTTTAACTGGCAATTTCAAATAAAAGTAGAATAGAGAACAACAAGCTGAATAAGTGTACGGTATGCTAACGTTACATGACACATAAACAACGTATTGAGAATGTGTATGTTAACGTAACATAGCTATTAAGAGTTATTCAGATTACTATAGCATAAAGAACATGTTAACAAGATTAGCAAACTGCCAGTGTCACTACAAATGGCAGTAAATGATATAATCATGTGTTAATAATTTCACTCCAGAGCAGAGGTTGCGCTAGACTTTTTCGTTGTCTGTCATTTTGACTGACAGGGTCATAAAAATCCGGTCATAATCTATTTTTACCCGTCACTTAAATTTTTAAAATGATGATAATGACATTGTGGTGACCATTTGTTTGGCATAATCCACCTTCCGTACTTGTGTGTCCATTTGGCCGAGCGCGTTAGCGGCTATGACACAGTCACATGACAGAGACACTTAAGAGCCGCGTGCGTTCCGGCTTGAATAGAGAGTTCACAGAGAGCAGCAGAGCTACAGCGGCTGGACACAGCAATTCAAGCTAACAAGACTCTTAACATTGCATACCGCTTCAACATATTCAATAGTATTTAGTTTTCATTCATTTTAAATGAATATTCTGTCCAACAAGCTTAACAGAGAATCCACACCGTGCCATCACACATCAAGCAGATGAATATGTAACTTTTTCTCCGCAGTGACAAAAACAGCTGACTGTGGCCCCAGTAGGCAGGCTACATTATGGAACAATGAAATTAACAGTTCACCTGCTGTGGCCTGAACAGAGTCTTACACCTTCCTCCTGGTGCGCATTGACTTGAATTGCGTGCCCGCTTGTGCAGTCCCTGTTTTTTCATCTCTTTTATCAACACCATCGTCGTTTTGGGGCTTTTTGAAACTTCGGACACTCAATTGCCTTGACATTTTTCAGAGTAAGGCCAACGACGTCATGCATCAAGAGAGACAATAGCTAATTAATATGCTCACTCGCCATCCTGTGGTCTGGGGTGTGAATTGCAACCTGTCAAAATGACAGGTGGACTTCAGTTTTTTCCGTCACCGTTTAAAAAAATCGGTCAACGACGGAAAATATTCGGTTAACGTGACCCCTGCTCCAGAGTATAAGTCGCACCCCCTGGCCAAACTATGAAAAAAACAACAACAACTTATAGTCCGAAAAATACAGTACTAACAAAAATCCTAAAAGCATTTTACCTGTGGATTAATTGCCTTCAAACCATATTGAAAGATTTCATTGGATATAACTGGATCTGCAAATCAAAAACATATACCTGTCATTAGGGCTGCAGTTATCGATTACTTAAGATATCGATTAATCTATTGACTAGTTCAGTGGTTCTTAACCTTGCTAAAGATACCGAACCCCACAAGTTTCACATGTGGATTCACCAAACCCTTCGGAATTATATAGCAAGCTAATAACTTAGCAAATTCCTGTTCAAAATTATTCTCATTTTGACAGCATGTTTTATAAACAGGTAAAAATTTGAGACCACGCTGCCCATTGGTCTGTTGTATTCCTTCATACCACGTGCGAGTCAACCTTCCACTGAGCAAACCAGTACCTCTTCCAATCAGATCAAGGACTAGCACAGTGGTCCTTAACCTTGCTAAAGATACCGAACCCGACAAGTTTCACAGATGGATTCACCGAACCCTTCGGAATTATATAATAAAGCAATTTTTTTCAAATTCAAAACCAATATATGACGGAAAACACAGACAACGCTGAAAAAGCAGTTTCTGCTCTTGCACTCCTCTTTAATATAAACTGCTGTATGTTAAGCCAAAAGAACTGTTTTGTTTGATGGAACAATATGTCTATATGCTGCCATAGCAGATTCTTGGCGCAATAAGCTCCTGAACGATTTTTAATTTGTCTGTTTTACCCTGGAAACCCCCGTTTACAGACGTCACGCAACCGCTTTTGTTTCAACCTAGTCATAAAAGGGTAAGTAATTATATTTATTAATCAAAATGGCGGTCATTTTTAGCTTAGAATCATGAATTGATGTCTAATATTTCGCTCAAAAAAAAAAAAAAAAAGACTAAAAAAATTATTCACTCGCATATTTTAAACTTTTAAACAAATTATGTCACAATGAAAAAAATGACGTCTGTAAAAAAGTCACGGATATCTACCTCATAAATATCGGTTAATTGTATTTTTTTGTTACTGTCGCATTTTCCCCAATATGTTAAATGATAAATAATTGATCCAAACAAAGAAAAATTGAAAAGAAAAAGTTTAAAAGGGTAAATACAGTGGGGAGAACAAGTATTTGATACACTGCCAATGGGTTTTCCCATTGACTGTGTATCAAATACTTGTTCTCCCCACTGTATATCGAAAAGAAAATCTCGACCACTCCTTGATATCTGCAATGTCTGCATCATGACCCTTATTATATTACCATGCTTCATCCATAAAATCCCCCCCAAAATCCGTCTGTGGCCATTCACAGCTGTGTCTTGACACTCGATGATACATGCTTCATGGAGTTTTTGGATTGAAACAAGGTAAGTACGTAATAAAATCTCGTTAAAATCATGGCGTCTTTAATTCTGCTCTCGCCTCCAACTAGGGTTTTGCTGTTTTTTTTTTGTTTTTTTGTTTTTTTTTTAATGCCCTCCTGTTCAAAATTTTTCTTCCCCCAGAAAATTGAGATTTTAAGCTTTCCAATGATGTACGTATAACACATGCATATGGGACAATTTTGAAAGATGGCCAAATTGAGGGTCTCAGAGCGGAACTTCAAGCCACCTTAGTGTTTTCCGCCATACGTATATAAGCTAGCAAGCTAATAATTTAGCAAATTCCTGCTCAAAATTCTTCTCATTTTGACAGCATGTTTTATAAACAGGTCAAAATTTGAGACCACGCTGCCCATTGGTCTGTTGTATTCCCTCATACCAAGTGCGAGGGAACCTTCCACTGAGCAAACCAGTTCCTCCTCCCATCAGATCAAGGACTAGCATTTAAAGAAATGGATTACGCCTGTAAATTAGGAGCAAACCAGTCCAAAACCTGGTCTAAAAAGCCACTTTGCAACGATTTAATCAGTGTACAAAAATGGGGGTTCGATCGAACCCAGGTTAAGAACCACTGGATTAGTTAGTCGGAATAATCGAGTAATCGAATTACAAACATTTAATGCCTTGCACAAGAAATTTTAGGAGCTTTAAAATGAAAGAAACAAGTATTTATGCTTGTAATAATATTCATTTTGGCTTGCTAAGATTACATTTTCAAAAGAGCATTAAATACGAATACAAAATAAAATTCCTGAGTTTCTTCAAACTGCAGTATTGCACTTTCACTTCACGAGAGCAATAATGCATTTAAAAATAAATTAAAATACCTGAGCTTAGCCTCAAACGGTATAAAAAAAACAAATAAATGAGGATCTAAGTACAAAAAAAAGAACAATTGGCTAACTTACATAGAAAAAGTATGCCAGCTTAAATGCTATAAAACGTGTTTTTTTTGTTTTTGTTTTTTTACAGTGCTCTTAATAGATATTTGAACACATATTCCCACAAAAAAATGCTAATTATACAGTGAGGAGCATAAGTATTTGTACCCCTTGTGATTCTGCAAGTTCACTCACTTGGAAAATCGGTAGCGGTCTGAAATTTCAATCATAGATGCATTTCCACTTGTAGAGGCATAATCTTAAAAAAAAAAATCCGGAACTCATATTGTATGATTTTTCAATAATTTATTTGTAATTTACTGGGTTTAATAAGTATTTGTACTCCTGAGAAAATCAGTGCTAATATTTACTTCAGAAGTCTTTGTTTACAATTAGAAGTCAGACGCTTTCTGTAGTTTTTCACAGGGTTTTCACATATGGAAACAGGGCTTTTGGCCCATTCCTCCACACAAATCTTCTCTAGATCTGTCAGGTTTCGGGGCTGTCATTGAGAAACACGACGTTTCAGCTCCATCCAAAGATGTTCTATTGGATTGAGGTCTTGAGAATGGCTAGGCCACTCCAGAACCTTGATATGTTTTTTACGCAGCCACTCCTTGGTCAACTTGGCTGTGTGCTGCAGCAAATTGTCATGTTGGAAGATCCAGCCACAACTCATCTTCAAGTCTCTGACTCAGGGAAGAAGGTTTTGGCTCAAAATCTGACGATACACTTCACCTTTCATCCTCAGCGTTATTTAGTACAGTTGTCCTGTCCCCTTTGCTGAAAAGCAGCCCCAAAGCATGAGGTTTACACCTCCATACTTCACATTGGGGATGGTGTTCTCGGGATTAAACTCATTCTTCTTTTTCCTCCACACAGGACGTGTAAAGTTTGCACCGAAAAGTTCTGCTTTGGTCTCATCTGACCACATGACTTTCTCCCATGACCTCTCTGCAACATTCAGATGGTCCCTGGCAAAATTCAGATGGGCCTTCACATGTACTGGCTTCAAAAGGGGAATCTGCTGAGCAATGCATGATTTTAAACCATTGCACCATAGTGTTCTACTGACAGTAGCCTTTGAAACTGTGCACCCAGCTCTCTTCAGGTCATTGACAAGCTCCTGCCGTGTAGTTCTAGGCTGAGCCCTCACTTTTCTCATCATGAGTGATGCCCCACGAGGAGAGATTTTACATGGTGCCCCAGTCCGAGATAGATTAGCAGTCATGTTTATGACCTCTACCTATTTTCTAAGTAGGTGAACTTACAAAATCACAAGGGGTGCAAACACTTCTGCTCCTCATTGTACCTCTAAATTATGAATGCATAAACAAACCTATTAGCTCAAACAAAAACTTACAATCTTATGTTGGTCTTAACAGGGAGCAGCTGGATTCAGGAATGTTAGACGTGGTATGTCATATTCACTGTTGCCATTAGAGGGCAGTGTATCCAGCCAAATCAAAAAACTAAATGAAACACTTAGATAACAAGTCATTACAACGCCACTCTAATTCGACTCACCAAAGCAGCAAAATGTGAGTCTAAGCTCTTTTCCTAATCAAATTACTCGATTTAATCAATGAATCGTTGCAACACTACCAGTCATTAATCCAAAACTGAATGTAAAATATGTTTATGCTACTAATACAACTTACTGCTCACCTTCCTCCATTGTTTTAGTGAAATTAACCATGAGAGCATTGAGTCCTTTCAAACATCCAGCAACTACACCAAGTTTGGGTTGCTTTGTTGTAGAAGTCATCTGCAGAAATGAGATTAAGCTAACAATGTAAAACTAGATAAATAATAAATGATGAACAAATAAATATGGGACAAATAAATTGACGTTATTATTTGAAAAATCAAAGGATTTTCTGGCCTTGGTTGAGATCTGTTCCCTAGTAACTGTACATTTTTAACATATAGCTGAATAAGGGATACAATAAAATTGAAGCTTTATGCTGTATTACCTGTTCTTTGAGCTCCCCCCGATACGCTTTGTAAAGTTTGTCAGAGTAGTTGACCATCTCACTAGGGTGAACCTCTGCAACAACTCCAAGCAATTCATAGATGATGCTAAGGACTATTCAATCACAAATAATGAGAGGAAAAAAATGAAAATAGCACATCTGAGAGGATGATTTTTATTGATATCACTGATCATTTTACACTTACCAGAATCTGGAAGTTTGCTCTTTTGACAAAGTTCGCTGTAAAATTTTGTGAAGATGTCACCAATTCTCAACTCGGCTGCCACAGTGGAAGATTTTGTTGTGAGGAGAACCTATTGAGTGAAAATGTTTAATGATAAGGTTGTAAGTAACAAGAAGATATTAAAAGACTGATAAACTCTTCATCCATAGGACTCTGACAGAAGATATTCTTTTATGAATTTGGAAAGCTGTGATGCTGTTAATTTATAGGCTAAATGATCAACGTGAAATAAATCTGTACTGACTTATAAATTTGCAGTCTGAAAGTTAGTACAGTATAACATCTTAATCTGATAATTGTTCTTGAATCTAGTCGAATAATTTTCTCCATCTTGTTTTGAGTGTTCAAGACTAGTTAACAGATTAATGGGTCAGATTAAGTGAATGTTACCATTTGTTCTTATTAAGACCATACAATCTAAAAGTTGGTAATTTGCCACCTAAATCAAGAAAAAAATGATTTTCAAATTATGTTTTAAACAATAATAATTCTTGTATTAAGAACATTTCTGATTTTTTTTTTTTTTAGATGAAATATACTAACATTATGCTAAAATAAGTGTGTTAAGATTATTTTCAGCTAGCCATTTTTCTTATTTCAAGAAATCTGAGTAAAATTTACTTGAAGCACTGGCAGATCATTTCACTTATTTCTAGTAGATTTACACTGAAAACAAGGGAATTTAGTTTTTGGGAGGTGTGTTTTTGCAGTGCCTATATATTGATTCAGGTGATACACCGTTGGATTCAAACCTTTGTTTTGAAAAGCTTCCTCCTCGAGTTCGAGAAATTCACAATGATTAATGTTATGCTAACTCTGTCACAAAGATTAATGTTATGCTAACTCAAATGCAGGTCGGATTTTCAGTAGCAAAATTAGTGGGGTGTTCACCACCTCCACAACATTGACGTCTTTTTACATTTCTTACAGTGGCTGCTGCTGGCGGAAAAGAACTTCTAATATTCCTCGTTTTCGAAGGGGGCGGAGGAGGCTGCATGCAGTTTTTCTGTCACGTGTGTGTGCATGGGGGGACAAGTCATCAGCCAACCAAATGTGCGTTTGAGGGAAACAATTGGACTGGCACATTCAACAAGTGAAGAGGGGTCAGGGTAAGTCTGAAACTAATGAATTCAATTCACTTTATAATGGTAGGGTCAGTTCTATCCTTACAACATATGGGAAGACATTTTAAATTACTTATTTAACTGAAGTCATTATACAATGGAAATAAGGCTGCTTAAAAGTTGGTGGGGACAATTTGAGCATCCTGAAAAGTTGGTAGTGTTATGTCCCTACCGTCCCTATGCAAACCTACACCCTTGCATCAGACATTATAAAATGTTTGTTAAAATCACAAAATAAACCGACCTTAATAAGCAGCTCCAGTACAGCAGTCCTAGTTTTAGCTGCTTTTTCCTTTGTATACACCATCATACATGTGTCCTGAAGGAAGGATAATAACTCACATTCAATTTTCTTTTGAATTATTAGATCTAGGTCAACCAGACCAATAAATATTATCAGAACATAATTTGGTAGTCCACAGAAAACTTACTCTTATTTCAACGGCGTACGTCTTCTCCCACCCTTTGACCCTTGGAGAGAGTTTGTCCAAAAACTTCTCCAAAAAACACAAAGTCTTAACTCGAGCCTCCCGAAGCTGTGGGGCGGAACATTTTATTACATTACTTATCAACATGATACATGTTTTCTTGCAGTTATTTAGTTTGAACCTCATCTTGTGGTAATGACTTCTTCAGGAAGATGAGCAGCCCATAGTCTTTTGAAAACAGCAAGGATGTCTGTAAGGCTTTAAGACAGAATGAAATCAAAACGTGTTAAAATGCATTAGAAATATTGCTTTATGAAACTGCACATATCAACATTTTGGCATGTAAAGTACTCACCAATGTTACACCGACATGTGGGAAAATATATTGTTATTCTTGGCCGAAACCGAATATTGACAACACTTGGCTGAGAAACCGAAAACGAAAGACCGAAAAATACATATGCAATTATGTATATAATGAATATAATTTTATTTTAAATTATTTTACTCAATTATGCTCTGATTAAAGCCACATGGCTGCTTACAGTCATATGCTATTGTTTAGCCTCAACTGGATTCATTACCCAATTAATATTCATCCTTCACAAAGCCGCTGGAAACAGAAATGTTGTTTAATCCATCCAAAAAGGCGACCGGGAAATTACTTTTTGATTCATTGAGGATTTTACGACACTGTGCGGGTTTGCACTGGACCTCATGGGAAACGCTGTCTTCCTTAACTCCTTCATTTTTTCTGCTGGGCAAAAAAAAAAAAAAAAAAAAAAAATCTTTGCTGATTTTTATTCTACTCAAATACCAGAATATAGTGTAATTGTTTTGGTCTGGGATATTTCATGCTTTTATTGGTTATTTTTAATATTAATGTTACATTGTTTTTAATGAGAAATGAGCACTTACATTTGCCTTTTTGAAGTTGCGTTTTGTCTCAGCCATTTTCAAAGAGCCAAAAATAGGGCGTGCGAAACCTCATGATTTGATTTTGATGGGTAAAGTTTCATCCAATCGTCTCCCAGAAGTGGCAATAGCAACTAAATTCAGTGTATTTATTGATTTAGACACACAAACACATCATGTCCTTCAGCAGCATACTCAGGTCTGAAGGGGTTGGCAAATCCATTCAGAGCACACACAAATGAGCTCTACATCAAATCTAAGCTATTAAGATTTCATGACTTGATGAACTTCAAAAGTGTTCAAATGATGTACAAGGCCCACGCAAACTGTCTTCCGCCTAACCTACAAGCTCGATTCCAACTGAGGGGATCAAATTACGACCTAAGAGGAATCAGATTGTTTTCCTATCGGACAATTAGGACAACCCGAAAATTTTTTCTCGATTACGAACATTAGGGCTCGCCTATGGAATACATGTGATTCAGTGCTTACGAGAATAGAATCATTTAGTTACTTCAAAAACACATAACTCCACTGCACACACACATCCGCAACAAAATGTTCCCACAACAAAAAGACAACAAAAGGATGATTAAATGTCAGGGACAGAGACTAAGACATAACATCGCACGCCCTGAAGATATGCCCTGCAGCAAACTTAGATCACTAATCTGCAAGTGCAAATGGAGCTGCTTGACTGGACGCTAAGCATCGGACAGAATCTTCTCTACAACGTGACCTCATGGCAATCAATGACTTTTGGAAGGATATACAAGTGAAAAAACGGACAAAAGCGAAAAAAAACCTAAAAAAAAAAAAAAAAAAAAAACGGAAAACAAAGGCTGATGTAATGTGACTATGCAACTCTGCTATGCTAGACTGCATCCCGGGCTGTAGGGGGACGGGTATTGATAAGCATATGCTTTTTCCAGTTTTCCTTTGTCTATCATCGGTCTTTTCAGGAAAATCATTCCATATTTTGTGATTGTCAATGATTCTCTTTCTTTGGCCAAACTATCCCACATTTTGTAACTGTCAATGATACCGATGATGATGACAATAAATATTTCATCCATTCATTCATTCATTCAAAAACACTACCGCTTTTGTCCACCGGAGTCGCTAAAATCGACCAAAACTGAAAAGTTACCAAGTGTTGCTTTAAATGAAGTGGACGTCAATCATTGTCAATGGAAGGCAATTGGTTACATATTTGTTTGGAAGAGATCTGTTTACAAGAATGTTGCAGTAATATTTTGCTGTTTATACTTGCAGAAATGTTGCACTTAGACACAAGATTGTACGCGACAGCACAAAAAAAGTAATTTTTCCATTTATAAATAGTCTGTTTTTATCCTTAAATATCGTATATTGATTTCCTGGCGCGCATATCGATCGCCATATTGTGAGATAATAGTTATCGTGACCCTTGTATCGCAAATAACGTGGATTAACTGGGATCGTGAACACTGAATTAATTGTTGACACAAGCAATGCTGGCGATACAGCTACAACATTTTTCATCACACTCCACTGTTTTTACCGAGTTCATTGTCGGTGGGTGTTAGCATGCATGTCTGCCCCAAGTCTCCCACAAGATCCTGACATCTCAGAGACGCACGACGACTATCGACTTCTGTGAGTGATTCGTGGAGTTTCAAGAGGAGCCCGTGAATCCCTCCAGCGGCGTTGCTTTGCGGCAGAGACATAACTGACATGGAGTAACACGAGCAAACATTACAGGTATAGTTTCGTTACTTTTCTTAAGTGCGCGGTCAATGACTTGGAGCATGCACTTTCTTTTCTGCAATTCAATTTTGTACCCGGAAGATATCGGGACAGGAAACACAATCACGGCTTTTCAAAATAAATATCGGGTTATTCAACACAAAATATAACATTTCTCACGAGTTTGTTTTCAAATAACATTCCTTCAACAGTAAACATTATTTTAAAAAACAAAACAAATACATGAGTTAGAAAAAAAAAAAAAAAAGAAAAAGAAAAAAAACCCAGGACTTCTTGCTCTGGAATCTAGACATCCAGTAGACGCGTTTATCTTGACTACACCAGTTGATACGTAAGCAATTCCGCCATATTGAATGTGTCAAATCTGCATTGTTTTGTAAATGCATTGAAAATACGTAATTTTCAGACTATAAGACGCTACTTTTTAACCCTCATTTTGAATCCCGCAGTTTATTGTCCAGTGCATATTATTTATTGATTAATTTGGGTTAAGATGGTAACAATTTGACAGTAGCATCATAAGACTGTCATAAGACCGTCATAATTATGACATGACACTATCATGGGCATTTTCTGAATGCTTATGACGGATGTCATTAAGTGTCATCTGGCAAATTATGTCACTAACTCCATTTATGTCCAGCTTGGATCTTTTACATCCATTCAAAAGTGAGATAATTTGCCGAATGACACAAAATGATATGTTATAAGCATTCGTTAATACTCATGACAGTGTCATGTCATAATTATGATTGTCTTATGGCGCCACTGTCAAATAAAATGTTACAAAATACCATAACCAGCAATTAAGTAAACAACTGGAACAGTAACTGAAGAAATAATTATCACAGAACATGAACATGAACATGAATTTTGATCGTTATTTACATCGGCAATGCATGCTAGGTGGCAAGTTAGACAGCAATAGTGTTGAAAGCAGGTGGCAGCAGAGGTCTCCCCATGGGAGCAGTGATGGGCAAATGAAGCTTATTGAAGGAATGAAACTTTGAAAAGCTTCATTGATCGTGGTTCATTTAGTTTTTGGTGACAGTCTTATGGTGTCACTGTGAAATAAAATGTTACCAAATACCATAACTAGCAAATAATGAAGCAACTGGAACAGTAACGAAAGAAATAATTAGCACGAAACATGAATTTTGATTGTTATTTACGTCTGTAGCGTTGCAATGAGTTCTAGGAGGGATGTAACTTATAAATATGCCTTGACTGAGGACCTGTAATACCCATGCTAAATACCCACACAAGCATTTCTTGGATAACCAATGACAACTGTAAATTGTCACATACGCAGGTATATTACTATTAACTCCCCTTTTGCGGCTAGTCGTTGCTAGTCACTTCACTTTATTCGCGATCTGTGTACCCGGTAAGCTTAACTGAATTTTTTGTTTGGATGTGACTCCCTTTTTGTTAAATTCAGGCAAATTGATGCTCTTTGAGTCTTTTGTTTTCCAAATAAAACAATGTTATTTAAGTTATACTTTACAGTGGTATGAAAAAGTATCTGAACCTTTTGGAATTTCTCACATTTCTACATAAAATCACCATCAAATATGATTTGATCTTTGTGAAAATCACACAGATGTAAAAACAGTGTCTGCTTTAATTAAAGCCACCCAAACATTTATAGGTTTTCATATTTTAATGAAGATAGCATACAAACAATGACAGAAAAAAAAAAAAAAAAGTGAAACCTCTGCCAAAGGAAACTAGCAATTGAAACCAATTTTTACCATACAATTTCAGGTGTGCTCAATCACATGATGAGTGGTTTAAAGCTGCCCTGCCCAGTATAAAACACACACCTGGTAAGATTTGTCTTGATGAGAAGCATTGTATGATGTGCATCATGGCTGGGTCAAAAGAGCTGTCTAAAGACCTGCAATTAAGGATTGTTGATTTGTATAAAGTTGCTGCAACGCATCAGACCTTGCATGCTGTGCAGGGGATACAACAGGACAGGAAAGCCAGGCCCAGGAGCCAAGCCATAAAATGTTTTAGTAGTAACCATACAAACCAAGACCTCTTGTCCAGATAACACTGCTAACCACTGAATCTGTTATCTCATTTTTCTTTGATAAGGTAATGAACAAAACACTCATTTGTCTTTAAAATATTTATTGCAGGTATTCTATTATAGCAAGTATTTTCTTCCACAACATCATTTCAATATCATTCTTAAAAACCAACACCACAACACCACTTAAACACCACAAACATCCAACTCATTTCCAGACAAATATGTGCAATTCCTAACAAAATGAAAATTATTGAGATTTCTTTCGACCCATTTTCCATGTATTAAGCTCTTCTTTCAAAGCCATGTTTTCAGATTCAAGCTTTTCCGCACGCTTCTCAAGATCTTGAATATAAATCTTTTTCCTCCTCCTGTATTCACGGGCAGCTTCCCTGGAAGTCACAGTGGAAGAAATTCATAGGTATTAACTTCAACCATTTATCCTGTTCAGGGTCGCGGGAGAGAATGGGCGAGTTGTGGTGGCGACAATACAGGAAAAAATTATCCCTTCCCTGTGCTGTCTGGCCACTACCATATTTTTCGGACTACAAATAGGAGTTTTTTTCCCATAGTTTCGTCAAGTGTGCGACTGTAGTGATTTGTGTGTGAAATTATTAACACATTATTTTATAATTTCAATCATTTGAACCACAAGAGGGAGCTCAAGGCCTGTTTTTCAACATTGGTGGTAACTTTTTAAAGTTTGTTAGAATTGTCATGGGAAACGATACCTGAATTTAAAGGGAACCTCGGACTTTAATAAGCCACAATTGTTCTCTTTTACTAAAATACGTTATTAGAATAAAATATTGCCATTGATTTAAAAATCTACAATATTTAGTACATGTTTTGACCTACGGAGGGCGCCATGTTTAATGCGCGCAATGGACGCTCAGGGTGATGATGTAGATTGTCACTGTCACTTAATACTACCAGTGTTCTGTAATTCCTTCCTATGGGGTGAGACGTCCAACACATGTGCACGTCGGTTAAAAGCGGCAAGTCCTAACTATTTGTGTTTTTAATGAGTCTTTTATTACCTTTTCATTGCCTCAAAATACTTTTGCATGTGTTTCCCTCTCATACTTTTAAGCTCTGTGTTTTCTTGTGCTAACTTTAAAGCAGATTGTTGATCTGTTGACGACACTAGTCACGTTGTGTATTTAAACCACCACAAACCTTGCAAAACCGTTCCCTTGAACCATAAAAAAATAAAGCCGTTCACCTTGGAAACTAAAACGATCACCAGGATCACCGTAAGAGCTTTTCCTCTTCCAGAGGGGCCGCTAGACTAGACCAAAACTTACACAGTTCGCCATCACTCAAGTTACAAACATTGTAAGACATACGGAACAGGAAATACATGAAAATAAAAGTGTAACAGGAAGTAATGGCAAATTACAAAATAAAAGACGTTCAGTAGACAAGAATTCACCCTTATTTGATATTACTATGTTAAAGTATTTTCTTAAGGCATATGTAGTATGTTCTGTCTGTATGCATCCAAACAAAAGCTGAAAGCGCACGGTAGTACTTTGGGTGTCAAATTCGCTTCTTGTAGGACGTTTCACCAGTTTAGCACATTTTGGCATAAAACCGTTTTTTTTTTTTCCTACTCTCGTCTCATCCCGTATTTCCTGTTCATTTTGCTTTTGCTGCTTGTTTTGTGAAATATTGGAAGCGCTGTCATACACATTAATGTTCCTCTCAGGTTCTAAATGAAAGGATTTGAACAGATGACATGTTTATATCGCTAGAGTCATACTCTGGAAGCCCGGCAGAGTAACCATGTGAGGTCAGCGCCCTGCGTCGTAAACAACAATGGCGACCTACTAGTTAAACTCAATATAAAATTATTCTAACTCATAATAACATTTATCTTTTAAGAACTACAAGTTTGTGGATCCCTTCAAAAATTTCATAGAAAATATGCAAATTCATAGAAAATATGCAAATTGACAGCATATGTAACTGTCATTAGAACAATGTGAATTTATAAAAGAAAAAAATTGCAACTGTATTGCGTAATTAAATATTTATTTATATATTTCAATGAATAGCAACCTATTCCAAACTAGCAAGGGTCGACAAAACACTAATTTTCTTATTCTTTCCTTTCAAAGCAGTATTAGAGCTGCAAGTTGTAAATAATAATAAAAAAAAATGAATAAGCCTGCTTCGTGACATTACAACATGGCACACACACTACACAGCTAATTCTATCTTTGGCATTTAGCAAATTAATAATGCTTATAGTCTGCTTTAAGCCTGCATTGCAGTGTATCAGTGTATCTGTGTGCCCATACTTAAGCGAAGAAGCCTACAGTTTTCTTGGAGCTTATTCACTTTCTACTACACAAACTCCAGGTGAGTTTCAAATATATGTTTTTGTGTGCGTTTATTTAGAATCTAATTAGTTTATGTTAAGCAGAAAACATTCTCCCAAAGTAGCAGTACTAGTAGTAAACATGCAAACACATTACTAAATATTGAGCTCTAATATATGATTTTATTTTTCTTCCTGACACTGGTTGTGTGCTGGTCGCCACGTTACATTTCTTATTTGAATTATGGCGAGCGGCTAGCCTAGCTTGTTTAACAGGTTGGACTGGGCAGCAGGCTAATTTAGAGAATTGCAAAGAGATAAAGGCTACTTCAGGTTTAGGGGGGGCACAACCATACACTCGAGATCTGACTCATTATGTGTTACTTCTGCGCAGGGGCTGCAGGCCAGGGATAGGAGAGGCCCTGAATGGCAGCTATTAATCGGTCGTATTGCTTCTGCTTCGATTCATGTGCGTGTTCACAGGAGGGTGTGTGTTTGCGCGTTTGGAGGACAGAGGGTAGTGTTGTTCCGATCATGTTTTTTTGCTCCCGATCCCGATCGTTTCAGTTTGAGTATCTGCCGATCCCGATATTTCCCGATCCGATTGCTTTTTTTTTTCTCCCGATTCAATTCCAATCATTCCCGATAATTTTTCCCGATCATATACATTTTGGCAATGCATTAAGAAAAAAAATGAATAAAACTCGGACGAATATATACATTCAACATACAGTACATAAGTACTGTATTTGTTTACTATGACAATAAATCCTCAAGATGGCATTTACATTATTAACATTCTTTCTGTGAGAGGGATCCACGGATAGAAACACTTGTGACTTTGTATATTGTGACTAAATATTGCCATCTAGTGTATTTGTTGAACTTTCAGTAAATGATACTGTAGCCATGCCCAAATGAATGATGGGAAGTGGAACCATGACTGCGCGTAGTGCTACCAATTGATATATCTTCTCTGCGTTGGGAAATAACATAAGGTGTTAAGAAAAAGATCAATTGCTACCTTGCTTCCCCACATTGCTTCCCATGATATTTCTAATTGCAGGGAGAGGGGTTGTAAGGCTTCAGCCAATTAAACAAAGGCTCCAAAGGCTGCCAAAACTCACTCTACTCATCCTACGCTGCCTTTTATCTCTCTATATAGGTAAAACGGCGCCATTACAGATTGAGCGAAACAATGCGTGAGTGGGTCGTGCAGTGCATGCATTAATTGCGTTAAATATTTTAACGTGATACATTTTTTTAAAAATTAATTACCGCCGTTATCGGGATGAATTTGATAACTCTACCTTAAGCCTTAACTAAAGACTCTGAGTGTAACATATTATGTCTGTAACGATAAATACAATTAGAAAATGATTTAATTAAAAAGTATATATATTAAAAAAAAGGCATGGCCGATATTTTTTTGCCGATTCCGATACTTTGTAAATGACGTGATCGGACCTGATCGATTGGCATCTCTAACAGAGGGCGCTCTCACAGTGATTCTGGCTACAGCGCTTAGGAGGGCACACGCATTACTAACAATAAAGATAATGACTTCATAACCTTGATAAGGGTACTTGCTCGGTTAAGAGAGCAAGGGCCAGTGCCTGGGTACCACCTGGTGTGCCGGTGAAGAACTTTGTGTATATGGGGTCAAAAGCGACAGATAACGGGGACTTAAAACCAGAGATTATTCGCAGACGAGCCCTGGCAGCATCCACTGTAAAGTCTCTCTGGAAACCACTCTGGTGACACCAGACCATCTCACGCATGGCCGACGAGCCTCAGGCTGGAAACGACTACGAGGGAAGCCCCGCACCCAATGTGTTGACGTCGTTGAGGGGCGATCACCAACAACACGGAGTTGCCATATAGGATGCAGAGCACAAGATCACTAGCATTGGTTATATGGTCAATTACGGGACGCACTGACCCTCGCTGGAGCGCTAATGATTGGATGACATATTGAGCAGCAGTGTGTATTTTCCAACATGGGAAATTCCTGGATTTGCAACCCTCCTTTTTCCGATTAAAAGCTATTAAAATGAGTGTGACCTACTTCTCATCTTACTGTCATATTCTCACCTGTTCTTCATCAAGCTGCGTTCTGATTGCTTCCGAGGGATGCCACCTTGTGGGACAGCGTGTGCGTAAATGGGCCCGGCATATTGCATCTGGGAGGCTGTCATGTCAACTGCAGAGGCAGCAGAAATATTAAACAAGACACAAAGAAGACTGCTTGTGTTCCATTTACACGGGTTGCACTCATCATTCGAGCAAAAATTCATAGTACAGTACCTCACAGTCACATGCTGATACCGCACCATGATGTTGTGCATTGCATGAAGAAATGTCCACCTTGCTTCCATTTTCCAACCATTATAGCTGCATTGCAAATGTAATAACACTTTCCAAGGGTGAACATTTTAATTTTCCAGTTCAGCTCTTTTCCATTAAGCAATGTTTCCTTTCATCACAACATACCTTGGGCACTTTTGGATTAAATCCTCCCACATCCCAAAACAAGAAATACTACAAGCATGAATCTTAAAAGGTCTAGGGACAAAGAAAAAGTCAAAAAAGTGAGAAGCTGTAGAGCGCTGACGCCAAAAAGACCTTTAATCCCAGATACAAGACAGCATGGATCAGGTAATTAAAACTCAAAGCAGCATCTGCCGACTTGGTTGCACATTCTCACTCCTCCTTTCCTAGATTCCTAGCACTGTTCTATCTGAAGCCCATGGAACAACATGAAGAATTGGTTGTGAATGTTAAAAGTCACAGTTTTTGTCCGCTAGGGCTAAGTTGATCCCGGCAAAATTGCTCCCATGTATGTCAATCAAAGCCTGACACACCATCGTCTTGACTAGTTTACTTGTACAAATATGTCAATCAATACACACGTACAGTGGGGCAAATGAGTATTTAGTATACCTATATATTAGGGCTGTCAAACGATTAAATTTTTTAATCGAGTTAATTACAGTTCAAAAATTAATTAATTGTAATTAATCGCAATTCAAACCATCTCTAAAATATGCCATATTTTCTGTAAATTATTGTTGGAATGGAAAGATAAGACACAAGACGGGTATATACAGTGCCTTGCAAAAGTAGTCGGCTCCCTTGAACCTTGCAACCTTTCGCCACATTTCAGGCTTCAAACATAAAGATATAAAATTTTAATTTTTTGTCAAGAATCAACAACAAGTGGGACACAATCGTGAAGTGGAACAAAATTTATTGGATAATTTAAACTTTTTTAACAAATAAAAAACTGAAAAGTGAGGCGTGCAATATTATTCGGCCCCCTTGCGTTAATACTTTGTAGCGCCACCTTTTGCTCCAATTACAGCTGCAAGTCGCTTGGGGTATGTTTCTATCAGTTTTGCACATCGAGAGACTGACATTCTTGCCCATTCTTCCTTGCAAAACAGCTCGAGCTCAGTGAGGTTGGATGGAGAGTGTTTGTGAACAGCAGTCTTCAGCTCTTTCCCCAGAGTCTCGATTGGATTCAGGTCTGGACTTTGACTTGGCCATTCTAACACCTGGATACGTTTATTTTTTAACCATTCCATTGTAGATTTGGCTTTATGTTTTGGATCATTGTCCTGTTGGAAGATAAATCTCTGTCCCAGTCTCAGATCTTGTGCAGATACCAACAGGTTTTCTTCCAGAATGTTCCTGTATTTGGCTGCATCCATCTTCCCGTCAATTTTAACCATCTTCCCTGTCCCTGCTGAAGAAAAGCAGGCCCAAACCATGATGCTGCCACCACCATGTTTGACAGTGGG
Organism: Corythoichthys intestinalis; assembly: GCF_030265065.1. Lineage (NCBI taxonomy): Eukaryota > Metazoa > Chordata > Actinopteri > Syngnathiformes > Syngnathidae > Corythoichthys > Corythoichthys intestinalis. The sequence continues at coordinate 27,832,731 of NC_080414.1, read as the reverse complement.
GATGGTGTGTTCAGGGTGATGAGCTGTGTTGCTTTTACGCCAAACATTTCGTTATGCATTGTGGCCAGAAAGTTCAATTTTGGTTTCATCTGACCAGAGCACCTTCTTCCACATGTTTGGTGTGTCTCCCGGGTGGCTTGTGGCAAACTTTAAACGAGACTTTTTATGGATATCTTTGAGAAATGGCTTTCTTCTTGCCACTCTTCCATAAAGGCCAGATTTGTGCAGTGTACGACTGATTGTTGTCCTATGGACAGACTCTCCCACCTCAGCTGTAGATCTCTGCAGTTCATCCAGAGTGATCATGGGCCTCTTGGCTGCATCTCTGATCAGTTTTCTCCTTGTTTGGGAAGAAAGTTTGGAAGGACGGCCGGGTCTTGGTAGATTTGCAGTGGTCTGATGCTCCTTCCATTTCAATATGATGGCTTGCACAGTGCTCCTTGAGATGTTTAAAGCTTGGGAAATCTTTTTGTATCCAAATCCGGCTTTAAACTTCTCCACAACAGTATCTCGGACCTGCCTGGTGTGTTCCTTGGTTTTCATAATGCTCTCTGCACTTTAAACAGAACCCTGAGACTATCACAGAGCAGGTGCATTTATACGGAGACTTGATTGCACACAGGTGATTTCTATTTATCATCATCGGTCATTTAGGACAACATTGGATCATTCAGAGATCCTCACTGAACTTCTGGAGTGAGTTTTCTGCACTGAAAGTAAAAGGGCCGAATAATATTGCACGCCCCACTTTTCAGTTTATTTGTTAAAAAACTTTAAATTATCCAATAAATGTTTTTCCACTTCACGATTGTGTCCCACTTGTTGTTGATTCTTGACAAAAAAGTTAAATTTCATATCTTTGTTTGAAGCCTGAAATGTGGCGAAAGGTTGCAAGATTCAAGGGGGCCGAATACTTTTGCAAGGCACTGTACATTCAACATACGGTACATAAGTACTGTATTAGTTTATTATAACAATAAATCAACAAGATGGCATTAACATTAACATTCTCTTAAAGACCAAATGTGAAGTAAGGTTGGCCAACCATGTTTTTGAATAATATCAATGGCTAAACAATTATAAGCATATTTTCATTATTTTTTTAACGCAACCCTTCCAGATTCTTTGTTTAACCCATAGCAACGCCCTTGACAACGAAAATGCTTTTCTTCGACAATCTTCGGAAATTACGTCACACCGAGAACTGCGAGGGAAGTCCACCATACACACAGTATTGTTGCATTGCTTCTCGGTAAGATTCCACGGCGGTGTGTGGCGATGTATTGTTCTCAATCTAAAGAAAAGTTGTATGAGTGGCTGAAGGATAGCAGGGTACGTAAATGGACATTTTTAGTTCGCACTAAGCGAATGAATTTCACGCCATCATCGAGTCGTGTTCTCTGACACAAAGACTTAGTAGATGCCTGCTTCCTCAACCGGTCTGCTCATGGTGAAGGATTTGCAAAAAAGTGTGATTTTTGGATAGATGACTGATGACTTTTTCAAAGCAGAGCTGCCAACATTTGTGGAAGAGTGCTTAAATTGTAAATCAGTGATTCTTGAGAATTAGACTAAAACAGATTTTTTTTTTTGAAAAAAAAAGTTTTGATTGCAAAATCTGAAGTAATGTTATTATTGACCAATGTCTTAGCTGTTCAGCAATGTGCCGGTGTCAGCTCCCCAATTTTTTTACCTCTTTCATAAAATAGATGCTTTTTGAGTCACTGTGTTGCATTTGTCACTACCGTCAGACACAATAAAAAACTCATTTTTATTTTTCTAGTCCAATACCAATTTGGAGCTTTCAAACCAAAGCCTTTCATTATAAGTACACTTATATGGTGCTAAATGGTAAATATTCACTTTCCTTTATTTTTTATACTGTTTCAAGTATACTCCTCTATAAGATCTTACATAATCCAACATTTACTTTTCACTTAAATATGTCAATGTTATTTTTTTAAATCTAAAAACACATTTCCCTAATAAAATAGAATGTTTCCTTGATATCCCAGGAGCACTGAAGTAACAAATTACAAACATATATTTAAAACAAATAAAAGTCCCTCTGACGGTGGTGACATTGGACCTGACGGTGGTGACACATATCTGACGGTGGTGACAGTGCCCTCAATTTTCACATATAATTCCATAATATAAACCACCAGTCATGCTTTTTTTGTTTTAAAACTTTATTTAACAATTTGCAAAACAAATAAAAAGTATGATCACTGTGATACATATTTGATTGGCAACATAAGGAAGAATCAAAGAACAAAATAATCAAATCAGTCAAGAATAATCAATTAACATTGGAAAATAATGTTTAAGTCATAACATTGTAAACTGCTATCTAGTGCATATAAACTGTGTATTGAACATATACTCCTATTTGAGAGAAGACAACAACTTTATCACTCCAACTCTCATTCAGCTTTGTCAGCCCCTATAATGTACGTGTTTCTCCTCTATGTAGTCCATGACTTCATTAGACTGGCTGTATATCTCCCTTCTCCTGCTTGCACGACCTGGTGTAGATGGTTCCACAAGTTTGACCAGAATATGTTCAAATGGTATGAAGCACACATCCCTTCTCTCTTCTCCCTGTTTTGGACTGAATTGTGGGCTAGGCCCATGAGGATGGTAGAATTCTACCTGTACATCTTCATGCTGAGCTTCCACCATTACAGCCTTTCCCAACCACCAGTTCTTATCATAAATCACTGCAAGCCAATCTCCGTACTGAACTTTATCAGCAGATAGATTGTTTATAGTCCCATCAGGAAGTAGAATCCTGCTGGTTGGTGTTTCATCTTCCTCCACTTCCTGTGGCTCGCTCTCCTTTTCCTGCTCCATCTCCTCCATGAGCATTGCCAGAGGACTTTTCTTTTTCTTTTGCAGTGGGCCATCGTCGTCCTCGGCCCTGGGTGTGCTGGCCTTCAACTGGCATGCCGTAGGGCTAAAACATTCGCAAATCTTTGGTTCACTGCAGAGTCTTTTTGGTTTGTTGGGATGACCTGATGGATTTTCCGAGTGGTAGGTACAGCTTTTAGTTTCTGACTTAAGGGTGCATCATATGGTTGCATGTCAGCTTCTGTGATAATGAAGAGCTTGGTACTGCACAGACTCCTCCCAACCATCTCATGAAAGACACTGTCATCCACAATGTCCTTTCCACTCAGTGTAAGGCAGGGGTGCCCAAGTCCAGTCCTCGAGAGCCTCTATCCAGCTTGTTTTCCATGTCTCCCTCCTTTAACACACCTGAATCAAAAGATCAGATCATCAGCAAACTTTGCAGAAGCCTCACAACGATCCTCATTATTTGATTCAGGTATGTTGGAGGAGGGAGACATGGAAAACAAGCTGGATAGGGGCTCTCGAGGACCGGACTTGGGCACCCCGGTATAAGGCTATCAGCAGTCCATTTCACAGTTCCTCCAACCCCGTCTGGGGCTCCCTTCCCATATGAGGAGGGGAAGAAGTTCCAGGTGGTTCTCTGGAAACCTAGAGTTGGATGGACACTGCAGAGAAGTGAAATTTTGTTTTTTGTTTTTATACTGCTTGCTGGGGCCATCTGACCAGAAGTGAAACGTATCAACGTTCTAAAGGAAATAAAGCTCTGCTATTCTCATACACAAATACAAATAAAATAAAGATAGATAAAAAAAATTTAAAAACTATAATTGTACTAATTGTGGTCAGCAAATCATATGTAATCCTTCCTTAGGGACCATTTGGACGTTTTCGTCACTACCGTCAGATGTCACTACAGACTGACGGTAAAAAAAATGTAGTCTTTTCCATGCTATGCAGAGGTAGTCCACATTAGCCATCTTGTTTTCACTCTCTTGCTAGCTGCCACAAAACTCTTCTTAAATATTACACATTTATGTTATAATGTTTTTTTTTTTCTATACACAAAAGATAAGGTGGTGACATGTTATGGTGGCAACAGAAGCAATTTAAATTTGGGCTGGCAAACGATTAGTTTTTAATCGAGTTAATTACAGCTTAAAAATTAATTAATCGTAATTAATCGCAATTCAAACCATCTGTAAATTATTGTTGGAATGAAAAGATAAGACACAAGACGGATATATACATTCAACATACGGTACATAAGTACTGTATTTGTTTATTATAACAATAAATCAACAAGATGCCATTAACATTATTAACATCCTCTTAAAGCGATCCATGGATAGGAAAAACTTGTTCTTAAAAGACTAATTTTATATTAAAACCCCTCTTAATGTTTTCGTTTTATTAAAATTTTTAAAATTTACAATCAAAAAATAAACTAGTAGCTCGCCATTGTTAATGTCATTACACCATGCTCACTCTCCAGACTCATAAAATCATTTGGACCCAAGTGCCAGAGGGCGCCAAACAACAAAAAACAGGTAACAAGTAACAAGCGGACATTACACTGCTGTCATTTTAATCTGAGCGGGGCATGTGCGTTAATTGCGTAAAATATTTTAACGTGATTAATTTAAAAAATTAATTACCGCCTGTTAACGCGATAATTTTGACAGCCCTAATTTAAATATATATATACTAATACTTATTCTCCACCATGATTTGCAAATAAATTCTTTAAAAACCAAACAATGTGGTTTTCTGTTTTTTTTCCCACATTCTGTCTTTCATGGTTGAGGTTTACCCATGTTGACAATTACAGGCCTCTCTAATATTTTCAAGTGGGAGAACTTGCACAATTAGTGTTTGACTAAATACTTATTTGCCCCACTGTATGTATGTCACTGACACTATTCCATTTTTTTATAAGATGTACCAGTCGATCACGATTGACATATTGGGAGCTTCTCTACTAACCAGTCTTATATAGCTTGTGTGCACTGTTGCTAATAACGGCGGTAGAGTATAACGGTTTTTCTAATGGCGTTAGTTTTTTTTAGTACACTCAAAAAAATGGAAGATTATTTATGATCATTTCAAGTGGTTTTACACAACTGCTTTGAGTATCTATTAAGTCAAATAGTTAAATGAAAAATGTCTAAATGGTTTAAGTAAGCCTGAATTAACTACTTGAATAATTCCTATTCAAACCTTTTCCATGCAAAATGTGTAACCACGCTCAAAAAAATGAAACATGGTATTTATGCAAGAACCTTATTTCAAGTGTTTACACACAACTGCTTAAAGTAACTATTAAGTTATATCGTTAAATGAAAAAGGCCTAAATGATTTAAGTAAGACTTAATAAACTATTTAAGTCAAGCAATTCCTATTCAAACCTTTTACATACAAAACGTGTAACCAGCTTTTGTTTTCTTATAACAGGAGTGTTAATTTAAAAAAATGTCATTGTGATGTTGTTAATATTCTGGATTCCCCCATCAAAGAAAAAAACTTTGGCTACAGGAAAATTACAGACCGCCGCAGCTTAGAAGAGGAGGGCCAACTGAAATGTAAAACATGTTTGCGGAAGGGGATTGCCGGGGCGGCAGTATCTCCAATATGATTTCGCAGTACCCCCACGACTCCAGCAGCTGAACGATGTCTTGATCCAGGCTTGGGTGAAACCCCCCAGAGAAAATCCATAGTCTCATTGGAAGCACATACAGGTTTTTGGAGGGCATTTATATGCACACATTTAAAAACTCAATCCTGTTTTGCACCAGTTGTTCCCATCTAGGCTGTGTAATGTACCCTAAGGCATGCACATGGTTTTTTTTTCAGCTGTGTTGTTATTGTAGTATTCTTACCTGGCTGTGTGTTTGTTATGGCCATTGGCACAACCTGTGCTTCATCATTCTTGTAGCAAAATGGAGCACCTGCAAAGGCAGTTCAAGTACTGGTTAAGTATTTAATCTAAGATGACTATTAATCGACATAAAACTGTGTCTGAATATACACACAGCTAATTAAAATTGCGTAATGTAAAATGAAAACTGATTTGAACAATACATCTATTCAGCTAGGTGCTTCTGAACTCAATTGACATTGCTTGAAACCTTGACCCAGATGATAAAGTGAAAGCAACCAAGCAGTTTTTCAGGGCAAATAATTGCTATTTTATTCAATAGCCAAGTCAATCACCTAATCAGAATTCAATTGAGCATGAATTTCACTCGTTGAAGACAAAACGGAAGGACAATGCCTCAAGCACTCGCGAACGCTGTTGAATGATATGTAGCTAAGTACCGTAATTTTCAGACTATAAGGCGCACCTGACTATAAGCCGCCACCTACCAAATCTGACACAAAAACGGCATAATTTGACACAAAAACGGCATTTTTTTCACAGATAAGCTGCACTGGACTCACTGTATTATGGGATTTTTACACCAAAATATATTTACCAGTAACAGTTTATTTGATAGCGACATCATAAGAATGTCATAAGACCAAATGAACCACCATGAAGCTTCATTGCTTCTAGAACAGTGGTTCTTAACCTTGCTAAAAGTACTGAACCCCACAAGTTTCACATGAGGATTCACCGAAACCTTGGGAATTAGATAATTTTCCAAATTAAAAAAAACGATACAGTGGGGAGAATAAGTATTTGATACACTGCCGATTTTGCTGGTTTTCCCACTTGCAAAGCATGTAGAGGTCTGTAATTTGTATCATAAGTTCTCTTCAACTGTGAGGGACGGAATCTAATACAAAAAAAAACAGAAAATCACGTTGTATGATTTTTAAATAATAAATTTGCATTTAATTGCGTGAAATAAGTATTTGATACATCACAAAAATCGAACTTAATATTTGGTACAGAAACCTTTGTTTGCTATTACAGATACCAAACGTTTCCTGTAGTCCTTGACAAGGTTTGCACACACTGCAGCAGGGATTTTGGCCCACTCCCCCATGCAGATCTTCTCCAGAGCCTTCAGGTTTCGGGGCTGCTGCCGGGAAACACGGACTTTCAGCTCCCTCCATAGATTTTCTATCGGATTCAGATCTGGTGACTGGCTAGGCCACTCCAGGACATTAAGATGCTTCTTACGGAGTCACTCTTTAGTTGCCTCGGCTGTGTGCTTTGGGTCGTTGTCATGCTGGAAGACCCAGCCACGACCCATCTTCAGGGCTCTCACTGAAGAAAGGAGTTTGTCAGCCAAGATCTGGCGATACATAGCCCCATCCATCCTTCCCTCCTTGAAAGGTGGAAAAGCGCTATATAAGTGTAACACCATTTACCATTTACGGTGCAGTCGTCCTGTACCCTTGTCAGAGAAGCAGCCCCAAAAAATGATGTTTCCTCCTCCATGTTTCACAGCTGGGATGGTGTTGTTGGGGTTGTACTCATCCTTCTTTTTCCTCCAAACACGACGAGCCGAGTTTAGACCAAAAAGTTCAATTTTGGTCTCATCCGACCACATGACCTTCTCCCATTGCTCCTCTGGATCATCCAGATGGTCAGTGGCAAACTTCAGATGTGTCTGGACATGCACTGGCTTCAGCAGCGGGACCTGTGCGTGCGATGTAGGATTTTAATCCATGACGGCGTAATGTGTTTTCAATGGTTTTCTTCGAGACTGTGGTTCCAGCTCTCTTCAGGTCATTGACCAGGTCCTGCCGTGTAGTTCTGGGCTGATGCCTCACCTTCCTCATGAACAGTGATGCCCCACGGGGTGAGATCTTGCATGGAGTCCCAGAACGAGGCAGATTGACCGTCAACTTGAACTTCTTCCATTTTCTAATAATCGCTCCAACAGTTGTTACCTTCTCACCAAGCTGCTTGCTTATTTTCCTGTAGCCCATCCCAGCCTTGTGCAGGTCTATTATTTTATCCCTGATGCCCTTACACAGCTCTTTGGTCTTGGCCATTGTGGAGAGGTTGGAGTTTGTTTGTTTGTTTGAGCATGTGAATAGGTGTCTTTTATACAGGTAACAAGTTCAAACAGGTGCAGTTACCTCCGGTAATGAGTGGAGAACAGGGGGGGTTCTTAAAAAAGAACTAAGAGCCAAAATATTTACTAGTTGGTAATGTATCAAATACTTATTTCATGCAGTTAAATACAAATTTATTATTTAAAAATTATACAATGTGATTTTCTGGATTTTTGTATTAGATTCCGTACCTCACAGTTGAGAACTTCTGATACAAATTACAGACCTCTACATGGCTTGCAAGTGGGAAAACCAGCAAAATTGGCAGTGTATCAAATACTTGTTCTCCCCACTGTATGTCTAAGCTAGCAAGCTAATAATTTAGCTAATTCCCATTCAACATTCTTCTCATTTTGACAGCATGTTTTTAGAAACAGGTCAAAATTTGAGACCACTCTGCCCATTGGTTGGTTGTATTCCCTCATACTAAGTGCGAGTCAACCGTCCACTGAGCAAACCAGTTCATCCTCCCAACAGATCCAGGACTAGCTGGCAGCTAACCAGTCTAAAACCTGGTCTAAAAAACCACTTTGCCTAGATTTAATCAGCATGAGAATAGGGCTCTGCGTTTCTTTACCTTTGCCGAACCCCTTAGACTAATTCACCGAAACCCAGGTTAAGACCCACTGTTCTTGAAGCTGCATTTGGCCTTCACTGCTCCTTTGGGGGAAACAGTCAACCTCTGCTGTCAACACTGTTTTCGTTCAACATGCCTCCTCACATGCACTGCAGCGCTAAAGATGTAAATAACGATCAAATTCCTGTTCTGTGCTAATTATTTCTTCATTTACTGTTCCAGTTGTTTCATTAATTGCTAGTTATGGTGTTTGGTCACACTTTATTTGACAGTGGAGCTATAAGACTGTCATAAGACCATCGTAATTTTGACATGACACTACCATGAGCATTAATAGATGCTTATGACAGATGTGATTTTGTGTAATCAGGCAAATTATCTCACTTTTGAATGAATGTAAAACATCTGAGCTGGACTTGAATGGAGTTAGTAACATAATTTGCCGGATGACACTTAATGACATCTGTCATAAGCATTCATTAAAGCTCCTGATAGTGTCATGTTATGATTATGGCGGTCTTATGGCAGTCTTATGACACCACTGTCAAATAAAGTGTTATCTATTAGCCCAAATAAATCAACAAATAAGCCGCACTGGACTATAAGCCGCAGGATTCAAAATGAGTGAAAAAAAGTAACGGCTTATTGTCGGAAAATTACGATATTAATACATTAGTCTCATGGTTGTTAATCAGTCACAGTACGTTTCGTTCCTTTAAACATGGGAGCCACACACACAAGTGGTTGTAATTCCGATACGGTTCACCTGAAAGTGTGCAGTTAAACCAGCCCATTTTGTTTGTGTCATTTTAAATCTATTGAGTGGTGTATTCATGGCTCAATAAACTTGTTTTGTGCTACTTTAAGGACGTAACAGAATATAGTAAACTGGAGATACGCATTTTAAAGTGGCAAAAACACAAATGAAAAGGTGGACTGTCATGTTTGGCGACACTAGTTCAAACACAGTTACCTTGAAATCCTGGAAAACACTGATTTTGGTACGTCCACGGGTAATATTCAGGAGATGTTGAATCAGCTGGAAGTGTCTGCGAATTCATGGCCATGGCCAATAGTGCCTGTGTCCCCTCAATAGATACATTGTTAGACGAAGGAGACTTAAAACATAACAAAAAAGAACAACATAGAACATCAAATGTAATTGTGTAATTTTAAGACGCGGCCTACAACAAAGCAAGAAAGCGACTGCTATATTCAACAATAATACATTGACAAACCGTACACAACAATATAAAACTAATTTAAGATGAGTACCTTGAACCTTCTATTATGAGCAAATATTAATTTAATACTACTTCTCGAAAACTCACATCCATTGGCAATGCCTCCGTTGGGCTACGTGTTATTGCTACATTTATAAGAGCTACCCCATCCCACCTACCTTTTAACACAAGCTGTTTGTCTTTATGAAGTGACAAACCAATAATATCAAAGATCTGAAAGGACTGGCTTCAAAGTCATGTGACTTGTGCATTATACAACGACCCAGACATTTTCAAGTAAACAAGCATGATGAATCTCAATGTTATACACTGTCCTTGATTCACAGCCCTGTCGGAATTAAGGCACCAAAAAAAAAATTTTTTTTAAATAATAAAAATAATAATAATAAGAAGAATAACACCATATTGGTGCTATTTATATTTTACTTTTTAGCTTTTGACCTTCAATTCAGCGCCAGAATGACAATTTGTTTGTTTTTGTCCTATTATTTCAAATAATATTACCAGTAATTGTTTATTCCCACCAAGCCTTTTCTCATGGTTCTATAACCATGAGATTATAGCAGGACAACAATTTTAGCGGCAGTCAAATAAAAAACACGATGCTTCCAAGATATTACAGTAAGTTCCAGACACTCATACAGAGGGGATTGTGAGTGTAAGGGAAGCTCAGCATCCCCCAAAATGTCGAAAAACCAAAACAAAAAAAATGTAATTTCATTCTTGAGTTTTGCTCATCATAATATTCATGCCTACCTATTGTATTATCGAATACAGTACTTGAATTGTGAATTGTTTTTTGTGTTTCTTGTTTCCTTAATTTTTTTCCCATTACAATTATTATGTTTTTATTTGTTATTATTATTTATTATTATGTTTTTTTTTGTTTGTTTGTTGTGTTTTGTTAGTGATGTATGTGTGGTTCGTGTAAAACAGAGGACTTTCTTACGATATAGCCAAACATAACTCTGTTTTCCCTTGGAATTGTGGCAAAGACTAAGTGTTGTTATCAACCAATGCTTTTTAAAAAAATTTTGTGTGCGTGTTTTTTTTTCACTTATACCAAATGGGCCATGAATTAAAATAATCGAATTGTTATTTTTGATTTGGCTGAGAACTATTAAATCATGTCCATGTATCTAAAAGCTCAAATAAAAAGATATATATGAAAGAATTAGCATATGACTGGTTATGATACAGCTTGCTTTGCATTAATTTGCGCAGCTTCACAGTTCTTTAAACAGTGTGGAAGCTGTGCGGATCCGGAGTGGAGAGTACATTGTTCCACTACTACAGTCAAACGAGACGAGTCATTGGCTAAAGACTGGGTATATTAAGGCTGAGTCCCTTTTTGAGTGACAGCGAAATGAGTGAATCAGTGATCTTGTTTCATTAATATCTGCGGGAGGCATTTTTCAATTAACATTCCATTGTTCTGAGTTGAACCAGAAACTTTCACAATCATCTTAGGGCGCTTTCACACTAGACCCCGGGGTCCTCAATTAGCGGACCGCGGTCCATGACCGGACCACGGCACACCTCTCTGCGGACCCAGAGCAAATGGCACTGTTAAAAAATAAATAAATGAATAAACTAAAAAGATTTGTATTTGAGCATCCCTGCACTAGACCAAGAGGACAAGCTTTTCCGGTTTGAGAGATACCTCACAGCAACACTTGCACATGAGTTGAAAAAGTTTGTTTTTTTTTTGTTTGGTTTAAAATAACGTGAAAAATCGACCTTATTTCTGTTTTTTTTTTTTCACTTGTGATTGCTTGTGTTTGGAGACTTGACTTCTGACACTCAAGTTTCTCTCCCTACCGAGCAGCAGGTGCCGCTGAGCCCCTCCACCATCACAAAGCATTCACAGGCGGACACACTTTGAGCTTCCCCTCATTGAAAGACCAGCATCCGCCACTGTGACAAACTGATCGTGTTCCAGATATCCCACCCTTTAAACTCAGAAGGTCAGGGGTGCTGTAAGCCACTCCAAGGAGGGGTGCTGCGGATCTTATTTTGTTTTTCCCATCCCAAAATAGCCAAATTTATCATCCTTGCACTTTTTCTCCATACAAGGCGTGCAGAATGGCTGTACAAACGCATACTAAATAGTTTACGTACTACTACTAGGCTACTACAAAGACAGCGTTGTAATTGTTGGGAGTTTTTGTATTGGAAATAAATGCGCCCGCGTATTATACTGCAAATCCCCACAGCTAGACGGCACAATGACACACAAATACATTTGAAAACTAAAAGGTTAAATAAGCCTAGGTTTAACAACTACTTTTTACAACACTCAAAAAAATAGTATACGAACATCCAACAGTGCTCTATTTGCAGTTCTCTACGGTCTAAATCTGCAGATAGCTTTTCCTCACTGGACAATATTATGAACTATCATAATCATTTTCATTTTCTACCTCAAATTGAATTTTAAAAAATGTCACTGTTTTTGTAAAGAAAAAAAAAAGCTAATTCATTTTTGTGCCATGTTAACGCCTCCTCTGTCAACCGTTAACTTTTCTGTTCCTATAGCGCCCTATACAACGTGACCTGGTAGCAAGCAAGGTGTCATGTGGTGACCATGTTATTAAAAAAAAAAACACAAAAACCTTTTCAACATATTTATTTAATCCCCAAAGTAAAATGTGCCATTGTTTCTATGTATACGGCGGAAAACAGTAAAGTGACTTGAAGCTCCGCTATGAGACCCCCAATTTGGCCAAATTTCAAAATTGTCCTATGTGCATGTGTGATACATCATTGGAAAGCTTAAAATCTCAATTTTCTGGGGGAAGAAAAATTTTGAGCAGGGGGGCATTTAAAAAAAAAAAAGAAAACATTTTTAAACAGCAAAACCCTAACTGGAGGCGAGAGCACGCGAAAGCAGAATTAAAGATGCAACGATTTTATCGAGACAATTAAACGATAGTTATGAGGTAGATATCCGTGACTCCTTTACAGACACCAAATTTTTCATTGTCACGTGTTTTGTTTTAAAGTTTAAAATATGCGAGTGAATATTTTTTTAAGTCGTGTTTTTTTTTTTTTTTTTTTTTAAGTAAAATATAGGGCAGTCAAAATTATCGCGTTAACGGGCGCTAATTAATTTTTAAAATTAATCACGTTAAAATATTTGATGCATTTAACGGACATGCCCCGCTCAAACAGATTAAAATGACAGCAAAGTGTCATTTCCACTTATTACAGGTGTTTTTTGGTGTTTTGCCGCCCTCTGCTGGCGCTTGGGTGCGACCGATTTTATGGGTTTCAGCACCATAATTATTATTGACATCAACAATGGCGAGCTACTAGTTAATTTTTTGATTGAAAATTATACAAACTTTATTAAAACGAAAACATTGTGAGGGGTTTTAATATGAAATTTCTATAACTTGTACTAACATTTATCTTTTAAGAATTACAAGTCTTTCTATCCATGGATCGCTTTAGCAGAATGTTAATAATGTTAATGCCATCTTGTTGATTTATTGTTATAATAAACAAATGCAGTACTTTTGTACAGTATGTTGAATGTATAGTATATATCCGTCTTGTGTCTTATCTTTCCATTCCAACAATAATTTAAGGAAAAATATGGCATATTTTATAAATGGTTTGAATTGCGATTGATTATGGTTAATTACTTTTAAGCTGTGATTAACTTGATTAAAAATGTTAATCGTTTGACAGCCCTAAACTAAATATTCGACATCAATTAATGATTCTAAGCTAAAAATGACAGACATTTTGAATAATAAATATAATTACTTACCTTCTTTTTACAGCTAGGTAGAAACAAAAGCGGTTCCACGACATCTGTAAACAGGGGTTTCCAGGGTAAAAGGGACAAATTAAATATACAGTGCCTTGCAAAAGTATTCGGCCCCCTTGAACCTTGCAACCTTTCGCCACATTTCAGGCTTCAAACATAAAGATATAAAATTTTAATTTTTTGTCAAGAATCAACAACAAGTGGGACACAATCGTGAAGTGGAACAAAATTTATTGGATAATTTAAACTTTTTTAACAAATAAAAAACTGAAAAGTGGGGCGTGCAATATTATTCGGCCCCCCTTGCGTTAATACTTTGTAGCGCCACCTTTTGCTCCAATTACAGCTGCAAGTTGCTTGGGGTATGTTTCTATCAGTTTTGCACATCGAGAGACTGACGTTCTTGCCCATTCTTCCTTGCAAAACAGCTCGAGCTCAGTGAGGTTGGATGGAGAGTGTTTGTGAACAGCAGTCTTCAGCTCTTTCCACAGATTCTCGATTGGATTCAGGTCTGGACTTTGACTTGGCCATTCTAACACCTGGATACATTTATTTTTGAACCATTCCATTGTAGATTTGGCTTTATGTTTTGGATCATTGTCCTGTTGGAAGATAAATCTCCTTCTCAGTCTCAGGTCTAGTGCAGATACCAACAGGTTTTCTTCCAGAATGTTCCTGTATTTGGCTGCATCCATCTTCCTGTCAATTTTAACCATCTTCCCTGTCCCTGCTGAAGAATCACAGGCCCAAACCATGATGCTGCCACCACCATGTTTGACAGTGGGGATGGTGTGTTCAGGGTGATGAGCTGTGTTGCTTTTACGCCGAACATATCGTTTTGCATTGTGGCCAAAAAGTTCAATTTTGGTTTCATCTGACCAGAGCACCTTCTTCCACATGTTTGGTGTGTCTCCCAGGTGGCTTGTGGAAAACTTTAAACGAGACTTTTTATGGATATCTTTGAGAAATGGCTTTCTTCTTGCCACTCTTCCATAAAGGCCAGATTTGTGCAGTGTACGACTGATTGTTGTCCTATGGACAGACTCTCCCACCTCAGCTGTAGATCTCTGCAGTTCATCCAGAGTGATCATGGGCCTCTTGGCTGCATCTCTGATCAGTTTTCTCCTTGTTTGAGAAGAAAGTTTGGAAGGACGGCCGGGTCTTGGTAGATTTGCAGTGGTCTGATGCTCCTTCCATTTCAATATGATGACTTGCACAATGCTCCTTGAGATGTTTAAAGCTTGGGAAATCTTTTTGTATCCAAATCCGGCTTTAAACTTCTCCACAACAGTATCTCGGACCTGCCTGGTGTGTTCCTTGGTTTTCATAATGCTCTCTGCACTTTAAACAGAACCCTGAGACTATCACAGAGCACGTGCATTTATACGGAGACTTGATTACACACAGGTGGATTCTATTTATCATCATCGGTCATTTAGGACAACATTGGATCATTCAGAGATCCTCACTGAACTTCTGGAGTGAGTTTGCTGCACTGAAAGTAAAGGGGCCGAATAATATTGCACGCCCCACTTTTCAGTTTTTTATTTGTTAAAAAAGTTTAAATTATCCAATAAATGTTGTTCCACTTCACGATTGTGTCCCACTTGTTGCCGATTCTTGACAAAAAAATTAAATTTCATATCTTTATGTTTGAAGCCTGAAATGTGGCGAAAGGTTGCAAGATTCAAGGGGGCCGAATACTTTTGCAAGGCACTGTAGTTCGGAGGCTTAGCGCCATGAATCTGCTATTGCAGCATATAGACATATTGTTCTATCAAACTGCTTTTTCAGTCTTGTCTGTGTTTTCCGCCATATGTTTTATTTATTGATTTTTTTTAACAGCAAAAAACACAGAATCTGCCAAAACACTTTTTTTTCTCTCCAACACCAGGTGGTGCTACAGCACCCTCAGCTTCCTGCGCCTCTGCAGAAGGTTGAACAGTTTTCCTAATTTTATGAAAGAAAACTCCCTTATCAACACGCATGAAATCATTTACTTGTACTGATCCCATTTGAAAACATGATCACTTTGGGAAAATACATCCAGATGATGTTAAATAGCAGACAGCTGAGTAACTTCATACTGTGTAGCAGCTGTGTTGAAAACATATGCTTTATTCGAAATCCTGTGCGACCATCCGCTACGTGGCAACAACCCCGCTGTTATAGCGGCACATGCCTAGTAAAGTGAATTACCTGTAACACTATGTATGACAATGCGGTTGCTGTCATCTGCTGTTTTAAATTATTCAGCATGGCTAACAGTAGGCAACAAACACAACAAGGTCTGTTTGCCATCGAGACATTATTAATTATGGATGAGTTGAGAGACCTGCGGCATAAAGTGAAACTCACAAATGGACAATGTACTTTGTGAATACCTGATAGTATTGCATCCTACCACACCCAGAGAGGAAATCTGAGTATGTTTTGGGAACATTTAGGTCTATCTTGTCAGTCCAACCTATAAACCAGTTGGGAATAACCATAGGCGGAGTTTGACTTTTAGGGCAGGGGGGCACAACATGTTGATGACCCCGAAACGCAGTGTCAGCAATAAAATTAACTTACAAGAAAATTTGTAATAATAAGTTGACATTGAGCGTTTTTGGTTTCCCATCATTCTTGAGAGGAATTCTAAATCAGGCTGCTTAGGCAATACTTTTCACCAAGATCGTCATCCAGTGAATATGGTATGCCCGTCGGTGTCGTGCCAATGTAGTTACCCCAGTCAAAAATTGTATCCCCTGGGCGGAGCCATATGGAGGTAGATTTGTGTCTTTATTATTCAATCAAAAAAAAAGTTGCTTGAATTAAAAAAAAAGTTGCTTCAATCAAAATATATATTTTCAACCCAAAAAATGTTGCTTCAATAAAAAAATGTGTTTGAATGCAAAAATAAATTTGAAACACAAAAAACACAAAAAAATGCATGTGAAAGCTATTTTTTAAATTTTTTTATTTATTTATTTTTTGATTGAAGTAATGTAGATTTCTGTTTGGGCACGTTTTGGCTAGGACATTTTTGTCTTTATTATTCAATCAAAAAATAAGTTGCTTAAAAAAAATATAGATTTTCAAAAAGAAAATCACTTTAATAAAAAACTGAAAAATTTCAATCCCAAAAAAGTTTTTGAATCCGAAAAAATATTTGGAGATTGAAAATTTTGCATTTGAACACTTAATTTTTCATTGAAAAAGTTTTCATTGATTGAAGCAATCCTTTTTGTGTTTGCGCCATATTATGATTAGGAAATTTGTGTCTAGATCATTAAATCCCAAAAAGTTGCTCTAATCAAAACAGATATTTTCAATCAAAGAAAATAATCTTTTTTTAAATTTTTTATTAATTTTTTTCCCTAATTTTTTTTTTTTTTTTAATTATATGCAAAGAAAATGACTGTCTAAGGTGCTAAGACAGATATATACATTCAACATACTGTACATAAGTACTGTATTTGTTTATTATAACAATAAATCAACAAGGTTTCATGAACATTATTAACATTCTGTTAAAGCAATCCATGTATAGAAAGACTTGTAATTCTTAAAAGATAAATGTTAGTACAAGTTATAGAAATTTTGTATTAAAACCCCTCTTAATGTTTTTGTTTTAATAAAATTTGTAAAAGTTTCAAACAAAAAATAAACTAGTAACTCGCCATTGTTGATGTCAATAATTACACAATGCTCATGGTGCTGAAACCCATAAAATCAGTCGCACCCAAGCGCCAGCAGAGGGCGATAAAACACCAAAAAACATAAGTAACAAGTGGGCATGACACGGTGCTGTCATTTTAATCTGTTTGAGCGGGGCTGTGTGTTAAATGCGTCAAATATTTTAACGTGATTAATTTAAAAAATTAATTACCACCCGTTAACAGGATAATTTTGACAGCCCTAATATATAGGCAAGTGAATTACATGCAATGACACTTTTAGGCCACCGGGGGGGGCCTTGCCCCCCTCGCTCCCCCCTAAAATCCGCTTATGGGAATAACATGGGGGAATGTTGCTCACATGTTGACATTTTGCAACTAGTAGAACAAATGATTCTAGGAAATGTTGCCCTTTTCACCTGTTTATATTCACACAAAAAGTAATCAAATTCGAAGATGAACCCAAAATGCAATATTAAAACTTGCTGTAGGACTGAGGACTTGCAATTGTTTATGGAGATACAGTAGTATCCATGTGAACACTTGAAACCCTGTAGCTCGTTCTGCTTTGTTACTAATATATGTGGGCATCTAATTCGTTCAAACAATCCTTGCTTCTGATCCCCCCATTATTATTTGTACAATGTGGACCACTGTAAATGTGAGAGCTGGTGGGAGAGCTACGTAGGCATGTACTTCACCACAAGAGAATTCCACTTTACACAGAATGAGATTCAAGACCTCATTTAGATAGATCCCAGCAACCTCAGATGTGTCTTTACGTTGTTTCACAAGTCAGTGAATCAAAACATTGCTGTTATATCATTTCTATTGGCAAGTGGCTGAACCATCTCGTACAACATGTTCAGTGTTGTTCTTTAACAGATCACTTACAGATGTGAGTATCTCGTCACCCTCTCAGTAATGTTAGAAAAGCACATTCTTGTAATTAGAAAAAAAAATCATTTCTGAAATGGTATACCATAGTTTAGTCTAAAACTGTTCAATATTAAATTAGTCAAGTATAACCATGAGAGATGTGTACATTGTCAGTATTTTGCATACACGGTATACTGAAGGTAATGGTTAAATTCATTTCATAACAGGACTTCTTGTTACAATAAAATTTGTCCATGCGAAACCAAGTTCACAAATATGATTGTACGGCCCCTAGCAAAAAGTATGGAATCACCAGTCTCGGACGAGCACTCAATCAGACATTTTATTATGTAGAAAAAAACTCAGATAAAAAGCTTGAAAAAATAATGAATTAGTTCAAAAGTGCAATTCTTTAGCATTCAGAAACACTAAAAGAAATGAATGAATGAGTAGAAAATACAGACACACCCAGTCGATTTTCTTTCCTTAATTGGGCCCCTGTCTCAGATTAGATCTGCTAGTTAGTCAGCAGTTAAAAACAGTGCAGTTATCACACCTTGGAGGGCTGCTGGACCAAATGGATTCACAAGAATAATGGCGTCAACAAGAGAGATGTCTTTTGAGATCAAGGAGAGGATTATCAAAGTTCTTGAAGAAGGTAACACTACACGTATGGTTGCCAAAGATGTGGGCTGTTCACAGTCAGCTGTATCAAAAATCTGGACCAAGGTTGTTAAAGTTAAGCATACTGGTAGACTGAGGTAGACCTAAAGGCCAAATGTCTTGAAAACAGAAGATGTACAACAAGACAAATGAAGAAATGGGAGGAAGCTGGAGTCAAGGTATGTGACATGCCTTAGAGACTGAGGTGTCATAAAAGCCAGAGGTGGTGCAACTAAATACTAGAGATGTGTTTTGATTGTTATTTCTTTGTTTGTTTCTTATGATTCCATAAATTTTTCCTTACAATGGAGTGATTCTATATCTATTTCCCTGCACTTGCTCTATAAAAGTAACATTTAATGACCACCACAATGTTTTTTATTCATTTGTTTTAGTGTTTCTGAATGCTAGAGTTGCACTTTTGAACTAATTCATTATTTTTTTAAGCTTTTTTACCTGAGTTTGTTTTTGTTTTACTGTATATTTATATAAATGTATCTTAAATCTCAATATAAAAAAAATAAAAATAATAATACAATGAATTAATTTATATAGTATCAGTACAGGCCAAAAGTTTGGACACACCTGATTCAATGCAACACAAATGAAGGTCCCAATCCCATTGATGAAGCAATAAATTCCACTAATTAACCCTAAAAGGCATACAGTACATGTGAAGTCAGAAACCATGTTAGGTGACTCCCTCTTGAAACCCATCAAGAGAATGGCAAGAGTGTGCTACTTTGAAGATAATAGAATATTTTACATGTTTTTAGTTATTTCACCTTTTTTTGCTAAGTACATAATCCCACACGTTCATTCATAGTTTTATTACATTCAATGAGAATTTACAATGTAGATACTCATGAAAATAAAGTCATTCTGGTATGTTCAAGTGAATACAGAATGAAATGTCGTTGCATTTGACCTGCCCAGTGCGGAGAATAATATAAAAAAAAATATATAAACAAAGTATTCACATGGAAATAAAAATGTGGGAATTGGAGTGCTGTACAGGAATGTGCAAAACGAGCAAGCCAGGAGGGGGTTAACAACAAGACACAATATTTCAATATGCAGTGATAGGTACATAATGTAAACTATCTGAATCCTGTACAGGAGTGCAGAGAAAAAGGGATGTGCAATGGGCAAACCCGGTAGACATGTTACGTGAAGGATTTGCAGTTTAACAGTCTAATTGACACGGGGACAAAACTATTTGTGAACCTAGTGGTCCCGCACCACATGCTGCAGAAGCTATTGGAGGGCGGAGTTACCCATGACACACTTGAAAGTAGACTAAAAATAATCAAACTCATTTAATCAATAAAACTTAAGCACCACAATGACATTCATCCAACAATAGTTCAGCAGACACCCATGCAAAATATTCCTATAGCACATCCAAATGATTCTGCTTCATTGAATTTTATTGCAATTGCATCCAAATGAGCCGTTACAAACATTGCTTTAACCTTAGCCTTATACTGTACTAATTAACATATTGCACACACAGTGATTGGTATTTGAAATTGAACTTCGAACCTTCGAACACATGACAAAAATGGCAAACTTTTGAAATGGATGCAATGTCAGTCAACCAGTCTAAAAAAAACCCCTCTCAGCCTTAACTTTGAGAATCTGTAAGACGTAATGCTTTAAACAATGATGGATAAAAGTAAGTGATGAAAGTATTGTTTTATTTAAATGTTATTGGTGGGACTGCAACTGACGATTATTTTTTATAATTGATTAATCGGACGATTAATTTAACGATTAATTGGATAAATGTCATTTTTTTCAATTACTTCACAATTTCACTTGAAGTTGCTTTAAGCATGTTGTATGCCACAATGAAGGCAAAATGGATTGCTATTTCCTTAAAAAAAAAAAAAAAATTATTACAGCTTCCTGACGTAACTGTACTGTAGTCTAATGTTTACGTTTATGGACCTGAAACTTGCTAAGGTTTTGAAAAAAGGTTCTGAGTACAAAACATAAAAAGAATTTCTCAGAACACAAATCAGACAAAATTCCTGTTCATTCAAATAAAAAAAGTACTGATTGTCATCTTTTTTCCTTATGGGCAAAGCGCCGATATAAATTGTGTCAATGACTCCTTTATTTTCTTTAAACAAATTAAACAACAAACTCGAATAAGGAGGAGGCATGTTGTAATGAATCCATTTTCTTTATTCAACAGTTGTTCATAAATACAATCCAAATCCAATTTCAAAGCACACTTTCTTGTATGACAATTTACACTTTGAATGGGAGTTTGTGTTGAAAAGAGACTCTAAGCTGTTATGTAAAGGAGTTTATGTGTGTGGTTTCTTTATAAATAGAAATAAGACAACTTTACAATCTAACAATAACTCAAGTACTAATATGCTTCTCCAAAACACAATACAAACAGACACTTAAGACACTAATTAGTAAAATCGCTAAGTAGCTTAGCGGTCCGTGCCAAGTAGTAACGTCTAATCAACAAAGAATGCAAACAATACAGTTGGCTTCATTAACTCACCTCTGATGGAGGTGCATTGGATCTAACAACACAAAAGACAATCTAACTCTCGGCACTTCCTAATATTATTGATTCGGCAACCCAACACCGGCAGCAGTTGCAGCAGTGAACTCTCTCTCTCTTGCTCTGATAACTGGCACACACGTGCAGCTTCATATTACACAAAATTAAGGACCCAAACAGGATTTCTTTTAGGTGCCGGCAAAAATTGATGATCAACTTAGTTGTCAACTAATTTATTAGTCGACTAAATATGCGAAAATGAACTTTTGAAAACTTTTTTTCCCCCCATGGCTTTCACTTCATCAAGGCGGTTCAAGAATTCTTCAATTTTACTCTTAGAAATACATTGCAAATGCATAAAGATGTACATGTTCATGGATAGTTGATGCCATTTTGTATTGCACTTTGGTGGACAAGATTTTTAAATGAGAAATGAATAATGGCTTGTATTTATTTTCTCATATATTCACACTTTTCTGGCATTGCTTGCTCTCACACACTATCTCCCTCCTCAAACAAATACAAAAGGGGCATCTGCTTGCTGTAAAATGTAACCACCCAAAATGCAATTAAAAGTAATGAGGGTCTGAAATATTGGCTTTGCAGACACAAGTTAGAAGGTAAGTGACATTTGGAAAAAAGCCCGGCGATATGAAGAACAATGCCAAACAAAAGAGGTCTTGTTAGCTGCCAGAGTACACTGCCAGTTTGACCTCATTAGTAGGGTTTATGGTGGTCACACCAATGAGAAGGGCAGTAACTGCAAGACAAAAATGCTATAATTTAGCAAAAAAACATGTCATTTTGGATCTTGAACAGCAAATTATGGCATATTACAAAAAGTAGATGATCAAGTGGATTATTCCCATTCTGTGCCTTTACAAATTGGCTAAATTTTTGGCCAGTGGTGGAATGTAACAAAAGAAAAGTACTTTGTTAATGTACTTAAGTACATTTTTTTGTGTAGCTGTACTTTACTTGAGTGCAAATATGAAGTGGTACTTTTTCAATTTTACTTCACTACAGTTTACAGCACCTACAGTATGTGTACTTTTTACTCCACTAATTTTTAAATTGTCGCCTGCGTTACACATTATTTTTGTTTGTTTGTGTTATTTCCTCATTGTGAATTGATCATTTCGTTTTAATGGCTCAGGCACAATCAATAAGCCCTGTGCAACTCTACCATAATTGAGCACTAGAGGCAGCAACATGAGTACAAGCAATATGAGGCAGGTGAACAAAATATTGACCCATAAAAACCAGCAGTGAGAGCAGCGCGGTTTCATATGGGTGCTACACACTCTTATACATCTTTGCATCAGAAGAAAATACTTTTACTTTTTACTTGTAAAGTCCATTTTAAAGCAAGTACAATGGTACCTCGACATACGATCGCTTTTATACACCATCTTTTCGACATCTGACATAAAATTTGACTCGCCATTTGTTTACGACAGCTTTGTTTTGCTGGAAGACGGACACACGACGGGTTTTCTTGTGAGAGAAATCAACACTGGTTCCATGAATTTTAGTGCAGGCAGGGAAAAAGGAAAAGGTGACACTTACCATTGAAATGAAGTTGGAAGTGATTGAAAAATATGAGCATGGTGTGTGCATCAGTGAACTGGCTCGGCAATATGGCCGTAGAATCTCGATCTCGACGGTCCTCCTCCGACCTCCGTTCGACAGTCTTTATAATGTGACTTGTAATAATTTATTTCAGAACTTGTGCAACACAACACGCCTACTGTCTGCTGCGGTTGACGCCTGCAACACAACATTAAAAGAGAAAGTAAAATAGAACCGCACTCTCTATCTCACCGTCACGCGGTGCAAAAAACGTCCGCCACATTAGAACCCGATTCGTTACATTATTACAGGAATGATCATTCTTATAATATTATTCCAATTCTTATTTATAATTTATTTGTTTTGTTATGTGCAATTACCACTTGTATTTGCCAGCAGTATTTATTAAGGATTTAGTGTAGGTTTTCGTGCTGTGGAACGAATTAATGGAATTATAATGTATTCTTATGGGAAAATATGCACGATATACGACCATTTCAACTTACAAACAAGGTCCTGGAATGAATTAACTTTGTATGTAGAGGTACCACCGTACTGTGCACTTTTAGTTGAGTACAATTTTTTTCTTCGAGACTTGTACTTTTACTTAAGTATTTTTTTGCCCCTGTATCTGTAATTTTACTTAAAGTGCATACGACAGGAGAAAAAAAGTCTTAAATAGCATTATTATGTGAATTAGAATCATATTTTGAGACGTTTCGACTATATTCAGCAATTTAGCAAAGCACAGATGAGGAGAAATTAGTCTTTTAGTTTAATTTTAATTAGTCTTTTAATCCAGTTAGCCACGCCTACCATTATAGGGCTCTAGCGTCCCCAACAGGTGGATGACGTCAGTGGGAGAATGGGCTCATCAGTTGTACTATTCAGCCCATTGAGGGGGAATTAGAGCGAGGAAAATCTCTACTCCAATATTTTTACAGGATATTCTTTTTATCCAAGTATTTTCCCCAATTGCTAAATAAATGGCATGGTCATGACTAATAACAGTCTTGTGCTAAATTGAATATGAAATAATAAAAATGCATTTATTCGGGATGACATGGCAAAATTGCTCCATAATGGTAAAAACTGTTGACTTCACCTTTACTGTCACACCTCCCGAACAATATTTTATGCCACCTAAGTCGGGCATATGTCATTTCCCTTCCCCGGCTTCGGAGAATGTAAACAAACCAAGAGGCGTGACAGCTAGCCGACATGCCAACCCGAACCGAGTGATGTTTCAAAGTCTTCGAAGTGGAAAATCACACATCACTAGCCCGGACATTTCACAAGACGACTGGGTTGTCGACTGTCTTCACCGGCGGCGAACAAGTTAGAGCTCGTCATTCCCCTGCTGAGGTCAGAGGGCTCATTTGCGGAAAGCAGCTGGACAATGACCGCCGGACAAACCGGCCGACGTCAGAGGAGCGTGTAGCTGCCAAATGGTTGACACGAATATGGCAAAATAATGCTTTACTACACGGCGAAGTCGTAAACAGCGAGAGACTCATAGGAGGGCGGCTGCAGTTGTTATGCAGCTGACATGACACTATGAGGAGAGCTTTTTACATGCCCATTCATGGTCAAATGTAAGTAGTCCTTTATTTAAAGACAGTTTGTAGTGTTTACTTTGTAATCGCTGTATTCGCGGCTATTTTAAACGCAAAGTTGCAGTTTGTGATCGGTTGGAAAATTTGACAGAACACCGGGCATATAAAGAGGGCAATAAGCTGAGTATAATTCTCTACCGGCCCGGGGAGGTGCGACAAACCGCCGTTCGTCGGCCGAAGGGACAAGGAGCATGTCAACCACAAAATGCAAGCCACCTACAGATTAAAATGATCCCAGTATTTGACATAATACAAAACACAATGTTTACTCACTTCCTCGTAAGTCCCATGGTCCCACAGTAGTAGGGCTTGTTTTGGCCAATATCCACCGGTGAATGGCAACCTTTCGAAACCCCAAAAAGGCTAACCCGCCTCTCCCTTGTACAGCAAGATTTTTCTGCAGCCGTTTGGCTGGCGTAATGCGAAAAATACACAAATTAATCCGCAAAATCAGCTGAATCCTTAGTCCTTCTCATACAACAGTACGGCTGTATAGTGAAGAGGACTCCTTCTCCCGTACACGTCACAGCGCCCTCTTCCTCAATGCAAGACCGAAACCGGAAGTCTGTCATTTTCGTAGCGCGGGATTCAAAAAATCGAATAAATTTATCAATCGCTTCTTGACACATCCAAGTGGTCCATTTCATTCAGGAGCATAAAATACTGCGTGTATTATGAAATAAACATGCTTTTTCGTGTCACAGGCACTTTAAATAAACACTTAGTAATTTTTCAGTTTTGGTCGGTTTTAGCGACGTCAGTGGACAAAAGTGGTAGTGTTTTGCCTTAAGGAAGTACTGCGTTTCCCATGAAGACCAGTGCTGTGTTTCCCATGAGGACAGCACACACCCCCAAAGTGTCATAAAATCATCAATCAATCAATAAAATATCAATCTACTGGTCACCTGCAGATGGATTAACGACATTTCTGTTTCTTGCGGCTGTGTGAAGGATAAATGATAATAAGGTAATGAATCCATTTGTGGTTAAACAATAGCATATGACTGTTAGCAACTGTGTGGCTTAGTGTGGCTACCCCACCACACCTGAACTTGTCTGCGCTTGCAAGTTCGGTTGATGTGGGGGAGGATTAGGTTGGGTTGGCATCATGGCAGCAAGTGAAAGACGGGCTTTTTTCCCCTCCTCAGAAAAAACTTTTTGTCTCTTTCGTTGCTCTGCCATTTTTGTAGAATTCTGGCGAAAGCGTTCGCATCGACTTCTGTCTTTATAATTAACGGGGAAAGGGGGAAGTGACATCTGCCGTAAAGCAGTCAGGACATTTGTAGTTTTTTTTTGTGTGTGTGTGGCAGGGTTCCTGCCACCCTCCTCAAAGTTAATTAGTGCCGGTGAAACCCCCCTTAAGTTATAAAAGAGGTGTCATTCAACCAGTTGTCAGTCGACATATTATCACAAATGTTGCGAAAATATTTTATAAAGGTTGAAAATCTACCCAGTGTTGCTCTAAGTAAAAAAAGTGAGTACTTCATCCACGACTGGTTTTGGCTAAGTTCTATCAGTTTTTTTTTAAAAATTATGGTTGTTACTAATATAGGTGTAAGCATAGGTGGGTAGTACCGCATTACCTGTACTCCGTTACATTTACTTGAGTAACATTTTGAGAAAAATGTACTTCTGAGAGTAGTTTTACTCGGCTATACTTTTTACTTTTACTTGAGTAGATTTGTGAAGAAAAAACACTACTCTTACTCCGCTATTTTGGGTTGTTACATTTTTCCCTCTTTATTCTGCATATTAGCTTTAATAGTTTTGCCAGTGATGCTAAGATTAGCTCTACCAATTTCACCAATGAGACGTAGCAAAAATAATCACATGACTCCTTTAAACTAATCTGACGCAAGCTTGCTGTTCTATGATCATACCCGCCTGTTCAATCTCATGGCGTCTTTAAAGCATCGTAAAAAATGAAGTATTTGACATAGAGCTCTGCCTTCAACATGACTCGAAAGCGTGGTTTTTAACCTCATTCCCAGTTTTTATTTGGCACATATTGACCACGGAAAACCGGAGATATGATCCTTTTAATTTCAAAATTCACTATTCACTATACACTCTTCACTATTCAAACTAGGAACTATTTTCTCCACCAGAGGGTACTCATGCTCTTTGGATGAATATTGCTTCATTTATGTAATTTTTTTTCTCTCGTCGGAATTCAATGATTTTTTGTTTGTTTGTATTTCTTTGGCTTAATTTGGTTAGGAATGGGTTATTGTACAGTATCATTATAACAACCTTTCGTATAAATAACTTTTGGGTCAGAAAAAAAAATACCATTGTTTAAAAAAAAAAAAAAAAATCCAACAAAAATATAACCAATTCCTCACAATGTTATTCATTACTTACCAAATACTATTTTACTTTGAGTACATTTTTTGGACAACTACTTTTATTTTTACTCGAGTAATATTGTTTTGAAGCAACGCTACTCTTACTTGAGTAAAAGTTTTGGCTACTTTACCCACCTCTGGGTGTAAGAGTACCCAGAATAAACAGAATATATAAATGGTAAAGTCCTATAGTACTCTTGATAATAACTATGACAAAAAAAACCACAGACATGAGGGTTTAATTTGTTATGTCAGACTTGGCATACTACCCATTGCATTTTTTTCCCACAGAAAATAAAGTCAAATGTAGCTTGACAGCAGATGTTTCTTTGTCAGTCTGTAGTGTATCTGTGTCAAATTGTCATTTTACTTCTTCCATAGTTTTGGCATTTATAGAATTCATCAACAACTGTCACCATTCTCAGCTTTGCTAACTATATTTGATTATTGTTGAAAATGCAACAGAACATTGTGTCTCGGATGGATTTTGTTAGTAAACATAACATACGGTCATTTATCATCAACACATGGAATGGTATACGTGCGAGGGGTTATTTATTCTGCTGCATGACTTGGAATGTGGTCATATGGATGAGCGAAGAACTAAAATGTATGGGATCAATTACAACATCTGCCCCTTTGTTCCTGCCAAACACGATATTCTCAAAAATTCTCATCAGCAACTCTTTAAGATTATGTACTTGGCAGTCGACTGTTTCCTCAGCAACACTCTATGGAGAAAACACCACCCTGGAGATGGTGAGATATAGTCAAATATTTACATTTCCGGTTGAGAGAAAACACCTTCATTCACTTTCAATAGTGCTTGTCAGAAATGAAAAGAGTATCCTCTTCAAATGCTACTTTGCCCTTTACAAACGTGATGGAGTCACAAAGACTCGAGCGGCACAAATTATGATCATAATAAATGTTTATCCAGGGCTACTATACTTTTTAATGGACAGGATATGCTGACTGCTCTGCTATTAGACCAACATGGAAATCGACTGCACATTTGCGTTGTGGTTTATGTCGTAAGTCAGCACAGGAAAACAGTTTACATTACTTTGCATCCATATCTGTGGGGATACTCTAATGGAATGATGAGGATGAATGGGTTATGAAAAAAAGAAAATAATTTTATAGCAGAACTGAGGACGTGAGATTTGCTATTACAGTGATTGTGAGTAGGTCCATAAATCTTTTGAAACTTGAGCACTAGCTCTTGTTTTCTGATTAAAAGAAATGGATCTCAGTTTGATGCATACTTCTGGAGTAACATACTGGACTGTCTCAGGAAATTAGAATACACAATATTCTAATTTTCTGAGACAGTCCTGTATATTGTTCTATGTAAAGGACGTCAGCCAAGGTCGGCCCCCCACATTTTTACCACGCCAAATCTGGTCCCCTTTGCAAAAAGTTTGGACACCCCTGCTTTAAATGGTGGATTAATGTACAGGACTGTCTCAGAAAATTAGAATATTGTGTATTCTAATTTTCTGAGACAGTCCAGTATTTACACAAAAACATTTATTTATTATTATTAATGAGTGTTTCTATAGAACAGCACAATTGTTTACTAGTATAATTTAATTGCTCCATGTCTTACTGGTGAGTAGAAAAAACATTCTTGGGTCATTTTTAAAATCTGGTGCCATTTGGATGTAACATAGTGGACCCTAACAGATGGGACATTTTGTGCTAAAGTTAGCAATTGTCAAATTTGCTAGCATAAAAGCTTACACGAATTTGGGTACTTGATAAGAAGTCTACAATTTTACAAATAAACCTTTTTAATGGTTAAATTCAATTAATTTCTTTGATAAATACCTTTAACGGCATGGACACGAAACTGTAAAATACGATTTTTAAACGAGGTAAAAAAAATAAAAAATAAATAAAATTGCTTACCACAGTTGAAATACCGCCACCGGTGTGATGTCATTGCATAAGAGTGATGTCATTAACAAGGGTGTCACTAGGTTTTTAGAACAGAGGGGGCTTAGCCAGATGACCAGGATGTAAGTGAACGTAGCGTACAAGCGCAGACTTACATTTAGCCCTTTTGACTTACCTGCATCAGAGTTAGCATAACATTAAACTGTGAATTTTCTAACCTGCAAAACGAGTAGGAAGCTACTAAGAGAGAAGTGTTCTCCTGTATGTGTTTTCTACTGTTAACGTTAATTAAACTGTGAGAAATGTAGTGAAACGAGGTTTACCCCCTTCGCCCCACCCGTCATTTTTATTTTATTTATGTGGTCTTAAAGCAGCCCAAAGATGCTTTCATTTTTTGTTGAGTTTGGCTGTGCTTGTAGACAAAAGCAGTAGTGTTTTACCTGAAAGAAGGCTCCATTTTTATTCATTTTTGTTATTCCCTGACTGAAGTCTTTTCAGTCATATTTAATTCCTTTATTTAGACAGACAATGCTGAGTGTTCTGACGACAAATGTTAATTTTCATATAGCATTCCTGGATAGTTAAGAGTTCAGAAATTTGCAAATAAAATCTAGACATTTATTCTGGAAATGTTTCTATAGTAGTTTTTTAAAACAAAGGTTTGAATCGAATGGTGTATCACCTGAACCAATACACATGAAAGTTAGTATAAGTCAATACATGTTTATATTGCATTGATCCATAGACTTCATAACTTATTGACATGACACGAGAAACGGGGCCGATTCGTAGGGGGCCTATTTTCAAAACCTTCAAATTCAAATACTCGTATTTACAAAACCAAAGCTGCTACCGACCTAAAACCAAAACAGGAATCTACCTTAGCCATATGTGAGTCTCAACTTAAAATGGCTATAAAAGCCTCAGATTTTACACTAGATGAACAAAAATCACCAAATCCAGAGATAATAATCACCTATATTTTCTGGATCAATAGCAATATTTAACATTCCGTATATGTTTTTGACCAAAATAGTGATGATTTCTATGATTGCTCATTTAGCCTATCTATTAATTAGGTTCATATTCGTGAAAAATGTAGCCCTAACTTTCATGTGTTTGGTCTTATTAATGTCCCGTCCCCAGTAAAAAGTATACATGCAGGTTATGCTGTTATATCGTCCCTACTAATGTTGAGACCAAACCTACGCCCTTGATATTAATATACGTATATGGCAGAAAACACTCAGGTGACTTGAAGTTCCGCTCTGAGACTCCCAATTTGGCCAAATTTCAAAATTGTCCAATATGCATGCGTGATACATCATTGGAAAGCTTCTCAATTTTCTGGGGGAAGGAAAATTTCGAACAGGAGGGCATTTAAAATAAAAAGTTTTTTAAATAGCAAAACCACATCTGGAGGTGAGTGCACACGAGAGCAGAATTACGGACGCCATGACTTTAACGAGATATTATCGCGTACTTACCTTGTTTTGATAAAAAAATGTAGTATGTATCACTGAGTGTCAAGACACAGCTGTGAATGGCCACAGCTGGATTTTTTGGGGATTTTATGGGTGAAACATGGTAATATAACAAGGGTCGCGATGCAGAAATCGCAGACATCAAGAAGCGGTCAAGATTTTCTTTTTCATATATTTATCCTTTTAAACCTTTTTTTTTCTTTCAATTTTTCTATGTTTTGATCAATTATTTATTACTTAACATATCGGAGAAAATGCGACAGTAACACAAAAAAAAAAAAAAAAAATACAATTAGTCGATAGTTATGAGGTAGATTTTTTACAGACGCCATTTTTTTCATGTTGACGTAATTTGTTTAAAAGTTTAAAATATATGAGTGAATAATTTTTTATAAGTCTTTTTTTTTTTTTAAACAAAATATGAGACATCAATTTATGATTCTAAGCTAGAAACGACAAAAATTTTGAAATATTAAATATAATTAATTACCTTCGTTTTATGGCCGGGTTGAAACAAAAGCGGTTGCGCGACGTCTGTAAACAGGGTTTTTCAGGGTAAAACGGACAAGTTAAAAATAGTTCAGAGGCTTAATGCGCCATGAATCTGTTATGGCTGCATATAGACATATTGTGCTATCAAACACAACAGTTGTTTTGTCTTAAAATACAGCAGTTTCTTTTAAAGAGGAGTGCAAGAGCAGAAACTGCGTTTTCAGTCTTGTGTGAGTTTTCCGCTATAGGCTATGTTTCTATACTGAGTAAATTGGTTATTTCTTCTTTAGATTATTCATTCTCACAGACTACGTAGAAGCCTGTTTTGGAGGACAAAATCACCAGTTAGTTTCATTACTGTGAATTCCTTATCCGTATGATAATTAAGGAATTTTTGTCCACCAAAATAAAAACTGTTTGACCACAAGAAGAATGCAGGGAAGCCCATACATAAAGTTAAAGTTGTACAACAAACCTAAACCGGCAGTTGTGAAATTATCATAAAAATAAAAGCCTCGCAAATGCCTATTTTAAGGGTTTAAAAGTTGACTCTTTGAAACAGTTGTCGAAGGATTCGAGTGAAACAAATAAGTATGCTACTTTGACATGGTTAGAAAAATCCCCGAGAAACGCTTACCTGCGCAAGTATGCTTTTATTTTGAAGTAAACAATCAGAAGCACTTGTGTTTACCATAAATAACTTGATAAATGTGATTAACTTCATGGCAAGCGGTGGGTCTCTTTCGCTGTGAATGACAGCCGTTGTGTTCATTTTGTACATGCGCGTGCTAGCGGGATGTTCCAAAAGTTTGTTTGATTGTTCGTCTGGTCACATTTGTAACAACATTCACGTGCATCAGCATTGACAGTCACAGGTAAGTTTGTTTGTCTGTCGTTTGTTTTTAAAACATTGAACTCTTCAAGTCGTTTCCTTACCGCAACGGAGTTAAAACATGCTAGAGCCGCAGAGAAAGGTTTGAAATAACTCAAGTTGCATCAAATTAATTGCTAATAAAACATCGACAGTACAACCGTGCCTGTTCGAGGGCTACTGTTTTTCCGGTTGGAGAAAAAGGTACAGTGACATTGGACTGTTCTTTACGAAGAATTAGAAACAATTCGTATTGGGACCATCTGCATGCACTCATGGTACAGGTGTAAAATAATCTTATTGCAATATAAAGGGGTTTTATTACCCCAGCTAACTAACGTTGTATTTCACTTGTAAGCAGAATTTACATGAGGATAAGCACTGTTGTCTGAACCCACACCTAAACAATTTGAGGAACAGTCCATCCATCCAATTTATATTTAAAAAAAAAAAAAAAAAAAAAGGACATAAACTACTCCATTACTCTCAATTTGTTGTCCATTTGTTTGGCTTTCCTTAACCGCAAATGCATTAGAAATCTGATTAATCTCAATAAGAAGTAATCTTTGTTTTTCTACTTCAAATTTTATGAAATTTAAGATATACTTTGAGAAAATGACAAAATCTTATATACAGTGTAAAAAATAACGTTTTTCAATAGTGCTTAAAAAACATCCATTCTTTATAAGTTGACTAACTTGACTTGACGGTCATATTCATCATGTTCGTTTTACGGCTGCAGCTGTCGATTATTTTAGTAGTCGATGAACTAGTTAGTTCGAATAATCGAGTAATAGGATAAGGAACATAAAAAAATTAAAATACCTGACCTGGGCCTCAAACGGTATAAAAAACAAATAAATGAGGATATATGTACAACAAAAGAACAATTGGCTGACTTGCATAAGAAAAGTCCGCTAGCTTAAATGGTATAAAATGCCAACGTTTTTTTTTTTTTTTTTTAACAATGCTCTTAACAAATAGTTCAAACACATATTCTCACAAAAAACGGCTAAATATACCTTTAAACTAGGGCTGTCAAACGATTAAAATTTTTAATCGAGTTAATTACAGCTTAAAAATTAATTAATCGTAATTAATCGCAATTAATCGCAATTCAAACCATCTATAAAATATGCCATATTTTTCTGTAAATTATATATATATTCTGTAAAATAAATTGTTGGAATGGAAAGATAAGACACGAGATGGATATATACATTCAACATACGGTACATAAGAACTGTAGTGGGCATTTCACTCTACTGTCATTTAAATCTGTCTATGCTGTCCTCACTCCGAAGCGTCTACTTTTTCCAAAGCTTGACAGCTAGTGAACGACGCCTTAATAATCAGACTTCTTCCTTTTTCATCTGATTTATTAATAAAATGGCCTCAAACCATTGTCCTCTTTAGACCGTCGTAAAACTACAAAAAAAAAAGTACACAAGCATTGCATTAGCAACAACGTTAGCTTAGCACGCTATACAGGTTCACTAAACATAAACAAAAAGCGTCCCATACAAAAAATATAACATTTCGCTTACTAACATAATATGTACATTATTTACAACAACCATACTTACGGACAAATCTTGTCCAAGGATCATATAAGCACAACATTACAACGGAGGTGTCAGCCCGAGACGTCGTGCAGCCATATTGAACTGGCAAGACAACAATAAACCATGTCGCAAAGCGACCACAAGAGTTCACTGTTGGACAGCACAAAAAGCCTTGCTGTAAAATTTACCAAAAGGCAGAATACTGTCTGAGCGGGACATGTGCGTTAATTGCGTCAAATATTTTAACGTGATTAATTAAAAAAATTAATTACCGCGCGTTAACGCGATAATTTTGACAGCCCTAATGTGAACCTTTTGGAATTTCTCACATTTCTGCATAAAATAACCCATCAAATGTGATCAGGTTTTTGTCAAAATAACACAGATGAAAAAACGGTGTCTGCTTCAACTAAAACCACCCAAACATTTATAGGTTTTCATATTTTAATGAGGATAGTATGCAAACAATCACAGAAGGGGGGGAAAAATAAGTAAGTGAACCATCACATTTAATATTTTATGCCCCCTCCCCTTTGGAAGCAATCACTTCAACCAGACGCTTCCTGTAGCTGCAGATCAGTCTGGCAGATCGATCAGGACTAATCTTGGCCCTTTCTTCTCTACAAAACTGCCATAGTTCAGTCAGATTCCTGGTTTGTCTGACATTAATCGCTGTCTTTAGGTCATGCTACAGCATCTCAATGGGGTTCAAATCTGGACTTTGACTTGGCCACCCCAGAACGTGTATTTTGTTCTTCTGAAACCGTTATGAAATTGATTTACTTCTATGTTTTGGATCATTGTCTTGTTGCAGCATCCATCCTCTTTTTAGCTTCAGCTGTCTGACAGACGGCCTCAGGTTTTCCTGCAAAACATCCTTCTAAACTTTTGAATTCATTCTTCCATTAATAATTGGGTGGGGATGAGGTGTTGATGTTGGTGAGCTGTTCCATTTTTCCTCGACTCATGACATTGTGTGTTACTCCCAAACAATTCAACTTTGGTTTCATCAGTCCACAAAATATTTTGCCAAAACTTCTGTGGAGTGTCCAAGTGCCTTTTTGCGAATATTAAACAAGCAACAATGTTTTTTTTTAGACGGCAGTGGCTTCCTTCGTGGAGTCCTCCAATGAACACCATTCTTGGCCATAGTTTTTCATACTAGTATAGTTGATGTGTGCACAGAGATATTGGACTGTGCCAGTGATTTCTGTAAGTCTTTAGCAGACACTCTATGGTTGTTTTTTACCTCTCTGAGTATTTTGCGCTGAACTCTTGGCGTCATCTTTGGTGGACGGCCACTCCTTGGGAGAGAAGCAACAATGCCAAACTCTCTCCATTTGTAGGCAACTTCTCTGACTGACGATTGATGAACATCCAGACTTTTAGAGATAGTTTTTTGTATCCTTTCACAGCTTTTTACAAATCAACAATCCTTGTTCGCAGTTCTTCAGACAACTTTTTTGACCGAGCCATGATCAGACAATGCTTCTCATCAAGACAATTCTTACCAGGTGTGTGTTTTATAGTGGGCAGGGCAGCTTTAAACCACTCATCAGTGAATGGGCACACACTTGACTTAAATTGTTTGGTAAAAATTGGTTTCAATTGCTCTTTAAGTCTCCTTAGGCAGAGGGTTCACTTACTTATGGTCATTGTTTGCATGCTATCCTCAATAAAATATAAAAACCCATAAATATTTGGGTAGTTTTAGTTAAAGCAGACACTGTTTTTTCATCTGTGTGATTTTGACAAAGATCAGCTCACATTTGATGGTGATTTTATGCAGAAATGTGGGAAATTGCAAAAGTTTCAGATACTTTTTCAAACCACTGTATGTTCCGCGAAGTCACATGCGCCCCTCCCCGGCATCGTTTTGCACCCCACTATTTGAGAAGTACTAGTCTATAGTGATGGGGATGTGGATTCACTCCTGAATGAAATGATGTAAAGGTAGTCCCCGGGTTACGATGTACTTAACTTACGCAATTTCGATTTGACGCCGCAGGAGTCTTTATTAATATGACGTGTTCTGTCCTCACTAAACGTGTTGCCTTTAAAGTTGTTCAGCATTACAGACAGCAAACAAGGCAATTGTGCTTTTTGAAACTTTTTACTTCCTTCACTATTGACAATTTTTAGAGCTGTAACTGACCGTAACTTAGAGTGTGACTGACTGAGGTTGTGGACAGGTGTTCTTTATACCGATAATGAGTTAAAACGGTTGCCATTAATACAGGTAACGAGTGGAGCCTCGTTAGACCTCGTTAGAAGAAGTCGGACCTCTTTGACAGCCAGAAATCTTGCTTGTTTGTAGGTGACCAAATACTTATTTTCCACTCTAATTTGGAAATAAATTCTTTAAAAATCAAACAATGTGATTTTTTTTTTTTTTCCCCACATTATCTCTCTTAGTTGAGGATTACCCATGTTGACATTACAGGCCTCTCTAATCTTTTCAAGTAGGAGAACTTGCACAGTTGGTGGTTGACTAAATACTAATTTGCCACACTGTATGTGGGCCAAACCAGAGTGCAGCTATCCTTTATCCATGTCTTCTGAGCAGTGTTGGGCACGTTACTTTAAAAAAGTAATTAGTTACATTACTCACTACTTCTTCCAAAAAGTAACTGAGTTAGTAACTGAATTACTCTATAGTAAAAGTAACTAGTTACCAGGGAAAGTAACTATTTCCGTTACTTTAAAAAGAACTTGTATGTCAAAGAATTGGAAATTTTCTGAGCAGTATTCAAGTCAGTGGAATAGAGAAAAACAGACAGGTAGTTAACTTGTTAGGTGCTTCAGCAGATTTGAATTGCTTACCACAGATGTCGACAAAAGCTTTGTCCCGGGACATAAATAACACATTATATGCAGGTTCTTTCCTTTAATTTCAACAAACTTGAAATAGTGTCTATATCTCCACCTCTTAAAGGACAATTTTTCTTCTGAATGCTCTGCCATCCCGACCCTGTGCATCTGTTTTGCGTGTGTGTGTTTGCCGCACGCGCTGTTCCGGTTTGCTTGTGAAATCACCGGCTCTGATTGGCTTACTACGACACATGACTCTAACCCTCAGCCAATCACAATCACTTCCATCGCATCTCTCGATGGGCTGCATCTAGGTAGGCTCGTTTCCCGACAATTCACGTCACCTTCAAAGCGTTGCCGTCCTCAAGATGGAAGCAGAATTATTGCTGGCTGACAGTGGGAGATGGGAGCGAGGCTAGCATCAGGTGTAGCAAACAGAGAAACGTTACCAAACTTTGGAAAGCATTCTCTAATTGAATGAGCAGGGACAAACAGCTTGGAGTCAGAAGTACGTGTGCTATTCTCGAACCTGAACGCACCTCAAGTCTTGGATGACAAATCAACAGAGCAGAGAGTCGACTCGACACGGCTGGTAGTTTCTTCAATTTATTGAGAGTAAGTAACGCACCGCTTTTGACCGTCAGTAACGGTAACGGCGTTGTAACGGCGGAAAAAGTAATTAGTCAGATTACCCCGTTACTGAAAAAAAAATAACGCCGTTACGTAACGGCGTTATTTATAACGGCGTTACTCCCAACACTGCTTCTGAGTCTGCTTCTCAGTCATGCAAGGCGACTGTCCAGCCGGACCAAACGCTGTCAGCAGAGGGCAGTGTATCCTTCATCATTAAACGAAATACAATACTTTTGAACTTTTTGGATTGTCATTATGTAGGTGTACTTAATGGGTTAATCCAGACTTACGTGGCAATTCGGGTTACGTCGCCAGCGTAGGAACAGAACACGTTCGTAACCCGAGGACAACCTTTAATTTTTTTGGTGTTTTTAGTTTACGACAATTGTTCAATTGGCACTCAAATGAAGATTAGATGCTTTTGTATCACCAATTTACAAATAAATCCAGGTAACTCAAAAGTAATCTTTGTACTGGTGGTTGATTCAATATGGCTCAGCTGTAATGTCCCAATGTTCCGGCGGACATGTCGTTAATGACTGATTAAATGAGCCTTATACCATTTTATTGTAATGGCCATGTTTTGCTTTTTCCCCTTCTCATTTCAGAGCACGAAACTGCCAGAATGGTTTTGTTACATAAGTCCGTAGAGTGTTACATCATTGTTTGGGGGCCCAATCCATAAAGCTGAAGCTTTGGCTTCTTCTGTGCCCCTCAAAGAAGGTGGGAGGTAGACTATAGCTATTGGA
This sequence comes from Corythoichthys intestinalis, assembly GCF_030265065.1. Taxonomy (NCBI): domain Eukaryota; kingdom Metazoa; phylum Chordata; class Actinopteri; order Syngnathiformes; family Syngnathidae; genus Corythoichthys; species Corythoichthys intestinalis. The sequence continues at coordinate 27,795,489 of NC_080414.1, read as the reverse complement.
AGCAGATGCTCTCCTTTTGGGAGACAACAATAGAGATAAAGTGGCTCCACCTGTAATTTACATGGCTAATAGAGGGTTTTTTATGTGTGTGTGTGTTAATGTTGTGTGTGGGGTTTTGGCATTAACGTTTGTTGACTAACCAACACATCATGTTAAAAGTATGGTTTGGGAGGGCTGGGTTGCCATGACTTTGAAGCAAAAACATGCAAAACCACAACAATTTATTGGTCTATAATCCTCAGCGACCGCACCTCTTTTGTTCTCACTATTTCCCCCCCAATTCTATTCTTTTTCTTTTCTGATGACTATCATGTTTTTTGATCACAACTTTTGAAGAATGTGGCACAAAACGTTGAAGCTTTAATGATATACATGCGTGACTTTTTGTAATGCTTGATCATACCTCTCAAGAGCAAAGTTCGGGGAGCATTAAATGAATACCTGCGCTGTGTGTGTAAGCCTCTTAGATGGACGATGAATTTGATTAACAGATACGATATGGCGAGACAACAATTATCGATACATTGGTCAGGAAATCATATTAGGCTATTCCACAAAACAAGAAAAACAAGCTATTTTTATCCTTCTGCTGTGAATTGCAGTGAGTTTATCACTAGTAGACATCCAATCCATTTGAACTGGGAGGGTGGCAGCCACACCTCACACTTCAAACGGATTGGACGTGTATGGCCGTCAGTGGCAACCTATGCCAGGCAACGAGTTCATTTTGGGGCATTTCACGTCATTTCCTGTTGATTTTCAGTCATTTCCGTTTCCTTTGTGGGTATTTACAGGTCATTTCCTGTTGATTTGGGGTTACTGAAAAGGAAGTGGCTCAATAATGTCCCAAAATGAATAGGAAGTGAGTCAAAATAAACAGGAAGTAACCCGTAAATGCCCTAAAATGAACAGGAAGTGGCCTGTAAATGCCCACAAAAAAGGTTTCAGTGCGATTAACGGAGCTCGATGTCTATTGCAGTCAAAACTAACTGGATGTCTAGCGCCGTCAATGACAGCCAGTGAGTTAACGCAGACACTATTGTAATGGGAGATTATGGTAGCAACGTGTTGATTATTATTGTTATTTTAATAAAACAGTGACACCTATCAATTACCTTTTGGGCTACAAAGTATCGCGATATAGCCTATTACCTTTCATGTATATTGTCACTATTACTATTTCAGTAGTCGATTAATCGATGAACTAGTTGGTTCGAATAATCAACTAATCGGATAAGGAACATGGAAAAATTACAATACCTTAGCTGTGCCTCGAACGGTATAAATAAATGAGGATCTAAGTACAACTGGCTAACTTGCATAGCAAACGGCCGCTAGCTTAAATGCTATAAAATGCTAACTTTTTTTTTTTTTTTTTTAAACAATGCTCTCAACAAATAGTGCAAACACACATTCCCGAAAAAACAGCTAAATATACCCTTAAACTAAATTAAGAATGCGTTAAAAAACACATTAGCACAAACAAATGTTGGTCTTAACAGGGAGCAACTGGATTCAGCCATGAAATCACTTGTCATATTCACTGTCTCCACTAGAGGGCAGTGTATCCACCCAAATCAATAAAAATAAATGCAAACACTTTCAAAACAAACCATTACAACGCCACCTCAATTAAACAAATACTCAGAGCAGCAAAATTTAATTTGAATCTTTTTTCTAATCGAATTACTTGAGTTAATCGATTAATCGTTGCAGCACTGTTGTGCAGATAATAATGATAAATACACAATGACTCAGATGACATTTTTCTACCAGTTTGTATGTATGTGATGACTCTTCAACACTGTGATGTGTTACCATTGTATTATAATAAGACTGCAGAGTGCATGAAATTGGCCACTCAATAACAACACCGACTAATGCACACCACAGCTGCAATGCCACAGTGCTGTTTTCTATTAACAGAAAGATATTTGATAACAATAATAGGTTTATGTCAGCGTATTAGGAGGAGACACTAGATGAGGGTAACTGTTGAGGTCATGGCCTAAATCTGATTTGATGCAGATTTAAAGCAGCATGAAGTAAGAAACACAGCTTCACTCACTTTGCCTTAAATGGGCTGGTGAGAAATTTAGTGAATCAGCAACAGACTGCAGACCCAGTTTAATGCATCACTCCTTTGCCATGGGAACAGTGTTTTGATTCCTTGATGTTTTTAACACAAGTCTGATTTTCAATTCGTTTTGTCATATATGAAACACAACTGTACATATAAAGTTAGGACAATCTACTGTAAAGATAACAATTCTCAGTTTTGTAAATTTTTCTCAGCGGCAACAATATACAGGTAGCCCCCTTGTTTCGACTAAGTCGACTAACGTGATTTTGACTTTACGACGCCGGAGTTTCGTCAGCCATTTGCCTCCAGTCTTAAACTGTACCTACCATAATTATTGTACTATAAGGCGCACCTGATTATAAGCCGCCACCCACCAAATTTGACATGAAAATGGCATTTGTTCATACATAAACTGCACTGGACTATAAACGTCACCGGTCCTCACTGTATTATGGGATATTTACACCAAAGATATTCACTGGTAACACTTTATTTGACAGAGGCATCATCGACCGTCATAAGACTGTGTTAGCTAAAATAAAGTGTTAGGTATTAACTCAAATAAATCAACAAATATTCCGCACTGGACTATAAACCACAGGATTCAAAATGAGGGGAAAAAGTAGCGGCTTATAGCCCGAAAATTACGGTAATTGTACCTCACAGTATCTTATTTTTTACTTTATTAATATGTGTTATGTCCTCACTAAACGTGAAGTTGTTCAGCTAGACAGACGGCAACAAGGTAATTGTGGTTTTTGAAGCTTTTTACTTTCTTTTGACAATTTGTAAAGCTGTAACACACATCTATACACTTATGTCAAAATGACACATATTTTAACAATAAAACACTTGACACCAAACAACTGGTGTCCAAACGTCCATGTAGTCTGTTCAATATGTAAATTTAGTAGATTAAATTAGCCTAAATTGCCTAACAAAAGCCCGCTTGCCTAAATGCTACGAATGCTAACACATTTACAATTGTCGTAGCAAATCACTCACACATAACTCAAACGAAACAAACTGTCGCTCTAAAATTAATTAACTAATTTTTGGACTATAAACTGCTACTTTTTTCCCTCATTTAGAATCCTGTGCTTTATAATTCAGTGTGGTTTATTTGTTGATTTATTTATTTTTTTTTTTTTGAATGCGTCATAAGACTGCCATAATACCGTCATAATTATGACATTATATTGTCACGGGCATTATTAAGTGTCATGCAGCAAATTATGTCACTAACTCCATTTATGTCCAGCTCAGATCTTTTACATCCATTCAAAAGAGAGATAATTTGCCGAATGACACAAAATTATCTCTGTCATAAGCATTCATTATTTGTCATGGCAGTGTCATGTCATAATTATGATGGTCTTATGACAGTCTTATGGGGCCACTGTTAAATAAAATGTTACCAAATTCAATAGCTAGCAGGTAATGAAACAATTGGAAAGAAATACAAGAAATAATTAGCACAGAACATGAATTTGTTATGGTATGTTATTTACATCTGTAGAGCTGCAATGCATGCTAGGAGGCATGTTGGATGACAACAGTGTTGACAGCAAGTGGCAGCAGAAGTTGACTGTCTTCCCCAAGGGAGCAGTGATGACCAAATGAAGCATCCTGAACCAATGAAGCTTTGCAGCCAATTTGTTCAAAGTTTCATGGTGGTTCATTCAGTCTTATAGCAGCCTTATGATGCCACTGTCAAATAAAGTGTTAGTGGTTATGCCATACTACAGTGAAGACAGCTGTGGCTTATAGTCCAGTGTGGCTTGTCTATGAACAAATGTTGTTTTCGTGTCAAATTTGGTGGGTGGCGGCTTATAGTTAGGTGCGCCTTATAGAGTGAAAATTACGGTACTAATGCATACACAAACATTAGCTGAAACAACTTTCAGCCTGATATGGGCCAAACCAGAGCGCAGATGTCTTTTATACATATCAGACAACTCTGCTCCTTAGTCATATGAGGCGACAGTCCAGGCAGATCCAATGCCACCAGAGGGCAGTGTATCCTCAGTCATCAAACAAAATACAATACTTTTGGACTTTTTGGATAGTTATTTTGCTATTTAGGGGTACTTAAAGGGTTAATTAAGACTTACTTGGAAATTCGGGTTACATCACCAGCATAGGAACGGAACTCATTCGTAACCTGGGGAATACCCGTACCATATTTTTCGGACTATAAGTCGCTTTTATTTATTTATTTTTCATAGTTTTCACATTCCGCAGATTACAAGCTGCAAGTAGTGAAATATGCAGCCAAAAATGATAATTGAGCACCAGAAAGAGAGTTTGGAGTTATTTATCCTGTTGTTCTTCATCTTTATTTTAAATTTCCTTTCAAGATGACATGTCTGTTCTTGGTGTTGGATTTTATCAAATAAATCTCCCCCCCAAAATCCGACTTTTATATGTTTATTTCTTTATTGTGCATTGCCTTTTTTGGCTGGTGCGACTTATACTGAGGTGCGATTTATAGTCCGAAAAATACGGAAGCACTACTATTATTACTATAATATTGTCAGTGTAGGTTTGATTCGTGTAGCTAAGGTACTAAAATTAAAACAGGATCGTCTATTTTCTGACAGTGTCATCAAAACTGATTATTATTGCCTTAAGAGTGTTTGATACAGCTCTTCATCCAGCGTTAGTTCTGATGACAGTGCAATAGTTGTCATAATCTTGTGGTCTGTAAGTATACTCATATACTGTAATTACAGTTTACCCTAAGCTTATGATAATTTATATGTGGAGTTGCTTGTAAAATTACAGCTCTAATTGTTGGTGTTCGTGTCCCAGAGCAACCGGATCGCGCTGCCCAATAGTTTGGTACAGGTTTCTTGCTGTGAGGTTGGGAGGTCGTGATGGAAAGACCCTCCTTCTCCTTTGAAGAGCTGACATTCTTGTCTGCATAGATACCTGCAGCTCACACTGATCACATGGTTGTCAAGCACAAGATCTTGTAGCAGTCCTGTTGGTCTTCATGGACAAACTTTCCACAGATGCCAGTGTTGTTGTTTTGACGTTGGAAATGTGAGACCTAAACAGCTGCTGCGGTCACACAATAGGCAATGTTGCCAAGCACACACGCACATGCGTACGAGTGGTGGAATTGAGTGTGGAACATTGTTCATGGTAACTTGCAATGGGCTGTTGAGGAAATGTAGGTTTATTGCTTTTTTTATGGTTTTGTTTGACAATTGGAAATAGATTTTACAAATGTTATATTTTGATAAGGGAAATTTTCTGCCAAAAGAAAAATAAAGATAATATCAAAATAGTGCTGAGGATTCGTTAAATTAGAGTGGAGTTGTAATGGTTTGTTTTGAAAGTGTTTGCATGTAGTTTTAGTAATTTGGGAGGATACACTTCCCTCTAGTGACATTGAATATGAGATGAGTCATCTAGCACGGTTAGATCCAGCTGCTCCCTGTTAAGACCAACATAAGTTTTTGTTTGAGCTAATATGATTTTTCAGAGGTATATTTAGTTTTTTGGGGAATATGTGTTTGAACTAGGGTTGTTCCAATCATGTTTTTTTTGCTCCCGATCGTTTTAGTTTGAGTATCTGCCGATCCCGATATTTCCCGATCTGATTGCTTTTTTTTGCTCCCGATTCAATTCCAACCGCGATAATTTTTCCCGATCATATACATTTGGGCAATGCATTAAGAAAAAAATGAATAAAACTCGGACAAATATATACATTCAACATACAGTACATAAGTACTGTATTTGTTTATTATGACAATAAATCCTCAAGATGGCATTTACATTATTAACATTCTTTCTGTGAGAGGGATCCACGGATAGAAAGACTTGTGACTTTGTATATTGTGACTAAATATTGCCATCTAGTGTATTTGTTGAGCTTTCAGTAAATGATACTGCAGCCATGCCCCAATGCATGATGGGAAGTGGAACCATGATGGGAAGTGGAACCATGACTGTGCGTCGTGCTACCAATGGATATATCTTCTCTGTTTTGGGAGATAACTTAAGGTGTTAATTGCCACCTTGCTTCCCCACATTGCTTCCCATGATATTTCTAATCATAGGGAGAGGGATTGCAAGGCTTTAGCCTATTGAAGAAAGGCTCCAAAGGCTGCTAAAATTCACTCTACTCATTTAGCGCGGCCTTTTATCTCTCTATATAGGTAAAACGGCGTCATTTCAGATTGAGCGCGACAATGAGTGAGAGGGTCGTGCAGCGCATACATTAATTGCATTAATAATTTTAATGTGACACATTTTTTCATAAATTAATTGCTGCCGTTATCAGGATATTTTTGATAACCCTACCTTAAGCCTAAACTAAAGACTCTGGATGAGTGTAACATATTATGTCTGTAACGTTAAATACAATTAGAAAACGATTTAATTAAAATATATATACATATTTGAAAGAAAAGGCATGGCAGATATTTTTTTGCCGATTCCGATACTTTGAAAATGATGTGATCGGGACATCTCTAGTTTGAACGATTTTTAAGTGTATTGTAAAAAAAAAATGTTTGCATTTTAAAGCATTTAGGCCAGCGCACTTTTGCTATGCAAGTTAGCCAATTGTTTTTTGGTTGTGCTTTGATCCTCATTCATTTTTATTATTATAATTTTTTTGTAGCGTTTGAGGTTAAGCTCAGGTATTTTAATTTATTTTTTAATGCATTTATTGCTCTAGAAAAATAAAAGTGCAATTCTGCATTTGAAAAAACCCTCATCAATTTTATTTTGTATTTGCATTTAATGCTCATTTGAAGGTGCAAGCCTTTGTTTTATATCTCCTAAAATTTATTCTGCAACGCATTAAAAGTTCATAATCCGATAATTTGATAATTCGAACTAATTCATAGATTATTCAATCACTTAAATAATCTATAGCTGCAGCCCTATATGGAAACAACACACCTGAAGTTTGGATTAATTTACTTGAAAACTGCATTCTTAGATTACCATAATAATTGGTATCTTTATTCATCCTTCGGAAAGCATCAAGTATATAAAGCAAAAATATACTGTAGTAATGCACTTCTGTCTCAAAATCGAAATATATGAATGTGACTGAATCTTACCCTATGCAATCTAGGTTCTAGGGAAGTAAATGTAAATTACAGTATTTGTTGACTTTCTTAGCTCCTCTCAGTTCAGCTTAAACATGTTCATCTCAAACTGTGGTTTTCATATTTAAACATTTGTGCATGAAAAACAAATATTTTCTTGAATGCTCTGGACCACAGAGTTTGACTAGCATTTTGAGTTTCTGAACAATAGTACGCACAAGTCTGTGTAAATTGCTTTCTTATGTATGTACTGCTGTAATGTTTTTTTTTTTTAATGTTTACAAGAAATTTATAAGACACCAGGAGTCTAGACACCAGAGACCCAATAGGCCAATAGGCGTTTCCCTTTGTGGAAAAAAATTGGCAATCTCCGCATGTCTACATTGTTATTGACCCCCCGGCACACACACTTCTTGGACACACAGTGGCACAGCTCCAAGATAAATAAGCAAGCGGCATCCCCCTTACAAGCATGCAAACGTTTGAAATACCGTTATGCTTTACGTTCATAAATTTCATTGTCATCCATCCATCCATCCATCCATCCATCCATCCATCCATCCATCCATCCATCCATCCATCCATCCATCCATCCATCCATCCATCCATCCATCCATCCATCCATCCATCCATCCATCCATCCATCCATCCATCCATCCATCCATCCATCCATCCATCCATCCATCCATCCATCCATCCATCCATCCATCCATCACATTGGTTCCTAACCTTTGCTGAAAGTACGGAACCCATTCAATTTCACACGTGCATTGACCGAACTCTTTGGAATTAGAAAAATCTTTTTTTTTTTTTTTTTCCAACTTCAAAATTGATAGCTTTTAGCTTATTAGCTTGGATATAAGTGAATTTCAATTCAAACTTCTTCCCATTTACACGGCAAAAGGTCAAAATTGTATGTTTTTACCTTTAAAATCGTTATCATCAGGCCATTAAACTGAGACTGGCCAATAATGTGCCATGTGCCAATAACCGCTTTCAAGGTTTACCGAGGTATGAAAACGTCACGGTTCCAAAGCCACAAAAATTGTCAGTCATACCGTCCCGAAGGCATTATCTATTTTTTATGTACCATAAATGCAGGAAGAAATCCCTTGCTTGCAGCTGCATGGCTCAGTCCTCCCCAACTGGTTGTTGTCAGTGTCAGTGAGTCAGCTGTGCTACACGATGGCTGGAGGAGGTGAAACTCCTGAACGTTTCCCCTTATCGAAGAAAACAAAATCGCCGGAATGGGAATACTTCGGCTACAGAAAAGTTACAGACGGCCGCAGCTTAGAGGAGTAGGGCCAACCGACATGTAAAACATGTTTGCGGAGGGTAGCTGCTGAGGAGGCAATACCTCTAATATGATTTTTTAAATAAAAATTAAAGGTTAGTAAACATTATCATGAACGTTTCCCACTAGCTACAAGAGGTAACTCCAGCGTGTTTAGTGTGTCTAGCGGTGGTAAAATGTTTTTTTTCTCTCTCTGGCAACTGTCTGTGTTGATAGAGTGTGTGTGTGTAATGTAGCATGATACGAGTCCTACACGCGTGCAGTCATTATGTAAAAAAACCCCAAAAACATGAATCTTCTCACAAATCCACTAAGCAGTTAATTTACAGCAAATAATTTTGCCTTTTGCTTTTCAAATTCGAAAATGAAATTGAACTATTCATTTCACTCTGTTTCTATTTTTGTTGCGTTCTCGTTCTATCACATCCTTGCCTCACATACTGTTTTCATGGCAAATGTAACTCAAATTATTTTATTTATGTAAACGCAGACCACGATACCCATAGATCTGTTGTACTTCCTCATACAAAGTGAGAGTCAACCCTTCAGCTGAGGAGCTTTCTCCTCCCATCAGATAGAGGTCTAGCAGTTGAAGGAATTGGAATAAAGCCTGTAAATTGGGGACTAACCAGTCTAAAACGCCACTTTGCCTAGATTTAGTCAGCATCCAAATATAGGGTCCTGCGTGTCTTAATCTTCACCGAACCCCTTTGACTGACTCACTGAACCCCTGGGGTTTGATCGAACCCAGGTTAAGAACCACTGATGTAATAGTTGGCTTTTTAGTCTCGGGACATGACTCCTACTGAAATGCTAAGCTTGAGTCATTGAGGTTATAAAAAGTTGTTTTGGTCCTCCTGGAGGCTGTGGTCATGCCATGCCTTGATTGACAAACTGATTCCATTTCAGAAATTACACTTTCTACTAAGGGTGTGACAAATATCAAAATGGTGATGTATCTTCATACCTTATATCCCAAATCTATATGCTCCTGCCAAGAATCGATATATCGTTTTAAAAAACAAAATCTTTCACGAGAATAGTGTCTCTGTTATCTCAATGGTTGTAGATGGCGCTAGATTCCAAATCCATTTAGACTGGGAGGGGCGAATGAACAAAACCAGAGCATTTGCACCCAATCTTTCCAACTTTCAGGGTATATGCATGTCACTTTCTGTTTTGATTCAGGCTTAATTATGCTTCTGCGTTACGGTGACGGCGGAGCGACGTCGTAGACCCTACGTCACCATTGAGCATTCAAGGGAATGCGTTGCTCTGTAATTCACTGCCAAGCCACTAGTGTGTGTCTTTGTACGGTTTGAGGGAATCTTGTCGAATTCCATTAGTTTTCCTCCCATCATTGACGACAATGGCAACGGCGATGCAACGTGTATATTTTCAGCTGCAGCTAATCAATGTTGAACAACAAATGTTAATGGCGGAAAACACTCAGGTGACTTGAAGTTCCACTCTGAGACCCCCAATTAGGTCAAATTTTAAAATTGTCCTATATGCATGTGTGATACATCATTGGAAAGCTTAAAATCTCAATTTTCTGGGGGAAGAAACATTTTGAACAGGAGGGCATTTTGGAAAAAAAAAAAAAAAGATTTTTTTAAACACCAAATCCATAACTGGATGTGAGAGCACGCGAAAGCAGAATTGAAGACGCCACGATTTTAGCAAGATATTATCACGTACTTACCTCTTTTCGATTCCAAAAACTCCATGTAGCTTGTATCACCGAGTGTCAAAACACAGCTGTGATTGGCCATAGCCACATTTTTTGGGTATTTCATGGGTGAAACATGGAACATGGATCACAAGGATGCAGATGCAGAAATCGCAAACATCAAGGAGTATTCGAGATGTTCTTTTTCATATATTTACCCTTTTAAACGTTTTTTTTTTTTTTTTTTTAAGCAATAGTTATAAGGTAGATATACGAGTCTTTTTTACAGACGCCATTTTTTTCATTGTGACGTCATTTGTTTAAAAGTTTAAAATATGCGAGTGAATAATTTTTTACTTTTTTTTTTTTTTTTATGAAATATTAGACAGCAATTAATAATTCTAAGTAAAAAATGACGGACATTTTAAATAATAAATATAATTGATTACCATCCTTTTATGGCTGGGTTAAAACAAAAGTGGTTGCGTGACGTCTGTACGCGGGGGTTTCCAGGGTAAAATGGACAAATTAAAAATAGTTTGGGGGCTTCATGCGCCATGAATCTGCTATGGCAGCATATAGACATATTGTTCTGTCAAACACAACAGTTGTTTTGGCTTAGAATGCAGCAGTTTCTTTTGAAGAGGAGTGCAAGAGCAGAAACTGCTTTTTCAGTCTTGTCTGCGTTTTCCGCCTAATACAAATGTTGAAGCATAAGCGACACAGAAGACGTTTGCGAATGTTTGAAAATGCCGGTGGTGTTGTGCTGAACCGGAAACGACGTTCTGAGTGGACCAGTCACAGTCCTGTGACGTTCACATCATGGCACGTTGACTTGATGCGTAGTCAGGATTTTTTGGAGGAACATGCCAGGCTATGGCCTACGGTCGTAGATTGGGTCTGCATTAACGCCGTAGGTCTGCCGTCACTGCAATGCAGAAGCATGAATCAGCCTTAACAGATCACTTCCTGTTGAGTTAGTGTCACTGCCTATTCATTAGGTGAGATTCCCGGGTCACTTCCTGGTCTGTAACCCAAAATCAACCGGAAGTGACTGAGAATCAAATGCAAATGATCTGAAATGCATCAAAATTATACTTATTGGTTGCCATTGACCGCAATGGACGTCCAATCAGTTTGAAGTGGGAGGGTGGCCTCCCACTTCAAACTGATTGGACGTCTACTAGTGATAAACACACAGCAGAAGAATGAAAATGGCTTGTTTTTATGTCTTTGTTACTTGAATGGTAAAATATTATAACAGTCCTGACCTACGTATGTATCGATAATTGTTATATCGCCATATTAGACAATCATTATCTTGAGCCTCGTATCGCAAATTGTATCGTATCTTGAGGTACCCAGATGTTCCCTCTTCTACTTTCTTATAGATCTGCATAATCCCTTTCAATGGCGTACCGCAAGCTACTCGTCACTTCCGCTTATTAATATTCACGATGTTAGCTACTGTTGCTAAGGGAGGACACGCAACGGTTTGTCCCTAATAGGAAATGAATGGAAATCGTGTGTGAAGGAGATGTTTACAAAGCTAAATCTACCAATTCTGTCCGAAAATGATGTCCCTGGTGCCAAATTCACATGCAAAGGTGTGAAAGTACATAAAAATGTTCAGTTAAAGAAATGTCTCGAGTGTCGAGGGCTGAAAAAGACGAAAAAAACCGAGCCAACCTTAGCATAGCCTTAGCTTTTTTATCGACGCAACTGACAATGACATTCTCCTGTTTCAACAAGCTATCCTTGACCACCAGCCCTGTCTTTCCTATACATTATATCCTCTGGTTGTCCTACGTCTTTGACCGTTCTTGGGGGTAATTTATATTTTGCATAGCGATCGCAAATGCTACTCGGTGACAGCCAATGGGAACTTTTAATTTTTTCATTGTTAACAAATCTTAATTCTATAATTTATTTGCACTTCCCCCTTACTAAAAGTTTTTTTTTTTTTTTTTTACAACAGAAAAGGTAACAGTGGCAATCAGATACCATTTTAATTCTTTTCAGGTCATTCATTATCAGACAGAAGCAGCACGGCACAACGTCACGCTAAAAAATAAGTTAAAAATATCAATTTGGCTTACCTCTTTGTCCTCTGAAAGACCATGCCAACCCAACAAAATGTTTTCTGCATATGAAATGTAAATGGCTTCACCCTGGCTTCACCTAGCTGGCGTTAAAACGTCCGCGCAAGTTGATTAATTGTTCATTTTTTCTCCTAGTTTTTGTTTTCGGGAAACGTATGAAGAAAACATCCTTCATATGTCGTAATGTCTAGAGTTGTTTCTACAAGTTCCAAAAAAGCAATGTGTGATCGGCATGTTCGTTTTTGAAAGATTACCGGAGAAATGCAGCAGAATTAACATTGTTTCTATGCGAGGGCGGATCTATAATGTCCCACTTCGCCTTTACTTCCGCTTTACTATGCGACGTCACGGTCTAAAAATATCATGTGTGTGGTACGCCATTCATGGCAAAGTCAGTATTGAGGGTAGCGAGTTGTGTGACCGAACGATGTTCAGGAAAAAGTTAGCTAGCAAGTTAAAACTGCTCACAAAGATCCCCAAAAACCTGACAATAATTCACATGCATATCATAGGAAAAAATGGAGCATCCAGCATGGTTTTGTGGAAACTGACGACTTCCACATTCGTGTTAGGGGTTCACTCTCAGGAGTAACGTTTTAGCATTTTGTGTCTCTTTTTGAATCACCACTTACTAGCCTGTAAGCATGATAGTTTTGACAACATTGCCATCTGTTAGTAGAACATTTTGAAAACATGTTGAGTAAACAAACCCTGAATAACCACTTTACTGTGAGCTCTCTTGGCTTTCACACGCTTGATATGCCACTAAATTAAAAATGTTTTTATTTTTTCTTTGTTTTCTGAAAACCAAATGTGTGACTCTTTTGCCTTGTCAAGTTTGCAAAACAGCAGGAAAAAAAAAGTTTTGCCAGAGAAACAAATTTTGATGAAAAACACCGGCACATCTGGTTGTACACATTGTATTATGAGGAGTGCACAGCTTGGATAAATTAGCATTGTTGGGCTAATTGAGACAGAGCGGTAAGGAAGATAAAAGTGGGAACCTTTTAGAAGCAGCGTACGAATGCTTGCTGCTGTTTTAATTTATTGGAGATGCTGTGAATCTTGGAAGCTTACATACATTTTATGCTGCCAGGGGAACCTGTATTGTGTTCTGCTGAAACTGAGCTTGCTATATGTGAAAATGTATGGAGTGTAATCCACATTTAAATGTAATTACACAATTCTTTAATAGGATTAAACACCACAACAATACTTCTACTTTGTACTTAGTTTTGACTTTATTTTTGCTGTAAATGCCCAGACAGGTTGTACTGGAACATGAATTGCTATGTTTGGGTTTTCGACTAGGTAGTGAATGAGGGCAAAGACTTCAGGCTTTCCTACATGTAACGACCTTGTTTCGCATCGTTTTTTAATTTTTTTAAATTTTGCTTTTATGGAAAACAATGTTTTCTGCCTTTTATTTATGTGTGCAGACTGGGCATGTTAGCGATCAACTTGACCTAAATTGAAATCATATTTACAGTGTGAGACCGGTGAACCCTTTGGAGGAACTAATGCTCTTATAGTGGCAAAACCCTTAATTAAAAACAGCTGAAAAAAAGAAATTCATTGTATATTTTCTCCCCCTTGTAGCACCACAGTTGGTTTCACAATTTTATGGAGCAATGCGTGGTGTCAAAAAGCAAAACAGAGATTGTAGTTGTTGTACCATCTAGAAGCACTAGATGGTATTGTTTGCTGGATGTTTGTCTATTTCATAATGCAGAGTGCATTCATTCATACAACTATCATTATATTGATGTACGTGTCGTATACTATACTGTATATTGATGTACACAGTATATATGGCCTTTTAAATGTTTTCATGTCACAATATTATAAAAAGGCACTGACAACAAAATCTTAATATTTATACCATTTTAATACAAGCAGCAATAGAGAAACGCGGTCCCATTTGATTGTGTCATACTCAAGGCCGAGATGTGTTATGTTTTCATAAGAAATGTACTATAATTGCTTATTTTACTGCAGCACATTCCAACTTGCATTCAAGTTTGCATCCTGTCACCGCTGTACATACGGAACTCATAAACTGTTACGTCTGTAATTAGAAAGAAAAATACCTGACTGGGTCTCCTGTACTCTTTTCTTTCTTAAGTAGGCCTTGAGTAACACTTGTGCCTAGGGATGTCCCGATGCTGATTGTATTTTTACAAGGGCTGTCAAACGATTAAATTTTTTAATCAAGTTAATTACAGCTTAAAAATTAATCGTAATTAATCGCAATTCCAACCATCTATAAAATATGCCAAATTTTCTGTAAATTATTGTTAGAATGGAAAGATAAGACAAGATGGATATATACATTCAACATACGGTACATAAGTACTGTATTTGTTTATTATAACAATAAATCAACAAGATGGCATTAACATTATTAACTTTCTGTTAAAGCGATCCATGGATAGAAAGACTTGTAGTTCTTAAAAGATAAATGTTAGTACAAGTTATAGAAATTTTATATTAAAACCCCTCTTAATGTTTTGGTTTTAATAAAATTTGTAAAATTTTCAATCAAAAAATAAACTAGTGGCCCGCCATTGTTAATGTCAATAATTACACAATGTTCATGGTTGCTGAAGCCCATAAAATCAGTCGCACCCAAGCAACAGCAGAGGGTGACAAAACAAAAAAAAAACACAAGTAACAAGTGGACATTGCACTGCTGCTGTCATTTTAATCTGTTTGAGCGGGACATGTGCGTTAATTGCGTCAAATATTTTAACGCGATTAAAAAATTTCCGCCAGTTAACGCGATAATTTTGACAGCCCCAATTTTTACCTATGATCCGATTTTTTTTTTTTTTTTGGTAATAAACCAAGCTCTGCTAGTACTTCCTCAAATTACCTCTACCTCTGCATACGAATTTAATTCTACAATTAATTCACTCCGGGACCTGGTTTGTAAGTCGAAATGTCCAAAAACCTACGCTACATCTTTAATAAATACTGCTGGTATAATTACAAATAGCAATTACACTAGCAAACAAATAAAATATAAAGATACAAATCGGAATAATAATATAATAATTATTATGTAACGAATCTGGTTCTAATGTGGCGGTTGTGTTTTGCATGCTGTTTTTGAATGCACCGTGTGACTGACGACATAGTGTGAGAGGTGCGGTTACTTTCTCTTTTCACGTTGGTGTTGCCGTCTGCTAAGGCAAACAGTAGCCGTGTTGTGTTGCACAAGTTGTGAAATAAATTATTAAAAACCTGATGAAGCTGGCGACTTCCTTGCCGTTGTTGTACCTATAGTACCGTAAATTTCAGACTATAAACCGTTACTTTTCCCCCTCATTTTGAATCCTGCGGTTTATAGTCCAGTGCGGCTTATTTGTTGATTTATTTAGGTTAATACTGTAGGTAACAGTATTTGACAGGGGCTGTCATTTAGAATCACCCGGAAAATGATCTCACTTTTAAACAGTTATGACTGTCATATGACAGTCTTATGGCGTCACTGTCAAATAAAGTGTTACCAAATACTATAACAATTAATGAAACTACTGGAACACTAACTGAAGAAATAATTAGCACAGAACATGAATTTTGATTGTTATTTACATCTGTATCACTGCAATGCATGCTAGGAGGCATGTTGGACGACAACAGTATTTACAGCAGGTGGCAGCAGAGGTTGACTGTCTCCTCCAAGGGAGCAGTGATGGCCAAATGAAGCTTCTTAAAGCGATGAAGCTTTGCAGCCATTTTCAGTTCATTTGTCTTATGGCAGTCTTATGATGCTGCTGTCAAATAAAGTTTTACCGGTTATCTTTGGTGTAAATATGAGTACAGCTGCGGCTTATAGTCCATTGCCGCCTATCTGAGAACAAATGCAGTTTTCGTGTCAAATTTGGTT
Organism: Corythoichthys intestinalis; assembly: GCF_030265065.1. Classification (NCBI taxonomy): domain Eukaryota; kingdom Metazoa; phylum Chordata; class Actinopteri; order Syngnathiformes; family Syngnathidae; genus Corythoichthys; species Corythoichthys intestinalis. The sequence goes on along the minus strand of NC_080414.1, from coordinate 27,779,371 downwards.
GGTGGTGGCTTATAGTCAGGTGCACCTTAATGTCCGAAAATGAGGGTAATTGCCACTTTAACTTATAAAGACCGATGAAAGGAGGTCAGAGGAGGACCGTTACGATAAGACATAGTCCAGCTGTATTGTCGAGCTAGTTCACTGACGCGCATACCACGCTTATATTATTTTATCATTTTCATTTTAATGCTAAGCGTCACCTTTTTCCTTTTTTCCACCACTTGCACTAACCTTCTTGGGAGCCATTTTGATTTCTTTCACAAGAAAATCAGCTGTGTGTTAGTCTTGCAGGAAAACAATGAAATTGCGACACTGTCATAAATCATCAAATTTCGAATTTGTCTCGATCATGTCGAGAGAAATGACGGGTCAAATTTTATGTCGGATGTCAAAGGATTGTATGTCTAGGTACCACTGTACTACACGCTGCTCTGTTACTATCATTAGTTTCTAAAGAGCAGTAGTCTCACTCAGCAGGCACATTTGGCTAGTGTTTTGATTTACAGTAGCTGAAAAGCAAGATGCTACTGAAAACACGTCGGATCAGATTTTGTCATCAAATCAGATACTGTCCAATACACAAAAGATAGCCGTATCGAGTGTTGATACCGATATTGAGTGTCTGATTGGGACATCCCTACTTGTATTGTTCGAAATTTTTTGAAAGACTTTAGAGGCTCTTTTTTCCCCCAAAGTTTTTGCTGGATTCCAAATTGTACAAGAAATACTAAATTAGACAAAAGAGGAATAGGAAATGTAGCAATAATTAATGTAGCTAGGACATGATTTTGATTCTGATTCTGAAAGCTGGTACCCAACATTTTTTTTTTGTCAACCCATCAAATTTTGCTCCCGCCCCCTTTTTTAAATGCCAGCTTGCAAGTTTCCCACCTGTTTTCTCCTTTTTTAGCCACTATCTGTCAGATATGATTGCCACTTGTCACTTTTGTCATTTGATTGATCTGACTCTGTGTTGATGAAGTGGGAAAGCACCGTTCTAAATTTATCACCCCATGTTGGGTTTAAGCCTGCTGTAGATATAGCTACGACACATGGACCCCCGTAAAGGAGGTTCGTAGATGGAAAGTGGTTGGGGTGGGGGTGGCGGGTGTTTTGTTGCCAGGACCGCTCCACGCGTCAGTCCATCTTTTATGTCTGAGTTGTCTTGTTCCACAAGTCCTCAGAGTTCTACTCTTTTCCAGCTCATCAAAAACTGGAGGAACTTCTGACCCTGAACATTTCCAACATCAAATTGAATGGCTTTTTAAGAAGATCAAGAAGGTATGTGGCTTACTTCAGGAAGTTAAACACGCTTTTTCTGTTCTAGAGGACAAACTAATCGTGTATTTTGGCTGACTTGGTGGGTTTCTGCTGATATATTCATAAGCTTACTAAAGTATTTTCCAAAGGGGTACCCTAATTGGATCACGTGTCAGTTTTTAATAGGTTGCTAATTGTCTTGGAGTAAAATGCTGTAAGAGCATTTGTTATTTGTTTAAAAAAAAAAAACTGGTTTTATCCTTTAGTAAAATGTCTTGTAGAATGATTTAAAATGTAATGTGTAATGTTTATTGGGAAAAGGAAGTTGTGTACTGTGGTAAAGTGAAGTCTTTTTAAGTGTAATTATAATTGGCTAAAAGTTATTTACGGATACACGTGACGAATGTTCCTATAACTGAGAAGATCGATAGTCAAAATAAGGATTTTGTGTCAGACAGCGGATCTACAAATGTGACTCACTCTATGCTTTAATAACTAATGGATGGTCTACAGTTGTTCATTGTGCTGCACCTGCTCTTACCCTGTCAGAACACAGACAGAAATAGAGCGCTGCCTAGCACAGTAACACATACGCCAAACATTCCGCTAAGTTTTTCCATTCGAATTGGAATAGTTTCAGTCATCACTGAAAGTCGAAAATGTTTCAAATGTAGAAGCATGAAGAAGTCATTCCAATTGTTATGTTTTAGTGATTCGAACTTTTGACTAATTAGAAAAAACACCCAAATTTACTGGAATCCCCATGGAATATTTATTTTTGAATGCTGAATGAACTGCGACTTACGCATGATTTAATTGTGATAATCTGAACCGTGGGTTTATTTTTAGATCCTGTCCCAAATATACACAAGCCCTGGTTTACTAATTTAGTTTGGTGGTTTTCTTCCACGTGTTGGGGGAAGGTTGTCGATAGAGTGGAGGATAAGGAGGTGTGCGGCATGGTGTTGTGACAGTCTTCTATTACACCGCGTCACTTCTTGACCGGCTATGTCACCTTCCCTTTTCTCAGCTAGTGACTGTGGTGTCACTGTGATCTGACTGGCTCATCTCCAGCACCTTTGGTCTTATTTGAGCAGAGGTGGGGGAGAATAGCCAAATATTTTACTCAAGTAAGAGTAGCGTTACTTCAAAATAATATCAATCAAGTAAAAATAAGTTATTAAAAAAATGTACTCAAGTTCAAGTAAAAAAGTATTTGGTGAAAAGAATACTCAAGTAATGAGTAACATTGTGAGTAACTGCTTAAGATGTTTGATTTAAAAAAAAATTTTTTTTTTAACAATGGTATCTTTTTCTCAGTATTTTATCTATATGAACTGTTGTTATTATACTGTACTATGATATATTACATAACCACATTAAAGGGTATCACAGATTAAAGACATGTAGATCTTAAAAGAGAAATGTTAGTACGAGTTATAATAATTAGATATTAAATCCCCTATTAATGCTTTTGTTTTAAAAAAAAAATGTAAAATTTTAAATCAAAAAATGAACTTGTACCTCGCCATTGTTGTTGACGTCGCAGTGTCACTCTTTTAACTATGTAAGGTAGTCATTTAAATACACCACAAGGTGTCAATGGCGACTTTTAAATTAATTGGAGTTTAAGCCAATGGCTCCCAGCCTCATAGTTTGTATATTGAGACAAAATATTGCCATCCAGTGTATTTGTTGAGCTAAACGAGCAAAGTCTGAGTTTTATGTGTACTTTGCATATCTGTTTTGATTGTGAATTTGTGAAGGCCAGTTCTTTTTGCATTGTTGTTTAACTGTGTGAGAATAGGGCCTCATTAATACAGGTTGAAGCACTTTTCTTTTTGTGAACATTATTTTTTGAGAGATATGAGTATTATTTTTGTTGTATTTTCTGTATATGACACTTATGTGAAGGAGCTGCTGAAGCTTATACCAATAAACTGTGCGGTCTGAGCTACAAATCTGAACGCCTGTGTCCACTCGCCTTTCTCTGCCTCTTAGATCTCAATGTGGAAAATAATCCGTCATTATAATCTATTGGGCAGAAAATGATCCGAATAGCCAGCAATCAAATAAATTTAATACATTTATTTGTTTTCCGTGTCGCTTATTCACTGGGAAGCAACCGGCAGGTTGATCAACAGTCTGGACATCTGCATATACGTGACAAAAATAAGGTTTGACGCCATTAGACGTCTCAGTAGAGGCAAATGTTTTTGTGTGTTTTGATGCACGGACGCAGGCTATCAGCAAAAATAATCGAAGTGATGTGTTTCACTGTATGCCTTAATCATATGTAAAGTAGACGACATCCCTGCTATCTCCACAATCATATTGGAATAAGTTGAATCACAAAATAGTTTACCGTGAAGATCTGCAAACAGTTTTTGACATCAAACACTCTCCTGCATCTCATCACTTGAGCAGGGGAGTGCTGTCGCTAGTGAACTTGACACATGAACGCTACTCGTCTAATCCAGTCTTTCCTGTTCATTTTGATTTTGGTTTCCATCTCATTAATGTTCCACATGGGTTCAAATGGGAAGGGAAGAACCGATGACATGTTAATGTAGTTAGAGTGACACTGTGGAAGCCCGGCAGCGTACCCATGTGACGTTACTGCCCTGCGACGTCAAAATGGCGACCTACTAGTTAAAATATTCATTACAATTTTTATTAAAACGAAAACATTAATAGGGGTTTTAATATCAAATTATTATAACTCGTACTAACATTTATCTTTCAAGAACTACATGTCTTTCTATCCGTGGTACCCTTTAAGCCAAAGAATTACAAAAAAAACCCCTTTGAATTCCGGCGAGAGAAAAAAAATCTACAGAAATTAAGCATTATTCGTCCGAAGAGCTTGAGTGCGCTCTAGTGAAGAAAACATACTTCCTATTATGAAACTAAAAAGATCATATCTGATTTGGAGCGAGATTAAAACTGTAAGAGAGATTTAAATCTGTGCCTTAAAGTCATGTTGACAGCGGCGCTCTGTCAAATAGTTAATAAAAAGTTAAGTAAAAAATGTTTAAAAAAACAACAACAAATAAACGCCACTTTAAAGACCATGTGATTGAACAGCCCGGCGTGATCATTAAGTAGCAAGCTTGTGTCTAATTGGTATAATGGAGTCATGTGATTATTGATGCGACGTCTCATTGCTGAAACTGGTCGAGTCACTGCTGCGGTCTCTTGCAACAACAAAAAAGTAAAAATCTAATATTGTATGTTGAATAAAGAGGAAAAATGTAACGACTAATTTTGCTCAAAGTAGCGGAGTAAGGGTCACGCGTCTCTCTTCACAAATCTACTCAAGTGAAAGTAAAAAGTATGGCTTAGTGAAACTATTCTTAGTTGTACATTTTTCTCAAAAATTTAAAGTAAATGTAACACGTTACTACTTACTACCCACTTCTGTATTTGAGTGACTATTCTACAAATCTGACTCATCTACAAGCACTGGGTCCTCATTTTTGTGTTAACTGCGAAGTAATTTAAGTCTAATCCTGCTATCCTCACGTGGTGGTCTTAAGTGCATATTTGTCTCGCCCCGTCTTGTCATTTATTTAAAACCCAACAGCCCTCTTTTATCGAATTAGTGGTGCTTTATGATGAGCCACTAATAGCCCTTTGGGACTTGGACGGTCTGTCCATGACATTGATCTCAGCTGTGTGTTTGAACTGTGTGAGAGGCTTCTTCAGCTGCAGGTAAGACCTACCGCTTTATACAACCTGTTATTGCGGTCCCATTTAAGCTTAGTGATGGCGGTCGTCTTTGTTGGCCCACTTCACACCGAAAAGTGTTTATGGAAGACACTTTCCACCAGTGTCCCTCTCTTCCTTTTGTGTCTCTGTTCTTCACGTTAGCGGTCCCATTTGGAAAGATGTCCATGGCACTTAAACGATGGAAACAAATCAAATGTAATTAACCAAATGGTTTGCATATTGAGCATTGAAGAGCAGATGTGGAAGGAGTGTAAGAATGAAGTCCACACTGTCCTTGAATGTGTGTATGTTTGATTGCAGTTCACAATGGACATTGTACCGTAACTTTTGGACTATAAGACGCTACTTTTCCCCTCATTTGGAATCCTGCGGTTTATAGTCCATTGCGGCTTATTTGTTAATTTATTTGGGTTAATAGGTAACACTTTATTTGACAGTGGCATCATAAGACTGTCATAAAACTTGCATAATTATGACATGACACTATCTTGGGCATTACTGAAAGCTTATGACTTATGTCATTAAGTGTCATCCGGCAAATTGTGTTACTAACTTTATTTACAGTGGGGCAAATAAATATTTGGTCAACCACCAATAGTCCTCTTACTTGAAAAGATTAGAGAGGCCTGTAATTGTCAACATGGATAAACCTCGCCAATGACAGACAGAATGTGGGAAAAAAACAACAGAAAATCACATTGTTTGATTTTTAAAGAATTTATTTTTAAATTGGAGTGGAAAATAAGTATTTGGTCACCTACAAAAAAGCAAGATTTCTGGCTGTCAAAGAGGTCTAACTTCTTCTAACGAGGTCTAATGAGGTTTAACGAGGCTACACTCGTTACCCGTATTAATGGCACCTGTTTTAACTCATTATCGGTATGAAAGACACCTGTCCACAACTTCAGTCAGTCACACTCCAAACTCCACTATGGCCAAGACCAAAGATCTGTCTAAGAACACCAGAGACAAAATTGGAGACCTGCATCAGGCTGGGAAGACTGAATATGCAATAGGTAAAACGCTTGGTGTAAAGAAATCAACTGTGGGAGCAATTATGAGAAAATGGAAGACATACAAGACCACTGATAATCTCCCTCGATCTGGGGCTCAATGCAAGATCTCACCCCGTGGCGTCAAAATGATAACAAGAACGGAGAGCAAAAATCCCAGAACCACACGGGGGGACGTAGTGAATGACCTGCAGAGAGCTGGGACCACAGTAACAAATGCACCGCCAGGGACTCAAATCCTGCACTGCCAGACGTGTCCCCCTGCTGAAGAAAGTACACGTCCAGGCCCGTCTGTGGTTCCCTAGAGAGCATTTGGATGATCCAGAAGAGGACTGGGAGAATGTGTTATGGTCAGATGAAACCAAAATAGAACTTTTTGGTAGAAACACAGGTTCTCATGTTTGGAGGAGAAAGAATACTGAATTGCATCCGAAGAACACTATACCCACTGTGAAGCATGGGGGTGGAAACATCATGCTTTGGGGCTGTTTTTCTGCACAGGGACCAGGACGACTGATCTGTGCAAAGGAAAGAATGAAATGGGCCATGTATCGAGAGATTTTGAGTGAAAATCTCCTTCCAGCAGCAAGGGCATTGACGATGAGACGTGGCTGGGTCTTTCAGCATGACAATGATCCCAAACACACAGCCAGGGCAACAAAGGAGTGGCTTCGTCACAAGCATTTCAAGGTCCTGGCCTAGCCAGTCTCCAGATCTCAACCCCATAGGAAATCTGTGGAGAGAGTTGAATGTCCGTGTTGCCCAACAACAGCCCCAAAACATAACTGCTCTAGCGGAGATCTGCATAGAGGAATAGGCCAAAATACCAGCAACAATGTGTGAAAAGCTTGTGAAGAGTTACAGAAAACGTTTGGCCTTTGTTATTGCCAACAAAAGGTACATAACAAAGTATTGAGATGAACTTTTGGTATTGACCAAATACTTATTTTCCACCATAATTTGCAAATAAATTCTTTAAAAATGAAACAATGTGATTTTCTGTTTTTTTTCCCCCACTTTCTGTCTCTCATGGTTGAGGTTTACCCATGTTGACAGTTACAGGCCTCTCTAATATTTTGAAGTGGGAGAACTTGCACAATGAGTGGTCGACTAAATACTTATTTGCCCCACTGTATGTCCAGCTCGGATCTTTTACATCCATTCAAAAGTAAAATAATTAGCCTTATGACCCCAAATGACATCTGTTATAAGCATTCATTAATGTTCATGACAGTGTCATGTTATAATTATGATTGTCTTATGACAGTGTTTGGCACCACTGTCGAATAAAGTGTTACCAAATACCATGACTAGCAATTAATGAAACAACTAGAACAGTAACTGAATAAATAATTAGCACAGAACATGTATTTTGATTGTTTTTACATCTGTAGTGGTGCAATTTATGTTGGACGGCAACAGGTTTGACAGCAGGTGGCAGCAGAGATTGACTGTTTCCCCCAAGGGAGCGGTGATGCCAAGTTAAGCTTTTTGACGCAATGAAGCTTTTTGAAGCAGTGAAGCTTTGCAGACAGTTGATTCAAAGCTTCATGGTGGTTCATTTGGTCTTATGATGCTGCTGTCAAGGTGTTACAGGTTAATAGCTTTTGGTGTAAATATCCTCATAATACACTGAGAACAGCTGCGGTTTATCGTCCAGTGTGGCCTATGTATGAGCAAATGTTGTTTTCTTGTCAAATTTTGTGGGTGGCGGCCTATTGACAGTTGCGCCTTATAGTCCAAAAATTACGGTACTCGCTCATTCTGGATGAATGGCAGAAATTGTGTTACATTCAGATGAAATTGCAAGGTTTTTCCAATCCAAAAACACTGTATTGAACCGGTCTTTAGTTAGAAAGTCATATGCTCATAAGTTCTTCAGTGAGCTGCATTGCTTGACTTCAGAAGCACTTCAATTGGAGTCGTCACAGTCCAAACTTCAGAATGCTTATCTGCTTTATTTTTGGAAAGTCGTACTGAGGTGCATGCATTGCCGTGTGTTAATAGGCTGCAAAATTGCTACAGAAGGTCAGCATTGTTGTGGTGTGTCTATTTGTAGTGTGAATGGAAAGTTTAAGGCTTCAGGTGGTCGTGATAGAAACCTGATTATGAGGATTTAGGTGTGAGGTTTATATTGTTTGTGATGTGAAGGGTCCTGCAGAGTTGAGTTTCAGAGTGGTGCAAAATTTAGATGTTTTTTCTTGAGGCTAAGAAAGGTCATAGGCTAATAATTAGAATATCAAGTCTCTTCTTTCGGGCTAATTTCCTCTTTGAGTTCTCCGATGGACAAATAAAAGCTTCAGTGACGGAGCACTTTGTCTTTTGTTACACAAATCTACGTTATGGTGAAGAAAATTATATTACTGGTGGTTCAACATTTCATTTCTGGTAAGAATGCCAGGAGTTGATATCGTTTTTTGTTGTATGGAGCTGATACATGTGTGAAAGTCGGTCACTGACTGAATTGTTGGTGAATGGCCAGCTTCTTTTAGTTTAACTGCATCGTCAGTTTAAAAGATATTATTGTTGGCAGGTGACTGCTTTTAGTGAAAATAAATCTTCCTTGCCTAGGATTGTATGAGACAATTTTACGAGAACGTTGTGCATACATTAGAATTTTCAATTTGTCCATTGCATGAGGACGTTGTACTTGTTTACATATGTGATCATATTTAGACCCCTTTGCAAGTTTATAATGGAAAAAAGCCATGGAGGAAATGTCCAAAAAAACAACAACAACAAAAAAAAAATCTGTTGTTACTTCTTCCTCCCGGAGTTCTCCTGAATCAGAGTTTTCATACCAGGAAGGTGACACAGCCATTATATGAGACTACAAGCAGACCTGCTGTGATGCTATTGTGCACCAGAGGTTGTCTTAAGGGCAAAAATAATTGTCTGGAAGTGTTTATCTAATAATGACTGGCTGCACATGTGAGCTTGTCCAGGCTGAAATTATCCAGTTTAGTTGACTGAACATCTGGGGAGGTGATTAGCAGAGAGGAACAACTCTGTTATGCTTGTCTGGTTCTCGGCACTGTTTCATTTCACAATTGTGATTAGCTGATATGATTTGATATGGTAGGACAACTTTGTTGATACGCATGATGTATTAACAAATTACCATTTCACCTTATATACACTCTTTTGAGGTAATGCAGTTTAATTACTTTGTATTTTGGCTTTAGATTGTGCGTTTAAGTTATGGCAAGACTGAATCACATCAAGTAAATGAAAGTTTACCTTTATTTAGAGCAAAATTGTTGATTGGAAGGAACTATGGGTCTTTTATAGGGTGCTATTTTAGCGGAGTGGACACTAACAGAGGGGACATTTTGTGCTAAAGTTAGTCCGCAGCCTAGCTTTGCTAGCATGATAGCTAACATGACTTTGGATACTTGATGAGAAATCTATACTTTTCGAAATAATAAACCTTTTCAAATGATTCAATTAAATTCATTTCTTTGATATACAGCAGAGTGGACACGTTATAATCAGCCACACCGAATTTACGTTGTAAAACTGCAGAATCTGAATTTTAAAGGAGTTAAATAAATAAAATTGCTTACCACAGTTGAATTTCCCACCACTGGTGTGATATCGCAGAAGAGTGATGTCATTAATAAATAGGGGATTTTCTTAAAGGGACATTAACACAACTTAACAGAGTGGACAGTGACACTGAAGATGAACAGATTTTTTTTTCTTTTAAATTATATATATTAAATTAAAAATAACACATGATTGAAGTATGGCTGTCTCAAACGACTAATTTTCTCCTGATTAGTTAGCCGAATATATTTACATTTTAATCGACTATTCTAATAACTATTTTTTTTTTTACTAATTCATTCATTCATTCATTCATGTTCCATGCCGCTTTTTAGCAATAAAATTTTTGTTGATGCTTATAAATTCACAGAAACATTTTGGAACACTTAAATTCTATATTAAAGTACAAATAAACACATAAATAACAATAATAAATCACAAATAAACAGTGAGGTCAAATGCTGATAGCTTTAACTAGTGCAAGAGGATGGCATGTAAACAGATTCAGAACACTGACTCCGCCTTTCCAACATGATTCAAAACAATCCATAAAAAAATACCTAGCATTAATATTATAGTATACTACTAGTATTATTATAATAGTATTATAATAATTATTTATTGCCAATCAGATTTTTCATAAAGGGTGTCATTTAAAGCTATTCTTAGTGTAGAATCTGAATTCTGAAGTATGTGGGATTAACTCCAGAAATCGTTATTTATATGACGAACATGACGTGCTTTTATTTTTGAAATATTCTCTGGGTTGTGGGTTCGCTAAACCGCTAACCGTAAGCTTTACGCTCTGCAAAAAAGCACTTTTCGTCATTGAATGTGGTGTCGGTAATAATTTTTTAATTCATTTTTTTTGTTTGCAAATGCTGTTAACCAGCGATTTTTCCTGTTTGAAGTGTCACCTTTTAACCGCAAGTTTGCATTTTGATGTTTTATAGCAGGCTAAAGTAGCTTGTCTTTTTTCCCCATCAGCCTCAATGTAGCAATGCTAACGTTTACAGTGTTTAATAGAGATGCCGATCGATCGGGTCCGATCACGTCATTTTCAAAGTATCGGAATCGGCAAAAAAATATCGGCCATGCCTTTTTTAATATATATATTTATTTTAATTAAATCGTTTTCTAACCGCATTTAACGTTACAGACATAATGTTACACACATCCAGAGTCTTTAGTTTAGGCTTAAGGTAGGGTTATCAAGTTTATCCCGGTAATGGCGGAAATTAATTTGTTAAAAAATGTGTCACGTTAAAAAATTAAACGCAAGTAATGTATGCGCTGCACGACCTTCTCACTCATTGCCGCGCTCAATCTATAATGACGCCGTTTTACCTATATATAGAGAGAAAAGGCAGCGCAAAATGAGTAGAGTGAATTTTGGCAGCTTTGGAGCCTTTTTTTAATTGGCTAAAGCCTTGCAATCCCTCTCCCTACGATTAGAAATATCATGGGAAGCAATGTGGGGAAGCAAGGTGGCAATTGATCTTTGTCTTAACACCTTAAGTTATTTCCCAACGCAGAGAAGATATATAAATTGGTAGCACGACGCACAGTCATGGTTCCACTTCCCATCATGCATTTGGGATGGCCACAGTATCACTTACTGAAAGCTCAACAAAAACACTAGATGGCAATGTTTAGTCACAATATACAAAGTCACAAGTCTTTCTATCCGTGGATCCCTCTCACAGAAAGAATGTTAATAATGTAAATGCCATCTTGAGGATTTATTGTCATAATAAACAAATGCAGTACTTATGTACTGTATGTTGAATGTATATATTTGTCAGAGTTTTATTAATTTTTTTCTTAATGCATTGCCAAAATGTATATGATCGGGAAAAATGATCGGGAATGATTGGAATTGAATCGGGAGCAACAAAAAAAGCAATCGGATGGGGAAATATCGGGATCGGCAGATACTCAAACTAAAACGATCGGGATCGGATCGGGAGCAAAAAAAACATGACAGGAACAACCCTAGTGTTTAATCTAGATGTGTTTCCTTATTTTCTAACTTTAATTCTACGGCGTGTTGATGACCAATGAACATCCGTGAAAGGAACTGGAGTCTCATATGCCATCAACACACACCCACAAATGTATGCACGCACGCAGCGATAAACCACAGCTGTGAAAATTACTGCCCTCATTTTTATTTAACTTGCGATACATGGACTCATTGCATATCGCGACAGGCTTAGCAACTTAAATAAAACATGCCGTTAGTTAGTTGGCCTTACGATCTGCCAGCTTGCTGTCTCCTGTTGACTTCCAAAATTACAACTGGTTGACGGCGCTTTAGGTTTTCATTCACAGCCCAAATGCAGCCTGGCTGTTATGCAAGCTTGGCATTGAAGAGACAGGACAAACCAGTGTACCCTCATTTGTTTCATTGAAATAATTCAATGTTTTGGCCACTTTGGTGCGCTTTTTTTGGCTTTCCCCGCTTGCATACCTAGCGCGCGACATTCCTAACTTTCCACGCGTGTATTTTTTTAACCCTTCATTAATCATCGACGGGATTTTGTGCTCGTCGACGCATGTACATCATCGATGACGTCGACTACGTCAACTAGTTGGGACAGCTCTAGAATTATTGAAGATAGTTTATCCAGGACAATAAAATCATTATTATTACAGTGAGGAGAACAAGTATTTGATACACTGCCGATTTTGCTGGTTTTCCCACTTGCAAAGCATGTAGAGGTCATAAGTTCTCTTCAACTGTGAGGGACAGAATCTAATACAAAAAAACAGAAAATCACGTTGTATGATTTTTAAATAATAAATTTGCATTTAATTGAATGAAATAAGTATTTGATACATCACAAAAATCGAACTTAATATTTGGTACAGAAACCTTTGTTTGCTATCACAGATACCAAATGTTTCCTGTAGTCCTTGACAAGGTTTGCATACACTGCAGCAGGGATTTTGGCCCACTCCTCCATGCAGATCTTCTCCAGAGCCTTCAGGTTTCGGGGCTGCTGCCGGGCAACACTGACTTTCAGCTCCCTCCATAGATTTTCTATCAGGTTCAGATCTGGTGACTGGTTAGGCCACTCCAGGACCTTAAGATGCTTCTTACGGAGCCACTCTTTAGTTGCCTTGGCTGTGTGCTTTGGGTCGTTGTCATGCTGGAAGACCCAGCCACGACCCATCTTCAGGGCTCTCACTGAAGGAAGGAGGTTGTCAGCCAAGATCTGGCGATACATAGCCCCATCCATCCTCCCCTCAATACGGCGCAGTCGTCCTGTACCCTTGGCAGAGAAGCAGCCCCAAAAAAATGATGTTTCCTCCTCCATGTTTCACGGTTGGGATGGTGTTCTCGGGGATGTACTCATCTTTCTTTTTCCTCCAAACACGACGAGCCGAGTTTAGACCAAAAAGTTCAATTTTGGTCTCATCCGAACACATGATCTTCTCCCATTGCTCCTCTGGATCATCAGGATGGTCAGTGGCAAACTTCAGACGTGTCTGGACATGCACTGGCTTCAGCAGCGGGACCTTGCGTGCGCTGTAGGATTTTAATCCATTACGTCGTAATGTGTTTCCGATGGTTTTCTTCGAGACTGTGGTTTCAGCTCTCTTCAGGTCATTGACCAGGTCCTGCCGTGTAGTTCTGGGCTGATCCCTCACCTTCCTCATGATCAGTGATGCCCCACGAGGTGAGATCTTGCATGGAGCCCCAGAACGAGGCAGATTGACCGTCAACTTGAACTTCTTCCATTTTCTAATAATCGCTCCAACAGTTGTTACCTTCTCACCAAGCTGCTTGCTTATTTTCCTGTAGCTCATCCCAGCCTTAAAAGCCCAGTTCTTAAAAAAGAACTAAGAGCAGAAATATTTACTAGTTGGTAATGTATCAAATACAGTACTTATTTTATGCAGTTAAATACAAATTTATTATTCAAAAATTATACAATGTGATTTTCTGGATTTTTGTATTAGATTCCGTCCCTCACAGTTGAAGAGGACTTATGATACAAATTACAGACCTCTAAATGGCTTGCAAGTGGGAAAACCAGCAAAATCGGCAGTGAATCAAATACTTGTTCTCCCCACTGTATTTTGGATTTTACTTATACTGGTTATTTTAATAGACTGAATTTGAATGGAACAAACTTGGGACATGGCAAAATTCCATAACAACCTTTTACTAGAAGTAAATCATATTAAAAAAAAAGAAGAAGAATTTAGGAGCTTGCACTCTTGCATGTATAATAGATGGAAATTGATAATACACAAAAAAAGTTGAATGAGTATTTGTCCAATTTAAGTAAAAATATAGCTTAATTTATACTGGGGACACAAATGGCACCTGATAAAAAAAAATGACACGTATTATAAAATATTTTGTTCTTTTGTATTGAAATGTGCTGTATCAGAAAATTTAAATCGCTTTTAGTTGTTTATTCCAAGCCTATGTTTCTTGAAAGACGAATTATTCCAAATGTACAGTACAGTTAAACTACACATAGGAATGCATGTGCATATTTATTGTGGTTTTCAATGCTCCATTTTAAATTTAGATTTATTCATCTTTATAGCAGAGAGCGGGAAGAAGAAAGGTTCGGGACAAGTAATAAATGTATCCTTTGGCATGAACTTGTAACCACAAAAAGATCTAAACATCAGAGGAAATAATTGTGGACAGTCTGGTTTAATTCAACTCTATTGACCTTTTTTCAAGCTCTCTTAGAACTGGGCTGTCCATCAAGTTTTTGCAAAGAAAGTCAGTCCTAAAAGGATACTGTGTCCTGGAATCAATCCACCTCTCCCCTTGGGTGGCTTTTTTCATCACTGGCCTTTTGACCCATTCCGGTCACTCTTACTCGACTACTTTTAGTTTTGAAACATTTACAGGAAATTTAAATGACTTGAATCACATTTTTCCTCCAGGCTTTTATATATTGAATAAACTGACTGCATAATTTCTCACCAGCTTTTAGACCTAGCGCAGTATTGCATCATTACAGTAACCTGCAAGGTCTTGTCTTTTGTCTGGAGTCAAGACTTCTCATTGCTAATAACAGGGTAGTAACCGTCGTGCTGATGTCATCTGTCACGGATGAATCAAAGAAGCAAATATTACCTGTGAGTAAGACACAGATGTTACAGTACAGGGTTTGGGGTTCAGAGGTGATGATAGCATTATAGAGGGCAGGAATTGCCTTTTTTACCATTCATGCCACTTAGTTCTTAGTGACTGTCTGTATATGTTTAAGCCTGTTTACATGCTGGTTGATGAACTCATCCCAGCGGACTGAAAGATGTCATATCTTGCAACACGTCATCCTTGAATGTTTGCCAGCCTCCATATTTAATCCACTATGAATCCCTCTTCCATCTGGAGTTTCACATCTTTTATGACTATAATATGTTTGTTCTATATTAGTATTATTTCAATTTGTCCAGTTATACAGCTTACATTTACAAGTGTTAGTGGTCCACTGACATTAATATATTCTCTCAGCAGTCATAAATGACCTGACTCACGTTGACAGGTTTTACTGTGTATGTCGGACGTAGATAAGATAGACTGCACTGTTTTCCCGTCAGCATCAGAATAACCACGTTGGGCTCCATGCCAAGCTCTCTGTGAGGCCTTCTCATTGCAGCGATAAGCACATCATTGACACATTGACTGACCTATGTACGTATATGGGTGTACAGTATGGGAGTTTTTATCTGTTGTTTTTGACATTAATAAAATGGTTAATTTATATAGGAAAATTGTTTGTGGAGTAAAGTGCTGTATTAGAAGTATCCATATGGCGGAAAACACAGAGAAGACTGAAAAAGCAGTTTCTGCTCTTGCATTTCTCTTTAAAAGAAACTGCTGTATTTTAAGCCAAAACAACTGTTGTGTTTGATAGAACAATATGTCTATATGCTGCCATAACAGATTCATGGCGCATTACAGACGTCGCGCAACTGCTTTTGATTCAACCCAGCCATAAAACGAAGTAATTATATTATTCCAAATCTCTATCATTTTTTGCTTAGAATCATTAATTGATGTCTAATGTTTAGTTTTTAAAAAATGACTTTAAGAAATTATTCACTCACATATTTAAACATTTAAACAAATGATGTCTCAATGAAAAAAATGGCGTCTGTATAAAAGTCATGGATATCTACCTCATAACTATTGTTTAATTGTATTTTTTTTTTGTTATTGTCGCATTTTCTCCGATATGTTAGATGATAAATAATTGATCCAAACAAAGAAAAATTGAAAAAAAAAAAAAAAAAAAAATTAAAGGGTAAATATATGAAAAATCTCAACCACTCCTTGATGTCTGCGATTTCTGCATCGCGACCCTTGTTATATTACCATGTTTCACTCAAAAATCCCCCCAAAATTCAGCTATGGCCATGTGATACATGTAACATGGAGTTTTTGGATCGAAACAAGATAAGTACGCGATAGTATCTCGTTAAAAGTCATGGTGTCTGTAATTCTGCTCTCGCGTGCTCTCACCTCCGGATAGGGTTTTGCTGTTTAAAAAACCTTTTTTTTATTTTAAAAAATGCCCTCCTGTTCAAAATTTTTCCTCCCCCAGAAAATTGAGATTTTAAGCTTTCCAATGACGTATCACACATGCATATCGGACAATTCTCCAATTCCAAGCTCTCCAAATTGGGGGTCTCAGAGCGGAACTTAAAGTCACCTGAGTGTTTTCCGCCATATATATAATATTCTAGGGTGAAGTCTGTTGTTAGATGTGATACTCATGCTTTCTAGGGGTGGGAACCTCTGGGTACCTCACGATAGGATTACGATTTCCGATACATGGATGATCTCGCAAAACGGCAATACAACATTTACTCAAGAATGTCCCCAAATGAATAGGAATTGACTCAAAATCAACAGGAAGTAATGTGTAAATGCCCTAAAATGAAAAAGAAGTGACCTGTAAATGCCCACAAGACTGGCTGTGAGTGCTCATTGACAGCTCATTGACTTCTAATCCAGTCAAAATGAATTGGATGTCTATCGCTGTCACTGGCAGCCAGTGATCCTGTAATGTAGACACTATTGTAAAGGAAGATTTTGGTAGCAACCTGTTGTTTGTCACAACTTTTTAAAAAGATCGATTCATGGTGGGAACATATTGATAACCTTTTGAGCTACAAAGAATTGTGATATATCACCTTTTCGATATTTTATAGCACTCCTTATGCTTTCACATGACACTCATCTTCATTATCACGGCTCTTGCGTTGGGACTGGTTTCCCATCCCGTTGTGTAGAGCTGACCAGGTGAGCTAGGCCCCTCCAGTACTGGCGGTCTTGTGCTAGCAGATTTGCATCCTTCAAGGTAACTCTGTGTTGTTGGAAGTCGTCCGCGATGGTGTCAAGCCATTGAGTGTGGGGCTTTCCTCGTGGTAGTCTCCAGCCTGCAACCTTTGGGTTAAACTTCACGAGGGCTCTTGTCGGTTGGTCAGGCGGAAGACGAAGAACATGGTTGAGCCAGCGGAAGCGATGCTGTGCAGCTAGGCAGGAGGCTCAGGGCTGATTTTTTTCCGGGCTTGCAAGGTTTCGTTGGAGATTTGCTGTGGCCACCCGATGTTCTCGATGGTTCTGAGAGCCCTGCTGTCAAAGTTGTCTATTCTTGCGGCTAGCGTCTTGTTTTAAGGGTTACGTTTCGGAGCCATGGAGGAAAATAGAGAGTATGGCGGTGTTGTACATTCGGAGCTTCGTCTTCCGTGAGACTGCTTGGTGCTGCCAGAGTGGTTTCCAGAGAGACTGCAGTACAGAGGCTGTCAGGGCTCTCCTGCGGAGAATCTCTGATTTAAGATCTCACACACAATTTCGCATGATACTAAACAGAATAAATTTAAATGGCAAAGGCAAGATTTAAAATGGATAAAATGATGATCTAAACACAACAAAAGAACAATTGCCTAACTTGCATTGTTATAAAATGCTAAGGGTTTTTTTTTTTTTTTTTTGACTATGCTCTCAATGGTTCAAAGACATATTCCTGCAAAAAAAACCTGCTAAATATACCTATAAACTAAATTACAAATGCATTAAAAAAAAAAACATTAGCTCAAAGAAAAACTTAGTGTGTTGGTCTTAACAGGGAGCAGCTGTGAAATGAGTTATGTCATATTCATTGTTGCCACTAGAGGGTAATGTATCCACCCAAATCACTAAAACTAAATGCAAACGCTCTCAAAACAAACCATTACAATGCCATTCTAATTAAGCGAATACTAGAAGCAGCAAAATTCAAATCTTTTTTTATAATCGAATTACTCAAGTTATTCGATTAATCGTTGCAGCACTACAATCAACCCAAAATTCAAATAGTAGACTCTTTTCGATTGCCTTACAGTGTCTGAATGAATTGAAAAGTAGCCTATTTGTTTTGTTAGAATAAACATGGTACAGTCCAGTAATTTGGTATCACCTTCCACGTACAACCTGTTGGATTTGTGTTCTGCTTTCGTCCTAATCTACTTTACATATTATTTTTCTTAGTTTCACTAGAACAGTTTTCCCCCCACTATTTCTTTTTACAATGTCCCTCTTATCTGCCTTCCTCTCTGTGTCCCTTTCATTTAATTCTTTCTGGAAAGGGACTGGAATTTCTCATCAGGCTGAGAGGGTTATTTCTACTCTCTCCTCTTGTCCTGCACACTTTGGTTCACTCCCATCTAGTCTCTCTCCCCTTCCCCTTATGTTCAGCACGGGTTTCTTTGGCACCCCACCGGTGTTTATGAGCCAAGGATTTAGAAAGCAGCACTCTCCTCGGACACTCCTAACTTTCCTTGTCTCTCGCTCACGCGCTCATCTTTTTTCGCTGTGTCTGTAACGCATACTCAAACGACTGCTTGAATCTGCCTGTGTCATAGGGCCTTGCTTAATGAGATTAGCATGTGCAGCACAGCTTGTAGCCTTGCATGTTGTTGTAGTGGTCGTAGGCACTCTCGTTGGGTAGTGAGAGAACTAACCAGGACCTCCTTTCTGCCCTGCAGCTACCCTCTTTACGCTCTCTCCCCTCCCCGGTTTGAATGCTACCTGACTTCATCCTCTTTCTCGCTCCCTCTCCCTTACTCTGTCCAAAAGCTTTGTCAAAACTGCTTTGTTGCGGCATCACCTCTTGTGCAGCTGCATCTTTCCCTTCCTAAATTCAAGCTCTCTGACAACTTTTTGCCAAAATGTACCGGAACCCGTGGATTTCTAATGACCTGAGCCATGCCAAGTTCTGCAGGGAAGGTAAGAACATTGGTCTCCACAGGTCAAGTCAGTTTGGGATTCAATTTTGAGGTTGGTGACAGATTCCTCAGCTTGAGAAGCTGTTGTCACAGCAGTTGTCGGGTGATGCACGGCAGACCTGCTTCTTTTCTGTTCAACGTCCTTCTTTCCAGCCAGCTGTCGTTGCATTGCAGCTGTAGCCTCCAAGGACAGCAGGGCAGAGATAAAGGACTCCTTACTGTGCAGTGGTTTTGTATGTGTTGGAAGGCATCTATTCCTAGGCTTTGCATTGACATAGTCCCAAACTTTATGATCAGTTAAATCACTGTTATGTTACTACAATCTCAGTGTTCTCGAACATCTTTGACCTGTGCTGTGCATGGTGAACACAGAATACTTTATGCAGTCCTTGTATTGGATATCATTATGTTGTGCAAGGAGACGTAATTCCGTTGATGGCCTATGTGTTTTGGCATGCGTGTCAAAAGTGTCACCAGAGGCAGTCACGTGCTAAGGATGCAGTGGAGTCACTGTTTTTAGAGTGTTTCTCGGTATCACACTATTTACTAGTACTTTGATTTTTAGTTACGGTTGCGTGTTGTTATCAAATATTGAAGTAAAGTTCCCTTTTCTCGATATTGATAGTCTCATCTACGATCCGTGATGAACATCATTAAAGGCTAATTTCTGTATTTAGTGTTTGGTCCCATGTAGGGCTGGGCAATATGGACTTAAGTACTTATCACGGTAAATTTAGCAGATTTACCCTGATAACGATAAAAGACGATAAATTCGCCAAAGCAGACTGTTATATAATTTGAAAACCTGAATCATTGCATGAAATACAAATGAACCGTTTCTTGTTGATTTATATACCAGCTTTCAGTTTAACATATTTAACAATTGTACATGCAGTGTAAACATTAAGTATATAAAAATATCTTGTAAGCAATAAGCATTCCAGTATGAACCTATATAGCAGCTTGTATGACTTGAACAATGTACAACATTGTAAATATCAAATATGGCCACTGTGCAAAAATCTCATTGTAACACAAATGACTTACAGCAAGAGGGGCTTGAACAGTACACTTCAAACTGAGGACCGAGTATCAGACAATTTATTGTTAATGGCTGCTGTAACATGATTACTCAACACAAGTGTTTACTTCAAGGTTGTTGTTTTTTTTCCTCACAGAGTTTATACTAAAATACACACACACACAGACATATCCCCCCCCCCCACACACACACACACACACGTTAAGCTATACTGCTCTAACTCTTATGCCAATGAAATATTTAAGATTTTATGGTGGCAATTAGAGGCATGCGATATTTCCGATTCTTAGATTATTCGCGATTCGGCCGTAGAAGATTCGAGAACGATTCACAAACTTTCAAATTCCGATTATTGAATTATACCAGGTAAAGCGGAAGTAAAACACAGTCAGCGCGGTCTTTGGGACGCAATGAGGAACGGACCGAGAGTAAATATCATGTTCAACTCATGATCATGTTCAACTAGATAAAAAACAAAAAACAAAAAAAACAATCATACCTGACTGCGGCCGACAGCCGCTACAAACAACACCCGGTTGCTAGTTGCTACAAACAAACGGCTACAGTAGATATAATATATATGTAGAACTAGATACAAAAGACAGACGACGGTGGTGTTCGAACATGTGTTATTGAACAGAGATGCGAATTGACGGACTTGCCGGCGTTAGTAAACAGTCGCCATCTTAAAGCAGTAGACTTCTCTAGAAGGCTCTGTTGTAGCGAATCTAATTAACTTTTTATCTAAAATACTCCTAAATCGGCAAAATCTTGTCTTGAATCTATCTTTAAATGATGAAACAGTTTTAAAACTTTGACATGTCAAAAGTAGACAGAAGGGAAATTATGGAATAACGGGAGCAACTTTAACAACTATAACGGTTGATTCACAACAATAAATTAATTGAATGAAGTTTAAAGCTGCTGGAATATTTTATTTACTGCTATTTTTGTATATTTGTTTACTGTTATATGTTAACTTGATACTGAAATAGTAGTTTGGTTTAGCCTGAGAGGATTTTTGAACAATTTTGGAACTAATGTATAAAACATAAAAAAAAAAAAAAGGAGGGGGGTGCATCAATAATCGTTTTATAATCGAATCGGAGCCTCTGAATCGTAATCGAATCGTTAGGTGCCCAAAGATTCCCAGCTCTAGTGACAATTATGACACTGAATAAGGCAAGCAGACACAGAAAAATAGCTGTTGCCATTAAACGGTCATATTATAGGCTACACTGTTAGATTATACTTTATGATAAATGGTGTACCATCATAAAAGCTATTAGAGAAATCATACTCACAGAGATTAAAAATAATCCGACCTACTGATTGCTAGATGCTGTCTGTTTCCAATCCACTCATTAAGTTCAGCAGCTTCGGTCCATTAGACCCGCTTTCACAGGTGGTGATGGCAACTTCGTCCTTCTCGAATCCCAAAATTTTCCAGACATCCGACGTTTAGTTCTTTCTTGGCACCAACACCACACTATGAGCGTCGACTAATGCTATACTTGAATTGCCTGTGGCCTGGCTACCAATAGCCGTTTCACTGTTATCAGACTCCATCACTTTCACTAGTAGCGTTAGCTGCTAGCTTTTAGCGGACCGGTCTTCTGCTTGTTTGATTTCCTGATAGCTACATGACTTTACACATAAGCACACTGGCTGCTTTTATAAAGGGGAATGAGCATAACCGAACAACACATAGTCAAAGCGGGCTGAAAAGACAATTTTTTTCGTTTCATTAAAAAAACGAATTTAATGGTTTGTTTTGAAAAGTTTGCATTTAGTTTTATTGATATGGCTGGATATACTTCCCTCTAGGGGCAATATTGAATATGACATAACTCATTTAACATGGCTGAATTCAGCTGCTCCCGGTTAAGATCAACATAAGCTAAGTTTTTGCTCCAATTTTTTTCCTGCATTCATGATTTAGTTTATGGGTAAATTTAGCCGTTTTTTTGTGGGAATGTTTGTTTGAACGTTTTATTAAAAGCATAATAGAAAAAAAAAAAACATTAGTATTATATAGCATTTTAGCAAGGGGACATATGCTATCCAAGTTAGACAATTGTTTTGTTGTACAGTACTTGGATCCTCATTAATTTTTTTTATACCGTTTGAGGCTAAGATCAGGTATTCTCATTTATGTTTAATTAAAAGTGCAACTCTTCATAGATTGAAGAAACAAGACATTTATTTTGTATTTTCATTTAATGCTTTTTTTGAAAGTGCAATCTTAGAAAGCTTTTGTTTTACATCTCATAAAATCAATTCTGCAACACATTAAATGTTCTTAATCCGATTACTCGATTATTCAAACTAACTTTGTTGATAGATTAATCGATTACTAAAATAATCGATAGCTGCAGCCTTATTCATGATGCATTCAAATAGAATAAGGTGAAACAAAACTTTTTATTCTTAATAATATTTGTGACCTTTCATTGGTATGTGCAAATGATTTGGCACTGGTGACTGACCGCGGATTTGCGTCTGCTCCTCATTACCACCCGTCCTTGTGATGTTTCTCAAGTGTTGAGAGTTGAGACCTGCTTTCCCCAGGTGGGAATAGCTTGCAATCCACAAGGAGGTGCTCACAGTTTGAGGCTTTTATACCCTGTCCAGGGAGATTGGTTGATTGAACATCAATGGTCTTTGCTGCCTGTTTTCTACCTCCAGCGTTTAATTTTTCACCCTCTACTAGACTGTCATCACTGTTGTATTAGTAAGCACATTCCCCTTTTTGACAGAAAAAAGGATGAGTGATAAAATTCCGTCTTAAGCAAGAAGTCAATATTGTTTTCTTCTGAATTAGTCATTCAGTCTTTTAGGCCTGCACACTCTAATTCTTATTGGCATTGAAAGCCTAATTGGCTTATTGTTGAAGACTTTTGTTAAATCTCAGTGTTTGTAGCCATGGCCTCGCCTCATTTTGTGACTTCCCATCTGTTTTGTAATGCTAAGCTGTTCTCAGTAACGCTTTAGTCACAATTTGAGGCTGTTCCCTTCAATGAATGGTGAGAGCTGGCTAAGTGTGAGGGTGGGTAATTACTTGGAGAACTTGGAGACGTCTATCTGCACGCACACATACAGCGTGATGTAATGCAGTCAGCTAAAGCATGACATGTTTCCTTTTGGTCGCTGTAATCCCAAGCATCAAAGTTAATCCTATACCTCACCTTGAACATATGTTCGTCCCCTGTTGGCTGTTAGGTTTCGCAACGCTTTGTGTTTGACACCAATATTTGGCAGCAAGCATGTTTAGTAGAACAAATTGATATTCTTATGTACAGCTATTTTTAAGAATAAATTCTACAAGACACGTTTAATTTAAAACCCTCCCATGTTTCAGATCTTAAGTGACAGTCCACAACTGTATGACATCACTCTTATCTTTCACTTAAAGATGGGGTAATGTTCAGAGGGATTCCAGGAGCATTCTTTGTCGGCCGTTTTAGGCATAGTCTTACTCTGCATTCCGGTCCGTGTCAGAGGCTTTGTGACACCTTTGATCGTTATGGAGGTTTTTGTGTTTGTGGCTGGAATTACTATTGTATTGTGCAGGGGGATCTAATAGCTCAGGTTGCCAAACAAGCCCGATTTGGTGTAAAGCCCATACGGCTTAGGTTTCAAGTATTTGTAGGCCAGTCAAAAACGGCAAGACAGCTGCCCAGACAGAGGAATTATATTTTTATACAATAACAACCTAATAGAAGTCACTTTAGCGTCTACTTTATCTTTCCTACTTTTTTTTCCTGCGGTAATGCTGTTTTACGTGTCCAGAACAACTCTATTCCCTTTGACTTTCTGTGAATTAAATGTAAATATTGCCGAAGAGCTTTCGCCGTCATGAAGTACTCCTGCTGTTATCAAATTAAAGAAACATTGAGTTATAACACTGCTTCTCAATCACCATAATTTTCGGACTATAAGCCGCCAACCACCAAATTTGGAAAATGACATTTGCTCATA
This sequence comes from Corythoichthys intestinalis, assembly GCF_030265065.1. Taxonomy (NCBI): domain Eukaryota; kingdom Metazoa; phylum Chordata; class Actinopteri; order Syngnathiformes; family Syngnathidae; genus Corythoichthys; species Corythoichthys intestinalis. The sequence goes on along the minus strand of NC_080414.1, from coordinate 27,755,542 downwards.
GGTAAGCCGCTCCGGACTATAAGCCGCAGCTTTCCTCAGTGTATTATGGGATATTTACACCAAAAGATATTAACCGGTAGCACTTTATTTGATAGCGGCTACATAAGGCTGTCAAGATCAAATGAACCAGCATAAATCTTTGAACCTTTGGCTGCAAACCTTCATTGCGTCGAGAAGCTTCATTTGGGCATCACTGCTCCCTTGGGGGAGACAGTCAACCTCTGCTGCCACCTGCTGTCAACATTGTTGTCGTCCAACATGCCTCCTAACATGCATTGCAGTGCTACGGATGTAAATAACAATCAAAATTCATGTTCTGTGCTAATTATTTCTTCAGTTACTGTTCCATATGTTTAATTAATTATTAGTCATGGTATTTGGTAACACTTTATATGACAGTGGTGCCATAATACTGTCATAAGACCATCATAATTATGACATGACACTGCAATGAGCGTTAATCAATGCTTATGACAGATGTCATTTTGTGTCATCTGGCAAATTATCTCAATTTTGAATGGATGTAAAGATCTGAGCTGGACAAAAATGGAGTTAGTGACATGATTCATAATGTCATTAATGCCAATGATTGTGTCATGTCATAATTATGACAGACTTACGAGTCTTTTGGCGGCTGTCAAAGAAAGTGTTACCTACCCAACCCAAATAAATCAACAAATAGCTGCACTGGACTATAAGCCGCAAGATTCAAAATGAGGGGAAAGAGTAGCAGCTTATAGTCAGAAAATTACGGTATTTTCTGTTAGGTGCCCCCTCAGGTATAAGTAAATATTTCGCGCGATCTTTTATCATCATCATCATCATCATCATCATCGTCATCATCATCATCACATTTTTGACCATTTGATACTGAATAATTTTAATAAAATCCACAAATAATAGTAATTTCAAATTGATTAGCAACATTAATTCCGAGCACACCGTGCCAAAGAATTTGACCAAAAGAAACAAAAATTCATAAAATAAAAATGACGATATAATTGGACAGAAGTACAGTTTTTATTTTTGCAGCGCTTGTATAATCCAGAATGACCGAGACCATGTCTAACGCTGCAAGCAGTATCAGCTCCTTTGCTGTAGTGTTGTTTTTTTTTTCTCGTACAGAACAACTTTGTATGCCACCTTATATGATGCTAACAGTGCTCGCAGGTTTACTGACTTAATACTCACAAAGTGGGAAGACTGTTGGCGATATTCAGCATGAAAAAATGAAGCGACTTATCAATGTGATGGGGGTCTAATGTCTTGAAGTGATGTCTTAATTGATTTGGCTTCATGCTGTCAGCATTTTTTTCCTAGTGTCCCACTGTATTAAAAGTAATATATGACATTAAAGTAGGGCTGTCAAAATTATCACCTTAACGGGTGGTAATTAATTTCTTAAATTAATCACGTTAATATATTTGACGCAATTAACGCATATGCCCCGCTCAGACAGATTTAAATGACAGTACAGTCAAATGCCCGCTTGTTTATTGTGTTTTGTGGAGTTTTGCTGCCCTCTGCTGGCGCTTGGGTGCGACTGATTTTATAGGCTTCAGCACCCATGAGCATTGTGTAAGTAATTATTGACATCAACAATGGCAGGCAATAGTTAATTTTTTGATTGAAAAGTTTACAAATTTTATTAAAACGAAAACATTAAGAGGGGTTTTAATATAAAATTTCTATAACTTGTACTAACATTTATCTTTTAAGAACTACAAGTCTTTCTATCCATGGATCACTTTAACAGAATGTTAATAATGTTAATGCCGTCTTGTTGATTTATTGTTATAATAAACAAATACAGTCCTTATGTACCGCATGTTGAATATATATATCCATCTTGTCTTATCTTTCCATTCCAACAATAATTCACAGAAAAATATGGCATATTTTATAGATGGTTTGAATTGCGATTAATTGCGATTCATCAATTTTTAAGCTGTAATTAACTCGATTAAAAATTTTAATCGTTTGACAGCCCTAATTAAAAGCCAAACGCTGTGTACACTTCGTCATATTTCCTCGTCTTATCTTTCTGGAGACATCCCCGAAATCCGTGTTAAATATTTTTTCATAGTGTCGATGAAGGGTTTATTAAGTGCACTTCATATCTTCTACTCTTTGCTGTGTGCTCTTGTTTGGTGCAAAAATACTGTGCACACTCTGAGTGGATGTGCAATTACACTTTATTCTACTACGGCACAATTTGAAAAGTACTGAGTTATAAGCCTGAAAATAAATGCTTTGTTTCAAAAGTACCATTAACAATTAATGGTGATGAATTCATAGTCGGATATTTTTGAGACATTCATTCATCATTTTGAAATTTTTGTTTGAATCATGTAGCGATAATTATTCCCATATACTTGTTCATTTTACTTGATACATTCATTTCTACACTCACCGGCCACTTTATTAGGTAGGTACACCATGCGAGTAACGGTTGGACCCCCTTTTGCCTTCAGAACTGCCTCAATTCTTCGTGGCATAGATTCAACAAGGTGCTGGAAGCATTCCTCAGAGAGTTTGGTCCATATTGACATGATGGCATCACACAGTTGGTGCAGATTGGTCGGCTGCACATCCATGATGCGAATCTCCCGTTCCACCACATCCCAAAGATGCTCTATTGGATTGAGATCTGGTGACTGTGGAGGCCATTTGAGTACAGTGAACTCATTGTCATGTTCAAGAAACCAGTCTGAGATGATTTCAGCTTTATGACATGGCGCATTATCCTGCTGAAAGTAACCATCAGAAGTTGGATACATTGTGGTCATAAAAGGATGGACATGGTCAGCAACAATACTCAGGTAGGCTGTGGCGTTCCAACGATGCTCAATTGGTACCAAGGGGTGCAAAGAGTGCCTAGAAAATATTCCCCACACCATTACACCACCACCACCAGCCTGAACCGTTGATACAAGGCAGGATGGATCCATGCTTTCATGTTGTTGACGCCAAATTCTGACCCTGCCATCCGAATGTCGTAGCAGAAATCGAGACTCATCAATCTTCTATTGTCCAATTTCGATGAGCTTGTGCAAATTGTAGCCTCAGTTTCCTGTTCTGAGCTGAAAGGAGTGGCACCCGGCGTGGTCTTCTGCTGCTGTAGCCCATCTGCCTCAAAGTGCGACGTACTCTGCGTTCAGAGATGCTCTTCTGCCTACCTTGGTTGTAACGGGTGGTTATTTGTGTCACTGTTGCCTTTCTATCAGCTCGAACCAGTCTGGCCATTCTCCTCTGACCTCTGGCATCAACAAGGCATTTCCGCCCACAGAACTGCCGCTCACTGGATATTTTTTCTTTTTCGGACCATTCTCTGTAAATCTTAAAGATGGTTGTGCGTAAAAAATCCCAGTAGATCAGCAGTTTCTGAAATACTCAGACCAGCCCTTCTGGCACCCACAACCATGCCACGTTCAAAGTCACTCAAATCACCTTTCTTCCCCATACTGATGCTCGGTTTGAACTTCAGGAGATTGTCTTAAACCATGTCTACATGCCTAAATGCACTGAGTTGCCGCCATGTGATTGGCTGATTAGAAATTAAGTGTTAGCGAGCAGTTGGACAGGTGTACCTAATAAAGTGGCCGGTAAATGTATATTGTCTTTCTGACTTTACTTGGATACGAGTGCAGCCCTCAGCTTCTTCTCTGAAGCAATGACAAAGCAGAGAACAAAACATAGCCGCTATTAAAATTCCACTTTCATGTGTGCCACTTCATGGGTTAACATGGAGGCTGCCTATTTACGTTCGGAACAACAAAACGTTTATGTGTTGGAAGGTCAGGTCAGAACTCTCAAAGGCATCTGGGGCACTCAAGGACATTTGTTCTGGCCGGCCAGCTTTTAATTGTTCTTTTCTTAATAAATGTATTTAGCTTAGATTATGATTGCTTTCTTTTTGTTCCTGAATTGCGTGCCATCATCTGCCGTTCATTAAGAGAATAAAAGAACCTATGAAAAGAGAAAATCAACTTTTTTTCTTTTTCAGTCATTTTTCATAGTTACAAGCATTTTGAATAGTACCATTAGTTTGTTGTCAACCGAAAACTGTCTTGGATCTTTCAGGGCTTGCATGGATCATATTCCCACCAGCTGAAACAATAGCAGGCTCCTCTTAAATCCAACCAGGCAGAGCCCTCTGCAAATAAGCTTTCTCTCTTCTTTAAATATCTTTCGCTCAAGTAGGGCTGATTTAAAGCATCAACCCAAACATGCATAATAGAACCTACAGATAAGATATTTGGGTGATGTGGGTTTTGGTGGTGAGAGGGGAATGTTTTGGGTGGAGCTGCAGTGAAGCAAGTGCGTGATTCAGCCCTGGAGTGAACTCTGAGGGGATGGAGTGGGACCACATGTTTGTCCTGGAGTTGCGTGGATCAAGAAACTGTCAGGTCCAGGAATCCCAACAAACACATTCAGAATAGGATTCCTCAATAATGATGTGGAGGTTGTTTTTGTGACCGTTCTCTTGCAGTCAATATGTTTGTCTCATAGAGAAGTGTTATTTCTCCTTCGTATTGCTTCACTTTTTTTTTTTCTTTACTGCCCAGACATAGTGATGTGCCCGTCCCTTCCTGGCTTTATCCCAACATGCACTACAAGGCAACCTTGACATGTGATCAGACTTAACAGTGCCTGTGACAGACCAGCTGGTACTAAAAAGCCACGGGCCATGACATCATACACACACAGATACTTAAGCTATAGGAGCAATGACGTAATTAAATAATGACTTCTGTATTGCTGGGTTCAGATGACAAAAAGTCTGAGAACAACAGGATACTTAGTCGTATTTTTAAGTGTGCTTCAGTAAGATAGGGTTACTACTGTTTTCCACATAATGCATTTTTATCTCTGGAAGTTCCCATGAGTGTGATCTTTCAAGGCCCAACCCAGTTACAAATACTAAAGCTGAAGATGAAGTGATTATGAAGTATTTCTGTTCTCTGTCCTCAGGATTCACAAGTGACAGGCTTGGCAATACCAGATCGCTACAGAAGCGAGCTCTCAGGTAAAGTACTGTGTTTATTAGTACTGCATTTTTTGCCTCGTAATGCTGCAAAGGTGTACACAGTAGCTGTATTAAATAGATGCTGTTTACAGGAGAGATCCACCAGGGTGGCGACAGGCTTGTACCGATGAAAATAAATAGCTCTTGTAAAAATTTACTGCCATTAATTACTTTAAGTAGTGATGTCAATGAAATCCTTATAATATATAATTATGATAGTAAAAGATTGTATGGAACAAAATTGTCTATATCAGTATGTAAATGTCACCATGGCCTTTTAGTAGTGTCTACATACATAACGATGGCAAACTCTGGTTTAGTATGGCTGCCATATGTTGACATTAGGGATGAAACAATCCATGCGGATCAGTATATGTATCAATTTGTTAAGCACAATTAATGTACAGTAATTCCATCAAAATGCAAAATGATTATAATTTCAATATGCCGGTTTGTTAATTTTTTTTTAATTGGAGAAAATATGTTTCATCAACAAAATGGTTGTACACATCAAAACTGATTTGTATATATACGTATATATTAGGGCTGTCAAACGATTAATACTTTTAAAGTTAATTACAGCTTAAAAATCAATTAATTGTAATTAATCGCAATTCAAACCATCTATAAAACATGCCATATTTTTCTGTAAATTATTGTTGGAATGGAAAGATAAGACGGATATATACATTCAACATAAGGTACATAAGTACCGTATTTGTTTATTATAACAATAAATCAACAAGATGGCATTAACATTCTCTTAAAGCGATCCATGGATAGAAAGACTTGTAGTTCTTAAAAGATAAATGTTAGTACAAGTTATAGAAATTTAATATTAAAACCCCTCTTAATGTTTTCGTTTTATTAAAATTTGTAAAATTTTCAATCAAACAATAAACTAGTAGCTCACCATTGTTGATGTCAATAATTACACCATGCTCACTCATTGTAAAATCATTTGGACCTAAGCGCCAGCAGAGGGCGCCAAACACCAAAAAACAAGTAACAAGCGGACATTACACTGCTGTCATTTTAATCTGTTTGAGCGGGGCATGTGCGTTAATTGCGTCAAATATTTTAACGTGACTAATTTAAAAAATTAACGCCCGTTAACGCGAACATTTTGACAGCCCTAGTTTATATATATTACATATATATACTATATATTATATATAAATATATTTTTTTAATTGATTAAGGTCAAATGGAACGTAGTTAAACGTCATCATAATTTTGTATTAAATCGATCGAAGGCACTTGAATCAAATCGCAGAATTTCGTACCATTGTCCAAAGAATCGATGATGTATTATATAATTATAGCACCGTAAAATATTTATTACCATCAAAAATTCCTGCCCCCCTCTTGCCACGCCATTCGTATTTTTCTAGATTCGCCCCTGGCGGTTTTATCTTAATAATGTTAATCATATTTTTTCTTCAAAACTAGAAAAATGACAGTACAGTGGTTCCTCTACATACAAATTGAATTAATTCAAAGGCCAGTACAATTATACATAGCAAAACAAATGAATTATAATACAGATTGTAAATAAAAATAATAATGATCATTGGAAATGAAAAAGCGTTTTTATTGTCACCTTAATTATAGAGACTGGTGAACAGAGGTTGGAAGGAGACGGCAGGTGCATGTAGATACGATGAGCGTTTGTTTGATGAGTGTTTGGTCTAATTTGACAAATCCAATAAATAAGACACATGTAAACAAATAAACTATGAAAAAATAAATAAAAAAGCATTTTTATTATCACCTTAACTTAATGGTGAACGGAGGTCTGCTGAAACGGTGTGCGTGGGTGTGTCGGTAGTTTGGACCGGTGAGCCGCATTGTGTTGTTGATTTTGTATCCGTCTTCCATCTTTTACGCTGTCATAAATCGTTGAATTTCGAGCATGACGGCATTAGACATTTGCTGACTACTGGTTTCAAGGCAAATCGTGGTATGAAAACGTCAAGGTTTCAAAACCGCAAATATTTTTCGTCATACTGTCCCTACGGTATTTGGTATTTTTTATGTCCCAAAAATGCATGGAGAAATCCCTTGCTTGCAGTTGCAAGGCTGAACCCTCCTCCACCGGTTGTTGCTCAGTGTCAGTGAGTCAGCTGTGCTGCACGATGGCTGGAGGAGGTGAAAATATTGAACTTTTTCCCCATTGAAGAAAACGAAATCGTTGGTATGGGGTTACTTCGGCTACAGAAAAGTTAAGACACCGCGGCTTAAAGGAAGAGGGCCAACCGACATGTAAAACATGTTTGCAGAGGGTGGCTGTCGAGGAGGCAATACCTCCAATATGATTTCGCATTTATACAAAATTAAAGGTCAGTAAACAATGTCATGAACGTTTCCCACCAGCTACGAAATTTAACTCCTGCATGTTTAGTGTGTCTAGCGGTGGTAAAACGTGTTTTTTCTCTCTCTCTGCCAACTGTCTATTGAGAACGAGTGTATAATGTAAACATGATACAAGTCATACACACGTGTTTTTATGGAAAGTAATTCAATTATTTTTGATCTGATGTTAATAATTTTGGGCTGTGGGTTTAGGCTCACCCAAAGGAATGCATAAAAGTTTAATTTTTTTTTTTTTTTTTTAAACCCAGATGTTTTAAAGTAACACATTGAAAAGCTGCAAATGCAATACCGTGAAGCCGTGATATTTTTGGCTTAAGGTTATCATAGTGTCAGAATCTCATCCCGGCACAAGCCTAGTCGGCATATGTCAAGACAAATGCCAAGTCAAATTTTACGTCGGATGTCGAAAAGATCTTATGTTGAGATACCACTGTAGTCTATTTCTTTATTTATTTTTAATGCATTCTGTATGTCATGCGAGTTTCCCAACTCCTGTTTTGTGCAATTTTGTGACATATTTTCTAGTGCTGCAACCATTAATAGATTAACTCGAGTAATCGATTAGAAAAAAAGATTTGAATTAAATCTTACTGCACCGAGTATTCGTTTAATTAAAGTGGCGTTGTAATGATTTATTTTGAAAGTGTTTGCATTTAGTTTTCTTGATTTGGGTGGATACACTGCCCTCTGGTCTGCCTCATTTCACAAGGGTGAATCCATCTGCTCCCTGTTGAGAGCAACATAAGCTAAGTTTTTGTTTGAGCTAATGTTTTTTTAATGCTTTCATAATTTAGTCTATAGGTATATTTAGCTGTTTTTGTGGGAATATGTGTCTGAACCATTTGTTAAGATCATTGTAAAAAATCATTAGCATTTAAGCTAGTGGACTTTTGCTATGTTAGATAGCCAATTGTTCTTTTGTGGTACATAGATCCTCATTTATTTTTTAATACTGTTTTAGGCTAAGCTCAGGTATTTTAATTTTTCATGTTCCTTAACCAATTACTCGATTATTCGAACTATTTCATCGATTACTCGACCACTAAAATAATCGATAGCCACAGCCCTAATATTTTCCCATGAAATATAGTCAAATTCTGAATTGCAAAACTTTGAAACTGAAAATTGTAAAAATAGTTGACTCTCTTAAGTTCATTTGGACCTTGATAAAACGATTGTCGGGTACAGCACTTGTAGCCCGTCTTTATTTAAGAAGAAACAGCAGGTCAACCTCAAACATTTCCATTGTCCGCACACGTCCTTAAGTAAATGTTTAATGTCACCTTGCAGCCTGTTAGCATAGCACGGTCCCACTGCAGCATTGAAGGCACTTCTCAGAATTTTGGCAGGCTGTCAAATACACCACCCAGCCTACAAATTAGCCCGCATACTGTGAAGTTACCTTTTCACCAGTACCACAAGGCACTTAACAGAATTCTTAAATGTAATTGTCAAATGAAGGAATCAGTGGTTTTGTATATGAAGTTGAACTACATTGTGGTTTTAGAAAGGACAAAAGCGCACACAAAGTACTGTTTTTTTTCACATCTGGATCACATTTTTAGTGGTTTTAGATCAAATAGCCAGAGAGATTTATTGTAGGTCCCTGTAAGAAAAAAAGGTTTAGTGGAACTGAACCTTATCATATTTGGAAATCCTTGCTGACATTTCTCTGTCCAAAACAGAACTTCACGATAATTTAATAAAATCCATTCATTTTAAACGATTCTGCCTCGAGCAGTTTCTTACCTACTTTTCATGATACTCTTGTTGATTTAATATGCCACAATGACTATAAACAGAATACTGTAGTTTTTCTTTCTTTCCTTTGTTGTTAAAACGGCAGTCCTGTTTCTGTATTCATTAATTCAAATTTCCTTTAAACCCAGCTTTCAAAAAGAATTCTCCATCGATGACAAAGGTGACCCAGCCAAAGTTACGAAGGATATAGATGTTAGTCTCCTGACTAATCTCAGCAAAGGTATGTCGCTGTTTATATTTGTACACAAATTAGCCATGTACTAGCCTTTAAATATGGCTGCCATAAACCTTCAGGTGCTTAATTCACTTTATCAGCTTTCATTGACAAATTAAGTACAGCTTTCATAAAAATCTCATAATGGTTGATAATATTTCATCAGGGAACACCAAAGTATCTTTTAAATGATGTATTAACTTGAAGATGAGCATTAGCTAACTAAATCTTTGCTTGACCTCACAGTGTCCGAGTTGAGGAAAAGATTCGAAGGCGTTACCACAAGCAAAAGTGACTGTGAAATGAACAGGTATTAATGCGATAGAGCCTATTGTGTTACGATATTGATTCTACTCATGATGATTATAATGCCATTCCTATCTGTGTTTAGAAAAGAGCGTATCGCTCGACGACTGGAAGGCATTGAGGGTGAGGTGCATCCATCTCTTCTCCCCAATTTAGTAGCCAATCGACTTCTAGAAGAAGATACGCCGCGATATACCAGAGCTTCTGACCCCTGCGAACCCTGTGGTGGTGCGATACTACAATCACACAATACTTAGCTCAGGGGTCCCCAAACTATTCCACATCAGGCCGCAGTGGGTGCTGGGTTTCTTTCAGACAAGCCTTACAAGCAGTGTTGTTTTTGGCAGCCCTTTGAATTTTCATCTTAGTCTTTTGGACGAAAATACATATTTGTCTCAGTCATATTTATGTCATCTAAAAAAGTGTTTTTCTTCGTCTAGTTTTTTCTGACATGTACTAAAAACGTTTTTGTCTGTAAAATAAAAAAATTATACTCCATAAATAAATAAAGGTTTTTAAACCATTTCGAATGAACATTGACAGACGAGCACATATTGTCGCGTCTACCATGACAATGCCAACTTTGTGATAATACACACTCAGCAGGAAAAAAGTACATTATTTTCAATGGATTATACCACCAGGATGCCAAGAACTGTATGTACAGTGGGGCAAATAAGTATTTTGTCAACCACCAATTGTGCAAGTTCTCCTACTTGAAAAGATAAGAGAGGCCTGTAATTGTCAACATGGGTACACCTCAACCATGAGAGACAGAATGTGGAAAAAAAAACAGGAAATCCCATTGTTTAATTTTTAAAGAATTTATTTCCAAATTAGAGTGGAAAATAAGTATTTGGTCACCTACAAACAAGCAAGATTTCTGGCTGTCAAAGAGGTCTAACTTCTTCTAACGAGGTCTAACGAGGCTCCACTCATTACCTGTATTAATGGCACCTGTTTTAACTCATTATTAGTATAAAAGACACCTGTCCACAACCTCAGTCAGTCACACTCCAAACTCCACTATGGCCAAGACCAAAGAGCTGTCGAAGGACACCAGAGACAAAATTGTAGACCTGCACCAGGCTGGGAAGGCTGAATCTGCAATAGGTAAAACGCTTGGTGTAAAGAAATCAACTGTGGGAGCACTTATTAGAAAATGGAAGACATACAAGACCACTAATAATCTCCCTCGATCTGGGGCTCCATGCAAGATCTCACCCCGTGGTGTCAAAATACCGTATTTTTCGGACTATAAGTCGCGTTTTTTTTTCATATTTTGGCTGGGGGTGCGACTTATACTCAGGAGCGACTTATGTGTGGAATTATTAACACATTATGATATAATTTCACATGTTATTTTGGTGTTTTGCAGTGACACTGATGGTTTTGTAAAGTTGTTAGCATGTTCTTATGCTATAGTTATCTGAATAACTCTTTATAGCTATGGCCACGTTCGCGTTCTGCCTTTGGCAGTGTATGTTCAATTGTATTATTGACTTTTTTATCTTGAAATGGATGCATTTAGTTTGTGACGCTTTCATGCCCACGTGAGGGCGCACTCGCACTTGTTTACGTGGAGAAGAGTGCTCACACGCCAGAAGAAGACTGACAGCTACGTAGCTCTGAGTGAGTGAGTCAGTGAGTGGGCGAGTTACAGCGAGAGAGAATAGACGGCTGCTAGCCTACTTTCATTGTTTATGCTTTAAAATCATCTCTGCAGAGGCAACGCCTGCGTGTATCATCTTTTCTGTTGTTGTTGTGTGTTTTCCACCCGCGATCGGACACTTAGAGCCAGTTGTGTGGTTGTTTGAACGATGTGCTAATGATAGCGAACGCATGCTGACCTGTTACTTATTACTAATAGTACCTAATTATCATTTATTTACGTTGATGCGAACCTGTTTTCTATCGAGGACCAAATTGATTCAGCAAATTATACGGACGTCCAGCATTGTCTTTTGGGAGTTCGCTGTACAGCCAGGACCGAGCTGTAGCGTAGGACAGTATATTCCCATTTCGTTGTTCATGCACTGTACACTGTATATTTATTTAGCATGTTGTTCTCTGTTGTATTTTTATATTAAATTGCCTTTCAAGATGACATGTCTGTTCTATGTGTTGGATTTTATCAAGTAAATTTCCCCCCAAAATTCGACTTATACTCCGGTGCGACTTGTATATGTTTTTTTTCTCTTCGTAAGCATTTTATAGCTGGATCGACTTATACTCAGGAGCGACTTGTAGTCCGAAAAATACGGTAATAAGAACGGTGAGCAAAAATCCCAGAACCACACGGCAGCACCTAGTGAGTGACCTACAGAGAGCTGGGACCACAGTAACAAAGGCTACGATCAGGAACACAATGCGCCGCCAGGGACTCAAATCCTGCACTGCCAGACGTGTCCTCCTGCTGAAGCCAGTACACGTCCAGGCCCATCTGCGGTTCGCTAGAGCATTTGGATGATCCAAAAGAGGACTGGGAGAATGTGTTATGGTCAGATGAAACCAAAATGGAACTTTTTGGTAGAAAGACAGATTCCCGTGTTTGGAGGAGAAAGAATACTGAATTGCATCCGAAGAACACCATACCTACTGTGAAGCATGGGGGTGAAAACATCATGCTTTGGGGCTGTTTTGTCTGCAAAGGGACCAGGACGACTGATCTGTGTAAAGGAAAGAATGATGGGGGCCATGTATCGAGAGATTATGAGAGAAAATCTCCTTCCATCAGCAAGGGCATTGAAGATGGCTGGGTCTTTCAGCATGACAATGATCCCAAACACACAGCCAGGCCAACAAAGGAGTGGCTTTGTAAGAAGCATTTCAAGGTCCAGAAGTGGCCTAGCCAGTCTCCAGATCTCAACCCCATAGAAAATCTGTGGAGGGAGTTGAAAGGCCGTGTTGCCAAACTACAGCCCCAAAACATCACTTTTCTAGAGGAGATCTGTATGGAGGAATGGGCCTAAATACCAGCAACAATGTGTGAAAAGCTTGTGAAGAGTTTGGCCTCCGTTATTGCCAACAAAGGGTACATAACAAATTATTGAGATGAACTTTTGGTATTGACCAAATACTTATTTTCCACCATGATTTGCAAATAAATTCTCTGATATTTTCAAGTGGGAGAACTTGCACAATTAGCGCTTGACTACATACTTATTTGCCCAACTGTAAAAAAAAAAAAAAAAAAAAATCAGTTTAAGAGGACGCTCGCCGTTACGCGAATGCTATACTAATGCTACGAGTTACATTTAGTGTGTGATGATCACTCAGCACAGACCTTTAAAGGCTAAAACAACATTGTATATTCTCTCTGGCCAAGATAAAAAAAAACAAAACAAATCTTACGGTGAGTATGGGGGGGGCCCGCAGCACGTCACGAGTGACACAACCAGACACTGCTACGATGCAGGTTAACTACACATAAATGTCACACATTGTGAACATGTGATGGAAACAATTGCACATTTTCGTCTCGTTCTCGTCAGACGAAAGCTTTAGTTTCCCCAAAAAACCTCATGAGCTCGTTATTATCTCATCATCGTCTTAAAAAACATGTTCGTGAACATCATTGTTGACGAAAACAACGCCACTAACAAGTGTATCCTGAAAAAAAACATACCTCCTTAAAACTAGTTAAATTCCCTTGTTTTCAGTGTAAATCTACTAGAAATAAGTGAAATTATCTGCCCGTGCTTGAAGTAAATTTTACTTAGATTTCTTGAAATAAGCTAATATTCAGCTATCTATTTTTCTTAACTTATTTTAAGCAATAATTTTTGTATATTAATCTTAAAAGAGCTTGTTTGTCAGAAATGTTCTTAATTCAAAAACGGATATTGTTTAAAATGTTATTTTGAAAGCAATTTTTTCTTGATTTAGGTGAAAAATGACCAACTTTTAGATGTATGGACTTAATAAGAACAAACCATAATATTTCCTTAAAGTCGGAGGAATAATCTGTCGCATTAATCTGTTAAATAGTATTTAACACTCAAAACAAGATTGAGAAAATTATTTGACTAGATTTAAGAAAAATAATCTGATTAAGACATTACAAATTTACAGTGTAATCAGTTGATTGTAGTCAGGTGCTGCATGTTTCAGCAGAAACCTCATTGTTAAAAGATCTGTGCTCGATCGGTAGGAACATAAACTAGGACCCAACAGCGGCCCTTGAGGACCGGTTTGGACACCCCTGACTTAGATGCTGGCATACAGAAATGACCTAACTTGCTACTACTGTAGTTCCAGTGCCAAGGTATGGAACAGAAGGAATTGAAAATCCAGATATGCAGCCCATGGTTCCTGAGCGACAGTCCAGAACTCAATGCAGATTTGATCCTAAAGCCATCAATCACACTGATCACGTCCACACTTCATCATCCACTGCCAGAGCTGCTCCAGAGCTGGAGTCCAAAGCTGAACGAATTGCCCGCTACAAGGCAGAGCGCCGTCGGCAGCTCGCTGAGCGTTATGGCATCTCTTTGGACCTAGAGCCAGACATGGATAATCCATCTCGGTATACTCGCCCTCTGAAAGAATCTGAATGCTCCGAAACGCGTAAAAAAGCGGATCTTGATCAAGAGCAAAGCGCTATCACCATGAATTCCTGCGCTTCCACCAGTAGCCCTAAGAGAGGGCAAACTGCACCACAACATGGCTATCCGGAGAGCAGCTATGAAACCAGTCGAAGCAGAGTCGACTCATTTTCAGAGAGGGAGAGACTTATGAACCTGGAGAATCAACGCAGGGCAGGTGCTGCAGAGCCATCCACTTACATGGATGTCACATCATTGTCCTCCAGCGCCAGGGTGCCTGCTAAGGACAGCGCAGTCACAGGCGTGCCACTAAGCTCACCCAAGATGAGCAAACGTCCTTCTCTCACCTCGCCTAAACATGGAGTGTCGCCCGGTGACCTCTTTATCGAGCAACAGGCCCATAACATACTCAACAGACAAGGGTGAGTTCACTTTATCTCTGTCTTTGCTCTTTCCAGCTATTTTGTGTAGTTTTTTTGTTTTGTTTGTCTTTTGTTGGTGCTGTTGTCCAAGAATCTTGGACCTTTTGGCCTGTTTTAACAGCTTTGTGAAGGGTGTTCTGCAGCTATAGAGAAGTTACTGTCTTCTTACTACTCCAAACCTGAAATTATTAATTTTTCCCCCCCTCTATACACCCAATATCTGACTTGACGTTTTGCTCTCGACCCCTTTGTAATTTACTTCATGACAAAATATGACCTATTGAGAAACTTCAAGTTCAACTTCAGGACACGCTGTTGCAATAGTGCTGTCGGTTCTATGTTGAAAATTTAATTGCTGGTTTCTCTTCGGGTTTTTATAATTTATTTTTTGAAAAAATGTAGCGTTTATCTTTTTATTTTTCTGGCAACACCTGGGGAATTGATGATTGTTTCCCTAACAGTCCATCCGCCATCTAGTAATTGAAAATTTTAGTTTTCAGTGAACAAGACCTATGCTGAATCCCCAGTTTGTCATTGCAGTTGTTTTCCTTCCCCACATAATTGGAAAAGCTCTATTATGAGTACGCAATAGACAATGTTTATTGATTAGAAAATGCTGAATAAATGAGATTTATTGATTACAATCCCACAAGAGCAAGCAACAATCATCAAAAACAAGCATAACAAGGGTAACGATGACGCTAGATTTGAGTTTGTCAATCCCAGAATCCCCGTGCTACGTTACAGCACAACCAGGTGTCCCTTAGCAATGAAAATCGCTTACCGTGACAAATGAGCAGGAGCCAACGCTCCGGTAAGGCGGCGAAGTAACAAAGCCAGCGGGTCACGTACGGATCGCCTGGCTTTGTTCCTTCGCCACCTTACCGGAGCGTTGGCTTCCGCTCATTTGTCACGGTAAGCGATTTTCATTGCTAAGGGACACCTGGTTGTGCTGTAACATAGCGCGGGGATTCTGGGATGGACAAACTCAAATCTAGCGTCATCGTTACCCTTATGCTTGTTTTTTATGCTTGTTGCTTGCTCATGTGGGATTGTAATCCATAAATCTCATTTATTCTGCATTTTCTAATCAATAAACATTGTCTATTGAGCAAAAGTGTGCCTGTTACTGATTCACTGCGAACCTGGAAATTTCGGAAAACATTATATAAACAACTGACAACCAAATTGTATAGATAAACTTTTTATGAGATAGCGCTGTCAATATCACAATAGTAAAATGTTAGAAAAGTAGAAAGTCATCCATAAGGGGCAAAACACATGGGAGGCGATGAGCGATGGCGAAAGTCATCGCTGTTGTGCTGAAAGCCAACACACGGGGCTCGATGCGACTGCAGCGACAAATGACAGCGACGCGCATCGTCCTCTAGCTGTGCTTTATCGTGTGACTCTGATTGGCTACACCTTTGGAGGGCATTTCAAAATTTCCGATCTTTTTTGAGCCCCAAACTTCCCATATTGCGCGACTAGTCGTGTAATCGTTTAACCGCCTACTCATTTATTAAATGTTTCGTATTTTACTAGTCTGTTAAACGCCGAATGAAGCGCCATGCATCTTGGTTTTCATGCCTTAGCTTCTTTCTAAACAGGCTGAGAAGGCATGGAGAGAATTGTCCCCTCCACAAACAAACTAGTGCTGCAACTATTAACAGATTAACTCGAGTAATTTGATTGGGGGGGGGGCTTCAAATCATATTTTGCTGCATCCAGGATTCGTTTCATTAGTGACGTTGTAATGGTTTGTTTTGAAGGTGTGGCATTTAGTTTTATTGATTTGGGTGGATTCACTGCCCTCTAGTGGCAACAGTGAATATGCCATGTATGTCTAACATGACCTAATCCAGGTGCTCCCTGTTAAGACAAACATTAGGTGTTTTTGTTTGAGCTAATATGTTTGTGTATGCATTCGGTATTTAGTTTAAAAGTATATTTAGCAGGTTCTTGTGGGAATATGTGTTTGAATTAGGGTTGTTCCGATCATGTTTTTTTGCTCCCGATCTGATCCCGATAGTTTTAGTTTGAGTATCTGCCGATCTCGATATTTCCCGATCCGATTGCTTTTTTTTTTTTTTTTTTTTTGCTCCCGATTCAATTCCAATCATTCCCGATAATTTTTCCCGATCATATACATTTTGGCAATGCATTAAGAAAAAAATGAATAAAACTCGGACGAATATACAGTTGGGAGAACAACTATTTGATACACAGTCAATGGGAAAACCCATTGGCAGTGTATCAAATACTTGTTCTCCCCACTGTATACATTCAACATACAGTATACAAGTACTGTATTTGTTTATTATGACAATAAATCCTCAAGATGGCATTTACATTATTAATTCTTTCTGTGAGATGGATCCACGGATAGAAAGACTTGTAATTCTTAAAGGATAAATGTGACTTTGTATATTGTGACTAAATATTGCCATCTAGTGTATTTGTTGAGCTTTCAGTAAATGATACTGCAGCCATTCAACCCAAATGCATGATGGGAAGTGCAACCTTGACTGTGCGTTGGGGCACCAATTGATACATCTTCTCTGCGTTGGGAAAGAACATAGGGTGTTAAGGAAATGATCAACTACTACCTTTCTTCCCCACATTGCCTCCCACGTTAATTTTAATTGCTGAGAGAGGGAATGTAAGGCTTTAGCCAAATAAAAAAAGGCTCCAAAGGCTGTCGAAATTCTCTCTACTCATTACACGCTGCGTTTAGCTCTATATATTGGTAAAACGGCGCCTTTATAGATTGAACGCGACAATGCGTGAGTGGGTCGTGCAGCGCATGCATTAATTATTTAAGGTGATTGATTAAGAAAAAAATAATTACCGCTGTTAACGCAATAAATTTGATAGCCCCACTTTAAGCCAAAACTACTCTGGATGAGTGTGACATTTTGTCTGTAACGTTATATACAATTAGAAAACGATAAAAAAAAAAATATATATATATATGTGTATATATATATATATATATATAAAGGCATGTCCGATATTTTTTTGCCAATACTTTGAAAATGACGTGATCGGACCCGGCATCCCGATCGATCGGGACATCTTTAGTTTGAATTATTTGTTAAGAATATTGTAAAAAATAAAATGTTTTTAGCATTTTATAGCATTTTAGCTAGCGGACTTTTGCTATGCAAGTTAGCCATTTATTCTTTTGTTGCACTTGGATCCTCATTTATGTATTTTTTGGTATCTTTGAGGCTAAGCTCAGGTATTTTAACTGATTTTTAAATGCATTTATTGCTCTTGTGAAATAAAAGTTCAATTCAGCATAATTTGAAGTAACACTCAGGAATTGTATTTTGTATTAACATTTAATGCTCTATTGAAAGTATAATCTTAGCAAGCCAAAATAAATATTAATGTAAGCGTAAACACCTAATTTGTTTTACATACAGTATCTTAAAATTTATTCTGCAACACATTATGTGTTTGTAATCCGATAATTCGAACTAGCTAAAGTTTGGGTAAGTGTCTGAAGATGGCGACGCTACCGCACAAGAAAGTCAGCAGTATTTTAGTAGTATTAAATTGCGAGTTTTCTTGCTTATAGACTACAACCCCTAGCTGTTCCAGTGAGATTTGCAAAGATGACTGCCTGAAGAAAACATCAAAATTCCCTCAGTCCTCGATGATATGGGGCTGCATGTCAGGCAAAGGCACTGGGGAGATGGCTGTGGTTAAATCTTCAATAAATGCACAAGTTTACATTGAAATTTTATACAGCTTTGTTATCCCTTCAATTGAAAATATGTTTGTAACTTTCCAAGATGACAATGCATCATGCCACAGAGCTAAAACTGTTAAAGCATTTCTTGGAGAAAGACTCATCCAGTCAATGTCATGGCCTGCAGATAGCCCAGATCTCAATCCTATTTAAAACCTGTGGTAGAAATTGAAAAAAAAAAAAGGTCCACAGCAAGTCCCCGACCTGCAAGGATGATCTGACAACTGCAATCAAAGAGAGTTGGCACTAAATTGATGAAGAATACTAATCAAGTCCATGCCTCAAAGACTGCAAGCTGTCATAAAAGCCAGAGGTGGTGCTACTAAATACTAGAGATGTGTTTTGATTGTTATTTCTTTGTTCGTTTCTCATGATTCAATATTTTTTTCCTCAGAATGGAGTGATTCCATATATATTTCCCTGCACTTGCTCTATAAAAGTAACATTTACTGACCACCAAAATGTTGTTTTATTAATTTCTTTTAGTGTTTCTAAATGCTAAGGAGTTGCACTTTTGAACTAATTCATAATCTTTTCAAGCTTTTTATCTGAGTTTGTTCTACACGGTAAAATGTCTGAGTGAGTGCTCGTCCGAGACTGGTGATTCCATACTTTTTGCTAGGGGTTGTAGTCGACTAGTCGCAAATAAAATCTGAGACTAGTTGGCAGGGAAATTAGTTGAAATTCCCATCCCTAATACTGCGGCACGTGCACTGCTAAAATGACATGCTCCTCCATTTTGAGATTTTTTTTTTTTTTTTAAATGACAAGCAATCTTATACAATCATTGAAACTTGTAAAGAACAGCAAACGTACAAGAGAAAAATGAATCCTCAATGATGAGTTTTTTTTTCCTTCATGTTGACAAAGTGTGGCGTGTGGATGTCAATCTCCAGGTTGGCCAGTGTCCTCGCAGGTGATTTGTTGGTCAATACATCCGTTGCTAATTGGTTTAAGTGCCAGGTGACTGCGACAGAAACGGAGCAATTTCCTTTTTTCTTATATTGCGTTACTGGTTTGTATGCACTTGCTTGTGCATGTGTATGAGCGCGGAATATCCCGTGCACGAACGTCGCATGTCGCTTCACCGCAAAAGGGTGTGCGATTTTCGCCTCGTTGCGCTTGTTCAGTAGAAAATTTATTGAACGCAACCGACGTCGCCTCCTGTGTCTTTTGCCCCAGTTCTTCAAATGTTTCTGCTAGTAACAGAAAGTCCCTGTCATACCCATTAAGCAAATTATAAGGTTGTCTGCATTAAAACCAAACATTAAATCTTATCTTTTACCGGTACGCTCACATTTCCCTTCAATGGTACAGTACAAGGGCAAAACTGTGCCCTGATTGGTTCCTCGAGACTGATGCTGATGGCGACACCCACTCCTTAATCAACTGGCCCTCGAGGTACACCTAAGATGTTTCCCACCCCAAATCACCCTCATGTTTCAGTCAAGCTGGGCTTTCTCCATCAAGCCTTAAGAGCAGTGCTTCTTAAACAGTCAGCACAGGATCTTCAGTATCTCTACTTGACAAAACACTCCTTTTTCTCCTTTTGGATTATTTTATTTTTAGAATAAAACTGTGTTCAAGCATTTTAGCGTCTCAAACTGATCAGGTGACAGTTAAGAAGCTCTGCTTTTGAGCTTTGACAGCCAGCTGGCCCATCGCCATCATCCTCACCATGCGAGTTTCAGGACCCTATCCTAAGACAATAACTTCATTCTTGACCTCATTCTGGTGTGAACAGTTGGATCCCTTTGCTGAAATACTGTACATTAAAATGCAGTGCCATATTACATAATAACAGACAGCCTATTAACCAACTGTAGTATAGCTGAAATAATGCAGTTTTGATTTGGGATAGCAATTAACAGATTGACCTTTACTGCTGAATATATGCACTTTGTACTTTTTTAGACCGTAGTTGCACTCTAATATATGATACTAAAATTTTCTGTACTCATTTAGTGTTTCATTTACTATTTGTTTCATATACTAGTATATAAAGTGAGAAGCAGAAGTATTTGAACCCCTTGTGATTTTGCAAGTTCACCCACTTAGATAATAGGTAGAGGTCTGAAATTTCAATCATAAACGCATTTAGACTTATAGAGACATAATTAAAAAAAAAAAAAAAAAAAAAAAAAACGAATAATCCCGAACTCACATTGTATGATTTTTCAATCATTTATTTGTAATTTACTTTGGTTCATAAGTATTTGTTCCCCTGAGAAAATCAGTGCTAATATTTAGTGCAGAAGCCTTGGTTTGCAATGGCGTACCGCAAGCAACACGTCACTTCCGCTCATTAATATTCATGACATTAGCTACTGTTGCTTAGTAGGGACAAGCCACCGTTTGTCCCTAATAGGAAATGAATGGAAATCGTGTACGAAGGGGATGTTTACAGAGCGAAACCTACCAATTCTCTCCGAAAATGATGTGCCTGGTGCCAAATTGACTGGCAAAGATGTGGAAGAACATAAAAATGTTCAGTTAAAGAGATGGCTTTAGTGTCAAAGGCTGAAAAAGACGAAAAAAAAACGAGCCGACCTAAGCATAGCTTTAGTTTTTTTATCGACGTGACTGACAATGACATTCTCCTGTTTCAACAAGCTATCCTTTACCATCAGCCCTGTCTTTCTTATATATCCTCTGGTAGTCCTACGTCTCTTACCGTTCTTGGGGGTAATTTAGTTAGCTTTGTGTAGCGATCGCAAATGCTACTCAGTGACAGCCAACGAACACTTTTAATTTTTTCATTGATAACACATCTTAATTCTATAATTTATTTAAACTTCAACCCTTACTAAAGTTTTTTTTATTTTTTTTTTATATATATAACGGAATGGTAACAGTGGCAGTCAGATACCATTGTAATTCTTTTCAGGTCATTCATTGTCAGACAGAAGCAGTACGGCACAACGTTACGCTAAAAAAATAAGTTAAAAATATTAAAATGGCTTACCTCTTTGTCCTCTGAAAGACCATGCCAACCCAACATAATGTTTACTGCATATGAAATGTGAATGGATTCACCAAGCTGGTGTTAAAAGTCCGCGCAAGTTGATTCGGTCTTCACATTTTTTCCTCCCGAGTTTTTGGTTTCAGTAAACATATGAAGAAAACATCCTTCATGTGTCGTAATGTCTAGAGTCGTTTCTACAAGTTCCAAAAAAGCAATGCGTGATCGGCATGTTTGTTTTTGAAAGATTACCAGAGAAAAGTAGCACAAATTACGTTGTGTCTATGCGAGGGCAGGTCTATAATGTCCCACTTCGGCTTTACTTCCGCTTTATGATGCGACGTCACGGTCTAAAAATAGCCTGCGTGCGGTACGCCAATTCTTCACCAGGTTTTCACATATGGAAACAGGTGTTGTGGCCCATTCCTCCACACAAATGTTCTCTAGATCTGTCAGGTTCCGAGGCTGTCGTTCAGAAACACGAAGTTTCAGCTCCATCCAAAGATTTTCTATTGGATTGAGGTCTGGAGACTGGCTCGGCCACTCCAGAACCTTGATATTTTTTTTACGCAGCCACTCCTTGGTCAGTTTGGTTGTGTGCTTCGGATCATTGTCATG
This sequence comes from Corythoichthys intestinalis, assembly GCF_030265065.1. Taxonomy (NCBI): domain Eukaryota; kingdom Metazoa; phylum Chordata; class Actinopteri; order Syngnathiformes; family Syngnathidae; genus Corythoichthys; species Corythoichthys intestinalis. The sequence continues at coordinate 27,733,547 of NC_080414.1, read as the reverse complement.
TTTGAATGTCCAACCACGACTCATCTTCAAGTCTCTGACTGAGGGAAGGAGGTTGTGGCTCAAAATCTGAGATAAATTTCACCATTCGTCCTCTGCTTTATACATTACAGTCGTCCTGTCTCCTTTTGCCGAAAAGCAGTCCCAATACATGAGGTTTCCACCCCCACACTTCACAGTGGGGATGGTGTTCTTGTGATTGTACTCATCCTTTTTATTCCTCCACACATGACGAGCAAAGTTTGCACCAAAAAGTTCTACTTTGGTCTCATCAGACCACATGACTTTCTCCCATGACCCCTCTGCATCATTCACATGGTCCCTGAACAGTGCATGATTTTAAACCTTTCACCGTAGTGTTTTACTGACAGTAGCCTTTGAAACTGTGCACCCAGCTCTCTTCAGGCCATGAGTGGTGCCCCATGAGGAGAGATTTTACATGGAGCCCAGTCCAAGATAAATGATCAATCATGTCTAGCCTTTCATATTCTAAAAATTGCTGCAACTGTTGATTTATTCTCACCAAGATGCTTTCCAATTGCCCCATAGCTTTTTACAACTTTGTGGAGCTCAACATTTTTTTTGGGGGTGTCTTTCGTAAGCTCCCTGGTCTTGCCCATGGTAGCAGTTGGATTATGACTGACTGTTGGGTGCACAGGTGACAATTATGAGCTCAAACGGGTTGTGGGTGGATGGGTTTTTACTCCTGGGGTAAAGGTGGACTTTTTTTAGGTATACTGACAACTCTTCGAGTGTCATAATTAATGCTGATTCTCAGGGGTACAAATACTTAGGAACCCCTTTAAATTACAAATAAATTATTTTTAACAAATCATACAATGTGAGTTCCGTTTTTTTAGACTGTCTCTATAAGTGTGAAGGCATCTATGATTGAAATTTCAGACCTCTACTATTTTCTAAATAGGTAAACTTGCAAATCACAAGGGGTGCAAATACTTCTGCTCCTCACTTTATATACAGTATATGCACTGTATATACATTAAGGGTGTAACGGTACACGTATTTGTATTGAACCGTTTCAGGACGTGGTGCTCGGTTCGGAACGGAGGCGTACCGAACAAGTTTCTGATGTAATGTAACCCTTACTTTTCGAGGCTGTGAGTCGATCGGGTTACAGTTTCTTTGTGTAGACTATATTTACTCCGTCTTCTCTACTATAATGAGGACCAACACTGTAGGACAGTATAACCCAGAAACGTCAACGGCGCGACAACGTCGCCGCCTCAAGAATGCAGTGAAATACAGGCGTTAAAGTCAATCAGCCAATGCACACCAGTCGCAAAGCGGCCGCGTGTTAGACGCGTCCCAGAAGCGGCTCAACACAACTCATGCGAAAAGAACGGCAGATTTATTATTTGACGCGAGACGCGACCCTCCTGCGTCAATACTACTACCGGTAGCTAGGATCGGGCAGACCAGGAGTCAGTTGTGTAAAAATACAGTGGATCCAGTCGATTTTCAAACTAATATGCAATCGTAACCCACTTTTTAAGTCCATCAGATCTCTTAAGTGGTAGGTGGGGGCACAGTTGACTTGTCTTTGTTGATTTACTGCTGTCTTCTCTGCTTAGTAATAACCAACACGGCCCCGTGTTCAATACAAAACCCTCCTACCACAACAAACCAAGTAGGAACTAATATTCACATAGGAACTAAAGTTATACAATATAAAATATACAATATAAATGATCACATTTGTCAACTATAAACACATAATAAAATAAATAATAGCCCATTACAATAAAATAAATTGAAATGAGCTAAAACACCTGTAATTAAATAATAAGAATAATACAAATCCTGCTTACACAATTAAATTAATTTCTGTGTGGCGCTTAAACTTGAGAAAATCCACCAATAAAGCTTTTGAAAACCGTTCATAAGAAAAATAAAAGATTCATCGAGACATTTCATTTGTAAAATACATGTTAAAATCTTTGTCATAGGGATTGCTTTTCTCTTTAGCACAGGACTTCTTTTTTCTTTGTTTCAGAAAGAAAGCGGACCAATACGCTGGGTCTGAAAGGCAAATTGTTGGATTATCTTTAAATACCCGCTACTTTTTGAGCAGAATTATAGCTTTGTTTAGGCTAATGTTCCAATTGTTGAAAGCACAAAGGTGTGTTATAAACAACTAGCACATATATATTTTGCATTTTGTTTTCTTACTGTACCGAAAATTAACCGAACCGTGACCTCAAAACAGAGGTACGTACCGAACCGAGATTTTTGTCTACTGTTACACCCCTAATATACATACATACAGTATATATATGGCGGAAAACACTCAGGTGACTTGAAGTTGCGCTCTGAGACCCCCAATTTGGCCAAATTTCAAAATTGTCCTATATGCATGTGCGATACATCATTGGAGAGCTTCAAATCTGTATTTTCTGGGGGAAGAAAAAATTTGAACAGGAGGGCATTTAAAAAAAAATAAAAAATGTTTAAACAGCAAAACCCTATCTCTAGGTGAGAGCACGCGAGAGCAGAATTACAGACGCCATGACCTTAACAAGATATTATCGCGTACTTACCTAGTTTCGATCCAAAAACTCCATGTAGCATGTATCACCGAGAGTCCAGACACAGCTGTGAATGGCCACAGCCGGATTTTTGGGGGATTTTATGGGTGAAACATGGTTATATGACAAGGGTCGCGATGCAGAAATCGCAGACATCATATATTTACCCTTTTAAATGTTTTTTTTTTTCTTTTCTCAATTTTTCTTTGTTTGGATCAATTATTTATCATTTAAATATTGGGGGAAATGTGACAGTAATGAAAAAAAAATACAATTAAGCGGTAGCTATGAGGTAGACATCCTTGACTTTTTTACAGACACTAATTTTTTCTTTGTGACGTAAGTTGTTTAAAAGTTTAAACATGCTAGTGAATAATTTTTTAAAGAATTTTTTTTTAAACTAAATATTAGAGATTAATGATTCTAAGCTTAAAATGACAGACATTCGAATAATAAATATGATTACTTACCTTCTTTTTATGGCTAGGTTGAAACAAAAGTGGTTGCACGACGTCTGTAAACGGGGGTTTCTAGGGTAAAACGGACAAATTAAAAATAGTTCGGGGACTTAATGCGCCATGAATCTGCTATGGCAGCATATAAACATATTGTTCTTTCAAACACAACAGTTTTTTGGGCTTAAAATACAGCAGTTTATTTTAAAGAGGGGTGCAAGAGCAGAAACTGCTTTTTCAGTCTTGTCTGTGTTTTCCGTCATATATACGTGTAGCCCATAAAAGTGCAATAAAAGTACAGGGTGACCCAAAAAAAAGTTTACACTGCCATAATACAATTTAAATGCCATGTTTATTCAGCTTAGAATTAGAATTTAATCACAAATTATACATTATTGTAAAGAACATGTACAGTACACTCTATTTTTCAATGTGTCCTCCCTTAAGTGTCACAACAGCCTCCAGGCGCCTGCAGAACGCTTGACAGGTCTTCTTTATGTAGGATGCTGTCATCTTTTCCCAAGATCTAACAATGGACCTCTCCAAGGCTGCCACAGAAGTTTTTGGCTTCTTACAGGCACTGTCCTCCACAGTTGCCCATATGCTATAATCCAGGGGATTGAGATCTGGACTCTGGGTGGCCACATATCACCTTGTCAATCAACTTTTTGGTCCCGACAGATCGGGCACTTCCAGACTCAGGTTTTCGTGAGGCTGTTCCAGTATCTTTCAGCTTCTTTTTAACTTTGTAGACTGCACATCTGGATATTCTCAGATTTGCTGCAATCTCAGTAGGTGTGAGACCGGCACGCAGCAATTCAGGTACAGCTAAAGTTTTCTTCATTTTCAGCAGAAGCACAGGAATTGTAGAGACGAGAGATTACCAGCTGCATTGAGTGACCTTAATGAATCACTTAAGCATGACAACCTATTTAGATATGTTTCAATGGCTTTTAAACAAGCAGTCAACTGAGTGTAAACTTTTTTTTGGGTCACCCTGTATAAAAGCACAGACCTTTACAGGCTAAAGCAACATGACTTATTAGCCAAACATAAGAAAACAAAATTTACCGAGAAGCACCTGATGTGTTTCACAAAAGGAAAGTCTGGAGCCTAGAGAAGACACCTTGAGTAAGCGTGGGTGTGTGTGTGTGTGTGGGGGGGGGCGCTGTATGTCACTGAGTGACACGACCAAACACTGCTACGATGCGTGCTAACTACATATACGATAAAATGTCATACATTGTGGATTTATGATGGAAAAATATTGGCGATTTTATCGTTATGTTTTAAGACACGTTTTTAGTTCGTCATCATCATGTCACCATCATGAAAAGAATTATTTGTTGACAAAATATTTTCGGGATATTCATCGTTGACGAAAACAACACTTGTGATACCACATGTTTTTCTAATTCTGAAAATAAAATATGACCACAGTTCAAGAGCTATGGACTGTTTATGTCCAGGCATGCTTGCATTGGCAATTAATTACTCTAACTCAATAGAAAATAGGATGGAGCTGTAAGGGTGCAATAAGTACTCGCACGAAATGGTCAATACTTTTTTTTGTTTCTCTTGTTTTTTTACTTAAACACTGTAGTGTTTCGATAGTACAACTTTCTTCCTACAAAATGAGCTTTTATCTTTTTGTATTTATCTAAATCTGTTTTTACTGCACTGAATAATAAAACCCATTTATTTCATGTTAACCATTATTTAAACAGTACTGTTTCAAATGGTGAACAATGCCTTTTTCCTTGAGTAGTTGAATACATGTACACTAGTACAAAAATAGGTTGGTCTGCTGAGTATAGACATGAGCATATGATCCATGCTTAATCCAACTGTTAAACTTGTATAGGCATAGAGTTTAGGAATTAATATGTCTGAAGTAGCTGCAACAGGCATAGACGACATAGTTTGGGTTGAGTGTGTGAACAAACGTCACATTTTTTGACCACGGCTTCAAAATTCTTCTTGCGTTTACTTCAAGTGGCGCAATAGAGGTTCGAAAGCATTGTCAATAGCCATTTCCTTGCCGAATTTAATAGACAAGTGGTTAAATGAAGCAAATATTAACCAGTTCTTTGTCTCCTTGAAGAATTAGAGTTAGGGAAAGGCTTGCAAAGGAGGATGGTCGTCAGAAGAGCCCGGAGCGGGGACGTATCGCAGAAGCTCCAACATACCGCCGACAATATCAGCACCAGACATCTGCGCGTTACAGCACAGACCCATCGATCCCTCAGCACAACCACTCCCATCATCCCCAAGCTCAGTTCTCTCAATCTGGGTCCGGACCAGACACTGTTGGTTACCCCAGTTATCTGTCCATGACCACCGGTGCTCCAGATGAAGAAAGTGAGGAGACAGGTGGCATTAGAACCGAAGGCCTCCTGCGTAGTAGGAAAGCAGTACTACCCTCAGAGGTCCGCCGCAGGGAGAGAAGCACCGAGGACCCGTGTCGCGGAAGAGGAGAAGAAGAGATCAGAACCTCCAAAGTGTATACTGAGGGTGAAGATCCTGCGAGAAGAGGTCACAGAGGCCGAGCAAGATGGGCAACAGCTGAGCCTTTCAACCAGAAACAAGAAACAAGCGGCAGGTTCAGAGAGCGTGAAAATGCAATTTACGTCTACAAAGGCATGTCTGCATCTCACATCCAACCAAAAGCGACACAGGCACACCCAGGAGGAGGCGCCGTCCCAGATTCGAATGGTCGAGAGCGAAGTGATAGGAGCTCGCAGCATCCACAGGAGCTTAAAACAAGTCACCAGGACAGCCGTGTGTCTGTGGCCCAGCTCCGAAATTCTTACCTGGATAGCTCCACCTCGTCTCCGAACAGACGCAGAACTGAACTGTAGGTGGAAAAACCGGCTTGGTGATGTGGATCTCACACTTGTGCTTGATGGCTAACTGCTGCTCATTGATTAACATGCAACCTGGACATGAGTTTCTTTTTTTATGGCACCATAACTTGTATCTGCAGCTGACAAATATTTCTAACCTAAACACTAACACATATGCATGTGCTTAGTGTCATTCCTAATTTATAAGTGTGTTTTTTGGAACAAAGCTTTTGTTGACTCTCACCTCTTTCAACCTCCCTCACGCTGTATTTTCTTTCCTTTGGGTACTTTTGCCATTGCTCCCTCTCATGTGTCGGCCCTCCAGTGATGGCCAAGCAGGCTCCCAAGCCCCATGCAGGGGGCAGAGGGACAGGGGGCGTAGACCCCTTCAGTATATCTATCCAGGGGAGTGTAGAAAGACATCAGGGCGGTTTAGGACGCAGCCCATCACCTCTTCTGAGCGCCAGGAGACAGATAGGTACTGCTTTGCATGCAGACGTGCATGGCCCTGCAGGGGAAACTGAAGTGTTTAAGCATTTTTTTGTGGGTGGACTGTAAAACATTTAGTTGTAAATCCGTAATCACATGACTACATGAGCCAGATTACTGTCACAGGCCTGGTTCCATGGCAGAAAAAATGTAGACTTTACATTCTCTAATATCATACATTCTTGCTGGTTTTCCTTTTTTTTTTCTCTTAACATCATTAGCAAAGTGGAGCAATGATTCAAGGTCAAAGGTTGTTCTGATTGGGCCTCACAGCAGTGGTCATTGCGTGTGATCTTACTTGTAAAGCATGAATTGTCCTTTTGTTGGTACTCTCACTGAGACCGTGGAACTGAACCGATGTCTGTAATGCCGCTTAATTCGCTAGCTTACTTTGCTTTACTGTTCGTCTAACCCTCACTATAACATTTTCAGCATACAATCCTCGGCTTCTCGTTCTCAAATTTTTTAGCTTTTAATTTCGTCTGCATTGGCATCTTGCTGTTTTGACTGATTATTGTTTATTTTTTGTACTTTTTTTAAGGACCTGTGTGGGTGCTGAGCTGGCTTCCAATGAAGGTAAATTGCTTTTGTTTTGAACTGTCTCAATGACATTAAGGCGACAATACCACTAATATAATACAAACATTTATGCAATTATACTTTCAAGTGGTGTAAATTCTCTGTTTATGTATTTAAGCCTAATGTAAAGCTATTTTAAGCACATTTAGTGTGGTGATAAGATGGGCTGTTTTGACTGTTAATACAATTGTTATCCTTCATTATCATCTCTTAGAATTTTTTTTTATTTTTACTTTGAAAACCTTGAAAACTTTGTTTGCAATCTTCCGACCATGCTTAGTTGGGATCAGAGAGAGAAAAAAGAATCGGTGACTGTCTTTACTGTTGAGTCAGATGAAGCAGGTGTGAGTGGCACGGCCGCACGAACAAATACTCTACAGTCATGTGACATGACATCATCCGACAAATATTATCTTTGACGGCGGCTGTCTGCTCTTTTGAGTCTGTACAAAATTGTGTGCTGTTTTTGTCTCTAACATACATTATATTCTTAAAACAAATGTATGCATTTGGATTTCAATGAACCGTTTTACTGTGTGGCTTAGTATATTGATGTTTGGGGACTAATTTAAAAAAATGAATAATAGAAAATGCCATTTCTGGAGAAATTGCGATAGTAGCTCTGCTGTGATGGTTGGGATGTTGTTTTTGGGGCATTTTGGGTCCCTTCCTATTGATTTGGAGTTACCTCCTGTTGATATTGGGTCACTTGGGTTGGAAATCAATAGCATTGAATGGAAATTTTGAATGAAGTTTTTGTGCTATTGATATGAATGACGAATAGAGCCATTGGAAATTAATGGGAAATTTTGGCCATAAGAAATGAATGGGTATGTTTTGGGCAAAGTTTGGCTGAACCGTACGTTTTTAGCAAAAACTGAATAGGGCTTTTGTTCCCTTTAGCTTCCTAAAATTTTAAATTGTCAGACAAGTAGCATTTGAAAATTTCACTTTTTTCCCCCAAATATATCATGATATAAATATATCGTCATCATTGTTTAGCTGCCAGATAAGTATGAAACTGGATTTTACTGTCCCATCAAAATAAAGTAATTTTTGGGTTTTCAAACAGCAGCCCGCCCCCTTAAACTATGATCAACAAAAATAAACCGCAAATGACAAAAGTCAACATCATTTGAAATATCACCAGTTACCTGTAAGACTCATGTGGCCTACCAATAATAACTTTGACTCGACCCGATTCTAAGTGACGCAGCAACTAAGGCACTTTCATACCTTTTTAAAATAAATTTCAAAGGATGTACATTAGGGCTACAACTAACAATTTTTTTTATAATTGATTAATCGGACGATTAATTGAATGAGAAATCGATTAATCGGACAAATGTCACTTTTTTCAATCACCTTCACAATTTAACTTCAAGTTGTTTTTGGCATGTTGTAAGTAACAATGAAGACAAAATAGATGACTTTCTTTCAAAAATATTTATTACAGCTACTACATCTGTATTGTTTGAAGTGCAATTTTTAATAAAGGTTCTGATTATATAACATTAAAAGAATTTTTATTTACACAAATCAGACAAAAGTCCTGTTCATTCAAATAAAAAAAGTGCTGCTGATTGATTTTTCAGCTACAATCAGGTATTATTGGAGCAACCTACCATAATATTATCGCGCTTGCAACGGCGTCACCCTCCCTTGCCTTCTCCCCACTCCTGCTCTGCCCTCTCGTCTCCGTGAGTCCGTCTTTCTCAGACTTTTCTCGCGTCAGTCAACCAACATAATAACGCACGCCTTTCCCGTCTCAGTAACGGTAATGCCGTTGCCAAGATGAGAAAAGTAATTAATTAGATTACACACCACTGAAGAAAATAACACCGTGACTAACGCTGTTATTACAACACTGCTTTTGACACTTCGGAATATTATTGATTCAGCAACCCGACCTGAGTGTAGCAGTGAACTCTCTCTTGCTCTTATCACTGACGTGCACGCAGACTCACATTACACACAAATAAGGACCGAAACGTGACCGCTGATAGCTGCCGGCAAAAATCAATTATCAAATTAGTTGGCAACTAATTTATTAATTCATTTTAATCAATTAGTTGTTGCAGCCTTAGTATACTTCCTGCAAGCTTGAAAACCTTCTTATCCTGATGATCTATCATGAGACTACCAGTATTGAAGTTTTTTACCCCCCCCTTTTTTTTGTGTCTTTGTGTAGCGGATGAAGAGAAGCTTGACGAACGAGCTAAACTGAGCGTAGCTGCCAAGCGGTCGCTTTTCAGGGTGAGCTTCACTTTCTGTGTTACCTCTCTACGTATTGCGTGTACAATATCTATGTTGTTCTTTGTGTCAGATGTATTTTATGTGAATATTCCAAACTTAGCTCAGTGAATGTACTCCTAATCAAAGCTGCGGAGTGCTTCAAAACCTACAATTATTGATTTGTTTTCACCACATTCTTCGGATCCATGTGGAACGTTGCAATAGAACAAGCATTCCCTTCTGTGTGAGTGTGAAATTGGCCTCAAGCATTCCGTGTAGTCTGCAGACTCCTATTTCCAAGCAATTCTGACAACAGTTGCATGATCAGTCTTTCATCGTTGTGTTCTAATTGTAAACACTTTTCATGAAAAAATTCATTGCTAATTACGCAACACTCCTATTTGAATTGTCAGGAACTGGAGAAAAACATTGGAAGTGGTAAACCCCGATCAAGGAATGCTGCAGTGGACCGGAGGCTGAGGCGAACACAGGACCGGTCTAGAACTCAACCGGTCACCACTGAGGAAGTTGTCATCGCCGCCACGTAAGTGTCTGCCTCTACAATTTGAATACTTGTTAAAGCCAACATTTTAAAACTCAGTTCCTGACAAAAAAAGTTTATGAAGAAAACGGTTACATTTTTTGTGTATCTGTATTCTCTACTTCACTTGAGTAAAAATATGAAGTGGTACTTTTTACTTCACTACATTTTACAACTAGAGATGTCAATCGGGTCCGATCACGTCATTTTCAAAGTATCGGAATCGGCAAAAAAATATCGGCCATGCCTTTTTATAATATACATATATTTTAATTAAATCATTTTCTAATTGTATTTAACGTTACAGACACAATATCTTACACTCATCCAGAGTCTTTAGTTTAGGCTTAAGGTAGGGTTATCAACAGTATCCCGATAACGGTGGCAATTAATTGATTAAAAAATGTGTCACGTTAAAATATTTAACGCTCTTAATATATGCGCTGCACGACCCTCACTCATTAGCCACGTTTACATGCTGACTTTTGTTCATACCGATTCAAATCATTCCGAATGGAAATTTCAGATCAGCTGTTGACATGTCACTTCATCTATTCCGATCCAGCGTTTACATGTGACTGCCTTTATTCCGAAAGGACGTTTGACAACTGCCGTCTGACATGCGCACATTAATCAAAACAAAGCGTCACATTGCAAAACATGGAGATCGATCGTCGGAGTGCTGCTGTTTTAACTTTAACCCACTTGTTGTGTTTGTGGGGTCGTATCCGCTTCTGCTGTTTTGCTCTTTTGCCTTGTAGTAGCCGGTTTTACACCGGTTTCTAATCTGGTCAACGCTCCGGTCTATTCCGGGTTGTGTAACCTCTCGTGAACTTTTTTAAATAGTTCACTGTTCCTCGTTTTACGCCCGTCTAAGCGAGCAATTATATTCAATTCTTTTAAAGTTTGAATGAAATACAATCTTTCTGCCGGACTCCAATTAGGTGCGCTGTGCTTGGAAGCCATGTTGCAAGTGACGTTACTTACGTCACCAAGTGACGTCACCACGTCAGTACGGAGCATGCGCAGAAAGAATGCAACCAGACACCATTCCGCTTCCCTGTTTACATGATATCATTTTACTTCTAATCGGTTTGGGAAAAGGAATATTCCACCCCTGTGAATCGGAATGAAATTCCATTCGGTTTGGGCCTGTTCATTCCGAATGAGGTGTTTATATGGAACACATTTATTCGGTTTGAACATCTAAACCGATTGTAATTGGAATATTTGGCTCCATGTAAACGTGGCAATTGTCGCGCTCAATCTGTAATGACGCCGTCTTACCTATATAGCAGGGGTGGGCAAATCGGTCCTCGAGGGCCGGAGTGGGTCCTGGTCTTTGTTCCAACTGATTCAGCACACACTGTATAACCAATGAGGTTTCAGTGGAAACAAGGAGCACCTGACTGCAATCAACTGATTGCACTTGTAAGAAACCAGATTGGTGAAAGGCTGTCCTCATGATGGGTATGAACAAAAACCCGCACCCACTGCGGCCCTTTGTGGAATTAATTGCCCACCCCTGCTATATAGAGAGTTATAAGGCAGCGTTAAATAAGTAGAGTGAATTTTAGCAGCCTTTGGAGCCTTTCTTCGATTGGTTAAAACCTTACAATCCCTGTCCCTATGATTGGAAATATCACGGGAAGCAATGTGGGGAAGCAAGGTGGCAATTGATCTTTGTCTTAACACCTTAAATCACAGGTGTCAAACCAATTCCAGAAAGGGCCAAGTGGGTGCAGGTTTCCTTTCCATCCAATGAAGAGGACACCTTTTCACCAATCAGATCTTTTACATTTGTAATCAGTTAAAGTTTGTCAGGTGCTGCTTGTTTCAGTAGAAAGTTCATTGGTTAAACTTTCTGCACGGTATCAGTTGGAACAAAATCCAGCACCCACTTGGCCCTTTCTGGAATCGGTTTCACACCTGTGCCTTAAATTATTCCCCAAAGCAGAGAAGATATATCCATTGGTAGCACGACGCACAGTCATGGTTTTACTTCCCATCATGGTTCCACTTCCCATCATGCATTGGGGCATGGTTGCAGTATCATTTACTGAAAGCCCAACAAATACACTAGATGGCAATATTGAGTCACAATATACAAAGTCACAAGTCTTTATCCGTGGATCCCTCTCACAGAAAGAAGGTAATAATATAAATGCCATCTTGAGGATTTATTGTCATAATAAACAAATACAGTACTTATGTACTGTATGTTGAATGTATATATTCGTCCGAGTTTTATTCATTTTTTTCTTAATGCATTGCCAAAATGTATATGATCGGGAAAAATTATTGGGAATGATTGGAATTGAATCGGAAGCAAAAAAAAGCAATCGGATCGGGAAATATCGGGATCGGCAGATACTCAAACTAAAACGATCGGGATCGGATCGGGAGCAAAAAAACATGATCGGAACAACCCCATTTACAACACATATTTGTACTTTTTACTCCACTACCTTTGTAATTGTCACCTGTGTTACTTTTTCTTTTGTCATTGTAAATTAATAGTTCCGTTTTCATGCCTATGGTGCAGTCGTTAAACCCCGTGCATATACAGTATACTGTAATTGAGCACTATATTCAGCAATATAAGTACAATATTAGGCAGGTGAAAAAGATATTGACCAATAAAAACCAAAAGCGAGAGCAGCGCACCTTCAAATGGGCGCTGCACACTCTTGAACAATAGGTGGGGGTATGCACCTGATAGTTGCTTGCAATCTGCCACTAAGCTAAGTTATGGAGTTTTTTTTTTTCCAGCTTGTTAAGCTTCTGTTTACAGTGCAGTCAATTCTATTAGTTGTTTTTTCCATTCTGTCAATAAATTTTATGATTCTTTCTGTGACTGTTGGCTCAGATCTCTCTGTGTATACAGTATGTTTGTATAATATACATAAACAGATAGTCCCCGGGTTACGACGTACTCATCTTACACAAATTTGACTTTGATGCCGGAGTGTCGTCTGCCAGGTGTTTTTTTTTTTTTTTTAGTTGTATAAATGCCTTATTGTACCCAACATTATCTTATTTTTTTTGCTTTACTTTATTAATATGACGTGTTCCGTCCACACTAAACGTGAAGTTGTTAAGTTTTACAGGCAGCAAACAAGATAATAGTGCTTTTTGAAGCTCTTTAGTTTTGCCACTTTTGCCAGTTTGTAAAAAAAAAAAAAAAAACCATACTAAAATACAAAATACTGTATGTACACTTTAAAACAACAGGCATTTTAACAATAAAACGCTTGACACAAAACAATTGGTGTTCAAAACGTCCATCTAGTCTGACCAATATTTAGATTTAGTAGATTAAAATAGCTTAATTTGCCTAACAAAAGTCAGTCAGCTTAAAGGCTACAAATGCTAACGTATTTACAATTCTCATAGCAAATCGCTCACTCGTAACTCCACAAACTGTAGCTGTAAACCTAATTACAAATGCATGCACAAACATATATTAGCTGAAACAACTTACAGCCTTGTGTGAGTCAAACCAGAGCACAGCTATCCTTTCCCCATGTCAGACATCAGAATCTTTTTTCTCAGTCATACAAGGCGACAGTCCAGCCAGACCCAACGCTGCCACGAGAGGGCAGTGTATCCTCAATCATTAAACAAAATACAATACTTTTGGACTTTTTGGATATTTATTTTGTTGGGGTACTTAAAGTGTTAATTCCGACATACGCGGAAATTACATCGCCAGCGTAGGAACAGTACTTGTTCGTAACCTGGAAACTACCTGTATATATTTTTGCATTGGGTAAAAATACTTTTACTTTTTACTTGTAAATTTTAAAGCAAGTACGTTTGGACTTTTACTTCAGTACATTTTTTATTAGATACATTTAAGTGATTTTTTTGGCCCCTTTATCTGTACTTTTATTTAAGTTAAAAACAAACAAAAAAAAAAGAACTTCATCCACGACAGACCTTGGTTAATTTACTATCCTTTCATGCTGCTGTATATGATGAGCTGTTAGCATTGATGCAGAAAACTGAGTCATGCATTGCAGTTATCATGGAAGTATGAACAAAAATATTATACTGACTTTGTCTGCATAAAACTGCATTCCAGCATTTCATTTGTAAGCACTGCCCATAAAGTTTTCAAATGAAATGTACAGTTGTGTGGGCTGACAACCAACATTCTTTGTGAATTCCCCTTTCCCCAACCTTTCTGACTTGTCTTTTCTCTTTTGTGAATGTGTGTTTGACTACACTGAATGTCTGTTCCCTGGACCTCTGTAGTGCCCCCACTCACGTGCCACAGACTGTGAGTGTTCACACAGCTGTGGCGCGCCTGTCTAGCCCCACCCTTGTTTGCAGCGCCCTCCCTGCAAGCAGGTATACTGGGCATGCGTGTGCATCAACATGACTCCATAGTGGAGTTTTACTCATCGCTCGAAGTGTTTTGGATTAACCCTTTCATGCACTAATTATGCTTTTTCTTAAATGGTTTCATGACATTCATATAGGACAGGGGTCTAAAACTTGCGGGCCCCATTTTGACATCCAATTGTAGTGTTAGTATTGCCCACATATATTTTGCAATGGGAAATAACAAGAAAAATAAGTAAAATGACTTACTTAATGAATTACTTGAAGGATCCATTGTTGGACAAACAAAATTAAATGGTAATAAAAAATAATAAAAATATATGAGTAATAAAAAATACCCCAAAAAATTCTAAACAAAATATTTGATAAAAAAATAATTTAAAAAAATTAAACAAATGCTAATAAATTGGAAAAAAAAGACAAAAAAAAGAATTCAAATTAGTGTGGCCAGTATGTATTTTACGCTAGGATTTTTTTAAATTAATTTTTTTGTTCAGTAAATTTCTTGTTGCCACACATAGCTGAACTCTTTTGTCTCTTACATCTGACCGTAGACATCCAATCCATTTAACTGGGAGGGGCTAAGAGTTATCGAATGTTTTCAATATCAATTTCCCCTTTTGCTAATGACCACAACACATACTCTTGAGAGTGAATGAGATTAGATGATTTAGATTTAGATGAACTTTTGAAACGATGTTCACTGTTGCTGAGAGGAATTTATAGCATGATTTTTAGGTTTTGGTGTGGATGATGACCCATTAGAACTGGATCGATGCACTGGTATTGGATTATCAAGAGGTCTATTGCATGAATAGTTTCAGATTGCATTCTGAATTAAGAATTTGTGCACTGCATCACAATTCCTGATATACAGTATGCACCGAGCATTTTATTCGATTACATGAGGCGACCGCAACTAAGTATTTAATTTCTTTTTCCTGGACGTCATCCTGTCCTCAGTCTGCAGGCATCATCATATCACAGCACTACCACCCGGGAGCAGGCGCCAAAGGCTGAGCGAGCATCACTTGCACAAGAGACTCAGAACTGCCAGCAGGTCGCTCCAATGGAGGAACAATCGCAGGCCCAGGAGGAGCCTGATCTCTGCACACTCAGCCTAGCAGAGAAGATGGCGCTATTTAACAGGTTGGCTCAACCCCCCACCAGGGTTACTCGAACCAGGGGCGACACCCGACAGCGAAGGAACAACGCTCGCTATCAGACGCAACCCATCACTCTGGGGGATATGGAGCAGGTAGGGCAATTAGATGTGTTACCATGTCAACGGTTTGATGAAGCTCCAAATTATGCAATCTCACCCTGAAAATAACATTTGATAAAATGAAAATAATGTCTTTTAATCTGTTATATAGTCTTAACCACTGTACAATCAATGTTTTTTATTTGTGTGAGCACTAAGGTGCTATCGCTAAAATTAGGGTAGATGTATGGCTGTATGCATCAAATATACAAAATAGCGATAAGATTGTTATAGCTGCTGAAATGTCCACAGCTTTAGTTTAAAAAGTGCTTTCAAATTCAGTTGTAATGTTTTAAATTTTGTATTTCTAATCATTTTTTTCTTCTGCATCGCAAAAGTAAAAAATACAGGATTTGACAAAATAATGACTGTTAGCATTTGGACTTTCAATGTAATGTAAGGTTGATTTGCATTGCAGATCCCCTTAAATTATACAAGTAAAACCTAAGGAACACATTTTACTATAAAAATCATAACTCAGGTAGTCCCCGGGTTATTAACAAGTTGCGTTCCTACGTTGGTGATTAGGCATGTGCCGGTATGCTATTCTGACGATATGATAACCTTAAGCCAAAATATCCCGGTTTTGCGGTATCGTGGTGTTGCAATTAAAGCTGTAAAATGTGTTACTTTGAAATATCTGGGTTTAAAAAAAATAAATAAATAAATTAAAAAAAAAAAAACATATTCCATTGAACATATTAGCAAACTGGAACATAAGTATAATGTTAAATACAAAAATACCAAAATATTCTAAGTAAAATTAAAATAAGGTGAGCCTAAACCCACAGCCACACAGCTCAACATTATTATCATCAGAACAAAAATAATTATTTTCCATTAAAAACACATGTGTATGAGTCGTATCATGTTTACATTATACACACACACACTTTCTCAACACAGACAGTTGACAGAAAAAAACAATGCTTGTTTCACCTCTGCTAGACACACTAAACACACTGGAGTTCACTCTCGTAGCTGGTGGGAAACGTTTATAACAGTGTTTACTAACCTTTAATTTTGTATAAATGTGAAATCATATTGGAGATATGGCCTCCTCAGCAGCCACCCTCCGCAAACATGTAAAACATGTTGGTTGGCCCTCCTCTTCTAAGCCAGGGCCGTCTGTAACTTTTCTGTAGCCAAAGTATTCCTATATGAGCTATTTCGTTTTCTTCTATGGGGGGAAAAAGTTCAGGAGTTTCACCTCCTCCAGCCATTGTGTAGCACAGCTGACTCAATGACACTGAGCAACAACCGTTGGGGGAGGGTTGAGCCTTTCAGCTGCAAGCGAATGAGTTCTCCATGCATTTTTGGGATATAAAAAATAGCTACTACCTCAGAGACAGTATGACGGAAAATGTTTTGAAACCTTGACTTTTTCATACCACTGTATACCTTGAAACCAGTAATCGGCACATGTCTACTGATGACGTAACCAGAATTTCCGCCTAAATCGGAATTAACCCTTTAAGAACCCCGAAATACCCCTTAAATCTCAAATAACATCCAAAAACATGTATTATACGTCATTGTACTGTCCTTGCCATGACGTCGGAGTTGGGTCCTAGCTAGACAGCAAGCTAAGCTGTAGTCTTTCCCCTCTCTCTCTCTCACTCGACTGTGCGACTTTTTTGTGGGAGCAAATATGTTCTTCGGGTGTACATGCGCTCTTACTTGCGTGGGGAAATACTCCCTGCTCTACGCTTCCTGCCCCCAAATAAAAGCATGCATAACTAAACAAAAGTCAACATTAAAATCAAATACACATTTTGCTGAAGAGCAGAACAGCCGTATTAATAAAGTAAAAAATAAGATATTGTGAGGTACAATAAGGTACTGTTTACATGACTTAAAAAAAACAAAACAAAACAAAAAAAAACTTGCGGGCGAGACTCTGGCGTCGTAAAGTCGAAATCATGTAAGTCGGGTACGTTGTAACTTTAAACCCAGGGACTACTTGTATAAATGATTAAAGCACAAATAGGATTAAGATATATATCAAACAAATTAAAGCATTAAGTTGCAGAAAATGGTCATAAACAACATTTGCCGTTTTACTAATGCTGAGATTATGCTGTCTTTTTCAGCATTGCCTATTCCTCACACAAAAAATGTTCAATTTTCATGCCTTAACAGTTCACAGAATACAACAGACCTAAAAAATGTAAAACTATAGTGTTCTCTTACCAGAAAAGGCATTAGCTTTTTGCATTAAACAAAAGTAGAAAAAAACATTCATGTCCAACAAAGAATTTTGGGCTATGCATATTTCTACGCAGGAGTCTTCAGATGTAGACATCCAAGATGAACAGGAGCAATGCGAGAAGCTGGTAGAACTCAACCAAGTAAGCGTGCACTTGCCTGCGACCATTTAGACATAGCGCCGTGAGGAGGCACTTCTCAGAAATGTCCGCGCATTTCTGTTGTTACATCACATGACTTGTGTGAGTGGGATCACATCTCGAGCCCTGACTTTGCGGTGTGATTTAGCTATGACTGTGCAGTGCATGGCCGGGCTTCTCGTTGAGCTGTGACTCATCACCGTCATCGTGCTGTGTCAGTGAAGCAGTAGTGTCATTGTGGACAATATGGTCAGATTTCAAAATTTGTTTGTGGTTGACGCAGGCTTCACTATCGCGTTGGCTGAATGTGGCTGTTTGTCCTTGTTTTTGTGTTTTAAATGAATATGTGTATAGTGACAGCTTTTGAGATTAAGGAGAAATATTTATTGAGATTATTTAATGGTTGTAAATAGGGCTGAACGTTATTGGGGGGGACTGACATTGGGACTTTTTGGGGGTTTGCAATATATTACGATATTGAAACTACAAGAATTTTCCCCAGATGACTTGAATAAGTCTGTTAGGGAAGAAATACATTGTGCAGGCCTAGTTGTAAACTGTTGCTTCTCATTTTTTTGTTCAACGACAGTGTTTGGGGAATTTACAGTGAGCAAAATGTTCATTTTTCACCAGTATCAAAATACAACACTTACGAACAAAAATTCTACTCCGAAATGCTAAATTTAGTAAATATAGTAATCACGAAAACTGTTTAAAAGTTTTTTAATAATCCTGTCCTGTTTAGCTGTTTGACACGGAGAATTGAAGTCTAAGTGTCCGGTAGGTCTGAATAGTTTTTAATGTTTCACATTGAGAATATGACTTACTTCCATTGTGATCATTCAACATATCTCGTTTATTATGACAAAACAGCGAACAGGAAGGGGTTATGGGGGGACAGAAGAAAAGAAAGAAAAGAAACACAAACAAAACAAGAAATACATTGAACGCCTACACTAACTATTAATAAGTTGGTGCTATCGTCAGCTAGATGTATTTTTGGTTGACACCATGTGGGGGGCCTGTTGACCAGGGAAAGAAGGGGAGGGGGGTGGGGAAGTCGATAAGCTAAGTGATTGGGAGGGGTAGTGTATACACAAATCAGCTCTGTGATCTCGAACCCAGTAATCGTGTGAATTCCTTGTGAGTGTAAGCCCGTTGGCAACCGACCCTATGCCGCCCCACCTCCAGTCCCGGCACCGGTACACCCCACCCGAGTGCGCCCAATCACATCCAGCTGCACGCGAGCTCCACCAAACACGCGACAGCCACGCAGACGAGTGGAGACACACCGCAGGCGCCAACCCAGGGCCATGGCCCCCACCCAGCCAGCCCGGGCAGGGAGGGTGTTCGGGGAGGGGCGCAGCGCACCCCATCCCTCCTCCCACAGCCGAGCAAAGGATCAATCGTCACCCCCCCCCCCCCGGAATCCAGGGTGGTCCCCCGGGCCACCCGTGCTCCCATCAACCGGGAACGCACCACCATAAACACTTGGTTCCACATCCGCCTTCATGATGACATAATTTCCATGTCCATGTAGTAGGACACATCCCACTTTGTGGCTGTGCAGGTACTGGAATGCGTTGGAGCTTTTCAGGTTCCTGATGGCATTTCCATCCACTGCCATAGAGTCAATAAAATATGATATTTTACTTGTGGTCACCCTCGGCCATTTCTATATGTTGTCTTCTCATGTCGAGATGGCAGAAGGATGCGGTATTTCCAAATAGTGTTTTATTGGGGGGGGGGGGGTTTAGTGAGTGATGCTACTCCAGCGCCATTGCAGTCAATGTTAAATAACGTGAAAACGGAAGTCCGAAGCAGGAATGCCTAAGTACCTCGGATACTTGTCTATAGTTAAGTTTTTCAGAGAATAATAGAGGATTTAGGTTCCCGTCCCCAAAATTTTCAAACCCTCAATATGTAAGTGACAATTTACTGTAATTGCAGTTTCAAACATAACGCCAACTAGTTTTAGGGTTTTGCACGGTTTTCATTGAGAATAAAATTTCACCACTTGTTAGTTCACATGAAGTTCATGTATATTGTAAGACCAGCACAGTGAATTGTGTGCAGGTTTTAGCTGGCATGGCTTTGTAAAATTGGCCACCCTTTTGCTGCACAAGGTTGCGAACTGAGCCAAGCAGACTTATTAGAAAGCATGATTTTTTTTTTTTTTTTACACTTTGGTGTAGTAATGTCATTTGCATTAGATACGTTACATCTAAGCTTGCATTAACAATTTCCATGCCTTCCATTTATCTTCCCGTTTAGCTTCAAAACGGCACAGGCGCTCGGTTCGAACACCTCCCTTCTTCCTTATCCTCTGCGCTAAGAGACGACGGCACTGTATCCACTGACCACGCAGGAGACATTCATTTAACTAGGGTGCCAGCTCCGGTTGAAGCTGCACCTCTCAGCGCTGACGGGCTCCACCTCGACTCTCAAGCCAAGAGGCCCCACGACCCTTTGGACCACCGTGATCCGCCTTATCGAGCGTCGCGACATGCGGCGGAAGGAACAGACCAGGCAGGGGGGAAGAGGAGGCTGCCCTCTCCAGATGGAGCAGTCAGGCAGGCGACTCTGCCTCAGCCAAACACTGGAAGAGAGCGAAAGGAGGAAGAGGAGGAGCAGTGGCCATCCAAAGAGAGGCTTGATGAAAACATGCAAAACTTAAACTGTCACACGTTGCTGGAAAGACGGGAACAAAAGAGTTATCCGAGGGAGGAAGTGCACCACGTTGCCTGCCAGAGGAGAAAAACATTCAGTGGAGGTGAGAACATTACAATTTTGTTTCATACACTGTTAAAAAAAAAAAAAAAAAAGACAAACATCTCGACAATTACGACTTTAAGTCCATCTAAAATTTTCAATTTTTGTCAGTAACATGAAAATATGAGTTGTGCTCATTTGAATTGATTACACCAGTTAACACATAGTTTGTTCCCAGGTTCTAAGTGGATTGTCTAGTTTGTTTCGTCGTATTGACAGGCAAAAACTTTTTTCGCCCCAAACGTTTGGGTTTGTGGTCACGACTTTGAAATTCTATTTTCCACTTTTCTTTACTGTTGTACTTTCTCATGCTTATATATATATATATATATATATATTAGGGCTGTCAAACGATTAAAATTTTTAATCAAGTTAATTACAGCTTAAAAATTAATTAATCGTAATTGATCGCAATTCAAACCATCAATAAAATATGCCATATTTTTCTGTAAATTATATATATATTCTGTAAAATAATTTGTTGGAATGGAAAGATAAGACACAAGATGGATATATACATTCAACATACGGTACATAAGGACTGTAGTGGGCATTTCACTCTACTGTCATTTAAATCTGTCTATGCTGTCCTCACTCCGAAGCGTCTACTTTTTCCAAAGCTAGATAGCTAGTGAACGACGCCTTAATAATCAGACTTCTTCCTTTTTCATCTGATTTATTAATAAAATGGCCTCCAACCACTGTCCTCTTTAGACCGTAGTGAAACTTAAAAAAAAAAAAAAAAAGTACACAAGCATTGCATTAGCAACAACGTTAGCTTAGTACGCTATACAGGTTCACTAAACATAAACAAAAAGCGTCTCATACAAAAAATATAACATTTCGCTTACTAACATAATATGTACATTCTTTACAACAACCATACTTATGGACAAATCTTGTCCAAGGGTCATATAAGCACAACATTACAACGTAGGCGTCAGCCCGAGACGTCATGCAGCCATATTGAACTGGCAAGAAAGCAATAAACCATGTCGCAAAGCGACCACAAGAGTTCGCTGTTAGACAGCACAAAAAAACTTGCTGTAAAACTTACCAAAAGGCAGAATACTGTCTGAGCGGGACATGTGCGTGAATTGCGTCAAATATTTTAACGTGATTAATTTAAAAAATTAATTACCGCGCGTTAACGCGATAATTTTGACAGCCCTAATATATATATGTACATTTTCGTCCTTATTTTATAGACTGTTTGACCTAAAACGCAAATAAATGACATTTAACAAATATTTTCTTCATAACTGACGTAAAATGGGAAATTTTGAATGTAGCCTCTAATTTGATCAAAACCAAACTTTTACCTTTTTAGTGGCACTTTTTCATTTAGTTTGGACCCAAGCAACACAAATAAAACGATTACAAACCATGAACAACATTTTAATTTTCAGAACTTAACCCACTGTAGCAGATGTATCACATTTGATACTTAGAATTTCATGATTTTGAGACTAATTCAGAATTTTGAAATTTCTTTCTCAAAAAATTGATGGTTCCAAGTCAACACGTGCATCTGCAGGTTCAATGAGAAAAAAAATCAGGGTTTAGCAAGGGTTAAAGATATTAGAGCGCTTATTACACATATTCATTTTTATTTATTTATTTTTTCATTTACAAATTTGACAAAAGGATTCCACGAAGACCTTAATTTTCAAATTTTGGGATTCTTTGACAATTGTGTCATGTTGCAGGCCTTCAAAGGTTAAAATGTTGTGCTAACTTGTTTTTAAATTGTAAAGAATATTCAGTTCAGTACTTTCTTTCCTTTATATATGATGTACGTATATGTACATAGATGTTATGCTTACTTACCATGAGTTGTGCTTACTTCAAAATGCAGTTTCTGTCAAAACATGCACGTGAAATAGGTTGACTTGAAATTTCAAGTTCTGCTAAGTTTAACAAAACAATACAAAACTGATATGCTCTTCTGTATTTGCATTTGGTTACCGTATTTTCACGACCATAGGGCTCACCGTGTTAAAAGGCGCAGGCTCATTTTTGGTGATATTTATGTATTTACCACACACACAAGGCGCACCGCATTATTGGGCACATGAAAAACATACATCGTGCTAGCGTATTTTGAAAGGCAGCGGGAGCAAAACAGTTCAATTTTACTTTATTTAAGGATACCACAGATATAAAGACATGTAATTCTCAAAAGATAAATGATAGTATGAGTTTGTAATAATTTGATATTAAAACCCCTCTTAATGTTTTCGTCTTTAAAAAATTGTAAAATTAGCTTAACTAGTAGGTCGCCATTGTTGTTGACGACACAATGCACTCTGGGCAGTGATGTCACTGGCCATATAAAAACGGTGTGCAACAAAAAGCGACATTAACTTAAATGAATTGTGCTTTAAGCAGAAACTTTGCAAGTGTGAAAATTTTAAAACACGACCTTAAAGTTAGGAAAGAAAAATTGCCAACCTCCTAATCAGAGATATCTAACAGTTCTTTTCAGCCAATACCCTGCAACTCTTATTGATTGTATTGCTGCATATTTATCTGTTGTAGAGCTGCCCGAGCCCACTTATGTGAGGACCAGAGCGGCATCTGCCTCATCTAGGAGTGTATGCCAGCCTCCAGAAGCAGACACGCACTCTGATTACAAGGAATTTACAACCGAACTGGAGGACGAGATGTGTGACACTATGACAGCTAAACATATGTCCATCAAACAGAGGTAAGCTTTCCGGCAGCGGATGTTTTATAAATGTTTATCACCAAAGAGGTTGCATATGTTAGTACAGAAATATTCAAGTTACTCACTATTCACAGTGGCGAGGTAAGAAAAGTGAATATTTATATAGAAAATGTCTTCTCACAATGTAATGTGATGTTTTATTATGCTTATTTGCAAACTAATTCATTAATGGCTACGCTTAAATAAAAAAAAATACAAAGTAAAAATATTTTATCAAAAACACTTATTGACCATTAATGCAGATAGGTAAAAAAACAACAACTGGTAATTCACTGTCTTGCCCTTTTTGATGTACAGTCATGTGAAAAAATTTGGACACCTCGTTAAATATTCAGTTCTTCATAAAGAAATGTTCACGTATCAATGTCTGATCTTGCTTTTCTTTATCTCTGGAAAAGAAAGTGATTTAATTGCAGGTAAACAACAAAAAATAACACTATTTTACTCATTAAACCAAACATATCAACAAAAATGCATATTCTAACTGGGGAAAAAGTTGGGACACCCTACCACCGAATAGCTAGTGTTATCCCCTTTGGCTGAAATAACTTCACTGAGATACTTTTTGTAGCCGTCTAAGAGTCTTTGACATCGGTCTGAAGGAAGTTTGCCCCACTCCTCAACGCAGAATACTTTCAGCTGTAAGATGTTTGAGGGGTTTCTTGCATGTACAGCCAGTTTCAAGTCACTTTACAGCATCTCAATGGGATTAAAATCTGGGCTTTGACTTGGCCATTTGAGGACCCTCCATTTCTTCCTTTTCAGCCAGTCCTTGGTGGATTTACTGGTATGTTTTGGGTCATTGTCATGTTGTAGGGTCCATTTTCGCTTCAGCTTTAATTTTTCACAGATGATCTCACATGTTCCTCAAGCACACTCTGATACACTATAGAATTCATTTTGGATTCTATGATGGTGAGCTGGCCAGGTCCTGCTGTAGCAAAGCATCCCCAAACCATGACACTTCCACCTCCATGCTTCACAGTTGGTATGAGGTTCTTTTCCTGGAATGCTGTATTGGGTTCACGCCAAACATATCCAAATAATTAAATTTTAGATTAATCTGTCCAAAGAACTTTATTCCAGAAGTCCTGGTCTTTGTCTGCATTCACTCTGGCAAACTTCAGTCTGGCCTTCATGTTCTTCCTGGAGAGCAAAGGTTTCCTCCTTGCACATCTCCCATGAAGGTTAAACTTATAAAGTGTCTAATTGTAGAGGCATTCACTTTCCCATCAACAGTAGCAAAAGCCGGCTGTAGGTCCCGTGATGAATTTAAAGGTTTTTTTTGAGACATCTTTCTGTTTGCTCTCAGGGTGAACTTGCTGGGACGGCCAGACCTGGGCATGTTGACAGTTGTTTTGAATGTCCTCCACTTGTAGACTTTTTTTCTGAACAGTGGAATGGCTGATTTTATATTCTTTTGAAATCCCTTAACAGACTCATAAGCATCTACAATCTTCTTTCTGAAGGCCTCATATAGCTCCTTTGCTCTCACCATGGGGTTTTCTCTCACTTGAACAGTCAGGGGCACACCAAACTAAATTTGAGGTTTAAATAAGCCTTCTGGGTAAACACTGGGTAATGATGTTCTAATCACGTGCACCTGATGTGATACCCCTCTGTGTGATTTTAGCCATTTTAAGTGGGATTGAATGTGGGGGTGTCCTAACTTATTCCTCAGCAGAAGTTGCATTCATTTAAAATATCATTTTACAGAAAGTCATAAAAAAATCTTTTGTTTTAATTGTTTGGCTCTATTACTTGGATCTCTCAAGATTTTTAAAATTGATATTAAATATCCATATGTCCAAATATGTTAGAAAACACACAGGCTTCCATAGGGTTCTTAACTTTTTCACATGACTGTCGTTATGCAACTTTATGCTTGATTAACTGCTCAATAATAAGTGGGGAAAAAAGTGAGGTAATGACACATTACAATAATATGAATGGGAGAAAAATTGTGCGTATGAATGAGTTGTTCATTTGTTTCTGGGCGGTATTATTTTACTTACGTAAGAAGGCTATTTGAATTAATGTTTTTTAAATGAAGGAAAACATGAGCACTACTGTTGAGAACACTAAAATGGTGTGAATCACATCCTGGTATTGATTACTGCCAAGAATTATATAAACTGAGTTATGTCACATTTTCAGTAACTGTTTAGACTGCACTAACCAGACAGTCATGACAGTCTATATTGACTGATGACATAACGGAACAATGTGTATGCCCGTAGTTAAGTTTTTTTGTTTGTCTAGTTTTATCTTTTTTTTTTAGCCTCACCCGAACAGTATTTTCCCAGACAAAATTTTATTGGTATCCACAAATTGTGATAGCTTTCTGAGGTTATTTCATCCTGTTTTGGATGTGTTGAGCCCTCGAGGCAGAACAGGACATCCCTTCACTGGGTCAGTGAGCGCACTGGCCTTCCTCTGTGGGTCACATCTGATACAGTCATTGAACCTCTGCTCTTGTTTTTTCTTCCCTCCATTGTGTGTTTAAATAGTCCTTGTGCTTTCTATTAATGTACTTTGTATTCTCATGCAGGGGTTGTTGTTTTGGAGGCCTTCGGGATCTGTTCAATATCAAGGAAAAAAGTTAATATCCTTACTTGAATTTTGAACAAATTCCAATCTTTATGCTTTTCTTTCATACATAGAGTGGCTTTGCTGAAGAAGAGCGGTGAGGATGACTGGAGGAACAGGATCAATAAGAAGCAGGATGCAGTGAAGGTTGCCGTGGGTGATCAGAACGCTCATCTGTGGGAGGTGGAGCAGAACTTCAAGAAGAAGGTAACCAGATGACAGATACAGACAAGTCATGTGTTTTTTGTGGCTTTTCATACAGAATGAATGGCACTCATTTGAGCGCAAGTCATTCATAAGTGGTTTCAAATGAGGTCACGAACTCTTTATGCCCATGTGACTGCAATGCAGAACTAATGTAGGAGGCACAATGCACGACAGTGTTGACATTTCCTGTTTATTCCTCTGTTACACAATATAGTTTAATATTGAGTGTTTATAGGCTTTTGCCATCCTTTCTGTGCAGTAATTGTAGTTGGTTTGAGATAATATACCGTATATTTAAAGTACAGTGGTAGAACCATAGGGCTGCAACTAACGATTATTTTCATAATCGATTAATCAGACGATTAGTTAAATTAATTATTAATTGGATAAATGTCACTTCTTTCAATTACCTTCACAATTTACCTTGAAGTTGTTTTCGGCATGTTGTAAGTAGCAATGAAGACAAAATGGATGACTATTTCCTTCAACTGTGTCGATTATCAAATTCATTGGCAACTAATTTATTAATCGATTTCATCGATTTGTTGTTGCAGCCTTTTTAAGAAGCTAGTTTAGACAATAAGATGTTCAAAAATTGGCAAAAATGTGAATTGTTTTCCAAAGTAAAAGCAGATTTTTGTTCATGTCGTACTTTGACTAACAAAAATATAATGAAGTCTGATATTTACAACTGAGACGTTATGTTATAATTTCAAAAATTTAAACAAGGTAAGTACGCGATAACATCTCGTTAAAGTCATGGCGTCTTTAATTCTGGTCTCACCTCCAGATAGGGTTTTGCTGTTTAATTTTTTTTTTTTTAAATGCCCCCCTGTTCAAAATGTTTCTTGCCCCACAAAAATTGAGATTTTAAGCTTTCCAATGATGTATCACACATGCATAACGGACAATTTTGGTCAAATTGGGGGTCTCAGAGCAGAACTTCAAGTCACCTGAGTGTTTTCCGCCATGTACACTCACCGGCCACTTTATTAGGTACACCTGTCCAACTGCTTGTTAACACTTAATTTTTAATCAGCCAATCACATGGCAGCATCTCAGTGCATTTCGGCATGTAGACATGGTTCAAGACAATCTCCTGCAGTTCAAACCGAGCATCAGTATGGGGAAGAAAGGTGATTTGAGTGACTTTAAACGTGGCATGGTTGTTGGTGCCAGAAGGGCTGGTCTGAGTATTTCAGAAACTGCTGATCTACTGGGATTTTCACGCACAACCATATCTAAGTTTTACAGAGAATGGTCCGAAAAAGAAAAAATATCTAGTGAGTGGCAGTTCTGTGGGTGGAAATGCCTTGTTGATCCAGAGGTCAGAGGAGAATGGCCAGACTGGTTCGAGCTGACAGAAAGGCAACAGTGACTCAAATAACCACCCGTTACAACCAGGGTAGGCAGAAGAGCATCTCTGAACGCACAGTACATCGAACTTTGAGGCAGATGGGCTACACCAGCAGAAGACCACGCCGGGTGCCACTCGTTTCAGCTAAGAACAGGAAACTGAGGCTACAATTTGCACAAGCTCATCGAAATTGGACAATAGAAGATTGGAAAAATGTTGCCTGGTCTGATGAGTCTCGATTTCTGCTGCGACATTCAGATGGTAGGGTCAGAATTTGGCGTCAACAACATGAAACCATGGATCCATCCTGCCTCGTATCAACGGTTCAGGCTGCTGGTGGTGGTGTAATGGTGTGGGGAATATTTTCTTGGCACTCTTTGGGCCCCTTGGTACCAATTGAGCATCGTTGGAACGCCACAGCCTACCTGAGTATTGTTGCTGACCATGTCCCTTTATGACCACAATGTACCCAACTTCTGATGGCTACTTTCAGCAGGATAATGCGCCATGTCATAAAGCTGGGATCATCTCAGACTGGTTTCTTGAACATGACAATGAGTTCACTGTACTCAAATGGCCTCCACAGTCACCAGATCTCAATCCAATAGAGCATCTTTGGGATGTGGTGGAACGGGAGATTCGCATCATGGATGTGCATCCGACAAATCTGCACCAACTGTGTGATGGCATCATGTCAGTATGGAGGAATGCTTCCAGCACCTCGTTGAATCTATGCCACGAAGAATTGAGGCAGTTCTGAAGGCAAAAGGGGGTCCAACCCGTTACTAGCATGGTGTACCTAATAAAGTGGCCGGTGAGTGTATATTATATTACAATGCAAAATTTTCCCATTGAGGCATCTTAACCTTAAAGTCCTGTATCTAGAGACATTCATAAGTAGAAGCACCACAACATATACTGTTTTGTGTTTCTGACAGTACATTCTACTTGCTAGCTTTGTCTTTAAAAAATAAATAAATAAATAAATAACTTCAACGTCAATATGAGCATCAAACATGAACTAATGACTGATTAAGACTGGTAGTCAAAATCAGATTTTTATCTCATCCAGATTGAACTTGGATGGCTCTTTTGTCGTCTGAAAAGTCACAAAGCACAGAAATCAGATTTTTGCCGGACGGATTGAAACAACATACGGGAAGTAGTTTCATATCAGATATGGACAAGATGCTTCTCAGTCTGAGCAGCTCAAATGGGATTTGACTGTCCGTGACATCACTCTATACTGAATGACACCTTCGTTGCCACAGCAACCTGCCAAATGTGTCAATAGTGTGGCCCAGTCTGAACAGGCACAGATCTGATTTAGACACATGCTAAAAATGAGAACAGTCAGCCCTAAAAATCCACTTGGATTTAGATAGGCGTACAGTCTGAACGCCTAATAGGTTACCACATGTTTATACGACTAATTACATTTCAAAAAGCAATTACATTTTTATCCCTTTTGTTGACTATCTGGATAAGGGTGCATCATTATTAACCATCTCATCACCAGAACAATATACACAGTATAGCATTATGGTTTTTGTTCTGTTTCAACTTATTTTAAGCTTTGTTTTTGAACAGGGGCGTGTAGACTGCTTACGTTCACTTTGCGACCATCCACATTTCAGCTCATTTCTTTCCACTCTGAATCTCCTGCATAACATGTTAACATTGATTCTTCTGTTTCATTTTATGTTTTTGGAAAATAAATCCCCGTCACACCTTGCATGTGAAATGTGTGTGTATGTTGGCATGCTGGTTGTCTGTTTTTGAAGAGGGTGTGTGTGTATGTTGGAGGGGTGAGTGCACAAACCTGTTTAGTTTTGTTTAGATCAGTACAAAAGCACAAATGTTCACACACTTCTGATGAAAAGGTGTTTGGCTGCCGACACACTGCTGGTTTTTTGCCGATCAACTTTTTGCTATGTTTGAGCTAGTATTCTTGTATCACACTTGCTGAGTTCTAAATATCATTGAGAGAAACTAGAGCGAAGGAAAACTGTTCGAAGATACTTGTCATCTGCTTATTTTCTTTTCTTGATAAAGTATAATGAAAACATAGTTAATCTAAAGGAAACGGTAACATTTTAAGTTACAGTCACGTACGTTTAAACCCCACCAGTATATCGAAATAGAAAAATAAAAAATAAAACGCACTCTTTCCCGCGGCTGCTTGTCTATAGGGCGATGAAGAATTGATGATCGATGATCTTGCAGTGTCTGACCAACTATGGGTAAGAGTTTACAGTAAAGTGGTGGTATCTGAGTGCGTACATTTTGACTAATCTTGAAGTTGCTCTTGTACCGAGCCCCTAAAAGGACATCGACGGAAATAAAATAAATTTAAACCATATGGTGCAAACCAGATAGCATGTGGTGCGCACCTGAAACAATCTGGTAAACATTAGCATTATACAGCATTTGAGCTAGCTGACTTTTGCTACGCAAGTTAGCCAATTGATCTTTTGTTGTACTTCCTTCCTCATTTATTTATATCGTTTGAGGCTAAGCTAAGGCGCTAGTTGAGTCCAAGATTGAAGTAAAGCGCAACTAAATTCTGTAATATCATTTGTAGCATTCCGAAACTGCTGATGTCCGATGCGCCTTAGCTTAGCCTCAAACGATATGAAAAAATGAACGAGGATTTTACAAAAGAACAATTGGCTAACTTGCGTAACAAAAGTCCGCTAGCTTAAATGCTATAGAATGCTAATGTTTACCAAATTGTCTTTGGTGTGCACCAGATGGTTTAATTTTATTTTATTTCTGTCGATGTCACTTTAGGGGCTTCGCACTACACTCTTGTAACTCGTTTTTTTTTTTAATACAATGGTTTTGTGTTGTTTCTCTTTATTCATCTAATTTTTATGAATTTTGTGACTTGTGCTTTGCCTCTGCTTTTTCTATGATATAATCGAAGCAAAGATCTAATGTTGTCAGCATGTGTGTTTTGATTTTGCTTTGTATGAAAAATGAATGACTTGATTCATGTAAAAATTGGTGATATTGACACGCATTATCTGAATTTGTTTCTATAATAACACATTAAAAAACGATTTTTTTGGTGTTCTCTCAATTTGAATATCAAGTAAAGGCATATCAGCATCACAGTGGATTTTGCCTAATTGAGTTTAAACAGTTTCATATTGCTAGTTTGACATTACTGCTTTATGAACAAAATGTTGTTACAGTATGAATGTTAGACGAAATTTTACAAAAGGATTATGTACCGTATTTTCCGCACAATAAGGCACATCGGAATACAAGGTGCACCTTCAATGAATGGCCTACTTTAAAACAGTTTTTATAAGAATGGCACATCGCATTATAAGGCGCAGTAATGGTGGTTGGGATTGCGTAATGCATCCACTAGATTAAGCTGTGCTAAACGGAATGTCATGCCATGATTAACTACCGTAATTTTAGGACTATAAGCTGCTACTTTTTTCCTTCATTTTGAATCCTGTGGCTTATAGTCCAGTGTGGCTTATTTGTTGATTTGTGTGGATAGGTAACACTTTATTTGACAGCGGCGTCAAAAGACTGTCATAAGACCATCATAATTATGACATGACACTATCATGGGCGTTACTGAATGCTTATGACAGATGTCATTAAGTGCCATCCGGCAAATTATCTCACTAGCTCCATTTATGTCCAGCTTGGATATTTTACATCCATTTAAAAGTGAGAAAATTTGCGGGATAACACTAAATGACATTTGTTATAAGTGTTCATTAATGCTCATGACAGTGTCATATCATAATTATGATGGTCTTATGACAGTCTTATGATGCCACTGTCAAATAAAGTGTTACCAAATACCATAACTAGCAATTAATGAAACAACTGGAACAGTAACTGAAGAAATAATAAGCACAGAAAATGAATTTTGATTGTTATTTACATCTGTAGCGCTGAAAAGCATGCTAGGAGGCATGTTGGACAACAACATTGTTGACAGCGGGTGGCAGCAGAGGTTGACTCTCCCTCAAGGGAGCAGTGATGGCTTAATGAAGTTTCTTGAAGCAATGAATCTTTGCAGCCAATTGGTTCAAAGCTTCATGGCGGTTCATTTGGTCTTAAAGTGTTACCGGTTAATACCCTTTGGTTTAAATATCCCATAAAACTGCCGTTTTCGTGCCAAATTTGGTGAGTGGCAGCTAATAGTAAGGTGCGCCTTATAGTGCGAAAACTATGGTAGTATTGGTCCATATATAAGGCACATCGGCTTATAAGGTGCACCGTCTGCTTTTGAAAAAATTGAAGGCTTTTAGGTGCACCTTATAGTGCGGAAAATACGGTAAATAAAAGCATTACATTTTAATTCATTAGGAAGAAGACCCTTCAACAGAACTGATCAGCAAACATTTAAGCCAAATACCGAATAGCACGACCTCAGGGGCAAGTTTGCACTCTATTTGATTTAGCAATTCCCCTAATGCGTCTTCATATTTCTCATCAATTCTAGCGTCAAGTGCCAAGAATGTGAATGAATGTTCTTGTAACAGTTGGGTGACATTTGAAATGGTTTAAGGTGACTCTGTCCTGCTGTTCTTTGTCCTTGTTTGTCTTTTCTCCATGGCTTAATATCTGCTTCAGCATCAGATACAGATGAGGTTGTGTGAGCTCTGTGCTCTCTCTTGTACTAGAGAATCACTGAGGCTGCGATGGAGTCTCAGAGGATTGAGGCCCAGAGGTCCATCCAAGAGAGGAAAGAGCAGATCGAAGCTCAAGAGGAGGCCTGGAAGTCGAAAGGCCACGGAGCTGCAAATGATTCCACTCAATTCACGGTGGCTGCACGCATGGTGAAGAAAGGTGAGAAGACACTAGTTCTTCATATTTCACATGAGTTTCAGTTCACTGCACTTTTTTTAAGGTGGTTACGGTGGCAGAACTAATGTGAACAGGGCCCGGGTGCGATGAGCCATGAACAATTATTCGCAGGCCGCTCAAGACAATTTTTTGATGTGTGCGTGTGCATCTGTGGGGTGCAAGTGGAAATGTTTTTGCAGGCCACTCCAGACAACCAGCTAAACGGCAGGCAGAGATATTGTAACATTTCAATACTATATTACAGCTCCGCACACCATTTTATCTTTGTTTGACTCCCTAAGTTCCAACCCAGGCTGATTACACAGTACAGGGGTAACTCTACTTACAAAATTAATTGGTTCTGGGTGTAATCTCGTAAACTGAAAGTTCCATAAGCAGAGATGCGTTTTCTATGTAAATGCCCGAATCTGGTCCAAGCCCCGCAAAATTCAGACATAAATGTTTTATAAAGCATAAAAATGCATCAAAACATGGAACAAATACAGTTCACAATGAGATTGTTGCACAATAAACATAAATGAGAGTTGTGCATTGCATAAAAAAACAGAATAGAGCAAAGAATAATGAATGAATGAAGAGGACACTGTTAGACACACATACACATACACTAGAGGTCCCTCTTAGCCAGAGGTGGGTAGTAATGCGTTACATGTACTCTGTTACATATACTTGAGTAACTTTTTGGGAAAAATGTACTTCAAAGTAGGGGTGCACGATATCGATTTAAAAAAAAAACCCGATATTGATAACTTCCTGCTGCTCAAGGCCGATACCGATACGATAACCCATAATGTGTATATAAAATTGTATATTCACATGAGTTTTTGAACACATGTAGGTCAAAAATAGTAGTGGTGGATTCAGCATAGATTTGCCTTTGACCAAACTAGAATTTTCATTATGACATGAACATTATTATAATTAACAAAAGAAAGACAACAACAGTTTTGACTTCAAATAAAGTGCCTATATTTATTTTTCAAACAAATATACCATAATTTCCCGAATATAACGCCCACTTTTTTTCCCCCAAAATCAACTTGTAAAATCATAGTGCGCATTATAAAGGGGTACATGGATGGAGACAGAAATGTGTACATATATATATATATATATATATGTATAAACCAATTTTTTTTTATTGACGCGGCCACGTTGTGTTAAAGAAATGTATGCGGCGACCCGTTGCCAACCATTACGGTACGTGACGTCACCATTTTGTTTCGGTAATACTTTACTCTGATCGGCCGAATGATTTCGTCTGTGTTAAATTCTGCTTTTTTCACTCTTCATAAAGCACAGAATTTAGTTTCTTGAACTCATTTGAGTCAACGTTTATTGCAGCTCCGCAACTCGAACCATAACAAACGTAAGCACACAGACTTCCTGTGTCCGTAAACTATATCTGTCCTTCGGGAAACTCAAACCCAAATAACAATAGTTCTTTTTGTTGCTGTCGTGTTGACAGCGATGAGCTCTCATGGATTTCCGACTTACGTTCTCACTTTCATTTTACCGTATCAATCCATGGAAGAAACATTTATTCATCATGATGAAACGAGCAAGTTATATAGCAGCCTTTAAAACAAAAGTCACATCTGTTTTGTTTTCTCCTAGATTCTGGTAAGTTGGAGAAGTTGTCAAATCATAGTATTACCGTAAATATTGTCAGTTTATGGTAATGATTTGAACTATCAATGTGCTATACTTGTGCTGTATTTCACCAGTCAGTAAAATGACATTTCTGTATCTGTACACGAGCTCTGTTTTCTTTTACTCTTCTATTTATTGGTGCTAAAATTAGGGTGCGTGTTATAAACGGGAACAATAATTTCCCCTAGATTTTTCAAGTAAATTTGGGGTGCACATTATACTCTTGTGCACCTTATATTCGTGAAATTACGGTAATTTGAGTCAATCACAATCAGTCAATGTGATTGACGATGTGTTCCCCTGAACAATGAGCACTGAACTAAAACAAACATAAACTCTGTCAGCAGATAAAACTTTAAGACTTTTGTGGGTTTTTTTTGTGGTCACAACAACTTGAAAACATACCACTGTTAAGTGCAAACATTTTCTAATTCCCATAGTAAGGTATAATCACTCAGTGATGGAAAAATACGGCCTCTAGAACAATAACAAAACTTTGCATACTGGCAAAACAGTAGTGGAAACAAATGCACACATCCCAATCCACCAACACCGTGCCAAAAACATTATACAGTACATTATCGGGCCTATTAATAATGTTATTAGATTTATTAGGATGACGTCATAATTCCTCTTATTGGACCGATAATTATAATTATCGTCCATCTCTACCTCCAAGACTAGTTTTACTAAGCCATACTTTATACTTGAGTAGATAAGTGAAGAAAAAAACGCTACTCTGGGCTACACTAGAGTCGGCACATTTTTCCTCTTCTACATATTAGATTTATTATTTTTTTGCCAGCGATGACAAGAGTAGCTTTGCCAATGAGATGTCGCAAAAATTATCACGACTCCATCATACCAATCAGACATAAGCTTGCCGTTCTTTGATCACGCCAGCCTGTTTAATCACGTGGCGTCTTTAAAGCACCGTAGAAAATGAAGTATTTGACATGGAGCGCTGCCCTCAACATGACTCGAAGGCGCAGATTTTAAGCTCTCTCCAAGTTTTTAATTGGTAGCGAATGACCACGTAAAACCGGAGATATGATCCTTTTAATTTCATAATAGTTACTACGAAAAAACTACAATGATCCCTCGTTTTTTTGCGGTTAATGGGGACCAGAACCCCGCTGCAATAAGTGAAAAATCGCAACGTAGCGTGCCCCCCCCCCAAAAACTGTGTATTTAATGTATTCATTATTTATTCCTTAATGTATTGATTCAGATCTACCATTGGAAAGAGATGCACGTTTTTTTCAACCTTTTTCCCCAAAGTATAATAAAAAAATGTGTATATATATATATATATATATATATATATATACACACACACACACACACAACCATTAAAACAATCATTACATTTAAAACAATCATTACATTTAAAGTGCTTAAAAAACATTTGGGGGAAAAAAAAAAATATATATATATATACATATATATACACATATATATACTGTGGGGAGAACAAGTATTTGATACACTGCCGATTTTGCTGGTTTTCCCACTTGCAAGCCATGTAGAGGTCTGTAATTTGTATCATAAGTTCTCTTCAACTGTAAGGGACGGAATCTAATACAAAAATCCAGAAAATCACATTGTATAATTTTTAAATAATAAATTTGTATTTAACTGCATGAAATAAGTATTTGATACATTACCAACTAGTAAATATTTCGGCTTAGTTCTTTTTTAAGAACCCCTCCTGTTCTCCACTCATTACCGGAAGTAACTGCACCTGTTTGAACTTGTTCCCTGTATAAAAGACACCTGTTCACATGCTCAAACAAACAAACTCGAACCTCTCCACAATGGCCAAGACCAAATAGCTGTGTAAGGACATCAGGGATAACATAATAGACCTGGACAAGGCTGGGATGGGCTACAGGAAAATAAGCAAGCAGCTTGGTGAGAAGGTAACAACTGTTGGAGCGATTATTAGAAAATGGAAGAAGTTCAAGTTGACGGTCAATCTGCCTCGTTCTGGGGCTCCATGCAAGATCTCACCTCATGGGGCATCACTGATCATGAGGAAGGTGAGGGATCAGCCCAGAACTACACGGCAGGACCTGGTCAGTGACCTGAAGAGAGCTGGAACCACAGTCTTGAAGAAAACCATCGGAAACACAGTACGCCGTCATGGATTAAAATCCTACAGCGCACGCAAGGTCCCGCTGCTGAAGCCAGTGCATGTCCAGACACGTCTGAAGTTTGCCACTGACCATCTGGATGATCCAGAGGAGCAATGGGAGAAGGTCATGTGGTCGGATGAGACCAAAATTGAACTTTTTGGTAAACTCGGCTCTTCGTGTTTGGAGGAAAGAGATGGATGAGTACAACCCCAAGAACACCATCCCAACCGTGAAACATGGAGGAGGAAACATTTTTTGGGGCTGCTTCTCTGCCAAGGGTACAGGATGACTGCACGGTATTGAGGGGAGGATGGATGGGGCTATGTACCGCCAAATCTTGGCTGACAACCTCCTTCCTTCAGTGAGAGCGCTGAAGATGGGTCGTGGCTGGGTCTTCCAGCATGACAACGACCCAAAGCACACAGCCAAGGCAACTAAAGAGTGGCTCCGTGAGAAGTATCTTAAGGTCCTGGAGTGGCCTAGCCAGTCACCAGATCTGAACCCGATAGAAAATCTATGGAGGGAGCTGAAAGTCCGTGTTGCCCGGCAGCAGCCCCGAAATCTGAAGGCTCTGGAGAAGATCTGCATGGAGGAGTGGGCCAAAATCCCTGCTGTAGTGTGTGCAAACCTTGTCAAGGACTACAGGAAACGTTTGGTATCTGTAATAGCAAACAAAGGTTTCTGTACCAAATATTAAGTTCAATTTTTGTGATGTATCAAATACTTATTTCATTCAATTAAATGCAAATTTATTATTTAAAAATCATACAAAAAGATTTTCTGTTTTTTTGTATTAGATTCCGTCCCTCACAGTTGAAGAGAACTTATGATACAAATTACAGACCTCTACATGCTTTGCAAGTGGGAAAACCAGCAAAATCGGCAGTGTATCAAATACTTGTTCTCCCCACTGTATATATATGTGTATATATGTATATATATATATTTTTTTTTTCCCCCCAAATGTTTTTTAAGCACTTTAAATGTAATGATTGCTTTAAACATGTTACTGTCGCACAGAACCCAATCCTTTGGGGGGGGGGGGGGGGGGAGCTTTATTAGCTTCATTGAGTGTCCACTCAAATCTGCTCCAGCTGCTCACTTACACACTTTGAGTTGCCACAGCAACTGTTTAACAAGTTAAACGATGATTGACGCATGAGGCGCTTTGAATGTCAAGTCTCTGGCAAAAACAAAGCTTAACCGTCTGTCAATCATGGTTTACTTTAATAAGCAACTCTAGTTCACTCTCTGATGAACAAAAAGCAGGGAGCTAGAGGGATGGAGCGAGCATGAGCGCGATCTGCTCGGGACAGCTCATTTGTATTTAATTAATTTTTTAATTGGAAAAAAAATCAGCGATAGATTGAAGGCGCGAAGTAGCGAGGGACCACTGTATTCACTATTCAAACTAGGAACTATTTTCTCCACAAGAGGGCACTCGTGCTCTTTGGACAAATGATGCTTCATCTCTGTCATTTTTTTTTCTGTCACGGGAATTCAATTTTTATTTGTATTTCTTTGGTTTAATTTGGTTTTGAATGGGTTATTGTGCAGTATCAGTATTACAACAGTCCATATAGATCATTTTGTTCTGAGAAAAAAAATACCATTGTTTAAAAAAAAAAAAAAAAAAAAAAATCACAAAAATGTAAGCAGTTACTCACAATGTTACTCAGTATTCTTTTCACCAAAATAATTGTAAAGTACATTTTTTTTGGATGACTATCACTTGAGTAATATTATTCTGAAGGAACGTTACTCTTACTTGAGTAAAGTTTTGGGCTGCTCTACCCGCCTCTGCTCTTAGCCAATTGGATGCCAGGATGATGCTAGGCAATAGCCAATGGCAGAGCAGATAGAAGTGTGTTACATTCAGTAAAGTCTGGGAGCATCGAGTAGCAGCCCATACTGTATTTTGGCCTCTCGTATCATGAAATTCAGTCTGTAGAGATGTTCGTAAGTAGAGGTAACACTCTGTTTTAATGATGTTTTGCACACATTGTGTAGGCAGTGAGTAAGACTAATGTAACAAGTGGTATTGGAAATCATACAAATATTTAACAAAGTATGTTTACCAGGCAATGCTCTATTTTATTTTCGGTTTGTGGAAGCTTGAACTGAATTGGTTGCCAGCCAATCGCAGACTATTGCATGAGCCAATACCTTGAGCTTGCCATAGATATTATTTGTCAAATTGTCAACTACAGAGTTTAACTATTGTCAGCTTGTTCATATAGCCTTAATAAGCTTTTTATGAGGCTGCCTTCTCAACTATTAACATGCTTTTGCTTTAAATATAGTGATAACTGTCCTTGTTGTCTCTTAGTACTTTATTCTATTATCTGGTTGCTACTGCACTTTTAATAGACGTTTTAAATATCATACTGTGTGTTGTTTGTATGTTCCTGCGCCAGGGTTGGCTTCCCCTGCTTCCATGCAATCTTCATCACCATCGTCGTCGTCTTCATCTAAACCCAAGAACAGTAGCCTTGCCATCTCCAAACCACAAGAAGGTAAGTTTTTTTTTTTTTTTTTAAACTTCTCTTTCAAATTATTTCCACCTTATATTATCTAATAATCCCCCCTAAAGAGGAAATTCATTTTATACTGTATTGTCTTTAATAGATGTGGAGGAGATGGATGATGTTGAAGGTTAACAAAATTGCACAAAAAGCTAACTTGTCTGCTGTGATTTCTTACCATTCCGATAGAATAGCAACCTTTGGCATGAAAGATTTGTTATTAATAATTAAGGATTTTGTAATTAATGTGGAATTATTTACTGTGTTCATAAGAAGCATGAATGCACTACTTTGCTGCAAAAAGCATAGTTTGTGGTGTGTCGATAAACATATTGTAACATAGCATTGCGTAAGTTAGCTTTATTTATGTAGCACCTTTCTCAGTCACCAAGTGCTTTTAAAACAAATATTTAAAAATAATAATTCTATAAATGTGTATGTGAATGATATTTTCAACAATCTAAAATGAACAGAAAAATATTTGCAACTCGACATTTGAGAGGTGTTTGTATGAATTCATTTGACTTTTAGATGGCATATGTGATGCTCATATTAAAAGTCAACACGCTCTGCATAGTGGCTGCCTGCTCTGACGTGGTATGCAAGCGAAATAGAACACAGCTTCAATTTATGCTTCCAACAGCTGTCTTCGTGTTGTTGTGCAGAGATCAAGGCAATACCGGATCTGAACCTGGAGTCAGACAGGAAACTGGAAAAGCTCGAGTCATTCCTCGGCAAGATCAATAGTAAAGGTCAGACCTCAGTCTGGTGTACACATAAAAAAGTGGCTGTCATGTTTTTGCAGTTAGTTTACGAAGGATCTCTTTTCTGAAGCTGGTAATACGATTTGAATTTAAGTCTGAAAATGCTGTAGTTACTAGCGTACAGTAATGTAGCAGTGTAGTATACTATTTTATAGTGGTCAACTGTTATGGGATTTTCATCTAAAGCCGATTTTCTTAGCCAATATACTTTTTTTTT
Organism: Corythoichthys intestinalis; assembly: GCF_030265065.1. Taxonomy (NCBI): domain Eukaryota; kingdom Metazoa; phylum Chordata; class Actinopteri; order Syngnathiformes; family Syngnathidae; genus Corythoichthys; species Corythoichthys intestinalis. Next base: position 27,694,099 of record NC_080414.1, on the reverse strand, counting down.
TTTAAGCACATAGATTGTGAAAGGCAATTAAAAAAAAAAAAAATACAATACAATATGACCTGAGACTTAAACGATACTTTTTATGATTGTACACATTCTGCAAGATTATTTTTAAAATAATTAAACCCACCAGGACGTCACAAGATATAAAAAAGTGAGGGTGAGAGTTTAAGAGGATGCTTGCCATGCTAAAGCTAATGCGAATGCTACGTGTTACAGTTCGTGTGTAAGGATCATTCAGTAAACACCTTAAAAGGCTAAAGCAACATTGCATATTATCTCATACAAGATAAAAAAAAATCTAACAATATTTATAGAACAGGCATGCCTGAAATGTCTTGTAGCAGCGTGCCTTCAAACTGCTGCAGGGTCCTTGCGGGATCCTACCGTCAGTCAACGGTGGCCACAGTTGCTTACACAAATGCCTGATCAAAATCCTTTTTTATTGGCTTAGTTTTTTTTATGTTAATTGGCCGATTGTGGGGAAAAAAAGTCCATATATTGGCTCGTGCTGCAACAATTTATCGATTAACTGGAGTGATTCGATTAGAAAAAAGATTCGAATTAAATTTTGTTGCTTCAAGCATTCGTTTAAAGTGGCGTTGTAATGTTTTGTTTTCAAAGTGTTTGCATTTAGTTTTATTGATTTGGTGGATACACTGCCCTCCAGTGGCAACAGTGAATATGACATAACTCATTTTGCATAACTCTGAATCCAGCTGCTCCCTTCTTTTTTTGAGCTAATGTTTCTTAACGCATTTGTAATTTAGTTTATAGGCATATTTAGCTGTTTTTTTTTTGTGGGAATATGTCTTTGAACCATTTGTTAAGAGCATTGTTAAAAAAAAAAAAAAAAAAAAAAAAAAGGAGCGTTTTATAGCTTTTAAGCTAGTTGACTTTTGCTGTGTTAGCCAATTGTTCTTTTGTTGTACTTAGATCCTCATTAATTTTTTTATACCGTTTGAGGCTCAACTCAGGTATATATATATTTTTTTGCTCCTTATCGAATTATTCGATTATTCGAAATAACTAGTTCATCAATTAATCGACTACTAAAATAATCGATAGCTGCAGCCCTAATATCGGCCAACCTCTACCATTTTATTTATTGAAATGGAACTTGCTTGCTTTTTCGAAATTATGGTAAACCTACACGTGCTGAATTTTTTAAGTTGGGAGCTTAGAAAGTGGGAATGTGTAAATTAAATATGTCTATTATGTTTTATGATTGATTTTGTAATTCCAATATCTCTGTAGCAGTGCTGCCTGAGGCTACTGTCACAGTAACAGAGAAGAAGGTGAAAGAAGTCATGAACTTGGAAGATGAAACTTTTTCCAAGTTCTACCGCCACATAGAAGAGCCGCTTACTACCACTAACAGGGTGGCTGTAGTCGACGACTTTGACGCCATCTTCGGGCCACAAACTCCAAAGTAAGTGTCACTGTTGACCATCATGAAGAACTGTAGTAATTGCAATAGTGCTGCAATGTTTAATCGAGTAATTCGATTAGAAAAAAGCTTTGAATCAAATTTTGCTGCTTTGGGTATTCGTTTACAGTAATTAGAGTGGCGTCGTAATGTTTTCTTTTTAAGTGTCTGCATTTAGTTTTATTGATTTGGGTGGATACACTGCCCTCTAGTGGCAGCAGTAAATATGACATAACTCATTTAACATGGCTGAATCTAGCTGCTCCCTGTTAAGACCAACACAAGGTAAGTTTTTACTTGAGCTCATGTTTTTTTTTAATACATTTGTAATTTAGTTTATAGGTATATTTTGCCATTTTGTGGGAATATGTGTTTGGTTAATGATTTGTTAATACCAATTTAAAAATTAAAAAGGAAGTTAGCATTTTATAGCATTTAAGCTAGCGGACTTTTGCTATGCAAGTTAGCCAATTGCTCTTTTGTTGCACTTAGATCCTCATTTATTTTTTTTCTACTGTTCGAGGGTAAGCTCAGTCATTTTTATTTATTTTTAAATGAAAGTGCAATTCTGCATAGTTTAAAGAAAACACTCGTGAATTTTATTTTGTATTCACATTTAATGCACGTTTAAAAGTGCAATCTTGGCAAGCCTTTATTTGATATCTCCTAAAATTTATTCTGCAACGCATTAAATGTTACTAATTCGATTACTCGATTATTCGAACTAACTAGATGATTGATTAATCGATTAATTAAATAATTGATAGCTTCAGCCACAAATTGCAACTCTTATTCATCCTTAGGCTGCTGTCAGACATGGTGCAGCACAAGCGAGCGGTGCGCCCGACGCGTAATGTTCAAGCGTCGAAGAACCCGTTAAAGATGCTTGCCGCGAGGGATGACATCAGACACGAATACATTGAGCAACGCCTTAATGTCGGTTTACTGGAGAGCAGGAGGATGAAGGCTGAGAAAAGTAAGTAGATTTAGAATACAGTGAAACCGTTAGTGCTGCCCAGCATGCTGTGGCAAGTATTTTTACAACACTGAAGGTGTATTGATTGCTTTAATAAATAAGGTGTTCCAAATTGTTTGCAATTACTTTGGGGTGAGGAAAAAGCAGTTATATATTGAGTACTGCAAAAACTGAACTTTTAGCTTAATTGTTCACTGATTTTGATGGTGTAAATTAAAAAAACAAATTTGAAAGACGTTGGCATCCAAGAATCCATTTAAATAGCTTAGCTGGAATAGGCGCCAGCTTCTTGTAACCTTGAACAGGATAAACGATAGAAAATTGAGAGTTGCTGTGTCCCTTTCAGCGTATTCCAAAGACACTCAATGGGGTTAAGCTCTGGACTCAGTGGTCGCCAAGTCATGTGTAAAAATGGTTTCACATGCTTCATGAAGCACTCTTTCACATTTTGAGCTCTTTGAATCCTGGCATTGCTGTCTTGGAATTTGCCCATCCCACCAGAGAAGGGGGGGGGGGGGGGGGGTCTATGGACTGGAACGCTGACTTCTCCACATGTAGTCAGCTGGTCTCAATATAACTGTGCTTGCACAGGCTTGTGTGTAGTATCAACACAAAGTACTGATAACAGTACATATTGAATGGAATAGACTGTTGTTAACTCGTTCATTACCATTGCCCAAACCAATCATTCCATGGTTTATAAAGTAAGCAAATATTACTGATGGTTCTCAGTCATCAGTGATCCAAATGAATTGAATTGTTCAAATAAATGATGTCGATTGCCGTCAATGTCAGTTAATGTGTTAGAAATTAAATCAATTTCATGGAATAAACATTCAAAGATGGGTATATAATCATATTATGATAATGCGTAGTTAGACGTAAAAACTCCTGCTGACATGCATTGTAACTAGGAAAGGCTGAACAGACACAAAGCTCCCACCGGACTTGAAATTACCAACATCTGTTTCCTGCCTTTGAACAGTCATTAGAGGATAAGTATTGTTTTAAGTTCCATCTATTGCAAATGTTTGTTGCCCCTCGTGTAGTTTCTTCCTCCATGTCTAGCCAGCAATTCATCAACTATCTTGAGGGTTCTACATTTACAGAATGTGGGAACTCTAATCATTCTCTCAGTGGTCATATGTAATGTAATCGAGTAATTCGATTATTAAAAAAAAGCTTCAAATCAAATTTTGCTGCTTTTAGGATTCATATAATTAGTGGCACAATAATGGTTTGTTTTGAAAGTGTTTGCATTTAGTTGTATTCATTTGGGTGCATACACTGCCTTCTAGTGGCAACAGTGAATATGCCAACTCGCCTAAAATGGCTGAATCCAGATACTCCCTGTTAAGACCAACATAATGTATGTTTTTTGTTTGAGCAAATGTGTTTGTTTATGCATTCGTTATTTAGTTTGGAAGTATATTTAGCAGCTTTTTGTGACGATATGTGTTTGAACGATTTGTTAGAAGCATTGTGAAAAAAACAAATGTTAGCAATTCATTACATTTAAGGTAGCTGAAATTTGCAAGTTAGCCAATTGTTCTTTTGTTGTACTTCCATCCTCATTTATTCTTTATATCGTTTGACGCTATCCGCAGGAATTAATTGCTCTTGTAAAATGAAAGTGCAATTCTGCATAGTTAGAAGAAACACTCGGGAATTTTATTTTGTATTTGCGTTTAATACTCTTTTGAAAGTGTAATCTTAGCAAGCCAAAATAAATAGTATTGCAAGAATAAGCACCTAATTCTTTTACACATCCTAGAATGTATTATGCAATGCATTAAATGTTCGTAATCACGTAATTACTCGATTATTTGAACTAATTGGTAGATTAATCGATTACCTAAATAATCCCAAGCTGCACCTACACAACTTGAGTGAACTGTATGTGTTAATATCAGAGCTCGGTAGTAATGTGTTACGTGTACTCCATTACATTTCCTTGAGTACCTTTTTGAGAAAAATGTACTCCTTAGAGTAGTTTTACAAAGCAATACTTTTTACATTTTTTACTACACAAGAGTCGTTAAACTTGTCCTCCTTACATATTAATTTTTTTGCCAGCAATGCCAAGAGTAGCTCGTTGCAAAACTAATCACATGACTCTATTATACAAATCAGACGCAAACTTGCCGTTCTATGATCATGCCAGCCTGTTCAATCACGTGGTGTATTTAAAGCACCGTAAAGAATGAAATATTTGACATACAGCGCTGACATCAGCATGACTCAAAAGCGCGGATTTTAATCTCTCTCACAGTTTTTATTTGGCACTGTTTGACCATGGAAAACCAGAGATATGATCCTTTTAATTTCATATCAGTAACTATGAAGGTTGCACACCGTGTTGACGCTACTGCCCTTCTATTCAAACTCCACTAGAGGGCACTCATGCTCTTTGGAAGAATAATGCTTCATTTCTGTCACTTTTTTCTGTCGGCGAAATTCAATGTAATGGGTTATTGTACAGTATCATAATAACAACCCTTCATATAGATAACTTTGTGCTAAGAAAAAAATGCCATTGTTTAAAAAAAAAAATCTAACAATGTAAGCTGTCACTCATAATGTTATTTACATTTACATTACTTGAGTATTCTTTTCACGAAATATTTTTTTACTTGTACTTGTACATTTTTTGGACGACTACAGTGGTGTCGTTAGAACTATTTTAGGGGGGCTGAATTTGAGTTTTATTAGTTTAAAAAAAAAAAAGAACATGACACAAAGTTGCTGAGATATTCACTATGAACCTGCCAGAATATTTAGATCAATAATCCTATAACCTGTCATCATTAACCTAAATACGATCATAAATCTGTCAGTTTCACCTCCATGCATACGTACAGTACAGGCCAAAAGTTTGGACACACTTTCTCATTCGTATATTTTCTTTATTTTCATGACTATTTACATTGTAAAATCTCACTGAATGTAATAAAACTTTAAATGAACATGTGTGGAATTATTTACTTAGCAAAAAACGGTGAAATAACTAAAAACGTTTAATATTTTAGATCTTCAAAGTAGCCACTGTTGCCATTCTCTTGATGAGCTTGAACAAGAAGGAGCCACCTAAAATGGCTTTTGACTTCCCAGGTATGCCTTTTCAGGGTTAATTAGTTGAATTTATTGCTTTATCAATGGGGTTGGGACCTTCATTTTTGTTGCATTGAATGAGGTGTGTCCAAACTTTTGGCCTGTACTGTATGTATGTATAATGTTTGAATATGTTTGTATGCATGTGTGTGTGTGTAAGGCAAATTAGCCTGACCCAGATATTAAATTCAAGTAATTAGTACCCTTTTTAAGGGTTTGAAATTACAGCCATTTTTGTTATATATGTGCCCAAAATGTAATCTATGAGATTAACAAATATTTGGGAACAAACAATTACTGCGTTGTGAGCGAAAGTCATGGCATTAGCTTCTATGGTTAAATATATGTGTGAATATATACAGTGTATCACAAAAGTGAGTACACCCCTCGCATTTCTGCAGATATTTAAGTATATCTTTTCATGGGTCTTTTCGGTACACAAAAAAGCCCACCTGTCTCATCAGACCACAGGACATTGTTCCAGTAATCCATGTGCTTTGTTGACATCAGCAAACTGTTTGCGGGCTTTCTTGTGTACCGTCTTCAGAAGAGGCTTCCTCCTGGGTTGATAGCCATGCACACCAATTTGATGTAGAGTGTAGCGTATGGTCTGAGCACTAACAGGCTGACCCCACCTCTTCAATCTCTGCGGCAATGCTGACCGCACTCCTGTAATGAGTCACATGACATTTTGGAGGGAAAAATAACAAGCAGTACTCTATTTGGACATTTAGAGATGTATGTAGTTTCTATGCGGTGTACTCACTTTTGTTGCCAGGGGTTTGGATATTAATGGCTATATTTTGAGTTATTTTGAGGGGAAAATAAATCAACTCTATTGTATTAGCTGCACACAGACTACTTTTCATTGAGTCAAAGTGTGATTTTGTCAGTGTTGTCCCATGAAAAGATATACTTAAATATCTGCAGAAATGCGAGGGGTGTACTCACTTTTGTGATACTGTATTTATATATATATATATATATATATATATATATATAATATAAACTAGGGTTGTCAAAATTATCGCGTTAACGGGCGGTAATTATTTTTTAAAATTAATCACGTTAAAATATTTGACACAATTAATGCACATTCCCCGCTCAGACAGATTCAAATGTCTGTACAGTGAACTGCCCACTTGTTAATTGTGTTTTATGGAGTTTTGCTGCCCTCTGCTGGCGCTTGGGTGCGACTGATTTTATAGGCTTCAGCACCCATGAGCATTGTGTAAGTAATTATTGACATCAACAATGGCGGGCTACTAGTTTATTTTTTGATTGAACATTTTACAAGTTTTATTAAAACGAAAACATTAAGAGGGGTTTTAATTTCTATAACTTGTACTAACATTTATCTTTTAAGAACTACAAGTCTTTCTGTCCATGAATCGCTTTAACAGAATGTTAATAATGTTAATGCCATCTTGTTGAGTTATTGTTATAATTAAGAAATACAGTACTTATGTACCTTATGTTGAATGTATATATCCATCTTGTCTTATCTTTCCATTCCAACAATAATTTACAGAAAAATATGGCATATTTTATAGATGGTTTGAATTGCGATTAATTGCGATTAATTACGATTAATTTTTAAGCTGTAATTAACTCGATTAAAAATTTTAATCATTTGACACCCCTAATATATATATACATATGTATACATATATATGTATATACATATACATATATTTACTGTATATATATATACACACAATCTTCCAAATTATCAGTCTTTGTTAGCTATTTGTGAAGTTTTGTGCTTGTACGCTACGTTAAGTTACATCCATGCTGTAACTCCGGGTAAGACCCCCCTGTTCTTAAAACCGAGTGACGCCCCTGGATGACTACTTTTATGGAATATTATTTTGAAGTATGCTACTCGAGTAACATTTTTGGCTACTTAACTCTACCCACCTCTGCTTAATCTGCGTCTCCAATGTTTTTATTTATTTTCTTACCCTGGCCTAAACCTTTGCTATTCTGCACATCTAGATAAGATAAGTAACTCACTCAAAACGAATTCTGCGTCCTGGAAAAGTGGCGACGCCATCCGAGGTGATGAGGTGATCAGATGCATGCAATCCGATGGCGAGATCAATGGCTACGATTTCATGGGATACATAGGATTTAACATAGGAAATTTGTTCGATGAGAGACACATTCACACATTTTGGGGAAAAAACAAAAACATGACAGTCGAGATGGATGACGACGTGTCGCTCGCCCGCGTCGCCTACAAGATTTGGACTAAATGGTAGGTGAAAACAAATCGCATGTTAATTGAAGGCAGGGCAAGGCAAATTTGTTCATATGGCACACTTCAATATAAAAGTCGCAAGATGGTTACAAACCACAACGATCAAACCCGGAAGTAAAGACGCAAACAGATAAAAAGCACGTCATGTATTGCGTGTTTGAACAGTAAGGGCAGTTAGGAATACGCTGAAGTAAAACAATAGCGTTTGGCGACCGATGTATACTTGTCAAAGTACGTGATGACAGAGACACCAACGGCTGCTGGAGACGAGTGCGGAGGCAGCTATCGCTTCTCCCAACCACGCACCTTAACACTTGTACATCCTATGTCGGGTAAGATGAACATATCGAGATGTGGTGTGGGGATCAAGGTGTTGGGACGGGGGGAGGGGACATAGGTTAGTTGCTAATATCTAGCTGCTAAGCTAATAATAATGGTAGCTAGTGTTCCACAAACGACTTCGGGGGGTGTCATTGGCACAGCTAACGGCTGTCACGATAGCAGAGTCCATTTCGACGACCCCAAACCATTGAGCTGATGTCCTCTTGACAAAATTCTTCCAGGCAATCCTCGTCGCGGTATCAATTGGAAATTCGTGCAGATTCCGACGATTTATCACGGCCGTAAACTACGCACGATTATACCAATATTACGCCTCTGATCTGGAAGCGTATTGTGAAGCATTGACAACATTTTGTCAAAAAACACTGTACAGATTAAGATTAGTCATTGGAATGTACAAATTTGACCAGAGTTTCTGTGTGTTTTTCCACTATAGTGAACAAGAACTGCGATTTATCTGATGTGGCCCTAGCTGGTCTTGCCAGCAAAGAGAACTTCAGCGATGTTAACCTGCGCAGTGTAAACATCTCTGAGCAGATGTCCAACAACAGTGCCGTGCCGTACAAGAAACTGATGCTCTTGCAGATTAAAGGTCAGTCTCATATCACTCATTGCTCTTTGCGCTCTTTGACACATGCATGCACACAAGGGCGTAGGTTTGAATAGGGACGGTAGGGACATAACACTACCAACTTTTTAGGGTGCTCAAATTGTCCCCACCAATTTTTAAGCAACTTTATTTGCATTTTATAATGACTTCAGTCGTATAGGTCATTTAGATTGTCTTCCCCTATGCTAAAAGGATAGAACTGACCATTATTATGTGAATTATTTTCAGGAATATTGAACTTTTTGGGGTTTTTTTCGGCCAGAAGCACGAGCAGCCACTGCAAGTAATATAAAAAGATGTTAATGTAGTGGAGGTGGGGAACATACCACAAATTTTGCTACTGAAAATCCAATGTGCATCAGAGGTAGCATACCATTAAACTGTGAATTTTTAACCCCATAACATTAATTAAACTGTGAGGAATGTAGAGAATCGTGGTTTTCTCCCTTCTTCCCTATCGTCATTTTTATTTTATTTATGTGGTCTTAAAGCAGCCCAAAGGAGCTTTCATTCTTTGTTGAGTTTGGCTGTGCTTGTGGAAAAAAGCAGTGGTGTTTTACCTGAAGGAAGGCTCTATTTTTATTTTGTTATTCCCTGACTAAGAAGTTTTTTGTTTTTTTTTTTTTTTTCAATTATACCGGTTTAATTTCTGTATTTAGACAATGTTGAGTGGTCCTAAGACAAATGTTTTTTTTTTTTTTTTTTTGGTGCATTCCTGGATAGTTGATAGGTTGTTAACAAATTTGTATTTATTGTGTATGTTCATAAAATGAAAGTTTTGTGCAACCATTGCAATTTAAATTTGCGAATGAAATCCAGAAATTGATTTTGGAAATTTTCAAAATGTTTCTTTTGTAGCTTTTGAAAACAGTTGGAATCGAACAATGTATCACTTGCACCAATACACAGGAAAGTTAGTATAAGTCAAAACAGATTTATTTTGCATTGATCATTTAGGCTCTCAATTAGGTTCATATTTGTGAGAAATGTAGCCCAATATGTTTGGTCTTATTGATGTCCCATCCCCAGCAAAAAGTGTAATGTTGTGCTGTTATATCGTCCCTACCAATGTTGAGACCAAACCTACGCCCTTGCATGCACACCGTTGTTATTGGGGATCTCTTGGAATAAATCCCCTTCCCACCAATTTTTGGGATTGTCCTGTCTGGACGTGCTCAATTTGTTTTAATAGAATACAGGTAGTACCCGGGTTATGAACAAGTTCTGTTCCTATGCTGGGATCGTAACTCGAATTTCTACGAATTAATAATAATAATAATAATAATATATTTTATTTATAACGCACTTTACATTTGAAAAACAAATCTCAAAGTGCACAATTAACTCTTTAAGTACCCCTAAATACCAAAATAACTATCCCAAAACATGTGTTATACGTCATATTAATGAAATAAATTAAAAAATTTGATATATATTACTTCCTGCCGGTAAAACCGATCATGCCATAGTTCTTCTGAGAACTAACATTTATTAATTTGTCACTGTCAAACTATGACCACACAATTAGAATATAGAACACAATAATGAATAGAGGTGGGAAATTTGGGCCACCTAGGGATTTGATTACGATTCAGAGGCTACGATTCGATTATAAATCTATTATTGATGCCCCCACCCCAGCTATTTGCTGCTTTTAATGTTTAGTACGTTAATTACAAAAAAGTTAACAGTTAATAACAGTAAATAAAATACTCAAGTCCCCATTCTGTATCAGCAGCTTTAAACTACATTCAAATAATTTAATGTGTGTTGTGAATCAACCGTTAAAGTTGTTAAAATTGCACCCATTATTCCATAATTTCCCTTCTGTGTCCTTTCAACATGTGAAATTTTTTAAACTGTTTCATCATTTAAAGATAGATTCAATTCAAGATTTTGCCCATTTAGGAGGATTTTTGATAAAAAGTTAATTAGTTTCACTCCGAAGGTTCGCTACAACAGCCTTCCAGAGAAGTCTACTGCTTTAAGATGGCGGCTGTTTACTAACGCTGGCGAGTCTTTCATGTTGCATTTAGTTTTCCATACATGTGATATTTACCGTAGCATTATGTGAGCGTAGTTTGTAGCAGCTGTTGGCCGCAGTCAGGTATTGTTTTTTTTTTTATCTATAGGCATGAGTTGAGCATGATTTTCCCTCTCGGTCCGTTCATTCGCACCTGTTGGTGCTCGGGCCCTAGTGACAAAATAATGCTGAGAGGAGGCGGACGAGACAATGTTACGCTACTTTAAAAAAAAAAAAAAAAACGACTGGAGAAAAAACAGTGGACGAGCCACGTGTCGTAAAGTCGAAATCACGTTAAGTCGGGAACGTCGTAAACCAGGGACTGCTTGTAAATGTAAAGACATAATAATAGCAGTACACATAAATATTGAGATTAAAGTTGTGTCCTGCCAAAGAATCATAAGAGTCTTAATTTATTTGTCTTCAGAAAGTATAAAGATATAAAACATTTAATGGAGCCTCCTAGTGAAAGTTGATATTAAGCAGTAATTCTCAAATATTGAGGCACGCCCCCCCTCGGGTCGCAGAGCGATTGCACATCCAGTGGGTCGCAGTGGCGCTCTTTTTCAGAGTGTGCTCAGTATTTTTTAACCAAACAAGAGCACAAAGTATAGAGCACTGGAGATATGAAGAGCTAAGACGAGGATATATGACGAAGTGTATGTAGCGTTTGACTTTTAATACAATGGGAGACGAGGACAGACCATTCTGTTTAATGTGTCTAATAATATTTGCAGCAGACAGCAGAAAGCCAAACCAATTAAGATGTCACTTAAAGACATTAGACCCCAATCACATTGATAAGTCGCTTGATTTTTTTTTTCTGCGAAAACATGCCAAATATTGCCAACAATTGTCTCGCTTTGTCAGTAAACCAGCGAGCACTGTTAGCATCATATAAGGTGGCATACCAAGTTGCTCACTGCAAAATAACCCCACACCATAGCAAAGGAGCTGATACTGCCTGCAGCAAAAATAAAAACTGTCCAATTACACAAATTTTTTTTTTCTCGGTCAGATTTTTTTCACCTATTGTTCTGAGTTAATGTAGCTAATTAATTTGAATTTAATATTAGTTATTGATTTAATTGAATTTTACTTTTCAGTATCAAATGGTCAAAAAATGTACCGTGAGTGTATTTTTACAGTTTTTATGTGACTTTTTTTTTTTTTTTACAATTTAGGCAAACTGATTCGCATTACGGTTTTTCTTTTACAAACAAAACAATGTTAATAAAGTTATACATTAATGTAAGTTGATCTGTATTACTTTTTCTCTTTAATATTAAAAAGGACACATGCAGAAGTATACTTATAATAAGAATTTTGTAGACAAATGTTACTATTTACTAGAGGCGTTCGAAATTTCCGATTCTTGGATGATTCGCGATTCATCCGCGGAAAATTCGAGAACGATTCACAAACAGCCAAATTCTGATTATTGAATTATACCAGGTAAAGCGGAAGTAAAACACAGTCAGCGCGGTCTTTGGGACGCAATGAGGAACGGACCGAGAGTAAATAACTCATGCCACACGATAAAAAAAACAATCATACCTGACTGCGGCCGTCAGCCGCTACAAACAACGCCCAGTTGGTAGTTGGTGCAAACATACGGCTACAGTAGATATCATTTATATGTAGAACTAGATGCAAAATGACAGTCGACGGGGGTGTTAGAAAATGTACAACATTTTGTATGAACAGAGATGCGTAATGAGATACTTGCCGGCGTTAGTAAACAGCCGCCATCTTAAAGCAGTAGATTTCTCGAGAAGGCTTTGTTGCAGCGAACCTAATTAACTTTTTATCTAAAATACTCCTAAATCGGCAAAATCTTGTCTTGAATCCATCTTTAAATGATGAAACAGTTTTAAAACCTTGACACTTCAAAACTAGACAGAAGGGAAATTATGGAATAACTGGAGCAATTTTAACAACTGTAATGGTTGATTCACAACATTAAATTAATTGAATGTGGTTTAAAGCTGCTGATACAGAATGGGGACTGGAGTATTTTATTTACTGTTATTAACTGTTAACTTGATACTGAATTAGTAGTTTGGTTTAGCCCAGTACTTCTCAAATAGTGGGGCGCGCCCCCCTGGGGGGGCGCAGAGCGATGCCAGGGGGGGGCGCATGTGACCTCGGGGAACATGCTTTTTTTTTTTTTTTTTGCCGAACCGGAATAAAGTGTACTTGCACATCCACTCAGTGGGTGGCAGTGGCACTCTCATTTTCAGAGTGCGCGCAGTATTTTTGAACTAAGGAAGACCACTCAGCACACACAGAAAACAGATATGAAGAGCAGTGCTCCGCCGCCGTTTTCGAAAGCCGTTTTCCGACCGAACTCACTCACGCAGCGACCCACTGTCTTGTCCGGTTCTCACGTCGCCGCCCGAGAAGTGCTATTTTCGGCTCGGGATCGTCACGACGACCGCCCTCACCTACGGTTCTACCTCGGCCGCCAAGAATGCGCTTTTTTCGAGCCGTTTGCCTTTTAGTTTTGACTTTTAATACAGTGGGTGATGAGGAAAGACCTCTGTTTACTGTGTCTAAAAAAATTATAGCGGACAGCCAGAAGCCAAATGAATTAAGACGCCACTTAAAGACATTAGACCCCAATCTCATTGATAAGCCGCTTTATTGTTTTTCAGCGAAAACGTGCCGAATATTGCCAACAATTGTCCTGCTTTGTCAGTGTTATATCAGTAAACCAGTGAGCATTGTTAGCATGCTCATTCTTTTATTCAGTTTTGTTTTTTCGGTCAAATTTTTTGGCATATTGTCCTCATGAGTGAATGTTTCTAATCAATTTGAATTATTATTTACTGATTTTATTACATTTTATTTTTCTGTATCAAATGGTCAAAAATGTAGCTTGAGTGTATTTTTTTACAGTTTGGATGTGACTTTTTTTTTTTTAAATTCAGGCAAATTGATGCGTGTCAAGTCTTCTCTGTTACAAACAAAACAATGTTAATAAAGTTATACTTTATTATAAGTTTATCTATGTTACTTTTCTTCTTTATTGGAAAAAAAGGACACACTGTTAGGCAGATGCATATTTATAATAGTAATTTTATAGACAAATGATACTATTTACAGTGGCGGCAGAGAGTTTGGGGGGGCGCGAAACATTTACGTCTTCCTTGGGGGGGCGTAACAGAAAATAATTGAGAAGCACTGGTTTAGCCTGAGAGGATTTTTGTACAATTTTGGAACAAATGTACAAAAAAAAAAAAAAGAAAAAAAAAATAGGGGCGTGCATCAATAATCGTTTAATAATCGAATCGGAGCCTCTGAATCGTAATTGTAATCGAATCGTTAGGTGCCCAAAGATTCCCACCTCTACTATTTACATTCACTATTTACATTGGCGGCATAGAGTTTGGGTGGGGGGGTGTGAAACGTTTATGTCTTCCTGGGAGGGGGTAGTGGGGTGTAACACAAAGTAATTGAGAAGCACTGAGATAAAGCCTCCTTAAAGCAAACAAACTAGACAAGAGCCTGTCTGAAGCAGCACCAGTCATCTCTTGTGAAAGAAGGAAAAACTGATGTCAGTGATCTTGGAGGATGATGCTACAATGGAAGCCTTTGCCATAGAAATCTATAATGGGCAAGAGGCTGTCTATTTTAGTGTCTTTGGAGCTCCTCCACACGTCTGTTGGTGACAGCTGTGGCTCTAAATCATTCTCCCCAGGTCAGGTCATGTCACACCATGAGCCACTCCTCCACACTCCCCAGTGGATTATCTGCAACAAATCCACTAAACCAGGGCTGCCACTTTGTCAGGTGGTTGCACTGATGTTGAAGTTTAACATTAGCTTTTTAAAAAATCTTTTATCATGGGGCATTGTTATGGACCAGTGTGTTGTCACCAAGGCTGTGAAAAAAAATGTTGCGCAATCTTTAAATGAAATTGCATCTAAATTTGCCATTCGGTAACATTTTAGAATGCCAAGACATGCCTAATTGGGGCAATATGTCTGTATCGGTTCTCTGTAATCAAGGTCACACAGAAATCTTTAAAAGCACATTAAACAACATTTTAAGGACTTGTATTAATATATTCTAATATATGTTTGCAACACAAGGCCGCCGGCACATCCAGACCAGGCTAGTGGAGCCAAGAGCATCTTCACTGAACAGCGGTGACTGTTTCCTCCTCATTACTCCTCATCACTGCTTCATCTGGACAGGAGAGTTTGCCAACGTCATTGAGAAGAGCAAGGTCAGGTTTGTGGCTCAAAACCCAACATTTTACAAGCACTCATTGCTATCTGTAAATTATAATGGTGATATATTGTAATATTTTGGATCAAGGGCGTAGGTTTGGTCTCAACATTGGTAGGGAAGATAAACCCGCATAACCTGCATGTACACTTTTTGCGCAGGATGGGAAATTAATAAGACCAAACAGACTGGGTGAATGGGTGTCAGGAATACATTTCTCACAAATATTAACCTACTTAATTGATATGCTAAATCAGGGGTGATCATTAGGTCGATCACGATCGACCAGTCAATCGCAATGCTAGTGTGGGTAGCTCGCGGCAAAAAACCCAAAAAAAACGTACATAGTTAATTATGATTATGTTGTGTGAGCAACAACAAAAGGTTATGCAGCACCCCTCTCCCTCTAAGCAGCTTCTTGCTCACGTTTTTCTAGTTCTATAGTTTCCAGCAGACTTCACTACATTTCTCATAGTTTAATTAACGTTAACAGTAGAAAACACAAACAGAAGGACACTTCTCTCTCTCCTACTCAAGTTTGGCAGGTTAGCAAGTTCACACAGTTTAATGTTATGCTGACTCTGATGCAGGATGGACTTTCAGGCACAATATTAGTGGTGTGTTCCCCACCTCCACAACATTGGCGTCTTTTTAAATTACCTAAAGTGGCTACTGCTGGCTGAAAAAAACTTTTAATAGACAGCATTTTTTTTTTTACTTGTATTTGTGTTAAGGCTGTGTGAGTTTGAGCGTGCGTGTTTGTGTTGGGGGTGGGTCAAGTCATCAGCCAATGAAACGTGCGTTTGAGGGGGAAAAAAATGAACCGGCACATTCAGCAAATGAAAAGGGGTAAATGTAAGTTTAAACATAATGAAAATACGTTGGTAATAGAGCTGGGAATCTTTGGGCACCTAACGATTTGATTACGATTCAGAGGCTCCGATTCGATTAAAAAAACGATTATTGATGCACCCCACTCTTTTTAATGTTTTGTACATTAGTTCCAAAATTGTTCAAAAATACTCAGGCTAAACCAAACTACTGTTTCAGTATCAAGTTAACATACAGCAGTAAAAAAATATATGCAAAAATAACAGAAAAACTCTAGTCCCCATTCTATATCACCAGCTTTAAACTACATTCAATTATTTTAATGTTGTGAATCAACCGTTAAAGTTGTTAAAATTGCTCCCGTCATTCCATAATTTCCCTTTTGTCTACTTTCGACATGTGAAAGTTTTAAAACTATTTTAAAGATAGATTCAAGTCATTATTTTACCGATTTAGAAGTATTTTAGATAAAAAGTTAATTAGGTTTGCTTGGAAGGTTCGCTACAACAGCCATGCAGGGAAGTGTACTGCTTTAAGATGGCGGCCGTTTACTACGCCCGCATCTAGCTTTTTGTAGATGTGCTGCTAACGCTACGGAATCTATATTGCATCTAGTCCTATATAAATGATATCTACCGTAAAATTATGTGGATGTACTTTGTAGCAGCTTTTCGGCAGCAGTCAGGTATGTTGTTGTGTTTTTTTATCTCGTGGCATGAGTTGAGCTAGAGCCGTGAGTTGAGCATTGGCATTACCTGAGGGGCCGGTTAATGATAAGCATGATGTTTAGCTACTCTCGCTCCGTTCCTCATTGTCCTGAAGACCGCGCGGCGCGCTGAGTGTGTTGTACTTCCGCTTTACTTGCCATATTTCAATAATCGGAATTTTGATGTTTGTGAATCGTTCTCGAATCTTCCACGGCCGAATCGCGAATAATCTAAGAATCGGAAATTTTGCACACCTCTAGTTGTTAACTTAATAATGGTATGGCCAATTCTATCCTTACAACATATGGTAAGACAATCTAAAGTACCTATATAACTGAACTCATTATATCATGTATGTCATATAAGGTTGCTTAAAAGTTGGTGGGGACACTTTGAGCATCCTGTAAAGTTGGTAGCGTTATGTCCCGACCGTCCCTATGCAAACCTACGCGCTTGCTCTATATCCCAATAGGCTATCGATATGCTCCTGACAGGAATCGATGCATCTTTTTAAAAAGGTGTCACTCTTTAAATAAAGTTTACAAAAAAAAAGGGAACCAACATGTTGCTACCAAAATATTACACCAGGCATTTCAGGCATTTTCAGGTCACTTTTTGTTAATTTTAGGGCATTTACAGGTTCCTTCCTGTTGAGTTTGAGTCCCTGCCTATTCATTCCCATGTCACTTCCTGCTCAGTAAAGCAAAATTGACAGGAATGCCCCAAATCATCAGCAAGTGGCTGAAATCACCCGCCAATGACCTGAAATGCCGCCAAATTCAACTCCCTCCGCCATAGAAGTTCATTCGCTGCCTTCCCTTCCCACTTTAAATGGATTGGATGTTTACAAGTGACACACTCAATTCACAGCAGAAGGATGAAAAGAGCTGTTTTTTCTGTTTATTACTTGTACAGTAACATTTTGTAGAAGTATTTCCTGACTGATGTCGCCCTATTTTTTTATATCACCATATTGATCATCGTTATCGGCACAAAAGGTTATAGATATGCACCCACCTAGAATATATATATCCTATTAAAAAGGTGTCCCTGTTTGGAGAAAAAAAAAACCTTAGAATAGTGTCTACGTTGGCTCACTGGCTGCCATTGATGGTACACTTGAGTAAAAATTTTACTCAAGTAAGAGTAGCGTTACTTCAAAATAATATTACTCAAGTAAAAGTAAAAGTAGTCACCCAAAATATCTACTCAAGTAATGAGTAACATTTTGAGTAACTGCTTTTTTTTTTTTTTTTTAAATGTTATTTTTTGTCCTCTCAGCACAAACTTATCTATTAGGAACTGTTGTTATAATAATACTGTACAACAAACCGTTACAGAAATACAAAAAATAAATAAATAATTGAATTCTGACAAGAGAAAAAAAAAAAAAAAGACAAGAATGAAGCATTATTTGTCCAAAGACCATGAGTGCCCTCTCATGGAGAAAACAGTTCTTAGTTTGAATAGTGAATAGGTTTTTCATAGTTACTGTAATGAAATCATAGTTACTATTATGAAATTAAAAGGATCATATCTCCGTTTTTCCGTGGTCAGTCGGTGCCAAATAAAAAGTGAGAGAGGTTTAAATCCGCGCTTCCGATTCATGTTGACGGCAGTGCTCTGTCAAATAATTCATTATTTACAGTGCTTTAAAGTCTCCACGTGATTGAACAGGATGGCGTGATCATAGAACGGCATGCTTGCGTCAGATTGGTGTAATGTTGTTATGTGATTATTGTTGCGATGTCTCATTGGTGAAATTGGTAGAGCTACTCTTGGCATCCCTGGCAAGAACATATATATACATATATATATGTGTGTGTATGTGTGTAGAATAAAGAGTGTAAAGTAGTTTTTTTCTTCACAAATATACCGTATTTTTTGGACTATAAGTCACAGTTTTATTCATAGTTTGGCAGAGGGTGTGTCTTATACTCTGGAGTGACTTAAGTGTGATTATTTACGGTCGGGTCGGGCCGACTTCTCTCTCGCTAACTTTTTAAAAATAAATATATATTCATATACTGCATTTATACTAAAACGATGTATGGATGTTAAATAAAATAGTTTGGATAAAACCGAGAAGGCGCTGTGCATGCCTGCGCACGTGAACGCAGTGGCTCTCTTTTCAATCTTCCCCTCCCGACGCCCTCCGCGAGCAATCCTTTTCGATATGGAGCAAATATAGGCGTGAAAAACAAACTAAAGACGGGAATTGAAAAGCAAACAACTGTGGTAGGAGTGGGGTATGAAAAGGCTTCAAATTGATTGTTGAAGGTGCTATACGGAAACCTGTGTCGGCTTTGCTGAATGTAAACGAACGTGGCGCTTTGGTCTCATAGGAGAAATATATTTAACAAACTTTTCCAGCGTTATTTCGTTATGTAAATGCATTTATAATGATCATAAAAATATGAAGACTATTTAAAAATTGAGAAAACGTGCGTTTTTTTTCTACCAACTCGAGGAGATTAAAATAAATGTCATATCCACTATCCGCCTGTTAGAACAGACACGCAAATAGAAAAAAAAAAATGTTTATTGAATATCCATCTTGCAGTCTTGTTTAACTGGGAGAATTTGTTACAAAAAACAGGCTTTAATTTTTTATCATTATGCATATATGTACCGGCATCATCACAAACGTGATCACACAAAACGCAACCACGCATCGCATCCCCGCATGTCCTCCTTCATCCCGAGTCCTCACAAATAAAACAAAATTTTTTTTTTTTTTTTTTTGGCTCGTGCCTACAAATGAAACATAAAATTGCGGGGTTTTTTCGGGCTCGGGCAAGCAAATCAAGGTAATTGATCGGGCTCGGGCCACGTCGGGCTTTAATACCTGGTCGGCGTCATGTAATGTTAGCATACCGTACACCTATTCAGCCTGTTGTTCTCCATTGTATTTTAAGTTACCTTTCAAGATGACATGTCTGTTCTTGGCGCTGGATTCTATCGAATAAATCTCCCCCGAAAAATGCGACTTATGCTCCGATGTGACTTATATGTTTTTTTTCCCTTTTCATTACGCATTTTTTGGCTTGTGCGACTTATACTCAGGTGCGACGTACAGTCCAAAAAATACGGTACTCAAGTAAAAGTAAAAAGTACGTCTTAGTAAAACAACTTTTAGAAGTACATTTTTTCTCAAAAAGTTACATGTACTCAGTTACATTTACTTGAGTAACGCGTTACTACCCACCTCTGCCTTTTAGTAACCCCAAATCAACAGGAAGTGACCCCTAAATGCCCCAAAAGTGAAAGGAAGTGACCAATATCAATAGGAAATGACCTGAAATGCTCCAAAATGAACTCCTTGCTTGACTTTGGCTGCCACTGACGGCAATAGATGCCGTCCATTCAAACTGATTAGAGGTCTACTTGTGATACTCATTCCAATTCACAGGAGAAGGATGACAATAGCTTTCTGTTTATTAGTTGTTTTGTAGAATATCATAGAATTATTTCCTGACCCATGTATCAATAATTGTCGTGAGGTTATCGTGAGCATTGTATCACATGTATCGTTAGGTATCCAGAGGTTCCCACCCCAAAAACATATTATAGTATATCGTGTTAAAAATATATGGAATATCAATCCTACCAATGGTTTTCTATTACCTACTAATATAAGATGACATTTGCCCTCAATGATATGTAAAGAAAAACCCATCAACCTTGCTGCTTCCTGCAATGATATACTGTGTATACACACTCTGTGACATCTCCACTAACCCGTGTCTGTTGAGTGACATGTTGACTGCATGAACTGTGAGAGGGGAGAAAAAAAAAAAACAGCCAACAGTATAGTCAGTCCACGCATGAAGGCATAACATAAAACAGAAATGCAAGTGTATATGGCAAGGTAATGAAATCCAGAATCATTTAAAAACCCTGAGCATGGAGAATGAAAAACACTTGTTTTTGTCAGGTATACTATTACCAGAATTTTATTAGCGATGCCAACTGCATTATCTCTAAATGTGAAGGGTTTTTCTTGTCTGTGCTTTCAGGCTTCAGAGTTGGGCAACTTCATTCAAAGCAAAAGAGATCTGGGTTGCCGTGCCGACTATGTACAGGTCATCGAGGAAGGCGTCGATACCCACAGCCATGCCGCCAAGGAGTTTTGGAAGATCCTTGGAGGCCAGTCTAGTTACCAGTGTAAGAGTTCAAAATTCAGTGTTGTGTGCGTCTTTTGGAAAAAAAATACTTATTAGTCTTGGTCATATTTTAGTCATTTTAAAATGTGTTTATCTTAGTCTAGTTTTAGTTGACAGTTACTCAAAATGTTTTCATCCGTAAAATTCAAAAGTTTTAGTGCAAAATAAATAAAGGTTTCCAACAGTTCGAACGAACATAGACGAGCACGTATTGTAATGTCTACAAGGACAACTT
The DNA here is from genome assembly GCF_030265065.1 of Corythoichthys intestinalis. Lineage (NCBI taxonomy): Eukaryota > Metazoa > Chordata > Actinopteri > Syngnathiformes > Syngnathidae > Corythoichthys > Corythoichthys intestinalis. The sequence goes on along the minus strand of NC_080414.1, from coordinate 27,673,170 downwards.
TGTGATGATATTACACACTCGGAATGAAAAGCAGTACATTATTTCCAATTGAGCCCACCTAGGAGTCAAAAACCGTATGATTAAAAAGCTGTTTGAACGATTAAGAGAATTCCCGCCATGCTAAAGTTGATGCTAATGCTAACGCAAATGCTATGCTAAGGCGATGAGTTACATTTAGGCTAGGTTAATACCGCAGGTCTTAATGCACAATTCCGATTTTTTTGTCATGTTTTTTTTGGCATGCCCGTTCAGACTGCCTTTGTCCATTGAGCCCGTTCAAGTATCACGCATGCGCACTAATTCGCAGTCCGAGACGCGCCGAGCAACTGACCCGCATGCGCAGGAGCAGCAAAACAAATGACTCACACACACATATGGACAGTTTGTCCCGACTTCAGGCGTGTAAGCAATCTTGAAATATTGCTCATTTGGAGCAGAGAGAAAACCGAGCATTTTCAGGCTTGTCCTCAACCCATTTAGATTTTTTTATGACCATTGTCAAGCCCGCTCCTTCCCCAAGAGCAGAGTTCAAACGAGGAGCTAACGCTAATAATGCACAGCTGCACTGCTACTGTAGCGCCCTGTCTCTCTTGCTCTTTTCTGATGTAAATGCTGCTTGAATTCCGATTTGGGAGACCTAACAGTTCAGACCACCGCTACATTCTGGAAAAATGTGGCCCAGATCAGATTTAAACCACATACGAATGATTTGAAATGGTCCACTTCTCTGCGACTTGTCCCGTTCAGACCATCAAGTTAATGCTTCACTCGAGTCGGAAAAACACAAAAAATCGGATTTGTGCATTAAGACCTGTAGTATGAACCTAGCCTTAGTGTATGATGACTCACTCACATACTTTTAAATGCTAAAGCAACATTTCATATTCTTTCTTGCCAAGATAAGAAAAATCATACCATGTGTTTCCAAACAAGCATGATGGAGCGCAGCCTAGCTTGAAACACATCCTAAACACAGGTGAGGAGAGTGACGAAAAGACGCAGCACATGAATGACACAACTCAAACACTACTACCGTGCAAGCTGACGTACTCCACGTACAATACGAAAATGTCACGCATTGTAATCATAGGACAGAAACTGTCAAATTTTAGTCTCATTGTTGTCTCGTCAGACGAAGATTGGCATTCGTTTCGCTACGTTCTAGTCTCCCGAGCCACGTTTTCAGCTCGTCACGTCCTCGTCATCAAAAAAATTGTTCATCGACGAAATATTTTCATTATTGTCAGGGCCGTTCCTGACCAATTTGGTACCCTAGGCCAGGGGTTCCCAACCTATTCCACTAAGGCACACTGTGGGTGCAGGATTTCATTCTTACCAAACAAGATGACAACACTTTTTCCCCAATCTGGTGTTTTACAAGTGCAATCAGTTGATTGCAGTCAGGTGTGGCTTGTTTTAGCAGAAGCCTCATTGGTTCAACTGTCTCTGCTGGATCGGCTGGAACAAAAACCAGGACCCACAGTGTGCCTTGAGGACTGGGTTGAAAACCCCTGCCCTAGGCAACATATTTGCTGGCGCCCCCCCCCCCCCTCCCCAACCACCACTTTCACCACATATATTGAAACACTCACACTGAAAAAGCACATTATCTCTTTGTAATTTATTATATAAAAAAGACAACAACGAACAAGTGCAGAAATTAAAAGAAAAATGCTCTAAGAACTATTCAAAGCACCAATAAAAACACTAATAAAACAAATGAATAAAATAAATTACAATTGTTATTATAATATGATTAATGCCCACCCACACAAACCTATAAAAAGACACAAAGAACACTTTAAAATGTAACTTTTTTTTTTCTCCTTGACCTATAACCTTACTCACCTTGTCTTCACTGATTCAAAAGCATCTATTGCACTTTCATATGACAGTTGTTTTGGAAGGTGCACTTCTTTCCGGGACTTGGTGGGCTTGGACTTGGTTCTGATGTGGATAAGTTCGCAGTAAAAGATGGCCCAGGATGTATAGAGGTTGAAGGAAAATATTTCAGAAGAGCATCTACAAAGAGAAGAAAGTGGAATGTTACATTATATTAGTCAAATAGCTGTTAATTGTGCAACCAGCATGACATAACCATGATAGCGCTTAAATTCTTGCAGCCTACTGTACCTGTCTATTGGATCCGGCCACTATCTTTAATGGCCGTAGTTAAAAGAAAATACATTCTTGAAGCACGGCAACTACACAGGACTATCCAATAATAATGAATTAAATAATATATGATAGCAAAAAAAAAATTTTTAATTGAATATTTTTTTACATGAATGTGATCACCATTTTAATGAATTAATGACCCATTTAATAACAAATGTTTGCATTTAAATCCATGGCACTTTTAGTCCCCCATACCACAGAACTTTGAAATTATTAAATGCATATTTAATGGTGTATTTATTTAGCCTTGGCACTTTCAGGCAAGGCAAATTTATTTGAAAAGCACAATTTAACACAAGGTAAAAGTGGTTCACATTACATGAAAATAAGCAAGACAATTTTAGTCCCCAATTACACTTTGTCAAAATTTCTCTAAAATGGGAGGGGGAGTAAATTTAACGAATTAATCCACAGCGGGCTGAATACTGAAAATATTTCTAAAACAACAGCCTGGCTAATGATACAGTATAATTTAGCTTTAGCAGTAATATAAACTCTATGTAAATAACTGCTAGCTTGCAGTTGCGCTAAGTATACCTGCTTATGCTGTTGAAAAAAATCATCACAACTAACCTGTTTTTCTTCACGTTTATGCTCTCTTCTTTCTTTTCCTTCTGACCCGGAGGGCTTTTGTCTTTTCATGAAGTTGACTTGTCACTGTAACGTCGCTCAGTTGCAGAGGCTAAAAATAGCACCTCCAGGTAGCTCGCTGGTCTGCTGGGTGGGGAGTGAGACTAGGGTCTGTGGTGAAATTATCGCATCACAGGAAAAAGTGAAACGGGCAAAGGGCACACTAGAAAAATGATTTCGTTGTTATTTGAAGACTTACTACAAAAGGTTTTGTTGTTCTTATGTTTTATTGTTTTTTTAAATATTTTTTTTAATACTGCTATCATCAAATATTATTTGAATATTTTTCTTGACGGCCTTTTGGACGCTGCTGCGCCCTTAGGCGATTGACTAGCTCGCCTTGTGGGCGGCACGGGTCTGGTTATCGTCATTGTTGACGAAAACAAAAATGGTTCAAATCCATAACTGATCTTTGTTTGAATGCCAGTTTAATTAAAGCACATTTTAGCTCCTATGTGTTTTGCTTTCATACTTGTAGCGGCGGGAACACTGGATGAAGATGAGCTTTATGAGGGCGCCATTGTGGAGACCAATTGTATTTACCGTCTGATCGACGATAAGCTGGTACCGGATGATGATTTTTGGGCCAAGATACCCCGTTGTTCCTTACTCAAACCAAAAGAGGTCGGACATTAAACCGAATATGTTTCCAAGTTGCAGTTTAGATGGTTTGGGGAAAACATTGTTCTCTGCACAGGTTCTGGTTTTCGACTTTGGCAGTGAGATGTACATTTGGCATGGGAAGGAGGTAACACTGCCTCAGAGGAAGGTAGCCTTCCAGCTGGCCAAACACCTGTGGAACGGAACATTTGACTACACAAATTGTGACATCAACCCGCTCGATCCCGGAGAGTGCAACCCACTCATCCCGAAGTATGGAAACACATGTAGTACGACAACAGTGTATCAAAAAGATCTTCATGGATTAACATGGTTTATGACTACCAATGTAGGAAAGGCCAGGGCCGACCTGACTGGGCATTGTTTGGAAGACTCACTCATCACAATGAAACGACTCTGTTCAAAGAGAAGTTCGCAGACTGGTGCGACTCCAGGACAATACCCAGCCCCATTCAAACAAGCAACAATTACATCAATGATCTAAAGGTATTCATTAAAAAGTTCCACATCATAGATGTTCAAATATTTTCCTCTAATAACTAAAATTATTTTTAAAAAATAACAAAGTAATCAGTGTATTTTTAACTGCTTGATTGAAAAAAATGTGTAAATGTTATTCTACACTGAAACCCTACATTACAGTCTCTTATCTTATTTCCTAGGAGCACTCCACAGATCAGCCCCACGCGTACGACGCCACCCTAATGATGCCCCTCCACGAGGCGCCCATCTGCACTATAGTGGATGGTTTGAATGTGGGGCGGGGCTACGGATTGGTAGAAGCTGATGACTGGCGCTGCTACGAGGTCAGCACGCTCGGCGTGGAGGTGTGGCACATCCTGGAGTTCGACTACAGCCGACTGCCGCGACAAAGTATCGGGCAGTTCCATGAGGGCGATACCTATGTGGTCAAGTGGAGCTACATGGTCAGCACCGCAGGTCAGCACTGGTATATTTATTATATATATAGTACTTTTATATTTTTATATATTTCTTATCAGTTCTCCATCCAGAGTCCTCAATAAACTTACAATGTATGCAAAACTCAGCTGCACGTCTTCTCACCCGTACCCCCTATAGCCGGGGTCCTCAGTCAGCGGACCACGGTCCATGACCGGAACACGGCACACCTCTCAGCGGACCCATGGATGAACGAAAAAACGGAAAAAATAACCCCAAAGCTTTTTTCCAACATATATCATTTGTATGAATCGCCGATCTATCGCTATGCGCTACTATTCTATTGCTAAATTCAGTTTCATTTTTGGTCAAATATCTTCCATGTTCCCACTTCTGTTGTCATCTCTATGACAACGATGCACTGATTGGCTGAGAGAGCGTGCATGGATGCACTGATTGTCTGAGAGAGCCTGCATGCTGCTAGCTAGCGCTGACGGACTGCAGCAGTGTAAAACGAGCCGCACCCAGCACTTTGCAATCTGTTTGTTTACATGCTACCGGTAGAAGACCGAATCTAGCAAAATCGCATGCTCAAAGTTGACCAAGAGAAGAAAAGTGGACAACGAAAGTCGCCGTTTCAATGAGGAATGGAATGTTCTGGTGAAAATGTGAAACGCCACTATGTTAAAGAGTACAGCTCTTTTGAAGACAAGTTTCCTCCTGAATCAGAATTGAGAGTGCAAGAAATTAACAGGTTGAAGCAGTCATATCAAGAGTCGAGCAAGGTTATTGTTAAATCTATGACACAACAAATTGCAACGGAGTGCTCACTCAGAGTGTCGTGGGTGTTGGCCAAACATAAGAAGCCGTTCTCTGAACACACAAATGTATGCACGCAGCGATAAATCACATCCAGGAAAATTACCGCCCTCATTTTTATTTACCGTGCGATTAATTGACTTATTGCATATCGCGACAGGCTTAATTGTAACATCTCCTACAATGTCAACCTTCTAGTTGGGAAACGGCAAAACCCTGAGCAGCTGAAAACGGCAGGACCCGGGAAAGAGAAGTGCTGCTACTTTTTCTGGCAAGGTCGCAACTCCACCATCAGCGAGAAAGGAACGTCTGCGCTCATGACTGTTGAGTTGGATGAGGAGCGAGGAGCGCAGGTAAAGAAAAGTTTGGTCTCTTAATACTGCCGCCTTCATTTTTGCTTTGCTGCAACTTAAACTGAACGACTGCTGACTTTCCCATCTAGATTCAAGTCCTGCAGGGAAAAGAACCGCCGTGTTTCCTGCAATGCTTTAAAGGGAGGATGATCGTCCATGCAGGGAAGAGAGAAGAGGAGGAGGAAACCTTGCAAAGTAATTTCCTAGAATCAAGTTATAATTGAAAGTGACAGAGGTATTAAACTACTTTAGTAGGGGGCGGGAAATTTTGTAATGCCTGTTTGATAATAATATTGTGCATATCCACTCCACTACAAATAATTACCACAATCATTCTTCTGGGGTGCTAAATTATCTTACTAACCAGTACAGAGAGCGAACCAATACGAGGGTCTTTAGCTGGGTTTTGAGTAAATCCTTAAACTCTGTTCCACACACTAGTCTTGAAAATGCGGTTTACCCTACTGTCTTCCTCCCACCAACATCCCAGATGACTGGCGTCTGTACTGTGTACGTGGGGAAGTGGAGGTTGAGAGCCATCTCGTGGAGGTCGAGTGCCATTGCAGCAGCCTGCGCTCCAGAGTCTCCATGGTGCTGCTAAGCGTCAGGCAGTCCCTTATCTACCTCTGGCACGGCTGCAAGTCGCAACCACACACACGGGAGCTGGCGCACGCCACTGCCAGCAAGATCAAGGAGCAGTGAGTAGAACTGGAAATTTATTGGAACTTGTTTTTTCATCAATTTCTCCAATAGTTTTATTTTTTGCGCAGTTGCCCTCTGGAAGCCGGCCTCCACAGTAGCAGCAAGGTGACCATACGGGAATGCGATGAGGGTGCGGAACCTCAAAGATTTTGGAAAGCCCTCGGAAGGAGAGATAGGAAAGCATACGACTGCATGCTACAAGGTTGGTGATCATTACATTTAATATCAAAACGACGCCCAGCAAAGTTCTGTACCACTGTATATCATCACAACTCAAATTTTGGTCCACATTTTCGCACTACACTACTACAATAGACTAGATGTAGACTGTACCTGAATGTTGTAAAAAAAAAAAAAAAAAAAAAAAAAAAAAACAACCTTATTTTCCTTGGAAACCTTTCTTTTTTTGTGTGGTTTGGATTCATTTAATACCATTTTTTTCTGCAACAATTGATCATACAAAATCTAAACAGGTTCTTTCATTGAATAGGGACCAGTTAGTTCCCATTGCGACAGAAACAGTGACTTGTGTGCGAGTTCTATATCATAATTTTGGCAATTTTGACACCATTTCTTGAGCAATGGCTTAAAAACATTTATTGACTTGTTCCGCCTCTGCCCAAGATGCAACAAGTTTACCTCCATGACGTTGGCCCCCCATCAGACACTAATTTATAGAAAAAGTATGTCATTTGTTTGTGCTGATTTTTTTGTTTGTTTGTGCTACTATAGTTTTCGGATATTAACAATTGGATCTAACAACACAAAAGAAAATCTAATACAGTACAGAAAATAATTACAGTACATCTGAAACAAATGATTATAGCAATATATTTGAGAGAAAAAGCATGTTATGTTGCCTCGTTCAAATCTTAATATCTGAACATTTAAATATGTAAACTAAAGTGCAATCACATTCGTAAATGAATGGCTTCTGGTTTTTGAAATGTAAATAAACCAGTTTGTTGTGATAAAACAACAAAATTGCAATAACTGCATTAACCATCAAAGTGAGGTCTAACTGTAACTGTAGTCTTGAAACAAATCTGAATAAGGAAAAACATTGCAATAAAATAATGCAAACTGGTTAAAGTTGAGAGTAGCTGAGATCTGTCATGACAGAACATCGCTTCAATGATATGGGGCGCCATCTAGCGTCGTGAATGGATATAATGTCTAGACCCGGAATATAAGACGACTCCGACTTTTTCAGTCTTAGTTCAATGCAAAAAACACTGTCTTATATTCAGGCCAATATGGTACGTTCTATTTTTCATTGTTTCAGTGTCCCAAAAACATATTTATACGTCTATTGCGTTTTTTTTTTTCACAAGAGACATCTCTAGGTTCTGATGCAAGTTCGCTCCAAAACACAACGATAAAATCCATTTTAAAGCAATAAAACTGGCCACTGGAGGGCAGTAGCGCATTTGGTAAGAACTCATATCGGCCCGTGAAAGGAAATTAATGAAGAGAAATAGTCAGGAAACGGAAGTTGGAAGAAGTAAAAAGCGTGAGAAAAATGTGGAGAACAGTGTAAACACAAGGCACATGCCCCACACAAGTTCCCTTGGGGAATTCTGTTATGAGGTAGTGGTCACTACAAAAGAAAGATAAAAAAAAAAAAACTATCTTGATGAGACAGACAGGCGGTGATGAGGGAAAAATTTACCCCGTCTGTCGATACACCTGCGGCCACAACACCGTCATCTCTCAGTTCAATAGTTTAGTTATGTGTAAATAAATTGTTACTGTGCTATCAAAACTCAAAAGCTCTATTTGTCTTGTTTTTTGTGTTATTTTGTAGAGGGAAAACATTATTCAGATGTTTGGGATGTCACAAAAGCAAAAAATAGCTGTGTCAAAGTGAAAGTTTAAATGTATGCTTTTACAAAAAGCTCACTTTCTCTGTTTTTTCATAAAAAATTGGAAAATTGCTCAAACTAAGCTATTTTTTCATGCTGATCTCTAAAGAATGGAAAAAGATGTGAACTTACTTTTTTTTCCTGCTGAAAGAAGAGAGTCTAATCTTTTTTTTTGGTGGGTTCCATGTTTATATAGCAATAGAACAGAATTTTCTGTGGGCCTTGCAAAATCAGTCAAAATCCAGTAAAACGGCCGGGAACGAAGGGGGTTGCTCCGTTGAAAATGGCTGGGAGTAAATGAGTTAATAGATTTGAATTGCTTTAATCGATTAGTTGTTGCAGCCTTAGCTGACGTCAATCGCAGCACCTCCGTCGCGGCTGGGGAAGCGTACCAACTCTCTCAAGTTAGTGTCCTAGGGGTGTCCTAACAACTAGCGTAAATGTAGCACAAACGAATGCCACTCCTTCAGGTCCATTTTGCAGTAAATAGGGGCTTGATATAGTAATTTCGAGTGATGACGTGACTCGGTGTTCAGGTGGGTACAATTAATTGAAAATAATGGACTGTTGAGTTCCTGTTGAGTATGCATTATGCAACGTGGGGTAGAATGACAGAAGAAATCTTTTTCTTAACACCCTGTATTGAACACAACGCAGAGAAGATATACCATTTGGAGCCACCACTGACAGTCATGGTTGCCCAACTTCCCATCATGCATTTGGACAGAACAGTTAAGTCGCTACTGTATCACTTACTGAAAGCACAACAAAAATGATATTCCTATCTCTCAAAAAAAATGTTCACAAAAAGAAAAGCGCTCATTGCAAAGAGAACTGGCATTCCCAATCAAAATACCTATGCAAAATAATACTCAGATTTTGGTCAAAACTATTTTCAAACATTTCGTTTACAGTGCCCTCCATAATTATTGGATTTATGATAATTATGTGTTTTTTAGCTTCTAATATTTTTTTTTTTCTAAATAATATGGGACCTTAATGGAAAAAACAGAAAAATCCAACCTTCAATACAAGTGCATTTATTCAGTGGGGAAAAATCCCACATAAAGAAATAATTATTTGACATCAAATAATGTGTGTCACAATTATTAGCACCCCTGGTGTTAATACTTTGTACAACCCCCTTTTGCCAACAAAACAGCACCTAATCTTCTCCTATAATGTTTCACAAGATGGGAAAAGACAGAAAGAGGGATCTTCAGCCATTCCTCTTTGCAGAATCTCTCTAAATCATCCAGAGACCTGGGTCCTCTCCTTTGTACTCTCCTCTTCAGCTCACCCCACAGGTTTTCAATGTGGTTGAGGTCTGGGGACTGAGATGGCCATGGGAGGAGCTTGATTTTGTGTTTGGTAAACCATTTCTGTGTAGATTTGGCCATATGTTTAGGGTCATTGTCTTGCTGAAAGACCAAGTGATGACCCATCTTCAGCTTTCGGGCAGATGGCAAAGATTTTGATTTAAAATGTCCTGGTATTTCAAAGCATTCATGATGCCATGCACCCTAACAGGCCCAGGGCCTTTGGAAGTGAAACAGCCCCACAGCATCACTGACCCACCCCCATACTTCACAGTGGGTATGAGGTGCTTTTCATCGTGCGTATCTTTCATGGCACGCAAGTCACTTAAGAGTGTTTGTTGCCAAAAAGCTCAATCTTGGTCTTATCTGACCAAAGCACACGGTCCCAGTTGAAGCCCCAATACCGCTTGGCAAACTCCAGACGTTTGCGTTTATGATTGTGAGTGAGGAAAGGTTTTCTCCGTGCATGCCTCCCAAACAGCTTGTTGGCGTGGAGACAGAATTGCGATTAATTAATTTTTAAGCTGTAATTAACTCGATTAAAAATTTTAATCGTTTGACAGCCCTAATATAAACATCTTTGATGTGAAAGACATAGGATGGATCATGTAACAAGTTGTAAATAATGAAAAGTAACGTTGATATAACTGAGTTACTAACTCAATTACATTTTGGGAGAATTACTTTGTAACTGGAAATAATTATTTTTAAAGTAAGATTAACAACAGTGGTCGCGATGGAGGTGGTGCGATTGACGTCATCACTCGAAATTAATATCGCAATACCTTTAAAACGAGAGCAGCATAAATGTAGCATAAACAAATGGCACTAATTCAGGTCCATTTTTGCAATAAGAGAAACCATAGACTTCGTTATATAAAATTATGTTGTGTATGGTGAAACACAAACGGAAATTTTACAGCACAAACGATTGACACCATTTTTAGCCATTTTCAATCAAAATGTAGGAGTTGGTTGACCTCAGATTGACCTATAAAAGAATTATTAATATCTCAAAAATGATAGCACGAACAAATTACAGAATTTTTCTATATATTTGCGTCTGATGGGGGGGCAACTTCACAGCAGTAACAAGTTTGACAACTTTACGATATGGAATCTCCACATAAAACCAGAATGACAGATTCAGATGAATTATAATATGGTTTATATTTCTGAATCTGACCCTCAGATCCAGGCAGGTTCAACTTCACACCACGTCTATACCAGCTTAGCAGTACTTCGGGGGATTTTTTAGCCGTGGAGTTTCTCTACCCAGCCAGAGACCCTCAGCAGGTCAATTCCATGCCTTTCTTGCAGGAGGACCTTTATTCTGCCTCCCAGCCAGGTACTTGTTTATCATCATTTTCCAGCAAGACACCGGTATTGTAAAATGAAGAAAATGTGTTAATTTTCTATGGCTTTTCTCTTCCTTCAGCATTGTTCCTGGTGGATAACCACCACGAAGTGTATTTGTGGCAGGGTTGGTGGCCTCAGGACAGCGAAAGCACCGGCTCCGCCCGAATCCGCTGGGATTCGGACAGGAAGTGTGCAATGGAGACGGTGCTGCAGTACTGTCAAGGTATTACTTTTCTACATCTGTGCACAAAGGCTGTCAAGCATACTTCAACAAGAAAAAAAAAACAATGACCAAATCCCAACATGTCAAAATCTTAACTTTTCAGAAAAGAATCCGAAAAAGGCTCCGAAGGCGTATCTGATCCACGCCGGCCTAGAGCCGCTCACCTTTACCAACATGTTCCCCAGCTGGGAGCACCGGGAGGACATCGCTGAGATCACTGAGCGGGTGTGTGGATGAAATGACATTATCTCATCATCGTGCCGCTATCTGATACGAGCCGGCGCAACGCTCGTACGCTCGAACACATGCGCATGCAATCCTTTATTGTACACAACAGATCCAAAGTGCAGGTCAACCCATGTGGAAACCATTATCACTATTGATTTTCCTAATTCAATTTATTAGCCACCATTCAACTCTTCTGGTGCTTTTAGCTTTTGGCATTAAAATATATAAGTGTGTGTGTATTGTCAGGAGGCCGAGGTGTGTAACCAGATCATCCTGGTGGAAGATGTGTTAGCCAGACTATGTCAGACCACATACCCGCTGGAAGATCTCCTGGCCCGGCCGCTGCCCGAGGGCGTTGACCCCCTCCGCCTGGAAGTCTACCTCTCAGATGAGGACTTTCAGGTAAAAAGCTGCACCTTCCATAAAATAAGACTGCTTTACTCTGACACTATAAAATAAGTGAAAATCTGCAAATACCGTATTTAATTACTAGTCGCACTTTTTTATATAATTTTGCTAGGCCTGCGACTTATATTCAGTGGCGCCTTGTATGGTTTTTTTTATTCTTTTCCCTAACTCATCGCCATGAGGAGAGCACTTTAGACGTGCTTTCAACTTCGAGTTGTTCAAAAGTGGTACTGTAGATGAACACTTTTATGGATTTGGAGTGAGACCGAGAGTTTGGTAAACAAGTTGTGTTGTTTAGGATGTACAGTGCTACCTCTATATACGAATTTAATACGTTCCAGGACGTGGTTTTTAAGTCGAAAGGGTTCTATGTTGAGCGTGATTTTTCCATAAGAATACATTATAATTCGATTAATTTGTCCCACACCCCAAAAGCCTATGCTAAATCCTTCATAAATACTGCAAGTACAATTGCAAATAGCAATTACACATAGCAAAACAAATAAATTATAAATACAAATAATAATAATATTATAATGTAACGAATCTGGTTCTAATGTGTCGGTTGTGTTTTGCATGCTGTTCCTGAACGCACTGTGTGACTCGCGACAGAGCGAGAGAGGTGCGGAAGAGTTTTTACTTTTCACGTTGTTGTTGGCGGCGTCAGCTACGGCGGACAGTAGCTGTTTTGCACAAGCTCTGACATGGATAATTAAAGGGAACCTTGTAGGCTCTAATAAGCCACAATTGTTCTCTTTTACTAAAATATGTTATAAAAAACATAAAATATTGCCATTGATTAAAAAAATCTATAATATCTAGTACAAGTTTTGACCTACAGAGGATCCCATGTTTTATGTGCGCAATGGACGGAGTGGTAACTAGAGGTGTGCGAAATTTCCGATTCTTAGATTATTCGCGATTCGGCCATGTAAGATTCGAGAATGATTCACAAACATCCAAATCCCGATTATTGAAGTATGTCAAGTAAAGCGGAACTAAAACACAGCGCGGTCTTTGGGACGTAATGAGGAATGGACCTCATTGCGTCTCGAGAGTAAACATCATGCTTGTCATTACTCGGGTAATGACAATGCTCAACTCACGGCTCTGGCTCAACTCATGCCGCTAGAAAAAAAACAGTAATACCTGACTGCTGCCGACAGCCGCTACGAACTACGTCCACATCATGCTAGGGTAGGTAATAGATATCATGTGTATAGAACTAGATGCAAAATGACAGACTCAACGGTGTTAGCAACACATGTATTGAAAACTAGATGCGAAATGACTGACTTGCCGGCGTTAGTAAACAGCCGCCATCTGAAAGCAGGCGACTTGTCTAGAAGGCTCTGTTGTAGCGAACCTAATTAACTTTTTAAATCTTGACTTGAATCTATCTTTAAAACAGTTTTAACTTTCACAAGTCTAAAGTAGACAGAAGGGAAATTATGGAATAACGGGAGCAACTTTAACGGTTGATTCACAACATTAAATTAATTGAATGTAGTTTAAAGCTGCTGATACAGAATGGGGACTTAAGTATTTTATTTCCTGTTTGAACTGTTAACTTGATACTGAAATAGTCATTTATTTAAGCCTGAGAGGCTTTTTGTACAATTTTTGTAACTAATGTACGAAACATTGAAAGCAGCTAATAGCTTGGGGGGTTGTGGGTGTCATCAATAATCGATTTTTAATCGAATTGTTGCCTCTGACTCGTAATCGAATCGTTAGTTGCCCAAAGATTCTCACCTCTAGTGATAATGTAGTTTGTCACTGTCACTAAAAAAGCACTACTGGGTTACTGCAATTCCTTCTACGCGGCGAGATGTCCATCACATGCGGACATCGGTTAAAAGTGGCGAGTACTTACTATTTGTGTTTTTATTGAGTCTTTTATAACCTTTTCAACAATACTTCAAAATACTTTTTGCATGTTTCCCTCGCATACTTTTAAGCATTGTGTTTTCTTGTGGTAGCTTTACAGTAGATTGTTGATCACATTAGTCACGTAACAAATTTAAACCACTCTTATTTGATATTATTACATTTAAGTATTTTCGTAAGGCATGTTTATGATGTTTTGTCTGTATTAGGGCTGCAGCTATCGATTATTTTAGTAATCGATTAATCGATGAACTACTTAGTTCGAATAATCGAGGAATCTGATAAGGAACATAAACAATTAAAATACATGAACTGAGCCTCAAACGGTATAAAATAAAATAAATGAGGCTCTAAGTACAACAAAAGTACAATCGGCTAACTTACATAGCAAAAGTCCGCTAGCTTAAATGCTAACATTTTTTTACAATGCTCTTAACAAATGGTTCAAACACATATTCCCACAAAAAACAGCTAAATATACATATGAACTAAATTACGTTTGCTCAAAAAAAACATTAGCTCAAACAAAAACTTGGCTTATGTTGGTCTTAACAGGGAGCAGCTGGATTCAGCCATGTGAAATGAGTTATGTCATATCGACTGTTGCCACTAGAGATCAGCGTATCCACCCAAATCAATATGCAAACACTTTCAAAACAAGCCATTACAACGCCACTTTAATTAAAAGAAAACTCGAAGCAGCAAAATTTAATTTGAATCTTTTTTTTAAAAAGCGAATTACTTGAGTTAATCGATTATAATCGATCGTTGCAGCCCTAGTCTGTATGCATCTAAACAAAACAAGCTGAAAGCGCACGGTGGTACTTTTGAGTGTCAAATTCGCCTCTTGTAGGATGTTTCGCCAGTGTAACACATTTTGGCATAACACCGGTTTTGTCATACTCTCTCGTCGCATCCCGTCTTTCCTGTTTATTTTTCTTTTGCTGCTCGTTTTGTGAAATATCGACAGTGCTGTCATGCTCATTAATGTTACTCTCGGGTTCAAATTGAAAGGGCTGAACAAACAACATGTTAATGTCGCTAGAGTCCTACTCTGGAAGCCCGGCAGCGTAACCATGTGACGTCACCGCTCGGCGACGTCAACAACAATCGCGGCCTACTCGTTAAACTGATTAATTGTATAAAAACGAAAACATCAAGAGGGGTTTCAATATCAAATTATTATAACTCATTATAACGTTTATCTTTTAGAACTACAAGTCTTTCACAAGTTGGCCACTTAGACTTCCATTCTCTGTGTCAAACAGCTGAACAGGAAAGGTTTTAAAAATAAAAAAAAATTTTAAAAAAGAACTACAAGTCTTTATATCCGTGGATCCCTTTAAAAACCTGACGACACGGGTGATTTTTTTGCCCATGTTACAATAATAATAACTGTCACCGTCACAGTATTCCGGCCGTATTGTCGAGCCACTTCACTGACCCACACACCACGCTCTTATTTTTCTATCATTTCCATCTTAATTTCACTGCTAAGAATCACCTTTTTCCTTTTTTCACTACCTGCACTATCCTTCTTGGGACCCATGTTGATTTCTTTCACAAGAAAAAACGCTGTGCAGCTGTCTTGTGGGAAAACAATGAAATTGCGACGCTGTCATAAATCATCCTATTTCGAGCATGTCTAAATCGTATGTCGAGGTACCACTGTATTATATATACAGTCCCTGACAAAAGTCTTGTCGCTTATCCATTTTGTAGAAACAATTGCTAATAACCTGACTTTTAATTATTCAGTTGGTTTCAGAAATGGCTCATATGAAAGCTAAGACCCGTCCAAATGATGTTGAAAGTACAAAAATGTATTTGTTTCACCAAAAAAGATTTATCATTTAATGAAGACATAAAGGTCAAATTTTGACATGACAAATGTTTTGTCACCTACAGAAAGTAGTGTGAAAATTGAACAAAAAATATACTTCAAATACAAAAATATGTTACATAACACATAAGCGAATGAAGTAGTGGTTCTGTGAGATCCAAATTTAATATTTTGTTTGACTTCCATGGGCTTGAAGGACTGCATCCATGCCGTTCGGCAAGGATTCATACAATTTATTAATGAAGTCATCAGGAACCTCAAAGAAAGCAGTCTTGCACGCCTCCCAGAGTTCATCAACATTCTTAAGTTTCGTCTTCCATGCTTCCTCTTTCATCCTGTTCATGTCTGGTGACTGGGTGGGCCAGTCCTGGAGGATCTTGATCTTCTTTGCCTTGAGGAACTTTGAGGTAGAGGTTAAAGTATGCAATGGAGCACCATCCTGCTGCATAATTTGTCCATTTTTATGGTTAGGTAAGTAAGAGGCAACTAAGATTTGTTGATATTTAGACTATTTATGTTGCCTTCCACCCAGTAGATCTCTCAGGGTGCAGACAATAAAAAAAAGGTGTGTCATTTGCCAAGGCCCACAGCCTGGATGCTGGAAAAGTGGCAAAAGGTGGATTTTTCAGATGAATCTTCCATTAAATTACACCACAGTCGCCGCAAATATTGCAGGAGACCTACTGGAGCCCACATGGATCCGAGATTCACTCAGAAAACAGTGAAGTTTGGTGATGGGAAAATCATGGTCTGGGGTTACATCCAGTATGGGGGTGTGCGAGAGATCTGCAGGGTGGAAGGCAAAATGAATAGTCTGAAATATCAACAAATCTTAGCTGCCTCTTACATTCCTAACCATAAAAAGGGACAAATTCTGCAGCAAGATGGTGCTCCATCGCATCCTTCAATCTCTACCTCAAAGTTCCTCAAGGCAAAGAAGATCAAGATCCTCCAGGACTGGCCAGCCCAGTCACCAGACATGAACATCATTGAGCATGTCTGGGGAAGGATGAAAGAGAAAGCATGGGAGACGAAACCCAAGAATGTCGATGAACTCTGGGAGGCATGCAAGACTGCTTTCTTTGATGTTCCTGATGACTTCATCAATAAATTGTACGAATCCTTGCCGAAGCCCATGGAAGTCATACAAAATATTAAATTTGGATCTCACAGCACCACTGCTTAATTCGCTTATGTTATGTAACATATTTGAAGTACATTTTTTGTTCAATTTTCACACTACTTTCCGTAAGCGAGAAAACTTTTGTCTTGCCAAAATTTGACCTCTTCACTAAATGAAAAATCTTTTTTCAGTGAAACAAATATATTTTTGTACTTCAACATCGTTTGGGAGGGTCTTAGCTTTCATATGAGCCATTTGTGAAACCAATTGAATAATTAAAAGTCAAGTTATTAGCAATTCTTTCTACAAAATGGACTTTTGTCAGGGACTGTACATACTGTATATTCTATGCTCTGTTGCAAGCTTGTGAGTCTGTTTTGTTTCTGCATGACCTCACAAAATAAAATATATACTCAGAAATTATTTTACACTCGGGGTGGAAACCTGTGGGTGCCTCACGATTTGTCGACCTACTCTCAACAACTCGTAATAGACTTTTGTTTACTCATGAAGAAAATGGCATGTTCTAGCGTCAGTTATCCAATCATGTTTTTGTGGATGTTTTGTCCAAAATGTCTTCGTACGATGATGAATCATGATTTAAGGGTTCGTCCTAACGCACGATTGATTACAAATGATTCAGAATACTTGAGTGCTTGCCTCCCACTGGTTCTTTCTCAAGACAAATCCATCAAAAAGTAGAAAAACTTTTGTTTGGAGGTCTCATTTCAGCTGAGGATGAACAAATTGTCATGAGAGGTGATGGATTGCTCTTGCACTTTCTGGAATGTATGCTTTCATGAATAGTGAGGTTGTCGCGCTATTGATTTAGTTTTCCCTTACCAGTCTTCCATCTTTCTTTGTGAATTCATTTTTTATTCCATGTTGCCATCTTGCCTCCTTCACTATTTTTTTTTTTTTTTTAACATGTTATATATTCCACTCTCTAGGGTGTTGGAGCTTGCGGAAAGGTGAGTGCTCACAGATCAGCATGGATGGAGCATCGTCACCCTTTTTCATGACCTAAAATATTTTGTTTAGCATGTTAACTCACCTCCTAGCAGCTGCCGTGGACATCAAACTGACTCCGACATACACGAATGACAAAAACTCGCATGCGAGTTCTCTTGGCTTTCTGTGTTACTTCATTGCATTTTGAAGCTGATTTGTGTGTTATTGTTCCCACAGAAAGGTTTGGACATGACGAGAGAAGATTATGCCAGTTTGCCTGCGTGGAAGCAGGTGAACTTGAAGAAAACCAAAGGGCTTTTCTGAATGAAGCATTATATTACACGTTCATGTACACCGGGAAAAAGCCATCAGCGTTTTGTTTGCGGGTTTAGTGGCTCAGGAACAGCCTTTCCTGAGTCGACCTACCCGCTAATAGAGATGACGTCGGCAGATGAAGATGAGAGGTGTGCCAGCTTCTCATGTATTTGTTTGTATAATAAGACAGCATCTGGTGTTATGTGAGGGTTATGTTACAGTGTGCATGCTTGAACGTACTATTGAGGACTGACATTTGTCAGCCTCTTGTTTGACTCTTTTGTGCAAAATAATTTATATGTATATTCAAGTAGGGCAAAAACTAAGCTAACTCCAATTTTATGAGAATAGAAAACTTGTTTTTGTAATACTCCCTTGCTGTACAGATTTAACATTTTGCCACTTAGTCTAAATAATGCTTAATTGTGATGCCTTGTTCAATTAATAACTAGATTTTTTTTCTTCAAAAACTACACTGTAGTGCCTTTTGTGTACAGTTTATTTACAAATCACATGCTTTTTGAGAGAGAAAAACTTAAGTGGAATAAACCCTTTATGTGGAAATGGATCTTCTGCTATTGTTGTATATCTGTTTAATAACAGTGTCTTGTAATTTTTTTAACTGAGGAAAATAGACGATTTGAAAAGCAGTTTCTTTTTCCAATAACCACTAGATGGCAGCATTGCATCATGTAGCTCATGGGTGCTCATACTTTTTTGCTCCAAAATCTACTTTACAGGGAGACATGCTCCCGCGATCTACCTTAACTGTGTGGGGGGTCACATTTTATTTGTTTAGATTTAAATTTACATAGTTGTTAATTATGTTGTGTGAACAACATACAGTGTATCACAAAAGTGAGTACACCCCTCGCATTTCTGCTGATATTTAAGTATATCTTTTCATGGGACAACACTGACCAAATGACACTTTGACACAAAGAAAAGTAGTCTGTGTGCAGCTTATATAATAGAGTACATTTATTTTCCCCTCAAGATAACTCAAAATATAGCCATTAATATCTAAACCCCTGGCAACAAAAGTGAGTACACCGCATGGGAACGACGTACATCCCTAAATGTCCAAATTGAGTACTGCTTGTCATTTTCCCTCCAAAATGTCATGTGACTCATTACAGGAGTGCTGTCAGCATTGCTGCAGAGATTGAAAGGGGGGGGTCAGTCTGTTAGTGCTCAGACCTCACGCCGCACTCAACATCAAATTGGCGTGCGGTAAACAAGAAAGCCCACCCGTCTCATCAGACCATAGGACACGGTTCCATGTGCTTTGTTGACATGTCTTCAGTTGATGTGGAAATAATTTTACTATTGCGTGTTATTGACATCTTTTCGCCACAAGATGGCAGGATGGGACTTAATTGTCTAAAGTGCTACTTATATTTTGTTTGACTTTGATTACTTTGATTTGTGGGATTGCCTGTGAAGACAGCATGAGAGATGGATATATCCGCATGTCGGTGGAAATTAAACACGCTGAGTTTTGGCTGAAAAAAAACTTATTCTCCGCCAATTATTCCTACGAATGCAACGTTTAGGTGGTGGGGTGAAAGCCATGCACACCAATTTGATGTAGAGTGCGGCGTATGGTCTGAGCACTAACAGGCTGACTCCCCACCTCTTCAATCTCTGCAGCAATGCTGACAGCACTCCTGTAACGAGTCACATGACATCTTGGAGGGAAAATGACAAGCAGTACTCAATTTGGACATTTAGGGATGTACGTAGTTTGTATGGGGTGTACTCACTTTTATTGCCAGGGGTTTAGATATTAATGGCTAAATTTTGAGTTATTTTAAGGGGAAAATAATTATTATATAAGCCGCACACAGACTACTTTTCATTGTTTCAAAGTGTCATTTTGTCAGTGTTGTCCCATGAAAATATATACTTAAATATCTGCAGAAATGTGAGGGGTGTACTCACTTTTGTGATACTTTATGAGGTTATGTTGCTCACACAAAATTAATGGCGTGTATTTAAAAAAAAAAAAAAAGATGCCGTGAGCTACCCACGCTAGTGTTGAGGTCGACGTAATCGGTACCTCAAATGTAGCTGGTTGATTTAGCTACTGTATAAGGCATTTTTTAACCTACCACCATAGGTGGGTAGATTAGCCAAAAATTTTACTCGAGTAGCGTTACTGTAAAATAATACAGTACCCAAGTAAAAAGAGTAGTCTAAAAAATGTACTCAAGTACAAGTAAAAAAAGCATCCAGTGAAAGGAATACTCAAGTAATGAGTAACTGTGAGTAACTGCTTCTTTTTTTCTCACAACACAAACTTATCTATATGAACTGTTGTTTTAATGATACTGTGCAATAACCCATTACATAACCACATTAAACCAAAGAAATACAAAAAAAAAAAAAAAAAAAAAACGGCGAGAAAGAAAAAAAAAAGAAATGAAGCATTATTTGTCCAAAGAGCATGCATGCCCTCTAGTGGAGAAAATGGTTCCTAGTTGGAATAGTGAATGGCTCCTTCATAGTTCCTATTATGAAATTAAAAGTTGAGGGCACTATGTCAAATACTTCATTTTTTACGGTGCTTTAAAGACACAACATGATTGAGCAGGCTGGTGTGACCATACAACCCTTAGCAAAAAGTATGGAATCATCAGTCTCGAACGAGCACTCAGACATTTTATCATGTTGAACAAACTCAGATTAAAAATCTTGAAATAATAATGAATTAGTTCAAAAGTGCAACTCTTTAGCATTCAGAAACACTAAAATAAATGAATAAAAAACATTGTGGTGATGAGTAAATGTTACTTTTATAGAGCAAGTGCAGGGAAATATATATGGAATCACTCCATTCTGAGGAAAAAAATATGGAATCATGAGAAATAACAATCAAAACATCTCTAGTATTTAGTAGCACCATCTCTGGCTTTTATGACAGCTTGCAATCTCTGAAGCATGGACTTGAGTATTCTTCATCATTTTGGTGCCAACTCTTTGATTGCAGTTGCCAGATCATCCTTGCAGGTCGGAGCCTTGCTGTGGACCATTTTTATCAATTTCCACCACAGGTTTTCAATAGGGTTGAGATATGGGCTATTTGCAGGCCATGACATTGAAAGGATGAGTCATTCTTAATGCTTTAACAGTTTTAGCTGTGTGGTATGATGCAATGTCATCTTGGAAAACGACAAACATATTTTCAATTAAAGGGAAAAGAAGGCTGTCTAAAATGTCAATGTAAACTCGTGCCTTTATTGAAGATTTAACTACAGCCACCTCCCCAGTGACCTTGCCTGACATGCAGCCCCATACCATCAAGGACTGAGGGAATTTTAATGTTTTCTTCAGTCAGTCATCTTTGTAAATCTCACTGGAACAGCAGCAAACCAAAGTTCCAGCATCATCACCTTGTCAAGAGTCCAGAATCTGCATTGGACAAGGTGTCAAGAGTCAAAAATCTGCATTGGACGAAGTAATGATGCTGGAATTTTTTTTGGGGGGGGGGCGGGGGGGGTTGGGCGCTACTTCCCCACACACAGTGGGGCAAATAAGTATTTAGTCAACCACCAATTGTGCAAGTACTCCCACTTGAAAATATTAGAAAGGCCTGTAATTGTCAACATGGGTATACCTCAACCATGAGAGACAGAATTTTTTTATGGGGTTGAGATCTGGAGACTGGCTACGCCACTCCAGGACCTTGAAATTCTTCTTACAAAGCCATTCCTTTGTTGCCCTGGCTGTGTGTTTGGGATCATTGTTATGCTGAAAGACCCAGCCACATCTCATCTTCAATGCCCTTGCTGATGGAAGGAGATTTTCACTCAATCTCTTGATTCTTTCCTTTACACAGATCAGTCGTCCTGGTCCCTTTGCAGAAAAACAGCCCAAAAGCATGATGTTTCCACCCCCATGCTTCACAGTGGGTATGGTGTTCTTCGGATGCAATTCAGTATTCTTTCTCCTCCAAACATGAGAACCTGTGTTTCTACCAAAAAGTTCTATTTTGGTTTCATCTGACCATAACACATTCTCCCAGTCCTCTTCCGGATCATCCAATTGCTCTCTAGCGAAACGCAGACGGGCCTGGATGTGTACTGGCTTCAGTAGGGGGACCCAGCTCTCTGTAGGTCATTCACTAGGTCCCCCCGTGTGGTTCTGCGATGTTTTTCCTCACCGTTCTTGTTATCATTTTGACGTCACAGGGTGAGATTTTGCATGGAGCCCCAAATCGAGATTATCAGTGGTCTTGTCTTTCTTCCATTTTCTAATAATTGCTCCCAAAGTTGATTTCTTTACACCAAGTGTTTTACCTATTGCAGATTCAGTCTTCCCAGCCTGGTGCAGGTCTACAATTTTGTCTCTGGTGTCCTTCGACAGCTCTTTGGTCTTGGCCATAGTGGAGTTTGGAGTGTGACTGACTGATATTGTGGACGGGTGTCTTTTATACCGATAATGAGTTAAAACAGGTGCCATTAATACAGGTAACGAGTGGAGCCTCGTTAGACCTCGTTAAGAGAAGTTAGACCTCTTTGACAGCCAGAAATCTTGCTTGTTTGTAGGTGACCAAATACTTATTTTCCACCATGATTTGCAAATAAATTCTTTAAAAATCAAACAATGTTATTTTCTGTTTTTTTTTCCACATTGTCTCTCATGGTTGAGGTTTACCCATGTTGACAATTACAGGTCTCTCTAATATTTTCAAGTGGGAGAACTTGCACAATTGGTGCTTGATTAAATACTTATTTGCCCCACTGTATATATATATATATATATATATATCATATTTTTGAATTGGGAGAAAATACTATTAAACTTTGAATTTTAAAGCAAATACTTGAGTAATTTTTTTTCTCAGACAGTTTTACTTACCGTAATTTTCAGACAAGACCTATACCTTTACCATAGCGTACCTGACTATAAGCCACTACCCACCAATTTTGACATGAAAACAGCATTTGTTCATTGGATTGGTAAGCCACACTGGACTTGAACCGAAGCTGTCCTCACTGTATAATGGGACATTTACACCAAAAGAAATTAACCGGTAGCAATATGTTTGACAGGGGCATCATAAGGCTGTCATAAGATCAAATGAACCACCATGAAGCTTTGAACCTTTGGCTGCAAAGCTTCATCGCTTCAAGAAGCTTCATTTAGCCATCACTGCTCGCTTGGGGGAGACAGTCAACCTCTGCTGCCACCTGCTGTCAACACTGTTGTTGTCCAACATGCCTCCGAACATGCATTACAGCGCTATAGATGTAATTAACAATCAAAATCCATGTTCTGTGCTAAATATTTATTCAATTACTCTTCCAGATATTTATTATTAGTTATGGTATTTGGTAACACTTTACACTACTCAGTGGTGCCATAAGACTGTCATAAGACCATCATAATTATGACATGACACTGCCATGAGCATTAATCAGTGGCAAATTAATCCGGCAAATTAGCTCACTTTTGAATGGATGTAAAGATCCAAGCTGGACATAAATGGAGTTGGTGACATAATTCATAATGTCATGAAAGCCCATGATAGTGTCCTGTCATAATTATGACTGTCTTATGACGCCGTTGTCAAAGAAAGTGTTACCTACCTAACCCAAATAATTAAACAAATAGCCGCAATGGACTATAAGGCGCAGGATTCAAAATGAGGGGGGAAAAGTTGTGGTTTATTGTCTGAAAATTACGGTAAGTAAAAAAAAGTGAGTACTTCATCCACCACTGATATAATGTAAAAGGCAAACAAAACAAAAAAGCTGCCATTGATGGGAATACACTGGGACATCTTATAAACGTTAATGTGTGATTTTATATCAATTTCACTACATACCTGGTTTGGCAGTAAATTAAGATATCAAAATGTTAGGTGACATCACAACACTCCAAATCAGTGCAATAGTAAAACAACCAGGGGTGGAAAAAACGTCTTTCAATTAGTGTGCTGCATTGTTCTACCACACTGAGTACGTAGAACAAGCCACACATCAAGTCTGTCAAATAAAAGGACATCCCATACTTCCTCTGATTGTTGCAGCCCTGCTTCAGATTGAATTGTCTGCTTTAGTGTTCACATATCTGATGTTGTCAATGTCAGCAGTTGGCCTGCGTTGAGGAACAAGAGCAATTAGAGGGGAATGTTCGTGCAATCACAGAAGAACAATATACACAGCAGGTTTCTGTTGATGGAGCGCCCGCTCAGCTCATCCAACTGTTGCTGGAAGTATTGCTTAATATTTGCACAAGCTTCCTGACAGCTTGTCTTGAAACGGCAACAAGATAGAAAAAGAAAAAAAGGCTTACACTGTGCGCTTCACGCTGTTTTTCATCATCCTTGCTTCTCTTCCATGCTCACTTGTTGGAAGCTTCCCCCTCTACGCAAGTGAACTCGCGTGGCCTGTGAGGAGTTTGATGTGTGACACAGTGCGTATCCTCCCTCCTACTCCTCCACGCCCACTCAGGGCAGCGTGCTCCAACCTCTCCATCCCCCTCTCCATGTCTGCAAAGAGTGTGTTATCTGCAAGCCCATTTTGATTCGGATCCAAATTTCTGTTGAGCGCACTTATTGCATCCCTCGATACAATCCAATACACAGCATACAAATAACATAAATGAATCCAATGTCCCGGATTAATGTACAGTACCATACACATTCATGTGCTTTTGATGAGCTCTCCAAAACTGCTAATATCATTAAAATCCGATTGGATTTAGCAAAATGATAATTTTTTTCTGGTTCAAAATATAGAAAATTAAAAAAAATAATTAAAAAAAATCGGACAAATATGAGACAAGTTGGCCTTTCTAAAATCCATATCAATCACTTTAACACAAGGGCATACATAGGTTTGCGTAGGGACATAACACGACCAACTTTTCAGGATGCTCAAATTGTCCCCTCCAACTTTTAGGCAACCTTATTTGCATTTTAGAATGAGTTCAGATATATTGGTAATTTAGATTGTCTCCCCATATTTTGTAAGGATAGAATAGACCAGGGGTGTCCAAACTTTTTGCAAAGTGGGCCAGATTTGGTGTGGTAAAAATGTGGGGGGCCGACCTTGGCTGACGTCCTTTACGTAGAACAATATATTTAAGCAAATTTTAGCAAGCCATTCTGTGTGTCACATTTGCTTTATTTTTTTTAAATTAATAATTTCAACAATCTCGCAACTAGCTTTTATGGCGTTCTCTTTTGACTCTCGGGCTCTTGTGAAATACTGGTGCTGTGAAATTAAACTAGCTTCAAGTTGCTTCAATTTCTTGCTGCGTATCTTCCCTATAATCTTGTCGTACATGTCAGCATGTCTTGTTTTGTATTATCGCCTCACATTGAACTTTTTAAAAACAGCTACCGTCTCTTTGCAAGTGAGGCAGACCGAGTTGTTGCGTATTTTAGTGAAGAAATAGTCCAATTTCCACCTATCCTTGAAGCGTCGGCCGTCGCACTCAACTTTCTTTTTTTTTTTTTGTTGATTGTCGCCATTTTAGAAAATTGGAACGGTCACACGGGGTAATGTTGCTTAGAGTGCTGCTGCCTTTTAGTGGGTAAATGAGGAGCAGCATTTAGTGTGTAAGCTACTTCATATGCTGGTAGCAGCACTGCTGACCAAGTTATTAAGTCTGTGTGCGGGCCAGACGTAATTGATTTTATGACAGAGGCTGGGGGCCGGATGAAATTTGACCGCGGGCTGCATTTGGCCCCTGGGCCGGATTTTGGACATGTCTGGAATAGACCCTACCATTATTACAAGGGCGTAGGTTTGCATAGGGACGGTAGGGACGTAACACTACCAACTTTTCAGGATGCTGAAATTAACCCAACCTTCTTCAGCAACTTTATTTTCATTAGTTATATAGGTCATTTAGACCTATATATATAATATATATGTCATCCCTACAGTTCTAAGTATAGAACTGACCCAAACATTATTAAGTGAATTACAGTACTTTAATTATGTTCAATCTTACATTGACACCTTTTCATTTGCTGAATGTGCCAGTCCATTTTTCCCCCCTCAAACACACGTTTCATTGGCTGATGACTTCACCAACACACTCACACAAGCATTCACAGCCCGACAAAAATAAAAATGCTGCCTCCTCCGCCACCTTTGATTACGACGAATATTAGATTTTTTCCCCCCACCCGCAGTAGTCACCGTAAGTAATGTAAAAATACATCAATGTTGTGGAGGTGGGGAACACACCACTAATTTTGCTACTGAAAGTCCAACCTGCATCAGAGTTAGCATAACATTAATCTGTGTGAATTTCTAGAACTCAAGGAGGAGGCTACTTTGAGAGAAATATCCCCTCCTGTATGTTTTCTACTGTTAATTTAAATTGTCTTCCCATATGTTGTAAGGATAGACTAGACCCTACCATTATTACAAGGCGTAGGTTTGCATAGGGACGGTAGGGACATAACACTACCAACTTTTCAGGATGCTGAAATTGACCCCACCAACTTTTCAGCAACCTTATTTGCATTATATAATGGCTTCATTTAGAAAGGTAATTTAGATTGTCTTCCCATAAGTTCTAACGATCGCATTGACCCAACCATTATAAAGTGAATTACAGTACTTAATTTATGTTCAGACTTACATTGACCCCTTTTCACTTGCTGAATGTGCCAGTCCATTTTTTCCCCCTCAAACGCATGTTTTATTGGCTGATGACTTGAACACACACACACAAGCATTCACAGCCCAACAGAAATACAACATGCCGCCTCCTCCGCCCCCTTTGAAGACTAGGGATATTATTTATATATTTTTTGATTTTTAAAATTTTTTATATATACTATATATTTTTTAAAAATATTTTATAATGTATTTTTTTCCACCACCAGCAGCCACTGTAAGTAATGTAAAAAGACGTCAATGTTGTGGAGGTGGGGAACACACCACTAATTTTGCTACTGAAAGTCCGACCTGCATCACTTAGCATAACATTAATCTGTGTGAATTTCCCGAACTCAAGGAGGAAGCTGCTTTGAGAGAAATATCCTCCTGTATGTTTTCTACTGTTAACGTTAAATAAACTGTGAGAAATGTGGTAAACTAAGGATTACCACTTTATAGATAGTTAATAGATGATTAACACCTTTGTATTTCTTATGAATGTTAATATAATTGGTGTTCATATATTGCAATTTAAATTTGATAATAAAATCCAGACATTTATTCTGGAAGTTTTCAAAATGTTTTAGTTTAGTTTTGAAAACTAAGGTTTGAATGGAACGGTGCATCACCTGAACTAAAACAAATGAAAGTCAATACAGATTTATTTTGCATTGATCCTTTAGCCTATCAATTAATTAGCTCATATTGGTGAGAAATGTAGCCCTGACCTCCGTTCAGCCAATCTGTTTGGTCTTATAAATGTCCCGTCCCCATCAAAAAGTGTACATACAGGTTATGCTATTATATCCCTACCAGAATTGAGGCCAAACCTACGCCCTTGCATTATTAAGTGAATTATTTTCATTATGTCCAGACTTACATTTATCCCTTTTTACTTGCTGAATGTGCCGGTCCATTCCCCCCCTCCTCCTCAAACGCATGTTAGATTGGCTGACAACTTGAACCACGTCACACGCACGCATCCCGGCAGATTCATGTCGACAACATGCTGCCTCCTCCGCCCCCTTCGAAGAGGAGGGATATTAGAAGGTTTTCTTTTTTTCGGCCAGCAGCAGCCACTGTAAGTATTATAAAATGACGTCAATGTTGTCGAAGTGGGGGAAACATCACTAATTTTGCTAGTGGAAGTCCGACCTGCATCAGACTTAGCATAACATTCAACTGTGTGAACTTGCTAACCTGCAAAACTACTGTGGTCAGGGCAACATGAACATGAAATGAAATTTAAAAAAAAAAATCTGTGAAATAGAATCACACATCAGAATTTCATGTGAGTACTTTTGTTCAAGTCTTGGAGTTGTATAGTATGCCTCATATGTAGAACGGTCCTTGGACACCTCAGATTTTTTTTCATTATTTTTATCCCCAAACTGTTTTTTTACTACAATACTTTAGTTTGAGTCTAGGGGTGCTTCAGTGTCCCCCAGAAGTGGACCCATTATTGGATAGCTCCCCGTTTTTCTAATAAACTCCACTCTCACTCCAAAATGTTTCTTTAGTAGTTTTTGAAAACAAAGGTTTAAATCAAACGTTGTATCACCTGAACCAGTACATATGAAGTTACGATAAGTCAATACATATTTATTTTACATTGATCATTTGGCCTATCATTAATTAGGTTCATATTCGTGAGAAATGTAGCTTTGACCCCTATTAAATAATGTTTGGTCTTATTAATGTCCCATTCCCAGCAAAAAGTGTATATGCAAGTTATGCTGTTATATCGTCCCTACCAATGTTGAGACCAAACGTACACCCTTGCTTTCACACGTTTAAAATGCAAAACTTAGAGTGAATGTTTCTGAAGTGAGAGTCTAGATGAGCTCATCTTTTCTACTGCATGTGTTAAATTTAGAAAATTGTGGAACTCTAAAACTGTAAGACTACGTGCCACGTACATTTTCTTTTAATGAAAAAGTTTGACAAGTTCTCAAAGAGGAACTTGAAACAGTCCTATGAACTGCATTTCCACCACATTTCCGCAGAAATCAAGAAAAATAATAATGAATGAACAAAAACAATGAAAAGTGAAAATTAAAGGTAATTTGTGGCTTCTGTCATCAATTGACACACTTACTTTTCTCGTGTTTCTCTATAGCTTTGCTGAGGTTCTGGTCAGTTTCTCAAGTTGCATGCAGCAGCATGAACGAGGCCCAGATGCTGTCAGATTTACGCCGGGAAAAAGGAAAAATTATAATCAGGAATATTTATTTAAGTGTAGGGTGTCAGTTCATCCAAATTACAAAACACACATTTCATCAATTTTTCGAGTCCTCAGAATCCCTCCCTTCTGGCATCACAGTTGCATTCCTGAATCCGCTGCAGAACAAGTTCACCTCATGTTTTCCTGTTGAAATGACGCGTTTATTAGTCAGTAAGACTCTTTATTTTCTTAAGTTTTGTTCCTGGCCCTTGTTTGGTTGTTACTGTCTTGTCCTTGTGTGTGTCCACCAATTAGCTTCACTCAGCCTCTCGTGTCCACCCAGGCATACCTTATTGTCGTTTCATTTTATTCGTATATTTAGTTTCAATGTGTTTCTTGTTCATTTGTCCAAATCATGGTCTCTCCCTTCCTCCAAATAATCTAAACTTATATTTAAATGTCACTTTATCTGTGTGCGGGCGTTCGTTCGTTTCCTATGGACTCCGAAACGGCTAGGCGGATATTGACATTTTGATGTACTTTGTTTCTGGGAGTGTTCTTAGATGGGTTTGGTCTCTGTTGGCCTCCATTTAGGGCAGAAAATTAATTAAAAACTCAAAAAACTAGGATAGAAGACCCCTGATTGTGGTGGCAACAGTGGCGTCTTTTGGGCAATTGCGATTAATGTCGTAGTTGGTTTTCAAATTTTACAGTTTCATCTACAAATTTAAATGTGCTGTGGTTATACATTGTGGCTTTGAGTATTCAACAAGACATTGGATTAAAAAAAAAAAAAACGGAAAATTTTCAGGAATATTACTAAGGAATTCATTTTGGCTGGATATTCATACTGTAGTGACTGCTATTATGTGTTACGCCCGCAATGGTTCATGGGT
Organism: Corythoichthys intestinalis; assembly: GCF_030265065.1. Classification (NCBI taxonomy): domain Eukaryota; kingdom Metazoa; phylum Chordata; class Actinopteri; order Syngnathiformes; family Syngnathidae; genus Corythoichthys; species Corythoichthys intestinalis. Next base: position 27,643,753 of record NC_080414.1, on the reverse strand, counting down.
AGTCGTGGCAACCATGACTGAGAGTTGCCGTTGTTATGTTCTGGTGTTTCTTGTTTAATAAAGGCGCTGTAGGCTTGTGAGGTGCAGTGTTGTTTTTGGCCGCCCTTTTAATTTTCGTCATAATCTTAGTCTTTTGGACGATAATACTAATTAGTCTTAGTCATAGTTTAGTCAAAATGTGTTTGTGTTTGTGTAGTTTTAGTCAAGGTTTACTCAAAATGTTTCAAAAAGGTTAAATGAATAAAAATTTCCAAATACAGTGTATTTCAAATGGGCACTGACGGACTGACTGACTGACTGACTGAGTACATACAGTGGGGCAAATAAATATTTAGTCAACCATCAATTGTGCAAGTTCTCCTACTTGAAAACATTAGAGAGGCCTGTTATTGTTAACATGGGTAAACCTCAACCATGAGAGACAGAATGTGGGGAAAAAAAACAGAAAATCACATTGTTTGATTTTTAATGAATTTATTTCCAAATCAGAATAGAAAATAGGTATTTGGTCACCTACAAACAAGCAAGATGTCTGGCTGTCAAAGAGGTCTAACTTCTTCTAATGAGGTCTAACGAGGCTCCACTCGTTATCTTACCTTCAATGTTGGTATAAAAGACACCTGTCCACAATCTCAGTCAGTCACACTCCAAACTCCACTATGGCCAAGACCAAAGAGCTGTCGAAGGACACCAGAGACAAAATTGTAGACCTGTACCAGGCTGGGAAGACTGAATCTGCAATAGGTAAAACGCTTGGTGTGAAGAAGTCAACCGTGGGAGCAATTATTAAAATGGAAGACATACAAGACCACTGATAATCTCCCTCGATTTGGGGCTCCATGCAAGATCTCACCCCCGTGGCATCAAAATGATAACAAGAACGGTGAGCAAAAATCCCACGGGGGGACCTAGTGAATGACCTATAGACAGCTGGGACCACAGTAACAAAGGCTACTATCAGTAACACAATGCGCCGCCAGGGACTCAAATCCTGCACTGCCGGACGTGTCCCCCTGCTGAAGCCAGTACACGTCCAGGCCCATCTGCAGTTCGCTAGAGAGCATTTGGATGATCCAGAAGAGGACTGGGAGAATGTGTTATGGTCAGATGAAACCAAAATATAACTTTTTGGTAGAAACACGGGTTCTCGTGTTTGGAGGAGAAAGAATACTGAATTGCATCCGAAGAACACCATACCCACTGTGAAGCATGGGGGTGGAAACATAATGCTTTGGGGCTGTTTTTCTACAAAGGGACCAGGACGACTGATGTGTGTTAAGGAAAGAATGAATGGGGCCATGTACAGAGAGATTTTGAGTCAAAATCTCTTTTCATTAGCAAGGGCATTGAAGATGAGACGTGGCTGGGTCTTTCAGCATGACAATGATCCCAAACACACAGCCAGGGCAACAAAGGAGTGGCTTCGTAAAAAGCATTTCAAGGTCCTGGAGTGGCCTAGCCAGTCTCCAGATCTGAACCCCATAGAAAATCTGTGGAGGGAGTTGAAAGTCCGTGTTGCCCAACCACATCCCTAAAACATCACTGCTCTAGAGGAGATCTGCATGGAGCAATGGGCCAAAATAACAGCAAGTGTGTCAAAAGCTTGTGAAGAGTTACAGAAAACGTTTTTTCTCCGTTATTGCCAACAAAGAGTACATAACAAAGTATTGAGATGAACTTTTGGTATTGACCAAATACTTATTTTCCACTGTGACCTGCAAATATATTCTTTAAAAATCAAACTGTGTTTTTGTGTGTGTGTGATCACTTAGCACAGACCTTTAAAGGCTAAAGCAACATTGCATATTCTCTCTAGCCAAGATAAGAAAACAAAAGTTACAGTGTGTGCGAGAAGACACTGCACTGGTTTGAGGGGGACGCAGCATGTCACATGAGTGACACAACCAGCTACTGCTATGATGCAGGCTAACAACATATAAAATGTCACCCATTGTGAACATGTGACAGAAACTATTGCATATTTTCGTTTAACTCTCATCTTGTCAGATGAAAACTGGCATTCGTCTCGTTATGTTTTAGTCTCCCAAACCCCGGTTTTAGCTCGTTATCGTCTCGTCATCGCCATGAAAAAAGTGTTTGTTGACAAAATATTTTCGTTGTAGTCATCATTGACGCAAACAACACTCATGCGGTGTATAGGGGAGATTGGAGCACCCCTAGACTTAAACTAAAATATTGTAATATAAAAGTCTGAGTAGTACCAATATACATCTGAGGCATACTAGACTATCCCAAGACTCGAGCCAAAATACTCTCTTAAAATTCTGATGTGTGATTTCATTTCACAGATTTTTTTCTCTTCATCTCAGTTCATGTTCTTGTCAGTGTCCTATTGAAGTGGACCCTTTCTTGGGTAGCTCGCCGTTTTTGTTTTTAAAGGGACTTGCACTCGGAAGCCACCGAGTTGGATTACCGTGATGCACAAAATGCAAACAATGATCCAAATGAGGGACGGCTAGCTTGACTTCGTTGTTCCTTGGGGAGGCTGGCCTGACCGCAGTAGTTTTGTAGGTTAGCAAGTTCACACAGTTTAATGTTATGCTAACTCTGATGCAGGTCGGACTTTCAGTAGGATAGGGCATTTTGTCGAAATGAATTTGTCGGGCTGTGTGGGTGTGCGCGTGTGTGTGTGTGTGTGTGTGTGGGGGGGGGGGGGGTTGTCAAGTCATCAGCCAATCAAACGTGCGTTTGAGGGGGAAAAAAATGGACCGGCACGTTCAGCAAGTGAAAATGAAAAAAACTGTAAGTCCGAACATATTGAATATGATTCACTTGATTCAACAATTTTATATTATATTATAATTAGGGCTGTCAAACTATTAAAATTTTTAATCGAGTTAATCACAGCTTATAAGTTAATTAATCGTTATTAATTGCAATTCAAACCATATCTAAATCATGGCATATTTTTCTGTAAATTGTTGTTGGAATGGAAAGATAAGACAAGACGGATATATACATTCAATATACTGTACATTAAAGTACTGTATTTGTTTATTATAACAATAAATCCACAAGATGGCATTAACATTATTAACATTCTTTCTGTGAAAGGGATCCATGGGTAGAAAGACTTATAATTCTTAAAAAATAAATATGAGTTTTTATATTGTGACTAAATATTGCCATCTAGTGTATTTGTTGAGGTAAACGAAATGTTTGAATAGAGTTTGACCAAAGTCTGAGTATTATTTTGCATAGCTATTTTGATTGGGAATGCCAGTTCTCTTTGCATTGAGCGTGTTTGTTTTTGTGAACTTTTTTTTTTTTTGAGAGATAAAAATATTATTTTTGTTGTGCTTTCAGTAAATGATCCTGTAGCGACTTAACTGTTCGGCCCAAATGCATGATGGGAAGTTGAGCAACCATGACTGTCACTGGTGGCTGCAAATGGTATATCTTCTCTGCGTTGTGTTCAATACAGGGTGTTAAGAAAAGATCATCTCCTGTCATTCTTCCGCACGTCGCTCGCCACAATAGATATAATCGTTGTGGAAGAGATGCCAAAGCTTTTACCAATAAATAGCGCTGGTCGTTCCGCGCATGCATTACATGCGTTAAATATTTTAATGTGATTAATATGAAAAAAATTTATTACCGACCGTTAACGCGATAAATTTGACAGCCAGAATTATTATATAAATATTATTATTATTATTTTATAACTTAACTCATTATATAATGCAAATAAGGTTGCATAAAAGTTAGTGTGGACAATTTGAGCATCCTGGAAAGTTGGTAGTGTTATGTCCCTACCGTCCCTACGCCCTTGGTTTCAAAACAAGCAAGCCTGGAGAGGAAAGACCACCCCAGAGTTAGCGGCCGGAGGGTGCAGCACGTCACATGAGTGACACAACCAGACAGTGCTACCATGCAGGCTAACTACACATAAAAATGTTATAAATTGTGAACAAGTGACGTAAACCTTGACACATTTTTGGCTGGTTATCGTGTCGTCATTGTCATGGAAAAAATTGTTCGTTGACAAAATATTTTCATTTTCGTCAACTTTGACAAAAACAACACTGGTCTGCGATTCTCAGCAGATCAGGCAGGTGGAGATATAAATACATGGATGAGCACTAATTATCTTTTACTTAACCCTGAAAAGACAGAAGTCCTTATAATAGGCCCTAAAAGTGTGAGAGACTCTCTAACTGCCCAGATAGTCACTCTGGACAATGTAAGTGTAGCCTCCAGCACCACAGTTAAAAACTTAGGAGTTCTATTTGACCCAGACTTATCATTTAAAGCTAATATTAAACAAACCTGCAGAACAGCCTTTTTTCACCTGTGCAACATAGCCAAAATTAGAAATATTTTGTCTAAAAACGAGGCAGAAAAATTCACGAGTTTGTCGCATCTAGATTGGATTACTGTAACTCCTTACTTGCAGCTTGTCCTAAAAGTTCCCTTAAAGGTCTTTAGCTAGTCCAGAACACAGCAGCAAGACTTTTAGCAGGAACTAATAGAAGAGAGCACATCACCCCTGTGCTCCAAGCCTTTCACTGGCTTCCAGTCGAGTTTAGAATTAAATTTAAAATCCTCCTTCTTACATTTAAGACCATTAATGGTTTAGGGCCATCTTATCTCACCGATGCTCTGGTTCCATATCGCCCCAAAAGAACACTCTGCTCTCAGAATGCAGGTCTACTGGTAGTTCCAAGGGTCTCTAAAAGTACAGTAGGAGCTAGAGTCTTTAGCTACCAAGCTCCTGTCTTATGGAATCAGCTTCCAGCTAGTATTAAAGAAGCCGACACAGTATGTACATTTAAGATTAGACTAAAAACGTTCCTATTTGACAAAGCTTATGGTGAGGCTAGTTTAAATTGGACTAGACTCACAGTTCAGTCTAAGCTGCACTAGAAGCTATAATGCTGGGGGAAGTACAGCAACTGAGTCATATTCCCTGTTTCTCACTCTACCTACTAGTGGTGTCAACAATAATCGATGCGGCGATGCATCCCGATGCGGGGCATGGACGATTCGATTCGATGCGGGCAACAAGCCGAATCGATTCAGCGCATTTTAAAATATATAAGTACGTTCAAAAATCTTCCCTGCGCAATTTCGGTGATGCAATGGATTTGGTTTCCCTATTTGTATTATTATTGTCATGTTTCATTTTTTACACACTGCATAACTCTGGTCAAGTTTCCCACCAACCTCATAGAAGCCAAAATGTCTCCAGATGTCAGCTTTCAATGTCTTAGGTGCATCAAGAATCTTTCTTTTTCTCCCTCTTTCTCCGCTTCAGCCATTGTTATGTTATGTCCTATCTCTTAGAGGTTAGATCTTGTGGCCGAACCCGAACGGGTCGGGCCCAAAATGTTAAGCATTCAGGTTCGGGTCGGGTCGGGTCAGGCCGCCCCGCGCTGGACTAATAAATTATTAAAAAAAAAAAAAAAAAAGGGATAAAACCGAGAGCAGGCTCTCTGTATTGTGCATTTGCTTGTGCACTCACATATAGCAGTGGCGCCGCCCGCTTTTTCTTCTTCTCCTCCGCTGTGGCGCTTGCGATTCGTTACAAAAGACACTTTTATTTATGCACACAAAGGCAACACAAATGTGATCCTTTTGAATCCTCTCCTCTGTGTGTCTGCAAACTCGTTTTTTTTTTTTTAATATTATACTTTCCCAGCGTTATTTCATTGTGTAAATGATTTTATAATGATCACAAAAATATGTAGACTATTTAAACATTAAGAAAACTTGCGTTTTTTTTCTGCCAACTGAGAATTCGTTACGAAAGACACTTTTTTATGCACACAAAGGCAACACAAATGTGATCCTTTTGAATCCTCTCCTCTGTGTGTCTGCAAACTCGTTTTTTTTTTTTTTTTTTTATATTAAACTTTCCCAGCGTTATTTAGTTGTGGAAATGATTTTATAATGATCACAAAAATATGTAGACTATTTAAACATTAAGAAAACTTCCGGTTTTTTTCTGCCAACCGAGAATTCGTTACGAAAGACACTTTTTTTATGCACACAAAGGCAACACAAAGGTGATCCTTTTGAATCTTCTCCTCTGTGTGTCTGCAAAATCGCATGTTTTTTTTTTAAATATTAAACTTTCCCAGTGTTATTTCGTTGTGTAAATGCTTCTATAATGATCACAAAAATATGTAGACTATTTAAACATTAAGAAACATGCGTTTTTTTCTGCCATCTCGAAGAAATGAAAATAAATTGCTGCTGCGTTTTTTTTTTTCGCGTCACTCCAAGCCGGGTCGGGCTTCAATACCAGCGGGCCGTGTCGGGTCGGGCTGGATTTTTTAGGCCCCATCTAACCTCTACTATCTCTCTGCTCTCTCAATTGCAAAAAAATGATATTTCCTCTTGTTGAAACAGATTATTATGGCTACTAAAATGCTGCTGCACTTCATTTTAATTCATTATTTTTTATTGTTATGTGGTAGTTACTGATTGCATTTCTAAGTTGATTGCACATATATAGTGGGCTAGGCCTACATTTTACTTTAATTCTACATTGCAATTTAGTTGGATGTTTTGTTTGCAACTGAACTGATCCCTGGATTGGTATTGCGATAAAGATGCTGCTGCACTACAATATTTTCTTTGTCGCTTTCTTTAATATTTACTTGAATATTTTTATCGATGGGTTGTTGTGACTAAAATACAGAGACTGTTATTACTGATTTTGGAGTTCAGATTTTGCACTGTGTGAAAGGCTGCTACTGTGTGTAAAAAAAAGAGAAAGCCCTGGTCTCATTCAAAGCACCAATTATATGCTGTGATCTGTTTTTTTTTTTTTTTTTTAAATATATATCTAAAAGTATTTTCATTTGACTTCAACCAGGAGTGACACAAGAGCCAATAAAAAGTTGTTTAATGTCTGACCGCTTGTGTTGCCTCATGATTCACGAAAAATATGCGTTGCTTTAGAATTTTAATGCATCCCAGGCTTTAAGGCATCGCGATGCATTGCCGAATCAAACCGAATCGAATCGTGACCCTCTGAATCGAATCCAATCGAATTGAATCGAATCGTGGCCCTCCGAATCGTAATCGAATCGAATCATGAGGGCAGTACCGATGCACACCTCTACTACCTACTACTTGTCTTTATTTCTCTTTTTCTAATTCTAATATCTAGTTGACTAGTCTCTTCATCACTAGTCACCCGGTGTCCCCTTTCCCCTCTCCCCTCTGCGGGAGTAGCTATTTTTCAGCTACAGCCTCCTGACTATCGTGAACCATGGCTGGATGGACGTCCACGTTGACCCCCCATCTCATCTGGCTAGATGGGCCCCCTCTTGTTTCTTCACTCCATTGCATCTCTACAAACTGGACCGCCTGCTGCTAATACCCACCATCAGTCCTGGTGCATCTATGACCTGTCCGTCCTGGGAGTGGATCTCTCCTGACCTTGGTTCTCCCCAAGGTTTCTCATTTTTCCCAAAGGGTTTTTGGAGTTTTTCCCCGCCTACATGGAGAGTCTAAGGATGCCCAGTACATGAAGTTCAGGACATGAACTTCATCTAATTCATCTACTGTTTCTGACTGTGTATCATATTGACTCTGCAAAGCCCTCTGAGACAACCTTGTTGTGATATAGGGCTATACAAATAAAATTGAAATGAATTGAATCGATTTGGTTATATTGCGTTATCACGTTACGCAAACCAGGCAACGCCGGGCCATACTGCTAGTAATACGTAAAAGTTTGATAGGTTAACAATTCCAGTCTGAATAGAGTTACACTACTGTAGAAAGAAAGGTTCATTTGATATGCAAGTGATTTGAGTACAAGCACTACTGTATTATTGAACGACTCCCTGCACTCTTGACTGACCTTGGGCGAGCGTATGATGAGTTTCAGGGATTTTTTTTTTTTTTTTTGGCCATAGTGTGGAAAGGTGAAACTCTAATGTGTGTGATGAATTATTAGATTATGCAAAGAGTAATTAAAATATCAGTCAATATTTACTGGGCCATATGCCGAGGGCACATTGGCGCCTTGGCTCACCTGTGAATTCTATCGCGCCAAACAAGGGGCGAGCGGCGCCCTTTGGCAGCTCTGGCGCTAATGCTCTTAACCATCTGTCGACGCTCATCGTAAAATAATGTTTTGTTTATGATAACGGTGTTAATTCAGCAGGCTTAGGTGCAAAGTGGCACATTGGGCTTTAGTGTCATTTATTCGGCTGTATTTGCATTTTGGCGGCGCGCCCGATGCGTCTTCCCCTCTTTGCTCTCGTCATTGCATAGAATAGGACAAGTCGCGAACAAAGAGAGTCCAAATAAGGCTTAAGCGCATATTATTCTGCATGTTGTGTTTGCATTTTCCCACTTTCTATTTATGTGTGGATTATCACTTGCTCGCGGCATCACAATACAGGTACGCTTTCCCCTCTTCTCTCTCTCCGTCTTTAGGTTGGCAACGCTCTAAGCTGCAGACTTCCTGTCCAAAGTCGAAGAAAGCCACTTCAAAGCGAGCGGGCCCATATGGCTTATGGGAAATGAATTTCAAGAAAGAATACTTTTTTCTCCTCACTCCGGTGCCCTGGGCTCTTAGTGGTAAGCTCCGCTTGTTAACCCAGATTTAGATCGCTACTGTGATGAAGCCCATAAAAGTGGTGTGGATTTATTTTATGTGGAGCCACGTGCCTCGGGTCCTCTCAACTCGCTGCCACACTCCTCGCCGTTGTCCAATTTCAACCTGGGACCGTCTTCTTTCAAGCTGGACGCAGTTACCAGAGGCTGCTCGTCTTTCGGAAAATGGGACCACACACTGCAACTTGAGTCCTACACATGTTTGGATTCACTTACACGTGGATTTATAGCGGCCTTCAAAGTGTTACTCTTCCATGGCTTTGAGAAACGGGGAAAATTTTAACAGTATAGGAACTGAATCAGGGGTGGACTGGAACCAAAAAATGGCCCTGGCATTTCTGTCCTTCTTGTGTTACTGATGGGACAATGAGTAGGAGGGTGGTGATTTGTACCAGTTGTAAAAAAAATATCTTGTAACTGAAGCAACTCTAGCTTCATGTATCAAATACTTTACCTGTCAACCTTGGGCCAAGGTAGCCCTTATGAAACATCAATTTTTCCTACGTAAAACGTAACCCCTTCAGACCTACAGTGCCCTCCATAATTATTTGCACCCCTGAAAAAGATGTGTTTTTTAGCTTCTAATATATATTTTTTAAATTCAAATAATATGGGACCTTAATGGAAAAAAAAGGAGAAAAATCCAACCTTCAATACAAGTGCATTCATTCAGTGGGGAAAAAATCCCACATAAAGAAAAAAATATTTGACATCAAATAATGTGTGTCACAATTATTAGCACCCCTTGTGTCAATACTTTGTACAACCCCCTTTTGCCAACAAAACAAGGTCTGGGGACTGAGATGGCCATGGGAGGAGCTTGATTTTGTGTCTGGTGAACCATTTCTGTGTAGATTTGGCCATATGTTTAGGGTCATTGTCTTGCTGAAAGACCCAGTGACGACCCATCTTCAGCTTTCGGGCAGAGGGCAACAGATTTTGATTTAAAATGTCCTGGTATTTCAAAGCATGCATGATGCAATGCACCCTAACAAGGTTCCCAGGGCCTTTGGAAGTGAACAGCCCCACAGCATCACTGACCCACCCCCATACTTCATAGTGGGTATGAGGTGCTTTTCAGTAAATCTGTCATGGCACGCCAGACCCACTTAGAGTGTTTGTTGCCAAAAAGCTCAATCTTGGTCTCATCTGACCAAAGCACACGGTCCCAGCTGAAGCCAAAGCTCACGGTCCCAGTTGAAGCCTGGGACCGTGTGCTTTGGTCAGATGAGACCAAGATTGAGCTTTTTGGCAACAAACACTCTAAGTCGGTCTGGCGTGCCACGAAAGATGTGCATGCTGAAAAGCACCTCATACCCACTGTGAAGTATGGGGGTGGGTCAGTTATGCTGTGGGGCTGTTTTGCTTCCAAAGGCCCTGGGAACCTTGTTAGGGTGCATGTCATCATGAATGCATTGAAATACCAGGACATTTTAAATGAAAATCTGTTGCCCTCTGCCTGAAAGCTGAAGATGGACCGTCACTGGGTCTTTCAGCAAGACAATGACCCTAAACATATGGCCAAATCTACACAGAAATGGTTCACCAGACACAAAATCAAGCTCCTCCCATGGCCATCTCAGTACCCAGACCTTGTTTTGTTGGCAAAAGGGGGTTGTACAAAGTATTAACAGCAGGAGTGCAAATAATTGTGACACACATTATTTGATGTCAAATAATTTTTTTCTTTAAGTGGGATTTTTTCCCCACTGAATGAATGCTCTTGTATTGAAGGTTGGATTTTTCTCTTTTTTTTCATTAAGGTCCCATATTATTTGGAAAAAAATATATATATATATATTAGCTAAAGCCAAATCAACATCCTGCCTGGGTCAGCCCCCTACGGGAAGGCGTGGTGCAATGTCTATGGGAGCTGTCTTGTCAACCGATAGAGAAGTCTATGGTCACTCATAAATGAAGGTACCACTGTATCTCCCAGTCTTTGGACCAGAATCAACAGACTTTCCACCCACCACCACCTGGCATCACTAGCGCATCTGATCCTTTAATCAGAACCAAACAAACCACACTCCCGCATACCGCCTGTCCTTTTATCCACTCTTCTTCCCTCCTTCCCATCCTGTGGCCCAGCCCCAGGCCTGGAGAGCAGACTAGTCAAAGCCTCGTTGGGTGAGGGTAAGGGGAGTCTGGCGTCATGGGCTGCTTACCAGGTGGGCGATGATGAAGGCAGACAACATGCAGTGTGGTGGTGAAGATGTGGGGGAGCAGTAGACTATAATTGCATTACCGCCTCTGTGGCATGAAGGTTGCTTTTCCATTCCACAATTTACTGCAGACATGTTTTGCCTGCTGGACTGCTCAACCCCAAAGTGGATTTGTAAAGTTGGAAGAGGTTGCTTTTGTCATCTCGAAAACATGCAGCTTGACATCAAACATTTGAAAGAGGAGGGACACTTTTTTATAATTTGAGACACGTAAGGATCCAAACAAAAACACCAGGCTGTGTAACCAAGAGGAGAAAGTGACTCAGCCTCAGGACACACTCCCCTCAACATTGTGCAGTCCAAATCGCAACCGAAGCTGAGGGAACAAACATAAAAATGAAGCTCCTCTCTTTAGTCCTCGCTCAAAAAATAACAACGCCTGTCATCTAGCGCCAACTGCTCACAGTGATGAGGACACAAGCACAAACACACTTCCAATGCTGTTATGGCAGAGATCACCCTCAGGTGGTGAACAGGCTCATTTAAGCCCCCCTTGACCTATAAATGCACACACTTACACACAAACACACATTATAACTGGAGGCAAAGCGACGGTGTGTAAACAGCAGGCTGCTGTCTGAAGCGCGATTATTGGCTAATTCGAGAGGTTTGTTAGTCTCCAAACTAACAAACGCATATTTCCACTTTTGTCTTCACATAACACCTCAGGGTTAAAGTCCCGCCCCCCCTCAAAGGACCCCTTTAAAGCTGATCTCAACCATGCTCTAAACTTAAGCTAACCACAACCTCATTGGTTTTCCGTCCATCCGTCCAGCTCTGTGTGCTAGCTGGCTTCTTGTACTCAGTGGAGCTCCAGTCTTTCACTCCCATACATTTAATATAACCACTGGGCAAACTCATCAATTTATATTGTAATATTTGAAAACTCAGACCTTCCATGAACTTGACAATAGGACTTGCTTGAGTTAGGGTGATCATATTTTGATTTCGGCCTGGCCTCGAGAAACTTAAATTTTACTTGAAGTTCACTCAAAGATGCCCTATCACTTTATTATATATTTAAAGTGTTCCTCCTCCATCTGGATAAAAAATATTCAGTTTTATAAATAAATAACAGCTATATAACCAAAGACACACATTCAAATTCGCACAGCTTACTGAAGGGAATAGTATCTTTTCTTGTAATTACTTTGTATTACTGTAAAACACTTAATATAACCAATCAGGGAATAGTATCTTTCTCATATTTACTGTTTGACTGTTTGTATTACTCAAACACATCCAATGTAAAATAAATATCATTTACCGTATTGGCCCGAATATAAGACGGTGTTTTTTGCATTGAAATAAGACTGAAAAAGTGGGGGTCGTCTTATATTCGAGGTCTAGAAATTATACCCATTCACGACGCCAGATGACGCCAAATATTATTGAAGCAATGTTCTGTCGTGACATATCTCAGCTACTCTCAAGTTTAACCAATTTGCATTATTTTATTGCAATGTTTTTCCTTATTCAGATTTGCTTAAAGACTACAGTTACAGTTAGACTTCACTTTGATGGTTAATGCAGTTATTGCAATTTTGTCTTTTTATCACAGTAGATTGGTTTATTTACATTTAAAAAACCAGAAGCCATTTATGAATGTGATTGCGCTTTAGTTTACATATTTAAATGTTCAGATATTAAGATTTGAACGAGGCAAAATGACATGCTTTTTCTCTCAAATATATTGTTATAATCATTTGTTTCTGATGTACTGTGACTATTTTCGGTATAAAAATTAATTTGGTGTTCAAAAAGTATTTTTTCAAACTTAAGTCTTGAAAAAGAGGGGGTCGTCTTATCAGGGCCGTCTTATATTCAGGCCAATACGGTTTATCATAGTTTAGGAAAAACAAGCAGAATATATTTGATATTATGAACGGTTAGACTTGAAATGACCAGAATTTGCAGTGCCAAAACATAGGGCAGATAAGGGCAGAACAGATACAGGACGCCCTCTGACCACGAAAGCCCAAAGCGAGTAATGCACCTGACTGAGCAATATTGACGCTGTAAAGCAGGTGATAGGCAAGATATCTATAAGCCCACGTCTGCACCACCAAATCCTGCGATCAACTCTTCTGGACAGTCCAGAACAAATGGCGGGACATCTTGTCTTGCCACAAGGAACTTGCCTGGCACGGCCATACTGTTCTTCCGGTATTTTTCAAACACCGGGAGAGCAGTATGGGACCCAGCTCCTCATTGGCCTTTCGAGCCAGAACGAAAGTAACCGTTAAATCAGATTCGAGTGATATGTTCTTAACGAGCAACATCACTCTTGTGCGTCGGAAGTCGTCTCCACAACAACACAGATGTTGAACGGGAGAGCCAAGAATATGTTCCAACCCGCGGTAAATTCGGTTTTAAATGACCAAAAACACATCGAGTCGCTAAAACCCCAGCAACTGACAGCACTGGAAGCATTTCTTTTAAAAGAAGATGTGCGTGCTTCCTCACGCTAGAGTTTCTTGTCGCTTTACCAATGTCATTTCCGCCCGTCGTTGATTGGTCCACTCCGCTGTGGTGCTGGTGGTGTGATTGTTTGCTATGGCTTGCTCCACCCTGGGAATTTGATCCGCGGAACGGTCGCCGGACTCTATCGCTGGAACAGCGGTGAGTCTGGAGTTCCAGGCAAACAAGGAAAATCTGATACGGAGGAACCCGCGACCGAGAAGTGAACACTCATGTGACGCTGAGGATGGCAGAATCCTTAAATCTCGTTGCCCGGACAAGTAGTATCGCACGAAATCTCCTGTCCAAACGACAACACATAATAATCATCATCAACAACGCCCAAACACACCCTTCTTCGGGACCACAGCCCGCCTCACCAGAGCCTTTAAAAGACTGAACGTTTAACTAATCGTTGTCATTTTTCTCGGAAATGTTTTGTTGACTCGTCTGGGTCTCTCTGTGCTGTATGATTGCTGCCAACTTAATAAATACATTTTCATAATAAATAAAATAAATAAATATAAAAATACATAAATAAATTATTATAATAAATTGTCAACTTGTATTTCGAAACCTTTTTTCAGCTTTCAAAATGGAGTCAGTACAAGGGGTTAAGACTAAGGTGAACACGCGGGGTTAGGCCTTTTGGCCGGGTTGTCGGGGTTCTGCCGGACCGGGTCATTGGAATTGCGCTAGCGCGGTTCCGGCGGTTCGGCTGGCATGATTCCGGCAATCTGGCTAAAAGGTTAAATCTGGCTTCATTACTTAACAGTCTTTATTATTCCCAAAATAATAACGTAAAAAACAAACAAACATTGGAATTAAATAGTGATTTAAAAATGCCTCTTCTGTATTGACAAATCCTTGAACAAAATAATAGATGTCTTTTCAATTCTTACTTTACAAATAAATAATATGAAACAATGTCCTAAATAATTTTCTGTAGAAAATCCAGCTTTAGAAAAAAAAAGCTCAGTTACAGTGAAATACTGTAAACTGTAGCCCTAAGACTATCACTAGAATTGTCGATGACAAATTGTTATTCCCACTCAATTATTATTCTCATTCAATGTTCTAGATTGCATGCAAACAATAACCAAAATAAACAAACAATTCAACCAGCATGTTTCCAAATGCAGCACTTCAATACTACATATCCCATAAGGCCTAGCTCGGCTTACTTAACTGACAGCTAGCACCTGTCGCCGAGGCAAAAATCAAACATTGCTATAAAAGTTTACAATCATTGGCAGCGTAATGCGATGCGACACCAAACGGGATATTACAGATCACGCCAGTACAACGCTCAGACAGAAGTCAACAGTTGCCGAAAGGTAAGTTTAGCAAGTGTACATACCGATAGCCTGTGAATGAGAAATGACAGTTGACGCTATTATAAAGCCCGTCAAACAAATTTGTATCCTAAGTAGAATAAAAGTATTTTCGACTTAATTACACTTTTAGGTACATGAGCATTTGACTATATACGTATTGAACACAAGTCTTAACAACTGGGCAGGCTCTCTCGGAACATGTCACAGGCCCGACAGTAGGATAGTATATAGGGGTGTGACAAAATATCCAAATGGTGATATATCATGATACTTTGTATCCCAAAAGATTATCGATATGCTCGTCAAGAATCAGATAACATTTTAAAAAGGTGTCAATGTCGAAAAAAAAAATTAAAAAGGAACCAAAGAGTTGCTACCAAAATCTTCCACCATAATAGTGTCTTAGTTAACTCTAAGGCTGCATTGATGGTGCACGACGGCCAATCCATTTAGAGTGGGAACATTCGTTCATTCAAAACGTGAGCATTCACAGTCATTCTGTCCAATTTTCAGGGCATTTATAGGTCACTTGCGGTTCATTTTAGGGCATTTACAGGTCATTTCCTGTTGAGTTTGAGTCACTGCCTATTCATTTGGGTGATTCCCAGGTCACTTCCTGTTCTGTAACTCAAAATAAACAGGAAGTGACCCATAAAATACCCCAAAATCAACAGGAAGTAACTGAAAATCAACAGGTAGACGTCTACTAGTGATAAACTCATTCCAATTCACAGCAGAAGCTTTTTTTTCTGTTTATTATTTGTGTGTAGAATATCCTAGAATGAGTTCCAGACCAATGTATTGATAATCGTTATATCGCCATATCGTCAGAGCATCGTTATCGTGAGCTTTGTATTGCAAATTGTATCATATCATGAGGTAACAAGAGATTACCCTGCTAGTAGTATTCTGTGCAAATCGTCAGTCAAAAAAACCCGGACATTTTCATGAATTTATAAAACCCCACCGGACGCCATGGACAGGATGTAAAAAGTGGACATGTCCGGGCAAAAGAGGGGCGTTTGGTCACCCTAGCTTTAGTGTACAACAGATGCGCACTCATCCTGATGAGTTAGGCTAACTTGGTAGTACCCACTTAGGTGTTAGCCCCGACTTTTACTCGAGCGTACCTTGAACACTATTAATTCCTCAGCGGCAGTCTTCAAGCCAACTTGGTCTTATAGCTCACGCTTGCTTTATGACCACTTACGAAGCACTCATTCAGCCAAAATGATGCAAGCCAAAGCAATCCGCTGAGTGTGGCTGGTGTTTGTCGCATTTCCATTTACCAGATAGCCGCGATCCTGCATTGTCAGCTTTTAAACGCTAATCAACAAGAAGGGTATATATAAATGCAGCGTTGGACCTGAGATACAAAACAGGAGGACATTACTCATTTTAATGGCGTCTGAAGACCTTTGTGAGGATTGTTTGGCTTGTTTACTCTGTGATGATGTCATTGTACGTATGTGTTCCAGCCTTATAAGGGTTCTATTTACTTTTTTCTATCTGTTTGTCTGTCATTCTGTTTATCTGTCTTCTCTGGATGGCTTTCAATGTATTCGTTCATCTGCGTCTGTCCATCTGTTTGTCAATCAGTCTGTGTCAGAAAAAGACTGTTCTTCCATTCATTAGGGATGTAAAGGTACACTCAAGACACAGTTTGGTACGGGATCAATAGAACAGGAAAAAACAATGCCTTTTTTTAATCACAGCATTTGAATGTTGAAGTTTGTTCTATTGGCAAAAACTAAAAAAAGGGCTTACTAAAGCGCAAAATAAATAAAAGACAACAAACTTGTGAATGTGTTTTTATTGTTCTAACATTCTTGAATTCACAGTATTTTTAAGATTATTAATTAGAAAACAAACCCTTTTTTTTATTTTATTTTATTTTTTTTATTAGGGATCGACTAAAGTAACAGTTAAGGTCAGGTAGCACTCGCCAGATTGGTAAATTCTTCATTAAAAAAAAAAAAAAAAAGATGCTACCATATTCAATGTTGGATTAAACACTGTTAACTGTAAACCATTAGCAGTATAATTATATATAGTGGCCGAATGGTAAGCACGTCTGCCTCACAGTTCTGAGATCAAAGGTTCAATCCCAGGCTCTGGGGACTCCAGTCTCCTCCCTGTAGTGGACTAAACATACTTGAGGACACTGGTATTTCAACTTAGGTGAAAATTCATTTGAATAACAATCCCAAAAGAAAAAGTTTAACAAAATATTTGGGGGCCAACATAACAAAAGGCTTCAACCAAACTGACTTCCAAACACATCTCCCATTTAAATCAGGGCGGACTCTACTAACGACCACCTGAAGGAGGTATGACAAGTTAACCAAACATTGTCAACTTAATAAAAGAACAATAGATGGAAAATATACATATCTTCAAATAATTAACTAATGTGCGTTTATAAACAATGAAAAATTTACTCCAAACAGTCATAATTAAATCAACTTAAATATCCCCCCTTCAGAATGGTAGGTGCCAGATCTTACACAGCTGTGGTCACCTCAAATTGGCAAATAAAATCCAGTAACCATTCAGACAAATATTAACTAAAGTGTGCACCCATTAGAAAATACATGTCCAAAAATATATCACATAAATAATTAACTAAATCTTGAAACACTAAATTGTGGTGGTTGTGGTAGCCACCACACTCTCACACCCCAAAAACATGCGTTATGGATTGAACACTCCAAATTAGGCATGTATGAGTGTTTGTGAAAATGGTTGTTTGTCTCATTGTGCCCGGCGATTAGCTGACAACAAATTCAGGTTGTACCCTCATGAGGATAAGCAGCATGGAAAATGAGGGTATGAATATCTATATACAGTACGTACAGTATATCATGGGAGGGAAAAACTCCTTAATGCAGTACCTCTCAAATAGTGGGGCGGCCCCCACCCAGGGGGGGCGCAGAGCGATGCTGGGGGTGGCGCATGTGATCTTGGGGAGCATACTTTTTTTTCTGTACTAAAATAAAGTGTAATTGCACATCCACTCAGTGGGTGGCAGTGCCGCTCTCATTTTTAGCGTGTGCGCTATATTTTTGGACCAAACAAGAGCACACAGCAAAGAGCACTGGAGATATGAAAAGCTAAGACAAGGTAATATGACGAAGCTTATGTAGCATTTGGCTATTGGCTTTGACTTCTAGTACAGTGGGAGGCGAGGAAAGGCCAGCCTGTTTACTTTGTGTAAAAATGTTTGCAGCGGATTGCAGGAATTTTTTTTCCAGCGAAAACGTGCCGAATATTGCCAACAATCCTCCCGCTTTATCAGTGTTACATCAGTAAGCCAGCAAGCACCGTCAGCATCATATAAGGTGGCATACCAAGTTGCTCGGTGCAAAATAACCCCCACCATAGGAAAGGAGCTGATACTGTCTGTAGCAAAAATAGAAACTGTCCCTCTGTCCAATGACATTGTTTCTTTTGTTCAATTAATTTTTGCTTTTTCAGTCTAAATGTTTGGCATATTGTCCTCGTGAGTTAATGTTGCTAATCAATTTGAATTTATATATTATTTATTGATTTTATTCAATTTTATTTTTCAGTATCAAACGGTCAAAAAATGTATTTTGAGTGTATTTTTACAGCATGGATGTGTTTTTCTTTTTAAAAAAAAATTTTTTTTTTCTTTAATCTTAAAGACCAAATGTGAAGTAATTTCATAAAATGCCAAATAGGGTCACAATTAAAGTAATTAAACATTGTCCAACAAATAAAGCATGAAAAAATAATTTATATGTTGTTTATTTATATGCATTTCCGAAGTTCGAGCCTGAGAGGGGATGAACCCGGAAGTGATATGTCACACCGAGAACAGCGATGGCTGCGCTCCGTACAGCCGCCCTACAAAGCCCTTCAAACAATGATACAAACAGCGATATAAGCGATAGATCGAGCGCGAGTAGATGGAAGAGGAGGAGGTTGGAATTTTATGTTGGACCGTACATGTATTAGCCAGACGCTAATCAGGATGCAAACAATTTGCCCAGACTACCTGACATGGAATCGAGACAAGACCCATTGAGATTACTAGATTGGTATAGGCTGTTATTATTTTTATGATTTGAAGCATGTCAGGTAAATAAACCGCCTACTATTGCCTGGGATAAAAGAAAAGTTTTGACGAATCCCCGATCATGTTGTGTAATGAACAGTAGAAGCTAGCGATGTTAGCTTTTATTTACCTGACATGTTTCGGTGAACACCTCCGCCTTTGGACCCTCTGACGAAGGCGGAAGTGTTCGCCGCAACATGTCAGGTAAATAAACCACCTACTATTGCCTTGGATAAAAGAAAAGTTTTGACGACTCCCCGATCATGTTGTGGAATGAACAGTAGAAGCTAACGACGTTAGCTTTTATTTACCTGACATGTTTCGGTGAACACTTCGGCCTTCGGACCCTCCGACGAAGGCGGAAGTGTTCGCCGAAACATGTCAGGTAAATAAACCACCTACTGTTGCCTCGGATCAAAGAAAAGTTTTGACGAATTTATAAGTGTAGGCAAAATAAACTCTATACAACTATGATCGGGGATTGCCACGAGTTAGCTTTCGGCTAACGTCGCTAGCGTCTACTGTTCATTCCAAAACACGATTGGGGTTTTGCCTCGAGTTACTGTACGGCTAACGACCTTCTACTGTTCATCCCACAACAGTTGGCAGCTCTGCTTTGACAAAGTCATCCGTCATCTATCCAAAAATCACACTTACTTTTTTGCAAATCCTTGTTCATAAGCAGACCGGTTGAGGAAGCAGGCATCTTCGAAGTGTTTGTAGCAGAGAACACTACTCGATGATGGCGTGAAATTCATTCGCTTCGTCCGAACGAAAGATGTCTATTTACGTGCCTGCTATCCTTCGGCCACTCATACAACTTTTCTTTAGAATGAGAACAATACATCGCCACACACCGCCGTGGCATCTTACCGAGAAGCAATGCAACAATACTGTTCTATGGCGGACTTCCCTCGCAGCTCTCTGTGTGACGTAATTTCCGAAGATTTCCGAAGATTGTCGAAGAAAATCATTTTCGTTGTCAGGAGCGTTGCTATGGGTTAAACAAAGAATCTGGAAGGGTTGCGTTAAAAAAAATAATGAAAATATGCTTATAATTGTTTAGCCATTGATATTATTAAAAAACATGGTTTGCCAACCTTACTTCACATTTGGTCTATAAAAAGAACACAATGTTATGCAAAGGTGTACTTATAATAATAAGAATTTTATATACAAATGATACTACAGTATATTTACAGTGGCGGCAGAGAGTGGGGGGGTCGCGGAACGTTTACGTCTTCCTGGGGATGCATAACAGAAAATAACTGAGAAGCACTGCCTTAATGGTATGTACCTCCGACAGGCGTGGCAGATGTGAACAAGTCCTCCAAATGGTTAAAGATGGCCTGACTGGAAGACAGCACAGAAGCGCTAATCATGGCAACACAGGAGCAGGCCTTGAGCACCAGAGCAATAGAAGCCCAGATATACCACACCAGGCAGGATCCTAAGTGCAGACTGCGCAAAGAGGCCCCTGAAACAGTGCAACACATAATAAGACAATAAGGGTGTAAGATACTGGCAAGAAAAGAATACGTGGAACGAGTAGCCGGTATATTGTACAGAAACATTTGTGCAGAGTTTGGACTGGAGACCCTTAGATCGCAATGGGAAACACCTCCCAAAGTGGTGGAAAATGAGAGGGCTAAGATCCTGTGGGACTTCTGGATACAAGATACTGATAAGATGGTCGTGTCCAACCAACTGGACATCGTGATCATGGATAAGCAGCAGAGGACAGCCTTTGTGATCAATGTAGCCTTCCCCAACGATGGCAATATCAGAAAAAAGGAACACGAGAAACTGGAGAAATACCAAGAGCTCAAGGAAGAGCTAGAGAGAGCCTGGAGGGTGAAAGCAACTGTGGTGCCTGTGGTCATCGGAGCACTGGGGGCTGTGTCCCCCACACTGGAGAAGTGGCTTCAGCAGATACCTGGAGAAACATCAGACATCTCCATCCAGAAGAGTACAGTCCTAGGAACAGCAAAGATACTGCGCAGGACCCTCAAGCTCCCAGGCCTCTGGTAGAGGATCCGAGCTTGAGATGAACAGTGAGGGAAGAGTTTTTTTTAATAAAATAGTTCCAAAACTGGAAAAGTATCTCTTAAGATACTGCAAAAATAAATACTCAATCAGTTTTTCAATGACTTCCGCCTATGGCTAAGGCAAAACAAACATTCCTGATTTGAAAACATAATAAATACATTTCAAAAAGCGTTAGTAATACTGCATTTGATAGTTCCCACTCTGTAACTTTCCTTATATTGATCAATGAGAACCTCCTCATCCGTTTTGTTTTTGTTCTTTTTACCGTGCTGTCGGCTGTTGGTTTAGGTGCATTACCTCTACCGCCCTCTGGATTGGAGGAGGACTAAATCCGACATGGATATTTTTTTTTTTTTTTTTTTTTACAGAAGCGTATTTGCCGTCTGACCGCGTGCACCAAACCGTGATGCCTCCACCGTGATGGGACACCAAACACCTTTAAAATTTTACTATCCAAGTTCAAACACAAGCAGGTGTGTTAAAAACATTACATTATAGTAGCTTCAGGGAAAAGACAGCAATTGCGTCCTAAATTAAAAATCATTCCTGTTGTCAAGCTCATTCTCCACTTTATTGGTATTTCTAAGTCTGGATAAACCTGAGGGATGGAACAACCACGAAAGCAAACAATGCTCGTGTTTTCTCTGGCTGAGAGATGCTGTTCAAGGGGGGAAGAAAAGAGGGGGAAAAATGAAGGAAGAAAGAAAACAAACGTGTCTGCTTCTCTTGTAGAGAGAGGCGTCAGATGCGGTGGTGGGGAGCCTGGAGCGCCTTCCCGTGCCAACACATCCACATGTCATCTCTGTTTAGACACACCTTGGAGAATGTGACCTCTTTCCAGCAAGCTCGGCCTGGCAGGAGGTCCGGCCCCAGATTGTTACTAACCTGCGTGCGTGCAAATGTGTGAGTCACCACGTGGTTGCTAAGTGTGCGTTTGCTTGCACTTTTTACAATTTGATGACGTTCGCGCAGATATTTGGTGCGTCGATGGTTTGGGCTACCCAAAAAAAAAAAAAAAAAAAAAAAAAAAAAGGCCATGGAACTGTCAGGATTGTCAAGCTAAATCTCATCGTGAGTGTTCCCATCAGAATGTGAAAACCATAGGCGGAGTTTGACTTTTTGGGCAGGGGGGCACATGTTGATGACCCCAAAACGCAGTGTCATCAATAAAATTAACTTACAAGAATATTTAAATTAATAAGTTGACAATAAGCGTTTTTTGTTTCCCATCATTCTTGAGGGGAATTCTAAATCAGGCTGCTTAGGCAATACTTTTCGCCAAGATCGTCATCCATTGCATTTGGTACGCCCGCCGGTGTCATGCCAATGTAGTTACCCCAGTCAAAAATTGTATCCCCATGGCAGAGCCATATGTAGGTAGATTTTGGTCTTTATTATTCCATCAAATAAAAGTTGCTGAAATTAAAAAAAAAGTTTTCAACCCAAAAACATATCAATTAAAAAAATGTGTTTGAATGCAAAAATAAATTTGAAACTCAAAAAAACTAAAAGAAAAAACATGCATGTGAAAGCTTTTTTCTTTGATTCATTTTTATTTTATTTATCTTTGATTGAAGTGAAGTTGATTGAATCAACTTTTTGATTGAAGTAACGTTGATTTGTTTTTGAGCCACATTTTGGCTAGGACATTTTTGTCTTTATTATTCAATCAAAAAATAAGTTGCTTCAAAAAACATGTAGATTTTCAAAAAGAAAAATCACTTCGATCAAAAAAAAACAAAAACAAAAAAAAAAAACTTTTAATCATAGAAAAAAGTTTTTGAATGCGAAAAAAATATGTGAGATTGAAAAATTTGCATTTGAACACTTAATTTTTCATTGAAAAAGTTTTCTTTGATTGAACCAATCCTTTTTGTGTTTGGGCCATATTATGATTAGGACATTTGTGTTTAAATCATTCAATCCCCCCAAAAGTTGCTTCAATCAAAAAAAAAAAAAAAAAAAAAAAAAAAATCAATAAAAGAAAAAAATCATTAAATTTTTTTTTCTAACATAGTATATACAGTGCCTTGCAAAAGTATTCGGCCCCCTTGAACCTTGCAACCTTTCGCCACATTTCAGGCTTCAAACATAAAGATATAAAATTTTAATTTTTTGTCAAGAATCAACAACAAGTGGAACACAATCGTGAAGTGGAACAAAATTTATTGGATAATTTAAACTTTTTTAACAAATAAAAAACTGAAAAGTGGGGCGTGCAATATTATTTGGCCCCCTTGCGTTAATACTTTGCAGCGCCACCTTTTGCTCCAATTACAGCTGCAAGTCGCTTGGGGTATGTTTTTATCAGTTTTGCACATCGAGAGACTGACATTCTTGCCCATTCTTCCTTGCAAAACAGCTCGAGCTCAGTGAGGTTGGATGGAGAGTGTTTGTGAACAGCAGTCTTCAGCTCTTTCCACAGATTTTCGATTGGATTCAGGTCTGGACTTTGACTTGGCCATTCTAACACCTGGATACGTTTATTTTTGAACCATTCCATTGTAGATTTGGCTTTATGTTTTGGATCATTGTCCTGTTGGAAGATAAATCTCCGTCCCGGTCTCAGGTCTTGTGCAGATACCAACAGGTTTTCTTCCAGAATGTTCCTGTATTTGGCTGCATCCATCTTCCCGTCAATTTTAACCATCTTCCCTGTCCCTGCTGAAGAAAAGCAGGCCCAAACCATGATGCTGCCACCACCATGTTTGACAGTGGGGATGGTGTGTTCAGGGTGATGAGCTGTGTTGCTTTTACGCCAAACATATCGTTTTGCATTGTGGCCAAAAAGTTCAATTTTGGTTTCAACTGACCAGAGCACCTTCTTCCACATGTTTGGTGTGTCTCCCAGGTGGCTTGTGGCAAACTTTAAATGAGACTTTTTATGGATATCTTTGAGAAATTGCTTTCTTCTTGCCACTCTTCCATAAAGGCCAGATTTGTGCAGTGTACGACTGATTGTTGTCCTATGGACAGACTCTCCCACCTCAGCTGTAGATCTCTGCAGTTCATCCAGAGTGATCATGGGCCTCTTGGTTGCATCTCTGATCAGTTTTCTCCTTGTTTGAGAAGAAAGTTTGGAAGGACGGCCGGGTCTTGGTAGATTTGAAGTGGTCTGATGCTCCTTCCATTTCAATATGATGGCTTGCACAGTGCTCCTTGAGATGTTTAAAGCTTGGGAAATCTTTTTGCATCCAAATCCGGCTTTAAACTTCTCCACAACAGTATCTCTGACCTGCCTGGTGTGTTCCTTGGTTTTCATAATGCTCTCTGCACTTTAAACAGAACCCTAAGACTATCACAGAGCAGGTGTATTTATACGGAGACTTGATTACGCACAGTTGGATTCTATTTATCATCATCGGTCATTTAGGACAACATTGGATCATTCAGAGATCCTCACTGAACTTCTGGAGTGAGTTTGCTGCACTGAAAGTAAAGGGGCCGAATAATATTGCACGCCCCACTTTTCAGTTTTTTATTTGCTAAAAAAGTTTAAATTATCCAATAAATGTTGTTCCACTTCACGATTGTGTCCCACTTGTTGTTGATTCTTGACAAAAAAATTAAATTTCATATCTTTATGTTTGAAGCCTGAAATGTGGTGAAAGATTGCAAGATTCAAGGGGGCCAAATTCTTTTGCAAGGCACTATATATATATATATATATATATATATATATATATATAATTATATGTAAAGCAAATGACTGTCT
This sequence comes from Corythoichthys intestinalis, assembly GCF_030265065.1. Lineage (NCBI taxonomy): Eukaryota > Metazoa > Chordata > Actinopteri > Syngnathiformes > Syngnathidae > Corythoichthys > Corythoichthys intestinalis. The sequence goes on along the minus strand of NC_080414.1, from coordinate 27,619,285 downwards.
AAGGTGCTCGAAAAATAATTTCGACCCATTATAAAAATATGTTTTTTTGGTTCATTTCATTCATTTGTTGCAGTTTTATTGCTTTACAACTTGTATATAAATATAGGAAAGTCAATTACATGCTATGACACTTTTCAGCCACCAGGGGGTCCTGGCCCCCCTGGCCTCCTTAAAATCCGCTTACGGTGAAAACCATATACAGTTTGCAGTACAAACTCAACTGCATTACACACAGTGAACCCCAAAGTCTGAGAGTAGATTTTTTTCCGTTTTTTATTGAACTTTTCACTATTTTTGTGCATGCAAACCTTTGATTCCAGGCTCCAAAGTGAAAGGATTCGATTGCGGGAATTGCTCCGCAACCATATAAATGGAAAGCTCTCAAGCCGATGATGTCAGCACTTGCACACGTCACTTTGGCCATGTGCAGCGCTGCTACTAAGAATTAAAAACAGCAAACATCGTGGAACGTCGGCTTTAATTTACTGTTTTTATAATTTTTTTTATTTAAATATGTATTTAATCCAGTGTATCACTAAATTGAGTTGAACTGAATTGAACGATTTTTGACCCAGCAGATTTGATCACTTTTTTCTGTTCACCCATAATAAAGTCATAAAAGAACCAAACTTCATGAATGTTTTTTGTGACAAAGAAGTATCTGTTCCAATCACTCTATCAGAGACAAATCAGAGTTGTAGAAATAACTGGAAACTCAAGAGAGCCATGACATTATGTTCTTCACAAGTGTATGTAAACTTTTAACCACAACTCTATAGCGAGGTAGATCCAGACTGGCGCACTGCAGCTACTAGCTGTTCGCTGATCAAAACATCCCACTGCCAACCATATACAACCCCTAGCAAAAAGTATGGAATCACCAGTCTCGGACGAGCACTCAGACATTTTATCATGTAGACCAAAAGAAAACAAACAAAAAACAAACAAAAGTTCCAGCATCATCACCTTGTCCAATGCAGATTCTTGACTCGTGACAAGGTGATGATGCTGGAACTTTTGTTTGGTGCTTTTCCAGCGAGATTTACAAAGATGACTGCCTGAAGAAAACATCAAAATTCCCTCAGTCCTTGATGATATGGGGCTGCATGTCAGGCAAAGGCACTGACTGGGGAGATGGCTTTGGTTAAATCTTCAATAAATGCACATGTTTACATTGAAATTTTAGCTTTCTTATCCCTTCAATTGAATATATGTTTGCCATTTTCCAAGATGACAATGCATCATGCCACAGAGCTAAAACTGTTAAAGTTATCTTGGAGAAAGACTCACCCAGTCAATGCCATGGCCTGCAAATAGCCCAGATCTCAACCCTATTGAAAACCTGTGGTGGAAATTTTAAAAAATGGTCCACAGCCAGGCTCCGACCTGCAAGGACGATCTGGCAACTGCAGTCAAAGAGAGTTGGAATCCAAATTGATGAAGAATACTCATCAAGTCCATGCCTCAGAGACTGCAAGCTGTCATAAAAGCCAGAGTTGGTTCTACTAAATACTAGAGATGTTTTGCTAGTTATTTCTTTGTTTGTTACTCATGACATTTTTTTCCCCCTTAGTATGGAGTGTTTCAAAGATATTTCCCTGCTCTTACTATATAAAAGTAACATTTACTTACCAGCACAATGTTTTTATTTATTTCTTTTAGTGTTTCTGAATGATAAAGAGTTGCACTTTTGAACTAATTCATTATTTTTTTTCAAGCTTTTTATCGGGGTTTGTTCCACATGATAAAATGTCTGCGTGAGTGCTCGTCAGAGACTGGTGATTCCATACCTTAGGCTAGGGGTTGTATACAAGTATGAGTCTCATCTACGTCGTGCTGAATCAATTTTTGGAGATTCCATGGGTTCCTCTGGTTTGATTTTGCAGTTTAACTTTGTCAACACACTGTTTACTTTAACCGCACTTCATGTTGTTCTGTCTAAACCAGAAGTTCAGAGCAGAAATGATCAAAGATGGCTCCGCCCATGTTTCGCACAGGAAAGTTGTCTATAAATGCAAACATTACATTTTTCATATTCTCGGGGTGTCACCATGTGAATAGCCCCTAATGACTAATAAGTATTTTGAAAGGGCTGCCAAAATCAACACTGATGCATGCAATAGAAGAGTATTTTAAATTACCATATTGGCCCGAATATAAGACGGCCCTGATTATAAGACGACCCTCTCTTTTTCAAGACTCAAGTTTGAAAAAAGACTTTTTGAACACCAAATTAATTTTTATATAGAAAATAATTACAGTACATCCGGAAGAAATGATTATAACAATATATTTGAGAGAAAAAGCATGTTAATTTGCCTCATTCAAATCTAAATATCTGAACATTTAAATATGCAAACTATAGTGCAATCACATTCGTAAATGAATGACTTCTGGTTTTGGAAATGTAAATAAACCAATCTATTGTGATAAAACAACAGAATTGCAATAACTGCATTAACAATCAAAGTGAAGTCTAACTGTAACGGTAGTCTTGAAACAAATCTGAATAAGGAAAAACATCACAATAAAATAATGCAAACTGGTCAGACTTGAGAGTAGCTGAGATCTGTCATGACAGAACATCGCTTCAATGATATCTGGCGCCATCTAGCGTCGTGAATGGGGAGAGTAGCTGAGATCTGTCATGACAGAACATCGCTTCAATGATATCTGGCGTCATCTAGTGTCCTGAATGGATATAATGTCTAGACTGCAAATATAAAACGACCCCCTCATTTTCAGTGTTATTTAAATGCAAAAAACACCGTCTTAAGAATGACGTGTCGCTGTATCCGGCCGCCATATTGTCCGTCTCTGTTTAGCCCTATTCTCAATGGTTTCAATTAGTCGTTCAGTTTATAGAGCAATTCATGGAAGCCCCGGTGCTATCAGACGCTGTAAACTCATTGGATGCGTTGCATAAAAGGCGTTATGTGGAAAAGCTTCAGTCTATCCATTCGCCAGATCCATATTTGATGCCTAAATCGATATTTTTCGACCCGCTGTCTTCGCCCACTCTGCCTGACATCTGCTACCCTGATATCTACAACTATCTTGTCCACAGAAACTCAGCCTATTCTCATGAAACTTTGAAAAACCTTAAGAGCAGCACTCTAAGCAACATTACCCCGTGTGACCCTTTACTTTCAATTTTCTAAAATGGCGACAATCAATAAAAAAAAAAAAGTTGACTGCGATGGCCGACGCTTCAAGGATAGGTGGATATTGGACTATTTCTTCAATAAAACACGCAACAACTGTGTCTGCCTCATTTGCAAAGAGACAGTCTCTGTTTTCAAAAAGTTCGATGTGACGCGATAATGATATTACCGAACAAGACACGCTGACATGTACGACAACATTACAGGGAAGATATGCAGCGAGAAATTATAGCAACTAGAAGCTAGTTTATTTTTTCACAGCAGCAGTATTTCGCAAGAGTCCGAGTGTCGAAAGAGAAAGCCACAAAGACGAGACTGTTGAAATTATGAATTAAATAAAATAATAAACCAAATGTGACACACAGAAGGGCTTGCTAAAATTTGTTTAAATATATTGTTCTATGTAAATCAGCCAAGGTAGCCCCCCGCATTTTTACCACACCAAATCTGGCCCCCTTTGCAAAAGGTTTGGACACACCTGTTTAACTGATGATCCGTAGACGAGGCCAGCTTCTTTCACTTGGTACCAGCTAAATATTATTCAAAATGTAATGATGGTGGAAGAAATAAGCATCTTGAATTTGAAACTGTATGTTGTTGGCGATTAGCCTCGCAATGATCTTAATTGTGGTTGTCAGCCCAAAACCCTCTAAATATGTATTAAATGCATCTTACCAGATATAAAATGACTACTACATAATACGTGGTAATCAATTGAAGCCCAGTTTTCTCGTCGAATTGCAGCAGTCCATCTCGCTCTCCTCTCCGGGTCTCTCGGAATACGGTAGAACTTAACAAGTCTCAAGAACAAGAACAAGTCTCTCCGTCTATCTTCTCTGTTATAGACCCTACTCACCTACGTCACAAAATGATGTGCCGCTGTATCCGGCCGCCATATTGTCTGTCATTTTTTAGCCCTATTCTCAATGGTTTCAATTAGTCGTGCAATTTATAGAGCAATTCATGGAAGCCCCGGTGTTATCTGACGCTGTAAACTCATTGGATGCGTTGCATAAAAGGCGTTATGTGGAAAAGCTTCAGTTTATCCATTCGCCAGATCCATATTTGATGCCTAAATCGATGTTTTTCGACCCGCTGTCTTCGCCGTCTCTGCCTGACATCTGCTATCCTGATATTTACAACTATCTTGTCCACACAAAATCAGCCTATTCTCACGAAAGTTTGAAAAACTTTAAGAGCTTGGAGGCTTATAAATACTTCGTTGCTGGTTGGGTGAAACAGGTCCTCGTCCACGAAAATTCGGCAGGAATCTATCTTGTGCTCGGGAAGGTGAATTACGAAGTTTTCAATTCAAAATCTTTTGTCCTTGCTAACATCCACTGTCAAGTCTAATGTATTTCATGTCATTTGTCAATGGAGCTAGGGCTTTTAATGTTTATATGGTTTAGCGATAGCACTCTCACTACATACATACGTGTATGTTGTCGGCGATTAGCCTAGCAATGATCTTAATTGTGGTTGTCAGCCCAAAACCCTCTAAATATATATTAAATGCATCTTACCAGATATAAAATGACTACTACATAATCTGTGGTAATCGTTTGGAGCCCAGTTTTCTCGTCGAATTGCAGCAGCCCATCTCGCTCTCCTCTCCCGGTCTCTCGGAATCCGGTAGAACTTCAAGTCTCTCCGTCTATCTTCTCTGTTATTGCAACCGACTGCCACACACACCTTCACCATTTTGATTATTAATGTTAACGAGCAGAAAAACACGCCATAATAGGAGGAATTTACGTAGCGGTAATGCATCAACAGTGACGAGTTGACGGACAATATGGTTGTGACGTCATGTGAGTAGGGTCTATATTCGGGCCAACACAAAAAATTCCCAATAATACCTTTAAAGAAACTTTGTGTTTGATATCTTTTTTGTTGTTGTTGTTAATTACACTCTTATAATTTGACGTATCCAATAACCTAAACCATCGTTAGGTTTGGATTTACTGATTTTAAAAAATGCTTTTTGTCTCATCAAAATAGGAAACCTATTCAGTGAGAAACATAGAGTAGGCACACTTAGTTCCTTTTATTAACAAACCCGGCAGGCCAGATCTAGCCCCTGAGCCTTGAGTTTGACACCTGTGGTCTAGCATGTGCATTCAGTACTTGTGACACTTACTTGGAAGTAAAGGTGGCATGAAAGAACACACCGCGCCTGTGGTAAAATTCCTGCGGGGAACCCATGTCCGAACGAGCTTTTTACACCACAGGATTTAAGATGGCAGCTCAGCAGCAAGGGGCATCCATGATGGCCCGAGGCATCAGGGCTGACTGTTGAGCGTTGTACTGAAGACAGGCAAAGCAGAAAGGCATTCACCTGTGTCTAAAAAGGATAAGCAAAGCACAGACACAGCAGAATCCGCCTTCCTGCCTGCCATTTGGCCTCCGGCATTGAAGGATAACTGAATTACAGTAGCAACAAAAAGCTCATCTCACTTCCTCTCTGTGGGGAAAGGAGGGTGGTCACAATATGTGTGTGTGTGAGTGTCTGTTTGTGTGACATGTGGTCATTAGTACAGGCTCAGCATGGATTCAGGAAAGCATGTTGTCCAGACAGTGAGAGTTTATGTTTACATGATAAAAATGAATCGCTCATACCCGCGTGGTCATACAGTGAAGCTTGTGCTGCCTTTTTCCATATCGTGTGGTAGCGTCCACATGTGTTTCAGCGCCTCTCCTGCCACTCAACTTGATGCGCTGTCATCTGAAATGAGTCGACTGGCATTCAGGAAAGCTCTGCAGGTTTTGTACAAACAGATGGGCAACTGCAAAAAAAATAAAAATAAAAACTATGCAGAGCTACATTTTCTGTTAACTTTCAAAGGTAAATGCATTTTTTTTTCTCCTCTTACATTCCGAAGCCTCTGGACTGACCACAGTAAATAGCAGGCCAAGTAATGTTCCATTTCATGACTGTCAAGTTCAATTCTAATGTTTTTTAAGGCAACGAGGGGAACCTGCGCTGCCAACCATATGAAGAAAGTGTTAAGAAACCACTAAATGGGTGATATTTTTATACACATAAAAGCATAATAATCATTGTACTTGGAAAAAAATGGGGACAGGAAAAAAGGGGGACCAAAATGAGGGAATGAAAATAGAATATTTGAAAAAAACTTGGTTCAACTTGACTATAATAATACAATTCACGTCGCTTTACTCGCTTGATTGGAAAAGAAAAAAAAGCACAAAATTACATGTGAGTCAAAGGAGGTGGTCTCAATGGAAACTTTGAACTGTTGAATAACTAAAACAGGCAGAATATTGTGTGTTCGGTTACAGCATTTACTTCACGGTTATGTTAAAAAGTCATTTTAATTATGTCAATAATAACTAGAGGTCGACCGATATATCGGGCCGATATACGGACTGTTTTCCCAACATCATCTATCGGCCGATTAACTAAATAAAACAAAAAAATCTGATAAGAAAGGATTTTGATCAGGCATCTGTGGCCGCCGCTCACTGACGGTAGGACACGGGGAAGACCCTGTCACTACCCAATAGTGACGGGCTTCTGGATCGTGATGGATTGCTACTGCCCGTGCGTGAACCGACGCCATTTTCGCTAGCGTGGTGACGACAGATATACTGTAATTTTCGCACTTACCTGACTACAAGCCCCCACCCACTAAATTTGAAATGAAAACGGCATTTGTTCATAGAAAAGCCGCACTGGACTATAAGCCGCTGCGGTCCTCACTGTATTATACAGTGCTGGCCAAAAGTATTGGCACCCGTGCGATTCTGTCAGATAATGCTCAATTTCTCCCAGAAAATGATTGCAATTACAAATACTTTGGTAGGAATATCTTCACTTATTTTTCTTGCAATGAAAAACACAAAAGAGAATGAAATAAAGCATTATCATTTTACACATAACTCACAAAATGGGCCAGACAAAAGTATTGGCACCCTCAGCCTAATACTTGGTAGCACAACCTTTAGACAAAATAAGTGCAAACAACCGCTTCCGGTATCAATCAATGAGATTCTTACAATGCTCTGCTGGAATTTTAGACCATTCTGCTTTGGCCAATTGCTCCAGGTCTTTGAGATTTGAAGGGTGCCTTCTCCAAACTGCCATTTTCAGATCTCTCCACAGGTGCTTTATGGGATTCACGTCTGGACTCATTGTTGGCCACTTTGGAAGTCTCCAGTGCTTTATCGCAAACCATTTTCTAGTGCTTTTTGAAGTGTGTTTTGGGTCATTGTCCTGCTGTAAGATCCATGACCTCTGAAGAAGACCTAGCTTTCTCACACTGGGCCCTACATTATGCTGCAAAATTTGTTGGTAGACTTCAGACTTCATAATGCCATGCACACGGTCAAACATTCCAGTGCCAGAGGTAGCAAAGCAACCCCAAAACATCAGGGAACCTCCGCCATGTTTGACTGTGGGGATCGTGATCTTTTCCTTGAAGGCCTCGTTTTATTTTCCTGTAAACTCTATGTTGATGGCTTTTCCCAAAAAGCTCTACCTTTGTCTTCCAAAATGTTTTTGGCTTTCTCAGGTAAGTTTTGGCAAATTCCAGCCTTGCTTTTTTATGTTTCTGGGTCAGAAGTAGGGTCTTCCTGGATATACTACCATAGAGTCCCTTTTCATTCAGACGCCGACGGATAGTACGGGTTGACACTGTTGTACCCACGGACTGCAGGACAGCTTGAACTTGTTTGGATGTTAGTCGAGGTTCTTTATCCACCATCCGCACAATTTTTCGTTGAAATCTCCCGTCAATTTTTCTTTTCCGTCCACATCTAGGGAGGTTAGCCACAGTGCCATGGGCTTTATACTTAGTGATGACACTGCGCACGGTAGACACAGGAACATTCAAGTCTTTGGAGATGAACTTGTAGCCTTAAGATTGCCAATGCTTCCTCACAATTTTGCTTCTTAAGTCCTCAGACAGTTCTTCCGTTTTCTTTCTTTTCTCCATGCTCAAGGACACAGGACACAGGTTGAGTCAACTTTAATCCATTTTAACTGGCTGCGTGTGTGTGATTTAGTTATTGCCACCACCTGTTATGTGCCACAGGTAAGTAATTGGTTCTGTTAATTACACAAATTAGAGAAGCATCACATGATTTTTCAAAGGGCGCCAATACGTTTGTCCGGCCCATTTTTGGAGTTTTGTGTGAAGTGATAATGATTAAAAAAAAAAAAAATCCATCCTGTTTTGTGTTTTTTCATTGCCAGAAAACTAAATGAAGATATTACTACCAAAGCATTTGGAATTGCAATGATTTTCTGGGAGAAATTGAGCTGACAGAATTGCAGGGGTGCCAATCCTTTTTTGGCCAGCACTCTAAGTGTCTGTCATAAGACCAAATGAACCAACATGAAGCTTTGAACCAATTGGCTGCAAAACTTCATTACTTCTAGAAACTTCATTGGGCCATAACTGCTCCCGAGACAGTCAACCTCTGCTGCCACCTGCTGTCAATACTGTTGTTGTCCAGCATGCCTCCTAGCATGCATTGCAGCGCTACAGATGTTGCCTGGCATGGCCAGACTGTTCTCCCTGTATTTTTCAAACACTGTGAGAATAGTCTGGGACCCAGCCCATTAAGCACAAAATCAGCCGTCCAATCAGATTTGTTTATTTGCGTGATGTATTCTTAACGAGTAACGTCACTCTTCCGCGTTGGAAGTCGTCTCCAAAACAACACAGATGGCGAACAGGAGAGCCGAGAATATGTTCCAATCCACGGTAAAATCAGTTTTAAATGACCAAAAACACATCCAGGGCCGGCCCAGCCTATACGCAGACTGTGCAGCTGCTTAGGGCCCCTGACCAATAGGGAGCCCCCAATCTGGCAATTGTTTAATTTATATTCTATTTTGTTTACTATGGTTTGCTTTATTTGGCTGTTGTGAGTTTTGATACTTGATTACAAGCTTAAAAAATATAAGTTCGTCCTTAACTTCTTTCTTTCCTCTTTTAGAAAAAGGTTTGGCGCTATCTACTGTAAGTACTGACAATCATTTGGGGTGAGAAGTTTGAAGTATGCGGTGCAACACAATCTGATTAATATACAAAATATGGACGTATGGCTTGGACTGCATGTATGGGTTTCACAGTACACTGTGACGAAATGGTGGGCCAAAAATATAGGCCCCTTTGCATTATTTTGCTTAGGGCCCCCAAATGGCCTGGGGCGGCCCTGAACACATCGATACAAGTCATTGACAACAGTCTGTCTCGCGCTAGCCATGTTGAATAAACTCCGCTCTCCTTGTATGTCTACTTCCGCGCGCGCAAGTCCCTTGTCGCTTTACTAACGTCACGTCCGCCCGTCTCTGATTGGTCCACTCTGCTGTCTGTTTGCTGTGGCTTGCTCCGCCCTGGAAATTTTATCCACTGAATGGTGGCCTGACTCAATAGCTGGAACAGCGGTGAGTCTGGTGTACCAGGCTACTACAGATGTAAAAAGACTGTCATTAGACAATCATAATTATGACATGACATTGTCATGAGCATTAATGAATGCTTTTAATGCTTGTTATCCGCCAAATTATCTCACTTGGATGTATGTATAATGGATGTAAAAAATCCGAGCTGGACATAAATGGAATTAGTGACATAATTTGCCAGATGACACCTAATAACATCTGTCATAAGCAATCAATAATGCCCATGATAGTGTCATGTCATAATTATGACAGTCTTATGACAGTCTTATGACACTTCTGTCAAATAAAGTGTTATCTATTAACCAAAATAAATCAACAAATCAGCCGACCCGGACTATAAACCGCAGGATTCAAAATGAAGGAAAAAAGTAACGGTTTATACTCCGAAAATTACGGTATATATGTGTTAAATTCAACAATAAAAAATACATTTTTCTTTCCATTTTATGGTGGGGTTAGGGTTAGGGTAGCAGAAACTTGAAGGCAGGCAGCTACAGGAACTATGGGCTGTTTTGTAAATATTGTAAGATTTTTTTCTTATCTTGCATGACAGTATGCAATGCTGCTTTAACCTTTTAAGGTGTTTACTAAGTGATCCTTACACACTAAATGTAACTTGCAGCGTGTCAAGTTCAAAAATAGACCCTTAGGTAGACATTTGTAAAATTACCCAAAAATGAGGAGAGAAGACACTCAGTTTTCTTGGCCAAGGAGAGCAAGGAGGGACTAGACAGAGAAATGCTAGATTATGCTGTATAGTCACCAAAATTGATCTAAAGAAAAACCCTCCTTGCTCTTTTTATTAGGGGTTTGTCCTAACACAGAAGGGTGCCGCCCTAAAGGGAGGGGGAAAGCAAGCTGGAGACACCCATGTGAATTTGGTTGGCTATGTGTGAGCATGTAGGTGGAACTAACTAAATACACGTGTGTAAGCAAGGGCACTTAGGTAAAATGGTCAGAATGACCCAGACACTTCAGTTATGCAACGCTGCGGCCATGGAAGATGTCCTCGAATGGAAGATTGTCCTCGAAAGTCTAGACGAAAGTCCAGACGTAAGATGCTGAAGATGTCCTAGAAGGTCTAGTTACGCAATGTTGCGGCCATGAAGCAAGGCAGTTGTAACCCTTTTAACACTTTGTAACACTTAAACATTATACCTAGTATAGCAAGCAATAATCATTTACTGGTTATATCAAATGAGAAAAAATATGGCAATATGTATTATGTATGTATTAGGTATATACAGTATGAGCTCTAGCAAATATTCAATCAATCAAGCAAATATTCAATCAACCCTCGATAATTAACTCAACACAGCGTTAGCGTAAAATTCATGTTAGTATTAGCTTTAGCATTGCGAGCATCCTATTGAACTCACTTCTCACTGGTTTAATTATTTGAAAATGATGTACTGTTGGTTTGGTAGCACTAGACCTAATTAATCTTTAGGTCATCATTGTAAATTTGAAGCTGTGGTAGAATTTTTAAAAAAATTGCCTTTCATAATTTCCGTGCTTTATAAGCAATAGGATATCGGCCTCAAATACTGGCTGACAAAATCGACTTTGGATATTGGCAATGGGCTGAAAATTATTTTAGATATACTGTAGGTATCGGCATCGGCAGTTGAAAATCCCATCTCGGTCGACCTTTAATAATAACATACAGCTATGAATGACCTTTGTTGTGGAGCCAAGCTGTACAAATGCAAAAGAAAAACCTAATTTAGCCATTAAACTCCTGTTAAAACATAAAATAATGCTATTAAAGTAAAGATTGCACACAAATCCTAACTTTGTGTGTTCTGTTTCAAATTCTTGTGCAGTGTTTGACACATTCTGTTTCAATCAGGGTTTCAGGTTTCGATGTCAAAAAGCATCTCAACATTGAATTCAAAGGGGCACTGATTTGGAAAAGATCCATGTTGAATTCTTTTGTTTTCTTGAGGTTCTGTTTTCCATCTGTTTCTCCTATGCGGTCAGGTCTGGTTGACTGGGTAAGGCTGGAGCCCAGGTTTTCTTTCAAGCTCCTGAGAAGTGCTCCAGTTTTAGTTTGGTTGCTTTTGTGGTTTTGGTCTTCAAGTGAAGCATGTTGACTTCCACCCATTTGGACTCAACCCAAGTGAGAACGCATGCTTGCGTGTGTTTCCTTTTGAATCAACACTGTAGACACGGTTTGGATCTTTGCAACATTGTATTGTAAGCAGACACGGGTGACCAACGGGCCACAAGTCCTACATTCCAAACCGCTTGCTTGGCAAAGACGTGTTTGTGATGGTACCATCATCTTGATCCAAAAGCTGACCTGTTACAGCATGGAAACATGAAAATCCATCCATTGACACGAACAGGCTTCAACCAAGTGTTTGCTTGTAGGTGTAAAAAGTCATAAGTTGTAGCACTTGCATATAGGTGGGTAAAGTAACCAAAACATTTACTCAAGTAAGAGTAGCGTTACTTCTAAAAAAAATATTACTCAAATAAAAGAAAAAGTCATCCAAAAATTTACTCAAGTACAAGTAAAAAAGTTTTAGTTGAAAATAATACACAACTAATGAGTAACATTGTGAGTAACTGCATAAAAAATCTGATTTTTAAATAATGGTATTTTTTTTCTCAGCACGACAGTATCTTTATGAACTGTCATTATTATACTGCCCAGTGGTCCCCAATCTTTTTTGCACCTCTGACCAGTGGGATGTAGGCCTATTTTCAAAGACCGACAATGTATAGCAGAAATTTACAGTAAATATAAAAGAACATGACAGGGTTAAAAAGGAACATTATGTGCAGGGAAAACGTAACTGACTATACACTGAATCAACCTTTTTTTTTTAAACAGCAAATATCTATGGTCGCAGGCATAATGACTTCTTCTTTCTTTCTGACTTGGTTGCAAAGCTCACCACCCGCAGCAAACAGTCAACAGCAGGTAGCATTACTGTTTACATTGACTGACGCTGGGCTGCTATTGGTGTGCAAACACCCCAGTAATGGCAGCCAATCACTAGAGGGCAATATACGCAAATCTCTACTCGGATTAGTCAAGAGGCACAGGCTAGACTGCTGTCGTTAACAAATAATCTATTATTTCTCTGCAGCCCTGTAGCAAGTGCGCCACAGACTGGTACCGGTCCTCGCTGGGTTTAGGCAACCCTGTAGAGTTGCCTATATCATGACCGAATTATGCCAAAAAGATGACACAAAAATCCTCAAATTAAGACCAGAACACTATGACCCATTCCCTGTCCAAAGAGCATGATTGCCCTCTAGTGGAGAAAAAACATTATAACCTCTGAATCGTATAATGTAGTCATGTGTTTGTTGTTGCGATATCTCATTGATGAAAATGGTAGCACTACTGTTGGCAAAAATGAAGTCAATATTAAGGGGAATAGTATCTTTTCTCGAATTTACTGTTTGACTGTTTGTATTACTCTAACACACCCAATATAAAATAAATATCATTTATATCATAGTTTATGAAAAGCAAACAGAACATATTTGATAAAGATGTCCCGATCGATCGGCATCCGATCACGTCATTTTCAATGTATCGGAATCGGCAAAAAAATATCGGACATGCCTTTTTTTAAATACATATATATTTTTAATTTAAATCGTTTTCTAATTGTATTTAACGTTACAGACAAAATGTCTTACACTCATCCAGAGTAGTTTTGGCTTAAAGTAGGACTATCAAATTTACTGCGTTAACGGCGGTAATTTTTTTTTTTTTTTTCAATTAATGACGTTACGTAATTAACACATGCGCTGCACGACCCACTCACGCATTGTCGCGTTCAATCTATAAAGACACCGTTTTACCTATAGATAGCGCTAAAAGGCAGCGTATAATGAGTAGAGAGAATTTTGACAGCCTTTGGAGCCATTTATATGTGGCTAAAGCCTTACAATACCTCTCTCAGCAATTAAAAATAATGTGGGAGGCAACGTGGGGAAGAAAGGTAGTAGTTGATCATTTTCTTAACACCCTTGGTGTTAATTGGTGCCCCTATGCACAGTCATGGTTGCACTTCCCATCATGCATTTGGGCAGAACAGTTAAATGGCTGCAGTATCATTTACTGAAAGCTCAACAAATACACTAGATGACAATATTTAGTCACAATATATAAAGTCACATTTATCCTTTAAGAATTACAAGTCTTTCTATCCGTGGATCCCTCTCACAGAAAGAATGTTAATAATGTAAATGCCATCTTGAGGATTTATTGTCATGATAAACAAATACAGTACTTATGTACTGTATGTTGAATGTATATATTCGTCCGAGTTTTATTCATTTTTTTCTTAATGCATTGCCAAAATGTATATGATCGGGAAAAATCATTGGGAATGATTGGAATTGAATCGGGAGCAAAAAAAAAGCAATCGGATCAACCCTAATATTTGATATTATTAACAGTTGGACTTGAAATAATTAGAATTTGCAGCGCCAAGACAACAGGCAGATAAGGGCAGAACAGATAGAGGACGCCTTCTGACCACAGAAGCCCAACGCGTGTGTCATGCAGCTGACTAGGCAAGATTGACGCTGACAGACAGGCAGGTGAAAGGCAAGACATCTACAAGCCCATGTTTGCACGACCAAATCCTGCAATCAGCTCTTCTGGACAGTCCAGAACAAATGGCGAGATATCTTGTCTTGCTACAAGGATCATCTGATATGGAGGAACCCGCGACCGAGAAGTGAACACTCAGCTCTCACGTGGCGTTGAGCATGGCAAATTCCTTAACTCTCATTGCCCTGACAACAGTAACGCCCGAATTCTCCTGTCCAATCCAGAAACAGACAATAATCCTAAACAACGCCCAAACACAACCTTCTTCCGGACCACAGCCTGCCTCACCAGAGCCTTGAAAAGATTGAATGTCTTAGGAATTCTTTTGTTCACTTGTGATATGGTGACCCTGGATCCAGTTTGCCTCTTCGCTTGGGTCTGTCTGTGCTGTATGATTGCTGCCGACTTAATAAATAAGGAATAAATTGTCAACGTGTGTTTCGAAGCCCTTTTCCAGCTTTTACAAGGGGTTAAGACTACGTTTGCGCGGAGTTTGGCCTTTTGGACGGGTTGTCGTGATTCCACCGGCCCAGGTCGCTGGAATTGCGCCAGCGCGGTTCCGGTGGTTCAGCTGGCATGATTCCGGCAATCTGGCAAAAAGGTCTGATTCCTTCAATATGTAGAATAAAGAAGAAAAATGTAACGACTCTAGAGTAGCCCAAAGTAGCGGAGTAAGAGTAGTGTTTCTTCTTCACAAATCAACTCAAGTAAAAAGTATCGTGGGTTAAAACTACTCTAAGAAGTACATTTTCTCAAAAAGTTATTCAGGTAAATGTAACGGAGTAAATGTAACACATTACCATCCACCTCTGAGAACTTGTATGTCAAGGTACCACTACATTTGCAGGAAAACTGTAGACTACACAAATGAAAACAATTATTTAAATAATTCACTACCAGCCATCATTATTTAAATTAAATTTTTATTACGATAAAAGTGTAATGCCGAGAAAAAAAAAAAAAAAAACTAAGGAAAAAACAAAAAACAATGCCTTAACTTTGATAACATGCGACTACTCTTAGGTTGACATGAATGAGACTTGAATGTTGTTTTCCTTACTTTAACATGCACCGCTGTCTAAAAGTATTAGAATCGTAAGGGCAATTCCGTTATTTTTTTCCCCTTGCATTGATGAATGGTTTTGACGTCAAAACATGAATTTAAGTCTAGAGCGCAACAGTTCCAGGTACATATTTACATCTGGATCTAATATACAATGAAGAAGACGGCATTATTGGCAACAAAACATGACATTTAGGTTCGTAAAAGTATTGGAACAGTACACATGTACACATTTTATGTGCACAGCGTGTGACCCATCGACAACACTCAGCTTGTGCATTTTTTTTTCAACGATTTGCACTGCGGACTATTCAGCTGTTTATCGCGGGTGGTTACGCCATTAAATTAATGTAAAATGCATTCTGGATACAGTTTAAATCTGAAAATTGACTTGGCTTGACTAAAACCAGTGTTTTGGCACTTTTATGGACCATTGTCAGCATGAAAAAAGACTTCCACATTATTTTGAACTTTTTCTAATAACCCAGATATTAACTACTGATGTATTTTTTTCTAGGGCTGTCAAAATTATCGCGTTAACGGGCATTAATTAATTTTTTAAATTAATCACGTCAAAATATTTGACGCAATTAATGTAGATGCCCCGCTCAGACAGATTTAAATGACGGTACAGTGAAACGCTCACTTGTTAATTTTGTTTTATGGAGTTTTGCCGCCCTCTGCTGGCGCTTGGGTGCGACTGATTTTATAGGCTTCAGCACCCATGAGCATTTTGTAAGTAATTATTTACAACAATGGCAGGCTACTAGTTTATTTGTCGATTGAAAATTTTACAAATTTTATTAAAACGAAACCATTAAGAGGGGGTTTTAATATAAAATTTCTATAACTTGTACTAACATTTTTCTTTTAAGAACTACAAATCTTTCTATCCATGGATCGCTTTAACAGAATGTTAATAATGTTAATGCCATCTTGTTGATTTATTGTTATAATAAACAAATACAGTCCTTATGTACCGTATGATGAATGTATATATATCCATCCAGTGTCTTATCTTTCCATTCCAACAATAACTTACAGAAAAATATGGCATATTTTATAGATGGTTTGAATTGCGATTAATTACGATTAATTAATTTTTAAGCTGTAATTAACTCGATTAAGAATTTTAATCGTTTGACAGCACTAATTTTTTCCCTACCCGCTCAATTACTTACTGTGATAAGTGTTTTTTTTCCTATTCAGGTCCTTTTAAAATGCTGTTTTTGATTGATTATACTGATTCAAAATTGACAACTCTTGTCATTACATTTATGACATGTCCAACAAGTCGCTTTTCTCAGGGGAAAAAAACCCCAAACGTTTTTCTATACCACTCTTTCGTTCTGTCCTCTGCCTGTCCGGTGTTTTTTCTTTTCAATTTAATCAGCTTCTTGGGTGACTGCACTCCTGTTGGCCATGACTATCAGCAATGTATCTAGGTGCAACAGAAGCAGAAGGACTGCATTGGATTATTGTATCGCATCACAGGCTCCCGTGGTCATACATTTTTTCCCCTCAAATTCTGGTACTTGTAGTACTTACTTCCTGTTATCTGGTAACTGGGCAACTGTTTGTCTTTTACAAGCTCTTTTTCTAATCTTCTGTTGGTTTTGACATAGTTAGTGTACCCTGTTCTGGTGCTTTGTCTATCACTTTTACTTGAATTCAGTGTGATTTTTACTTGCTACTTTGGGATTCTAAAGTTAATGTGAAGGAATCAACATGAAAAAATACCCAAAATGTTGTCCATTATTTATTCTTTACGTCAAACCCAATCGTTTTCAATCTACTTTAAAGGTGCACAATGTACAGTGTATCGCAAAAGTGAGTACACTCCTCGCATTTCTGCAGATATTTAAGTATATCTTTTCATGGGACAACACTGACAAAATGACACTTTGACACAATGAAAAGTAGTCTGTGCGCAGTTTATATAATAGAATATTTATTTTCCCCTTAAGTATAGCCATTAATATCTAAACCCATGGCAACAAAAGCGAGTACACCACATGGGAGCTACATACATCCCTAAATGTCCAAATTGAGTACTGCTTGTCATTTTCCCTCCAAAATGTCATGTGACTCGTTACAGGAGTGCTGTCAGCATTGCTGCAGAGATTGAAGAGGTGGGGGGTCAGCCTGTAAGGGCTCAGACCATACGCCGCACTCTACATCAAATTGGTGTGCATGGCATCGTAGAACTACCTTAAAATCATTTTCGGTTACTCACATTGGTGCTCGCCACTGGAATGCCATTGACCCAGCACTGACCAGCATAGGGTCACTAGCTGCCTTTAAAAGGACATACAAGGACAGTATGCTGAGTCGCTACCATGATTAACCTCAATACTATAACACTACTGCCACACACACAGACACAACATAGTGTTCCCACAACAAATAAATGACAGGAATGTCAGGGACAAAGATAAAGTAGTCACAACATTGCATGCCATTCGTAAATGCAGAAAACTAACTGCTGGCATATGTGCATGCTGTCAACTTGATTTGAACTGAGTACAATGGAGTTGCTGAACTGGTCGTTGAGTTCACTGGACAATGCGACCTACATCGAACCAATGCCCATGTCCGGCCAACACCTGACAATCACCCTAATCGATGAACTCACAATTGATCGACAACATTACCTAAGTGTTATGGCCAATCAATAACTTTTGGGAAGAAAATTCATGTGAAGACGAAAAAAAAAAAAAAAAAAAAAAAGCTGCTCATGAAACACAATGTACAATGGCTACTCTACCATGTATTGATTGTGCGTCCTTGGTTGCAGGGGACGGGACTTGATAAGCATATGCTTCTCCTGTCAGCCCTTGTCTTTTTCTTTGGTTCTTTTTTCTTCGGGTTAATCAGATCACATCTTGTAACTGTCAATGATACCAATGAGGATGACAATAAATAAATAAATAAATAAATAAATAAATGGCTGTCACCCTAGGAGGAAGCCTCTTCTGAATACGGTACACAAGAAAGCCTGCAAACAGTTTGCATGTCAACAAAGTACATGGATTACTGGAACCATGTCCTATGGTCTGATGAGACGGGCCAGACAAAATGGGGGACGAGACTCCGGTGTTGTAAAGTCGAAATCACGTAAGTCGGATACGTCCCCGGGACGACAAGTACATGTTTTTGGATAGTTATTTTGAGATTTATGGGTTATTTAGGGGCACTTAAAGCAATCCTTTGTATATTTTCAGTTTTAGTCAATTTTAGCAACACCGGTGGACTAAAGCGGTTGTGTTTTGCCTTCAGGAAGACGGGGTTTCCCAAGAAGACCAGTGCTGCATTTCTCATGAGTACCAGCGCACACCCGCATAGTGTCGTAAAATCATGATGGTCGCCTGTCGGGGGGTGGCGCAGCACGTCACATGAGTGACACGAGAAACACTGATAAGATGCGTGATAACTACATATACGATAAGAAAATATCATACATTGTGAACTTATGCCGGAAACTATGGAGAATTTATATCTCGTTTTTGTCTCGTCAGATGACAACTGGCATCGATGTCGTTATGTTTTAAGTTATCCTTTTGCGGTGCGGTGACAGCGTAGCGACGAAGTAGAACCTACAGCCTCAATGAGCATTCGATAATTCTGTGGCAAGGGAACGCGTTGTTCTGTAATTCACCACCAAGCCACTAGAGGGGTGTTGCGTTATGTTTGTGCGGTTTTGGGGGACTCATGTCGAATTCCTTGAGTTTTCTTCCGGTTAGACTACAATGGCAACGGAGGTGGAACGCCTGAATATGGATCTTCAGCTCATCAACATTGAACAACAAATGTAGATCAAACAAATGTTGAGGCGCAGGCGACGCAGAAGACGGTTGCAGAGGTGGTCTGTCCGACTGTTGATGCCGCACAGAGACTGGCAGTCACATTACGAATTCTAGCATTGGGTGGAAGCCAGCAAACCGTGTTGTCCAGCGTTTTGTCCGATTTCTTTGCCGTGTCCTTCAACCAGCTAGTGGAAAGCCATCGCAGATTTCTGGCGGCTTTGGAACTTCCCAAACTGCATTGGAAGCCTTGAACACGTTATCATAAAAGCACCGAGGCACTCTCAATCAGTGATGATGTATCAAGTGTGTGAACTGTCTGTTGTTGAAAATTAAACTTGAAAACAACTCTTTTGATGCCAAACCTGTGCTCCCAGCAAACATTTGTACACAATAAATGATAAAGTGCACCAACCAAAAGATAAAAAGCTGGCAGTTTTTGGCCAACTGTGTCACCGCTTCGTGTGGCCATTCGCACACATATTCGTCTCAGAGATTCTTCCATTTTTTTATGCATCGTATCTCCTTCCACAAATATTTATAATGTCTTGGCGAGACATTGTAGCGGCTGTCGTACTTGCGGACCTCTTTGATGATACTCTCCTCGGCTTGGTCCATTTTTCTGTGTAGCACAACAGTGTTTGAAAATGGCTGTGATTTTGCGCTGAACCAGAAGCAACAGTCTGAGCGGACCAATCACAGTCCATTTGCTTCACGTCACCACGCGTTGACGTGACACCCAGTCAGGAATCTGGGGAGGTGCACTTCAGGTTACGGCGGAGGGTCGTAAATCGGGCCTGCCTTAATGCCGTAGGTCTGTTGCAGAACCATAACTTGGCCTTTAGCTCCAACATCTTGGCGGGGACAGTACAATGACGTATAATGTATGTTTTTGGAAAGTTATTTTGAGATTTAGGGGGTATTTAGGGGTACTTAAAGGGTTCATTCTGACTTAGGTGGAAATTCGATTTACGTCGCCAGCGTAGGAACGAAACTTGTTCGTAACCTGGGACTACCTGTGATTGAAGTGCAAATCTTACATTGTGCACCCTTAACTTTTGGCTCCGATTGATGTCACTAGACGTCCAATCCATTTTGACTGGGAGGGACGAATAAACATTTGTTCTTAGGTAGCGCTGTTAATGGCACTGAAAGATGAGCCATCCCAGTTTAAATGAATTGGATTTCTGTAGTTGTCAATACCAGGCAATGGGTTGAATACAAAAGGAAGTGGCCTCAATGTAATAATCTAGTTTATGAATGGAGTATAACTATTCATTTTGTGTGTTGGAAAAAAAAACATAGAAAAATAAAAATATCAGCTGCAATCATCGGCATATTTGCACAGAAACTAACCTTCAATTTCCCATTTTGATGCGCTTCAATGTTGAAAAATAATGAGTTGAAGAAGCTATGTGGCTGCTTTAACATTTCTAAGTGTTGTAAGTTAACTTCTGTGATTCAACACAGTATAAATAAAAGATGGGCAGAAATTTGGAGTGAGGAAGAATTTTTGAAGTCATTCCTTTTCATCTATTCCATCCTTTCGTGCGTCTTGTGATAAAACAGCTAAAGGCTGCCTCTCACAGAAAGCCTTCTGTGTCTTTTTTAACAGCCAGACTGAGGGCAAAAATATTTAATGCAAACCTTTGTGAGATAAAAACATCCACTTAATCTTACCTTTAAAACCACAGCAGAAGGAGGCACTTTTTTCCCACCTAAAAAAAAAAAAGCAAATGCCACAAACATGTTTTAGCCAGCCTATTCAGAAGTGGCACCAGATGGAGGCTTGTGTTGATGCTGTTGTGAGCAGTCTTTTGGAGACATTCTGTCACTGTTTTCATTCTTGCATGTGCATGCCTGCTGGTGGACATCAGCACACACAAAAAAAGCGTTAGAATTTATGATGTACACCACAGAGATGATTAGACTGCGTTTAAATAAACGTGTGGCCAGGTCTGTACTTCTTTCAATTGCTGAATCACCTGCTTTGAATACGAGCCTCTGACTAAATTTATGCAACGACTGCTATTTTTCTTTACACTGCTCTGGTATTTTGCATCAAAGCGAGGATAGAACTGAAAGATTTCGTGCAGGTGAAGTAACCCTTTCGTATTTAGTTCAGTTAAAGTCTTAAAAATAAGTATGTGTTGCTGGAAAACAAGTCATTTTCATATAAAGTATATAACTTTTTGTGAAATATATGTGAAAATGAATGATTTTTTTGTACGATCTGGATTAATTGAGATATATGCGTTAAATTGCATCATAAGAAGACCACTCATCAGATTGTTTGTAAGAGATGCTTCTCAGCACTTCTTAGTTTTGACTTCTCTCTGCTCTTCCACTACGATATATATACATTTGCCACTTGTCTGCACTTTGCATACTTAGATGAAGAGAAATAATGAAGAGGCTGACAGCAGACAAGAGGCCATTTAGTCAAGTGAGGTGCATTTAGATTGGGGGCCACTTCAGAGCGAGCGAAGCTCGAAGAGAGCTCAGTTCACGTCGTCTGCGTTTGTGTCAGTTAATGTATTTAGCTTCCATTTATATGGCAGCCTGGGGGAAAAAAACAACAAAAGCAGTAAGGACTCTCCATATGAAATAATGTGGAACAATGAAATCAAATTAGATGAATTGAACTGAAGTTGGGTGTGTATTAAGGGTGTAACGGTACATTTAATAGTATTAAACCAATTCGGTTCGTGGTGCTCGGTTCGGAACGGACGCGTACCGAACGAGTTTCTGACATAATACAACCCTTACTTTTCGAGGCTGTGCGTCGATCGGATCACAGTTTCTTTGTGTAGATTATATTTACTCTGTCTTCTCTACTATAATGAGGACCAACACGGTAGGACAGTAGGCTATAACCCGGTAACGTCAACGGCGCAACAACGTGGCTGCTGCGAGAACGCAGTGAAACGCGGGCGTTAGAGTCAATCAGCCAATGCACACCAGTCGCAGTGCGGCCGCGTGTTAGATGCGTCCCAGAAGCGGCTCAACGCGACGCACGCGAAAAGAACGGCAGAGTTTATTATTTGACACGAGACGCGGCCCTCCTGCCTCAATACTACTACTGGTAGCTAGGATCGGGCCGGAAGTCACTCGTGTAAAAATACGGTGGATCCGGTCGATTTTCAAACTAATATGCAATCGTAACCCACTTTTTGAGTCCATCAGATCTCTTGAGTGGTAGATCAGGGCACAGTTGACTTGTCTTTGTTGATTTACTGCTTTCTTTTCTGCTATAATAATAACCAACACGGTCCCGTGTTCAATACAAAACCCTCCTACCACAACAAAACAAGTAGGAACTAATATTGACATAGGAACTAAAGTTAAACAACATAAAAAATACGATATAAATGAATACTACATCACATTTGTAAAATATAAACACATAATAAAATGAATAATAGCCCATCTAAATAAAATAAATTGAAATGAGCTAAAACACCTGTAATTAAATATTAAGAATAAAATCTTTGTCATTGGGATTGCTTTTCTCTTTAGCACAGGACTTTTTTCTTCATTCTTTCAGAAAGAAAGCTGACCAATACGCGGGGTCTGAAAGGCAAATTGTTGTTGGATTATCTTTAAATACCTGCTACTTTTTTAGCAGAATTCTAGCTTTGTAATAGGCTAATGTTCCTATTGTTGAAAGCACAAAAGTGTGTAATAAAAAAACTAGCATATTTATATTTTGCATTTTGTTTGCTTACTGTACCGAAAATTAACCGAACCGTGACCTCAAAACCGAGGTACGTACCGAACCGAGATTTTTGTGTACCATTACATCCCTAGTATGTATAGTTAATAGTTTTGAGGTTTGAATCTTGGCTCTGGCTTTCCTGTGTGAGGTGATACTTGCATGGATTTTCTCAGACTTCCTCCCACATTCCAAAACATGAAAATTAGGTTAATGCATGGGTTGGCAACCCAACATGTTGAAAGAGCCATATTAGACAAAAACCAAAAAACCAAAACCAAAACAAATATTTTTGGCGCCACAAAAAAACGGCTTATAATAGCCTTATAATGAAGGCAACACATGCTGTATGTATCTTTATTAGCATACTATCAAAATGACAGAGTTGGCTACAAACATAATGAGCCTTCATGATTGCATATTTATTTTCCCTGTAGTGCATCCTATAGAGAGTGACGCACAATGTGACTATTCTGTTGTACAATGCCGCCTCAAGTGTAACTTCATTACAATTAGCGTAGGGCCGGGGTCCTCAGTTAAAGGACCGTGGTCCACGACCTGACCATGGCACACCTCTCTGCGGACCCAGAGCAAATGCCCCTTTTCAAGAAAAAAAAAAAAAACAACCTTTTTTTAATGGATCGTCGATCCATCGCTATGCGCTACTATTCTATTGCTAAATTCTGTTTCATTTTTAGTCAAACATCTTCCATGTTCCCACTTCTGTTGTCATCTCTATGACAACGATGCGCTGATTGGCTGAGAGAGCCTGCATGCTGCTAGCTAGAGAGGACGGACCAAAGCAGTGTGAAACACAAGTCGCACCCGACGCTTTTCAATCTGTTTGTTTACATGCCACCAGTGGAAAACCGAATCTAACAAAATGTCATGCTCAAAGTTTACCAAGACAAAAAGGGTGGACAACGAAAATCGCCGTTTCCATGAGGAATGGACTGACAAATATGTGTCCATTTTACCAATTGCAAGTACCAATGTGCTTAATCAGGGGTCGCGTTAACCGAATATTTTCCGTCGTTGACCGGTTTTTTAAAACGGTGACAGAAAAAACTGAAGTCCGTCCGTCATTTTGACAGATTGCAATTCACACCCCAGACCACAGGGTGGCGAGTGAGCATATTAATTAGTTATTGTCTCTCTTAATGCATGACGTCGTTGGCTATTCTGTCAGAATATTGTAGCGTCACCGGGGTCTGGCGGCGGCACCGTGATTGACACATCAACGCGAGGTTCTTATTGGTGCACCCGGTGTGCCAGCGCGTCATCCAATTGGTGGACTATATTGCCGCCTGTGTATAGACCCCAATCACTTGACGTCACAACTCCGCCCCCCTGACTGGAGCCGCCATATTGTGTGTCAGCTCGTCGTGTTTACACATTAACGCTACGTACATGCCTCCTATTACGGCGTGTTTTTCTGCTCGTTAACATTACTAATCAAAATGGTGAAAGCGTGTGTGGTGGTTGGTTGCAGTAACAGAGAAGATAGACGGAGAGACTTGAAGTTCTACCGTATTCTGAGAGACCCGAAGAGGAGAGCGAGATGGACTGCTGTAATTCGACAAGAAATCTGGGCACCAAACGATCACCACAGACTATGTAGTAGTCATTTTATATCTGGTAAGATGCATTTAATATATATTTAAAAGATTTTGGGCTGACAACCACAATTAAGATCATTGTGTGACGTTGGTTATTGGGGTCTATATAGCTGCCTCTTTTTCTTTGGGGGCGGAGTTGTTGTTTTGTTGGTGTTGTTGGCGGTAAGCAGAGTAAAAAGAGGGAGAAAAATACCACGACTTCCGTGTCTAATTTTTCACCGCCAAGCAAGCGTTACAATATTAATTAAAAATGAATGAAAACTAAATACTATTGAATATGTCATCATTATCATTTTAAAAATTTAAGTGACGGGTAAAAATAGATTATGACCGGATTTTTATGACCCTGTCAGTCAAAATGACAGACAACGAAAATTTCTAGCGCAACCTCTGTGCTTAATATACTTCAAGACAGTTGCTCTGATAAAAAGTGAAAATGTGAAAAGCCATAATGCTAAAGAGCACAGCTCTTTTGAAGAGAAGTTTCCTCCTAAATCAGAATTGAGAAGGCAAGAAATTAACAGGTTGAAGCAGTCATATCAAGAGTCAAACAAGGTTATTGTTAAATCTATGACACAACAATGAAATTGCAACAGAGTGCTCACTCAAAGTGCCGTGGATGTTGGCCAAACATAAGAAGCCGTTCTCTGATGGAGAAATGATAAAAGAGTGCATGACTGAAGTAATGGCAGCAATGTTCGAAGGAAAAGAAAAGCAGGAAATGACAACAAAAATCAAACAAATCTCACTCCCAGATACATCAACCACAAGATGCACTGAAGTACTGGCTGATGATGTCAGTAAACAGCTTTGTGACCCCCAAATGCCATTTCTCTCATTGAGCAGTGTTTTACAGTTAAAGCTACTTTCAATAATTATTTTGTTTGCACCTTGATGACAGAGCTTGTCATTTATGTTCTCAACAAGTGACCATGTACTGTACTACTTGCACGTTTTGTTTTTTGTCCATTTACAAAATGTACTGTCAATAGCTATTGTTTGCACCTTAATGACAGATCTTGTCAATTATTTAGTGTACATGTGTAAGCATTGTACTTGCATGTTTTTTTTTGTATTTTTATTTTAAGTCAAGAAAATGTTTTGTCAATGTATTTTTCTTTAATCAAAATGTGCATTGTATTTTTGTTTGGTCAAAAGAAAACCACTTTTGCCACATTCGACCTGCCTTGTACTTGACCCACATTAATAAATGGACCCATGCTTGTATGAAAAAAGAACAATTGTGGACCTTTAAGATTTGTATTTGAGGACCCCTGGCATAGGGCATCGAGCATCGATGGGACAAAAAAGTTTTTTAAGACAAAAAAGTCAACCTTCAATTATATCAGCTATGCACTCAATACTTGGTCGGGATTCCTTTTGCAGAAATGACTGCTTCAATGCTGCGTGGCATGGAGGCAATCAGCCTGTGGCACTGCTGAGGTGTTATGGAGGCCCAGGATGCTTCGATAGCGGCCTTAAGCTCATCCAGTGTTGGTCTGGTGTCTCTTAACTTCCTCTTCACAATACCCCACAGATTCTCTATACGGTTCAGGTCAGGAGAGTTGGCAGGCCAATTGAGCACAGTAATGCCATGGTCAGTAAACCATTTACCAGTGATTTCGGCACTGCGAGAAGGCGCCAGGTCGTGCTGAAAAATGAAATCTTCATCTCCATAAAGCTTTTCAGCAGATGGAAGCATGAAGTGCTCCAAAATCTCCTGAAAGCTAGCTGCATTGACCCTGCTCTTGATAAAACACAGTAGACCAACACCAGCAGCTGACATGGCACCCCAGACCATCGCTGACTGTGGCTACTTGACACTAAACTTCAGGCATTTTGGCATTTCCTTCTTCCCAGTCTTCCTCCAAACTCTGGCACCTTGATTTCCAAATGACATGCAAAATTTGCTTTCATCTGACAAAAGTACTTTGGACCACTGAGCAACAGTCCAGTGCTGCTTCTCTGTAGCCCTGTGCACGGTGGCTCTGGATGTTTCTACTCCAGACTCAGTCCACTGTTTCTGCAGGTCCCCCAAGGTCTGGAATCGGCCCTTCTCCACAATCTTTCTCAGGGTGCGGTCCCCTCTTCTGATTATGCAGCATTTCCTGCCACACGTTTTCCTTCCCACAGAGTTCAGAAATTTCTTTCTGTGTCTTAGCCTCTTGCTTGAAGGGTGTCAATGATGGCCTTCTGGACAGCACTCAGGTCGGCAGTCTTGCCCATGATTGCGGTTTTGAGTAATGAACCATGACATGCTAATTTTTTGAGATGGGGTTTTTTGGGTTTTCTTGACTTTTTTTGCCAAAATCATCAATATTAAAACAATAAAAGGCTTGAACAACTTCAGTTATGTGTAATGAATCTAAAATATATGAAAGTGTAATGTTTATTAGTACATTACAGAAAATAATGAACTTTATCACAATATGCTAATTTTTTAAAAAGGACTAGTGCTTCCAGGTTGTGCGCACGCATTCGCGCCTGCCCCCACCTTTGTGTTTATTGCACTGTTTATTGCACAATTCAATCGTGTGTTGCTGATTATCGTGCGGTCAATTGGCATTGTTTTACATTGGCACTGAGATGCTGTTAACCCTAAACCCTAAAAGTTCAGAATTTCTGACATTAGGCTTAATCTTTGAGTTAGCAGGGGTTTGATTAGTCGGAGTTGATTTTAACAAATTCCATGCAGTTTGTTAGTTATTTGTTAATTTCTTGGCTCCTGAATGGATAAGCTAGCGCAAGTCAATGTTGGTTGAAATCAATTCCATCGACTAATTAAACCCTTGCTAACTCGAAGATTAAAAATTCTGATCTTCTCCTTTAAATTCAATTATCAGTAAGTCAATTACATGCGATGACATTTTCCTTTTTTCATTCTTATGTTGAGGCGGCAAAGGGAGAAAATTTGGTAAAAAGTAACTGATTAATTACTTTTAAAGTAACTTAGTTACTTAGATAATAAAGTAATCAGTAAAGTAACGGTTACTTTTTTGAGGCGTAATCAGTAATTAAATTACTTTTTTAAGTAATCTGTGACAACACTGGTGACTACGGAGAAAATATCGTCATTACGACAGTTTCGCTTGAAAATCGTTAGCCATAATTGCCTTAGTCATCTCTTGACTTCTAAATTGTTGCCATGACAACCGAGCCGGGAGAAACTTCCAGAGGGCGGTAAAGGGCAGACACGAAAGCTTCGCCCTGGCACGGAGCTCTCCCCTGGAGCTCCCAAGAAAAAATATGTCTTTTTGGTGTCTTTCCCGAAAACAATAAAATAAGTAAGTGGTAAATGCAGTTGATTTGGGTTTATTCATCTTTCTGGTTGGGTTATTAGCAGGGGTGTCAAAAGATTAAAAATTTCAAACGAGTTAATCACAGCTTTAAAATTAATTAATCGTAATTAATTGCAATTCAAACCATCTATAAAATAAGCCATATTTTTCTGTAAATTATTGTTGGAATGGAAAGATAAGACACAAGACGGACATAAACATTCAACATATTGTACATAAGTACTGTATTTGTTTATTATAACAATAAATCAACAAGATGGCATTAACATTATAAACATTCTGTTAAAGCGATCCATGGATCGAAAGACTTGTAGTTCTTAAAAGATAAATGTTAGAACAAGTTATAGAAATTTTAAATTAAAACCCCTCTTAATGTTTTCGTTTTTAAAAAATTTGTAAAATTTTCAAACAAAAAATAAACTAGTTGCTTGCCATTGTTGATGTCAATAATTACACTATGCTCATGGATTGTGCTGAAACCCATAAAATGAGTCGCACCAAAGCGCCAGCAGAGAGCGAAAAAACACCAAAAAACACAAGTAACAAATGGACCTGACACTGTCATTTTAATCTGTTTGAGCGGGGCATGTGCGTTAATTGCGTCAAATATTTTAACGTGATGAATTTTTAAAAAAATTAACTACCGCCCGTTAACGCGATAATTTTGACAGCCCTAGTTATTAGTGTTCATACCAGTGGACAATTTAGAGTATTCCATTAACCGTTAATGGAACAGCACATATAAGGCTTGCATAAAGGTAACCTGAGTGAACAGTCATGCATTTAAAGAGAATTTGTCAAACAAAGACAAGTAAAGGCATTTCTGATGCAGCTCTTCAACTTCATCTCTTTGTTCATCATAGTGAATGTACATTTAGACTCTTATGAAGAGATTTTCCTTGCCTCTTTTGCAAGAGTCAAAACTGCTGGATGGTCAGTGGAAGGCGCTTCTTATCTGCAGTCACTGACTTACAAAATGAGCTCAAATCAAATCAGAGCAGGCTGAAGGGAACAGGGAGTGCTCCTTAAATCCTGTTAAATGTGTCTAATCTAATGTCAATGAGAAATGAATCACTTCGGAACCTCTGAGTGGAGGTGGTGACCCACGACGTCCATATGTCTCTATGGCACCTTTGGAAAAAATCCAAGGGAAGTCAAGAATTCTGCCTCTCTATAACTGAGAGCGTGTCTATTAGATAGCCGTAACATCTGTCTCCCGCAGAGCACTCCGGGGGACGGCTGTTTTCTTTCACTGTCAACGGATGCAATTTTGGCCATCAGTCACCTCTACTCAAACTTGGGTGACTAAACATCAATCTGAGGGTGATTTGAAAGCACCCTAACATGATTTTTCTGTGCGCGAGACTATCTAAAGGCCAACTGATTAGCATAATGTTGTCACGGGCCAATGATGGATCCTGGCAGGAAAATAATCATAAAAAAAATCTATTGCTTCTTCTGACAAGAAGTGGGTTCTCTATTAAGATGGCGGAATATAGTGCATTCAATTGGTGTAGCAGAAAATGAATTATAGAGTTCAATGGTGCCACTTTGTGATTTACATAATACACACTTATTTCACGTTTAGAGTAAGCTGCTAAAATGAAATTAAACACCATCTACGGAACAAATACAGTGAGGAAATTAAGTATTTGAACACCCTGCCATTTTGCCAGTTCCCCCACTCAGAAATGATGGGCGGGTTTGAAATTTTCATGGTAGGCGCTTGTCCACTGTGAGAGACAATCTAAAGAAAAAAAATTCAGAAAACATGGTGAATGATTTTTTAAACAATTTATTTGTACTAAACTGCTGCAAAGTATTTGAACACCTATTAGCTAGAATTGTGAGTCTCAAAGACCTTTTACTTGCCTTTAAAAAGTCCAACAAAAAAGTGGAGTGAAGGTAGAATATTTAAATCTGACTACCATAATTTCCCGAATATAACACGCACCCGAAATTTACCTGTAAAATCTAGGGAAAATTCTTGTACTTGTGTACTGTCCCTGACAAAAGTCTTGTCGCTTATCCATTTTGTAGAAACAGTTGCTAATAACCTGACTTTTAATTATTTAATTGGTTTCAGAAATGGCTCATATGAAAGCAAAGACCCTCCCAAATGATGGTGAATTTACACAAATATATTTGTTATACTGAAAAAAGATTTATCATTTAATGAAGACATAAAGGTCAAATTTTGGCAAGACAAAAGTTTTGTCGCCTACAGAAAGTAGTGTGAACATTGAACATAAAATTTACTTCAAATTAGGGCTGTCAAAATTATTGCGTTAACGGGCGGTAATTAATTTTTTAAATTAATCACGTTAAAATATTTGACACAATTAACGCACATGCCCCGCTCAAACATATTAAAATGACAGTACAGTGTAATGTCCGCTTCTTACTTGTTTTTTGGTGTTTGGCACCCTCTGCTGGCGCTTGGGTCGAATTGATTTTATGGGTTAGTACCATGAGTGGGCATGGTGTAATTATTGACATCAACAATGGCGAGCTTGTAGTTTATTTTTTGATTGAAAATTTTACAAATTTTAATAAAACGAAAACATTAAGAGTTTTAAAAAAAAATTCTATAACTTGTACTAACATTTATCTTTTAAGAACTACAAGTCTTTCTATCCATGGATCGCTTTAAGAGAATGTTAATAATGTTAATGCCATCTTGTCGATTTATTGTTATAATAAACAAATACAGTACTTATGTACCGTATGTTGAATGTATATATCCGTCTTGTGTCTTATCTTTCCATTCCAACAATAATTTACAGAAAAATATGGCATATTTTATAGATGGTTTGAATTGTGATTAATTACGATTAATTAATTTTTAAACTGTAATTAACTCGATTAAAACTTTTAATCGTTTGACAGCCCTACTTCAAATACAAAAATATGTTACATAACATAAGCGAATTAAGTAGTGGTGCTGTGAGATCCAAATTTAATATTTTGTATGACTTCCATGGGCTTGAAGGACTGCATCCATGGGCTTCGGCAAGGACTCGTACAATTTATTGATGAAGTCATCAGGAACATCAAAGAAAGCAGTCTTGCATGCCTCCCAGAGTTCATCAACATTCTTGGGTTTCGTCTTCCAGGCTTCCACTTTCATCCTGTTCATGTCTGGTGACTGGGCTGGCCAGTCCTGGAGGATCTTGATCTTCTTTGCCTTGAGGAACTTTGAGATAGAGATTGAAGTATGCGATGGAGCACCATCCTGCTGGTGAATTTGTCCCTTTTTATGGTTAGGACCATAAGAGGCAGCTAAGATTTGTTGATATATCAGACTATTTATGTTGCCTTCCACCCTGCAGATCTCACGCACAACCCCATACTGGATGTAACCCCAGACCATGATTTTGCCACCACCAAAAATCACTGTTTAAAATATTGCAGGAGACCTACTGGAGCCCACATGGATCCGAGATTCACGCAGAAAACAGTTTCTGATTGATTCGTTAGATGAAGTTCAATAAAATAAAAAATAAAAGTGAGGGCGAAAGTCTCGTGTATCGAACTTTTTTTTTCTTGTATGTTTCTTACCAGTAATTGGAAAGACAGGATCACAGTACAGACGAAACGAACTCACGGAAATCATTCAACCAATCACAGTGAAGTATTACCGAAACAAAATGATGACGTCATATAATGGTCGGCACGGATATGATAAGAAAACTTCTTTTGTCAAATATTTTTTTTGAAAAATAGAATATCAATTTTCTGTGGTAAAATTGCTCATAGTATAATAATTTTCTCAAAGTAAGCGGTCAACATTTATACGAAACGGATTGGCATATATGTTATCTTTAAGACAATATGGCCGTGTCAATAAGCCGGCATGTTGCGATAACAAGGTATGAAGAATGTAAATAATAGACGCATAGTACAACAAAAGCATTTTAATTTTATTAGATGTGAAAAATATCATCATGAAAACAATTATTTACAACATAAAGTTGATTATTAGATCACTGTCGTTCGGATCAGGTAATATTGCGCTGGTCCATGCTGACACTGGAACATGAATCATGATGAATCTTTCTGTCTCCATCCCTGTACCTGTGGATAACATGAACCCATGATTTTACAAGTGCATTTTGGGAGGAAAAGTGCGCGTTATATTCGGGAAATTACGGTATTTGACTTGTTTGAGGCGGTTAGCTGCATATAAACACCTGTCCACCCCATACAATCAGGAGGACTCCAATTACTAACATGGTCAAGACCAAAGAGCTGTCTTCAGACAGAATTCTAGACCTCTACAAGGCTGGAAAGGGTTATAGGGCAATTGCCAAGCAGTTTAGTGATATAAGATCCACGGTTGGAGCAATCATTAGAAAATGGAAGAAGCTAAAGATGACTGTCAATCTCCCTCAGACTGGGGCTTCATGCAAGATCTACCTTGTAGGGTCTCAATGATCCTCAGAATGATGAGGAATCAGCCAAGAAGTACACAGGAAGAGCTGGTCAATGACCTGAAAGGAGCTGGGAACACCATTTCCAAGGTTTCTGTTAGTAATACACTAAGATGTCATGGTTTAAAATCATGCATGGAATGGAAGGTTCCCCTGCTTAAACCAGCACATGTCCTGACCTGTTTTAAGTTTCCCAATGACCATTTGGACGATCCAGAGGAGTCATAAGAGAAAGTCACATGGTCATATGAGATCAAAATGGAACTTTTTGGTCTTAATTCCACTTTTGAAGGAAGAAGAACACCATCCCTACTGTGGAGCATAGGGGTGGTAGCATCATTCTTTGGGGGTGTTTTTCTGCACATGGGACTGGACGACTGCACTGTATTAAGGAGAGAATGGCCAGAGCCATGTATTGTGAGATTTTAGGGGTTAACCTCCTTCCTTCAGTTGGAGCATTGAAAAAGGGTCGTGAATGGGTCTTCCAACATGACAATGACCTGAAGCAGACAGTCAAAATTACCAAGGAGTGAATTTGTAAAAAGCATATGGCGGAAAACACTCAGGTGACTTGAAGTTCCGCTCTGAGACACCCAATTTCAAAACTGTCCCATATGCATGTGTGATACATCATTGGAAAGCTTAAAATCTCAATTTTCAGGGGGAAGAAAAAAAACGCATAGGAGGGCATTTAAAAAAAAAAATTAACCCCCAAACCCGAACTCGAGGTGAGGGCATGAGAGAGTATAAACAAAGACACCATGATTTTGACGAGATATCTCGTACTCACCTTGTTTCGATCCAAAAACATGTCTCATGTAGCATGTAGCATGTCTCACTGAGTGTCAAAACACGGCTGTGAATGGCCAAAGCCAGACTTTTGGGAGATTTTATGGGTAAAACACGATAATATAACAAGGCTCTTAATACAGAAATCGCAGACATCAAGGAGTGGTTGAGATTTTCTCCAAAAATTTACCCTTTTAAACGTTTTTTTTTTTTTTCAATTTGTCTTTATTTGTATCAATTAATGCGACAGTAACAAAAGATTAAGCGATAGTTATTAGGAAGATATCCGTGTAATTACAGACACTATTTTTTTTCGTTGTGACGTAATTTGTCTAAAAGTTTAACATATGCAAGTGAATAATTTTATAAAGTTTTTTTTTTTTTTTCAAACTGAATATGTGATCTCAATTAATGATTCTTAGCTAAAAATGATAGACATTTGAAATAATAGATATAATTACCTCTTTTTATGGCTGGGTTGAAACAAAAGCAGTTGCCTTGTGTCTGTAAACGAGGGTCTCCAGGGTAAAACGGACAAATTAAAAAATAGTTTGGGGCTTAATGCACCATGAAACTGCTATGGCTGCATATAGGCATATTGTTTTATCAAACACAACAGTACTTCTGGCTTAGAATGAGCAATTTATTTTAAAGAGGGGGCAAGAGCAGAAACTGTTTTCCGCCGTATCAAGGTTCTGGAGGGGCCTAGTCAGTAACCAGACCCAAACCAAATAGAAAGTCTTTGGAGGAAGCTCAAACTCTGTGTTTCTCAGTGACAGCCCAGAAACCTGATTGATCTAGAGACGATCTGTGTGGAGCAGTGGTGCAAAATCCCTGCTGCAGTCTCTGCAAAACTGGTGAAAAGTAACAGGAAATGTGTGACCTCTGTAATTGTAATCATCAATTGTAATCTCCAAATACTTATTTTCATCACTGTAGTAGAATCTAGGTTCCTGTGACATTCTTCTCGACTATTTGTAATCTGTCAAGAAAACTGTTACAGTACACGTTTCTTTTTAGCTGTGAGAAAAAGGCAAATGTTGGCTCCAGGCTCCTTGTTTTAAGTGTGATTTGGGAAATGGGATCTCATTCTCCCGAGCATGGTGGAAAACAGGTGCGCTCTCAAGTTCTTCTGTCCTGTCGCACTTCTCGTGGTTCGAAAGCTGAGCCAGCACCTGTTAACATTCCGCAGTGCTTGTGAAATTGAAATGCTGGGAGCAAAGTGAAAAAAAGTGAGAGCTTTTTAACAATGAAAACTGAAAGTAAATCACACCTGTTCCTCCTTGTCACAATGTCAATGCTAAATGCATTTCAAGTGAATTCAGTGTTTCATTTAGGTTTCGGGTAACTTAAAGTGATTTGAATTACACAACTCTTCCAAACTGGACTCAGGAGAAGTAAATCATGTAAAAGGGAGGATGATTTACACACAACAGCATACCCCAATTCTTGGTTACGAATACGTACGGCTAAGAATACCTTGACTGCTAAGATTGGAGGGCATGCTTGGTAACAGCCATACTTTAGAGTGCATCATTTGATAATGTTATACTTATGGCCTTAAAGTGTTTTTCATACAAATATTTTCTATCCTTATGAAATTACTAGTTTACAAAGAGCAAATTTACATTCGTTTATTTGCGTGACGTGTTCTTAATGAGTAACGTCACTCTTGCGCGCCGAAAGTCTTGTCTACAACAACACAGATGGCGAACGGGAGAGGCGAGAATATGTTCCAATCCGTGGTAAAACCAGTTTTATATGACCAAAAACACATCAAAACAAGTCATTGACAACAGTCAACATGGCTCGCGCTAGCCATGTTGAATAAACCTCTCCATTCTCCGCTCACGCTAATTACTTGTCGCTTTAACAACGTCACGTCTGCCCGTCGCTGATTGGTCTACTCCGCTGTCTGTTTGCTGTGGCTTGCTCCGCCCTCGGAATTTGATCCGCCGTACGGTCGCCAGACTCCATCACTGGAACAGCGGTGAGTCTGGTATACCAGGCAAGCATTTTGTATGTAAATGAGGGAAAATAAAAAAGAGGAGATGAGGTTGGGGTTATATTATAAATATAATATATATATATATATATATATATATATATATATGTATATACATATATATGTATGTAATAGGGGTGTCAAACGATTAAAAATTTTAATCGAGTTAATTACAGCTTAAAAATTAATTAATCGTAATTAATCGCAATTCAAACCATCTATAAAATATGCCATATTTTTCTGTAAATTATTGTTGGAATGGAAAGATAAGACACAAGATGGATATATACATTCAACATACGCTACATAAATACTGTATTTCTTTATTATAACAATAAATCAACAAGATGGCATTACCATTATTAACATTCTGTTAAAGCGATCCATGGATAGAAAGACTTGCAGTTCTTAAAAGATAAATTTTAGTACAAGTTATAGAAATTTTATATTAAAACCCCTCTTCCTGTTTTCGTTTTAATATAATTTGTAAAATTTTCAATCAAAAAATAAACAAGTAGCCGCCATTGTTGATGTCAGTAATTACTTACACAATGCTCATGGGTGCTTAAGCCTATAAAATCAGTCGCACCCAAGCGCCAGCAGAGGGCGGCAAGACTCCGAAAAACACAACAAGCACACCTTTCACTGGGCTGTCATTTTAATATGTTTGAGCGGGTCATTTGTGCGTTTATTGCGTCAAATATTTTAACGGGATTAATTAAAAAAATTAATTAGCGCTCGTTAACGCGATAATTTTGACAGCCCTAATATATATATATATATATACTGTATATATAGTGTGTGTATCCGTTATAACTGTGCTAAAACAGTTTTCTTTGCATTTCAGTAGTTTAAAAGCCCCAAAAAAAGAAAGAAAAAAAAAAATAAATAAATAAATAAAATTTCCGGCTCAGTGGCGACCTTCACGTTAGGGAGTTCCGGCAAGAAATCCTAGCCACTTTCACCTCTGTGTAAAACCCAATTTTAAAAAAATAATTAAAAATCCTAAATGTAGTGGGTGTAAAGATCGACTACACTGAATTTTTGTTGTTGTTGTTGTTGTTTTGTTTTAATTCCGACGTGATCTAAACTGCTCCATTGGGAAACCATCACAACACCGATGATGTTTGTGGTTGGGTGATGTTGACAATGCATTGTGGGATATGATCTGTTCTGGCCTCAGCTGTAGGGAGACTCTGATGTCATTTATAATGGGGGTCCATTGGGATGCAGTGAAGAAGGGATGAGAGAAACCAGATCCTTTAGGTGCACTCTGCTGCCCTAACAGTAGGCTACGGTTAATATGGAGCCACCTGCTACATGCAAATACAGCTTAAATGATACACAATTCAACTTGGTTGCTTAACATTCAGCCAGAAAAAAAGACGCTGATTGTGCATAAAACATGCTTCTTTTCTTCTTAGTGTGTGTGTGTGTAGGAAGGAAGGCGGCTGACAGTTAGGGTGACTTAATACCACTTGATATTTCATGGCTGGGGGAATGTGGCGGCACTCCCTGCTTTATGGAGCTGGCCTGGATTATTTTGTTGGATGGAGTCGTGCCCAGAGGAACAGCTGAATGATGTCATGCATCACACACACACTTGCAAACACACGCTTTGACACTGTAACTCAAACTTGAGGTGTTGGCCAGCATTCACCAGGATTCCCAAAGTCGAGCTTGCAGGCCATAAATTGCTCAAAAATGAAGCCTTTTAGTAAAGATGCACCGATACCGATACCAGTATCGGCGGGGGAGGGGGGGGGGCGGCGATCCGGCCCAAAATGGTGGTATCGGCATCGACGAGTACCGACAAAGAGAGCGCTGATACCATTTACCGGACCGGTATTATAATACTTGACCGCAGCCTTTTTTTCTCCTGAAGCTCACTACAATCTCTGTTGTGTGATGACACGTGATCACTTTGCATGCCAAGCAGCTATCGCTATTGGCCTGCTCCAGACCAATGAGAGCGGGCCAATAGCCGCTCTTAACCAATGCTAGGGCAGCTTTTTCATAGGTAGGAAAAACAAACCACGAGAAGAAAATGTCGGCGGTCTGGACACATTTTATTTAATAATCTCCGTCTAGTACAATGGCTGCATGTAAGATTTGCAGCCTGAAAATTTCAAGAGGTGGAGTTAAATTGGCCAGTTTCAATACCTCCAACCTGATAAAACATTTGAAGACGAAACGTGAATGAACACAAAGAGGTTGAGGATACAACAGCAGCACTACTACTTTACTTTTATTGTCTTTTACTGAAAGAAATGCCGCAGTAATTTGAGACCTGTTTCAAAAGTAGGGGTTGACACCTTTGAGAAATAACAATAAGGGTCGTCCCCCACACGCCCAACGCCGTACAAGCGGCGAAAAAAAAAGGGAAAGAGAAACAGAGACATAGAAATGTATCTATTTACATATATTCCATATTGGTTCAATACAGAACGCAACTTTTAGTTCCCAATTAGGAACGATTTCTTAATTTAAAGGACGGATGGCAAGCCTATTCAAAAGTGCTGTAGAAGTAAGCAAAGTAAGCTAAGCTAAGTGGCTAAGTGTGTGTTGCCGCTAGTGCACATGCACTGAAAAAAATATTTGGCGGATTTACTTGATAATATCATTGTAACAATTTGCACTTACTTTTATTAACAGTAAGTGCAATTCACTACAACCATTAAAATTATTTAATAAATGATTTTATCAAGTGAATCCACCAAATATTTTTTTCAGTGAGGCTAATTGAGAGGCAGGATGCTGTGGTCAATTACTATTACCTATAATTTCATGAACTTGTAGGTATGTCACTCATACCAGCTATGCAATACAAAGTTCTACTGGATATATATATGGCGGAAAACACTCTGCTCAGAGACCCCAAATTTGTCCAAACTCAAAATTGTCCTAGGGGAAGAAAAATTTTGAACAGGAGGGCTTTTAAAATAAAATAAAAATTATATCAGCAAATCCCTGTCTAGAAGTGAGAGCACACGAGAGCAGAATTAAAGACGCTATGACTTAAACGAGGTATTGTTGCGTACTTACCTTTCGATCCAAAAACTACATGTAACATGTATCACTGAGTGTCAAGACACAGCTGTGAATGGCCACAGCTGGATTATTTTGGGATTTTATGGGTGAAACACGGTAATATAAGAGGTCGCGATGCAGAAATCGCATACATTAAGGAGTGTTCGAGATTTTCTTTTTCATATATTTACCCTTTTAATAGTTTATTTATTTTTTTTTAAATTTATTTTTCTTTGTTTGGATCGATTATTTATAATCTAAAATATTGGGGAAAATGTGACAGTAACGATAAAATACAATTAAGTGTTAGTTATGAGGTAGGTATACGTGACTTATTTACTAAATACATATTAGACATCAATTAATGATTCTAAGCTAAAAATGACAGACATTTTGAATAATAAATACAGTTACTTACGATTCTTTTTATGGCTGGGTTGAAACAAAAGCGGTTGTGCGACATCTGTAAACGGGGGGTTTCAGGGTAAAACGAACAAATGGAAAATAGTTCGGGGGCTTAATGCGCCATGAATCTGCTATGGTAGCATATAGACATATTGTTCTATCAAACGCAACAGTTCTTTTGGCTTAAAATACAGCAGTTTATTTTAAAGAGGGGTGCAATAGCAGAAACTGCATTTTCAGACTTGTCTGTGTTTTTTGCAATATACATTATATATATATATATATATATATATATATATATATATATATATATATATATATATATATATATATATATATATATATATATATAAGGGCTGTCAAACGATTAAAATTTTTAATCGAGTTAATTACAGCTTAAAAATTAATGAATCGTAATTAATCGCTATTAATCGCAATTCAAACAATCTCTAAAATATGCCATATTTTTCTGTAAATTATTGTTGGAATGGAAAGATAAGACACACAACGGATATATACATACAACATACTGTAAATCAGTACTGTATTTGTTTATTGTAACAATAAATCCACAAATGGCATTATTAACATTCTTTCTGTTAAAGTGATCCACGGATAGAAAGACTTGTAGTTCTTAAACGATAAATGTTATAGTTACAAGTTATAGTAATTTTATATTAAAACCCCTCTTTATGT
The DNA here is from genome assembly GCF_030265065.1 of Corythoichthys intestinalis. Classification (NCBI taxonomy): domain Eukaryota; kingdom Metazoa; phylum Chordata; class Actinopteri; order Syngnathiformes; family Syngnathidae; genus Corythoichthys; species Corythoichthys intestinalis. The sequence goes on along the minus strand of NC_080414.1, from coordinate 27,580,243 downwards.
TTTCGTTTTAATAAAATTTGTAAAAATTTTCAATCAAAAGTAGAGTTAATATAATAACAATAAGAATAAAAAAAACAATAATAAAAATAGAGTGAAAAGTTTTACGTGTATTTTGCATAGCTATTTTGATATGGAATGCCAGTTCATTTTGCATTGTTGTTTAACTGTGTGTCAAAATAGGGCCTCATTACTATAGACTGAAGTGCTTTTCTTTTTGTGAAACTTTTTTTTTTTTTTTGAGAGATAGGAATATTATTTTTGTTGTGCTTTCACTAAACGATACTTATGTTTGTTGTGAAGGAGTTGCCGAAGCTTATGCCAATTAACGGCGCGGTCCAAAGAACGCCTGTGTCCACTCGCCTTTACTGTATAACATATACAGTGGGGAGAACACGTATTTGATACACTGCCAATGGGAAAACCCATTGGCAGTGTATCAAATACGTGTTCTCCCCACTGTATCTGTACATATCTTACCTAAAATACAACAAGAGACACATAATTGCCACTAAAAGAAAGAAAACTTACCGAAATATGTGTGGAGCACAAATAGCAATTTGCATTGCATTGTGAATACAGCATAAATGTCTCACAACTACTAATTCTTCCACGTTCAGAAGAAATAACATGAGTATGGAACGGCGCTGCCCCAAGCGGCCGGTGGCATTCTCTTCACTCTTAATGTCCATAAACGGCCTCATTGTAATCTCTTTGAGGCAATATGCCAGCGGGTCATTCATTGTATGCGTTAATTGCGTCAAATATTTTAACGTGATTAATTCAAAAAATTAATTAACGCCTGTTAACGCGATAATTTTGACAGCCCTAATATATATATATATATATATATATATATATATATATATATATATATATATATATTTTTTTTTTAAATTTATATATGTGTGTGTATATATATATATACATATATATATAGTGCCTTGCAAAAGTATTCGGCCCCCTTGAATCTTGCAACCTTTCGCCACATTTCAGGCTTCAAACATAAAGATATGAAATTTAATTTTTTTGTCAAGAATCAACAACAAGTGGGACACAATTGTGAAGTGGAACAACATTTATTGGATAATTTAAACTTTTTTAACAAATAAAAAACTGAAAAGTGGGGCGTGCAATATTATTCGGCCCCTTTACTTTCCGTGCAGCAAACTCACTCCAGACGTTCAGTGAGGATCTCTGAATGATCCAATGTTGTCCTAAATGACTGATGATGATAAATAGAATCCACCTGTGTGTAATCAAGTCTCCGTATAAATGCACCTGCTCTGTGATAGTCTCAGGGTTCTGTTTAAAGTGCAGAGAGCATTATGAAAACCAAGGAACATACCAGGCAGGTCAGAGATATTGTTGTGGAGAAGTTTAAAGCCGGATTTGGATACAAAAAGATTTCCCAAGCTTTAAACATCTCAAGGAGCACTGTGCAAGCCATCATATTGAAATGGAAGGAGCATCAGACCACTGCAAATCTACCAAGACCCGGCCGTCCTTCCAAACTTTCTTCTCAAACAAGGAGAAAACTGATCAGAGATGCAGCCAAGAGGCCCATGATCACTCTGGATGAACTGCAGAGATCTACAGCTGAGGTGGGAGAGTCTGTCCATAGGACAACAATCAGTCGTACACTGCACAAATCTGGCCTTTATGGAAGAGTGGCAAGAAGAAAGCCATTTCTCAAAGATATCCATAAAAAGTCTCGTTTAAAGTTTGCCACAAGCCACCTGGGAGACACACCAAACATGTGGAAGAAGGTGCTCTGGTCAGATGAAACCAAAATTGAACTTTTTGGCCACAATGCAAAACGATATGTTTGGCGTAAAAGCAACACATGGTGTTGGCGGCATCATGGTTTGGGCCTGCTTTTCTTCAGCAGGGACAGGGAAGATGGTTAAAATTGACGGGAAGATGGATGCAGCCAAATACAGGAACATTCTGGAAGAAAACCTGTTGGTATCTGCACAAGACCTGAGACTGGGACGGAGATTTATCTTCCAACAGGACAATGATCCAAACATAAAGCCAAATCTACAATGGAATGGTTCAAAAATAAACGTATCCAGGTGTTAGAATGGCCAAGTCAAAGTCCAGACCTGAATCCAATCGAGAATCTGTGGAAAGAGCTGAAGACTGCTGTTCACAAACACTCTCCATCCAACCTCACTGAGCTCGAGCTGTTTTGCAAGGAAGAATGGGCAAGAATGTCAGTCTCTCGATGTGCAAAACTGATAGAAACATACCCCAAGCGACTTGCAGCTGTAATTGGAGCAAAAGGTGGCACTACAAAGTATTAACGCAAGGGGGCCGAATAATATTGCACGCCCCACTTTTCAGTTTTTTATTTGTTAAAAAAGTTTAAATTATCCAATAAATTTTGTTCCACTTCACGATTGTGTCCCACTTGTTGTTGATTCTTGACAAAAAATTAAAATTTTATATCTTTATGTTTGAAGCCTGAAATGTGGCGAAAGGTTGCAAGTTTCAAGGGGGCCGAATACTTTTGCAAGGCACTGTATATATATATATATATATATATATATATATATATATATATACACATTTCAAACAAAGTGATATCGGCCGATACTGCCCAGCCAGGTATCGGTATCGGGGCCAAAAAATGGTATCGGTGAAACACTACCTTTTCTGAATATGGTAATGTGTTTTTGATAAGTTTTTGTTTGCTAAAAATGGTTGGGTTTATCTGGCACTGTGGCATGAAACTCCGGGGCTAAAAATGAGTCCCAATCCGGCCCTGGCTTAGATACAGTAAAGTTGAAAGGTTTGGTTAATGCACATGTAAAACTCATGGGGTTTAGTACCTTTAGCAAGGTTAAGAATCACTGGTCTAGTAGCATTGCTCTTGAAAATTGTTCTAGCACATTTTGATGACCTAAAGGCAAGAAACTATAAGTGTCCCCTACCTGCTTTGATGCTTCAGTGTGGAAAAAGTTTGGACTTCCTTATTGAGAGAATTTGAATGGTTGGAGTGTTTTGGAGCCAAGGGATGCTGATAATCAGGAGGGAAAGCAGAAGTGGGTCTGGGGGTGTTGGGGTTTACTAATAGGAGCCCGTGTGGATTTCACACAGGAAAAAGGGTTGTGGCGGTGAGGTGGGACGCTTGGGAGCAGATGTGCGTTTGGAGAGAAAGATGAAAGAAGGAGGTGGGTGGTTTCAAGGGGGTCTCACTTTGCCGGTAAGCTGACCTCAAGGGCGCACGTGGTGTGCCACTTACACGTTTGAGTGTGTGTTTGTGTGATCAACGTCAAAGGCTTGATGGATAAAATCCTCTCTGCTCCTCGGCAAGAAATGCGTCTCTCCTTCATACGTATAAGAGCCTAAATTTGGAAACTATGATTGGAAATTGTTTAGACAACCTGAAATGGTTTATCCTGAGGCTGCGCACAGCTCACAGATCAAAGCAGAGGAAACATGAATCATACAGCGTTTCAGCACGGAAACAAGGCCTTTCTTCCTTCAACATACAGTACATTCTGTCACAATGTTAAGGAAAACAAAAAGGGAGAACTTGACTTTATTTGTTCTGACTTTTATATCTGTTTGATCAGTCTGCTCGTCTCCTGTCACTGAAAACTATCACATCGATACAGTGTGCACACTTACTCAAAGCGACCCACAAAGGAAAATGATTCCCTTACTAGATCTTTTTTTTCTTTCTGTTTGAAGGCCTCACCTCTTAGTCTACTCCTTCATTTCTTCATTGCCTTTTGTCATCCCTCCTCTCCGCAGGTCTCCAGGGGTGTAGATCTATTGCACAGTCTGCATCCTCGACTTTCGTGATCACTTATCCGCTGTCTAGAGGCCTTTTTCCCGCTTCACCAGCCTCTCAGCTTTCACTCTCCTGGGATTGAGCAGGAGAGAAAAAGTGCGCACAACCAATTGAATGGAATGATAGCCTGATTCCTCCATGAGTTCTCTTCACTGGCAACCTATAAGCATGCATAATTACTAAGTGTGAAAGTATTTGCACTCGTACAGTCACAGTACGGGCATCACGGTTCGGTACACACAGTCAGATGGCGAAAACGTTTGAGTAAAAAAAAATTTTAAATCCAAGTTAGTTAGTCCTCCTCCAATGAATCCATTGGGTAGTAGAGGTAATGTGCCTCAACCAACAAGCGACATTACGGGAGAAAGAAGACAAACTAAAACAGATGAAGAACTTGCCATTGATCACTACTAAGAAGGTTCTATCAAATGCAGTATTATAATTTACGAAGTACATTTATTTCATATTTTCAAATCAGGAAAAGTTTTTCTTGCTCTAGCCGTAGGCTGAAGTCATTGAAACACCGAGTGGTTATTTTTGAAGTAGCGTATTGGCCCGAATATAAGACGGTGTTTTTTTGCATTGAAATAAGACTGAAAAAGTAGGAGTCGTCTTATATTCGGAGTCTAGACGTTATACCCATTCACGACGCTAGATGGCGCCAGATATCATTGAAGCGAATGCTGAACTTGAGGAGTAATGTTCTGTCATGACAGATCTCAGCTACTCTCAAGTTTAACCAGTTTGCATTATTTTATTGCAATGTTTTTCCTTATTCAGATTTGTTTCAAGACTACAGTTACAGTTAGACCTCACTTTCATGGTTAATGCAGTTATTGCAATTTTTTGTTTTATCACAATAGATTGATTTATTTACATTTCAAAAACCAGAAGCCAATCATTTACGAAAGTGATTGCACTTTAGTTTACACATTTAAATGTTCAGATATTAACATTTGAATGAGGCAAAATAACATGCTTTTTCTCTGAAATATATTGTTAGAATCATTTGTTTCAGATATACTGTAATTTTTTTCTGTATAAAAATTCATTTGGTGTTCAAAAAGTCTTTTTTTCAAACTTCAGTCTTGAAAAAGAGGAGGTCGTCTTATAATCAGGGCCGTCTTATATTCGTGCCAATACGGTATTACAAGAGATGCTCTTTCAGTTTAGGAACTACAGTGGGGCAAATAAGTATTTAGTCTACCACTAATTGTGCTAGTTCTCCCACTTGAAAATATAAGAGAGGCCTGTAATTGTCAACATGGATAAACCTCACCCATGAGAGACAGAATGTGGAAAAAAGACAGAACATCACTTTAAAAAAAAAAAAAAAGTTTAATTTAAAATTGTAAAGGATTTTTAAAGAATTTATTTGCAAATGATGGTGGAAAATAAGTATTTGGTCAATACCAAAATTTCATCTTAATACTTTGTTGTGTACCGTTTGTTGGCTATAACGGAGGCTAAACGTTTTCTGTAACTCTTCACAAGCTTTTCACACACTGGTTCTGGTATTTTGGCCCATTCCTCCATGCAGATCTCCTCTAGAGCAGTGATGTTTTGGGGCTGTAGTTGGGCAACACGGACTTTCAACTCCCTCCGCAGATTTTCTATGGGGTTGAGACCTGGAGACCGGCTAGGCCACTCCAGGACCTTGAAATGCTTCTTACGCAGCCACTCCTTTGTTGCCCTGGCTGTGTGTTTGGGATCATTGTCATGCTGAAAGACCCAGCCACGTCTCATTTTCAATGCCCTTGCTGATGGCAGAAGATTTTCACTCAAAATCTCTCGATACATGGCCCCATTCATTCTTTCCTTTACACAGATCAGTCGTTCTGGTCCCTTTGCAGAAAAACAGCCCCAAAGAATGATGTTTCCACCCCCATGCTTCACAGTGGGTATAGTGCAATTCAGTATTCTTTTTCCTCCAAACAAGAGAACCCATGTTTCTACGAAAAAGTTCTATTTGGTTTCATCTGACCATAACACATTCTCTCAGTCCTCTTCTGGATCTTCCAAATGCTCTCTAGCAAACCGCAGACGGGCCTGGACGTGTACTTTTTCAGCAGGGGGACACGTCTGGCAGTGCAGGATTTGAGTCCCTGGCGGTGCATTGTGTTACTGATAGTAGCCTTTGTTACTGTGGTCCCAGCTCTCTATACGTCATTCACTAGGTCCCCCGTGTGGTTCTGGGATTTTTGCTCCCCCTTCTTGTTATCATTTTGACGCCATGGGGTGAGGAGGAAGTCGAAAGTCCGTGTTGCCCAACAGCCCCAAAACATCACTGCTCTAGAGGAGATCTGAATGGAGGAATGGGCCAAAATACCAGCAACAGTGTTTGAAAAGCTTGTTAAGAGTTACAGAAAACGTTTGGCCTCCGTCATTGCCAACAAAGGGTACATAACAAAGTATTGAGATGAACTTTTGGTATAGGCCAAATACTTATTTTCCACCATGATTTGCAAATAAATTCTTTAAAAATCAAACAATATGATTTTCTGTTTTTTTTTCCACATTCTGTCTCTCATGGTTGAGGTCTACCTATGTTAACAATTACAGGCCTCTCTAATATTTTCAAGTGGGAGAACTTGCACAATTAGTGGTTGACTAAATACTTATTTGCCCCACTGTATTTGCACTTTTTAATTTAGCTAATAAAATATTTGTTATGTGGGGGTGTATGTTCACTGGTAATGGTTTACAGTTTACAGTTAACTTTGTAGAATCCAACATTGGAAATAGTAGTACTTTATTCTAATACAAAAAAGTTACCAAGGTTGCCAGCTCGCAACTGCTACCTGACTTTAACTGTTACCTCAGTCGAACCCGACAAAAAAGGGTGTGTTGTCTATTTTTGCACATAAACAAGAGCAATAAAAACACAGATTCACAAAGGTTGATCTTTAATGACTTAAAGGGAACCTCATACTTAAAGACTTGTAGGTCTTTAATTAATCAGGTAATTATTTTATTTTTTATTGTTTTTTAAATTATTATTATATTTATTATATATATTTTATATAATATATATATTATATATATATATTTATATATATTAATTATATAATTTATATTTTTTATATTTTATTTATATATATGTAATATATATATATTTATACTTTAATTATTATTATATTATTATAATTTACATTTTTTATATTTTATTTTTATATATTTTATAATATATATATATATATATATATATATATATATATATATATATATATATATATATATATATATATATATATATATATATATATATATATATATGTATACTACATTTTATTTATATTTTATATTAATTCTATAATTAATTAATGAAATACTTAATTAGCCACAATTGTTCTCCTTTACTAAAATATGTTATTAGAAACACAAAAAATATTGCCATTGATTTAAAAATTTAGAATATTTAGTACATGTTTTGACCTACGGAGGGCGCCATGTTGTATGGGCGCTCAGGTTGACGTAGATTGTCACTCTCACTCGACGAATATTACCGAGTTACTGCAATTCTTTTGCGGCAAGAGGTCCAACACATGCGCTCATCGGTTAAAAGCGGCAAGTACTTACTATTTGTGTTTTCATTTACTCTTTTTTACCTTTTCATTGCCTCAAAATACTTTTTGCATGTGTTTGCCTCTCATACTGTTTAGCATGTGTTTTCTTGTGGTAGCTTGAAAGCAGATTGTTGATCTGTTGACCACATTAGTCACGTAGCATATTTAAACCACTCTTATTTGATGTTGCAACGTTTAAGTATTTTCTTAAGGCATCTTTAGTATGTTCTGTCTGTATGCATCTAAACAAAACAACCTGAAAGCGCACCGTATTACTTTGGGTGTCAAATTCGCCTTATTTCAGGACGTTTCGCCGGTGTAGTACATTTTGGCAGAACACTGTTTTTTTTTACTACTCTCGTCATGTCTCATCCTGTCCTTCCTGTTCATTTGGCTTTTGCTGCTCGTTTTGTGAAAAATCAACAGTGCTGTCATGATCATTAATGTTCCTCTCGGGTTTAAATTGAAAGGGTTGAACAGGTGAGATGTTTATGTCGCTAGAGTCATACGTTGGAAGCCCGGCAGCGTAACCATGTGATGTCACCGCCCTGCGACGTCAACAACAATGGCAACCTAGTAGTTAAACTAACTTTACAAATTGTATAAAAACGACATCAAGAGGGGGTTCAATATCAAATTATTTTAACTAATAATAATGTTTATCTTTTAAGAACTACTCTTTCTATCCGTGGATCCTTTTAAGCAAAAAAAAAAAAAAAAAAAAATCTAAACTTCAAAGTTTCTCAAAAAATGCTCAAAAACACCTTAGCCAATAAAAGGGGATTGCACTTTTTGTCCAATGGTCGATTTTTGTCGATTGTCAAAACACGGCTAAACCAGGAAGCGCTCGGAAACCATCCAAACACAAGTCTGGACTTCTGGAAAATCCACCCAAAACGAAAAGAAACAAAAAGAACATTGCCCTTTCTTAAATGGCCCATTTTTTCAATCTTGAACTGCAGTTCAATGTCTTGCCTTTTCTTGAAAATTATTTTCTATAATCTTCCAATCGGTTCAAATTTCCTCACAATTACAGTTTCAAGTGTCACCTCGCCTGTTATCAACCTGTCTCTAAGTCCAGTCCTCTGAAAGCAGTATTTCTCAATCTGGAGGATATTTCCCACGCTTTTAAGGCCTAAATTCTCAAAAGGTCAATATAGAGGAAGAATGCTTGGCAGGAAGCCTCGAAACAGCTGCACATTTACTTTAACTAGGCAATAGATGTGTATCTAACATGTTACACAAGTCTCACAGCAACAGTGGAAACATAGAGCGAGTCATCTGGGGAATACCAGTGCACACGAGTGTAATACAGAAAGTCCGGTTTAGTCACGTCTAAACTAAGACCAAAAAGCAATAGCGCATTTTATGTTCCTCAGTTGGGGGGAAAAAACTAAACAATTAAATATAGCTCGTTTGCAAAGTGGCATCTGTAATCTTAACCAAGAAATCAAGTCTTTTCCTCTTCTCTTCTGCATCTCCTCTAACACTAACATCTTTAAATGTTCTCTCACAGAAGCTAACTAGCAAAGCCAAGCATCATCGATGCTGTCCTGATGAAGGAAAAAGGTACCGTCATCGCACACACAATATAATTGTTTGCATTAGTCTAACACATATATAGTCTAACACATACATATGGTACAGGCACCGTCTAACTGTTTGCATTACTCTAACACACGTAATATAATTTATCAGGAAATAATATCATTTTCATATTTACGGTAGGACTACACTACTAATATAAAATAAATAGAACACCATAGTTTAATGAGAAGAAATAGAAGAGATACACAATGCTGTCTTATCACAAGACTGACGCACCAACCCTGGCAATCAGCTCTCCCAGCAAACTCCAAGGAAAAAGCGCTTTGTCCTAAAACAAGTACAACCAGCCCGGACAGCAAAGTTGATAGCGGGCGTCCCAATCCGCGCACGAACCTAAGCCGCCCAAAACGGGCCACAGAAGGGATGACCCAAAAGCAACGCCCAGAAAGACCTTCGACAAGGCCCGCCTCAGCAAAGACTTTAAAAAGACTGGACACTGAGATAACACAGATTTTTTTCTGCTCGGAAACATGTAGCCTTGTTTTGGATCCAGAATTGTCCCTCCGTCGTCTGTTTTTGCCTTGTTTTTACCATTGTCGACGAATAAATTGTCAACCTGTTTTCGGTGAGTGTTCTTCAAGCTTTTGAAACATGGAGTCAGTACAAAGGGTTAAAATAAGAGGACGCACGAGATTCGGCCTTCCCGGCGGGCGCACGCGGGAACTGATGGAGCTGATTTGTAGAGATTGAGTGTTGAAATAAGTGGAATAATGTTGAATATAGGAAATTTTAGCCATGCCAACATTTAGAGGTTGTTGGACCATGCTGGAATTCCTAATGCTTGCTTGACACTGGTAAGGCAATGCTGTAATTTAATGGCTCCCAAACTTTTTTGCACCACGGACCTGTGTGTTGTTGGCCCTTTTTTTTTTTTCTTTTTTTTTTTTTTTTTTTTTTGTATCAGCGGCCTCACCTAAAAGTTGATGGAAATTGTCCTTGGTTTCAGGCATAATGACGTCTTCTTCAATCGTGAAAGGTTTTGTAGCCGTGGTGGCTCTCAGTCGGTGTTTCTGCCCTTAGTGTTTGCGCCTTTTTCTTTCAAAAAATTCCAAAGGCTTATTAATTTTCCAGAGTGATTTGGCTCTATGTGCCGAAGCAGCTTTGAAGGCTTCATTGGAAGGAACGGGGACTTCGCACCTGAGAGTCACCTGTTGCCACAAACTCATATTTTAGGTAGGATTCTTGGTATTGTCTGTTAAAATAATTTTTAGTTATCTTCGAGGTTGTAGGCTCGTCTCCTGGATCCCCCATAAAAAAGCTGTCCAAATACGTATGTTTTTCAGTCATCTTCGCTAGCATGTGGGCTTATTATTTATCGGAACAAATCTGATGCGCCTATGTCATTATCGAGGACAAGCACACCATAGACTTCACTATCAGTTGATGGGACACGGGGCCGATCTGTAGGGGGCCTATTTTCAAAAACTTAAAATTCAAATATTTTCAAAACTAAAGCTGCTAGTGACCTAGAACCAAAACAGGCACCTCCCTTAGGCGTATATGAGTCTCCATCAGCAGTGACATAAAAAAAAAAAAAAAAAAAAAATTCAAAGTCTTTCCCTTATAAAATCCCGATTATTTTATTATACAAGTATAACAAAACTTTAAACGGCTATAACATTCTCAAATTTCACGCGAGATGCACAAAAATGTAGGTTATTAAGGTTTCAACAGCAAATAAATCACTCAATTTCCCTCTCGTAAACTTAATACTTGGGGAAAGCATGCAGAATCATCTTAATTTGCATTTTTCTATATACTATCATAATTTATTGATATTGTAGTACACTGCTGTGTAGAGATTCAAAATCCAACATGGCGGCCGTCACAGAACAATGAGCATTTTAAGTTGAAAATTCTTGTAATTAAATGCTTAAATCGTGGAATTGCTATAGATATCAATGTAAAAAAGCCTAGATTCTTGGTTAAAAGCAAAAAAGGGGCAGTTATCGTTCATTTTTCGTAAATATTTCAAGCAAAAGTTACGGTATTGTGTAAACCAGCATGGCGGCGGTCACGAAACTAACACCTTTTAAAGTTGAAAATTCTTGTAAATAAATACTTAAATCGCGTAATTTATATGGATATGAGCGTTAAACAGTGTAAATTCTTGGTTAAAAGCAAAAAATGGGCAGTTATCATTCATTTCACGTAAATATTTCAAGACAAAGTTATACTAATTTTATTCATTGATTATTTTTTTTCACAACATTTTAAAGTGCATGCATGGTGCATGCATGGTTGATATAATAATTACCTCAAATCCTCGACCAAATCGCTCTTGAGACACTCCTGCCTGCATGTACTAGTATGCAGTAAAACCTTCGTCCTATTTCTACCTAAATCCGGCGTTAAAACGCAACGTGTGTTTGAGTTTATCACAGTGAAAGCCAACTCAACCTTCTGCCTGGGTCGGCCCCCTAAAGGAAGGCGTGGCGCAATGTCTGTGGGAGCTGTCTTGTCAACTGATGGTGGAGTCTATGAGCACATCTTTATATGAAAATAAAACTAGATGCTTGCTCCAATAGATTTCTATGACATCTAATCCAGTTTTATTATTATATCTATAGAGCAGCCAAGCAGATTGGTGTGTCAAGAGTCACAGGTCAGTGGTTGCGGTGGTTGGGGACCCCTGTTCCAAATACTGTATCTACTTATGTTCTTAGTTTCCACCATGCACACATTAGGATGAATTGTATTTCTAAACTGTAGAGGAAGTAATGAAGCACAAAGGTCACGTGGGTCTTTAAGTTTAAATATGTTACGTTTTTGAGTATGAGCAAGGAGGTTGAACGTATTCGCATCTCTCTATTACCAACAGTTACCTTGACCATACTGTGTCTGCCATCTTAAATTCAGTGTTGCAGATGGTCATTTCATGGTCACTTGAACATACAAGACGTTTAAGATATACTGCCTGATTGTGTCACCTCTTGTGATGCTCTAGTCAAGCAGCGTTTTGCTCAAAATGACAAGTGGTGAACAATGTTCAGCTTTGTATCAGCTGCAAGAGGTGGCTGGTGCCGATTTGTTCAGGGAGTGGAACAATCCATATACAGTGAGGAAAATAAGTATTTGAACGCCCTGTGATTTTGCAAGTTCCCCCACCCAGAAATGATGGGAAATTTTCATGGTAGGTGCTTGTCCACTGTGAGAGACAATCTAAAAAAACAAAATCACATGACACCACAGTATATGATTTTTTTAACAATTTACTTGTATTGTAGTACTGCAAATAAGTGTTTGAACACCTGAGAAAATCAATGTTAATAATATTTGGTACAGTAGCCTTTGATTACAATTACAGAGGTCAAACGTTTCTTGTAACTTTTCACCAGGTTTGCACAGACTGCAGCAGGGATTTTGCACCACTGCTCTACATAGATCTTATCTAGATCAATCAGGTTTCTGGGCTGTCACTGAGACACACGTAGTTTGAGCTTCCTCAATAGATTTTCTATTGGGTTTGGGTCTAGAGACTGGCTACGCCCCTCCAGAACCTTGATATGCTTTTTATGAAGCCACTCCTTGTTACGTCTGACTGTCTGCTCAGGCCGTTGTCATGTTGGAAGACCCAGTCACAACTAGGGTTGGGTATCGTTTGAAATTTAGCGATTCTGGTTCCGATTCCAATTCCACGTTTCGATTCCGATCCTTTTAAGAGGCACGGTTAAAAAAAAAAATGCAGTGTCAAAAAAAATTGCATAGTTTTTGTATTGAGTTCATTTTGCCTACACTTAGAGACAAAGGAGGAAGTGTTCGCCAAAATATGTCAGGTAATTAAATCACCTAAGATTGTCTGGGATAAAAGATAAGTTTTGACTAATTGCATAGTTTATATTAAAGTCTTAACTTCTTGACGATTTTTCAAATTAAATCAACTTCTCACAGGGGTCATTTTAACTTGTTTATAAATATCAGTCTTTGAACTCGAGCATTTTTTTCCCGCTCGGCGGTCAGGGTTTCGAAACAAGGAGCATCGGAGTGTTAGAACCGGTTCCCATCGATGCTTGATGCCCAACCCTAGTCACTACCCATTTTCAATGCTCTAACTGAGGGAAAGAGGTTATTCCCCAAAATCTCACAATACATGGCCCTGGTCATCCTCTGCTTAATACAATGCAGTCGTCTAGTCCCATGTGCAGAAAACACCCCCAAAGCATGGTGCTACCACCTCTATGATTCACAGTAGGGATGGTGTTCTTGGGATGGTAGTCATCTTTCTTCTTCCTCCAACACTATGAGTGGAATTAAGACAAAAAAGTTCCATTTTGATCTCATATGACCACATGACTTTCTCCCATGACTCCTCTGGATCATCCAAATGGTCAATGGCAAACTTGGACCTGGACATGTGATGGTTTCAGCAGGGGAACCTTCCGTGCCATGCATGACTTTAAACCATGACGGCTTAGTGTATTAGAAAGAATAACCTTGGAAATGGTGGTCCCAGCTCTTTTTAGGTAATTGACCAGCTCTTCCTGTGTAGTTCTTGGCTGATTCCTCACCTCACCTTAAGATCATTAAGACTCTACGAGGTACATCTTGCATAGAGTCCCAGTCGGAGGGAGATTGACAGTCATGTTTGGCTTCTTCCATTTTCTAATAATTGCTTGAATGAATGAATGCTTCAATGGTGGATATTATATCACCAAGCTGCTTGGCAATTACCAACCCTTTCCAGCCTTGTAGAGGTCTACAATTCTGTCTCTGGTGTCTTTGGACAGCTCTTGGGTCTTAACCATGTTAGTAATTGGAGTATTTCTGATTGTATGGGATGGACAGGTGAATATGCAGCTAACCGCCTCAAATAGGTCAAAACTTAAAATGTCTACCTCCACTCCACTTATTCGTTGGACTTTTTGAAGCGAACTAACAGGTCTTTGGGGCTCACAATTCTAGCTAATAGACAGGTGTTCAAATACATTTTTGCAGCAGTATAATACAAATAAATTGCTAAAAATAATACACTTTGATTTCTGGATTTTTTTTCTTGAGATTGTCTCCAGTGGACAAGCACCTACCATGAAAATTTCAAACCCGCACATAAGTTCTAAGCAGGAGAAGTTGCAAAATCGCAGGGTGTTCAAATACTTATTTTCCTCACTGAAGTTAATGCTTCAAATAAAGTTTGCAATTCTACACAGTCAGAGCACTCCCCCATCCATGACAAAATTTCCTCAACAATCACTCATCGGCCACTTTATTAGGTACACCATGCGCGTAACGGGTTGGACCCCCTTTTGACTTCAGAACTGCCTAAATTCTTCGTGGCATAGATTCAACAAGGTGCTGGAAGCATTCCTCAGAGAGTTTGGTCCATATTGACATGATGGCATCACACAGTTGGTGCAGATTTGTCGGCTGCACATCCATGATGCGAATCTCCCGTTCCACCACATCCCAAAGATGCTCTATTGGATTGAGATCTGGTGACTGTGGAGGCCATTTGAGTACAGTGAACTCATTGTCATGTTCAAGAAACCAGTCTGCGATGATTCCAGCTTTATGACATGATGCATTATCCAACTGAAAGTAGCCATCAGAAGTTGGGTACATCGTGGTCATAAAGGGATGGACATGGTCAGCAACAATACTCAGGTAGGCTGTGGCGTTCCAACGATGCTCAATCGGTACCAAGGGCCCAAAGAGTGCCAAGAAAATATTCCCCACACCATTACACCACCACCATCAGCCGATGAACCGTTGATACAAGGCAGGATGGATCCATGCTTTCATGTTGTTGACGCCAAATTCTGACCCTACCATCCGAATGTCGCAGCAGAAATCGAGACTCATTAAACCAGGCAACGTTTTTCCAATCTTCTATTGTCCAAGTTCGATGAGCTTGTGCAAACTGTAGCCTCAGTTTCCCGTTCTTAGCTGAATGGAGTGGCACCCGGCGTGGTCTTCTGCTGCTGTAGCCCATATGCCTCAAAGTTCGACGTACAGTGCGTTCAGAGATGCTCTTCTGCCTACCTTGGTTGTAACGGGTGGTTATTTGAGTCACTGTTGCCTTTCTATCAGCTCGAACCAGTCTGGCCATTCTCCTCTGACCTCTGGCATCAACAAGGCATTTCCGCCCACAGAACTGCCACTCACTGGATATTTTTTCTTTTTCGGACCATTCTCTGTAAACCCTAGAGATGGTTGTGTGTGAAAATCCTAGTAGATCAGCAGTTTCTGAAATACTCAGACAGCACTTCTGGCACCAACAACCATGCCACGTTCAAAGTCACTCAAATCACCTTTCTTCCCCATACTGATGCTCGGTTTGAACTGCAGGAGATTGTCTTAAACCATGTCTACATGCCTAAATGCACTGAGTTGCCGCCATGTGATTGGCTGATGAGAAATTAAGTGTTAACGAGCAGTTGGACTGGTGTACCTAATAAAGTGGCCGGTGAGTGTACATTACCGATAAACAAACAAATAAACAAAAAAAACCTGCTGATAGGTTCGGGGTCTGGAGAGGTTAAGCATATTAGTTTTGAAGTAATTTCTTTTGACAACTGTAAAGACCAAATACTGTAAAACACTAACTGCTCCTAGTTTTCCATTGAAATCATCTAATAGTAAGAGTTGACATATAGGCTGCCAATTATTCCATTGGCTGACGTGTCAGTGATGATGAAGACCTATTAGCTCTGCCTAGCAACATATACGTTACTTCACTCATAATTACTAACCTGAGTAATTTCTTGTCTGGAATTAGAATTAAATTGGATTTAAACATCCAGGTTTTCTGCTATGGAACAGAACTAAGTGGCTTCAGTGACAACAATATATTTTCTATACAAACATTTATTTACTGCGTTATTGTTGTATAATAAATGATCAATCAACAGAAAACAACACATACATATTTGTCTGGGTGTGTGCCTAAGATACAGCACCATGGTTGCCACTATGCAACGCTTGCCTTGCCTCATTTGCTTCACGGTAAATGGGGTGATTAAATATTTAATGCGTACCCCCCCACCCAACTCCCGGCTCCCAACGGCATCAGGTGTAACTCACTCCTATAATCTCTCCCAGCTTGGTGTGCGACAGTAATTATAGTCGAATTAACTGTGAGGCAGAGTCGACGCCAGGCAAAGCTTTGTTACTTTTATGTCTGCTTGCAAGTTTATAGACCTGCTGCTGCTTTCGCTTGCAAGCGCTGTTTGCATCCATTCTTCCAAACGGTATGGGTTTGCCTTGAGATTAAATAATTAGTGTACATTCTGATAATAGGGCACATTTAAAAAGGGGTACAGACACGCATAAACGGTCTAATTTTAAGTTTTTCAGTGCCACCATGTCATCAAGGCTTGGTTATTAGGCATTTTCTTTAATTATCTGGGCCGTCTTAAAAGGTGATCTGAGCTCCCTGACAAATATACAGTGGGGCAAATAAGTATTTAGTCAACCACTTATTGTGCACGGTCTCCCACTTGAAAATATTAGAGGCCTGTAATTGTCAACATGGGTAAACCTCAACCATGAGAGACAGAATGTGGAAAAAAACAAAAAAAACAGAAAATCACATTGTTTGATTTTTAAAGAATTTATTTGCAAATCATGGTGGAAAATAAGTATTTGGTCAATACCAAAGGTTCATCTCAATACTTTGGTATGTACCCTTTGTTGGCAATAACGGAGGCCAAATGTTTTCTGTAACTCTTCACAAGTTTTCACACACTGTTGCTGGTATTTTGGCCCATTCCTCCATGCAGATCTCCTCTAGAGCAGTGATGTTTTGGGGCTGTCGTTGGGCAAGACAGACTTTCAACTCCCTCCTCACCCCGTGGCGTCAAAATGATAACAAGAACGGTGAGCAAAAATCCAAGAACCACATGGGGGGACCTAGTGAATGACCTACAGAGAGCTGGGACCACAGTAACAAAGGCTACTATCAGTGACACAATGCGCTGCCAGGGACTCAAATCCTGCACTGCCAGACGTGTCCCCCTGCTGAAGAAAGTACACGTCCAGGCCCGTCTGCGATTCACTAGAGAGCATTTGGATGATCCAGAAGAGGGCTGGGAGAATGTGTTATGGTCAGATGAAACCAAAATAGAACTTTTTGGTAGAAACACAGGTTCTCGTGTTTGGAGGAAAAAGAATACTGAATTGCACCATACCCACTGTGAAGCATGGGGGTGGAAACATCATTTGGGGCTGTTTTTCTGCATAGGGACCAGGACAACTGATCTGTGTAAAGGACAGAATGAATGGGGCCATGTATCGAGAGATTTTGAGTGAAAATCTCCTTCCATCAGCAAGGGCATTAAAGATGAGACGTGGCTGGGTCTTTCAGCATGACAATGATCCCAAACACAAAGCCAGGGCAACAAAGGAGTGGCTTCGTAAGAAGCATTTAAAGGTCCTGGAGTGGCCTAGCCAGTCTCCAGATCTCAACCCCATAGAAAATCTGTGGAGGGAGTTGAAAGTCCTTGTGGCCCAACAACAGCCCCAAAACATCACTGCTCTAGAAGAGATCTGCATGGAGGAACGGGTCAAAATACCAGCAACAGTGTGTGAAAAGCTTGTGAAGAGTTACAGAGAACGTTTGGCCTCCGTTATTGCCAACAAAGGGTACAAAACAAAGTATTGAGATGAACTTTTGGTATAGACCAAATCCAACCAGACGAACGCA
The DNA here is from genome assembly GCF_030265065.1 of Corythoichthys intestinalis. Lineage (NCBI taxonomy): Eukaryota > Metazoa > Chordata > Actinopteri > Syngnathiformes > Syngnathidae > Corythoichthys > Corythoichthys intestinalis. The sequence goes on along the minus strand of NC_080414.1, from coordinate 27,562,626 downwards.
CGGAATATCCAAAAATGGATTCAGCACCACATAGATTACACTCCAGGATTTTCTGTGATGTTCTTGGTTGTGTGAACGCCTGGAAGCGCCTCTATATATGCTTGGAAGTGGAATGTTTTGAACAGCGTCCAGCTTCAAAGCGCCAGTTTGGATTTACCTTGCCATATGCGTTAAATCAAGAACAGCAGCAGATTAAGGATTTGGCTGGCAGCTTTAACCTAAACGATCCACCTTGATGATTACAGGTTTGTTCTTATCACCTAGTTGGTTGTTCGTGGACAAAAGTCTAACAATCTGTGCAGTCTGTGTTAACATGGGGTGTAGACTGATACACCGCCCACTTGAGTGACCAAAATGAGGCGAAATTACAAATAATACTACCGTTGCCGAATGCAGAAAAGCTGACACGGATTTTGTTGTTACAAGGAAATACGATAGGGTAATTTTCACCTAGTTAGGTCATAGTTACGGTATTATGTACATGTACGTATAAACACAAATAGTACGTCTTTCTTTTCATTGCAGTTATTGATCGCAATAAAACTTTTGGACAGCATGATTCCATTTCTTTTTTTATTTAATATGATTGGTGCATGTGCAAAACAAGTCATAAAATCACAATTTATAAATTACAAAAATATTCGCGAAGGTGGAGCATAAATCGAGCCTTTCATCATCAAGGTAGAATGCACGTAGTCCCGATAAACTGTATGTCCATCAACGTAAGTGATTTTGTGAGGCACATCGTTATCTTCCCTTGCCTAACAGCGTTTTCCACCTGTAAGCAAACGAACCGAAAACATGTAACACTTGAATTTATGCATTTAGTTTAAAAAGCACGTGTATGACTTGTAGTAGATGAGTGTTTGTTTTCCATTTCTATATCGTTGAAGCTAATGCAAACACACAGAATTGTATTCAATTTGAATTAGGGCTGTCAAAATTAATTTTTTAAAAATTAATCACGTTAAAATATTTGACGCTATTAACGCACATGCCCCGCTCAAACAGATTAAAATGACAGCTCAGGGTTATCTGCACTTGTTACTTGTGTTTTTGGGAGTTTTGTCGCCCTCTGCTGGCGCTTGGGTACAACTGATTTTATGGGTTCAGCACCATGAGAATTGTGTAATTATTGACATCAACAATGGCGAGCTACTAGTTTATTTTTTGATTGAAAATTTTGCAAATTTTATTAAAATGAAAACATTAACATAATATAAAATTTCTATAACTTGTACTAACGTTTATCTTTTAAGAACTACGAGTCTTTCTATCCATGGATCGTTTTAACAGAATGTTAATGTTAATACCATCTTGTTGATTTATTGTTATAATAAACAAATACAGTTCTTATGTACAGTATGTTGAATGTATATATCAGTCTTGTGTCTTATCTTTCCATTCCAACAATAATTTACAGAAAAATATGGCATATTTTATAGATGGTTTGAAATGCGATTAATTACGATTAATTAATTTTTAAGCTGTGATTAACTCGATTGAAATTTTTAATCATTTGACAGCCCTAATTTGAATAAAATTGTACCTGTTATTGCTTTGTGGTGGCACTGTATTGGTTCACATCTGCCTTCATCAACCCAAAATCCCCATATTCATGTATTGGGACACATTCAACTGGAGGCTTCGGAGCTTTTCAGGTCCCTGATTGATCCACTGCTATTAAATCATTAAAATACTATCTTAGTTGTGGCGACTCGTTCCCATTCCCATTTCCCATTTCTTCATGCCGTCCTCCCATGTCGTGATAATGGCAGAGGGATGCGACATTTCCAAATTATCTTTTTTGAGGGATTTTGATGAGTAATTCCACTCCAGCTCCACTGTTTTTGGGTTAGAGAAAGTGTAAAACGGAAGTCGCAAGCACAAATGTGGAAGTAAAGCGGAAGTACCTCAGAAACTTGTCTGTAGTAGGGTGACCATATTTTGATTTCCAAAAAATAGGAAACTCGACCCGGCCTCGAGATACTTAAATTTTACTCGAAGTTCTCTCAAAGAAGCCTTATCACTTTAATCTTTAAAAAGTTTCTTCTTCGTTTGGATAGAAAATTCTGTTTTATAACAAAATAATAGCTATACCGTGGTACCTCTACTTACAAAATGTTCTGGAAGTAGTTTCGCAAATTGAAAATTCTATTAAGTAGAGACGTGTTTTCCATATAAACGCCCTAATCAGTTCCAAGCCCCCCAAATTCCGATATAAATCTTTTATAATGCATAATAATGCATCAAATTATGTAACAAATACATGTTACAAACAAGAATAAAGAATAAAATTAATACACACATGTAAAGCTGTCGGAACACGAGGGGCTAATGAAGACGAAGCTGGGATACACACATACAGTAGAGGCCCCTCTTAGCCAATTGGATGCCAGGAATGCTAGGCAAAAGCCTATGGCAGAAGAGCTTGTTATATTCAGTAAACTCTTGGAGTTGCGAGTACCAGCAATACTTTATCTTTGCCATTTATATCCTGAAATTTCTTTCATAACAAGAGGCGATATTTTCACGTTGAGGCGTGTCTTAACCTGAAAATTGTGTATGCAAAGACGTTCATAAGTAGACGTACCACTGTATGACCAAAGACACAAATTCAAATTCTCAGAGGTTACTCAACAGGCTTTATTATTCCTAAAATAATAGAATAACAATAACTTAAAGCAAACCTAGAATGAAATAATGTTATAAATAATACCTGTTCTGTAGAAAATTCAGCTTTAACAAAAGCTCTTTTCTCTTTCAAGTGGAATAATGTAAATCAAACCCTAGCTTCACATCAATACTAATTTAACAAACCAAAAAAAACGACACTTTAGTCTTTAGTTTTTTTGGTTTTTTTTTTTAGCACTTTGGGGGATGATGGAACACTGCTCCAAAGTCCGTTTTCTCTGTTACAGAACCACTGGGCAGGCTCTCTGGGAACACGTTACAGGCAGCACGTTACCGTAGTATTCTGTGCAAAGCGTCAGTCAATTTCAACACATGCTAATTGGTCCCGTGAAAAATAATAGAAACCGGACATTTTCATGAATTTACAAAACCCTGCCGGACGCCCCGGACAGGATGTAAAAAGTGGACATGTCCAAGCAAAAGAGGATGTCACCCTAAACCAGGGGTGCCCAAGTCTGGTCCTCGAAGGCTCGTATCCAGCTTGTTTTTCAAGTCTTCCTCCTTTAACACACCTGAATCAAATGATCAGCTCATCAGCAAGCTCTGCAGGAGCCTGATAACGATCCTGATTATTTGATCCAGGTGTTTTGAAGGGAGGAGGGAGACATGGAAAACAAGCTAGATAGGGGCTCTCGAGGCCCCGACTTGGGCAACCCTGCCCTAAACAATAGATATGATCGCAATGTGAAATTGAATCATATAGCCAATTCGGAAATATTTCCTGACTCAAATACAGAGGGAAATTGTTGTGTTTAGTGCTTAAATCACGTGTTCCCAAAGTAATTCAGCTCAATGAAAATGAACTGAAAATTTTCCCCTGCAATATACTTAACAGACATGCTAATCAACATCTTGTTTCACTAGATTTTTCTTTCTTGTCATAAGTAAGGCCTCTGATATTGTTTCCAGCCCCATTACATGGCAGCCCCATTTTAATGACATTATTTTCCTGGGGTCTCCCAAAACATAGGCAAGAGTTTACCATCTTACTAGCTTACAGTGCGTACTATATACAACAATTTAGCAAAGCGCAGATACGAGAAATTAGTCTTTTAATCTGCCGGTTAGCCACGCCTACCATTATAGGGCTCTATCGTCCCCAACAGGTGGATGACGTCAGCGGAGTCACGATTTCATCTGATTTAGTATGCAGCCCATTGAGGGGGAATTACCGTATTTTTCTGACAACAAGTCGCACCTGAGTCTAAGTGGCACCAGCCATAAAATGCCCAACGAAGAGAAAAAAAACATATACAAGTCGCACTGGAGTATAAGTCGCATTTGGGGGCAAATTTACTTGATAAAATCCAACACATAGAACAGACATATCATCTTGAAAGGCAATTTAATATAAAAATACAATAGAGAACAACATGCTGAATAAGTGTACAGTGTACAGTGCATGAACAAAGAAATGCGAATATATTGTCCTCACTAGGACGCTACGGCTCGGTCCTGGCTATTCAGCGGGCTAAACTCCCAAATGACGATGGCGGACGTCCGTATAATTTGCTGAATCAATTTCGTCCTCAATACCAAACAGGTCCGCATCGACGTAAATAAATGATAATTAGCTGCTTTTAACACAAACGGTTAGCATGCGTTCGCTAGCATTAGCGCATCGTTCAAACAACCACACAACTGGCTGTAAGCCACGGCAAGCCACACGTCACGCCAAAACAATCAATTCCCACCAGGCCAATAATATATCAATTGACCGATCAGAGCAGTTCACAGCAAAAGAAAAATAACGCTTTGCCAGTTGTCGGTTACGGTAATAATAACCACTGCCTAGTCTATTGAATCCTAAGAGCTAATTGGGAAAAAAAAAAAAAAAAATCGATTAAAGTTTACTCACCAGTAATAAAATGTCTGATGCAAACGTAAATGTGCCTGGATTTAGGTTCCCACTGGCGAGAATGGTCCTCGATTGACTGCTTTCAGCCATTTGCTTGTCCTTTTCTTCTTACGAGGAAGAATGAAGAACTTCAAATGCGGCTCCGAACTCTTCCTTGTGTTACAACCCGCAACACGGCAACTTTTAGTCATTCCGATGGAAAAAAATGACCGCAAATAAGACAAAAGTTCAACGCGTTTGTACTACAATGCACGACAGAGCAACTGCTTGTGACTCGTGTTTTGCCCCCATTTCAATATGGCGACGCTTTGTTGTGGCTGTGACGTCATTAATGCCCGGATGTCCAACTGCGAGAATGTGTCTGGAGGAGAGAGAGGAAGCGCGTGGGTAACAAACGAGCTTGGAAAAACAGCTTATTTTGGTGATTGCTTGTTCGGCGTGGTTGCGGCTAACAGAAACCATTAATCCTGCAATAAAAAAGCAGGTGAGACCAACTCTCCGTGCGTTCTCTATATCCAGTGCGACGCTACGATAGCTATTCCCAACATTTTGATTGGGTGGGCACGACTCACATCTGGGTAGGCCCCCCCATACATCCGGCCCCGAATTAATAACTTTTTTAAAGTAAGATTAACAACACTGGAACCAATACACTTGAAAGTTAGTATGTCAATACAGGTTTATTTTGCATTGCTCATTTAGCCTATCAATCAATTAGGTTCATATTCATGAGAAATGTAGCCCTGACCGCCGTCAAATAATCTGTTTGGTCTTATTAATGTCCCATCCCCAGCAAAAAGTGTACATGTGGGTTATGCTGTTATATCGTCCCGACCAATATCTATCGTGCAGTTTATGCATATTTTACTGCTCTGTGTGTGTGTTGAAGCTGAAGTTGTTTGAATTATTTATTTATTTATTTTTAAATAATTACTTTAACACCTATGCTGAGGGAAAAAACAGAAACATTAGCGGTTACGGTGAGCAGTTCTCATGCACACCTAGCCTACATACACATCTAGAGTGCCAAATTATTCATACCTTGCACTATTTTAATATTACATTTCCACTGTACATGTAAAATGGCTATCTTTTGGCTGGAAGTGAAACCAGAAAGTGTCTATTTGAAGCTGTGTGAAGTATTTTGCAACATTTTCAGTGCCATGACGTTTTTTTTTTAGTTTGTTTGAACTCAAATGAAAGAACAAAACTAATTAAAGATAAACAACTACACTTCTAGTTGCTGACCCAGATGAGGTGCACTGTTTAAAGTACTAGTATTTCCGCCAAACACCTTATGATTAGCAACCTTCATCATCTCACTCGCAACAGTGTGATCCAAAGCCACGCACACAACAATAGATGGCAGTGTTAAGCGTTTCCAAAAATGGGAGCCTAAAAGCCAGTGAGCAGACAATTGTGGGGCTCTAAAACAGTGACAGTGGGCGTCTGGTTGAGCATCAAAGCGTGCATTTACAAAGAAACAGAGCGGAGGATATATGCTTAAACGTTGCTTTTTATACAAGTAGTGAATTGTGACTTTAATCCATTTAGGTGTATAGCTCCTCCAAAAAGATTTCTGAATATGTAAAGTGAGTAATAAAGCAAAAGGCAGGCACATGCTTACCTTAATCCCACACACTCATTTTTGTCACTAATCTGACAGATTAACACCCCTTTATTACCTGAATACACCGCCTTCGACATCTTTTACCTCTTTGAGAATCCTGTTTAGAAGTATTTAAGTTCTCTTAGCATTTCTTCATGCTTCCTGAGAACCAGTTATCTCAGACAACAGATGAATAAAAAGTGTGGAAAAAGGTAAAATGATGCCTCAACTAACCAAGGTAGAGACCTTTTAATGTTTAAAGTCCTGCCAAGTGTCATACTGTAAACTAGACTTTAAATCCACTTCATTATATTTCAAAGAGGATCACGTTCTCTTTTTCTCGGAGATGATGACAGTAAAACGCTGTTAAATTAGGAAATTAAGAGACTTTAAAAGTTCAACCTAGGAAGGAGAACTTCATTTTCATATGTTGTGGTCAGTTACCAAATGTGAAAAGTCTTGTTAATCCTTAATTAGTAAACCAACAAACAACAAGAAAAAAACTTCCAAAAACTGGACTGAAGATGACCAACACTGTATCCCCCCCATAATACGAAATGTCCTTGAAGATTAAGGGGGGTCCGGGGGGCATATCCCCCTGGTGGCCGAAAATTTCATTGCATATAATTGACTTCCCATATATGAATTTAAAATTAAGACTTTGCCGGTAAAATGTTTTCTATAAAAGTTGTAAAGCAATCAAACCAACAACAAAAATGAATGAAATGAACAAAAAAATATTTTTATAGACAAGTTTCCTGAGTGAAATATGGGCGGCGCCACCTTGGAAAATGTCTGCTCCAAACTTTCGGTTTAGAAAGAACAACATGAATTGCGGTTGAAGTAAGCAGTGAGTTGACAAAGTTAAAACTGCGAAATCAAGCCAGAGGAACCAAAAGAATCTTCAAAAATGGATTCAGCACGACGTAGATGAGATTGTATGATTGTTCTTATCACTTTGTTGATAATTCATGGACAAAATCATAACCTGTCAGCCTGTGAGGTATAGATTGATACGCCGGCCACTTGAGTGACCAAAATGAGGTGAAAATTATATTGCATTTGCAGAATTCGGAACGGCTGACACGGATTTTGTTGTTACAAGGAAATACTACAAGGTATGTACATATAAACAAAAATAGTATGTAATTCTTTTTTATTGCATATATTGATCGCAATAAAACATTTGGACAACATGATTCCATTTCTTGTTTGATTTGAAACGATTGGTGCATGTGCAAAACAGTTCAATAAATCACAATTTATAAAATTATTGGGAAAAATAGCATACGACAATGTGATATCAGACAGCAGAGCTCCAGAGCCTCGCCAAACTCTCACCCGACAGTACGGCCTCCAGACGGGCTTTCTCCAGCTGTCCTCGGTAATTCCAGCTCTAATAGCATATCTTAAAGTTGCTGCAGTTAAAAAACTCGTAGTTGGATCTCGGGATCAAGCTCAGGGTCCGCCGCGAGGTAGAGCGACGAAGTCTCAATATATGTTCATCATCGTACAGTAAGTGTTGCTGTGAGGCACATGAACTTATCTTCCTTTCCTAAAAGTGTTTTCCACCTGTAAACAAACGAACAAAAAACTTGTAACACTTGCATCTAAGCGTTGACATAATTGTACCATGCTACACGTACTGATTAGCAATAGGCTAGCGGCAGATACAGTAGTTGTAATAAATAATATTAAAGATCATCATAATTACAGTACAATCATCATCGTAATAACAATATCAAAGGCAACAAGTTGTTTCATGCGCAATATTTTAGCTTTAGTATTTTTTGAGCACCAGACACATCAAAATGGAAGGATAGGAAGAACATACCTTCCATAACACAGCAGTAACATGGCTACAAAACAAGGGCGTAGGTTTGGTCACAACAATGGTAGGGACGATATAACAGTATAACCTGCATGTACACTTTTTGCTGGGGAGGGGAAATTCATAATGATCAATGCAAAATTATTCTGTATTGATTTATATTAACTTTCATGTGTATTGGTTCAGCCTGTTCAATTCAAACCTACTAAAGAAACATTTTGAAAACTTCCAGAAAAAATGTCCGGATTTTAAGAGCAAATTTATTATTATTATTATTTATTATGATCATTATTTGAACATAACTTAAATTGTATTAACATACAAAAAAAAATACAAGCTTGTCAATCATCTCTTAACAATCGAGGAATAAAAAAAAAAAAAAAAAAATGTCTTAAGACCATTGTCTAAATAAAGAAATTAAATAAAACTGAAAAAACTTCTTTGTCAGGGAATAACAAAAAAGATTAAAAAAACAAAAATGTATTCGTCCTTTTGGTAAAACACTATTGCTTTTGTCCACAGGCACAACCAAACTGAACAAAAAAAAAAAAAAAAAAGAAAGCTCCTGTGGGCTGCTCTAAGACCACATAAATAAAATAAAAAGTAAAATTGGGGAAAAGGGGGTAGACCTTGGTTCACTAAATTTCTCGCAGTTAATTTAACGTTAACAGTAGAAAACACATACAGGAGGACCCTTCTCTCTAAGCAGCTTCCTACTCAAGTTTTGCAGGTTAGCAAGTTCAAACAGTTTAATGTCATGCTAGTGCTGATGCAGGTCAGACTTTCAGTAGCAAACTTAGTGGTGTGTTCCCCACTTCCACAACATTGTAGTGGTGTGTTCCCCACTTCCACAACATTGAGGCTGGGGCTCGCCTATGGAATACATGTGATGCAGCGCTAACGAATATAAATTCATTAAGTTACTTCAAAAAAATGTATAAACAAAATATAATAAAACAGTACATTGACCTAACTCAACTGTAAAACGCACACACATCACAGATAAGATGTTCTCGCAGCAAAGGATGATTAAATGTCAGAGAATAAGACATAACACTTGCTCTTAGGACATGCCCTTCAGCAAAATCACACTACTGAACCGCCATTGCAACGTGCGTGCAGAGTTTAAACCTGAGACAAAATGGAACCTGTAGATTGGGCAATGAGTTCCATGGATAAAATATTCTCTACGATGAGACCGACATCCAACCAACGCCCATGTCCAGCCACCACCTTCACGTCTGGTTATGTGGAGGATGCCTGGGGTAAATGGAGGCCGTTACGCCTGACGTCCCTCCAGATAGAGGACGCAGAGGACCTGTATATCTTCGGCGCTCTGATGGCTCTCGCCTTCCTGTTGCTTCTTGGTGCCCTCTGGGTTCGCCGATTCTCGATGAGGATGAAGAACCAACTCCACGAGATACTGGAGGTTGCTCGTCACAACGGCGACAAATTGGCACAGGTGATGAAGGAGCAAGCAACGCTAAGTGACGCCGCCGCACGACTGGTCACAAAAATCGACGCGGAGCTGTGTGATCATGAGAGACACGCTCGACCAAACCGGGCAAGGGATGATGATGACTAATCTCCTGAAGCGGATACTGCACACGCGAGCCTCCATAGCACCCCAGGCTTTCCCTCCCTTCATCTACTTGGACTTCAACTGATACAATGAACTCAAATTGACAATATGCGAAATTTCCATGGCAATCAATGACTTTTGAACGAAATGCGTTAGACAATGACTGGATTGATACACAATATGCTGTTTGTGCGACCCGGGCTGATGGGGGACGGGTTTCCGATAAGCATTTGCTTTTCCCGTCTTCCTTGTCTGTCTTCATCTTCGACTTTCCTTCGGGCAAACAAAAATTCCACACTCTGAAAAATGTTCCACACTCTGAAACTGTTAATGATTTTGATAATGATTTTGATGTTTTGATGATTTGATGATGATGATGACAATGACAATAAATTCATTCATTCAATTGATGTCTTTTTACATTTCTTACAAAGGCTGCTACTGGCTGAAAAAAAAACTTCTAATACCCGTGATATCTAATGTGTGTGTGTATTTGTTTGTAGGGGGCGTCAAGTCATCAGCCAATCAAATAAGCGTCTAGGAGGGAAAAAAATGAACCGGCACATTCAGCAAGTGAAAAGAGGTACATGTAAGTCTGCACATAATGAAAATAATTCACTTAATAATGGTGGGGTCAGTTACAACAATTAAAACATATGGAAAGACAATCTAAATTACATATAACTAAAGTCATTATATAACGCAAATAAGGTTGCTTAAAAGTTGGTGAGGACAATTTGAGCATCCTGAAAAGTTGGTAGTGTTTTGTCCCTACCGTCCCTATGCAAACCTACGCCCTTGCTACAAAAACACCAAGTCTTTGTGGTGGAACGAGCTTGGTTCCACATTTGCCTTCATGAACATGTTGTCCTCCCCTGTCGTGATGATGGCAGATGCATGCGATATTTCCAAATTGTTTTTTTAGAGGGATTTTGGTGAGAAATGTTACTCCAGCACCACTGTTGGTTTGGATGGAGAAATTCTAAAACAGAAGTTGTTCGCAGACATGCGGAAGTAAAGCGGAAGTACCTCGGAAACTTGTCTATACAGTGGGGCAAATAAGTATTTAGTAAACCACTAATTGTGCAAGTTCTCCCACTTGAAAATATTAGAGAGGCCTGTAATTGTCAATAATGATAATGGATAACACTCAACCATGAGAGACAGAATGTGGGGAAAAAAAACAGATCATTTTTTTAAAAAATGTTTAATTTAAAAATTTTTAAATGATTTTTAAAGAATTTATTTGCAAATCATGGTGGAAAATAAGTATTTGGTCAATACCAAAAGTTCATCTCAATACTTTGTTATGTACCCTTTGTTGGCAATAACGGAGGCCAAACGTTTTCTGTAACTCTTCACAAGCTTTTCACACACTGTTGCTGGTATTTTGGCCCATTCCTCCATGCAGATCTCCTCTAGAGCAGTGATGATTTGGGGCTGTCGTTGGGCAATACAGACTTTCAACTCCCTCCACAGATTTTCTATGGGGTTGAGATCTGTAGACTGGCTACGCCACTCCAGGACCTTGAAATGCTTCTTACGAAGCCACTCCTTTGTTGCCCTGGCTGTGTGTTTGGGATCATTGTCATGCTGAAAGACCCAGTCATGTCTCATCTTCAATGCCCTTGCTGATGGAAGGAAATTTTCACTCAAAATCTCTCGATACATGGCCCCATTCATTCTTTCATCAGTCGTCGTCCTGGTCCCTTTGCAGAAAAACAGCCCCAAAGCATGATGTTTCCACCCCATGCTTCACAGTGGGTATGGTGTTCTTCAGATGCAATTCAGTTTTCTTTCTCCTCCAAACACGAGAACCTGTGTTTCTACCAAAAAGTTCTATTTTGGTTTCATCTGACCATAACACATTCTCCCAGTCCTCTTCTGGATCATCCAAATGCTCTCTAGCGAACCGCAGACCGGCCTGGACGTGCACTGGCTTCAGCAGGGGGACACATCTGGCAGTGCAGGATTTGAGTCCCTGGCGGCGCATTGTGTTACTGATAGTAGCCTTTGTTACTGTGGTCCCAGCTCTCTGTAGGTCATTCTCTAGGTCCCCCCCTGTGGTTCTGGGATTTTGCTCACCGTTCTTGTTATCATTTTAACGCCACGGGTTGAGATCTTGCATGGAGCCCCAGATCATGGGAGATTATCAGTGGTCTTGTATGTCTTCCATTTTCTAATAATTGCTCCCACGGTTGATTTCTTTACACCGAGCATTTTACCTATTGCAGATTCAGTCTTCCCAGCCTGGTACAGGTCTGCAATTTTTTCTCTGGTGTCCTTCGACAGCTCTTTGGACTTGGCCATACTGGGGTTTGGAGTGTGACTGACTGAAACTGTGGACAGGTGTCCTTTATACCGATAATGAGTTAAAACAGATGCCATTAATACAGGTAAATAGTGGAGCCTCGTTAGAAGAAGTTAGACCTCTTTGACAGCCAGAAATCTTGCTTGTTTGTAGGTGACCAAATACTTATGTTCCACTCTAATTTGGAAATAAATTCTTTAAAAATCAAACAATGTGATTTTCTTTCTTTTTCTCCACACTCTGTCTCTCATGGTTGAGGTTTACCCATGTTGACAATTACAGGCCTCTCTAATATTTTCAAGTAGGAGAACTTGCACTACATTGGTTGTTGACTAAATACTTATTTAACCCACTGTATATGAATTTAAAATTAAGACTGCCGGTAAAATGTTTTCCAGAAAAGTTGTAAAGCAATAAAACAAACAACAAAAATGAATGAAATGACCCCAAAAATATTTTTATAATGGGTCAAAATTATTTTACGAACAGATCATGTGACTGGCACCTTTGAGACAGTCATTTTGCTTTGCCTGAGGACAGAAGATGCAAGATGGATATAAGTTTTTTTTTCAAACCTAAGCTTTCAAAAAGATGTGGACCATGAAACGCCGGAGAGCACCGCCAAAATGGTAAGCGGAGTTTCAGTTTGCCCCTCTTATTTGCACAAAAGAGCCACCACCGGGCGTACCATATAAAATGGAGGACGATCTTGGACAAAAGCATAGCTGTCCTAAGCAGCCTGATTTGGAATTCCCCTCAAAAATGATGGGAAACAAACAAACAAAACACGAGCATGGGCTAAGCTACGATCTGAGCATATGTCTTCGGGTCATCACTGCCACAAAGTTAAACTCCGCCTATGGCCTTAACACAAATATGGCGTAGTAGCATAACGCCACAGGGTGTTTAAACTGCTGGGAAATACAACAAAGAAGCTTGGCGAAACCTACCGGTTTTCTGCGCAAGCTGAGAAGAAAAATCACTCTAGACACTCTAGAAGAAGTACTGGCACAGCAACCTTAAAAATGATAGGGTATCATAATGAATATTCTAAGCGATATGAGAGGTTGTGAATGACTCACTGCGGATGCTATCTGGTGAATTGAATCATCTCCAGATTTCAAGGGAATGACCACATTGAGCAGAGACTAGAAATGTTTGACTCAGGTTCTTTCCAGCGGGAACAAATAGGCGTGTTTGCAGTGCACTTTCAGCATTGCCTCCATTGCACAGTTTGTTCACACGAGCCTGGAAAGATGATAGAAAATCTCCAAGGGTGGATAGTGTGGGCGGAGGTGAGTTTTGTGAAACAACTGTGGGAGAGGTGCTTGTTTCCCACAAGTCTTCAGGGACTCCCCTCTCCTTCGCCGCAGTAAAAGCACCACTGATGGACGCCCATGTTTGGCAGGTGCTCACATATACTTGGCGCCTACCGTTGCCCACAGCGGTGAGGCTGTCAGGACAGAGTGCATTCCAAGAGAGCCGAGAACATTAGAATTCACATTATCTCGCAACAATAGGCTATTTGCTGCTTCTTGCAGTCCAGAGAGGCTCATCAGGAGCTGCCAAGCTCTAAGAAGGGAGAGGTTGGAATCTTCATGAGATGGATGATGAGGTGGGTGGTTTTAGAGTGGGTGGAAGCTGAACTAACCTGCCTGTTAATGTAAGCAGGAAGAGCCATGAGATTTACTTCATATTTCAGCTGAACAGAGAGTGAGGTGCACTTATAACTCATATAAAAGCGAGCAAGATCCTGGAAAAGTCTAACCTTTTCTCATACATATTAGTAGTCACCTGCAATTGGATGGGACATACAGGTAGTCCCTGGGTTATTTACGTAATTGCGACCTAACGACGCCAGTCTTGTCCACCATTTTGTCTCCAGTCATTAAAAAAAAAAAAAATTTTAGAATCACGTAAACAGTACCTTAAGCCTGAGTTATGCTCCCGCGACTACGGCACTATGCGATGGTTCTCCGGCCAGGCGAGGCGTTGCTCTGTAATTCACCGACAAGCCACTAGAGGGGTGTGGCGGTATGTTTGTACGGTTTTGGGGCATGCTTGTTGACTTCCTCTTGTCTAGTTTAATGGAGAAAAAATAAACAATGCAAGATGGAACGCTTGAATGTGGATCTTCGGCTCATCAACATTGAATAAATGTTGATCATACAAAAGTTCTAGCCTTGGGTGGAAACCAGCTAGCTGTGGCGGCTACCTTCAAACTGGCGTCGAGCACTGCATCCTCGTCCGAGGTCTGCAAAGCCCTCCATCCCGATTTGTTTGCCGTGTCCTCCAACCAGCCAGTGGGAAGCCATAGCAGATTTCTGGCGTATATATTGCATAAGCCTTAATGTTAACATTATCATAAAAGCACCGAGGCACTCTCAATCAGTGATGATGTATCGTGTGTGAACTGTCTGTTGTTGAAAATTAAACATCAAAACCACTCTTTTGACACCAAACCTGTGCTTTATTCTCCATATACTTGAACTGTGACACGTAAATAAGTCACAGACTCACAGCAAACATATGTAGACAATAAATGATGTATCACACCAACCAAAAATACGACATAAAGTGATAAAAAGCTGGCAGTTTTTGGGCGACTGAGTGACCGCTTCATGTGGCTACTCGATTCAGAACACACACATACTTGTCTCGGTGGTTCTCCCATTTTTTTAATACAATCGCTGGCTGACCTACAGCCCCGTAATTTCAGTAATCACCTCCCACGAATTGCTTGCCATTTGGCAATCTTCATAATATCTTGACGAGACATTGTAGAAGTTGTCGTACTTGCTCTTCGTTGATACTCTCGTCGGCTTGGTCCATTTTTGCGTGTGTAGAAAAATAATGTTTGACAATGGCAGTGATCTGGCGCTGAACCGGAAACAACAGTCTGAACGGACCAATCACAGTCCATTTCCGCCACGTCATATGCGTCGACGTGACGCTAGATTAGAAAATTCAATAGGAGCACGTCAGGCTACGGCGCAGGGTCGTAAATCAGGTCTTCCTTGACGGCGCAGGTCTGACGCGGAAGCATAACTCGTCCTTTACTGTACCTCACAGTAAACTTTATTTTATAACAGGGTCTCTGAAAGTTTCACCAAGCCAAATTTAAGACTTTAAAAGACTTTTTTAAAGACCATACTGAATAGTTTAACACCCATTTCACGTCGATACCAGCAAAAAAGTACAAAAGACTTGAAGGTAAAATGACCACGCAGCACAGGTAGTTCCGCTTTGTAGTTATGTTATAGCATCCTCAAAAATTGAAACATTTAAAAGCGAGACTGAAGTTCATGCATGTTCTAAATAAAAATGAGATCAATAGATTTTTAAGAACTGTCCTTTGACGAAATGTGTATTAGGTTATGATGTTGACTTCTGTTTTGTGATGCATGCTTTTATTTTGGCGCAGGAAGTGTAGAGCAGGTATACTTCTGCACGCAAGTAAGAGCACATGTACACATGAAGAGCACATTTGCTCCCACGAAAAAGTCGTACAGCCGAGTGAGAAAGACAGTGGAAAGATTACAGCTTAGCTCACTGTCGGGCTCGGATATAACTCCAACGTCTTGGCAAGGACAGTACAAATACTTATAATACATGTTTTTGGATAGTTATTTTGAGATTTAGAAGGTGTTTAGGGGAACTTAAAACCTGTGCTTTCGAGTCATGTTGAGGGCAGTGCTCTATGTCAAACACTTCATTTTTTTACAGTTATTTAAAGACACCACATGATTGAACAGTCTGGCGTGATCATAAAATGGCAAGCTTGTGTCTGATTGGTATAATGGAGTCATGTGTATTGTTGCGACGTGTCATGGTAAAATTGGTAGAGCTACTCTTGGTAAGCTCTTAAGCCCGAACCCAAGCCCAGAATGTCAATTATTTATGTTCGGGTCGGGCCGGACCTCTCTCTCGCTATCATTTTTAAAATAAATACAGTATATATTTATATATGTATAAACGATGTATGGATGTTAAACAAAGGAGTACTTGTTATAAAATAAAATAATTTGGATAAAACAGAGAAGGTGCTGTATGGTAATCGCAAACAGGAGCTGCAGAGCCAGTGCATGCCTGCGCACGTGAACGCCGTGGCCCCGCCCTCCTTTTAATCTTCCCCTCCCGCCCTGGCGCCCTCCGCCAATCCGCATCCTGGTATTTCCTTTTTGATATGGAGCAGCAAGAAATGAAAACCAAACTAAAGACGGGGGAATTGAAAAGGCAAACATGCACCGGTAGGAGCGGGGTATGGAAAGGCTTAAAATTGATTGATGAAGATGCTGTACAGAAACCTGTCTAAATGAATGTGGCACTTTGCTCTCATACGAGAAATATATTTAACAAACTTTTTCAGTGTTATTTCGTTGTGTAAATGCATTTATAAGGATCATAAAATTTTGTAGACTATTTAACCATTAAGAAAACCTTTTTTTGCCAACTTGAAGATATTAAAATAAATGTTAAATCCACTATCCGCCTGATGGGACACACAAACATAAAAGATATAAATGTTTATTGAATATGCATCTTACAGTCTTGTTTAACTGGGAGAATTCTTTACAAAGACAGGCTTTAATTTGTTATCATTATGCACAGGCATCGTCACAAATGTGATCACACAAAACGCGACCAGTCCCAACTCCCTTTTTCCAAGCAGTGCTCTGTCCAGGTCTGACTGACACATCGCATCCCCCGCAATTCTTCCGTTTTCCAAGTCCTCACAAATAAAACATAATATTTGGGGGGGGGGGGGGGGGGGGGTTCGGGCTCGGGCCAGCAAATCAAATTAATTGATCGTGCTTGGGTCGGGTCGGGCTTTAATACCCGCGGGCTGGGTCAGGCTGGATTTTTTTAGGCCCGATCTGACCTCTAGTATGTAGAATAAAGAGGAAAAATGTAACGACTCTTGTGTAGCCCAACCACGTAGTGGAGTAAGAGTTTTTTTCTTCACAAGTCTACTCAAGTAAAAGTTAAAAGTACCGTATTGGCCCGAATATAAGAGGGTGTTTTTTGCATTGAAATAGGAATGAAAAAGAGGGGGTCGTCTTATATTCACGGTCTAGACATTATACCCATTCACGACGCTAGATGGCGCCAGATATCTTGAAGCGATGTTCTGCAATGACAGATCTCAGCTACTCTCCCCATTCACGACGCTAGATGGCGCCAGATATCATTAAAGCGATGTTCTGTCATGACAGATCTCAGCTACTCTTTTTAGTTTAACCCTTTAAGGTCTGGGCCTATTTTGTCTTATTTTGCATGCCTTTGAAGTTGCCTTTATATTTCAAAGAAAGAATTGTTTACGATGGCCTGGTTTGGTCCCTTTTTTTGTGACACCTTGAACTTCATGTCCAAACTGTTGTTTCCTTCACTGACCAATTATAAATCATCATTTTGGGCCCAAAAAGACCAAAAATTCCAAAATCGTTTTGTCAAAATTTTTAATATTGATGTCCAATTGACAACCAAACATGCGTAACGAACCGTTTTGAAACTTTGTAATATTTATTCAACATGTTAGGATGAACATTCAACCAAAAAAACATAGAATAAATAGTCTTATATTTGACAATTCAACATAAACAACAGGTATAGCCATAGGCGTTTTTTGCCTTTATACATGCTCTAGTCAAAACAGGTTATATACAGCAGACCAAACAGTGAAGAACAGTGAAAAAATATACCATCTAACACAAAAAGTGTTTAGAGGCCATCTCTATATGAGTTTTGGTATTGCGGCCCATCACCTGATGAAAACTATGTACACACAATCAAGCTTCTTGAACACACATTTATATACACAAATAGAGAAGACTGATTGTGGGGAAAAAAATATATATATAACATTGGGAAAAAAGTATTTTCAAAAATATTTACAATAAATAAGTTATATTTTTTTCAGGCATGCCACTCCGAAAAGCAGTTTCGTCCTGGAATTAGACACAGGGCTACATCACACAGCCCACACTTCCATGGGGTGTCGGTCCTCTTTCCACCCTTCCATTTTCATTTCACTTTACTTTCATTGTCACTATAAATGTACATGAAAAAAAAGTCAGTATTTATGAAAATAATAAAGTATAAAATAAAAATATATACACAAATAAATAATAATGGAAATCTATATGTATGACAATAGAAAGAATACCATAGCTGAATATGTGCTACATCCCTAATCTTCATATAGAAAGAAGACCACAAATTATACTTTGATCCGATATGCACATTTTATTATTATATACACAAACACACACTTATATTGCATCAAAATTAACTTTGTCTTGCAATATCAAAAGAAACTTTCAAAAGAAACTTTTTCAGCAGCATAAAAAAAAAAAAAAAAGTGGGTTGGCTTACCTCTGCTCGTCGATGGCGTCACCCACGTGTTCAAATCCGTCACTATCTTCACTCGAGGACTCTTCCGAAGAAGACGATGATGACGATTTTGGACCATCCTCTTCCTCACGTTGATCAAAAAGCACAATTGCTTGTGCTAAATTTAGTTATCCGTTCATTCTCAAAGTCACACAAAGTCGCTCGCTCGCTCGATTCAAACGGCCGTCGGTCGCCACCTCGCTGCTTCAGAACACTCCTCCCTCTCGTTCGGTGGAACCTCGCACGGCAGTTATATTTATTTAAAAAAAAAAAAAAAAAAAAAACGCATGTTGTGCTTCCACTGTGACTTCGAAAGGGTTCGTTTGATTTGTGTTTTTTTCATGGAGCTTCCGTTTTGAAAAAGGACAAGAAATGATGGAAATATAGACATAAACAAATGATCCATGCAGCGTTTTAATGTTTTTTTGAGAGGACAATAAAACTATAAAACTTAAATGACAATATCTCACGTTTTAGTTGGTCGATTGACTTCAAATAACAACGAGAGTAAACCGCAACTTCCGCACTTTAAAACGAGACCAACCAACGGCATGTGGGTGACGTAATGAAAACGCGAGGGCGCTTCAAAGACGACGTGCGCTGAGGACGCGCCGGCGCGTCCTTCGACTCTCAAGGGTCACTTTGCATCATTTTATTGCAATGTTTTTCCTTATTCAGATTTGTTTCAAGACTACAGTTACAGTTAGACTTCACTTTGATGGTTAATGCAGTTATTGCAATTTTGTTGTTTTATCACAACGGATTGGTTTATTTACATTTCAAGAACCAGAAGCCATTCATTTACGAATGTGATTGCACTTTAGTTTACATATTTAAATGTTTAGATATTAAGATTTGAATGAGGCAAAATAATATGCTTTTTCTCTCAAATATATTGCTATAATTATTTGTTTCGGATGTACTGTAATTATTTTCTGTATAAAAATTAATTTGGTGTTCAAAAAGTCTTTTTTCAAACTTGAGTCTTGAAAAAGAGGGGGCCGTCTTATATTCGGGCCAATACGGTATAGCTTAGTAAAACTACTCATAGAAGTACATTTTTCTTAATAAGTTACTCAAGCAAATGTAACGGACTACATGTAACGCGTTACTACCCACCTCTGGCTAAAGCTAATGTTATTTAAAACAGAAACTTGGATTGAACTAGAAAATAGAAAAAGAGTCAGGCCCTACGTTAGGTTAAAGCAAATTGACACACTGTTGGCCCAACTATTGCACCATAACATACTGTATTTTTAAAGAAAGAAGGTCGGCATTTATTTATTCTAGGGCTGTCAAACGATAAAATTTTTAATCGAGTTAATCACAGCTTAAAAATTAATTAATCGTAATTAGTCGCAATTCAAACCATCTATAAAATATGCCATATTTTTCTGTAAATTATTGTTGGAATGGAAAGATAAGACACAAAACGGATATTTACATTCAACATACTGTACATAAGTACTGTATTTGTTTATTATAACAATAAATCAACAAGATGGCATTAACATTATTAACATTCTGTTAAAGCGATCCATGGATAGAAAGACTTGTAGTTCTTAAAAGATAAATGTTAGTACAAGTTATAGACATTTTATCTTAAAACCCCTCTTAATTTTTTCCTTTTAATAAAATTTGTAAAATTTTCAAAACAAAAAAATAAACTAGTAGCTTGCCATTGTTGATGTCAATAATAATCATGGTGCTAAAACCCATAAAATCAGTCGCACCCAGGCGCCAGCAGAGTGCGAGAAAACACCAAAAAACACAAGTAAGGGCCCAAGTACACCGCATGCGTGATCGTTGCGTTTCCGGTCCGACTCCGGTAAAAAATAGTGCCGGAGCCAATCCGTTCCCATTATATCCTATTGTTCAACGTATACCGGCCGCGTCAGTGCTCCGGCTTGACTGCGAACCACCTCCGGCGTGCCGCATGCCCGCCGGATGGTATAGGCTATTTTCTATTTTTGCCGGACACGCATCCGGCAAAATGGGCGGAGCTGGGCCTGACGTCAAAAGCCCAGGTGCCTAATCACGGTTTAAACACGAGCGAAAATGGATGATGAGCGCTTCATCATGGAGGTGGAAAGCCACAAAGTGATATACATGCAGCAGATATTACTATAAGGACACCATTAAAAGCGAAACTGCAAAGTGTCCTATTATGTGTGTTTTTCTGGCAATGATATCAAACACGACGTGCTAAGCAAAAAAAAAAAAAAAAAAAAAAGACAGCATATCTGGAAGTGGTTCCACTGCAGAAATTCTCGTGCCCCGCGTACAAACAATCTCGGTTTGTATACAGAGTCGAGGGGGGAAAGTACGAAAGAGAAAAAAGAGACGAAAGAGAAAAAAGAGACACCCACAAGTTTCGACCTGGTGGTCTATTCAAGACGTTTCTCTTTCTTTCCTACATTTCACTTGACTCTTCGTAGAAAAAACAACAGTTTGCGCTGGCCACATGAATCTGCAGTGTTGAGACACCAATTCCAAGTACGCTGTTTTTTTAGTTCATGTCGAATATAATTCGCTATCCATTTTATAAATATGACAGATTATTTATCAGTTGTTTATAACAGCTCTATGAGATGTTATGTGCCATAAATTTTAAATGTGCACAAAGATATAAACGCACCGACACAACCAAGGGCATAATAGCCCCCCTTCCCTCCACACACGGAGCCCTGATCTCAACATGATGCAGTCAATCTGGAATTAAGAGACAGACACAAATAAAATATTGTAGTGTCGCCGGGGCTGTCATCGGTGGGTTAATTTATGCACCAACGCGGGGCTGTCATTGGTGTGCTGGTGCACCAGCGCGACGCTCCGATTGGTGGACTAGATAGTGTCAGTGTAAATACAGTGGGGAGAACAAGTATTTGATACACTGACAATGGGAAAACCCATTGGCAGTGTATCAAATACTTGTTCTCCCCACTGTAGTTGTTGTTTTTGCATTGGTGAGGTGGCGGGAAGTTAATAAAGAAAAAGAGGAAAAAGGCGTTGAAGCTCGTGTGTTGTTTTCGCGGCCAAACTTCCGCTTAGCAAACGTTACATTATCAATATGCAAGAAAAAAAATGTGCTCTCTCTCTGCTTCTCTGATGAGTACATACTACAGACTCTGTGTGTTTGTCGTTGATTTAAATAGCACATGATCGCGCGCGATCACGCGAGAGCTCACGAGGGGACGGAGTTGGCGGACCGCAGCCGTGCAGCAGCCGGTATGATTTGCCTGTTTTTGACGGACTGCGTGGCACGCAGGCAACACTGAACCGGACCGGAACCGCAACGATCACGCATGCAGTGTACTTGGGCCTTAACAAGTGGAAATGACCCTTTGCTGTCATTTTAATATGTTTCAGCGGGGCATGTGCGTTAAACGTGTCAAATATTTTAACGCGATTAATTTAAAAAATTAATTACCCCCCGTTAACGGGATAATTTTGACAGCCCTAATTTATTCACAAGCATGCTCGCTATTGTCTGTTTTGTAACACATCTGCTCGCAAGGCTCTAAAATCCAGACCTGTTGATTTAGATGCTACAAGTAATGCAATCATTTTCTGGCCAGCGGAAGTACATATGAGTAGTAACACTGTGATTACATGAACAAAACAGAGCGGGTGTGCTCACTGGCTCACCTTGCAGCCAATTAGAACCTTCCAAATATTGAGCCAAACACTTCACTCACACACAATTCTTTGGAAATACCTTTTCACTGAGTGCCCTTCTTTTTGCTTTGTGTTGCGTAACCGCTCTTGTGTTGTATTATTGAAACGTTTGGCTCCGATTAGAGCAGCAGATGAAACGGCTAAATGCTAATGCGTGATTTCCCGCGGGGCCGCCCGGCTTCATGAGCTGCAGGTGTTTGTTGGGGAGGAGGAGGGCTTTTAAAGCACATCGATGCCAATTACGCCTGCCATTGTTTGGATTTTGTGTTACCCGTTGGGCAGGTGGTCCAGGTCTGCATCAGAAATTTTGTAAAAGGTATCGGCCCTGGCCCCCCCTCAATCCAACCTGCTCTCTGCTCCCATGAAGTGCAGTTAAAATCAGTCATCTGGTAAATAGAGGACAGCTGGGTGTAGCGGAAAAGCTCTGCTCCAGCCAATAAGATCTTATTGATTATCTTCAAGTTAAACTGCCATTGATGTTTACATTAGTATTGATGAAATTTCTGGTTGCACCAGAAAACTCTGAACAAAATCTTCTATTTTGTTCAAAAATGTTGCTTTTCAATAAACCTCCGGGAAGTTGGCGGCCCATGAGACGCACATTTATGTAAAAGTGTTTTCAGATGGCTACGTTTGTGCTTTTTGTGCAGTATAAACTTTTGTTTGTGGTGCTATCGATATATGGCAGAAAACACAGACAAGACTGAAAAAGCAGTTTCTGCTCTTGCACTCCTATTTAAAAGAAACTGCTGTATTTTAAGCCAAAAGAACTGTTGTGTTTGATAGAGCAATATGTCTAGATGCTGCCATAGCAGATTCATGGTGCATTAAGCCCCCGAACTATTTTTAATGTGCTCGTTTTAGCCTGAAAACCCCCGTTTACAGACTTCGTGCAACCGCTTTTGTTTCAACCCAGCCATTAAAACAAAGGTCATTAATTATATTTATTATTCAAAATGTCTGTCATTTTTAGCTTAGAATCATTAATTGATGTCTAATATTTTATTTAAAAAAAAAAAAAAAAAAAAAAAAACTTCAAAAAATTATTCACTCGCTTATTTTAAACTTTTAAACAAATTACATCACAATGAAAAAAATGGTGTCTGTAAAAAAACTCACGGATATTTACCACATAACTCACTTAATTTTTTTTTTTTTCTTTCGCAATTTTTCCAATATGTTAGATGATAAATAATTGATCCAAACAAAAAAAAAAAAAAAATTGGGAAAAAACATTTAAAAAGGTAAATATATATGAAAAAGAAAATCTCGACCAGTCCTTGATGTCTGCGATTTCTGCATAGCGACCCTTGTTATATTACCATGTTTCACCCATAAAATCACCCAAAAAAATCAAGCTGTGGCCATTCACAGATGTGTCTTGACACTCAGTGATACATGCTACATGGAGTTTTCGGATCGAAACAAGCTAAGTACACGATAATATGTCGTTAAAGTCATGCCGTCTGTAATTCTGCTCTCACGTGCTCTCACCTCCAGATAGCGTTTTGCTGTTTAAATTTATTTTTTTAAATGCCTTCCAATTTAAAAATTTTCTTCCCCCAGAAAATTGAGATTTTAAACTTTCCAGTGATGTATCACACGTGCATATTGGACAATTTTGAAAGTTGGCTAAATTGGAGGTCTCAGAGCGGAACTTCAAGTCACATGAGTGTTTTCTGCCATATGCAATTGTTTTATAGGTCAGTCTGAGGTCAACCAGCCCCCCATTTTGATTAAAAATGGCTAAAACTGGTGTCAATCGTTTATGCTTCGTTTGTGCTGTAAAAATTGCTCTCGTTTTAGAGAGACACAAGAAAGCCCGCCCGTCTCATCAGACCATAGGACATGGTTCCAGTAATCCATGTGCTTTGTTGACATGTCTTCAACAAACTGTTAGCGGGCTTTCTTGTGTCTCGTCTTCAGAAGACGCTTCTTCCTGGGGTGACAGCCATGCACACCAATTTGATGTAGTATGCGGCGTATGGTCTGAGCACTAACAGGCTGACCCCCCACCTCTTCAATCTCTGCAGCAATGCTGACAGCACTCCTGTAAAGAGTCGCATGACATTTTGGAGGGAAAATGAGAAGCAGTACTCAATTTGGACATTTAGGGATTTAATTTTTTTCCAAAGGTGTGTACTCACTTTTGTTGCCAGGGGTTTAGATTAGGAGTGGGAAACTCTTGGTAACTCACGATAACGATTTGACGATACAACGATTATCGATATATTGGTCAGGAAATCATTCTAGGATATTCTACAAACAACTAATGAACAGAACAACAAGCTTTTGCTGTGAATTGGAATGAGTTTATCACTAGTAGACGTCCAATCCATTTGAAGTGGGAGGGATATTCATTCGCTGCCACCCTCCCAGTTCAAACGGATTGAACGTCTATGGCCGTCAGTGACAGCCAATGTCAGGCAATGAAGAAATTTTGGGCCAGTTGAGTTTCAGTTACTTCCTGTTGATTTTGGGGTATTTTATGGCTCACTTCCTGTTTATTTTGAGTTACAGAACAGGAAGTGACCTAAGAATCCCCCAAATTAATAGGCAGTGACTCAAACTCAACAGGAAATGACCTGTAAATGCCCTGAAAATCGAACAGAATAACTGTAAATGCTCTGGTTTCGTATGAACAAACGTTCCCAGTCTAAATGGATTGGGCGTCAAGCACCATCAATGCAGCCTTAGAGTTAACTGAGACTCAATTATGGTGGAAGATTTTGGTAGCAACTTGTTGGTTCCTTTCTATTTTTTGTTTTTTTTTGTTTTTTTTTTAAACAGTGACACCTTTTACCTTTTTAAAACCATATCTCGATTCTTGGCAGGAGCATATTAACAACCTTTTGGGATACAAAGTATCACGATATATCACCATTTCAATATTTTGTCACACCAATAGCTATAAGCTGCACACAGACTACTTTTCATTGTGGCAAAGTGTCATTTTGTCAGTGTTGTCCCATGAAAAGATATACTTAAATATCTGCAGAAATACAAAGGGTGTACTCACTTTTGTGATACACTGAAAATTCATACACTACCGTTCAAAAGTTTGGGGTCGCTTTGACCCCAAACTTTTGAACCGGATTGTACATCATGAAAAATTGCAAATGATACTACTACAGGTGGTCGGCGTATCAATCTACACCTCATCTTAACACAGACTGCACATATTGTTAGAATTTTGTCCACGAACGCTCAATGAAGTGCTGACAAACACGCAGCACAGAAAGTCTCAGGGCCTCATCTACGTCATTGGTTCCTCTGGTTTGATTTTACAGTTTTAACTGTCTAAACCCTGCTTACTTCAACCGCACTTCATGTTGTTCTGTTTAAACCGGAAGTCAGTAGCAGAAAATGTCAAAGGTGGCTCCGCCCATGTTTCGCTCAGGAAACTTGTCTATAAAAGAATTGTAAATATCTCAAAAAATGACAAACGAAGCTTTTTACTGCACAAACAATCACAAACGTAGCACAAGCGATTGACATCATTTTTATATAAATTTGCGTCTAATAGGGAGGCCAACTTCATGGAGGTTTTCAATAAATTTGCATTACACAATACAAGAATATAGAATACAGTACAGGAAAAAAAGGTAAGGTCAGATTTTGATTCAGAACCCCCACATTTTGCAAGAATACGCATTTGCATCAATGCAACAATTTTTTTGTTTACCAGTGTAATTGACAGATTGTAAATTTGGCTGTAAAAAACTTCAGTTCTACATATGTACCGTAATTTTTGCACTATAAGGAGCACCTGACTATAAGCCGCAGCTGTCCTCACTGTATAGTAGGATATTTACACCAAAAGATATAAACCGGTAACACTTTATTTGACAGCAGCATCATACGACTGTCATAAGACCAAATGAACCACCATGAAGCCTTGAACCGATTGGCTGCAAAGCTTCATTGCTTCAAGAAGCTTGATTTGGCCATCACTGCTTCCTTGGGGGAGACAATAAACCTCTGCTGCCACCTGCTATCAGCACTGTTGTTGTCCAACATCCCTCCTAGCATTCATTGCAGCGCTAGAGACTTAAAAAACAATCAAAATTGTTCTATGCTAATTATTTCTTCAGTTACTTTTCCAGTTGCTTCATTAATTGCTAGTTATGGTATTTAGTAACACTTTATTGGACAGTGGCGCCATGAGACTGACATTAGACAATCATAATAATGACATGAGACTGTCCTGAGTAAAGATGTCCCGATAGATTGGGATGCCCATCAATCGGGTCCGATCACATCATTTTCAAAGTATCGGAATCGGCAAAAAAATATCGGAAATGCCTTTTTTATATATATATATATATATATATATATATATATATATATATTTTTTTTTTTTTTAAATCGTTTTCTAATTGTATTTAACGTTACAGACAAAATGTCTTACACTCATCCAGAGTAGTTTTGGCTTAAAGTAGGGCTATCAAATTTATTGCGTTAACGGCGGTAATTAATTTTTTTTAATTAGTCACGTTAAATAATTAATGCATGCGCTGCAAGACCCACTCACGCATTGTCGCTTTCAATCTATAAAAACGCAGTTTTACCTATAGATAGCATTAAAAGGCAGCGTATAATGAGTACAGAGAATTTTCACAGCTTTTGGAGCCTTTTTTTATGTGGCTAAAGCCTTACAATACCTCTCTCTGCAATTAAAAAAAACGTGGGAGGCAATGTAGGGTAGAAAGGTAGTAGTTGATCATTTTCTTAACACCCTATGTTCTTTCCCAACGCAGAGAAGATATATCAATTGGTGCCCTTATGCACAGTCATGGTTGCACTTCCCATCATGCATTTGGGCAGAAGTTAAATGGCTGCAGTATCATTTACTGAAAGCTCAACAAATACACTAGATAGCAATATTTAGTCACAATATACAAAGTCACATTTATCCTTTAAGAATTACAAGTCTTTCTATCCATGGATCCCTCTCACAGAAAGAATGTTAATAATGTAAATGCCATCTTGAGGATTTATTGTCATAATAAACAAATATAGTACTTATGTACTGTATGTTGAATGTATATATTCGTCCGAGTTTTATTCATTTTTTTCTTAATGCATTGCCAAAATGTACAGTATATGATCGGGAAAAATTATCGGGAATGATTGGAATTGAATCGGGAGCAAAAAAAAAATCGGATCGGGAAATATCAGGATCGGCAGATACTCAAACTAAAACGATCGGATCGGGAGCAAAAAAACATGATCGGAACAACCCTAGTCCTGAGCATTAATGAATTTTTATAACAGATATCATTTAATGTTATCCGGCAAATGATCTCACTTTTGAATGGATGTAAAAGATCCGAGCTGGACATAAATGGAGTTAGTGACAAATAATTTGTCGAATGACACTTAATGACATCTGTCATAAGCATTCAGTAACGCCCATGATAGTGTCATGTCATAATTATAACGGTTTTATGATGCCACTATCAAATAAAGCGTGACCTATTAACCCAAATCAATCAATCAATAATAAGCAGCAAGATTCGAATTGAAGGAAAAAAGTAGCAGCTTATAGTCCGAGAATTCAATAATTGAATTTTACTGTTATTTGTATGACTTTGCAGACAGCTTCAAGCAGTACGATTTACTCTGAACAGTGAGGGTCCATACTAGTAGGTGAGTTGTTTTTTTGGCATCGTGTGTCACCCTGATACCCTTCTTAAGCCCCCTTCTTCATCTCAACCCTTTAAGGGGCAGCGCTGTCTTTTTTCCTGCTGTGCTGAGCATGCAAAAGTGCCTTCCGATCCTTCTCTTCTCCTTCATTTATTTTTTTTCTCCCCCCCTATAGTACATCACTGCAGATTTATCACCTCAGACAGTTTTTTTTTCCCTGAAATCATGCAAAAGGAGGGAAATTATTCTTGCTTCCTGACAGGGGAGCCTCAGGGTGGTGGGGACCCAGCTAAGAGAAAGGAGGGTGTACAGTAAAGCAAAGACGGAAGGAGTCTGAAAAAATGTGACTCATGTAAACGTTACTAAGAAGAGGGAGGGGAGAGGTGGTTGAGTATAATTGATTCCGACGACCCAAGTCAGATGGCGTTCTTCCCAGGGGGGAGACGGTGAGTGGATCCCAGCCAGAGTCACCGTTACGGAGGGGGAGGGAGGTAAAAGGGATGAGGTAGGCTTGAGGTGTGGAGAATCTCCCAACTTCTATTCAAGCGCGAGTAAGGGCACGTTTACATGGCAACAAAATAGGAAAAATGAGAACATTTGAGTAGCATGGTGTCCTAGTGTTTAGTCCATCTGTCTCACTCTGGGAGCCTCAGCTTCCTCCTACATACTAAAAACATGCAAGTAGGATTAAATGAATATTTAGAAGTAGAAGTGTTATTAGAAGTGTAAATGGTTGCTATACATTTCCTGCGGTTCTTTGGCGACCAATCAACAACACTAATGCAACTACCATTTGTCAGAGTATGAAATAAGATGAACGCAAAAAGAAATAACAAGAAAACAAGTCTTCCCAATCCACATTTCTATGCAGAAAAACTCTCCTCTTCTTATTACCCACGCATCCACGACTCCTCGGAGCCAGACTGTATAACTGAATTAACGATTCAAATGGCTTCTTACTTGCAAACCTTGTTAGCTTTTGCGCTACAGCAAACACAGACATCCTTGTTTTTGAGTTGTGTCTGGAACTGTTGTATTGATGACGGTTATTAGCCGCGTGTGTGCATACGTGCTCATCGTGTAGAGAGTGCGTTCATCCTTTCAGCAGGCCTGATTCATTAACCTCATGTAAGAGACAACTCAGTGAATGTAGGTTACTGCTCAGTAATTCCCCAAAGGCAAAGTGTCGGCATAAGCATCCGGTGATCTTGCCATATTCCCCCGAGCTGAGATGATTCCGGAAAGACGCGCTCCGTCTCATTTAAAGCATTGTTGGACACACATGAGTAGAATAGGACAGTTTTCATCAGGATTTTCTTCTGGATTCCGAGTCCATGTTTTGGAAATAAGGACAAAACATGACAGAATGAATCGTGTGCAGGATACAGGACTGTACATGAAGTGGATGGCAGACTTTGAGTCATATGAGAAGTGAGGGGAAGATTGGAACAGATGGCAGGAGTTCCCCTGGGCGAAGGGCGCCTGCCCCACTGAACACTGGGAGCTCTTGACCATCTGGACAGAAAGGCAATGAGCAGCATCCCAGAGAGGATTCCCCACTGAAGTGACATGGAAAAGCAAAGAGGGGGCACGGCCCATTTGGAGCAATGTCACCAACGTAGTGTACAAGAGCCATGTGAGAATTGGGTGACGAGTTACGTTAGTGGTGTGGGTGCATGTTCAATCACATCCAGGAGTAGGCGCTGTCTCTTTCCATTCATTCATCCTTGCAGTATGCAGTGTGCCAAGCTTAAAAGCATACGACAGGAGAAAAAAAGTCTTAAATAGGATTATTATGTGAATTAGAATCATATTTTGAGACGATTCGACTATATACAACAATTTAGCAAAGCACAGATGACGAGAAATTAGTCTTTTAATCTGCCGGTTAGCCACGCCTACCATTATAGGGCTCTAGCGTCCCCAACAGGTGGATGACATCAGCGGGAGACTGGGCTCATCGGTTTTACTATTCAGCCCATTGAGGGGGAATTATTCACAACGAGGAAAATGCGACGAAGAGAGCCACAAAATGTCATTGTTTCGGTCTCTCTACTCCAATATTTTTACAGGATATTCTTTTTATCCAAGTATTTTTCCCCAATAGCTAAATAAATGGCTTGAGAAGGCAGACCCGGCGGCATGGGCGGGCATTAGGGGGCCGTGCCCGCCCTAGCTCGATTAAACTGAATTGTGTAATGTTTTTTTAATCTTCCACAAAAACATACACACACTTAGAGGATGAACCCTACATTCCAGTGTTTTTCAACCGATTGTGCCGCCGCCGTGAGAGATTGTCAGGTGAGCCGCAAGAAATTATCCAATGTCGCTTTTTTTTTAACATCGTCGGGCAAAGTTGCAGTAGGAAGGAAGGAATAAGCAAAAAGTTCTCGGTTGTGTGCAGACGAGTCGTGTTGCGTTCAAGAGCTGCTCGGATTTCTAGCCATCAGCCACCTTGCTCTCCGCAACAATGTGGACCCCAACACGTCTACTGTTCATTATTTGACTCGTCAAGTGTCGATATACTCAAAAGTGTCCTTTTCATTGTATCCATATTGACGACCTTTGATCCTCCCTCTTTGTTTTATTCCAACACATTATCGAGGACAGCAAGGTGGGAGAGGGCTAGAAAACCGAGCAGGTATTGAACGCGACACGAGCGGCTATCTAGCCATACGAGCTTAAACGTCATCTCCAAATGAATGCCTGTCGCTTCAGAACAAGTCGATGGACTATTTTGTACGCCTTTGTGAAAACACAGAGAAATGGGCAACTTTTTGAGGAAAACTACAAAGGTAAATAAGAAAGCCCTGAAAGCCAGTTACTTTGTTGCTAAATCCCAAAAGTCCCAAACTGTGGCAGAGACGTTAATACTACCTGCCTGCAAAGTCATTGTTCCAGACCAGCACTGATGTGCTTAAAGACATTGCTCAAGTCCCCTGTCTGATAGTTTTTCAAGCCTAATTGCTAAACGTTTCACACTGAGTAAGTACAAATACTGAGAAATTATTTTATAATTACATATACTGTACGGAAAGTAAATTTGGAACATTTTGGTGTGGTGTGCCGCGAGATTTTTTCCAACGTAAAAACGTCCCGTGACTCAGAAAAGGTTGAAAAACATTGCTCTAGTCATCCTATCTTGATCGGTCCTCATTCAATTCAACCAATCTGAGCAGCGAATGTAGGCAATTTCTAGCCAATCACAGATAAGGGGGACGGGCTGAGTAGCCGGCCATTGGGTACTGCGATTGGATAGGGATTGCTCCGGTTACAGAAATGGCGATTGAGCGGCTCCTCCGTTGCTAATTCAAATTGGAATGGACATACGTGTTTTTTTCAAGAAACTAAAGCGGCCGAAAGTCAACATGAATGGATAGTGCTGCCACCTCCTGCAGTTACACTGACTGACACTTTCATCAGGAAATATAACGGGTAAAAACGCCACTGTTACGGCTAAATTTACGTTGAAGAAGTGTGCCCCCCCCCCCCAAAATGTAATGCCCGCCCCTGTAATTTCTTTCTGCAGCCGGGTCTGTGAGAAGGACCAGTCAGCCCGTCGAGGGGGAACTATTCACAACGAGGAAAACGCGACGAAGAGAGCTGCAAAATGTCATTGTTTCTGTCTCTTTACTTGAATCTTTTTACAGGATATTCTTTTTATCGAAGTATTTTCCCCAATTGCAAAATAAATGGCATGGTCATGACAAATAACAGTCTTGTGCTAAATGGAATATGAAATAATAAAAATGCACAGGACGACATGGCAAAATTACCTAAAAATGGTCAAAACTGTCGACTTCACCTTTACTACTTATCTTTTCCACTATATACAACAATTTGGCAAAGCGCAGATGACGAGAAATGAGTCTTTAAACCTGCCGTTGAGCTCTTCCTGTCATTATAGCACTCTGGCGCTTCCATGTGTGACATCAGAGATCGAGCGATTTTAGTGGATTTAGCTTTGAGCCCAGTGGAGGAGGAAGCGTTTTTTAGCGATTCTGCTTCAAAAGTGGATCTTTCGAATGATATTGTCGATACAGAGGAGGTATGATACATACAGCCATATATGTTTGAGTCGTATTTGGAGGAGGAGGAAGATTCAGAACGGGACAAAGGCGACAGAGACAACAAGACTGCAAAATGTCATCATTGTTTTTATCTCTCCACTTCAATATTTTTAGAGGATTTTCTTTGTATCCAAGTATTTTTCCCCCAATTGCTAAATAAATTGCATGGTCGTGAGAAATAACAGACTTGTGCTAAATGGAATATGCATAATTAAAAATGTATTTATTCAGTACGACAGGGCTAAATTACTGGTCAAAACTGCCAACTTCTTAAACCTCCCAAACAGTATTTTATGTCACCGGAGTTAATCCGGCTCTTGTCATTTCCCTGTGGGGACTTGGAGACTAAGAGCTAGGCAACATGCTAACCCGAACCGAGTGGCACTTCCAAGTCTCTTCCTCAACTATCGGCGAGCAGGTTTCGACTCGTCGGTCCCCTGCTGTGGCCCCGGCAGGCAGGCAGTGCTCATCTTCGGGGACCCAGCAGGGGAATGAACGCCGAAAACTCACAAAATGCAATCCACCTCCTTATTAAAACGTGAGCTATGATCCCAGTATTTGACATAAAACAAATAGCTTACTCACTTCTTCGTCCGTCCAAAGGTCCCTCGATTATCGGACTTGTTTTGCCCATTCTTCATGGTGAACAGGATATTTTGGAAACCCAGAAAGGCTCACACCACTTTTTCTGGTGTAGCAACAAAAGCATGCAGCACGTTGGCCTGGGGTGACGCGAAAAATTAATTTATCCGCAAAATCAGCTGAATCCTTTTGCATACAATAGTATGGCTGTATAGTGGTAATGATGTCTCAGGCATGCAAACTGGTTTGGGGTGAAAAAGGTGACAAAGTAACCTGGACATACGGCATGCGCGGAAAAGTGCATTTCATAGCGCAACCAGAGACATCTCGAATTAAACACAGTACATAATAATTTAACATATACAAGTCTAAATCTCTCATCCTGAAATCAGAACATATAAGACGCATTAAGTAGCAAATTATACAAAATCTAAATTATAAAATATACAGTATGTCCCATTTGCATTAAGCAGAGAACAGCTGTACAGCATAAAATATGAATTTACAGGTACAGTATAAATTCCATTCACTTAACTATTGTGATAGATAGATAGATAGATAGATAGATAGATAGATAGATAGATAGATAGATAGATAGATAGATAGATAGATAGATAGATAGATAGATAGATAGATAGATAGATAGATAGATAGATAGATAGATAGATAGATAGATAGATAGATAGATAGATAGATAGATAGATAGATAGATAGATAGATAGATAGATAGATAATAAAAAATTACAAGTCTTCAAAAGCATTAACTTTCGTGATCATAACTTTATTTACATTCAACCAAAGCAATTAGTCCCATGGTCCTTAGCTTCGATTGATAGGGCATCATACTGGATAAAGGCTGTTTTATGAACGGGAGTGTGTATGAACAGCATGGGAATGGGGGTACTTTCAAATGCGACCTGTAGAGGAGCTCTCCGGTTTGACAAACTCTCGATGGCTAAACAAATGAAACGAGCTCAACAACAAGGCAAAACTCTTCCCTTTCGGTAATTATCGGAGAGTATAGAGGGGCATAAAATAACTCCTTGTCAAAAATAACTGGTGACCATTCAGAACTTTACTAACAAAGCCCTGAACATGACTTGTATGGAAGGCACTAGTTCATCACTCTCGTTACCTTATTGCTCATGATTTATTTTATTTTTTTATCATTAACAAGCGCTTTACAAAGGGGCCTTAAATAACTCGTCACAACGCCAACTGGCGACAATTCAGATCCCAACTGACGTTCGCTAACTTTACGAGCAAAGCCCTGTGTGAAAGACACTAGTTAGCCCCTCCGCAGTTAGAGCTACCTCGAGTAACTGCGTGCTACGAGGCGGTGAAATATCGAGGACTATCTGAGTCAGTTATCAAGAAATTAAGCAAATACTTGTGTTATAGACACCATTACAAGCGCGGGAATTGATCGAACGAGACGATTGAATGATTTATGAAGACTATTATAGGCCATCACTCAAACTTGTAGCTTTAAGAAGTTATTTTTTTACATTAATCCCTTACCTTGCCCGATCGATCGGGATGCTGATCGATCATCCCGATCGATCGGGTCCGATCACGTCATTTTCAAAGTATCGGAATCGGCAAAAAAATATCGGACAGGCCTTTTTTTTAAACATATATATATATATATATATATATATATATATATATTAGGGCTGTCAAAATTATCGCGTTAACGGGCGTTAATTAATTTTTTAAATTAATCACGTTAAAATATTTGACGCAATTAACGCACTAGGCCCGCTCAGACAGATTTAAATGTCAGTACAGTGAAAGGCCAACTTGTTAATTGTGTTTTATGGAGTTTTTCCGCCCTCTGCTGGCGCTTGGGTGTGACTTGCATATGTTATGTGGCGTAATGTCGCCTTCTGCTGGCGATTGAGTGCAGCTGATTATTTGGGTTTCGGCGCGCTTTTTTGACGTGATTATATGTCGACGCGAACTCACACTAATAGACAGTGCTATTCAGACCAGCTAACGTCCGCATCCAGTATTCAGTGCCAGTTCTCATAGCCCCATCACACTGTTTGTGTCTAATACATGCATCGCTTGTGAGTTATATTCCTCCTTTGTTTATATTCATGAACATTAGATAGTTATTGATGATGTGTATTTGAATTTGTTCACATATATGGTAAATGCAGTTACATTGTTAGATGCTTGTGAGCTAATTGGCTAGTGCTACTGCTCAAATGGACATGTGTGTGTACATTTTATGTTATTTTGTGATTTATGCAAGTTATTGACACATTGCCTTGTTATTTTCAGTTTTACAAAAATACAAGAAGCCCATGCTACTTTGCCACACCGTCTGATTTCTTTTTGGAACTTATGTTCGCCATCTGTCAATTTGTGTACTCACACACATTGAGGACAGAATAGGGCTACTAGTTTATTTTTTGATTGAAAATTTTACAAATTTTATTAAAACGAAAACATTAAGAGGCATTTTAATATAACATTTCTATAACTTGTACTAATATTCATCTTTTAAGAACTACAAGTCTTTCTATCCATGGATCACTTTAACAGAATGTTAATAATGTTAATGCCATCTTGTTGATTTATTGTTATAAAAAACAAATACAGTCCTTATGTACCGTATGTTGAATGTATATATCCATCTTGTCTTATCTTTCCATTCCAACAATAATTTACAGAAAAATATGGCATATTTTATAGATGGTTTGAATTGCGATTAATTGCGATTAATTACGATTAATTAATTTTTAAGCTGTAATTAACTCGATTAAAAAATTTTAATCGTTTGACAGCCCTAATATATATATATATATATATATATATATATTTTTTTTTTTAATTGAATCGTTTTCTAATTGTATTTAACGTTACAGACAAAATGTCTTACACTCATCCAGAGTCTTTAGTTTTGGCTTAAAATAGGGCTATCAAATTTATCGCGTTAACGGCGGTAATTAATTTTTTAAAAAATTAATCACGTTAAAATATTTAACACAATTACCACATGCGCTGCACGACCCACTCACGCATTGTCGCGTACAATCTATAATGGCGCAGTTTTATCTATATATAGAGGTAAAAGGCAGCGTTAAATGAGTAGAGTGAATTTTGGCAGTCTTTGAAGCCTTTTTTTTAATTGGCTAAAGCCTTAAAATCCCACTCTCAACAATTAGAAATATCATGAGAAGCGATGTGGGGAAGAAAGGTAGTGGTTTATCTTTTTCTTAACACTATATGTTATTTCCCAATGCAGAGAAGATATATCAATTGGTGCCACTACGCACAGTCATGGTTGCACTTCCCATCATGCATTTGGGCAGAACAGTTAAATGGCTACAGTATCATTTACTGAAAGCTCAACAAATACACTAGATGGCAATATTTAGTCACAATTACAAAGTCAAATTTATCCTTTAAGACTTACAAGTCTTTCTATCCGTGGATCCCTCTCACATAAAGAATGTTAATAATGTAAATGCCATCTTGAGGATTTATTATCATAATAAACAAATACAGTACTTATGTACTGTATGTTGAATGTATATATCCGTCCGAGTTTTATTCATTTTTTTCTTAATGCATTGCTAAAATGGATATGATCGGGAAAAATTATCGGGAACGATTGTAATTGAATCGGGAGCAAAAATAAAGCACTCGGATCGGGAAATATTGGGATCGGCAGATATTCAAACTAAAATGATCGGATCGGGAGCAAAAAAACATGAACGGAACAACCCTACTTGCCGCAATTTCCAGCGGGTCCGGGCGAGAAGCTGGGATGAAGATGGGTTCGGCCTCCTCATTGCTGATTGGTGATAACTGTGCTCCCGTCTCTCACACTTGTCAGTTATTTGTTGTCACGAGAAGAGAGTGGCGGTGATAGGTGTAGGTCATAGGACTAGAGTGGAGTTTTGAGCATGGACTACGGTTTTGAAGTTAACGGTTTCACTCGCTTGTTGCCACCCCCCATTTTTTTTCTCCTCAGATCTATGTGATTCAAAAGAATAATCCCTTTTTGATTTCAAAACGGTGAAATTTTGCCGAATGGTGGCAAGTTTGCATGCCTGTGTCTCCCTTTGACGTCACATCCGGCTTCTTCCTCAATCCGAGACTTTGGCCGGAAGTCTCTCATTTTCATAGCGCGGGATTCAAGAAATTGAATAAATATATCGATCGCTTCTGCAAACGTCCAAGTGGTCCATTTCATTCAGGAGCATAAAATACTGCGTGGAATATGAAATAAACATGCTTTTTGTGTCTAAGGCACTTTAAGATACAACACTTTTCACTTCAACATGTTTACCCTACTTTTAACCAATTTAACTTAATTCAACATTATTCTCCTCATTCCATAACGCAGTACTTCTCAAATAGACACTTTTTTTTCTCTACTATTCAGTTTTGTTTTTTCGGTCAAATTTTTTGGCATAGTGTCCTCATGAGTTCATGTTTCTAATCAATTTGAATTTGTTATTATTTACAGATTTTATTTTTCAGGATCAAATGGTCAAAAATTTACCTTGAGTATTTTTACAGTTTGGATGTGACTTTTTTTGTTTTTGTTTTTTTAAATTCAGGCAAATTGATGCATGTTAAGTGTTTTCTGTTACAAACAAAACTGTTAATAAAGTTATACTTTATAACTTTATATCTTATTTTCTCTAATAGAAAAAAAGGATACAATGTGAGGCACAGGTGTATTTATAATAGTAATATTATAGACAAATGATACTATTTACAGTGGCGGCAGAGTTTGGGGGGGGTCGCGAAACATTTACGTCTTCCTTGGGGGGGGGGGCAACAGAAAATAATTGAGAAGCACTGCCATAACGATCTAATTTATTCAATAATGTCCCACTTCATCCATTTCATCTCATTTTTTTATTCACACAATTTCGACAGAATTTTGAATCTACTGGTTGTTCGCTGTGTGGTTGGAATTAAGCTTTCCTGATTTAATGCTTACCTAAGAAGGTGGTGGGTGGTGGACAACTATTTTTTAATAGATGTAATACACACTAAAAGAAAGAGTGATTCAATCATATGCATAGGCGAGATCATGCTGGGTTACAGATGGAAACTAACTGCTACCATAGCTACATTCAAAGTGATGACTTCTAAAGAGTTAAACGTGATGACTCACACACGCACACATGCTGAGTGTTTCCTCAATCTCAGCTGTTGAGCAGGGGGGGAAAAGTTCTAAAGCATGCACGGTGGAAGGAAATCTCAGTAATATTCTGCAAACTGTCCATCACCTCATGTAGTGTAAGCACTTGCTGGAATGTATGGAGCTAAGCTTGGCAGAAATACAAATCAAAAGCATATTTTTGGTTCGAGCTTCGTGAGTGTGCAGTCATCTTTCATGCTCTTCAGGATGCTTTAAATGGATCCAGACTGGAAGTCGACTGGGGGAGATGGTATGTTTAGTTAAGGTAGATGATTTGAAACAGAGTTTGTTTCTCTTATCTTTCTATCATGGTGCTTCCACACATGGTGTCTATGAATATATAAACATGAGGAAAAAAGGGACAAGAGCTTCCGTTTTGTGTGTATCGTTTTTTTTTAAGATGATGTAATTTAAAAAAAAAAAAAAAAAAAAAATTTAAGTGTCAAAATAGTGTTTTTTAGCCATTTGTATCTTAACTCAGCCACTGCAGCTAAACCATGATAAAATCTGGAGTTTATAATTTACAGTCAAGTCATGGTTTACGTAACATGTTCACAATGTGGGACATTTTTATGTGTAGTTAGTAGAGGTGGGAATCTTTGGGTACCTAATGATTCAATTACGATTCAGAGGCTCCGATTGGATTATAAATCGATTATTGATATCACCCAATAACCCCCCCCCCCCCCCTTTAATGTTTTGTACATTAGTTCCAAAATAGTTTAAAAATCTTATTAGGCTAAACCAAACTAATATTTAAGTATCAAGTTAAAATGTTAAAAACATTAAAAAAAAAACTGAAGTCCCCATTCTGTATCAGCAGATTTAAACGACATTCAATTGATTTAATGATGTGAATCAACCGTTAAAGTTGATAAAATTGCTACCGTTATTTCATAATTTCCCTTCTGTCTACTTACAACATGTCAAAGTTTTAAACTTTCATTATTTAAAGATAGATTCAAGTCAAAATTTTGCTGATTTAGGAGTATTTCAGATAAAAAGTTGATTAGGTTCGCTACAACAGAGCCTTCTACAGAGTCTAGTGCTTTAAGATGGCGGCTGTTTACAACGCGGGAACTACTAAACAGCAAGCCTGTCGTTTCGCATCTAGCTCTTTTTATATGTTCTAACACCGCAGTCGTCTGTCATTTAGCATCTAGTTCTGCATATACAGTTGTGGTCAAAAGTTTACATACACTTGTGAAGAACATAATGTCATGGCTCTCGAGTTTCCAGTTATTTCTACAACTCTGATTTTTCTCTGATAGAGTGATTGGAACAGATACTTCTTTGTCACAAAAAACATTCATGAAGTTTGGTTCTTTTATGACTTTATTATGGGTGAACAGAAAAAAGTGATCAAATCTGCTGGGTCAAAAAATATACATACAGCAGCGCTAATATTTGGTAACATGTCCCTTGGCCATTTTCACTTCAATTAGGCGCTTTTGGTAGCCATCCACAAGCTTCTGGCAAGCTTCTGGTTGAATCTTTGACCACTCCTCTTGACAGAATTGGTGCAGTTCAGTTAAATTTGATGGCTTTCTGACATGGATTTGTTTCTTCAGCATTGTCCACAAGTTCTCAATGGGACTTTGGGAAGGCCATTCGAAAACCTTAATTCTAGCCTGATTTAGCCATTCCATTACCACTTTTGATGTGTGTTTGGGGTCATTGTCGTGTTGGAACACCCAACTGCGCCCAAGACCCAATCTTCGGGCTGATGATGTTAGGTTATCTTGAAGAATTTGAAGGTAATCCTCCTTCTTCATTATCCCATTTACTCTCTGTAAAGCACCAGTTCCATTGGCAGCAAAACAGCCCCACAGCATAATACTACCACCACCGTGCTTGACGGTAGGCATGGTGTACTTGGGGTTAAAGACCTCACCTTTTCTCCTCCAAACATATTGCTGGGCATTGTGGCCAAACAGCTCGATTTTTGTTTCGTCTGACCACAGAACTTTCCTCCAGAAGGTCTTATCTTTGTCCATGTGATCAGCAGCAAACTTCAGTCGAGCCTTAAGGTGCCGCTTTTGGAGCAAGGGCTTCCTTCTAGCACGGCAGCCTCTCAGTCCATGGAGATGCAAAACACGCTTGACTGTGGACACTGACACCTGTGTTCCAGCAGCTTCTAATTCTTGGCAGATCTGCTTTTTGGTGATTCTCGGTTGAATCTTCACCCTCCTGACCAATTTTCTCTCAGCAGCAGGTGATAGCTTGCGTTTTCTTCCTGATCGTGGCAGTGAAAAAACAGTGCCATAGACTTTATACTTACAAACAATTGTTTGCACTGTTGCTCTTGGGACCTGCAGCTGCTTTGAAATGGCTCCAAGTGACTTTCCTGACTTGTTCAAGTCAATGATTCGCTTTTCCAGATCCATGTATGTATATTTTTGACCCAGCAGATTTGATCACTTTTTCTGTTAACCCATAATAAAGTCATAAAAGAACCAAACTTCATGAATGTTTTTTGTGTCAAAGAAGTATCTGTTCCAATCACTCTATCGGAGAAAAATCAGAGTTGTAGAATCAACTGGAAACTCAAGAGAGCCATGACATTATGTTCTTCACAAGTGTATGTAAACTTTTGACCACAACTGTATGTGATATCTACTATAGCCGTACATGGCCGTATGTTTGTAGCAACTAATAACTGGGCGTTGTTTGAACCAGCT
The DNA here is from genome assembly GCF_030265065.1 of Corythoichthys intestinalis. Taxonomy (NCBI): domain Eukaryota; kingdom Metazoa; phylum Chordata; class Actinopteri; order Syngnathiformes; family Syngnathidae; genus Corythoichthys; species Corythoichthys intestinalis. The sequence goes on along the minus strand of NC_080414.1, from coordinate 27,522,515 downwards.
GTCGGCCGCAGTCAGGTATTTTTGTTTTTTTATCTAGCGGCATGAGTTGAACATGATATTTGCTGTCAGTCCATTCCTCATTGCGTCCTGAAGACCGCGCTGACTGTGTTTTAGTTCTGCTTTACCTGGTATAATTAAATAATCGGAATTTGGATGTTTGTTAATCGTTCTCGAATCTTCCACGGCCGAATCGCAAATCATCTAAGAATCGGAAATTTCACCCGCTTCTAGTAGTTAGCCTTCATCGTAGAGTGTCTGGTTGTGTGACTCTTGTGACATGCTGCGCTCACCAAACTCGCCAGTGTCGTCTCCAGTCTCCAGGTTTGCTCATTTTGAAACATACACGATAGAGAATATTCAATGTTGCTTTAGCCATAGACTCCATAATGATATTAATGGGACACAATCCCTAGACACTGCACCACACCTTCAAGAAGGGGGCTGTCCCCCACTCCACTTCAGTCGGTCGAAGTCGGTCGCAATTATTGTCAAACACATGCAGCGATCCAACGCCGGATTTACGTTGAAAAAGTACGAAAGCTGTACCGCATACATACAGGAAGGAGGGTTTCAGGAGTGATTTGTTCGAGAATTCAAGGTAATTATTATATATTTTTTTAACATGCATACATTTTGTGAGGTTGTGAAAAAAATCAATGGGAGAAAATAACCGCTACGGCATTGGCGTCATAATTCGCAATATTTATGTAAAATATATGCCAGCTGCCCGTTTTTGTTTTTTTGCTTTTAACCAAGAACAGAGACAGTTTTACTTCATATCTATAAAGAATTGAAGGATTTGAGCATTTATTCAAATGAATTTTCAACATAAAAAGCTCTGTGGTGATAAGGCGGCACCACGGTGGCTTAAAGACTAGCAGCACATTCGACATATTTACATAAAATAAATGCTAACTGCCCGGTTCTTTGCTCTTTTAACAAAGAATCGAGACTGTTTTACATCCATATCTATAAAGAATTAAGGGATTTAAGCATTTATTCACAAGAATATTCAACGTAAAAAACTTTTTCTCTTTATCAGTGTTTACACTCAGTCAGCTTTGACGGAGATAAGCCCCCTATTAATCAGCCCCGCGCCCCGTGAATATAGTAGGAACTCTATGCTTTAGCCTTTAAAGCTCTCTGCTGAGTGATCATTACACACTAAATGTAACTCGTAGCGTTAGCACAGTAATCACGTTTGCGATAGCATTAGGCTGATGCTATCATCACGCGTACTCTTAAACTCTTGGACAACACATATATATATATTTTTTCTTTTACATACAGTTTGTGGCATTCAGGTCGGTAAAATTAATCATGAATCATAATGAACTGTTTTCCTGCTAAGTGTGTATTATCAACAAGGTGGCGCTGTCCTTGCAGATGCTACAATATGTACCCGTCTGTCAATGCTAAAATGAAATAGTTGGAAACAATTACTTATGTATTATCTTTTGGAGTAAAACTTGACTAGAAGTCATCACAGCAGGTGGTGCTGAGGATTTTTTTTTAGTTTTTCCCATCCAAAAACAGCCGTTCCATTTCCAAATTTGTCATGCTCGCGCGTTTTCTCCATACAGCTACAAGGTATGCACGATGGCTGTACACATCCATGCTGGATAGTTTACGTAGTCCTACTTGGCTACTATAAAGACAGCGTTCCATTTCACCTACAGTGTGTGTTGGGGTTTTTGTATTGGAAATAAAAGCGCCCGTGTATTATTATAGAACTATTATCTCTCATCTTCATTTTTTACCTCAAATTGAGTTTTAGAAAATTTCGCTGTTTTGGTAAAGAAAATATCGCAAATTTGTTTTTGCGCCATATTAATGCCTTCTCTGTCAATGGTTAACTTTTTTGTTCCGATAGCACCTTATTCATCGTGATCCGTTAGCAAGCAAGGTGTCAGGTGGTGACCATGTTATTAACACACACAAAAAAAACATTTACAACATATATAATTACCAAAGTTAAATACGCTATTGTTCCAATAGGTTTTATTTACTTTAAACAACAAACACAACAACAAAAAAAGTCTACCAAAACACCATCACAACATCAGGGGGTGCTGCAGCACCCCACTTTCCACACCACTGAACGTCGACTAAAACTAAACGTAATTTGAGTTTTCGTCAACAAAAAAAACTAGAGGAAGACAGACAAATTTTAAGTACCACCAAGGGGTGCTGCAGCACCCCACTTTCCACGCCACTGAACGTCAACTAAAACTGGACGAAATTTTGAGTTTTCGTCAACAAAAAAAAAACTAGAGGAAGACAGACAAATTTTAAGTGCCGTATTGGCCCGAATATAAATGTTTTTTGCATTGAAATAAAACTGAAAAAGTGGGGGTTGTCTTATATTCGCGGTCTAGACATTATACCCATTCACGACGCTAGATGGCGCCAGATATCATTGAAGCGAATGCTGAACTTGAGTAATGTTCTGTAATGACAGATCTCAGCTACTCTCCAGTTTAACCAGTTTGCACTATTTTATTGCAATGTTTTTCCTTATTCAGATTTGTTTCAAGACTACAGTTAGTTAGACCTCACTTTGATGGTTAATGCAGTTATTGCAATTTTGTTGTTTTATCACAATAGATTGGTTTATTTAGATTTCAAAAACCAGAAGCCATTCATTTACGTACGTGATTGCACTTTAGTTTACATATTTAAATGTTCAGATATTAAGATTTGAATGAGGTAAAATAATATGCTTTTATAATCATTTGTTTCAGATATACTGTAATTATTTCCTGTATAAAAATTAATTTGGTGTTCAAAAAGTCTTTTTTCAAACTTCAGTCTTGAAAACGAGGGGGTCGTCTTATAATCAGGGCCAACTTATATTCGGGCCAATACGGTATTAATGTCCAAAAGACTAAGAAAATGAAAAGGGATGCCAAAACCAATACTGTATGAGTTTTAGTGTTAAGAATAGTAATTTAAATCGTTAAATTGTAAAAAAAAAAACAAGGGGAAAAAAAAGATAAAAAACAAATTATGACTATGTCATCACAGACATGCTTACTGGTACCAAGATTGAATGGTGTCCAAAAGTACACAGTGTTCCAAATTATTATGTAAATTTAAGAGTATAAAAAGAAAATATTTTTGTTTTTCCATTAAACTCATGAAACATTAGCTTACGCACACTTGCAAACTTGAGGATCCTGCAGGTTTGTGGGACTCCAGATGCACCAATGGCTTCAGATACCTCTTTGCTGCTTTGCAATGTTATTTTAGCACCTTCTCTCTTGATCCGATGAAGTCTGGCAGAAACTCTGCAGTAACTCAACTCGCTTATACTCTGAATTTGCAACAAATTTCTTTGCAGTTTGATGGTCATGCATACGTTTTTGAAAAATGTACGTTTTCATAAGGTACTGTACTAGCTTACGCTTTTAAGCAGCAGAGAGATCTTTAATTGGGCTCACCTTGGAGACAATTTATCACAGGTGTCTGAGATTGATGTCAATGATCTACAGAGCCTTGAGACATAATGCCACTCATGAATTTAATGGAAAAACAAATTTTTTTGGGCCGTTTACCCCGAATTCACATTGCTTGCAGCTGCGACAAGGTTGCATGACGGTTACGAAATCATCGCAGGTCAATTTCTATTGGTTGCATTTGTCCTACGAATGTCTGCAGCAATCAGACAGAGGAAATCACGAGGGCTCTCACGAGAATGCACAAATTCAGGCACAATATGTACTATGTACGTCCCAACATCAGACACTTGAGAAAAACAGTGGGTAATACCGTATTGGCCTGAATATAAGACGGCCCTGATTATAAGACAACCCCCTCTTTTTCAAGACTCATGTTTGAAAAAAGACTTTTTGAACACCAAATTAATTTTTATCCAGAAAATAATTACAGTACATCCGAAACAAATGATTATAACAATATATTTGAGAGAAAAAGCATGTTATTTTGCCTCATTCAAATCTTAATATCTGAACATTTAAATATGTAAACTTAAGTGCAATCACATTCGTAAATGAATGGCTTCTGTGTTTTTAAATGTGAATAAATCAATCTATTGTGATAAAACAACAAAATTGCAATAAATGCATTAACCATCAAAATGAGGTCTAACTGTAACTGTAGTCTTGAAACAAATCTGAATAAGGAAAAACATTGCAATAAAATAATGAGAGTAGCTGAGATCTATCATGACAGAACATCGCTTCAATGATATCTGGCGCCATCTAGCGTTGTGAATGGGGAGAGTAGCAGAGAACTGTCATGACAGGACTTCGCTTCAATGATATCTGGCGCCATCTAGCGTATGAATGGGTATAATGTCCAGACCCCGAAAATAAGACGACCCCCTCTTTTTCAGTCTTATTTCAATGCAAAAAACACAGTCTTATATTCGGGCCAATACGGTAAGTGCAACATTTTGTTTTTTGTTGTTTTATTATGACACTAATAATAACATAAATTATCGACTGAGTTTGTCTTTTTTCTGCATGAGGACATTACAAGCTCATGAATAAAGTAAATAAATATTTAATCTCTTCGTGATAATGATAAGTATGAAAAATAATATAGCTTTACAGAACATTTCACCTCAAGTGAATATCATAACCGTGATCCTCGTTGACAAAAGTGCTTTACATGGTGACTGTGAAAATGGAAGGCAAAGATGCAAACGTTTGATTCCGGCCTCCAAATTGGAACGATTTGATTGCCGGGATTGCTTGGCAACCATATGAATGGAACGCTCTCGTTCCGATGACATCTGCACTCACACACGTCACTTTGGGCATGCGTAGTAAACATTCAAAACAGCAAACATGGCGGAACGGCGGCTTTAACTTACTGTTTTTATAATATTTTAAATATATTTTTAGGGCTGTCAAAATTATCGCGTTAACGAGCGGTATTTTTAAAATTAATCCTGTTAAAATATTTGACGCAATTAACGCACAAATGCCCCGCTCAAACAGATTAAAACGAGAGCACAGTGAAAGGTGTACTTGTTGTGTTTTTTGGAGTTTTGCCGCCCTCTGCTGGCGCTTGGGTGCCACTGATTTTATAGGCTTCAGCACCCATGAGCATTGTGTAAGTAATTATTAACATCAACAATGGCGGGCTACTAGTTTATTATTTGATTGAAAATTTTACAAATTTTATTAAAACGAAAACATGAAGAGGGGTTTTGATATAAAATTTCTATAACTTGTCTTTTAAGAACTACAAGTCTTTCTATCCATGGATCGCTTTAACAGAATGTTAATAATGGTAATGCCATCTTGTTGATTTATTGTTATAATAAACAAATATTGTACTTATGTACCTTATGTTGAATGTATATATCCATCTTGTGTCTTATTTTTCCATTCCAACAATAATTAACAGAATAATATGGCATATTTTATAGATGGTTTAAATTGCGATTAATTGTGATTAATTACGATTAATTCATTTTCAAGCTGTAATTAACTCGATTAAAAATTTTAATCGTTTGACACCCCTATATATTTTATTTCACGTTTTTATGCCTTTTGAAGCAAAAGCTTCAAGTGGGCAAGTACTAGTATGTTGTCTTCCGGGGTGAGAAGGTTGTTGTCAAGGAACTGCATCATTAGCTGTTGTCTTGTAAAACTGCACTGCCCTTTAGGGTCTGGCATGAATACGACATCGTTTTCATGAAGAATTGCGAAATCGTTTGAATGGAGATGGAACCAAGACAGGACAATGGAAATGCCAACATGAAATTTGTCGTATTCTTAAAGTGTCACCATGTAAACGGCCCCTTGCTTGTTATCCTCCTAAATCAAATTTGCATAACAATTTGGAACACAGTGTAAACACACTTTCAGCCATTTGTAAAATGGAACCGTCAATTTGATACAACACTGTGCTTTTATTTTTCATTTAAATTTGTTTAAAAATCTGTAGTGTTCTTTGGATCGGAGGAAGGGCTGAAATGTATTAATCGTTTAGTGGTAGCCGTGCCAGCATGTCCTCCTGAGGTGTCTACCTCTCTCCTCTCCATTTGGAGCTTCAGCGGATCGATGGCTTTCTCCAGCCGCTCGTCATCAATTATTCACCTGATCAACCCTGCTGCTCATTAGATGACTAATCTCTGAGGGCCAAAGGAGACGGGACACTTTGAAACCTGAGACTCGTATAGATGCAGCAGGGGAAAGGAAGGGCGGCTCACATCTCCATATTAAGAGACGCAAGGAGGGAGCTCTCCTAAATATGGGCCTACCATTTTGTACATGTAGGTCCTGACATGTAGAAGCTTTATAAATCTTTCATGTAACCATAGAATCACTTTGATGAACGTGCACACATATCACCGACACACCGCATGTGCCGACAGAGTCGTCACGCATGTTAGTGTATCAAGACAGACTGGCAAGCACCAGTAGGGAGTGAGTGAAGACGAGTGGAGCTCATGTTCAACAAAACACTGCATGTAGCACTCAGATTACACCGCCACTTAAGATGTTCTCAATGGTCAGTGGATCACGTTTTTAAGACTCCTATAAATCTCGGTCGTTTCTCTCCGCTCATGCCAGTGTTCTTTTCCGAGTGTTGGCGCACTTTCTTTGTGGGTTTTGCTTCCACCCTGTTGAACGTAAGAGTCAGGAGCCGAGAATAGACCATTTCCTAATGTTTGTAAACAATAGGCACTATGACAAAGTACTTTCACGTGTCAGAAAAGTGACTGATCGCAAGACTGCTTGGTGGTGCCTCACTGACTGGTTTTGTGAAAGGCGTTTTCTCAAAGATATGCGTCAAACATTTAGTCACGTCATCTTTGAACTATTTAGCAAATCAGTGGGTAACCTGCTAACAAACACTAGCACTAGTTAAGACAGGAAGCACTACTGCACTCAATCCATTTCAGCATCAAAAAAGCAGATCCATTAATACAAGAAATCGTAAATTCATAAGATTATGTCACACAGTTTCAGTCTTCAGAAGTATTCAATGGTAGGCTAGGAAGCAATTTACCTCATATAATTTTTTGACCAACATTTTATACACAAACTTAACAGGGAGAAACAAAGGCTAAACACATTTTAGCCATTTCCTCTGCTTTCCAAATCACTCTGGCTTGGGCAAATGTAGGCATGTGCCGGTATGATATTCTAAAATGCGTTACTTTGCGATATCTGGGTTTAAAAAAACTTTTTTCCATTGAACAGGATTCTTATTTTTCAAAAATTATTGTTAAATTGGAACATAAGTATAATGTTAAGTTAAAACAAAAAAAAACAAAAAATACAATATTCTAAATAAAATAAAATAAATGCAGTCCTTTAGGCGAGCCTAAACCCAGGCCATTTGGGGGGCCTAAGCAAAATGTTGCCAAGGGGCCCATATTTTTAGCCCACCATTTCGTCACAGTGTACTGTGAAACCCATAAATGCAATCCAACCCATACGTCCATATTTTGTATATTAACAGATTTTGTTGCACTGCATACTTCAAAACTTCTCACCCCAAATGATTGTCAGTACCTACAGTAAATGGAGCCAAACCTTTTTCTGATTGGCATACTACTTGATAATAAGGTCCGATATAAATGAAATGACTATATCTACGCTCTCCAGTCCAAATGCATATTATGCCAATATTTCGTTTTACAACAATCAGCGGAAGCCGTACATTTGCAGTTGCCGACAGGTGACAACTTGCTCGGCTTTACTTGATTCGCTCCGGGCCTTCGCTCTGCAGCTAATGGCAATTACTAGTACAACATATTGACAAGCTCAGCTGACCACAACGTTCAAGATTTTCTTCTTCTTACGTTTCTCTGCTCCAGAAGGATAACTTCTCTTTGACATATTCGTGCATCTATTTTCCAAGCAAGTTTGAGTACCAATCATCGCAAAGGCAGGTTCAACGTCATTCCCCAGGTTGCCAGATTGTAATGACAAAAAAATGGATGTTTGCATAGATAAACGGCAATACGCGCCGCATCATTCACGATGCTCTATTAACAACGTATGAAATGACGTTTCCAGATTGGGGGCCCCCTAGTGATCAGGGGCCCTAAGCAGCTGCATAGTCTGCGTATAGGCTGGGCCGGCCTTGCTAAACCCACAGCCACAGCTCAACTTTATGACCATCAGAACAAAAATAATGGAATTATTTTCCATAAAAAGCACCTGCGTATGACTCGTATCATGCTCACATTATACACACTAGGCATGTGCCAGTGTGAGATTCTGACGATATCATAACCTTAAGCCAAAATACCACGGTTTCACGGTCTTATGGTATTGCTATTACAGCTATAAAATGTGTTACTTTGAGATATCTGGGTTTAAAAAAAAAAAAAAAAAAAATCCCACTGAACAGGATTTTTATTTTTCAAAAGATATTAGATAATTGGAACATAAGTATAATCTTAGGGTAAACTTAATTTAAAAAAAAAACAACAACAACAACAAATAAACTGAAATAATCTAAATAAAACAAATGCTGTCCTTTAGGTGAGCTGAAACACACAGCCACCGCTCATTATTACCATCAGAACAAAAATAATTGAATTATTTTCCATTCATAAATTAATTATTTTCCATTCAAAGCACGTATGTATGACTCTTATCATGTTTACATGAGACACACACTCTCTTTCTCAACACAAACAGTTGCCAGAGAGAAAAAAAAAACATGTTTTACCACCGCTAGACACACTAAACACACTGGAGTTAACTCTCGTAGCTAGTGAGGAACGTTCATGACTAACCTTTAATTTTGTATAAATGTATAATTGCAAACTCATACAGTGCTGCTCGAAAGTTTGTGAACCCCACAGCGATGGTCAGATTTTTTGTAAAAAAAACTAAAATAACCTTATTAAATGTTAAGTTATACCCAAATCCACAATACTGACATTCCAAATAATGGACTGAAACAAAAGAAATAGTTATATTGTCATTCTTTATTTAACAAAAGTGGTTGATTTAAGAAAAACTCAGATATCATGTGTGCAAAAGTATGTGAACCCCTTCAGTTAATAGGATATTGCGCCTCCTTTTGCAGAGATTACCTCAACCAAACGGTTTCTGTAGTGACTAATCAGCCTCTCACATCTACTTTGGGGGATTTTTGCCCATTCTTCCTTGCAGAACGCAGTCAGTTGAGAGAGGTTTGATGGGCGTCTGGCATGAACTGCTCGCTTCAGGTCCCGCCACAGCATTTCAATGGGATTTAGGTCAGGACTTTGACTGGGCCAGTCCAGAACACGAATCTTCTTCTTTTTCAGCCATTCCTTGGTTGTATTGCTGGAATGCTTTGGATCATTATCATGTTGCATGATCCACCTTCTGCCAAGCTTTAACTTCAAAACAGATGGCGTCAGGTTATGTTCTAGGATTTGACAATATTCCTCAGAATTCATGATTCCCTGGACTATGTGGAGTTGTCCAGGTCCTGAGGATGAAAAGCAAGCCCAGATCTTGACATTCCCACCTCCATGCTTCACTGTTGGGAGAAGGTTCTTTTGGTGGTATGCAGTGTTGACTTTTCGCCAGACATGGCGGTTTTGGTTGTGACCAAACAGTTCAATTTTGCACCTACATCAGTTGATGAAAACTCTTTTTAATTTAGTCTCGACAACACAACTGTTAAAAAAACAAAAAAAAAACTACTGAATTGATTGATTAGGAAATCAGGTTGAAATAATAGAAAATTCCAAAATGTTGAGGGGGTTCACAAACTTTTGAGCAGCACTGTATTGGAGGTATTGCCTCCTAGGCAGCCACCCTCTGCAAACATGTTTTACATGTTGGTTGGCCCTCCTTCCTTCTTTCAGCCGTGGTCGTCGGTAACTTTACAGTAGCCGAAGTATTCCCATACCAGCAATTTTGTTTTCTTCAATGGGGGAAAATGTTCAAGAGTTTCACCTCACCCAGCCATCGTGTAGCACAGCTGACTGGCTGACACGGAGCAACAACCGTCGGGGGGAAGGTTGAGTCTTACAGCTGCAAGTGAGTGATTTCTCCCTGAATTTTTGGGACATAAAAAAAATAGCTAATACCTTAGGGACTTTATGATGGAAAATTTTTGCGGTTTTGAAACTGTTTTTATACCACGGTATACCTTGTAACCAGTAATTGGCACATGTCTAATACATACACTTGCTTTCTCAACCCAGTTGCTAAACAGAAAAAAAAACTTTTTGTTGTAAAAATTTTACAACCGCTGGACACACTAAACATGCTGGAGTTAACTCTCGTAGCTGGTGGGAAATGTTCATGGCAGTATTTACTAGCCTTTAATTTGGTATAAATTTGGGCTGTCAAAATTATCGCGTTAACGGGCGGTAATTAATTTTTTAAAATTAATCACGTTAAAATATTTGACGCATTTAACGCACATGCCCCGCTCAAACAGATTAAAATGACAGCACAGTGTCATGTCCATTTGTTACTTGTGTTTTTTGGTGTTTTGTCGCCCTCTGCTGGCGCTTTGGTGTGACTGATTTTATGGGTTTCAGCACCATGAGCATTGTGTAATTATTGACCTCAACAATGGCGAGCTACTAGTATTTTTTGTTTGAAAATTTTAAATAATTTTATTAAAAAGAAAACAAAAGAGGGGTTTTAATATAAAATTTCTATAACTTGTACTAACATTTATCTTTTAAGAACTACAAGTCTATCGATGGATCGCTTTAACAGAATGTTAATAATGTTAATGCCATCTTGTTGATTTATTGCTATAATATTCGAATACAGTACTTATGTACAGTATGTTGAATGTATATATCCATCTCGTGTCTTATCTTTCCATTCCAACAATAATTTACAGAAAAATACGGTATATTTTATAGATGGTTTGAATTGCGATTAATTACGATTAATTTTTAAGCTGTGATTAACTCAATTAAAAATTTTAATCGTTTGACAGCCCTAGTATAAACGCGAAATCATATTGGAGATATTGCCTCCTCAGCAGCCACCCTCCGCAAACATGTTTTACATGTCAGTTGGCAGTCCTCCTCTAAGCCGCGGCCGTCTAACTTTTCTGCAACCGAAGTATTCCCATACCAGCGATTTCGTTTTATTCGATGGGGGAAAAAAGTTTAGGAGTTTCACCTCCTCCAGCCACTATGTAGCACAGCTCACTCACTGACACTGAACAACAACCAGTGGGGGAAGGGTTGAGCCTTAGAGAGCTGCAGGCGAGGGATTTCTCCATGCGTTTCTGGGACATAAAAAAGCTAATGCCTTAGGGACGCTATGACGTAAAATTGTTGCAGTTTTGGAACCTTGACATTTTCATACCACAGTATATCTTGAAACTGGTAATTGGCACATGTCTAGTCAAATGTTGTTTTTTTAAGGTTTTTTCTACTAGTGGTGCCGAAAAGAGAAAGCTAATCCTTTAGCAACACAAATCAAAACACAGCCTCTGTGAGAGGCCAACTCACAAGGTGTGCAGAAGGAAAAAGCACACAAAGAATCGGACCCAAAGAAAGAAAAAAGAAAGCTCCAGTTTTTCGTTGCCACTGATCACGGAGTACTGGGGGATGCTTTGATCAGACAGGTCCCCTTGAGACCCACGTGGAGGTGAGAGCGCTTGTGTGACTGCTGTGCTGCGTGTTAACTCTGATTAAAGGGAAATATGCATCAATGTATAGTGTATTTCTTTTCATCTGCGCCTGCCATGTCTAACTGATGTCGCACCTTCGGCGGCTTAAGCACCACCTGAAGTCGCTCATTTAGAACCTTTTGAGTTTTCGTGAAGTAGAAGAAAATAAAAGAGAATAAGGCCACAGTTGAGTTTTTGTCTTTGACAAGCAGCAGAAACCCAGGAAGGGGGTGCCCTTTGACCTGTGACACAGAATCATGTGCTTCTTAAACAATTAGAGCCAAGGACCTGAATTCTACAGGGCCGTGGTGAGGCTTTAGCTTCCATCCATTTGACTTATTTTCCCCTCTGCTGTCTTATGGGACTTGAAAAAGAGTGGAGTTTCATGTCGCTGGAGAACAGAAGACAAGGAGGCATCCGTTCCATCTATTAAATATGAAGCAATCAAATGGAATACTGCTATTGTTCAAATGCTCCACTTGGAACCGGATAACCTCACATTCCTTGTAGCCTCTTTTCTACTGCATTTACCTTGTATAAGACAAAATTACTACATTAAAAAGCTGATACAGTGGAAAGTATGGAGGTGGAAGACAACTCGTTCCAGAACAATGCTAGACTTCCGTTTTCTTGAAGCTTCAAGAGAACCAAGATCACAGCTAAGCCTGTTGCAATATGCAATAATTCAATTTATCGCACGATAAATAAAAATGAAGGTGGTAATTTTGGATCTATCGCCTCGCATGCACGTTCCCATTATATCCAATTGTTCAACGTATACCGGCTGCATCAGTGCGGACCATCTCATGCTGGAGACGCATCTGTCAAAATGGGCGGCTCCAGGCCTGCAGTCAACAGCCCAGCGTCTTATTAACGGTTTAAACACCAGCGAACATGGACGAAGAACGTTTCATCATGTCGGTGGAAAGTCACAAAGTGATTTATGATGCAGCAGATCATTATTATAAGGACAGAATTAAAAAGGAAGCTGCAAGGTTACCTTTCAAGTGTGTTTTTCTGGCAATGATAACACACGACATGCTGACAACTTTGTTTTTCTTAACACACAGCGCTAACAACACTTCCTCAACCTGTGGCTCTCGGTAGATCGTCTCTTTCTCACTCCCGCATCACGAGAACAAAACATCACCGTTGCGTGCGCTTCAGGGTGCCACGGAAAACATTCAATCAGAATATTACACATGGAACGCCACAGCAGAAGCTATGAGGGGAAAAGTTTTCATTTGCCTAAATGCTTAACCCTGTAGAGGCCAGCGTTGTAGAATTACATTTTTATTTTTTGTAAAAAAGGGTTGACATTTTTTACATTAGTATAGTCATTGGGTCCTACTGTTCAGTCTCACAATAGGTGTTGATAGGAAATTTGTATATAAGCTTTGCCCACAGTTCCAGGACTGTCAGAATCTGCAGAACTTTGGCTGTGCAAAAACACTTTGGTTCCTTGAACTGAATTTATCAGATTTAAGTAAGTATAATGCCTTTAATATTTTTTTGTAATCATTACACTTACCAGACCATGTACATATGCAATTATTGTTAAATATATTCATCAAATGTAAATTAGAGCATCTTGTATATATGTTGTAATTTTACAACTCTTGCCGTTGGGTAGTCAAAATGGCCATGGTGTAGGTTTACAAGTTACCTGGCTAAGTGGAGCCTAAATAGACATTTTGACAGGGACCTTCTATTTTTCACAATATATTTTAAAATTACACACATCTTTTACACTTTCCAGATATACTGTACTGTATTATATAGGCTTTATATTTATTTTTCATTTCCAAACTAGCGCTATTTGGAACCCACAGTACAAGAAGCTGTATTACCGAAATATATTGCAATAGCATACCTCTTTCTACTCCTTATAATTGTAATCACCTACAATAGTTCAGTTTCTCATTCTGATTGTATATATGTGCCTATTATGTTAGCTCGATTCATCGCCTAAGCAGTTAGATCTGCGGGGATGTTGAAGGTTGCCTGTTGCATTGTTCCAAGAAAAGGTGACAACGTTCGGAAATGCATTCCCATTGCAGACATTATCATCTTTGTAGAAATGCAACATGCCTTCCTTTTGGGATGATGGTTTCACATTCTTGAACATTCTCACCTGATAATCAGAGCACAATACGTTGGCCAGACAGCATTGTTTGACTAGTGAGATGTGTAAATAGGTTACTTTGCCCCCCACCCATGCACCAATGTTATTTCCATTTAGTTTTTGTCATTTCAGAATGTCTTGAGCAAGGAGAAAGACCTTCTAGACTGTGCAGGAGGTCATCGATGCTGTCCAAAATGAAGTGAGTGATGTGGACATAAACTCTGATGAAGCTCATGAAGAGTCAGATGACGAAACCCACGAAGAAGTGGACAAAGAAAACCATCCACCCACTGACTACCCAGCCAATGAGGACATTGGGCCCCAACCAGCCAAACATGCCATGCCCCTTGACAGATATCGCTGGCAGAAAAAAAAAGTTTTCATCAGCCCTGATTTGGATATTTCTGGCCCACCTCTCACAAAAGATTTTCATTCCCTCGACACACCATTGGAATGCTTCCGACAATTTGTGTCTGAAAACATGATTGAGTCACTCGCAATAAACACAAATGAGTATAGCCTTTAAACACATGGAAGATCCAAAAACACCAACAAAGATGAAATAGAACGAATGATGGGCATGTATCTCAATATGGCTGGAGTGTGAATGTACTGGGAGACAGACACACTGCTTGCACCTGTTGCTGATGTGATGTTTCTAAATAAAGATGCTATTTGTAAAAATATGACTCCTGTTGAAATTATTGTTAATATTATGTACTGTTCTGGGGCTATCTAACAAGCAATCAACCAGTGCAAATTAACCCATTGCGTTTTTTCTTCTTCTTAGATATAAACATTTGTATCTTTCTGATTTGACAATGAGTACAACTAGGGTTAGAGTCAGGAAATCCTGCTACCCCATTTAGCCAGCGTTTAAGATTACGTTCTCATAAAACTTTTTTTTTTTTTTTTTTTTATAAACACTTAAATTTTCATCTTCAAAGGCCTCCTACAACACCATATAAGTGGTTGAATCTTTTTTCTTTTATGTTTTTCTATGTCTGGCCACTACAGGGTTAAGTTATAAAGTGCAATTTTATTTTTTTTCTTGAAAAAGACATTTTATTTATTCTGTGTTTCTGTGCGGTAATAATGTTGTCTTTTACTTAAAAGAGGCATGGTGTATTGTTTTTAGTTGTGATTTCTTAAAAATTATTTTTTAAAGTTAAGTGTAAAACTTTATCGCGTTTAAATGGGTGTACTTGATCTAATAATATATACTGTACTGTATTATTGTAAATTGGTTTTAAAAAATAATTGGGGGGCGCAATAATATCGCATATCGCAATAATTTATGAGATAAATGATCGCACACTAAAATTTGTTATCGCAACAGGCCTAATCACAGCAAATAGTCGTCTGTTTCCTATTTTCGGGGCATGGCTTAATCCAAATTCAACTGTATACGTGACCTTTTAAACATAGAGGTGGGTAATAATCAGTGTTGTTAATCTTACTGAAAAAAGTAATTAATTATAGTTACAAATTACTTCTCCCAAAAAGTAATTGCGTTACTGACTCAATTACCTGAATGTAAGAGTAATCAGTTACTTGGCAAAGTAATTGGTGATAATTACTTTTTTTTTTTTTTTTCCCTCCAAAAAAAAAAAACAAAAAAAACACATTGGCCAAACTATGTGAAGTTTTTTGTGGAGGTTTTTGGTACAATTGGCCCGAGCCCAATTCTTTACCCTAATTTACCCTTTACCCTGAATCAACTGTTAAAAGTTGTTAAAATTGCTCGCATTATTGCATTAGTTCCCTTCTCTCTACTTTCGACATATGAAAGTTTTAAAACTGTTTCATCATTTAAAGATAGATTCAAGTCAAGATTTTGCCGATTTAGAAGTATTTTAGATAAAAAGTTACTTAGGTTCGCGAGGAAGGTTCTCTACAACAGAGCCGTCCTAAAAAGCTTACTGCTTTAAGATGGCGGCTGTCATTTGCATCTAGTTATATCTATATACAGTACATGTGATATCTACCATATCTACCATAACATGCGGGCGTAGTTTGTCCGGCTATCGGCTACAACATGTATTATTGGAGCTACCTAGCATCGCGTTTGCTCGGCGTCACAACTTTCTTGCCTCCTCCCCGCTCCTGCTCTGCTCTGTCGTCTCGGTGAGTCCGTCTCCCTCAGACTTTTCGACCAATAGGGAATGGGACGTACTACGTCACTGTTTGGCTAGGCCGCCATGCTGGCAATATCCTTCCGGCAGACTCAACGGGGATTGTAACGTGTGGTAGTGCTAACCTAATTCCTTCGGTGTATTAGAAAGAAAATATGGGTGTGCATTGTTGTGTTACCGGGTGCAACAGTGTCTCCTGCGACAAAAAAAAAAGGGCGAGGAAAACTGGACTCACTTCTCACCGTTTTCCTGCATGGAGGACCAAATATCAGATCACGAAGGCACGACGGATGGCTGGGTTGCAGCGGTTCGTCGGAAAAGCATTTCTTTTGATCATATTTCTGCTGGAATGAGAGCGTGTTCCCGTCATCTCTACTCTTGTAAATTGAACGATTTATCCGTTTTGGTTTCAATACGTTTTTTTATTTTTTTTACCGTTGTGTAAATCTGCCTCGGTAGCAATGCTAACCTACTCCTCCTCCTCACCTACCTGTTGTGTTACTAGGTAAACCTGCTGACAAGACATCCCGATTGGTCACCATCTCTCTTCTTGGATTATTTGACAAAGAAAATTTGTTCAATTGAGTGGTTCCATTTGTCTTGTGTCGGAATCAAACAAGCCCCTGCAGCAGACGCCGTCTGGGTCTGCCTTTCTTGCTGATAAACTGCGGGCTTTTAACTTGTGAAAATGCAAGAACTTTAATGCACATATTTATTCTGCCTGGCTATTTAACTAAGGCCAGTGAAGTGTTGTTGTTTTTTTTAACCACTTTGACAAAGACACGTTTCATTGTAATGTTGAATTGATAAATTCTATTATTATTTATAATTATTCTTGTTTGCACTAATGTAGACTTTAGACTGTCAATTCAAATAGTGTTGGAAAAGTTGCAATACCTAAAATAGAAATGCAAGAACTGTAATGTACATATTTATACACCTTTATCTACCTGAGGCCACTGAATGTTTTTTTAACTGCTTTGAAAAATACAGGTTTTGTTGTGATCTTGTATTTATATAGTATATAGCTTTTTATAATGTATTATGTATTATAATATTTGCTACCCCTTGTCAGAGTGTGGGCCATTTTGCACTAAAAGGATTTTAAACTGTCAGTTCAAATATTGTGTTGGAGAACTTGCAATACCTAAAATGGAAATGCAAGAACTTTAAACCACATATTTATTCTGTCTGGCAATTTACCCAAGGCCAGTAAATGGTTTTTAAACTGCTTTGACAAAGACACATTTATGTTAAACTTGTATATATTACTTATAATTATATAATATTTGCTGACCCCGTCAGAGGGTGGGCCTTGTTTGCACTAATTTAAAGATTTTAAACTGTCAGCTCAAATATTGTATTGGAGAAGTTGCATTACTTGAAATAAATCTATTGCAACTTATCAGTCCCAGTTCTTGTCTACAACACTGTCCACACATTGTCAATGCATATTCCAAATAGAATAACAAAATTAAGTCACCTGACTTTGTAATTATGACTTAATAGTCACAAATTACACCTGTTTATTATGAAGACCTGAAGTAAACAACAAGCAGTTACAGTTTGTCAAGAAGTTGTTCAAGTCATGTTTTGGTATTCATATTTTATTGACTTTTCACAACAACACTTGGGATCGTGTTTGTAAGAGCAGAGCAAACTGAAGTTTCAGCGTGCACTCTTCGCCTTTCCAACCTCTCATAACGCTCCGATGTGGTGCGCTTGACCTCAGAATAACCCAAGAAGAGATATGGTGACCAATCGGGATGTGTTGTCAGCATTTCATATGCAGGTTTTCCTAGTAACACAACAGGTAGGTGAGGAGGAGGAGTAGGTTAGCATTGCTACCGAGGCAGATTTACACAACGGTAAAAAAAAAAATAAAAAAAGTATTGAAACCAAAACGGATAAATCGTTCAACTTACAAGAGTAGAGATGACGGGAACACGCTCTCATTCCAGCAGAAATATGATCAAAAGAAATGCTTTTCCGACGAACCGCTGCAACCCAGCCATCCGTCGTGCCTTCGTGATCTGATATTTGGTCCTCCATGCAGGAAAACGGTGAGAAGTGAGTCCAGTTTTCCTCGCCCTTTTTTTTTTTGTCGCAGGAGACACTGTTGCACCCGGTAACACAACAATGCACACCCATATTTTCTTTCTAATACACCGAAGGAATTAGGTTAGCACTACCACACGTTACAATCCCCGTTGAGTCTGCCGGAAGGATATTGCCAGCATGGCGGCCTAGCCAAACAGTGACGTAGTACGTCCCATTCCCTATATCAGGGGTTTTCAACCCAGTCCTCAAGGCACACTGTGGGTCCTGGTTTTTGTTCCAGCCGATCCAGCAGAGACAGTTGAACCAATGAGGCTTCTGCTAAAACAAGCCACACCTGACTGCAATCAACTGATTGCACTTGTAAAACACCAGATTGGGGAAAAAGTGTTGTCATCTTGTTTGGTAAGAATGAAATCCTGCACCCACAGTGTGCCTTAGTGGAATAGGTTGGGAACCCCTGCCCTATATAGTAACGCATAGTAACGCATGCCTTTCCGTCCTCAGTAACGGTAACGGCGTTGCCAAGATGAGAAAAGTAATTAATTAGATTACCCACTACTGAAAAAAATAACGCCGTTAGTAACGCCGTTATATTGTAACGCCGTTATTAACAACACTGGTAATAATGCGTTACATTTACTCTGTTACATTTACTTGAGTAACGTTTTGAGAAAAATGTACTTTTAAGAGTTATTTTAGGAAGCTATACTTTTGACTTTGAGTAGATATGTGAAGAAACGCTACCCTTACTCTGCTACTTTAGGCTACACTAATCTTTACATTTTTCCTCTTTATTCTACATATAAAATTGTATTTTTTTTTGCCAGAGATGCCAACAGTAGCTCTACCAGTTTCACCAATGAGACGTTGCAACAAGGGCGAAGGTTTGGTCTCAACATTGGTAGGGATGATATAGCAGCATAAACTGAATGTAAAGTTTTTGCTGGGCACGGGACATTAATAAGATGAAACACATTGGGTGAACGTGTGCTACATTTCTCACAAATATAAACCTAATTAATTGATAGGCTAAATGATCAATGCTAAATAAATCTGTATTGACTAATACCAGCTTTCATATGTATTGGTCAGGTGACACAAAGTTCGAGTCAAACCTTTGTTTTCAAAAACTACATAAACATTTTGAAAAATTCCAGAATATATGTCTGGATTTCATTAGCAAATTTAAATTGCAATATTTGAACATAAATTATATTAACATACTTAGTTTTTTACCTCAGCTATGATTAATGTATGATTATCTGAAAAAAATGTCTGCATAGGCTGCAAATAAAAATATTTTAAATAATGTAGAACATAAATAAGTGCATTTTAAATAAATGCAAGTCATCAGCCAATCAAACGTGCATTTGAAGAGAATAAAATAGACCGGCACTTTCAGCAATTATACCAATCAGACTCAAGCTTGGAGTTCTATAGTCATGCTAACCTGTTCAATCACGTGGCGCCTTAAAGCAATGTAAAAATGTAAGTATACTGCCGTCAACATGACTTGAAGGACGACTTAAATTTTCCCCAGTTTTTATCTGGCACCAACTGACCACGGAAAAACGGAGACATGATCCTTTCAGTTTCATAATGTTTTTTTTTTCTCTCGCCAGAATATTTTTTTTGTATTTCTTTGGCTTAATGTGGATATGTAATGGGTTATAGTCTTTATTATTAACTATATTTAGCTTTGTTGTAAAGCACTTTGAAACCTCTCGGGTTTCCGTAAAGGGCTATAGAAATAAATTTAATTTCCACTTCAAAGTATAATGGTAACAGCGCATATAGATAACTTTGTGCTGAGAAAAAAAATACCGTTAAAAAAAACATCTTAAGTAGTCACTCAAAATGTTACTCATTACTTGAGAATTCTTTTCACTATACTTTTTTACTTGAACTTGAGTACATTTTTTGTAGTGCTGCAACGACTAATCGATTAACTCAAGTATTCGATTAGAAAAAATATTCGAATTAAATTTTGTTGCCTCGAGTATTCGTTTAATGTGGTGTTGTAATGGTTTATTTTGAAAGTGTTTGCATTTAGTTTTATTGATTAGGGTGGATACACTGCCTTCTGGTCTGCCTCTTCACATTGCTGAATACAACTGCTCCCTGTTAAGACCAACATAAGCTAAGTTTTTGTTTGAGCTAATGATTTTTAATGTATTCATAATTTATAGGTATATTTAGCCTTTTTTGGGGGGGAATATGTGTCTGAACCATTTGCTTAGAGCATTGTAAGAAAAAAAAAAAAATCATTTTATAGCATTTAAGCCAGTGGACTTTTTCTATGTAAGTTAGCCAATAGTTCTTTTGTTTTATATAGATCCTCATTTTTAAAAAATAAATGTATACTGTTTGAGGCTCAGCTCAGGTATTTTTTCATGTTCCATATCCGATTACTCGATTATTCGAACTAACTAGTCCATCGATTAATCGACTACTAAAATACTCGATAGCTGCTGCCGTAATTTATTGGATAATTACTTTTACTTGAGTAATATTATTTTGAAGTAAGGCTTCTCTTACTTGAGTAAAATCTTTGGCTACTCTACCCACCTCTGATTAAGCACAGCTGAATATCTTATTCAGTCTGTGGCTCAGGTGCAACCTTGACTAAAAGTTGTTTGTAAAAGTCAATAGTTTAAGCTTTGGATAGCAATACGATGAACTAATAAAAAATGTGCATAGCACATTGAAAAATAAGTTTAGCGAGCTTACCTTTTTAACACTTCCATTTTATGTCCTTAAAAATGTATGCTTATTGGTTCGAAAAGTTCATAACTCAAAGTTACAAGGGTAACAGAATTAAAGTAGGTGTAAAATAACATTTTTAAAAATCCTGTAGAGTGCCTCATAAGCACACGACTTAAAATTAAACACCATCAGCAGCAAAACGATCTCTAAATTTTAGCATAGACCTCCATTAACAAATTAAATACATATACAGTCCATCATAAAATGTCATAAAAATTGGCTCAGTAAAGCATCTCTTTATTTTCGTACACATTAGATTTTCAAGGTACACAAACAAGCACAAACACAAAGCCATTTTTGCTTTACTTTTGGATGTCATTCATGTTATCAATTTGTTTTAAACCCAACAGCAACTGTCACCCCTTTTTTTTCCTTTACCATTTCCTTCCTAATTGAGAATAAAGACACAAACGCACACACGGGCATTCAATGAGAGCACTAGAGCCGTTTAGCCACTTCAGTTCCATTTTTTTTTTTTTTTTTAAGATCAAATGAGGGCAACATTGTGTTGTGACCCAACAGAACAACATATCATCTTGATGTATTTTTAAATATATATAATTTTCACAATATAGGTATATATTTAGTCTATAAATGACATCTATATAGTATATTGTATATACAGTATATATGGAAACTATCACTAGGATATATTTTTTTAAACATTTAGTAACATTCATTTGACCCTGTATTTTTTTCCTTCATATGAAAACAGACATTTTAACTAGGTTTCCAACCAAGAACCTAAATTTTGAATAAAACAAACATCTCAGGGTCACCTCACTTGACACAACCATACGAGAAGACCTCTGTATTAATCTAGTATAAAATAGCATATTCTCCTGGACAACAGTACGTGAACTCTATAAATTTAGAGTCAAAAGATTCCCTCAGGTGCATACATGATCTGGTAACATTTACGAGCTGAAACAGTATTTTGTCAGTGGTTAAAAGCTTAAACACATGTACAATCACGTATGTGAATAAAACCTTGGCATGTCACAGAATACACAAATAGGCAACCAACACGTAAAGAAGTATTGGCCACACAAGTGAAGCCACATAACATGGATTTTTAAAATTATTATTACTTATTCTTTTAAAGGCCACAAGGCAGTCACATGAGGCTGGTCAGGTGTGTTGAGTTTACGTTGTTAGCAAACCCTACAGAGAAGTATTACAGTCATACTCAGAAAGTCATATGAGGGCTGCAGTGGTCTTGTCAAGTCATACATACTAAGTGCAGTGAACATTTTCCAAAAAATATTGAAATGTCAATGTTTTGTGACATTGACTCAGTCTTCATCAGTTCAATGTGATTGTGCAAACGCTTGTCTGTTCTGATAAAGACCTATAAAAATGTTTAGTTCCTATGTTCAACCAGAAATTGTTAAATGTATACTTGGTATTACCATATAACTGGTGTCACATTGTTGAAGTATAAAAATATACTTATTAACCCTTAGATGCATAAGTGGGTCAAAAATGACCCGGTGAGGTTGTTTTCTTGAAATATCTTCGGACTGAAAATTGTTATCAATTCATCTTCCAGGTATTCCTCAAAAAACATGTTTTTGATATAATGCCATTCAAATTTTTGATGAACTTTTTGAACATTTGAAGAAATTGTCATTTTTGTATTACTACCCTAGGCTTCCACAAGTGCGTCAAAAATGACCCACATCCATTTTCTATGGAATCCAGTGGGAATCTTTCATTCTTATTAACTTTGGCTGTCAGGAATAAATTTACCGTGGACCACACAGACTAGGTATGTAAAAAGTGACATCCCTTAAGATTATTTTACACAGCAAGAGCTGATATGTGTACTGTAAGTATTATCTCCATATAGTATTTTGTGTGTGTCTTTCATGACTCTTATTATTACTACCGTATTTATCAACAAATTAACCTACTTCATAACTAGCTAGCTAACTAAGGCTAGGTTCACACCGCAGGTCCTAATGCACAATTCCGATTTTTTGTCATATCTGTTTTTTTGGCGTGCCCGTTCAGACTGCCTTTGTCCATTGAGCCTGTTCAAGTATCACAAATGCGCTCTAATTCGCAGTCCGAGATACGCTAAGCAAACTGGCCCGCATGCGCAGGAGCATTGAAGCAGAGAAAACTGAGCATTCTCAGACTTATCATCAACACATTTTTTTTTAATTTTGTGACTGTTGTAAAGCCCGCTCCTTCCCCAAAATCCGCGTTCAAACTAGGCGCTAATGCACAGCTGCACCGCTACCGAAGCGCCCTGTCTCTCTCTCGCTCTTTGCTGACGTTAATTTCTGTATGAATTCCAATTTGGGGTACTTGTCTCAGTTCAGACCGCAGCCACATTCTGGAAAAATGTGGCCCGGATGGGATTTTAACCACATACCAAAGTGACCTGGATCGAATTTGAAATGGTCCACTTTTATGCGACTTTTCCCGTTCAGTCCAGTTGGAAAAACACGAAAAAATCAGATTCGTGCATTAAAACCTGCGGTATGAATCTAGCCTAAGTTAGCTAACATTACTGTGTGTGTACATATAAATATATATATATATATATATTAGGGCTGTCAAACGATTAAAATTTTTAATCGAGTTAATTACAGCTTAAAAATTAATTAATCGTAATTAATCGCAATTCAAACCATCTATAAAATATGCCATATTTTTCTGTAAATTATTGTTGGAATGGCAAGATAAGACACAAGATGGATATATACATTCAACATACGGTACATAAGGATTATTTTTATAACAATAAATCAACAAGATGGCATTAACATTATTAACATTCTGTTAAAGCGATCCATGGATAGAAAGACTTGTAGTTCTTAAAAGAAAAATGTTAGTACAAGTTATAGAAATTTTATATTAAAACCCCTCTTAATGTTCGCGTTTTAATAAAATTTGTAAAATTTTCAATACAAAATTAAACTAGTAGCCCGCCATTGTTGATGTCAATAATTACATACACAATGCTCATGGGTGCTGAAGCCTATAAAATCAGTCGCACCCAAGCGCCAGCAGAGGGCGGCAAAACTCCATAAAACACAACAAGTGAGCGTTTCACTGTACTGTCATTTAAATCTGGGCATCTGCGTTAATTACGTCAATTATTTTAACGTGATTAAAATTAATTAAAAAAATAATTAACGCCCGTTAACGCGATAATTTTGACAGCCCTATATTATATATATATATATATATATATATATATATATATATATATATATATATATATATATATATATATATATATATATATATATATATTATATATATGGTGTGTGTGTGTGTGTGTGTATTTATTCATACAGCTACATATTGAGCTATTGAAAACACTACTCTTATCTTTCCTTATCCAAAATGTCATAGCTGCTAGATTTACAGCTGAAATGGTCCTACAGATGTTGGATGATGGAGAGGCAGTGACGGGGTTCGACTCAAGTGTTCGAAATTTCTATTGATGAGGACCCAGACTATTGTCCAGGTGGCAGTGTCAGTTGTCCACCTGGAAATCCAACTGAACAGGATCAACCTGACTCATAAAATTCCACTTTTGTGTCCTCTGAAGAAGAAAGTGTCCAAGTCATGGCCAACAGAATGAGTTTGTAGGGCTCTTACTAGAGAGAATTACCTCCCACCCAGGGCAGAACACAGAGCCACAATATCCTCAGATATCGGTCAGTACCTCCACAAGGGCTTAGCACCGCTTTCTCACCAAAAATATACATGGGAGCTCTTCATCATTTATGATAAAATACAAGGAAGGATAAAGTATCTTGCTGTTCTTTTTTTTTTCAAAAAATGTTAATTGAATCATAAAGATATTTCAAGCATGAAATCATGCTTGTGTGGCCCTAAATATAACTAATTAATAAAGATGTCCCGATCGATCGGGTCCGATCACGTCATTTTCAAAGTATCGGAATCGGCAAAAAAATATCGGACATGCATTTTTTAAATATATATATTTTTTAATTAAATTGTTTTCTAATTGTATTTAACCTTACAGACCAAATGTCTTACACTCATCCAGTCTTTAGTTTTGGCTTAAAGTAGGGCTATCAAATTTATCGCGTTAACGGCGGTAATTAATTTTTTAAAAAATTAATCACGTTAAAATATTTAACCCAATTAACGCATGCGCTGCACGACCTACTCACGCGTTGTCGCGTTCAATCTATAATGGCACCGATTTACCTATATATAGAGCTTAAAGGCAGCGTAAAATGAGTAGAGTGAATTTTGGCAGTCTTTGGAGCCTTTTTTTAATTGGCTAAAGCCTTACGATCCCTCTCTCAACAATTAGAAATATCGTGGGAAGCAATGTGGGGAAGCACGGTAGTAGATGATCTTAACACCCTCCCTTATTTCCCAACGCAGAGAAGATATATCAATTGGTGCCGCTACGCAAAGTCATGGTTGGACTTTCCATCATGCATTTGGGCAAAACAGTTAAATGGCTACAGTATCATTGACTGAAAGCTCAACAAATACACTAGATGGCAATATTTAGTCACAATATACAGTCACATTTATCCTTTTAGAATTACAAGTCTTTCTATCCGTGGATCCCTCTCACAGAAAGAATGTTAATAATGTAAATGCCATCTTCAGGATTTATTGTCATATTAAACAAATACAGTACTTATGTACTATATGTTGAATGTCTATATTCGTCCGAGTTTTATTCATTTTTTTCTTAATGCATTGCCAAAATGCATATGATCGGAGAAAATGATCGGGAATGATTGGAATTGAATCGGGAGCAAAAAAAAAGCAGTCTGATCGGGAAATATCGGGATTGGCAGATACTCAAACTAAAACGATTGGGATCTGATCGGGAGAAAAAAAACATGATCGGAACAACCCTACTAATTAATATACAAGTGATTATTCTTCACCAAAATGGCATACAAACACTTTGGTTCAAATATGGGTCATTTTTGACCCACTTATGGAATAGTGTAGGGTCCAGTAACTTGTGCATCTAAGGGTTAAGACCTTGTAATTATTATACTTTTATAATTATCCCTCCTGTGTTTCTCCGAAACTCCTATGTATGATCCCAACCGCTAACTTCTTGTTTTTCATTACTTTAACAATATACAGTGCTGCTCGAAAGTTTGTGAACCCCAGAGCGATGGTCAGATTTTTTGTAAAAAAAAAAAAAATAACCTTATTAAATGTTAAGTTATACCCAAATCCACAATACTGACATTCCAAATAATGGACTGAAACAAAAGAAATAGTTATATTGTCATTCTTTATTTAACAAATGTGGTTGATTTAAGAAAAACTCAGATATCATGTGTGCAAAAGTATGTGAACCCCTTCAGTTAATAGGATATTGCGCCTCCTTTTGCAGAGATTACCTCAACCAAACGGTTTCTGTAGTGACTAATCAGCCTCTCACATCTACTTTGGGGGATTTTTGCCCATTCTTCCTTGCAGAACGCAGTCAGTTGAGAGAGGTTTGATGGGCGTCTGGCATGAACTGCTCGCTTCAGGTCCCGCCACAGCATTTCAATGGGATTTAGGTCAGGACTTTGACTGGGCCAGTCCAGAACACGAATCTTCTTCTTTTTCAGCCATTCCTTGGTTGTATTGCTGGAATGCTTTGGATCATTATCATGTTGCATGATCCACCTTCTGCCAAGCTTTAACTTCAAAACAGATGGCGTCAGGTTATGTTCTAGGATTTGACAATATTCCTCAGAATTCATGATTCCCTGGACTATGTGGAGCTGTCCAGGTCCTGAGGATGAAAAGCAAGCCCAGATCTTGACATTCCCACCTCCATGCTTCACTGTTGGGAGAAGGTTCTTTTGGTGGTATGCAGTGTTGACTTTTCGCCAGACATGGCGGTTTTGGTTGTGACCAAACAGTTCAATTTTGCACCTACATCAGTTGATGAAAACTCTTTTTAATTTAGTCTCGACAACACAACTGTTAAAAAAACAAAAAAAAAAACTACTGAATTGATTGATTAGGAAATCAGGTTGAAATAATAGAAAATTCCAAAATGTTGAGGGGGTTCACAAACTTTTGAGCAGCACTGTATTTCCATAGATTCTGATGGCATTTTACCTGTATGACTCCAAGCCAAACAAATGGTCTTCCAGTGTAGATAATTTCTTAGCTACTCTACTTATACCCCTCAATTTATACATATGACAAAAATTCCATTTAAAACTTCCCATTGAGGGAATCGCACCCTGCAAACAGTTTTGGGGATTGTTGTAATATTGTAAATGCACAGGAAAAAAAGGTGTTTTCCCCAAATGAACCTATAGAATAACCTGGTGCCAAGTGTGGAATAAGGTGCAGTTGTATAACTATAGAATATATACTTCATTTGAGTTATTATGAACATTTATTATTTAAGAATGTGAATGCAACAGTTTGGATGCAGATGTTCCAGGCAATTTGGAACAAAACTACAAGCAAGTTTACCACTACAATCATTTTATGCAGAAATATAATTTTACAGTGGTTTGAAAAAGTATCTGAACCTTTTGGAATTTCTCACATTTCTGCATAAAATCACCATCAAATGTGATCTAATCTTTGTCAAAATCACACAGATGAAAAAACTGTCACACATTTATAGGTTTCATATTTTAAGGAGGATAGTATGCAAACAATGACAGAAGGGGGGGAAATAAGTAAGTGAACCCTGAGACAGCAAAACAGCCTAAAATCATGATGCTCCCTCCACCATGCTTCACGGTGGGGATGAGGTGTTGATGTTGATGAGCTGTTTTTCTTCCACACATGATGTGTGTTACTCCCAAACAATTCAACTTTGGTTTTATCATCCCACAAAATATTTTGCCAAAACTTTTGTGGAGGTCCAAGTGCCTTTTTACGAACATTAAACGAGCAAAATGTTTTTTTTAGACAGCAGTGGCTTCCTCCCATGGGCACCAATCTCTGCCACAGTTTGACATATTGTTGATGTGTGCACAAAGATATTGGACTGTGCCAATGAAGTCTTTAGCAGACACTCTAGGGTTCTTTTTTACCTCTCCGAATATCCTGGGCTGAACTCTTGGTGTCACCTTTGATGGACGGCCACTCCTTGGGAGAGAAGCAACAATGCCAAACTCTCTCCATTTGTAAACAACTTCTCTGACTGTTGACTGATCCAGATCCAGACTTTTAGAGATGGTTTTGTATCCTTACCGAGCTTTATACAAATCAACAATCCTTGACCGCAGGTATTCAGACAGCTCTTTTGACAGCGCCATGATGTACATCAGACAGTGCTTCTCATCAAGACAATTCTTACCAGGTGTGTGTTTTATTGATGATTAAAGCTGCCCTGTCCACAGTGATTGTGCATGGGCACACAGCTGACTTAAATTGTTTGGTAAAAATTGGTTTCAATTGTTCTTTAAGTCTCCTTAGGCAAAAACTTCACTTACTTATTTTCCCCCCTTTGGTCAGTGTTTGCATGCTAACCTCATTTAAATATGAAAACCTATAAATGTTTGGGTGGTTTTAGTTAAAGCACTGTTTTTTTTCATCTGTGTGATTTTGACAAAGATCAGATCACATTTGGTGATTTTATGCAGAAATGTGAGATATTTCAAAAGGTTCATATACTTTTTCCTACCGCTGTATGATACTTTTAATGGTTTTACTTTTGAAAGACTATTTAAATAAGCATTAAATAAAATTAAAACAAAACAAAACAAAACAGTGCAACATAAACTGAACTAGTACATTGTTTATAAATGTGGCATCTTTGACCTGATGATTAAGAACAGAGGAACCCCCCAAAATGGATGTCCTCCAAATATATATATTTTTAGGAGTGGGGGTGTGAGTTTGGAAATATGAAAACACTAAATCCCTGGCTTTATAATAGCAAGAACTGTATGACTATGACAAGCCCTAGTAAATGAGCTAGATGGGCAGGCTAAAGAGGATTTGAATCAGGAGATTCCAGATTACAGTCATCGTCTTCCATGCCAGAGTAGGCGCTCAAGGCAGCCCACAGTAAACTGGGTTGCTCACAGTGGTGGTAACCCCTCCAGTGCGCCAGAACACCTTCTTTAGTATCGAACATTTTGCTGCAAAGCACACAGTTAAAGGCAGAACCTACTGCAAGTACTCCATTGCATCCAACGGCAGCTGATGTCTGGACAGGCTCCCTGTCCTCCCCTTCACTTCCACAGTGGTGGAACATAATGTGCCTCTTGAGTTTCGCAAAAGACAAGAACTCCTCGTCACAGTTTCCACACTTGACAAGGCTGCGCTTTTTGTTGAGCTGTCGCCAGTAATGTGCAGCGTGTTTCACCAGCTCTTTTTCAGCATTATGCCCACCTGGCAATGGTTGATCGCCCTGTAGATGGACCTGGACCTCCTCCCCATGAACATACAGAAGGTGCATCTTCATGTCAGCAAAACTGGAGGTTGCCACTTGGCAGCGGCCACATTTAATCTGCAGCTCCACAGACTCTTTATGATCCTCTTCATTTGATGGTTCTGAATTTTCACTGTTAGGACAGAATTAGTAAATATCTGATCATTATTTATGAACAAAAAGACAAAAAATGAGATCCCAATCATTATGGGTAATGGGTAGGGTTGGGCACCGTTTAAATTTGAACGGTTTCTGTTCCGATTCAGCTTCCACGTTTCGGTTCCGGTTCTTTGAATAGGCAGGGTCAAAAATGTTTTATAGTTTATATTAATTTCTTAACTTTTCAATTATTTTTTAAATTATATGAACTTCCAATTCCCTATGAATTTCTCACAGGGCTATTTTTAATTTGTATATATACATACAGCAGTCTTTGAACTTGAATATGATGAAGTTTCTTTCCACAAGAGTGCACTTTCACAAAGATGTTTATTTTTTAAAAGCTCGCGGAGAAAACATGTACGCGTATTCTTTTGCCTATGTTTTAGAGTGTCTTATGCTGCAGGCATTTTTACATGTGTTGAGCTCCCACTAATGGGCTAACCTGGTGCATAATATCAAATGAACAAACAAACAAAAAAAAACAACTTGTAAAACCCAGTTCAGATTAGCAGTGTCTCCTGCAGTGGAGAACACACGTTTACTGGGTGTCGATGAAGCTTGAATGCATATATATGAGAAAGCGAGGGGAAGAAAAAAAAAAAAAAAAAAAAACGCAAATATTACGTAGGGGTAAGGTAGCTGTGAGCCGCTAAACACTTTATATACATATACCTTAGCTGGGAACTATGACAGAGCATTAGTATTAATTCTTCTATTGATCATAATTTGATGTAGATGAGGCAAAATAATAAGGATTTACTTATTTGTGAAACCGATTCTAAAACAAAAGATGCTTTTAATACTGTTGATTATATACATACAGAGTATATAGTTTATATAGCTACATTAGCTCGATGTAATAATAAAATTTATTCTTGTACTATTCCATCCATCATCTACCGCTTAATCCGGGGTCAGGTCGCGGGGGCAGCAGAAAACAGACGTAATTTATTTTAGTTTTACTTACCTGGTTCTGACTGGTTAGAGGACAGGCGCGTGTCAAATACATGGCACGTAGCTATGCGCTACTCGGCAATTATATTCCACGAAGCCGGGGGTGTTTTAACATATTGGTTGTGCAGCCACCTTTGCATGATATAGCTGTGTTGCAAATGTTGCACTGAACTGACTGGTCATTTTTCTTTATGAAGTTAAGCCAAACGTTTGAGCGCCACTGCACCGTGTCCATGGTTGAAATCAAGTTGCAATGCACAAACACACGCTTCATGTGGCTTCTTTGTGGTGTTCGGCAGCTATTTCTTTCCCGATCGGCGGTCATGGCATCGAAACATGGAACTGATATTTAAAAATTCGAACGGTTCCGGGAGAATCACAGTGTTAGTCCCGGATCCCATCGATGCCCAATCCTAGTAATGGGTACGGAGCTTGAATAGTACACTTCTGCTGAAATAGTTTGCTAGCCGTGACAGGCGCATATTCTCATTCCTCAATGCAAAATTATTGTTACCAAGTCACTGATTAGAAGTAGAACAAGTACTAGTCAATAAAAGGATCAGCACAATGACCTAGATTGACGCTAAATTCATGAGGCACAAACTTCTTTTACATTCCAATTAGGTACAGTATTCCTGTTTTATTAAAGTACTTGTATATTATAGTTTTTGAGGCTGAAGTGTTAAGTTTTAACTCAATAGGAAAAGATAATTCCCGATACAAGTTTTTTGAGTCACAAGAGCAGTAACAGAACAACAAGCTTAAGTCGCACGGAACCGCTGTATATTGTTTAAAGAACTCGATAAAATAACAGTAGAATTATCTTACCCGTCAACAGCCACGCTCTCCTCATGTTTTATGGATGGCTCCACTGTAAGCAAGACCTTGTGCACCTCTCGCAGATGACTGAAATAAACACCCACATATCCAAAAGCCTTTTCGCAGAACTCGCATCTTAGAGACCGACGAGATCGGGCTTCTGAATGGTGAACCTTCATATGGGTGCTCAGGCTCCCAGAATGTGCATACGCTTTGCGGCACACTGGGCAGGCATATGGTCGACTGTTGGTGTGACTGTTCATGTGACTCTGGAGATGTTGCTTGAACTGGAAGCAGCGGCTGCAGGTGGGACAACGATAGATATAGCGGCTGGCAACTAAAATTCTGGAATGGGCTGTACCGCTCAGATGTAAAGTGACGGGAGAGTGTTGTGGAGGACGATCTTGGTCCATCGTTGCTTTGGGAGTGGGGAGCTGATGACTTGGTAAGAGTTCAGGTTCTTGACCATCTAAAGTACAGGCAGGCAAACTAAGTAACTGGGGAACTGTCTCCATCACCAACACTGGTTTGGGCTGAATGCTACGATACTTTTTGGAAATGTCAACTTCTTTTTGTTTGGAACCCGATATAACAATAAGTGGTTTTTCAGGGACCCTTCTACGAAAAAAGGACAATGACCTTTTCTTTCTGGCCTCATATGCTAAGATGTCTTCCATCGTCTTTCTCTTTCTTCCCCTTTTCTTTCCTGGCATCTTTTGAAGGTTGCCCAACAGTGGGATGAGCGAGTTCTTATTCTGGGGCTGACGAGATGAGTTTGGCGTCAGAGCTTCAGATGTTTCATGAAATGAAGATGTAGGCTCTTTGGGACTCATGGGACCTGATTGATTCAAGCAACCCTTCTTATCTTGGGTCATGTTGAGTTTAGCAGCTGGAATAAGTGTGTTCTTCATTTTAGAGTAAGGTAGGATGGGCAGTTTACCCTTAGGAGCTGAAGGGATAATCTGGACTGCTTTGCTAAAGATGGCTGGAGAGATAACAGCAATGCTGTTTTGAGGCTGAGCTGATGCAGGCTTAGATTGGCATATCCTCATCATAGCACCACTTTGCTCAAGGGATTTCACTGGGCAGGTTTTGAGAGCAGTTGGGAGAGTCTGACATGGATTTTGAATGCTTGTTGCTCCAGGTTCTTCAGCTTTTACTGGAGCTTGCTCTAACTGGGATCCTGGGCCCAGGACTGCATTTTCCGGTAGCAGGGCAGGGACAGAGATTTCCGAATGGGCCGGGTCTATAAAAATGACCTGCTCTGATGTTTCCTGTTTTAGCTTCTGAATTTGAGTAACGGCGCACTCCTCTTTCTTTTTCTTGATCAATGTTGACGTGCTGCTCACCAGAGTTTTTAACTGTGCTGTTGAAGTCTCCCCAGTGGCTGTGTTCACCCTTCGAGCAACTGGGCGTAGTTTAACCTTATCGGGGGTCACAACACTCCTCATCGGCTTGTATCTGGGGATGGGCAGTTTAGGATTATTTTGGATGGAATGGGTCTGTTGAGGTTGTTGTTGTTGCTGTGTTGTTTGGGAGACAGAAGGGGGCAGTGCCACCAGAGAAAATGTGCCATCCTGACCAGCTATTTGCATCAGTGCATAGTTTTGGGTTGGCACAACAATGGATTTAGGGCTAGAGCCACTACTAGCTTCCGGAAGGGAAGGGGGAAGTTGACAAGATAGGACTGCAGAAGATGGGGAAGGCACAATGACTGGGGCCTTGGGGGCGATGCTGCGGAACTGAAGGCTCTTCATTTGAAAGGCTGGATTCACTGGAAACCAGCTGAAAGAAAAAAACAGTGGTATTAGAGGTGATTTGGAACCAAACCTTCAAAAACAGCACATAATAACCTTGCAACTAGGGCTGCAGCTATTGAATATTTTAGTAATCGAGTAATCGACTGAAAATTATATCGATTAATCAAGTAATCGGATAAAACAAATATATTTTTAGGTGAAGAGCAACTATAAATATACATGAGAAAAGAAGACATTTCATCTAATCTTGAACCATTTTCAGTCAATCAATGTCTTTATTTTCGATCTACATGTATATTGTTGAAAACAGCCAACAATTGCATCTCAGATGTAACTAGAATAAAAAAAAGACTAATTCACTGCTTTCACTCAAAAAACCTTTAGATCTTATTAAAAATATATATAAATACAGTGGGGAGAACAAGTATTTGATACACTGCCAATGTATCAAATATTTGTTCTCCCCACTGTATACCTAAAAATGCGTAATAAACCTAAAAATGCCGTTACGCTTGATAACACACATCACTTAAAAGTTAGGATTTTTCCCCACGTGTTTCAATTGAATTTCTATTTGTGTCAAGCTATTTTTAAGTTCTAGTTAAGTTTTAAGTTAGTCTAAACTGTAAATCCTGATAGGATTTTGAGTTTTTGCAGTGTTCAAAATAAATGTATGATACAGGCTGTATTGGAGCACATTAGGGACCAGTGCTACTTGGTGTTTTATCCAGCAATGACTACTGAGCTAAAATTGATAGTTAGCATTACTGAGTTTTTATTTGACACCCTCATCACTCCACAAGGCTATGTTATGTTAAAGCCTGTATGTAAGACACGTTAGCCACGCATGGACAGTGGTCATAATTAGTAGAAACCTAGCCCTCCGCAGGGCTAACGTTGCGTGAGCTAGTGACAGCAAGGTTAATCTTATTTATTAGCGCTTAGCGCTCTACTGCTTTGAGATGGCGGCTGTTTACTAACGCTGCCCAGACGCGGCCGAGTCTGTCATTCGCATCTAGTTCAACATACATGTGATCTCTATGAGACTCATCAGACGCTACCTGCTATCAATGTAGCATCTTGCGGGCTAGTATTTAGCAACGTCGGTGTCGTTTGTAGCGGCTGTCGGCTGGTGTAAGTTCTTTTATTTTTATTCTTTTGCTTCTTCCTCTGTGCACGTGACATCAGCACGTTGTCTCGCATTAAAAGTAGTCTGAGCGAAACGTCATGCTTAGAGCTGTCAAAATAAACGATTACTCGAGGTGAATAAAATTACTCGGATCAGATTTAAACTCGAGTTGCTTGAGTATTCGTTTCAGCTCTACTTGCAACACTGTATTCCAGCATTCGTTTACCGGTGGACATTTAAGTCATCCTCTTTTGGGAGTCATTCTAATGTCATCCTCTTTTGGGAGTCATTCTTTATTGATGCCAATGTAGTTTTGTCATGTGCAACTCAAATAGGGGCACATAAAAATTCAAGCATCTGCATTAGTGTGACAAATTGTCTCTTTAGCCATACATAGCAGTTATCTTGTCCTCCAAGGCTAAAGCTAAGGAAAGAATGTGGTCTTTGATATGAACTCAGCATGTAGCTTGCCCCACCTCCTAAAGCAGAGGTCTCAAACTGGTCCTCAAAGGGCCGCAGTGGGTACTGGATTTCATTCCAACCAAACGAGAACAATCCCTTTTCACCAATCTGGTGTCTAACAAGTGTAATCAGTTAATTGCAGTCAGGTGCTGCTTACTTTAGCAGAAACCTCATTGGTTGAACTGTCTGTTTTGGATCTGTTGGAACAAAGACCAGGACCCACTGCGGCCCTTTGTGGAATCGGTTTGAGACCCCTGTCCTTAAGTCACTTACAGAAAGGTCTGTTGACTCTCAAAAAGTTACCCTAAAGATGTCAGGATTATACTTTTTATAGACCTTTGCTTCCAGGTAACTTTTTTTTTTTCTTTTCTAGCATCGTTTTACTATTGAACTTGCTTTCATGGCTATGTGGAGTGATACAAAAATATATATATAAAAATTCCTTTTAAAAACAATCTTCTCAAATCCTAATGTGCCCAATACATAGCCACATAAAGCTAAATTAAAAAAAATATTCCCATAAATTTGCACTTAATATCAAATAGCTGGCAGAGAATATGTGGGACTGCATCTCGACCTACAAGTAAAATCTCTCAACCCAGCATAATTCTACATGTTCACAACATTGAGTAACATAGAAGCATCAAAAACAGCCTTTTTTACAAATCCACTCGAATACCAATTGTTATAAACTCATTCTGGAGGCGTCACAAAAACACTGCAACAATACGAGAGGAGAAACTGAAGATAACAGCTTCAAAGCGCGTCAGTAAAGAAATTGCAAAAGGCGTATTGTTTAACAGCTGGAAGTGTTTTTCTGCTAAGAATATTTACACAGTACCTGGCCACATGACAGCTCCATAAAACTGGAGGTATTCACTTTTATATACAGGAGACAGCTGATAATAGTTTGATAGTTACTGTGGCTGAACATTCAGTGGAATAAAACCAAGTGATGGCCCTGCAGACAATTTATATAATCATAGATTTTAATCTGTTGGAGAAAATTCATTCTACCAAGTGAAAGAATGGATGGATGGATACTGTATCAAGTGGAAATTTCAGTGTCACAATCTGATGGCAGTAACCTTGATTCAAGAACTTATTAGTTACTGTATTATACACTGTATAAAAAAAAAAACATGGTAGAGATGTCCCGATCGATCAGGTCCGATCACGTCATTTTCAAAGTATCGGAATCGGCAAAAAAATATCGGCCATGCCTTTTTTAAATATATATATATATATATATATATATATATATTTTTTTTTTATTAAATCGTTTTCTAATTGTATCTAACGTTACAGACATAATATGTTACACTCATCCAGTGTCTTTGGCTACGTTCATACTACAGGTCTTAATGCACGAATCCGATTTTTTCGTGTTTTTCCGACTCGAGTGAGGCATTAACTTGACGGTCTGAACGTGACAAGTCAATAGAACAATAGAACTGGACCATTTCAAATCCGATCTGGGTCACTTTCGTATGTGGTTCAAATCCGATCTGGGCCACATTTTTCCAGACTGTCGCGGTGGTCTGTACTGTCCAATCTCTCAAATCGGAATTCATGCAGCAATTACGTCATCAAAAAGCGAGAGAGACGCCACAGTAGCGGGGCAGCTGTGCGTTATTAGCGCCTAGCTTGCCTTGAACACGGCATTTTAGGAAGAGTCGGACTTGACAACAGTCATAAAAAAAATAAAAATGGGTTGAGGATAAGCCTGAGAATGATCGGTTTTCTGTCTGCTCCATATAAGCAATATTTCAACATTGCTTACACAGCCGAGAGTCGGGGCAAACTGCGCGTATGTGTGTGTGACATGCACGGACAGTGCGTGCATGCTATCGATCCATATACTTTGAATATAAGCCTAAACTGGGATTATTTATGTCTGTTATTTGTGTCCTCTTTTTAAAAAGCAAAATATGATATCCCTGGAATGACGGATGACAGCCAGCATGTGTGGTCATTTGTTTTGATGTTTCTGCGCATGCGGGTCGTCTTGCTCAGCGCTTGTCGGACTGCGAATTAGTGCGCATGCAATACTTGAATGGTCTCAATGGACAAAGGCAGTCTGAACGGGCACGCAAAAAACAGATATGACAAAAAATCGGATTCGTGCATTAAGACCTGTAGTATGAACGTAGCCTTTAGTTTAGGCTTAAGGTTGGGTTATCAAATTTATCCTGATAGCGGCGGTAATTAATTTTTTAAAAATGTATCACGTTAAAATATTTAACGCAATTAATGCATGCGCTGCACGATCCACACACGCATTCTCGCGCTCAATCTGTAACGCCGTTACAGACGCACGTCTGTGACGCCGTTTTACCTATATGGAGGGATAAAAGGCAGCGTAAAATGAGTAGAGTGAATTATGGCAGCCTTTGAGCCTTTTTTTAATGGGCTAAAGCCTTACAATCCCTCTTCCCACGATTAGAAATATCATGGGAAGCAATGTAGGGAAGAAAGGTAGCAATTGATCTTTTTCTTAACACCTTATGTAATTTCCCAACGCAGAGAAGATCTATCAATTGGTAGCACTACGCACAGGGTTCCACTTCCCATCATGCATTAGAGCATGGCTACAGTATCATTTACTGAAAGCTCAACAAATACACTAGATGGCAATATTTAGTCAGAATATACAAAGTCACAAGTCTTTCTATCCGTGGAGCCCTCTCACAGAAAGAATGTTAATAATGTAAATGCCATCTTGAGGATTTATTGTCATAAAAAACAAATACAGTACTTATGTACTGTATGTTGAATGTATATATTCATCCGAGTTTTATTCTTTTTTTTTCTTAATGCATTGCCAAAATGTATATGATCGGGAAAAATTATCGGGAATGATTGGAATTGACATAGCAGATTCATGGCGCAATAAACCCCCGAACTATTTTTAATTTGTCCATTTTACTCTGGAAATCCCCATTTACAGACATCGCGCAACCGCTTTCGTTTCAACCTAGCCATAAGAAGTAATCGTATTTATTATTCGAAATGTCTGTCATTTTTAGCTAGAATCGTTAATTGATGTCTAATATTTAGTTAAAAAAAAAAAAAAAAAAACGACTAAAAAATTATTCACTCGCATATTTTAAACTTTTAAACAAATGACGTCACAATGAAAAAATTGGCGTCTGTAAAAAAGTCAGATATCTACCTCATAACTATTGCTTAATTGTTTTTTTTTGGTCACTGTCACATTTTCCTCAATATTTTAGATGATAATCGAGCCAAACAGAAAAATTGAAAAATAACGTTTAAAAGGGTAACTATATGAAAAAAAAAATCTCAACCCTCCTTGTTGTCTGCGATTTCTGCATTGCGACCCTTGTTATATGACCATGTTTCACCCATAAAATCCCCCAAAAATCCAGCTGTGGCCATTCACAGCTGTTTCTTGATACTCGGTGGTACATGCTACATGGAGTTTTTGGATCGAAACAAGGTGAGTACGCGATAATATCTCGTTAAAATCATGGCGTCTTTAATTCGGCTCTTGCGTGCTCTCACCTCCAGTTAGGGTTTTGTTGTTTTATTTTATTTTATTTTTTTAAATGCCCTACTGTTCAAAAGTTTTCTTCCCTCAGAAAATTGAGATTTTATGCTTTCCAATGATGTATCATACATGCATTTCGGCCAATTTTGAAAATAGGCCAAATTGGGTATCTCAGAGCGGAACTTCAAGCCACCAGAGTGTTTTCCGCCATATATATTAAAAATAAAGCAGAACTACAAATTTCAAGTCCATCTATTTTGTTTGCAGTTTTGTTGGAAATCCTGCAAATGCATTAAAAGTAAGATGAATTTATGTTGAACTCAACATTTTAAGTAAACCAGCCTTATGTTAAAGCAACACTAGGTAACTTTTTAACCTTCATTAAATATTTTCTTAACATTTGTGATAATATATCGACTAACAACTACTTCAATGAGACCTCTTTTATATCTTGAAAGGGTCTGTATCACTTTCACCGACACTAATTAACTTTGAGGAGGGTGGCAGGAACCCTGCTACAAAAAAGAAAAAAAAAATCTACAAATGTGCTGACTGCTTTACAGCATACATCACTTCCACCTTTCCCCATTCATTATAAAGGCTAAGTCGATGCGAATGCTATCGTGCGAATTCTGCAAACATGACAGAGCAACAAAAGAGACAAGTTTTGTCTGAGGAGAAAAAAAAGGGAGGCCACCAGGATATACAGAATAAACATTGGCCTGGCTTTGACTCGCTAGCATGACGCCCCGCCCACACTCCCTTTAACCGAACTCGTCAGTACTGATGTGTTGAGGTGGTGTGTGTTGGGGGTTAGCCGCACTAAGCCACACGGTTGCTAACCACCATATGCTATTGTTTAGCCACAACTGGATTCAGTACCTTATTTCTATTTATCCTTCACACAGCCGCTGGAAACAGAAATGTTTGTGTTGTTGTTTAATCAATCCGCAGGCAACCGGGAGATCGATTTTTGATTGATTGATAATTTTATGACACCGTGCGGGTGTGCGCAGTTTCTCATGGGAAATGCAGTCTTCCTTAAGGCAAAACACTACCGCTTTTGTCCACTGCCGTCATTAAAATTGACCATAACTGTAACGTAACTGTAACTAACGTAAACTGAAGCCAAAATTTTAAGTGCTTACAAATATCAAATATTTTTTATTTATTTATTTATTTATTTATTTTCCCTTCAGGCATGAACATACAGCATTTATATGTGTTTACAATTAATTCAACCCGAAAAGGGCTGACGGGAGAAGCCGAAGCTTATTGAAACCCATCCCCAGTATACCATATAGGACGCAGAAAATATCGAATATCAATTTTTGACATTCAGATTTCGTAGTGATTACAAGTTTTTTTGTTTTTTTTATGTTAACCATCCCCTCTGATCGTTCATTTTCCCAATAGTCCATTGTCGATCGTGGCAATGTGCTCGTTATGTTGATTAGTTCCAGTAGATTAGTTCATAATTCAGTAGTTAGTTTATTCAGTTGATTCGATCCAGAAATCAGGATCGAATATGTCATTTGGTTCATTGGAACAATCTTCACAGAGCAACACCCCCACCGCCCTTAATGCGTCCTTCGCCTTCGAGTGTCTGTGAGTTGTTTCAATAACTATCAATATCAATATCAGTTGACATATGCTGATTAACGGTTTCAAGGTATACCGTGGTATGAAAACGTCAAGGTTTCAAAACCGCAAAACTTTTCCATCATACCATCCCTAAGGTATTAGTTATTTTTATGTCCCAAAAATGCAGGGAGAAACCCCTCGCTTGCAGCTGCAAGGCTTGAACCCCCACCACCAGTTGTTGCTCAGTGTCAGTGAGTCACCTGTGCTACGCGATGGCTGGATGAGGTGAAACTCTTGAACTTTTTCCCCCCATCGGAGAAAACTAAATCGCTGGTATGGGAATACGGCTACTGAAAAGTTACCGACGACCGCGGCTTAGAGAAGGAGGGCCAACCTACATGTAAAACATGTTTGCGGAGGGTGGCTGCCTAGGAGGCAATACCTCCAATATGATTTTGCATTTATACATTTATACAAAATTAAAGGTTAGTCAACACTGTCATGAACGTTTCTCACCAGCTACAAGAGTTAACTCCAGAGTGTTTAGTGTGTCTATGTTTTTTATGTCCCAAAAATGCAGGGAGAAATCCCTCGCTTGCAGCTGCAAGGCTCGAACCCCCACCACCAGTTGTTGCTCAGTGTCAGTGAGTCAGCTGTGCTACACGGTGGCTGGAGGCGGAGACACTCCTAAACTTTTTCCCCTACCGAAGAAAATGAAATCACTGGTAACGGAATACTTCGGCTACAGAAAAGTTGCAGAAGGCCGCGGCTTAGAGGAGGAGGGCCATCAGAGTGTAAAACATGTTTGGGGAGGGTGGTTGCCGAGGAGGCAATACCTCCAATATGATTTCGCATTTATACAAAATCAAAGGTTAGTAAACACTTTCATGAACATTTCCCACATGTTATTAGAGCGTGTTTAGTGTGTCTAGCAATGGTAAAATATGTGGTGTTTTTCTCTCTGGCAACTTTCTGTATTGAGAAAGAGTGTGTGTATAATGTAAAACTGATACGAGTCATACGCACATGCTTTTTATGGGAAATAATTCAATTATTTTTGTTCTGATGGTTATAATGTTGAGCTGTGGGTTTACGCTCACCTAAAAGAGACTGCATTTATTTTAATTGTATTTAGAATATTTTATTTATTTATTTTTAACTTAACATTATACTTATGTTCCACTTTGCCAATATGTTTTGAAAAATAAAAATCCTGTTTAATGGAGAAAAGGTTCTTTTTTTTAAACCCAGATATCTCAAAGTATCACATTTTATAGCTTGCAAGACTGTGATACCGTAAAATTTTCGGCTTAAGGTTATCTATCATACAGTCAGAATATCATACCGGCACATGCCTATACATCAGTATATAGAAATTAATATTCTGAGCAAGAGAAGGATATGTTTCAACATTTTACTGATGTGTTTTGGACATTTATTGCTTTCAGAACATATATAGAATTTTGTTATTTTTAAATCACCTAAGATGAGGTCCAAAGCTAAATAACAAACATCAAACAGGCTCTGCAATCTTGCCGTCTTCAGAGTACCCCTACAGAAACAGCAGCTTCCAATCTGTCAGTCAAACCAAATTTGACTCAGTAATTGCAGTTTGACATTTACTCATACTTTTCCATTAAATCTCTCTTTTGACAGTTGTATGAGATATGTATTGAGAGCTTCGTAGGGTAGCATTTGAACATTTTTCCCCAAATAAAAATATTAGGGCTGTCAAACGATTAACATTTCTAATCAAGGTAATCACAGCTTAAAGATTAATTAATGGTAATTAATTGCAATTTAAACCATCTCTAAAATATGCCATATTTTTCTGTAAATTGTTTTTGGAATGGAAAGATAAGACACAAGATGGATATATATATTCAACATAATGTACATAAGTACTGTATTTGTTTATTATAACAATAAATCCACAAGATGGCACTAACATTATTAACATTCTTTCGGTTAAAGGGATCCACTGATAGAAAGAGGTGTAGTTCTTAAAAGATAAATGTTAGTACAAGTTATAGCAATTTTATATTAAAACTAGGGCAGTCAAACGATTAAAATTTTTAATCGAGTAAATCACAGCTTAAAAATTAATTAATCGCAATTAATCGCTATTCAAACCATCTCTAAATTATTGTTGGAATGGAAAGACAGATAAGACAAGACAGACATATATATACAACATACTGTACATAAGTACTGTATTTGTTTATTATAACAATAAATCCACAAATGGTATTATTAACATTCTTTCTGTTAAAGTGATCCACGGATAGAAAGACTTGTAGTTCTTAAAATATAAATGTTATAGTTACAAGTTATAGTAATTTTATATTAAAACCCCTCTTCATGTTTTTGTTTTAATAACATTTGTAGAATTTTCAATCAAAAGTAGAGTTAATATAATAATAGTAAGAATAAAAATAACAAAAATAAGAATAGAGTGAAAGTCTGAGTAAGTTGCCAGTTCATGCCAGTTCACTTTGCATTGTTGTTTAACTGTGTGAGAATAGGGCTTCATTACTACAGACTGAAGTGCTTTTTTTTTTTTTTTTTTTTTTTTTTTTTGAGAGAAAGGATTATTTTTGTTATGCTTTCACTAAATGATACCTATGTTTGTTGTGAAGGAGGTGCCGAAGCTTATGCCAATAAACGGCGCGGTCCAAAGAATGCCTGTGTCCACCCGCCTTTATAACATATATCTCTGTACATGTCTTACCCAAAATACAACAAGAGACACATAATTGCCACTAAAAGAAAGAAAACTTACAGAAATATGCGTGGAGCACAAATAGCACAATGTAACAGCATAAACGTCTCACAACTACTAATTCTCCCACTAGTAGAAGGAATAACATTAGTATGGAACGGCACTTCCCCCAAGCGGCCGGTGGCATTCTCTTCACTCAATGTCCATAAACGGAGTCATTGTAATCTGTTTGAGGCAATGCGTGAGCGGGTCATTCAGTGCATGCGTTAATTGCGTCAAATATTTTAACGTGATTAAATTAAAAAATGTATTAACGCCCGTTAACGCACTAATTTTGACAGCCCTAATTAAAACCCCTCTTAATGTTTTCGTTTTAATAGAATTAGTAAAATTTTCAAGAAAAAATAAACTAGTAGCTCGCCTTTGTTGACGTTGCCGAGCGGTGACGTAACATCGGGCTCCCTGCCGTTCTTCCACAGTGTCTTTAACCCTTTAAGGTCTGGGCCTATTTTGTCTGATTTTGCATGCCTTTGAAGTTGCCTTTATATTTCAAAGAAAGAATTGGTTACGATGGCCTGGTTTGGTCCCTTTTTTTGTGACACCTTGAACTTCATGTCCAAATTGTTGTTTCCTTCACTGATCAATTATAAATCATCATTTTGGGCCCAAAAAGACCAAAAATTCCAAAATCGTTTTGTCAAAATTTTTAATATTGATGTCTAATTGACAACCAAACATGCGTAACGAACCGTTTTGAAACTTTGTAATATTTATTCAACATGTTAGGATGAACATTCAACCAAAAAAATTTAGAATAAATAGTCTTATATTTGACAATTCAACATAAACAACAGGTATAGCCATAGGCGTTTTTTGCCTTTATACATGCTCCAGTCAAAACAGGTTATATACAGCAGATCTAACAGTGAAAAAATATATACCATCTAACACAAAAAGTGTTTAGAGGCCATCTCTTTATGAGTTTAGGTATTGCGGCCCATCGCCTGATGAAAACTATGTACACACAATCAAGCTTCTTGAACACACATTTATATACACAAATTGAGAAGATTGATGTGGGAAAAAATATATATATATAACATTGGGGGAAAAATTTCATTTTCAAAAATATTTACAATAAACAAGTTAAATTTTTTTCAGTCATGCCACTCCGAAAAGCAGTTTCGTGCTGGAATTAGACACGGCTACATCACACAGCTCACACTTCCATGGGGTGTCGGTCCTCTTTCCACCCTTCCATTTTCATTTCACTTTACTTTCATTGTCACTATAAATGTACATGAAAATAAGTCAGTATTTATGAAAATAATAAAGTATAAAATAAAAATATATACAGCAATAAATAATAATGGAAATCTATATGTATGACAATAGAAAGAATACCATAGCTGAATATGTGCTACATCCCTAATCTTCATATAGAAAGAAGAACACCACAAATTATAAATTCCTGCCTGGGATACCCACAGTGCACGTACGACTTTGATCTGATATGCACATTTTATTATTATATACACAAACACACACTTATATTGCATCAAAATTAACTTTGTCTTGCAATATCAAAAGAAACTTTCAAAAGAAACGTTTTCAGCATGAAAAAATAAGAGTGAGTTGGTTTACCTCTGCTCGTCGATGGCGTCACCCACGTGTTCAAATCCGTTACTATCTTCACTCGAGGACTCTTCCGAAGAAGACGATGATGACGAATTTGGACCATCCTCTTCCCCAAGTTGATCAGAAGCACAATTGCTTGCGCT
The DNA here is from genome assembly GCF_030265065.1 of Corythoichthys intestinalis. Lineage (NCBI taxonomy): Eukaryota > Metazoa > Chordata > Actinopteri > Syngnathiformes > Syngnathidae > Corythoichthys > Corythoichthys intestinalis. The sequence goes on along the minus strand of NC_080414.1, from coordinate 27,478,584 downwards.
AAATTTAGTTTTCCGTTCATTGTCAAAGTCACACAAAGTCGCTGCTCGATCCAGCAGTATCCAACTGGCCGTCGCTCGCCACCTCGCTGCTTCAGAACACTCCTCCCTCTGGTTCGGTTGAACCTCGCACCGCAGTTATATTTATTTTAAAAAAACGCATTTTGTGCTTCCACTGTGACTTCGAAAGGGTTCGTTTGATTTGTGTTTTTTTCATGGAGCTTCCGTTTTGAAAAAAGGACTAGAAATGATGGAAATATAGACATAAACAAATGATCCATGCAGCGTTTTAATGTTTTTTTGAGAGGACAATAAAACTATAAAACTTAAATGACAATATCTCACGTTCTAGTTGGTCGATTGACTTCAAATAATAACGAGAGTAAACCGCAACTTCCGCACTTTAAAACGAGACCAACCAACGGCATGTGGGTGACGTAATTAAAACGTGAGGGCGCTTCAAAGACGACGTGCGCTGAGGACGCGCCGGCGCGTCCTTCGACTCTCAAGGGTTAATTACGTAAGACAGTGATTGAAATACACCACAAGGTGTCAATGGCGAGTTTCAAATTACTTAGAAATCAAGCCAATGAGTGTGTTTTGTCCCTCAACTGACATCGTTTACTGGGTCCATTATTGTACTTCACGGTCATTTGAGTGCTGGCTTCACAACGTACGAGACCTCTGATAGTTTGTATATTGTGACTAAATATTGCCATCCAGTGTATTTGTTGAGCTAAACGAAATGTTTGAATTGAGTTTGACCAAAGTCTGAGTAAGTTTTATGTGTATTTTGTGTTGTTGTTGTTGTTGTGTATTTTCTATTTTGATTGGGAAAGCCAGTTCTCTTTGCATTGTTGTTTAACTGTGTGAGAATAGGGCCTCATTAATACAGAATGAACATTATTTTTTTTTTGACAGGAAATTTTTTTTTGTTGTGCTTTCACTTAATGATACTTATGTTTGTTGTGAACGAGCTGCCAAAGCTTATGCCAATAAACGGCGTGGTCCAATGAACGCCTGTGTCCCTCGCCTTTATCTGCCTCTTAGCTCTCAATGTGCAAAAAAACTGCTTCATTGTAATCTGTTTGAGGCAATGCATGAGCGGGTCATTCCCGTTAAATACGTCAAATATTTTCACGTGATTAATTTTAAAAAATTAATTACCGCCCATTAACAAGACAAATTTGACAGCACTACAAAATAAGTTTAGTTTTTTTGATATACTTGTTCTAGTCTTTCTACAATTCGAAGTCAGATGTAACCGCATTTCTCTCCACATTCATTCTACTCTGGTTTGAAGCCATCTTCCCTTGCCCAGTTAAAAATTTTATTGCAGGGGTTTATGAGGCGTTTGTCCTGGAATAATACAACAAAGAATTAGAATCTTGTGTAAATATGAGATTTCAAACCTAAAACAAAACTGGAAAAAGAAAGGGCCTGAATATCTTACAAAGTCAATAGTGAGCAGAAGACTAGTGTGGTGTCACATAACTTGTAAGGAGATCTAACCTACGTGATTACTGGAATCTAAGATGCAAGATCATGAGTATAAAGGGGTTAAAAGACAAATACACGTGGAGGTCACAGATTCCACTCAATCTGCCATGGGATTTGATGCGCCATCAGGTTTAATCTGACTGGGGTCATGGGTCAGGGTGATGCAAAAAGGCTGGGTTTCTTTTTTTTTTTGCAGAGAATGCAAGGGACAGCGGGAAAGGGGAGACAGATTAACAGGTGAAGCCAGAAGGTGAGAGGTGAGGAACCTATGTTTATGCACGGAAGAGGTCAGGGTTGAATAGAAGGGCAGTGTGTGAGCAGGCCAAGCATGAAGTGAGCATATTAAAAAAAATATCAACCACTTGCCTCAACTGCTGAAGAGCCAGGAGGACACATGCTAAATGTAGTCTTTGCAACAGCAACAAAAATATATGATGGCAGACAAAACTGGCCTGTTATTCATCTTGGTAAAAGTTGTGTTTACGAAATGTGGAAGACCGGTCTTCCAGAGAGCAAATTCCAGGAAATATAAAAAGGTCAAACCACTATAAAATACCACCATATTGAATTCACTATAAATGAGTTTGCCGAGGAAAATTCAGTATGGTAATCTCCTTAAAATCCCTTGATGTGGAAAAACTAATACAGGTAGTCCCCGGGTTACAAAGTACCAGAGTTACGCGATTGTGACTATGACGCTGGAGTCTTTTTTTTAAATAATGTTGACTTCCGTTTTGTGATCCATGCTTTTATCTTGGCACAGGAAGTGTAGAGCAGGTATTACTGCACGCGAGTAAGAGCGCATGTACACACAAAGAAGAACGTATTTGCGGACACGAGGAAGAGTGTCTTTGTTCCACCGAAGAAGTTGCGCAGCCGAGTGAGTTAAAGAGGGGAAAGCCTGCGCGCACATTTGTTGCTTGTGAAGCAGCCAGGGAGGCAACACCTGTATATAACACATTTTGTACTGTTTATTGTGTGTTTTCAATTGTGGTCGAAATCTTGGGGCGAGTTTATGTTTATTTTTGATGATGTGGGGACGCTGACTGACACATGCTAATAGTTTTGTATATTGTTATAGCTGTATCAGCAGCTAGTTATGAAAGCAAATTTGAATTGCTGTAATTGAGGATGAAACCAATTTAATTTTAATTTTAATTTTTGTTTCATTCTGCAAGTGTTGATGACATGAGCAGCTAAATAAAGTCAGCAAACCACACGGATGTCTGTCATCGTCATTTCGGAGCCTCGCTCCCTGTCTAGCTAGGACTTTGCTCCATCGTCTTGGCAAGGATGGTACAATGACGTACAATACACGTTTTTGGATAGTTATTTTTATATTTGAGGGGTATTTAGGGTTACTTTAAGGGTTCATTCCAACTACTGCTGAAACGAATACTCAAGTAACTCGAGTGTAAAAATTGATCCGAGTAATTTTATTTGGCTCGAGGAATCGTTTAATCTTGCCAGCTCTACGCATTACGTTTTGACAAGGACTACTTTTAATGCAGGACAACGCACTGACGTCACCTACTTACCAGAAGAAAACCGGCGGCGGATATATTTAATTTTAATCATCCATGGATATAGAGATAAGAAGCCGATGAAAGCTAAGAGAAATGCACAAAGGAAAGGCAAAAAATATCAAAAGTGTGGGAGCATTTTAACGTTAGCCCTGCAGAGGGCAAGGTTCCTATTAATTATGACTACTGTCGATGCGTGGCTAACATTCCAAACATACAGGTTTTATTTAATCTGTTAAAAAACAGCGCTGTAAAGTGACGAGGGTGAAAAATAAAACATAATAAAGATAACTGAGATGTTGTCAATTTGAGCTCAGTAGTCATTGATGGATAAATTAGCACTGGTGCCTATTGTGCAAGTATACAACAGGTATCATAAATTTATTTTGAACACAGCAAAAATTCAAAATCCAATCAGGACTTACAATTTAGACTTAAAACTTAACTGGAACTTAAAAACAGCTTGACACAAATGGAAATTCAATTGAAACACGTGGGAAAAACACCTAACTTTTACATGCTGTGTGTTATCAAGCGTAATGACATTTTTAGGTGAGAAATAAGTTTTTTTTTTTTTTTAAACGTATAACATCTTCAAGTTTTTTGAGTGAAAGCAGTGAATGTTGGTTTTTTTCTAATCAGATCTGAGATGCAATTGTTCCGTTTTCAATAATGTACATCGAAAATAAAAGGCATTGTCTGAAAATGGTTCAATGTTAGGTGAAATGTCTTGTTTTGTCGTGTATATTTATAATTGCTCTTTACCTAAAAAAAAAAAAAAAAAAAAGTTTTATCTGAATACTCGATGGAATTTTCAGTCAAATACTTGATTACTAAAATATTTGATAACTGCAGCTCCAATTCCAATTTACACGGAAATTCAGGTTATGTCACCAGCGTAGGAACGGAACTCGTTTGTAACCCGGGGACTATACCTGTAATTGAAACTAGCCATTTTTAAAATATCTATGATGGGCTGAATGAATCTTGTCAGTTCCAAAGTGTTGATTAGGTTTTGAGATTCATATGAATCAGGTTCTTTCTTTACAGATTGTGGTCTACATACCGGAACGGTGTCTGAATTGCCTTAATAATGTAGTACCATTCTCCTGACCGTTTCAACAAATATTCATTTGAAACCTTTTAAGCAGACTGGCATTTAAATGTGAATGTTTTACTTTATTAGCAGTTCAGCGTTGCTTGAATTTTTGGTGTGAACGGTTTACCATTAAGCACGAGTTTAACTCGATTGTGCAATTCGGTGAAAATTGTCTCTTGTGCAACCCCACCATTTCACTCTCTAAAAAAAGCTGTTGTTTTATTACGGACTCAGACTTTTTTTTTTTTTTTGCAGATCCTGTTTATTTGCCACATTTTGACAGGATTGAAAACCCAAAACAAGACATGCATGCCCAACTGTTTCGTTTATTTATTTTAGAGCTGAAACGAATACTCGAGTAACTCGAGTTAAAAAACTGATCCGAGTAATTTTATTCACCTCGAGGAATCGTTTAATTTTGCCAGCTCTAAGCATCACGTTTTGCCCGGAGTACTTTTAATGCGGGACAACGTGCTGACGTCACGTGCGTAGAGGAAGAACCAATTAAAAAAAAAAAAAAAAAAAAAAAAAAAAAGAAAAAAACTTACGCAGCCGACAGCCGCTACAAGCTACGCCGACGTTGCTAAAAACTACGCCCGCATGATGCTACGGTGGTAGCAGGTAGCTAAGTTCTGATGCGTCTCATAGATATCATATGTAAGTAGAACTAGATGCGAAATGACAGACGGCGCCGTTAGTAAACAGCCGCCATCTTAAAGCAGTAGACTACATAATAAATAAGATTACCGTAACTGTCACTAGCTCACGTAACGTTAGCCCTGCGGAGGGCTAGTTTTCTACTAATTATGACCACTGTCGATGCATGGCTAACGTGTCTTACATTCAGGCTTTATTTAATCTGTGAAAACATAGCGCTGTAGAGTGATGAGGGTGTAAAATTAAAAAATAATGCTAACTGTCAATTTTAGCTCAGTAGTCATTGCTGAATAAAACACCAAGTAGCACTGGTCCCTAATGTGCTCCAATACAGCAGGTATTATACATTTATTTTGAACACTGCAAAAACTAAAAATCCTATCAGGACTTACAGTTGAGACTAACTTAAAACTTAACTAGAACTTAAAAATACCTTGACACAAATGAAAATTCTATTGAAACACATGGGAAAAACACCTAACGTTTAAGAGATGTATGTGTGTTATCAAGCGTAATGACATTCTTAGGTAAGAAATATATATATTTTTTTATAAGATCTAGATGTTTTTTAAGAATTAGTTTTTTTTATTCTAGTCACATTTGAGATGCAATTGTTGGCTGTTTTCAACAATTTACATCGAAAATAAAGACATTGATTGACTGAAAATGGTTCAATATTAGATGAAATGTATTGTTTTCTCGTGTATATTAATAATTGCTCTTTACCTAAAAATTTTTTTTATCCGATTACTCGATTAATCGATAGAATTTTCAGTCGATTACTCGATTACTAAAATATTTGATAGCTGCAGCCCTAATTTATTTGTTTGTTTTAGCCTAACCTGTATTATGGGAGGAGACAGCAGAAAGCAAGAGTTGTGAGATTTGTTATCTCCTTGGTAGGTCGAGCAATGCTCATCTGGGACTTACAGATAGGGCATGGAGATGAAGCTGGTGTGGAATGAACCAAGTGTCCATGTTTATGGGAGGGAGGGGTAAAAACACAGCAGAGGCCAAACTCCCCCAGGTTTTGGCTCAGATGAAAGGCCAGGATCTAGGCTAGATAAGAAGGCAGAACATGGGGGGTCGGGGCCAGCCGGCTGTGAGAAGTCGTGTCTAGCAGCCATTTCCACAATCGTAATTCTACATGCAAACATGAGCGAAGTCTATACATATTAGTATTTTTACCATTTGTTTTTTAAAGAAAAACTTATTTTGTCCAACCTAGGAAAACATGGTTTTATCTGCGTTAAAGGTGTTATCTGTGCTCGATGGGGGTTCCTCTATGCGTACAAACTGCTCAATCACTGTAAATGAAAAGAGTTTTCAACTTAAGCTAAATGTAAAACCCAGTGTGTTTGTCATGCAGAGTGTGAATGTGTGTGTGCATGTGGATGAGAAAAGTTAAGCTCTCTTGTGGCGCAGGGCAAGCGCAGTCATGGGGAAAATGAAATCGGTGTTTGCCTTGGTCCTTGATTCGTCCAAAATCTCATGCTGAATGAAACAGCAAGTAAGACACAACAGTTATTTGACAGCATCCAGCTGCTACCTCTGCCTTTTCATTGGACAACAATAAAAGGTGGAGCTCTCGCTCTCATCCTCTATTACAGGACCATATGGTATGCACGGCATGTACAAACAAACACACAACCATATGTCATCCACTGTCACCTGAGCAAATCAATGCATGGGAGAAATCCATTCCAATTAGGACCATGCCGATTTAGCCTGCATGTGGATGAAAATGAATCGATAGAGAGCACACTGTTCACCCACTATTGCTCATACAGAATATCTTAAACTGACTTAAATCGACTTAACTGCACGTACTTGCCATGGAAAATAATGAATAAAATTGTTCGCATTCATCTGCATGAATACAAAGTACTGTATATGTATTGTTTGGTACTCTACATGATGCAGTAGTTAAATATTAGCCAGTAACCGATGAGTTTTTCTTCCCCACAGATTTGCCCAATAAGAAAAACAACAATGTTACACATACTGTACACAACGCTACAGAAGGATCTGGTGATGATTGGCATGACTGTGGATTAGAGGTGACAGCAGTGTGTCCAAGAGCATGTCTAGAAGTGTGTGTTCGTGGTCTCAAGTGTTAACACCCTATCCCTCCCCAGGCAGCCAGACTGTCTTAGTCATCTAGACTTTGCAACGCTAAACCTTTACCTGACCTTTCCTTCCGCGGTGACATTTGGACCCATTCGAATAGGTCAAACAGCACTAAAGAGTGTGGAAGAAAAATGGAGGGCACCTTGATAAAAAAAATAGTTGAAGTTGAGTGAGAGCTGTCGGCAGCGACAGGACATGAGCATGAAATGTTCAAAAAAGTAAAACTCAAAACTTTTTAAAATTCCTATGATTCAAACACCTGTCATTCAGTGAAACACGCGATCCACCCTAAAACACATGTTGTCTTTGGTTAACTTCTAGACTATTAAGTGTGACTGCACGGGAGGGTGAGTGCTGCAAACTCCACTGGGACAAACACCTTAATGATCCCTTGACTCAATGGGACAAATTCAGGAGGGAATCTAAGAGGAAGGAAGCTTCCATCATGCTGATTTTGGTCCCTCTGCATCTCAGATGAAACCCTGGAAAAGGCAGGGTGGCATAGAGAAGCAGGAAAGTTCTTTGCATCTAATTTTTGACTTTTCTTGCGTCATGTCGTTCTTACTATCATTATCTCTTGCATCCAATATGAAAGAGTCTCAGAACGCTTTGATTTTGTAAATCATTTCTCCCTCTCTTCCTTTCCCGAGCTTTCTGGTTCCAGCGATCTCTTTCATTCTCACTTCCCTCCCCTTCCCTCAGTACCTGAGTAAATAAACAGTGTGGTGTGATGATGCTAATTACAGCAGGTTCAGGGACGTGATGGGCCCAGAGACAGATAAACAGCAAAGCAGGATGGAGGCAGAGGTGGGGTTGAAGGTAATGTACCTCAAGAGAAAAAAACGAGTGATTGAGATTATAACCGAAATTATAGATACTGTGAGGTGGTACCTTCTTGTAAAACGTTTGAAAGCTACTGCTGTAAGATGACTATTTTTCTGACTACAAGACTAGGTTCATACTAGGGCTGCAGCTATCGAATATTTTAGTAATCGAGTAATCGACTGAAAATTATATCGATTAATCGAGTGATCGGATAAAACAAATATATTTTCAGGTGAAGAGCAATTATAGACATACATGAGAAAACAAGACATTTTATCATTTTCAGTCAATCAATGTCTTTATTTTTGATGTATATTGTTGAAAACAGCCAACAATTGCATCTCAGATGTAACTAGAATGAAAAAAAATGACTAACTCACTGCTTTCACTCAAAAACCTTTAAATCTCACTTTTAAAAAGTATATATATATATACATATATATAAACACCTAAAAATACCTTTACGTTAGATAACACACATCACTTAAAAGTTAGGATTTTTTCCCACGTTTTTCAATTGAATTTCAATTTGTCTCAAGCCATTTTTAAGTTCTAGTTAAGTTTTAAGTTAGTCTAACCTGTAAGTCCTGATAGGATTTTGAGTTTTTGCACTGTTCAAAATAAATATATGATACAGGCTGTATTGGAGCACATTAGGGACTAGTGCTACTTGGTGTTTTATCCAGCAATGACTACTGAGTTAAAATTGATAGTTAGCATTATTGAGTTTTTATTTGACACCCTCATCACTCCACAACGCTATGTTATGTTAAAGCCTGTATGTAAGACACGTTAACCACGCATCGAAAGTGGTTTGAATTAATTTAAACCTAGCCCTCCGCAGGGCTAACGTAAGGTGAGCTAGTAGTGACAGTAACGTTAATCTTATATATTAGCGCTTAGCGCTCTACTGCTTTAAGATGGCGGCTGTTTGCTAACGCTGCCCAGACGCGGCCTAGTCTGTCAATGTGCATCTAGTTCAACATACATGCGATCTCTATGAGACTCATTGGACACTACCTGCAACTAACGTAGCATGTGCGGGCTAGTATTTAGCAACGTCGGCGTCGTTTGTAGCGGTTGTCGGCTGCAGTAAGTTTTTTTTGTTGTTGTTTCTTCCTCTACGCACGTGACATCAGCGCGTTGTCCCGCATTAAAAGTAGTCCGAGCAAAACGTGATGCTTAGACCTGTCAAAATAAACGATTACTCGAGGTGAATAAAATTACTCGGATCAGTTTTTAAACTCGAGTTACTCGAGTTGCTCGAGTATTCGTTTCAGCTCTAGTTCATACTGCTGGTCTTAATGCACAAATCCGATTTTTGCGTGTTTTTCCAACTCGAGTCATCTGCGCCACATTTTTCAAGAATGTTGCTGTGGTCTCTTAAAGGGCGGCTGAAGAGCTTTTCAGTTTTTGATGTAATCTTACGAATATAAACTTTTGATGAGTTGGTCAAAACAACCAAGTCATTTTTAACGCATAACTGCAAGGATATTTTACGTTTTTTATTTTATTTTTATTTTTTTTTTTTTTTAAATTCAATTCTATTTTATCTTTTTTTTTTTAGTTTTTTTGCACTCCGTTATTAGTCCCTTCCCAAACCCGGAAGTGTGACGAAAATTCTTGAACGCAACAGAAGACTATCCACAGCGAGCAACGATATCAGTGATATTTCCACCCAAAATAACCGTCTTTCGTGACGCTAACGATGGCAAAGGCTCCCAAGAAAGATCATCTACAATTAATCCCTATATGTTTGAACCTGAGGCGTCAGATGATGACGTTTTACTCGGCACAGCAGATGTTGGTGATGACGCCGGTTGGCAGCTTGACACTTCACGAAAAGGAAGAGTGGTAGACCCATTTCAAGCATCGTGATTTCTCTCTGAACCTTTCTTTCCCCTGTCATTCTGGTCACAGTTTGGTTCATTTTCAGTACAGTAAGAAAACAAAATGCAAAATATAAATGTGCTAGTTGTTTATTACACACCTTTGTGCTTTTCAACAATAGGAACATTAGCCTATACAAAGCTAGAATTCTGCTCAAAAAGTACCGGGTATTGAAAGATAATCCAACAACAATTTGCCTTTCAGACCCCGCGTATTGGTCAGCTTTCTTTCTGAAAGAAAGAAGAAAAAAGAAGTCCTGTGCTAAAGAGAAAAGCAATCCCATTGAGAAAGATTTTAACATGTATTTTACAAATGAAATGCCTCAATGAATCATTTTTTTTTTCTTATTAACGGTTTTCAAAAGCTTTATTGGTGGATTTTCTCAAGTGAATGCACCACACAGAAATAAATAAATTTAATTGTGTAAGCAGGATCTGTATTATTCTTATTTTTGAATTACAGGCGTTTTGGCTTATTTCAATTTATTTTATTTAAATGGGCTATTATTTATTTTATTATGTGTTTATATTTTACAAATGTGATGTAGTATTCATTTATATTGTATATTTTATGTTGTATAACTTTAGTTCCTATGTGAATATTAGTTAATATTAGTTCCTACTTGTTTTGTTGTGGTAGGAGGGTTTTGTATTGAACATGGGCGGGGCCGTGTTGGTTATTATTATAGCAGAGAAGACAGCAGTAAATCAACAAAGACAAGTCAACTGTGCCCTGATCTACCACTCAAGAGATCTGATGGAACTCGTAAGTGGGTTACGATTGCATATTTGTTTGAAAATCGAACGGATCCACCGTATTTTTACACGAGTGGCTTCCGGTCTGCCCGATCCCAGCAACCGGTAGTAGTATTGACGCAGGAGGGTCGCGTCTAGCGTCAAATAAAAAACTCTGCCGTTCTTTTTGCGTGCGTCGTGTTGAGCCGCTTCTGGGACGCATCTAACACGCGGCCGCACTGCGACTGGTGTGCATTGGCTGATTGACTTTAACGCTCGCGTTTCGCTGCGTTCTTGTGGCCGTCACGTTGTCGCGCTTCATTTCTGTGTTATACTGTCCTACCGTGTTGGTCCTCATTATAGTAGAGAAGACGGAGTAAATATAATCTACACAAAGAAACTAAGCCGATTGACTCACAGCCTCGAAAAGGGTTACATTACGTCAGAAACTCGTTCGGTACGCCTCCGTTACGAACCAAGCACCATGTACCGAAACAAGGGGTGTAACGGTACACAAAAATCTCGGTTCGGTACGCACCTCGGTTTTGAGGTCACTGTTCAGTTCATTTTCGGTACAGTAAGAAAACAAAATGCAAAATATAAATGTGCTAGTTGTTTATTAGACACTTTTGTGCTTTCAACAATAGGAACATTAGCCTACACAAAGCTAGAATTCTGCTTAAAAATAGAAAATACAATATTCTGAAATGTAGATGTTTTGAAAAACAAAATAAAAATAAGTTTGGCTAAGACTTTCTTTAAAATAAATAACTGATGTGCAAAATTGAACAGTTGCAACACTGAAGTGAAGAGTTGTTCCATCTATATTCTTTTTTAAATTGAATTCCCCACCCAGAGGGCCAACCATCTTCCATGTTAACATTTAACCGTTACCCACGCTGCTCACTGCACTTCTGAGTGGTGCGACGGCCCTGGCCGTTTAATTGTTATCTTTTTTGAGACTGTCAGTCATCTGATCGCCGTGTCCGCACGCTAGCTGCCTCCCCTCCCAACGTGGCATACTCTGATTGACGCCGGACGGGCAGACGACGTCACTGCCGCTGAAGGGCCACCCGAACTAGCCGCTGTCCGACATGTATCCATTATGCAGAGCTTTGTTTACATTTGCGGCAATAACGACACTTGCTTTACGGCAGCTAATCCGATACACGGTAATACGGCTCTGGGTAATACTATTAGGCCGTTGTTTGAGCTTGCATACCCGCGTGTGTGTTGTATTGTGCCTGAGTCTTGTTAACCAAATAAAGGCAGCGTGAACAAAAGTCATCTGACCGCTCGTCATTTTACAGTCAACACTCAGAGTTTGCATTTGACAGCATACGTGCCGCGTACCTCCTCGCCAGCTGTTTGCTTGCCATTTATTCACCTGTGCATTTGATCGCTATTTTGTTGCAATCCCGCTTTTTCGGTGAGGTATTTTGTGTTCATTGGTTTTTGGATCGTTTTTGTTCACCACTGTAAATAAGAGCACCGCAGCAGTAGAGGTAAACTGCCGTTTTCGTTCAACCCGTTTTGTTTAGTGTAGAAGCCAGGGTAGTGGCTGTATTGTTTTTTTGTTTTTTACGAACAGGGTTTACTTAGCGGGTGGGGTTCAAGTATAGTTTCATTTTGTTTGTTGTTTTGGCCTGGGTTTATGCTGAAGCCAGCTTCTTCCGCATTTTGTATATTTTGTTCGTTGCGAGTTCGACTTGTGTGAATAAATTTGTGTCCACTTGCAACTTGTGTGCGTGGCTCGTGTTATGTTATGCCCTTAGCAGCCGTCCGTGGGACGTAACAGCGGGATTATGGGAAGCATGAGCGGGCATTCCGCGCTTGCGTTATATGTGTCAAATATTTTAACGTGATTAATTTAAAAAATTAATTACCGCTCGTTAACCCGCTAAATTTGACAGCACTTTACATTCTGTCAGAAACTCGTTCGGTACGGGGGTGTACCGAACCGAGGACCACGTACCGAAACGGTTCAATACAAATACATGTACCGATACACCCTTACTAAATATGCATCTGTTGATATATTAACAGTTATTCAGATAACGATAAACAAGATGAACTCTCGAGCTCTCTCTAAATCACTACCAAATCCATTCCAGTCTTCATCTTCAGTATCACTTTTGAACTCAAAGTGCCCAAAGAGGGCATACCTTGCGTCTAAGTATCAATGTATGAAACAAGTCGCAGGCCCAGCCAAACTATGAAATAAACTGCGACTTATAGTCCGGATAATATGGTAAATATCAAAGACATGGTTGTCTACAAGAATTAATACGGATGTAAGCAACAAGGTGAAGGAGAAAAGATGGTGAAAGCCCAAAGATACATGACAGATTGATTTGCAGAAAGGGGACAGTGTTGGCACATCACGGAACCACTGTTTTAAATGTTATCCAGAGAGGTTTCTTGATTAAAAGAAATCTTATGATCCCAGATTAGGACTAGATTGGTAATGACAGGTGCAGGAGAAACCTTAATGTTACAAAGACTTGCGTAAGCTTTTAATCTTGTGTTAAACCCACTGCAAACACCGGCAGAGAGACAAAGTAGAAAGAGAAAGGTAGAAAGGATCACAATGTATAAGGGATTGCAGAAGAGAGGAAAATTGGGAAAAAAAATGTGATGGGTGGATAGATGAGCTATTTTTATAATGAGGTCAGTGTGAGCTATGGGATTTTTTTCTCCTGGGAATTACACACACATACATACATAAGATGTAGTATCCTGCTGTGCATGGCTACCTCCATCAATGGAAGAAATATTCTGTGGTAGATGATGCAACTGAGCAATACATTTTTAACAATGTCCTTTGTATAAGACATGTTAAATATGCAACTTTTGAGCCTGTAGTTGGGTACAATAAAATTCAGATTAAACCCATAGAAGATTACCTATTTGCAGATTTCCTTCGTCATTAGGTGGAGCATAGGTCGTGGTTCTTGCGCCCCCACCTCATAAACTGCAACGAGAAGCATTTCACAATTTGATTAAAAGTGTAAAAGAGCAAAAACTAAACTCACCAGGTCAATTGCTAAGGATGTTCAGGTACGGATAATTTACGAGTAGGGCAACACTCTTGGTTCATGGCATACTGTATGTTCTTGCTGATTGTCATTTACACATCTCCAAGTGTTCGACAAATGTTCCCTTGCTGTGTGACTGGCTGTTAAATTGTTCAATTCATGAAAGCAAGAATGACAAAAGTGAACGATCTCTCATGCGATCTATTTGCATCTACGTGTAAAGAGTAACACGGTGTGGCGACGAGTACGTTCGGCAGGGACAGGATTCACACGTGGCTTTGCACATACACACATGCAGACACACTCCATTTAACAGAATGAGCGCTCGTTTAGCCAACAGTGTCTCGGCAGGCAGGGACACAGGCTGCCCACTCAGTCAGATCCATCCATATTAAATAAATAAGGAGCGCTCTTGTGTGTAAATTATTCATTTAACACGCCTTATCCTCTTCCAACAACCTTGTTAGAGCAACTCAGGAGTGGAAAGAGGGTGTGCAGGGGGGCACAAAGCGACGACGAGGCAGACACTGTGGCTCATGAGCGACTCAGCAGAACCTGTGGTGCATCTCTGAGCTCTCTGGGCGTTCAGTCATAAGGGGGCTAATACAGCCTGACACCTCCTTTGTTTCAAGCAGAAAAGAACTGCCTACACACAGTAACACAAGTGCGTAAGGGCACACAATTGCACTCACACTGGCATGCACACACTTGAAGAGAAAGCACAAGAAATGAATTTTTAGTGCATATTCATAGAATAATCATTCTACTTGTCTGGATAAATTATTGAAGAATGGGAGAGCAGTACACGCAATGCAGTGGATGTTGTCCTTTGCCGCATGAACTTAGATCAGAAAACACAAGAAGTCATCGACGCTTCACGAACTGATTCTAATGAGCCGCAACATTAATGAACTAATATTTCACTTATACAATGCAAGTTGTGCAAAATTACGAGACATGATTTAAAAATATTTTTTTCCCCCAAACTTTTACTAAAAGTTGATTTGGCAGGGGTCTGCTTTCATACTTTGATACTAAAATTGCACTAGCATTTTCTCATAGTGCCTATGTGTACCGTATTTTTCGGACTATAAGTTGCTGTTTTTTTTTTTTTTTTTCTCCATAGTTTGGCTGGGGGTGTGACTTATACTCAGGAGTAACTTATGTGTGAAATTATTAACACATTATGATATCATTTCACATGTTATTTTGGTGTTTTAGAGTGACACTGAAGGTTTGGTAAACTTGTTGGCATGTTCTTTATGCTTTAGTTATCTGAATAACTCTTAATAGCTATGGCCACGTTTGCGTTCTGCCTTTGGCAATGTGTGATCAATTGTATTATTAACATTTTATATTGAAATGCATGCTTTTAGTTTGTGGCGCTTTCACGCCCAAGTGGGGGCGCACTCGCACTTGTTTACGCGAAGAAGAGCGCTCACACGCCTGAAGAAGACGGACAGCTACGCGGCGTCTCTGAGCGAGTGGGCGAGAGAGATAGAGAGAGAGAGACACACGGCTGCAAACCTACATTCATTGTTTATGCTTGTAAAATAGCTCTACAGACCTGTGTGTATCATCTTTTCTGTTGTTGTGTGTTTTCCACCCGCGATCGGACAAAGCCAGTTGTGTGGTTGTTTGAACGATGTGCTAATGCTAGCAAACCCATGCTAACAGTTTGTGTCATTGCTGTAATAGCACCTAATTATCATTTATTTACGTTGATGCGAACCTGTTTGGTATAGAGGACGAAATTGATTCAGCAAATTATACGGACGTCCAGCATTGTCATTTGGGAGTTTAGCTCGCTGTATAGCCAGGACTGAGCCGTAGCGTCCTGGTGAGGACAGTACTGTATATTCGCATTCGTTGTTCATGCATCATGTAACATCATACTGTACACTTATTCAGCATGTTGTTCTCTATTGTATTTTTATATTAAATTGCCTTTCAATATATCTGTTCTATGTGTTGGATTTTATCAAGTAAATTTCCCCCAAAAATGAGACTTATACTCCAGTGTGACTGATATATGTTTTTTTCCCTCTCCGTGGGGCATTTTATGGCTGGCGCGACTTATACTCAGGTCCGATTTTTAGTCCAATGCCATGTTGGCATCCTATTCTATGTTGCCTGATCGCTAATACTGACACTGAGTTTTTGTACTTCAGTGTGTCAAATTGCACCTAATCATGCCTGAATCTCATCAGACATGTGATAGCAGACGAGTTGAAATGCCGTACGGAGCCACCCCAGGGCAACGGCCCTTTCCCAGTCAATTGGGGGGCAGCGCAGTCCATCCCTCCTCCCGCAGCGCTAGCAAGGGGGCCACCATCTGCGCCCACATCAACCAGCCTTCAGGGATGGGATGAGGGGACCCCCCCCCCCCCCCCCCCACGCTTCACCACCCGGGGACCCCCCCCCCCCCCCCACGCTTCACCAAACCACGCCCGCCCGTCAGCCACCACCACAACCGCCACCCCCAACCGACACGGAACCACTAAGCCCCAACCGACACGGAACCACTAAGCCCAGGGCACGACAGGATCCCCACCCGAAATAGACTATACCCGGCCAACCCACCGGCACCCAGGCAGCAACCCACGCCAGAAAAGAGATGGGAAGGCGAAGAGCGCCGAAAAGCCGCCGCGAGATTGGAGTCCCCATTTTGGTCAATTTTAGCGACAAAAAAATGGACATAAGCGGTAGTGTTTTGGAAGACCGTGTTTCCCATGAGGACCAGCGCACAGTGTCGAAAAATCCTAATCTGCCGGTCGCCTGCAGATAGAATGAACGACATTCCTGTTTCCAGCAGCTGTGTGAAAGGTGAATTGTAATGAGGTAATCAAGTTGTGGCTAAACAATAACATACGACAATGTTGAAAATCAAAAACCTTTGATTTTGTACTGTATTCAGACTGCGGCCTTCCGGTATGGAGTGAGATAGCTTACTCCATGGGGGAGTCACGCCAGCAATTGAAAGCCGGGCCAATGTATATTCTTGAGTGTCCTTTTATTATGGTAGCCTTGCTTTTTCTTTTTTTTGTCTCTCAGAACTCAAAACTTTTTGTCTCTTTTGTTGCTCTGCCACCTTTGCGGAATTCACGCAAAAGCGTTCATATCGATTTTAGACTTTATAAAGAATGGGAAAAGGGGGAAGTGACGTATGCCGTAAGGTAGTCCGCACATTTGTAGTTTTTTTTTTTTTGTGTGTGTGGCAGGATTCCTGCCACCCTCCTCAAAGTTAACTATCGCTGGTGAAAGCGATAGAGACCCCCACAAGGTATAAAAGAGTGGTCATTCAAAGGTATAAAAGTGTGGTCATTCAACATATCACAAATGTTGTGAAAATATTTTATAAAGGTTGAAAAGTTACCGAGTGTTGCTTTAATGTATGAATAAATTACAACTACCGTATTTTTCGGACTAAAAGTCGCCCCCACCCCCCCGTCATAGTTTGGCCGGGAGTACGACTTATACTCTGGAGTGATTTATGTGTGAAATTATTAACACATTATCATACTATTACACGTTATTTTCACACTAAACCGCAAGAGGGCGCTCAAGGCCTGTGCTTCAACATTGGCGGTAACTTATAAAAAACAGCTAAAAACAACCGAGAAGGGCTGAACTAAATGGCACCAAAAAGCAAATCATAGTATGCAGATTACAAGCTGCAAGTAGTGAAATATGCAGCCGAAAACCGTAATCGAGCAGTGGAATGATGGAGTTAGCGAGAAACTTGTGACTGGGAAAATGCGGAAGTTACTGTTACTGAAAAGAAAAAGAAAAAAGCTAATCGTGGGCTAAAAGCTAGGTGGTCATAGCGAGAGGAACGAAAAATATCTTTTGTTTTTTTTTTTCCTTTTCATTGCGCATTTTTTGGCTGGTGCGACTTATAGTCCGGAAAATGCAATCCCATTCAATTCACCTGGCTGTGGTTTCCAATGTAAATCACACTAAAACTGGCTTTTCTGTGTATTTTTCATTTTTCAAACAAAACAAAACCTAAGGTGTCTCATACAGCTGCAACACTGCAATCTAAATTTGCTCGGACCACATGAAATGTCGTCTCTATTCCAGGGTAGGGCGGCAAAATTACAGCCCTGGTTGTTCTACTCTAGCATTAAACCTCAATTAGCACACAACTTTGCCAGTGAGGTCATTATACCAGGTTTCAAGAGTTCTAAAAGTAGTTGTTGCTTTTCTTTAGAAAGACAAATGCTTGTATCTGAGCCACTTTAAAGTGACCTGTAGCGTGGTTCTCAGGAGAAATGTTGATTTCAGTGGGGAAAGGTGATGTTCTTCAAATGTGTCTTAGAAAAACAAAAACATTTGCCTTTGTGGCCTGGATTGCCTAAATTTACAGTGACTGGAAACACTAACTTGACAGGGCTTTTCCAAGAAGAAGAAAAGTCAGCAAGGAAAGCTGGGGAACAACAAAAAAAAAGTTTCAAACCCTGACAGAAGACTATCCAGTGCGTTGTCAACCTAAAAAGTAAGGAACACCGAAAGAAAAATTTAATCTTGAGCAGGGGTCGCGTTAACCGAATATTTTCCGTCGTTGACTGGTTTTTTAAAACGGTGACGGAAAAAACTGAGGTCCATCCGTCATTTTGACAGGTTGCAATTCACACCCCAGACCACAGGGTGGCGAGTGAGCATATTAATTAGCTATTGTCTCTCCTGATGCATGACATCGTTGGCCTTACTTGGAAAAATGTCAAGGCAACCGAGCGTCCGAACTAAGGCTACGTTCATACTACAGGTCATAATGCACGAATCCGATTTTTTCGTGTTTTTCCGACTCGAAGGAGGCATTAACTTGACGGTCTGAACGTGGCAATGCGCATAGAACGGGACCATTTCAAATCCGATCTGGGTCACTTTCGTATGTGGTCTAAATCTGATCTGGGCCACATTTTTCCAGACTGTCGCGGTGGTCTGTACTGTCCAGTCCCGCAAATCGGATTTAATGCAGCAATTACGTCATCAAAAAGCGAGAGACGGAATGGTAGCGATGCAGCTGTGCATTATTAGCGCCTAGCTTACCTTGAACACGGCTTTATAGGAAGGGTCGGACTTGACAACAGTCATAAAAAAATAAAAATAGGTTTGAGGACAAGCCTGAGAATGATCGGTTTTCTCTCTGCTCCATATAAGCAATATTTCAACATTGCTTACACGGCCGAGAGTAGGGGCAAACTGCCCGTATGTGTGCATGACATGCACGAACAGTGCGTGCATGCTGTCGATCCATATATTTTGAATATAAGCCTAAACAGGGATTATATATGCCTGTTATTTGTGTCCTCTTTTTAACAGCAACAAACCTATGGCTCCGTTTATACTACAGGTCTTAATGCACGAATCCGATTTTTTGTCTTATCTGTTTTTTTGGCGTGCCCGTTCAGAATGCCTTTGTCCATTGAGACCATTCAAGTATTACGCATGCGCACTAATTCGCAGTCCGACATGCGCTGAGCAAGACGACCCGCATGCGCAGAAGCATCAAAACAAATGACGATACAATCACACATGCTGGCTGTCATCCGTCATTCCAGGGATATCATATTTTGCTTATTAAAAAGAGGACACAAATAACAGGCATAAATAATCCCTGTACAGGTTTATATTCAAAGTATATGGATCGATAGCATGCACGCACTGTTCGTGCATGTCACACACACACATACGAACAGTACACCATTTTGTCCCGACTCGCGGCCGTGTAAGCAATGTTGAAATATTGCTTATATGGAGCAGAGAGAAAACCGATCATTCTCAGGCTTATCCTCAAACCCTTTTTTTTTATGACTTGTCAAGTCCGACCTTTCCTAAAAAGCCGTGTTCAAGGCAAGCTAGGCGCTAATAACGCACAGCTGCTTGATGTGTGATGGCGCGGTGTGGATTCTCTGCTAAGCTTGTTCGGACAGAATATTAATTAAAGATGAATGAAAACTAAATACTATTGAATATGTCATTATTAACATTTTTAAAATTTAAGTGACGGGTAAAAATAGATTATGACCGGATTTTTATGACCCTGTCAGTCAAAATGACAGACAACGAAAAAGTCTAGCGCAACCTCTGATCTTGAGCTAAAATTTTCTTATTATAAAGATAAAAAAATGGTTTCAGCCCGTTGTTGTTTGTTTATTCAACAGCATTTTCCTTCTTTGTTGAGTATCGAAAAAGTACACATCAGTGTACATGCGCTATAATACAAAACAAATGCGGCATTAAATCAGTGCCTCTCAATTACTTTGTGTTACTCCCACCCCCAGGAACTCTGAAAATTGTATCATTTGTCTCTAAAATTATTATTATAAGTACATCTCTTGATATCATTGTGTTGTTTTTAATATTAGAAATTATAAGAAAAAAATAATATTGATCAACTTAAAGTATAACTTTACAGCAACACTTGGTTACTTTTCAGCTTTAGTCGATTTTAGGGACGCCGGTGGAAAAAAGCGGTAGTGTTTTGCCTGAAGGAGGAATGTGTTTCCCATGAGGACCAGCGCACACCCACATAGTGTTGTAAAATCATGATGGTCGCCTGCAGATGGATTAAACAACATTTCTGTTTCCAGCGGCTGTGTGAAAGGTGAAAAGTAATAAGGTAACGAATCCAGTTGTGGCTAAACAATAGCATATGACTGTTAGCAACTTGTGTGGCTAACCCCGCCACCCGAACTTGTCAGCGCTGACGAGTTCAGTTGGGGGGCGTCACGCCAATGAGTGAAAGCCGGGCCAAAGTTTATTCTGTATATCCTGGTCGCCGCCCATTCTTTTTCCCCCTCAGACAAAACCTTTTGTCTCTGTTGCTCTGCCATCTTTGCAGAATTCGCACAAAAGCGTTAGCATCGACTTCGGTCTTTATAATGAATGGGGAAAGGGGGAAGTGACATATGCCGTAAAGCAGTCCGCACATTTGTAGTTTTTTTTTTGTGTGTGGCAGAAGTTAACTCCTTAAAGTTAACTAACACCGGTGAAAGCGATACAGACCCCCTCAAGATATAAAAGAGGTGTCATTCAACTCGTTGTCAGTCGACATTCATTCATTCATTCATTCATTTTCCATGCCGCTTATTATTACCACAAATGTTATGGAAAATATTTTATAAGGGTTGAAAAGTTACCGAGTGTTGCTTTAAAGCACATCAATTTGCCTGGAAAAAAGTCATGTCAAAACTGTAAAAAAAGACACTGAAAAATATAATAATAATAATAAATTCAAATTGATTAGCAACATTAACTCATGAGGACAATATGCAAAAAACATTTTGCCAGAAAAAACAAATTAATAGAACAAAAACGACAGTGTAATTGGAAAGAGGGACAGTTATAATTTTGCTACAGGCAGTATCAGCTCCTTTGCTATGGTGTGCAGTTATTTTGCACTGAGCAACTTTGTCTGCCACCTTATATGATGCTAACATGCTAATTTACTGATGTAATACTAACAAAGCAGGACGATTGTTGCCAAGATTCGGCACGTTTTCGTTGAAAAAAAAAAAAAATCAAGCGGCTTATCAATGTGATTGGTGTCTAATGTCTTTAAGTGACATTAAATGAGTTGGCTTCCTGCTGCCCGCTGCAAACATTTTTAAACACAGTAAACGGACTGGTCTTTCCTCGTCTCCCACTGTATTAAAATTCAAAGCCAAAAGCCAAACGCTTCGTCATATTTCCTCGTCTTAGCTCTTCATATCTCCACCGCTCTTTGCTGTGTGCTCTTGTTTGGTTCCAAAATACTGTGTACAATCTGAATATGAGAGTGTCACTGCCACCCACTGAGTGGATGTCCAATTACATTTTATTCTAGTACCACAAAAAAGTATGATCCCCGAGGTCACATGCTCCACTCCCGGCATCGCTCTGTGCCCCCCTGGGGGGGGCGCCCCACTATTTGAGAAGTACTGCATTAAATGGACTGAAACCAGAGTTGCTTATGTTGTCTTTTAAAGCTGCAATATAGAACAAGGCTATATGGAAAATGGAATTTCCTTTGCATATGCAATATACCAGTGTTTTTCAACCGGTGTGCCGTGGCACACGAGCATGCCGTGAGAGATTGTCAGGTGTACCGCGAAAAATTATCCAATATCGCTTTTTTTTTACGCCGTGAGCGAGGTATTGCTCTTGTCGCGTTCAAGAACTGCTCAGATTTCTAGCCATCAGCCAAGCAGTTCTTGAAGGCGACACGAGAAATACCTCGCTCATCTGCACACGACCCCAACCTTCAACCAACTCCTACCTTCCTACTGTAATTCCGCCCGAAGACTTTAAAAAAAAAAAAAAAAAAAAAAAAAAAAAAAAGCGATATTGGATAATTTCTTGCTGCACACCTAACGATCTCTCTTCTTCAACACGACACGAGCAGCTATCTTACAATGCCATGGTGCCAAGCACGTTTAAACGTCATCTCCAAACTAAACACCCGTCGCTTCAAAACAAGTCATTGTACTATTTTGTTCGCCTTTGTGAAAACAGAGAAACGTAACTTTTTGGATAAAAAGGACAAACGTAAATGAGAAAGCCCTCAAAGACAGCTTGTTGCTGAACTTTTTGCTGAATCCTAAAAGTCCCACATTGTGGAAGCGACATTAATACTACCTGCCTGCAGAGCCATTGTCAGCGAGATGCTAGGCCCCGATGCAGTTAAAGACATTGCTAAAGTCCCCCTATTTGATAAAACTGAGCTTTTCAAGCCTAACTGCTATAAAAAAAAATAATAAAACAGAGTGAGACTGAGAGCTGTTGAAGAAGATACCTTCCAGGATATCGGCTTTGTGTTCATCTAAACAGGCTCGAGTTTTACACTAAGTATAAATTTTTTTTTTTTTTTTTTTTTTTTTTTTTTTTTTAAATAATTACATATATGTACAGAAAGTAATTTTGGAACATTTTTGGTTTGTGGTGTTCCATGAGATTTTTTCCAAAGTAAAAACGTGCTGTGACTCAGAAAAGGTTGAAAAACACTGCAATATTCATTCACTCGGTCTAATTAAACTCCGATTTTTAAATTTCTTGCGGTTTTAACCAACTGACATTAAACCAGCTACTATGCTACTTATTGGTTTGGAACAAACAAGCGCAAATTTACTGAATGAGTTGCACAGGTATGTTGACTCATTTGCTCCCAAAAAAGTATAAATACGTTCTGTTTTTAATTGTTTCAGTGTCCCAAAGACATATTTATACGTCTTTTATGTTTTTTTTCACAAGAGACATCTCTAGGTTCTCATTCAACTTAGCTCCAAAGGACAAGGCTGAAAATCCATTTTAAAGCAATAAAACTGGCCACTGGAGGGCAGTAGCGCATTTCGTAAGCCCCGCAACCCGATTCAACGGAACGAACGGCTGGCCGCACGGCCGGGGCGCTGGCGGAAGACGACCGAATGGACGTTCAGGATGCCAGGCGGCGGACGACTGAGCAGAACAACTGGGAGGACGCCCAGGATGCCAGGCGCTGGACGACCGAGCAGAACGACCGGGACCACCAGTGCAGCTGCTCGCCGAGCAGAGACAGGCGGCGATGAGGGAAAAGTTTACCCTGCTGTCGCGGCCACAACAGCGTCATCTCCCAGTTAGTTGTGTGTAAATAAATTGTTACTTTGCTATCAAAAGCTTCATTTGTCTTGTTGTTTGTTACTTTGTAAAAGGAAAACATTCAGATGTTTGGGATGTAACTAAAGCAAAAAACAGCTGTGTTAAAGTCAACGATATGTTTGAAATGTATGCTTTCACAAAAAGCTTAATTTCTCTTTTCATCAGAAATTGGAAAATTGCTCAAACAGCTAATTTCTAATGCTGATTTCTAAAGAATGAAAAACGATATGAACTTACTTTTTCTTCCTGCTGAAAGAAGAGTAATCTTTCTTTTGGTGGGTTCCATGTTTATATAGCAATAGAACAGAATTTTCTGTGGGCCTTGCCAAACTGGTCAAAATCCAGTAAAACGGCCAGGGGCGAAGGGCCTTGCTCCGGTGAAAATGGCTGGGAGTGAATGAGTTAATAAGGTGATGACATAAGTTCAGGCTGTGCTAAACAGTGTTGTGGCAAACTGGAGTCAAATGTACATAAAGATGGAGACTTTTTAGGACAGCCATAACAATAAGTCAGACTGAAATTGTGGATTTGATACAAATAATCACTGTTGACTACTTTATAAATTAGACTGAAGTAAAATGTTTCGCTTATATAAAAAGGACAAAACTCCCCAAATTAAGGTTTAAAATGAAGTTCTAGCCATTAAGAGAAAAAAGAACCCCCTGATGATTACACTGCTATAATGTAAGCCCTGTTGATAAAGGTGGTTAAGGCTGACATTCCCTACATGGTGAACAAAGGAAGGAGCGACGTCAACATACTCCTTCAGGGTAGCACCTCCTACCTTTCTCTCGGTTTCCTCACACTGTAAATTATTTATCGCAGCGCACAGCAACTTCTCACCCAAAGACTACTAGTTGAAGAAATGGGATGATTCTCACATCTTCAAAGAGAAATCAGTTATGTCTCAGATTGTTTTTTTCCCCTTTAACTATTCAGTAGCTTTTACAAAACTTTATTACTATTCTTTCAGTCGCAGGTGTAACACGACGCATTTGGGGGGGGCACATTTTACAGAAAGTGGAACGGACTTTTTCAAGCCAAGCTCCTTCAAAAACTTTGAGAAGGGGTGGGTTTGGAGAGGATGAGATCAAAAGCCTGCAAGTTTCTGACGAGCGGATCCAATCAGCCGAGAGGGCCAAGGAGAGGAGGAGACACAAGTACTTCCCTTTTAAATTGATCCCACAGAGACCCTCAAGGTTCCCCTCACAGGACTCGCAGAAATGCGCTAAAAATCTGGCCCGATGGATCTGATGAGGAACTGGGTGGAGAGGGGGAAAGAAGAAAGACTGTTTTGGTTAGGAGAAAGAAAGAACAGAGAACCGTGAGGGAGAGACGCCAGTAGTGGCAGATCAAGAGAGGTGAGATAGACAACGAAGTGGTCTCATTCGCTAAGATGCATCCATGCATCATACTACAGCAGAAAGCCAGTGTGGAGAATGCAGGTGGTTTTAGCTTCCAAAACCAGTGGTACACATATGATGATGTGATCAAACAATCACAATTTTATCTTTATTCTGCCCAGGTCTTGGCAGCAGACACTCTGGATCGTTTCATGCTGGCCTGAGATCAGACTCTGGACGTAGCTGGTGTTATTATACACAGCATGTTTGACTCTCAAAGGAACAAGCACTATCAGACGTACCCAGAGACTCAACAATCTGCCAGACTCCCCGCAGACTAACCATTGGCCAATGTGCATAAAATACAGAAAAAGATATATTTGTATTCTTTTCAGTCACCTAGATGTTTTTGCTGCTACATTTGCAGGAAACAATAACAGTACAATTTGAACCGTTTGTTTGAAGCTTATGAAAGTTATGAATGCGCTCTTCTTGCTTGAATAGGGGATGAATCCATAAACTAGGCCTTGTGCAAAGTATTTACAAAACCACACACACTTCGGAAGTCAGGGGCCGATTGCAAGTCTAATCAGACATTAAGCCATTTACTACCGGAACAAGGAGCGAATAAAGCAGCTCCTGACCAGTGAAGATTGAAAATCTAGTGACAGAAATGCAGTTGGCTGAACAGTGAACTTGCACAGTTGCAGCAGGATTACGATCAGAAGTTACGACAGGCCTTGTGGCCAAAGCGTCATCTTGCTCCCATTATTGCCTGTTGTGTTCAGGTAAAAAAAGAAATATAAAAACTTGTAAACCCATACAGGAGCCATTTGACCAAAGAGCTTTGTCAAGATGACTGCCAAATAAATACTCTATGACCATGTAAACCAGGGGTCCCCAACGAACGGGCGGCGGACCAGTACCGGTCTGTGGTGCATTTGGTACCACGTCTCGCAGATATAATAAATAATTTATTAATGACTGCATTCTGGTCGATTGACTTTGGCCTATGCCGCTTAACACACCAATATCCCTGTCTACTCTAGATATACAACTACAGGATAGGAGTTCGTCATAGAAATGCATTGATTGGACTGTTAGCAGTACATCTTGTTTTGTATAGCTATGTGCGCTTGGCCTCGATAATAATGTATGACGGAGGTTGTCGCCCATCACATTTGTTCCGGAAATTATTAGCCCCCACACTAAAATGACTGAAAAACAGACGTCTTTGGACAGATTTTTTACGGGGAAAAGGGAACCTGGCGAGCCAGAAGATGAGCCTAAAACCTCGAAGAAAACAAAATCTATTCTACTTCCCAATCAGTAAAGACCCAAGAACTGCGAAGGAGTGGATTCGTGACCCGTATGTGAATAAACCGAGTGATTCGAGCATGTCTGTGCAAAAGGAATATCAGCTTTTAGAGATCGCAAATGACGGCGACCTTAAACGTACATTTGAGACAACAACTCTACCGAGGTTCTGGATTAAAGTAATTTCGGAATATCCTGACATCGCTAGGAGAGCACTGAAAACTGTGGTACAATTTCCAACATCGTATCTTTGTGAAGTGGGCTTCTCTCACTTTCCCATCTCGGGACCATCTCGGGACCATCTCGTCTCAACGAAACAAGCTCAGGCCTCCCACTGATTCAGCGGGTGAGTTGTATTTTCCCTGCAGTTAACACGACAGGGCTAAAAACAAATGTTATTTTATATTTGCTGTATTTTTCTGCCGCACGTTGCCGGTGTTCTGACAAATTTGGCACGCGTAACGTTAAAAATGACCGCGAACGCAGCGATTCCAAAGCACACACTACAAACTTTCTTTAAAAAAAGAAATATTAACTTACGTTTGCTATGTTAGCTGCACACAACAACTGTACGCAGCTCTCTTGACTTAACGACTTCGCCGTGTCATTAAGGATTAATTTATGCCATTTTCGTGTTACACATGTATGTTTATGATGTAAATAGTTTGTTAGCATCGTTGGATAACATTGAGAGTCCAACTGAATATAAAAGAGGGCCTTTTTCACCGGCACAAAAGCTTTGGGAGCAAAATTTTAAGGGTGCAAAATTTGACAGGACACCGGTCCGTGAAAAAAAGATCCAAATCACACCGGTCCGTGGTGCAAAAAACGGTTGGGGACCCCTGATGTAAGCCATCAGTAGAGGTCGACCAAAATGGGGTTTCTTTTCAATGGTCGATGCCTATGCTGATTATTTAAATAAAAAATTAAAAAAAACTAAAGGTGATTTTGTAAGTCAATATACTTTTTTTTAAAGCATGAAGCGGTTAGCATCTACAAAGCATAATCCGTCACCTTCTAGGTAGACAACGCCAATTATAGTATTGCTACGATTAATCGATTAACTCGAGTAATTCGATTAGAAAAAAGCTTTGAATTAAATTTTGCTGCTTCGAGTATTCGTTTAAGTAGAGTGGCGTTGTAATGGTTTGTTTTAAATGTGTTTGCATTTAGTTTTATTGATTTGGTTGGATAAACTGCCCTCTAGTGGCAACAGTGAATATGACATAGCTCATTTAACATGGCTGAATCCAGCTGCTCCCTGTTAAGACCAACATAAGGTAAGTTTTTGTTTGCGCCAATGTTTTTTTTTTTTTAATGCAATTTAGTTTATAGGTATATTTAGCAGTTTATTGTGGGAATGTGTGTTTGAACGATTTGTTAAGAACATTGTAAAACAACATTAGTAATGCCCTAGCCAACTACATTAGCTTATGAATACATGAGACACACATATCTAAGAGTTATGACAATGCTTGGAAATGGAACACAACTTGAAAACTTTTGAAAAGAGCTGCCAGCTTGCTTATATGACGCTCACCAACTTTCTTTCCTTTGTCTTCTTCTACGACTACTTCCTTTTGGCCACTAGGTGATGCAAATTCACAAGTAACAAAGAACTTCATCCGAACAGTGAGGAAAAAAAAAAAAAAAAAAAAAAAAAAAAAAAAAAAAAAAAAAAAAAAAAAAACAGTTATTTCATATCCGGTTTTTATTTGCAAATCGTATTGACACACACAACTGTATACAAAAGTTAATTATCGGGTGACCAATACATCGGTCGATCTTTGGTTATCAGTCATAAAATGAGCCTATAAAGCAAACATCCTTGGCTGCACACTAATTAGTAAAGTGGAAAAGTGTCTGCAGGCACGCACGAACATACTCATGCAATTGATCAACAGTACCCAACAACATTGCAAGGGTGCAAACAGGATGATCTCAGAGCTAATTGGCCACCGAGTGTAGCATCTCAGAGTGAGGCTTTCAATTAAACACCTCTAAAACTGTGCAGTTGAAGGAAACATTTGACACCAACAGCAAAAAAACAGAACAAAAAAAAGATGACAGCTGAAGCTGGATTTGAAACAGAGACAGCATTCTCATCAAACCCATTTTAATCCTCTATGAAATCTAATTGAGTTGACAGTATAATTAAACATGTTCAAGGATTTTCAATTATTTGATAAGATACTCTAGTAGCACATTACTAGCTCTGTGACATTTATAGCCTACAATAAACCAACTTAGCTGTGATGGACAGCCGCCGCTCTGCATAAATAAGTCTCAGCCTAATAAATAACAAGATCTCTACTAATATCATTAAAGTGCCCTTAGAGTAGCCACGCCCCTTTTCCATGATAACCATCTCCACCAGCCACACTCCTCTCCGAAAGACAAATGGTCTTGAATCAAAAGTCTAATTAGCAACAGTGATGTGACATTTCATTCAGCTGACTGTCCTGATAAAGCCATTTATCTAATTAACTAAAAAAAAAAACAAAAAAAAACATAGCAACATAGGCAAAATCAAAGTTACATGACCAGGACTGAGTTGGCACAGACAGCCTTTTGTGGTGAGGATCTTGGTGTGACCAATTCACTTCTGAGAGAGAAGGCTAATCATGAGCGCTCATTTCAGCTGCATACAGAGTGGAGTAGATAAATAAGAGGCTCTATTTATAACAGGGTAACCAGGAGAAGAGGATTAGCTTGTCATTAGAATAAACAATGAAGATGAACAATCAATTTCAATGCCTGAAAAGCTTCCAAATACAATTCACTGACACTTTATCACCACTCTTTTTTGCTTGTTTCTCAGAACCTACTTTGTGAGTAAACTAACTCGCATCCCAGAAAAACAGACTGTGTAAGCACTTGTAAAAACAATGAAACAGAACTATTGAGGCTGTATAAAATCATATAGTTGTGCAAACATTACAATGTTCACATACCATACAGTGGTATGAAAAAGTATATGAACCTTTCTGAATTTCTCACATTTCTGCATAAAATCACCATCAAATGTGATCTGATCTTTGTCAAAATCACACAGATGAAAAAACAGTGTCTGCTTTAACTAAAACCACCCAAACATTTATAGGTTTTCATATTTTAATGAGGATACCATGCAAACTGAGGGGGGGGGGGGGGGGGGAAGAAATGAGTGAACCCTCTGCCTAAGGAGACAAAGAGCAATTGCGTACCGCAAGCAACACGTCACTTCCGCTCATGAATATTCATGACGTTAGCTACTGTTGCTAAAGGGAGACACGCTAACATTGTCCCAAATAGGAAATGAATGGAAATCGTGTACGAAGGAGATGTTTACAGAGCTTAACTTACCAAATCTCTCCAAAAATGATGTCCCTGTTGCCAAATTCATTGGTAAAGATGTGGAAGAACATATAAATGTTCAGTTAAAGCAGTACTTCTTAAATAGTGGGGCGCGGCCCCACAGGGGGGCGCAGAGCGATGCCAGGGGTGGCGCATGTGAGCTCTGGGAACTTTTTTTTTTTTTTTTTTTTTAAATAGAATAAAGTGTACTTGCACATCCACTCAGTGGGTGGCAGTGGCGCTCTTATTTTCAGAGTTCGCGCAGTATTTTTGAGTAAGCAAGAGCACACAGAAAAGAGATATGAAGAAGAGCTGTGTGCCGTTTTCGAAAGCCGTTTTCCGACCAGACTCACGCAGCGACCCACTGTCTTCTCCGGTTCTCACGTCTCCGCCCGAGAAGTGCCATTTTCGGCTTGAGATCGTCACGACGACCGCCCTCACCTACAGTTCTCCCTCGGCCGCCGAGAATGCGCTTTTTTCGGGCCGTTTGTTTTTTGGCTTTGACTTTTAATACAGTGGGAGAAGAGGAAAACCCACTGTATACCGTGTTTAAAAATGATTATAGCGGACAGCCAGATTAATTAAGACGCCACTTAAAGACATTACACCCCAATCTCATTGATTAGCCGCTTGATTGTTTTTCAGCAAAAACGTGGCGAATATTGCCAACAATCGTCCCGCTTTGTCCGTGTTATATCAGTAAACCAGTGAGCACTGTTAGCATGCTCAGTGCTAACTAACCCCACACCTTTGCAAATGAGGTAATACTGTGAGCAGTGAAAATAAAAGCTGTCCTTCTGTCCAAAGACACTCCCCCCCACCCCCCTTCTATTCAGTTTTGTTTTTTCGGTCAAAATTTTTGGCTTATTGTCCTCATGAGTTAATGTTTCTAATCAATTAGATTTTTTTTTTTTTTATTTACCAATTTTATTATATTTTATTTTTCGGTATCAAATGGTCAAAAATGTACCTTGAGTGTATTTTTACAATTTGGATGTTGACTTTTGTTTAAATTCAGGCAAATTGATACGCGTTAAGTCTTTTCTGTTACAAACAAAACAATGGTAATAAAGTTATACTTTATTCTTAGTTCATTTATATTACTGTTTTTTCTTTAGTAGAAAAAAAGGACACAATGTGAGGCAGATGTGTACTTATAATAATAATTTTATAGACAAATGATACTATTTACAGTGGCGGCAGAGAGTTTGGGAGGGCGCAAAATATTTATGTCTTCCTTGGGGGGGCGTACCAGAAAATAATTGAGAAGCACTGAGTTAAAGAGATGGCTTGAGTGTTGAGGGCAGAAAAAGACGAAAAAAAACGAGCCAACCTAATTATAGCCTTAGCTTTTTTACTGACACATTTTTCTTACGCGACTGACAATGACATTCTCCTGTTTCAAGCTATCAAGCTATCCTTTACTGCCAGCCCTGTCTTTCTTATATATTATATTCTCTGGTTGTCCTGACCATTCTTGGGGGTGTTTTATATTGTTAGTTTTGTGTAGCGATCGCAAATGCTACTTAGTGACAGCCAACGAACACTTTTAATGTTTTCATTAATAACACATCTTAATTCTATAATTTATTTACACTTCTGCCTTACTAAAGTTGATTTTATTTTATTTTTTTTACAACAGAAAAGGTAACAGTGGCAGTCAGACACCATTTTAATTCTTTTCAGGTATTCATTGTCAGACTGAAGCTGCACAGCACAACGTCACGCTAAAAAATAAGTTAAAAATATCAAAATGGCTTACCTCTTTGTCCTCTGAAAGACCACGCCAACCCAACAAAATGTTTACTGCGTAGGAAATGTGAATGGATTCACTGAGCTGGCGTTAAATTCTGCGCAAGTTGATTCATTCTTTGCATTTTTCTCCCCCTCTGAGTTTTTTGTTCACGGATACGTATGAAGAAAGCATCCTTCATATGTTGTTATGTCTAGAGTTGTTTCTACAAGTTCCATAACAGCAATGTTTGATCGGCATGTTTGTTTTTGAAAGATTACCGGAGAAAAGTTGCAGAAATAGCATAGCTTCTATGCGAGGGCAGATCTATAACATCCCACTTCCGCTTTACGATGCGATGTCGCGGTCTAAAAATAGCATCCGTGCGGTACGGCATTGAAACCAATTTTTACAATTTAAGTCATGTGTGTGCCCTATCACTGATGAGTGGTTTAAAGCTGACCTGACCACTATAAAACACACACCTGGTAAGAATTGTCTCGATGAGAAGCATTGACTGATGTGCATCATGGCTCAGTCAAAAGAGCAGTCTGAAGACCAGCGATCATGGATTGCTGATGTGTATAAAGTTGGGAAAGGATACAAACCATCTCTAAAAGTCTGGATGTCTATCAATCAACAGTCAGAGAAGTTGTCTACAAATGGAGAGTTTGGCACTGTTGCTTTTCTCCCAAGGAGTGGCCGTCCACCAAAGATGACACCAAGAGTTCAGTGCAGAATACTCAGAGAGGTCAAAAAGAACCCTAGAGTGTCTGCTAAAGACTTACAGAAATCGCAATATCTCTGTGACCACATCAACTATATGTAAAACTATGGCCAAGAAATGTGTTCATGGGAGGACTCCACGGAGGAAGCCACTTCTGTATTAAAAAAATAAATACAAACATTGTTGCTTGTTAAATGTTCGCAAAAAGGCACTTGGAGATAGGCCTGTCGCGATAACAAATATTAGTGTGCGATAATTATTCTCATAAATTATTTCGATATGCGATATTATTGCGCCCCCCCCCCCATTTTTTTTTTTAACCAATTTACAATAACACAGTGAGAATACAGTATACGTTAATAGATAAATTCAAAAATACTTTTTAAGAAATCACAACTAAAAACAATCGACCATGCCTCTTAAGTAAAAAAAAACAAAAAAAAAAACAATATTGATACCGCACAGCACCACAGAATAAATAAAATGTGTGTTCCATAGGGATGCAACGATACAGTTAAGTCACGGTTCGGTACGATTTTTGATACGGGGGTCACGATTTTCGATCCGATTCAATACATTTAATCCTCTGTATAAAAAATAACTATTTTTTGTTTCGTTTTTTTTTTTTTTTTTTTTGCTAGCGAGCAAAAATTAAATTGCCATCATATAAACATGCATTTTAGTGCATAATATTTACTGTATGTGCTTACTTCTTATTGATCTGAAAAATGTTTGTACAAAAGTGCTGAGAACAGTCTTTACTGTTTGTAAAGTGAGGCAAGGCACACTGTTGATTGCTACAGCTTTCTTAGCAGCTAGGTTTACTACATGAGCAAGACATCCTATTTGTGGTCCGAATCCATCTGTGTCACGTACTGAATTAACAATATTTGCAACATTATCTGTAGTCACTGGTATGGAATGATTTGGCCTTCTTAACTTCCATTCAGTCATGACAGTTTAGAATTCATCGATGTAGTATATGGACTACGTAACCCGTAATAACTTTGTGCTCACGTAGCCAATGGCATGGGACATAGCACATCTAGTGTGCCATTTCATGATATCTAGTGTGTGCGCGCATTAAAAAAGTTAACAAGCGCCGCTGAAGTCACGTCTGCTCATTACTACACAACACCAGCATATGACACAGCGCTCTTAATTTCATTCAGCTGTTTATTGTCAAAGCGAGGTTGTTCGTAGCAGCCTAGTCGGTAACAATGTTTTGGCGGAGTTCGTTGTAAATATCCGGTGTTGTGCCGAAAAACAGCCACCCGCGTGAAATGTCACTCCTGACGGGAGCGCCCACACGTCAACGACACCGGCGCGCTGTAGATGGTCCACAGTCACTCCGGAGCGCTGATGCGGCCGGTATATGTTGAACAACAGGATATAATGGGAACGATTGGCTCCGGCGCTAGTTTTTGCCGGACTTGGAACGAAGATGCATTTTGCGCAGTTGGTAACGAGGAATCCGAACTTTTAACAGCACGTCTGCCGCACACGCGAACGCACGTGCACGCAAGGCGATAAATCGCAGCGGAAAAATTACCGCCTTCATTTTTATATATCGCGCGATAAATGGAATTATTGCATATTGCGACAGGCTTACTTGGAGACACTGCAGAAGTTTTGGCAAAATATTTTGTAGACTGATGAAACCATAGTTGAATTGTATGGGAGTAACACACAACGTCATGTGTGGAGGAAAAATGAAACAGCTCACCAACATCAACACCTCATGCCCACCGTGAAGAATGGTGGAGGGAGCATCATGATTTGGGGCTGTTTTACTAACTCAGGGCCTGGACAACTTGCAATCATTAATGGAAGAATGAATTTTAAAAATGTATCCCGATGTTTTGCAGGAAAACCCGAGGCCGTCTGTCATATGTTTTGCAGGAAAACCCGAGGCCGTCTGTCAGTCAGTTAAAGCTAAAAAGAGGATGGAGGCTGCAACAAGACTATGGTCCAAAACACAAAAGTAAGTGAACTTCAGAATGGTTTCAAAGGAACAAAATACATGTTCTGGAGTGGCCAAGTCAAATTCCAGACTTGAACCCCATTGACATGCTATGGCTTGACCTTAAGACAGCGATTCATGCCAGACATCCCAGGAATCTCAATGAACTACAGCAGTTTTGTTGAGAAGAATGGGCCAAGATTAGTCCTGATCGATGTGCCAGACTGAGCCGTAGCCTCTGGTTGAAATTATTGCTGCCAAAAAAGGGGGGGGGTCACAAAATATTAAATGCGATTGTTCACTTACTTATCCCCCCCAATCTGTCATTATTTTCATAATATCCTCAATAAAATATGAAAGCCTACAAATGTTTGGGTGGTTTTAGTTAAAGCAGACACTGTTTTTTCATCTGTGTGAATTTGACAAAGATCAGATCACATTTGATGGTGATTTCATGCAGAAATGTGAGAAATTCCAAAAGGTTCAGATACTTTTTTATACCACTGTAGCTAATAAAATACAAGGAGGAAGCACAGTCAGAAAATTCTTCCTGTCAGTGGGGTGCGCTGATAGGCCCATTGATGCTGACATCTCTTTAACATGAGGTTGGAGGGTGTTTGGCCTCCCCTTCAGTCGCCTGTGAGCTGCATAGCCTGGAAATGATTAGGCCTGGGAGGGCAATTACCCTGAGCATCACTGGGCTAAATATAGTGCAGGTTGGCCCAGCTATGTTCCTGGGTCATGTCCACAATACAGCCTCCACACACATATGTTCGCACAATCTGGATTGTTTCATGACTGATGCGAAAGCTCCGCTGACTCAGACGAGATAACATAACTCAGCTGTCGATCGGGTGTCTCACGAGGCAAGGAGTGGGAATGAACCCAAAAAGGAAACACTTCCCTCATCCTCTTATATCTTTAAGCCCAAAAGGCACATTGAGATTGTGTCTGAAGTTAATTGTTTCCGTTTTATGGTAATTTCATCAAAAATACCATGATTTGGTATATTACACTTCCCAAAGTCTTGCAAAAAACTTAGTAGAAATCAAAGAATGCTTGTCATCTCATCGACTTTTGACCTTCAGTCCTAATATCTGCTGCCCCTGTGAGAAAATAATGTAGTTTTTATCCTTAAAAACAGGAGGTTCGCCCACTTGTTCACCTGGGACAGATGTTGGACGGCAGAGGCAAACCAAGAAGGTTATAAGAGCCTGGGAATGTTTAACATCTAGAAAGCAATCAGAACATAGCCACAGCTCAGGGAATTGGGCAGGAAATACGGAGAGTAACCCTTTCCTGACTGAAAGGAAAGACAAGAGGAAGTCATTTTGGCTACGACAAATATGCAAACTGAAAGTGAACCTCTTAACAGTTAGTTCCCTGTAAATTACATACTAAGTGTAACCAATTCAGATCATACATTCACCAAAGTGGGAAAGGATTTGCCTCACTTATTTTTCTTTGTATTTATCACACTTAGGTAAAAATGCAATTTGGCCACAACACTGCCCCCTGCTCTAGTCCCTGCTGATCTCTCATGAAAAGCAGGGTTGAATTATATTCAGTAAATTTCAGGGAATATCAACATCAGGTGCCAAAAAATAAATAACCTCAATCAGGTTTTACAAACATGAAGAAAACACCCAACTGATTGTTACCCTGCATTAGCTCTAAAGCTTGTAGCAAGCTGCTGTCAATATTGCATCCAGTGGTGCGCTATGACGTTACATTAATCCAATAACTGATCCGTGGAGTTTGAGAAGCCAGGAGATTTTTTTTTGTTTGATACGGTGTCTGAAATTATTTCCTGACACAGGATGTACCTTCCCCTAGTCACAAGACAAATAGAGGATTTTCATCCTTCTAAACAGTGGCTGCTGACGATTCACCTTCTCTTCCTCAAACAGGCTTATGTGGCAAGACTTGCATGTGTGTATAGGTGATAGGAAGTTTCGTTTCCGTCCAGTGTTCCTCCTTGCTGCTTTATTTTACACTCTCTTGTTCACTTTTATGGTGTATATAAACCATTTTGCTTAACTGCTAACGAATACTTTTTAAACATAGTTCAGTAAGGATCATCAATATCAATTTACCCGATCTGCATAGATCTACAATAAGATCTGTGCTTAGGCAACGGTTATTTGGTATTTTTTAGATACACAAAATTCTGTAGTTCTGAGAATACTTTAGTGAACATAGTTAACTCATTCGCTCAGAGCCATTTTCACCAGATCAAGGCCCTTCGCTCCCGGTCGTTTTACTGGATTTTGAAAGGCCCACAGAAAATTCTGTTCTATAGCTATATAAACATGGAACCCACCAAAAGAAAGATTAGACTCTCTTCTTTGAGCAGGAAAAAAGTATATATATAATATATTAAATATATATTAAAATATGTATTTTTTAAATTATACTTGGGGGAAAAAGGGAAAAAAACATGTTTAATATGTATCTCTTTCAAATGTTAAATCTGAATAAATACATTAGACACTTTGCGGTTTTTCACTTATTGCGGCAGGTTTTGGTCCCCATTAACCGCAAAAAACGAGGGATCACTGCATTATCATTCCGATTGTTATTTATAATTTATTTGTTTTGCTATGTGTAATTGCAATTTGTAATGGCACCAGCAGTATTTATTAAGGATTTAGTGTAGGTTTTCGGGCTGTGGAAAGAATTAATGGAATTATAATGCATTCTTATGGGAAAATCCTGCTCGACAAACGAGTATTTCGACTTACAAACAAAGTCCTGGAACGAATTAACTTCGTATGTAGAAGTACTATTGTACATTACCTAAGATACACTTCAAGTGCCACTTGAGTGTAGACCCGCTGCCATTTAAATGCTTCAGAAAAGCTGCATTCCTGGTCAAATGTTCGATAAATTTGGGGTTTTTTGTAGAGTACCTTTACAGAGACACGTTTCCTGAATGATTAGAAAATTTCTGTAGTCTCCTGAGAAATAGTAAAATAAGTAAAAGTAGGGAAAGCATAACTGAAACACAACCATATAAAAACACTGACCCTAATCAGATTTGAAATCCCCTCCACTTTCACCCACTAAATTCAATTCCCTGTGCACACTAAATTCATACGCAGCAATATTTCTGCAGCCTGTAGCACCAGAATAAAAGCGACGAATACATCCATCACATGGTGAGGTTATTGTGGCAGTCTGAGTTTATGATAAAACATGCTCAGTGCCCTCCTAAAGAAACTGTTTATTATTATCTTTCATTTGCCACAAGAGAAATGAGATAACGTGGTGTGGCTTACAGTTGGTGGTGCCTCGGTAGGATCGAACTATGTCCTTGGAGTGACATTATTTATTGAAATAAGATGAAATATGTATAGAGAATGCATTATGAACAGAGCTTCTGTTGGACCAATGTTGGCTGGTACTCAGCTGAACATTGGCTTGCTCTTTCTTAACAGATGTCCCTTGTGAGACACGTGGTGAGGATAATAGACGAGAGGGTCTGAAGGGTTTAATTTACCTCTTTCATGAATGAAAGGGATTTCCTTTTGATGGCCTATTTTAATGTATAGACAATTTACAGTCCTTCTTTGAATAGAGATTTGGATCTTAATTACTTTGCTAATTAGCTGTGATTCACAGGAGAAGCCTTGGTCTACTGGAGCTTTCCTCAGAATCTTTCACATCCTCTTTCCCATTTTTAAACGCACCACTCCTGCACTTGTGACTCTTATTTTGCAAATGGGTTTTCATTTCCCCCGTCAAATGTCAGCAAACCCCAGAGAATTCCCGCTATTGGTTTCCACTGCCAGAGTAAAGCTGAGAATACAGTTGGGCAAATAAGTATTTAGTCAACCACCAATTGTGCAAGTTCTCCTACTTGAAAAGATTAGAGAGGCCTGTAATTGTCAACATGGGTAAACCTCAACCATGAGAGACAAAATGTGGGGGGAAAAAAAACAGAAAATCACATTGTTTGATTTTTAAAGAATTTATTTCCAAATTAGACTGAAAAATAAGTATTTGGTCACCTACAAACAAGCAAGATTTCAGGCTGTCAAAGAGGTCTAACTTCTTCTAACGAGGTCTAACGAGGATCCACTCGTTACCTGTATTAATGGCAACTGTTTTAACTCATTATCAGTATAAAAGACACCTGTCCACAACCTCAGTCAGTCACACTCCAAACTCCACTATGGACAAGATCAAAGAGCTATCGAAGGACACCAGAGACAAAATTGTAGACCTGCACCAGTCTGGGTAGACTGAATCTGCAATAGGTAAAACACTTGGTGTAAAGAAATCAATTGTGGGAGAAATTATTAGAAAATGGAAGACATACAAGACCACTGATAATCTCCCTCGATCTGGGGCTCCATGCAAGATCTTACCCCGTGGCGTCAAAATGATAACAAGAACGGTGAGCAAAAATCCCAGAACCACACAGGGAGACCTAGTGAATGACCTACAGAGAGCTGGGACCACAGTAACAAAGGCTACTATCAGTAACACAATGCGCCGCCAGGGACTCAAATCCTACACTGCCAGACGTGTCCCCCTGCTGAAGAAAGTACACGTCCAGGCCCGTCTCCGGTTCGCTAGAGAGCATTTGGATGATCCAGAAGAGGAGTGGGAGAATGTGTTATGGTCAGATGAAACCAAAATAGAACTTTTTGGTAGAAACACAGGTTCTTGTGTATGGAGGAGAAAGAATACTGAATTGCATCTGAAGAACACCATACTCACTGTGAAGCATGGGGGTGGAAACATCATGCTTTGGGGCTGCTTTTCTGCAAGGGGACCAGACGACTGATCTGTGTAAAGGTAAGATTGAATGGGGCCATGTATCGAGAGATTTTGAGTGAAAATCTCCTTTCATCAGCAAGGGCATTGAAGATGAGACGTGGCTGGGTCTTTCAGCATGACAATGATCCCAAACACACAGCCAGGGCAACAAAGGAGTGGCTTCGTAAGAAGCATTTCAAGGTCCTGGAGTGGCCTAGCCAGTCTCCAATTCTCAACCCCATAGAAAATCTGTGGAGGGAGTTGAAAGTCCGTGTTGCCCAATGACAGCCCCAAAACATCACTGCTCTAGAGGAGATCTGCATGGAGGAATGGGCAAAAATACCAGAAACAGTGTGTGAAAAGCTTGTGAAGAGTTACAGAAAACGTTTAGCCTCCGTTATTGCCAACAAAGAGTACGTAACAAAATATTGAGATGAACTTTTGGTATTGACCAAATACTTATTTTCCACCATGATTTGCAAATAAATTCTTTAAAAATCAAACAATGTGATTTTCTGGGGTTTTTTCCCCACATTCTGTCTCTCATGGTTGGGGTTTACCCATGTTGACAATTACAGGCCTCTCTAATGTTTTCAAGTGGGAGAACTTGCACAATTAGTGGTTGACTAAATACGTATTTGCCCCACTGCACCTGGCTTTCTTTCCCTACCTCATAACAGCCATACAGCGGATGGACCTGAATCACACGGACACATTCCACAGATTTATGTTTAGCGATTTGCAATGAAAGAGTCAGCAAGGTGCTTCTCTCACTGGGTGATGAAATGCCTTCTTCATTCAGGGTTCTTTACCTATGAAGTATAGTTACAGCATTAAGGTAATCAAAAAGAAATGCCACTGATGAAAGAATATAAGTTTTCATAAACCCAGGTGTTTTGTGAACTTACTAGTCAAACAATGGTCTGATCACTAACCTGTGATATTTCTAACAGGTTGTGCAGAACATGAACAAAAAGTAGGTGTATTGGAACCATGGTTTACTTGAGAAGAACACGCTGAGAGCAAGGAAAGACAAGGTCCAGCTGAGGCAGCTGCTTGCTATTACTCTCACACACACCCCTCCTCTCTAGCAGGAAATGAGCAATCATTTAGTACTGACAGGTACATGCTGAACCATTGCTATCTCTACTCCGAAACCAACCAAATAATGGATTACAGCAGTTTAGTATTAACCTTAAGCCTCTTATGTATCGATGCTAGGTTTGTCAGTCTATATATTTTTGAGTGCAAAAGTGTGTTTTTCTGAGCAGGGCGACTCATGACGTGATGCGGTCCATAAATGAGAGACGGTACACTCTTGCATCTGCAGCCCTTTTTAAATCCGGCTCAAACATGAGGTGCTTTTCTGGTTGTGAAAAGCAGTAATTTAGAGGTCTCTGGTGAACTGTGGAAGGCTTAGGTGGTCATGCTGAATCTGGAGTGTACTTTGTGCCTTAATGCAATGCCAAGTAATAAGACAAGCTTGCAGTTGCCTATGACACAAAGTTGTTGAAGAGGGTGGCAGCACACACACCAGGAGAAGAAGAAAACACAATTTACAGGTTTAACAAAGTAAGACTTTTGTAGTAGTCAACTCCAAAGTGATCCCATTTTTAGTCAAATACTTTTACAATGGGACTGTAGCAGGGGTTAACGACAAGTGTTGTCATGTTGGTCTCAGCAATATATATATATATTTTTTGAAATTCAAGGTCAGATGCAGTCTTGTAGTGTGAATTTCTTTTTAGTCAAGTCAAGTCATTAGTCGGGTCAGGCATCGAGCATCAATGGTAGCCGGATCTAATTCTCCGATGCTCCCGGAATCGTTCAAATTTTAAAATTTCGATTGCATGTTTCGATGCCCTGACCGCCGAGCGGAAAAGAAGCCACATTAAGAGTGTGTTTGTGCATTTCAACTTGATTACAACCATGGACACAGTGCGGTGGAGCTCAAAAGTTTGGCTTAACTTCACAAAGAAAAATGACCAGTCACCTCAGTGCAACATTTGCAACACAGCTATATCATGCAAAGCTGGCTTCACGACCAATATGAGTAAACTCCTCCAGCTTCATGGAATACAAGTGCCGAGTAGTGCATAGCTGTGTGCCGCGTATTTGACGTGCTGCGCCGGAACTCTAACCAGTCAGAACCAGGTCAGTAAGACAATAAATTACGTCTGTCTTCTGCTGCCCCTGCGACCAGACCCCGGATTTAAGGGTGGGTGGATGGATGGGTGGATGGATGGCATAGTACAAGAATAACTCAAATCCTGCACTGCCAGACGTGTCCCCTGCTGAAGAAAGTACACGTCCAGGCCCGTCTGAGGTTCACTAGAGAGTATTTGGATGATCCAGAAGAGGACTTGGAGAATGTGTTATGGCCTGGACGTGTACTTTCTTCAGCGAGGGGACACGTCTGGCAGTGCAGGATTTGAGTCCCTGGCGGCGCATTGTGTTGCTGATAGTAGCCTTTGTTACTGTGGTCCCAGCTCTCTGTAGGTCATTCACTAGGTCCTCCCGTGTGGTCCTGGGATTTTTGCTCACCGTTCTTGTTATCATTTTGACGCCACGGGGTGAGGAGGGAGTTGAAAGTCCGTGTTGCCCAACGACAGCCTCAAAACATCACTGCTCTAGAGGAGATCTGCATGGAGGAATGGGCCAAAATACCAGCAACAGTGTGTGAAAAGCTTGTGAAGAGTTACAGAAAACGTTTGGCCTCCGTTATTGCCAACAAAGGGTACATGAAAAAGTATTGAGATGAGCTTTTGGTATTGACCAAATACTTATTTTCCACCATGATTTGCAAATAAATTCTTTAAAAATCAAACATTGTGATTTTCTACTTTTTTTTTTCCCACATTCTGTCTCTCATGGTTGAAGTTTACCCATGTTGACAATTACAGGCCTCTCTAATATTTTTAAGTGGGAGAACTTGCACAATTAGTGGTTGACTAAATACTTATTTGCCCCACTGTATGTTCACATGATCATTAAAAGTATTAATATTTAGTTTTTAGCCTCAGTCTTTTCTGATTTAAATGCAACAAAGGATTTGTAGTTTGCAACCGGATGATCATTCGCTGCAGCTTGATTCTCAACTGCGAAGCGCCTATCCGACAACCCATTTTTTACCTCCCAGTTTTGGCCACCAATCTTACATTTGGCTACTAGAATTTAACTGCACAAACAATGCGATATTTTTTCAATAGTGAAGATCACATTTTACCCCATTGCAAATGTAATTAGCCGTTCAATTCTAATCTAAGATGTCCACATACAAGAACTTGTAAACAAGCAGTGTGATCTGTTTAGCCCCTGACAGTCCTTTTCAAACATCTATGTTGTGCAGCCCCAGATGTCTCACTACTGCAAAACAAGCAGTGGGAAGAGCAACGCAGAAGACACAGAGCCTCAACGATGCCTCCTTTTCAATTAGAGAAGATTATCCCAGCCAGAGCGGGTCTTCCTGTGCTGTGATATGCTAGCTTGCCTCATATAGGACGGCCATGTGTCATGTCAAGATAAATTTAG
Organism: Corythoichthys intestinalis; assembly: GCF_030265065.1. Classification (NCBI taxonomy): domain Eukaryota; kingdom Metazoa; phylum Chordata; class Actinopteri; order Syngnathiformes; family Syngnathidae; genus Corythoichthys; species Corythoichthys intestinalis. Next base: position 27,436,857 of record NC_080414.1, on the reverse strand, counting down.
AGAGGGGCGGAATTAAAGGTGATTGCACGAGGGGAGTTGCGGCTCCACATGAGTACACAACAGGCTTAATAGCAGGAGGTTACTCTGGCATCTATAAACTTTACAACCGACGAAAATGCATAGGGAGAGACACAGTTACACACTTACTACCCCTCACTACCTCACATAAATTAAAGCGATACCATCCAACAATTCCTTTCAATATACAGTAGATTTCCTTGGCAGGATTTAATCAAATCATAACACTAAACCAGGGTTAATTTCTGTAGGACCATGCATTAGATAAAGCACTTAGCCACATTCATTCATTCCTAAAAGACCAATGGAATACCACTGCCTTCATACCACTGCTTGCACGATTCACCTTTATGATAATGTTTGGATTAAGAAGACAAGCTTGTTGTGTAACTGAAGAAGGCTGGGCTTGAAGACAAAATGCAGCTAAAAAATAGTGAGGCTCGCTGTCTGACACTAACTCTGCATAACTTTCCAGAGAGTCTGTGCCATAGTTGGACCAACTCCACTGACCAGGGGCGTCTGTGGTTAAATCGCGCAAGTCTACAAGTCCAGAGGAGGCAAGCAGGCTCCACTACTGCTGACATGTAGCAACATTGCAGGGGAACGACTGAGTAATGGTAGGGTAACGTGATCCAGGACTCAAATGGAGTGGAAGCAACCAAGATGCTTAAATAATAGCTGTGGGAAGGAGAAAAGGAGACACAAATGTGTTTGCGAGACGGATATGTACGGAGATCAGAAGCTGAGGAAACATAGGGTGGAGTGATGATATAAATTAAAAGGTGTGCAGTATATATCAGAAAATACCTCATAACCTGGGATGCAAGAGAATGCCATTCTTGAATGTACAGCACCTCATTAAGTGGGAGGACCCTCAGTAGAATGACAAGGTGTGGCTTGGGTTTGATATTTTGTTAAACTGTATCAGATAGAGTAAATATCTAAAAGGTCCAAATTGAGTAATTTCAACTGATTTTGAGCGCTAACTGAAAAATTCTATCAGACACAAATTTTCGCTGATTAACAACCATTGATAATTAGAGGTAATACCTCTCAAGTTTTTTTGTATTTATTTATTTTTTAAGAATATACGGAAACCGATTCTGACATCACCATATATTAATTTGACTTTCTGATTGCAGCATAGACTGTACTCCCCGGGTTACGAAAGACTTCCGTTCTTAGGCTGGCGATGTAACCCGAATCTCTGCGTAAGTCGGAATTAACCCTTTAAGTACCTTTAAATACAAAATAACTGACCAAAACATGTATTTTACATCGTATTGATAAGATCAAGTAAAAAAAAAAAAAGGAGATACTTTGAGGTATGTTGTGTTAAATGCCCTTAATTAGGGCTTTAAAAATAAACTATTTGGGCTTTACTCGCAAGTGAGTCGCTTTGCTGAGAGAAAAGGGTGCGGTGGAAAAAGTAGGGATGCGACAGAGGGGGGATATCATGGCCGCTCAGGTTGCCTCTCTTAATGCGAGCCCGCAGTCCGAACTCAAAAAACGTGGATGGGGACCTGCAAGAGGAGTCGGTGCTGCAGGAGAAGTAGCAGTAGCGGCGGCAGCATGAGAACAAGGAATTGGGAAGTCCGAAAAAGGCGCATTGTCGGCGGCCAGGAAAGAACCGGAGGTAGGGGCGGGTGTCATGACTCTCCCAAGCCGAAAAGGGCGCTTCCCGGTAGAGGCGTGCGAAATTTCCGATTCTTAGATTATTCGCGATTCGGCCGTAGAAGATTCGAGAACGATTCACAAACATCCAAATTCAGATTATTGAATTATGCCAGGTAAAGCGGAAATTAAACACAGTCAGCACGGTCTTCGGGATGCAATGAGGAACAGACCGAGAGTAAATATCATGTTCAACTCATGCCGCTAGATAAAAAAAAAAAAACAGTAATACCTGACTGCGCTACAAACAGCGCCCAGTTGCTAGTTGCTATAAACATACGGCAACATACGGCTATGGTAGATATCACACATATGTGGAACTAGATGTGAAATAACAGACGATGGTGCCGTTAGAACATGTACGAAGAACTCTTCCCCTCACATCCACTCGCTCTCGCTATATAAGCTATATAATTGGCCGAGGAAATGCTGTCCCGTGAAATGCCTGTTTAAAAATGTTCCCGTTGTTACTTCTTGCGTTCGCTTAAAAGTGCTCATTTAAAAAGAAAAACCGATGGATGATACTACACACAGAGCGTACTATTAACAAATGCTAAAGTTGTATATTCATATAGCGAGAATAAGGAACGTCACTGACAAGCGCAGGCCCCCGCGAGTGGATAGTGAGGGGACTAGGATAGTGCGCCTACACCGGCGCTAGTAAACAGCCGCCATCTTAAAGCAGTAGACTTCTCTAGAAGGCTCTGTTGTAGCGAACCTAATTACTATTTATCTAAAACACCCCTAAATCGTCAAAATCTTCACTTGAATCTATCTTTAAATGATAGAACAGTTTTAAAACTCTGACATGTCGAAAGCAGACAGAAGGGAAATTATGGAATAACGGGAGCAATTTTAGCAACTTTAACAGTTGATTCACAACATTGTTGAATGCAGTTTAAAGCTGCTGATACAGAATGGGGATTTGAGGATTTTATTTACCGTTTTTAACTGGCAACTTGATACTAAAATAGTTTAGTTTAGCTTGAGAGGATTTTTGAACAATTTTGGAACTAATGTACAAAACATTAAAAGAGGGGTGGGGGGGGTTTGGATCTCTGAATCATAATCGAATCATTAGGTGCCCAAAGATTCCCACCTCTACTTCCTGGGCAGACACAAGAGAACCGGAGATGACAGCGGGTGGGACCTGACGCCATCAGGAACTGCAGGACGGAGGAGGCATGGCAAGAACCAGGTATTGTTTACGCGACTTAAATAAAAAAATAAATAAATAAATAAAAAATAAAAACGACTGCAAACAGAATGGCGGACGAGACTTCGGTGTCGTAAAGTCGAAATCACGTAAATCGGATAAGTTATAATCTGGGGACTACCTGGACTGTCATGACACCAAAGTCCATAATTAAATATCTGATGTAATTTTCCTTAAAACACAAGCCTGATAACACTTAACTTAGAAACAATATTCATTGGACTATTACTGAGCCACAAACTCTCTTTTCTATCCACCATATGGTCCTCATTCATTATTCAGACTTGAGATGTGCTTTCCTTGTTCTTCAACCATTCACTCATGACATATTTGGGCAGCACTTACCTCACAGGACACGTATAAGCAGTTTAGTATAAAACAAAAACGATGTTTTAAAGGGGCTAACTCAAACAGTTTTGGGCAATAGGCTTAAATCAGGGATGTCCAAAGCATACTCGCAAGCCACATCAGTCCCACAGGCTGGAGGCCACCCCACAAAAAATATTTATATGCACACAAATACTGGCCGTGATGTTGTCAAGGCTTGGGGAATTTGTAGATCAAGATTGTGAATCCAAAAAATATTCGAGGTCAATTTCGTTGATCAGCCGTGACATATTTAATCAATCAATTCGTGGAAATGCATACTGACTAGTTTTCCAGCTCGTGACCAGTCCATCAAACAAACTGAAAAACGACTATTTTAGTCCATAGTACTAACGAGTACTCTTTCGCGAGTCGAAACTAAATTACATTTAGATTTCTTATGCACGAAATGACTATTAAACTCCTGGTGTTGAAAAAAGCAACATGATTTCTGAGCATTATTAGATCTTTGTTGAATAATTTCTACTGAGACCTTCTTCAAAGCATAATGTTGAGTGGCGCCTGAAGAAAAAAAATAGTGTGTGTCTACGTTATAGTAATATGATCATAGTTATGATTGAGCGGAAACGTTAGACAAGCATCTAAGTTTCCTTTGACTGCTTCCACCCTCCTCATCTTGCCACAGAAACCACAGTGGAACTGCTTATAAGCCAAAGTCAACATCACGACTGGCTGTATGGCATGGATTTTGTTTACATAAGGTGCCATGTTTACATGCCAACCCTTTACTCATGTTCAGGGGGAAGGATGAAAAATATGACAACGTTACGCTTCCCCTTAAAAGTGAGAGCGATTTAAAGCGGTGAGCATGATAAACGAGGCTGTCACAGTCCAACTGTGACTGACTCCACTAAAGAGCTGAGAGCTGCACTGGGCCTGTGAAAACTCTTAAAAATGTGTCAGCTAACCAATTTTCCAAGTGAGCAGTAAGCTGCTCTGAAATGAATTATAAAGCTACACTCAAATTGTATGAATACTTCACAGATTATGATTTACTTAACCGTTATATTGTATACTAGAAAATAGTGCTGCAATGATTAATCGATTAGCTCAAGTAATTCGATTAGAAAAAAGATTTGAATAAAATTTTGATGCTTCGAGTATTCGTTTTATTGAAGTGGCGTTGTAGCGGTTTGTTTTGAAACTGTTTACATTTAGTTTTGTTGATTTGGGTGGATATATTCACCTTTAGTCGCGACAGTGAATATGACATAACTCATTTCACATGGCTGAAGACAGCTGCTCCCCGTTAAGACCAACATAAGCTAAATTTTTGTTTGAGCAAATGTTTTTCTTTTAATGCATTTGTAATTTAGTTTATTGGTGTATTTAGCTGTTTTTGTAAGAATATGTGTTTGAACTATTTGTTAAGAGCATCGTAAAATAAAATAAAAAAATAAATAAAAAACAGCATTTAAGTTAGCAGACTTTTACTATGCAAGTTAGCCGATTGTTTTTGTTGTACTTAGATCCTCATTTATTTATTCTTTTATACCATTCGTGGCTCAGCTAGTGTATTATAATTTTCTATGTTCCTTATCCCATTACTCGATTATTCGAACTAACTAGTTAATTGAAATCGATATCAGTTACCAGAAGGGATGTCCTGATCCGATCACATTTTTCAGAGGATCGGAACTGGGTGAAAAGGTTTTATTATTAAATGAAAAAAAAATTAATAAATGTTGTGCTGGCTAGAATCACTAGTGTTTTGAGACAGTTGACATTTTACAGTAAGTTACTGCGACTATGTGGTCATGATAATTCACTGCATCGTCTAACGCAGTTTGGATCACATGCTCATTCACAATACACAGCCTGTCAGTCGTATTGATGCTTTTGAGTGCTTTCTGTTATGATCTATCATCCAGTACTCATCATTGAAGACAACTGCTTTGAAAAGCAGAAAAAATTTCATTTTTCTGATGATTAATACACTACATTTTTTATCTGCCAAAAAGTTTGGTTTGTGCTGTTTTGCAAAATTATATCATTGATCAAATTGCATTGTGCACCTAAGAAATGTAATTTGCAATCAAAAGTCAATATTTGTGTGATTAGTTTGTAAAATTTGTTGTAGGACTTCATAATTTCTTAAAGTGATCCTCGATCTTTAAGGCAAGTAATTCTTAAAAGATAAATGTTAGCATGAGTTATAATAATTTGATATTAAAACCCCTCTTAATGTTTTCGTTTTAATCAAGTTTGTAAAATTATTTTAAGTGATTGGTCGCCATTCTTGTTACGTCGCAGTGCTCAGCTCAGCTCTCGCAAATTGTCCCTCGGGTAAGACGCGCGACGATGTCAGGGCCGGCCGGCCGGCGGGCAGGCAGACGGACGGAGGCCGATGAGAGCCCGGCTTTTTCTGTGCACGCAGATATCAGTTTTCTACAGAGCCAGGCCCAGACACAAGCTCAAGATTGTCAAGGTATATATGCACGCAAAAAGACATTTGCAAATGTACCCAAACCAAAACACAGAAACTAAAAGATAAGAGAAACGGACGCACAGACAGACGGTTATTTTGAAATGACCAAGACTATTTTGCTCCAAAAGACTAAGACCAAAAACAACACCGATACACCGCAAAAGCACGCATACTCTGACCGACGGCCAAAAAGCATTAGAGGCATAAAACAGAGAGCGATTTTGAAGCGGGCGGGGGCCGCAGTCCCTGCAGAATATCGGCGCGGTGGTGGCCATGACGGGCGACGGCGTCAACGACGCGGTGGCACTGGCGGCCGACATCGGCGTGGCCATGGGCTGCACAGGGACCGACGTGTGCAAGGAGGCCGCCGACATGATCCTGGTGGACGATGACTTCAACACCATCATGTGAGCGGCGCCCCGGCCCGTTTGTTTCTATTCAGAAGGAGATTGACGAGTTATGTATTTTTAAATTTTTTTTGCCCCTAACCAAGGTCGGCCATCGAGGAGGGAAAAGGAATCTACAACAACATCAAGAACTTTGTGCGCTTCCAACTCAGCACGTAAGTCGTGACGCCCCTCGGATTTGTTAGCTTTCTCCAAGTTTCTCGTCACCGGGCCCATAGCCGAAATTCCAGCGTGTCAATTGTTAGCTTTCCCAACATGTCGTCGGTTCTGCCCTTCCTATTTGAACCAGATCTGAAAAGTGAAGAGCAGGATAGCACTGTCGGTCGTTCACAAGACGAGCAGCAGGGCAAAATGCGGTGCAGCAAATACCTGATAAGACAAAAGTTGGGCAAAACTGGTGATGCACTCGCGCAAGTGCGTCTCAATGACAACGGAGTGAGAGCGTGTATGCTGTTGACAACTCCGGTTTTTGTTAGCAGATATTCAAGGTAAGCTATTAATATATTTCAGGCGCGGTGAGACCGTTGGATCCAGAAAATAGACAGATCTTTTATTTGACTGAGGATCCAGGAAAAATGTTCGGGCGCCAGTTGTAATGAGTGGTGGGTAGGATACGTGCATAAAGGGACCAAAAAGGGGAGAAGCTTCCACTTATGCACATTTATTCACAAAAAATAATAATTCCACCTTGACCACTCCCCTTGTTTCCATTTGACTGGAAATTGCACCCAAAAGCAGCACATCATAGCATTTTACCTCATGACTTTAGGCAACAATAAGCAATTGATGTACATGCTACACATTTGGAAACATCCCATTTATGTCATCACTGCAAGTCCGCAAAACATGGCGCCAATTTTTGGTCAAAATATGTACTAAGTATTATAAAATATTGCCATTGATTTAACATTTTATGTGTTTCTAACAACATATTTGAGTACAAGAGAACAATTGTGGTTTATTAGAGCCTACATGTATTTATGGTAGAGGATCCCTTTAAAGAAAGGACCAAAACTCAGAGTACCTGGCCTAAAACTATTCTGGAAAAAGATTGGATTCCTTGTGGTTTGCGTTCCTCTCTGCCAAGAAAACTCAAATCCGAGCGAAATGATCTGCAGACTTTGGTTAGACCTGGGTTTCATTTTAAGCATCTAAAATGAATTGAAGCTTCTCGAGTGAGTATATTTTGTGTGTGTGTGTGTGTGTGTGTGGGGGGGGGGGGGGGGTCACTAGTATTTCCAAACTTTGACAAAGCCAATGACGCCGTTTCAATAATTAGGAAAAATCTCACAGGGCACCAAAATAAAACGACATGTTTGACAATTTTATGGTCATACAATCCCTAGCATAAAGTATGGAGTCACCTGTCTCTGACGAGCACTTACTCAGACATTTTATCATGTAGAACAAACTCAGATAAAAAGCTTGAAAAAATTAATTAGTTCAAAAGTGCTTTATGAACACCAAAAGAAACAAAAAACATTGTGGTGGCCAGTAAATGTTACTTTTATAGCGCAAATGCAGGGAAATATATATGGAATTACCGGTACTCCATTCTGAGGGGGGGGAAATGGAATCATGAGAAACAAACAACGAAATAACAATCAAAACACATCTCTAGTATTTAGTAGCACCACCTCTGGCTTTTATGACGGCTTGCAGTCTCTTAGGTTGGACTTGATGAGTATTCTCATCAATTTGGTGCCAACTCTCTTTGATTGCAGTTGCCAGATCATCCTTGCAGGTCTAAGCCTGGCTGTGGGCCATTCTTTTTTTCAATTTCCACCACAGGTTTTCAATAGGGTTGAGATCTGGGCTATTTGCAGGCCATGACATTGACTGGATGAGTTTTTCTCCAAGGAATGCTTTAACAGTTTTAGCCCTGTGGCATGATGCATTGTCATCTTAGAAAATGTCAAACATATTTTCAATTGAAGGGATAAGAAAACTGTCTAAAATTTCAATCTAAACTTGTGCATTTATTGAAGATTTTACCACAGCCATCTCCCAAGTGCCTCTGCCTGACATGCAGCCCCATATCATCAAGGACTGAGGGCACTTTGATGTTTTCTTCAGGCAGTCATCTTTGCAAATCTCACTGGAACAGCACCAAACAAAAGTTCCAGCATCTCCACCTTGCAAAGAGTCAAGAATCTGCATTGGACAATTGAAAATATGTTTGTCATTTTTTCCAAGATGACAATGCATCAAGCCACAGAGTTAAAACTGTTAAAGCATTCCTTGAAGAAAGACTCATCCAGTCAATGCCATGGCCTGCAAATAGTCCAGATTTCAACCTTATTGAAAAAATGGTCCACAGCAAGGCTCAGACTTCCTGTTGGCACCAAATTGATGAAGAATACTCATCAAGTCAATGCCTCAGAGAATGCAAGCTGTCATAAAAGCCAGAGGTGGTGCTACTAAATACTAATGATGTGTTTTGATTCTCATTTCTTAGTTTGTTTCTCATGATTCCATATATTTTTCCTCAGAATGGAGTGATTCCATATATATATTTCTCTGCACTTGCTCTATAAAAGTAACAATTACCACAATGTTTTTATTCATTTCTTTTCGTGCATCTAAATGCTAAAGAGTTACACTCTTGAAATAATTCATCATTTTTTCAAGCTTTTTATCGGAATTGGTTCTACATGATAAAATGTCTGAGTGAGCACTCGTCCAAGACTGGTGTTTCCAAACTTTTTGCCAGGGGTTTTACCTGCTTTTCATCAGAGTCAAAAAGTTTGCTTAACCTCCAATTAATAGACATTCAAACAAAGCAACAAGAACACTATATACACGTGCAAAGCTGACTAACAGTGGATTGACATGACCCAACTGCCAGTGCTTCACAGGAAAAAAAGAATTAGTAGGGGCAAGTAAGGGGTAAATGCAAAATATCATTTTGGGCAATCTGCGATGACAACTAGACATTGAAATGGCAAAAGCTTATTAAAAAAAAATTGCAGGTCTGAAAGGGTGCGAAATGAAAACTTCCTGCAAAGAGTTGCAGCATGTGGGATTTGTTGACCTTTACAGCTCGTTATGTGACAAAACCTGGCTTCCTGGCAGTGATGAAAATAATATTTTGTACCTGGAAAGGAAAACCAAAACCCCCTCTGGAATATACACCACAGTGAGAGCTATTTCCAGTTTCAGTATGTTGGCCCTGGTTGGAGGGGAATTTCTCCTTCATCCCTCCTCCGCACAACACATCATCACTATATCACAGCTGATCATTACCATCTAGGATGTGTACATGAATACACAACAAATATTCTCACAGAAAAAATATGTTTAGGCCTTGCAGTAACTGGAAACAAAACCCGATTTCTACTCAACTGATTGCGAGAAACATCCATGCTGACATACTGCAAGCTCAGAAATTCCAACCGTGGCTGATCAGGCAGAAAGCTTCCAGTCACCAATCGATTAGGAAAGTGATACAGCAGATGGCTTGTCCACAAAATAATTTGTTTCACATATATATCTGAAAAAGAGCCAACGAATACTGTAGAGAGGGCAGTCACTTCAAAAGACAAACTTGGAAGTTGATCGCACAAATTCCTTTACATCAACTGTGGGCTTAACAAAATAACCACATGACATATACATATTACGAAGAACATCACAATTTGACAAGCCTGTCAGTGCTTTTACATGCAGAATAAATTGGATTGTTTACATTTCTTCAAGTTAAAAAACAACAACAGCAAAAAAAATGCTATTATGTTTTACGCTTTGTGTACTGGATGTTTCTGCTATTATGCAGCAACATTTGGCAAAAAAAAAAAAATCACATACCTGTCTGGCTAAGAATCAGGCTACAAAATCCATGAATCTGTGCCCACATCAGTAGAGCAGGTTTTCAGAGCTGCAGGCTTTAAAACCACCCTGTACAAAAAAAAAAAAAAAAAGTGAAATAACTCAAAAAATACAAACTCTGCTCAAATATGTAATCTGGTCATTTCTGCGAGGTTTAAAATGAAACTTAGTAGATCAAAACTGGCACACCATTTCATATTGTTTACACCGAGAAAACACATTCATTATTTTGTAACAGGAGACATGTTACCACATCTGCGTTTTAAATGAGCTGTCTCTTTTGTACACAGAAATAGCCCAGATAATTTACATCACCACATCAGACAGTGCCAGTTAAAAGCAGTAAAGTTGAAATACTTGCAGTAATTTAATACCTTGAGAGGAACAAAATTCAAATTTCAAATAATCTCCAATGCTAGCACAATAAAACAGATAGCATAAGGCAGACTGTTAAAATCACTCATTTCTTTTACCAACATGTGTGACCTTTCAGCTTATCTATTCAATATCCATTGCGGGTTCTTTGTATCATTAGGTACGACAAACATTGTGATATAATGATAATATAACAGACTAACTCAGGGGTTGGGAATCTATGGCTCACGAGCCAGAGGTGGCTCTTTTGACAGCTGCATCTGGCTCGATATCAATTTATTTATCTATCAATCGCATAGGCAACACAGATGAGGCAGAGACATTGTTCAAGTGGGGTTGCCGTATTTTGCTGTCGAAAATAGCGGCCGATATGCTCATGTGCGTGAGATCAAGACGTAAACTTCCCTCGTTTTCAGTTTCGTTTTTTGCGTTGTCCGCTTATTTGAGAAAACCTTTTGAGAAGATGGCAAAAAGAAAAAAAGACGAGGCGTACCATACTTTTCAGCAGGAATTGACAGGGTAAAGACAAGAAAATTAAACGGATAAAAGACATGCATCTGTCGGCAAGAACTGTTCACGATCGTACCATCGTGATGTCCAAGCAAACTGAGGCAACGCAAGTGAAGGAGATAAATGCAGCACTGTTTTTTTGTCTCGCTTTGGATGAGTCAACAGATATAAGCAATGTATCCCAGTTCAGCGTGATTGCAAGGTTTTGGCTAGGAGTGGGAACCTCTTGTTACCTCACAGTACGATACGCAATACAAAGCTCACGATAATGATGATATGACGATATGGCGATACATTGGTCAGGCGATCATTCTAGGATATTCTACAAACAACTAATAAACAGAAAAAAAAGCTTTTGCTGTGAATTGGAATGAGTTCATCACTAGTAGACGTCCAATCCATTTGAATTGGGAGGGTGGCAGCGAATGAACGTTCATTCGCTGCCATCCCTTCCACTTCAAACGGATTGAACGGCAATTGGGAGGGTGGCAGCGAATGAACGTTCATTGGTTGCCTTCCCTTCCACTTCAAACGGATTGAACGTCTATGGCCGTCAGCAGTGTTGTTAATAACGGCGTTACAATATAACGGCGTTACTAACGGCGTTATTTTTTTCAGTAATTAGTAATCTAATTAATTACTTTTCTCATCTTGGCAACGCCGTTACCGTTACTGAGGCGGGAAAGGCGTGCGTTACTATGCGTTACTAAGTTGGTTGAATAAAAAAAAGTCTGAGAGAAATGGACTCACGGGGACGAGAGCAGGGCAGGAGTGGGGAAGACGCCGCTGCAACCGCGATGCTAGGTGGCTCCAATAATACCTGACTGCAGCCATAGCCGACAAACTACGCCCACATGACACGGTAGATATCATATTATAGAACTAGATGCAAATGACAGACACTGCTGCACTGCCAACATGTTTTAAGGACTACATGCGTTTGTAAACAGCCGCCATCTTAAAGCAGTAGACCTCTCAGGAAGGCCCTGATGTAGAGATCCTTCCTAGCGAACCTAAGTAATTTTTTAAAATCTAAAATGCTCCTAAATCGGCAAAATCTTAACTTAAATCTATCTTTAAATGATGAAACAGTTTTAAAACTTACACATGTTTAAAGTAGACAGAAGGGAACTAATGCAATAACGGGAGAAATTTTAACAACTTTAACGATTGATTCACAACTTGAAATGACTTCCACACATAGCAAAGGTTACTAGCTAGTTATCGCAATACCCTTGTGTCTAGTTAAGTGGAGGGTAAAGAATTGGGCTAGGGCCAATTGTCCCCCAAACACTTTAAGCTTCACATTGTGTGACCTGTGTGTGTGTGTTTTTTTTTTTTTTTTTTTTTTTTTTGAGAAAAAAAAAAATAATATCACTAGTTACTTTGCCAAGTAACTAATTACTCTTACATTCAGGTAACTGAGTTGCTAACGCAATTACTTTTTGGGAGAAGTAATTTGTAACTGTAATTAATTACTTTTTTAAAGTAAAATTAACAACACTGCATGGCACTAAATGCGTTAGTAGATAGCCGCCATCTTAAAGCAGTAGACTTTTTAGGACGGCTCTGTTGTAGAGAACCTTCCTAGCGAATCTAAGTAACATTTTATCTAAAATACTTCTAAATCGGCAAAATCTTGACTTGAATCTATCTTTAAATGATGAAACAGTTTTAAAACTTTCATATGTCAAAAGTAGAGAGAAGGGAACAAATGCAATAATGGGAGCAATTTTAACAACTTTTTACAGTTGATTCAGGGTAAAGGGTAAATTAGGGTAAAGAATTGGGCTCGGGCCAATTGTACCAAAAACCTTCACAAAAAAATTCACATAGTGTGGCCAATGTTTTTTTTGTTTGTTTGTTTGTTTGTTTTTTTTGAGGGGAAAAAAAAAAAAGTAATTATCACCAATTACTTTGCCAAGTAACTAATTACTCTTACATTCAGGTAATTAAGTTACTAACGCAATTACTTTTTGGGAGAAGTAATTTGTAACTATAATTAATTACTTTTTTTCAGTAAGATTAACAACACTGGCCGTCAGTGACAGCCAATGCCAGGCAGTGAGGTAATTTTGGGCCATTTAAGGTCATTTACCTGTTGATTTTCAGTTACTTCCTGTTTATTTGGGGGTATTTTATGGGTCACTTCCTGTTTATTTTGAGTTACAGAACAGGACGTGGCCTAGAAATCACACAAATGAATAGGCAGTGACTCAAACTCAACAGGAAAGACCTGTAAATGTCCTAAAATGAACCGCAAATGACCTGTAAATGCCCTGAAAATCAAACAGAATAACTGTGAATGGTCTGGTTTCGAATGAACAAATGTGCCCAATCAAAATGGAATGGGCGTCAAGCACAGTCAATGCAGCCTTAGAGTTCAATGAGACACTATTATGGTGGAAGATTTTGGTCGCAACTTGTTGGTTCCTTATTTTTTTAAACATTGACACCTTTTTAAAACAATATCTCGATTCTTGGCAGGAGCATATACAGTAGATAACCTTTTGGGATACAAAGTATCACGATATACCACCATTTCGATTTTTTGTTTTGACTATAAAAGGGATAACAAGAGGGGAGGATTTATTCAAGTCCTTCACGGAGTTCGCTAAAAAAAAAAAAAAAAAAAAATCTACCGATGAATAAACTTGTTTCGGTGTGCACTGATGGTGCTCCGTGCATGGTGGGGAAAAACAGGATTCATGGCGCTTCTTCATGAACATGAAAAAAGACGCATCTTAAGTTTCTCAATGCTTGCATGAAGCTTAACCTATACAAGTATCAACCAGACTACAAAACAATCAGCAAAACCACGCAGCACCAGAAATCACAATGTGTGTAATGTTAAGAAATACTCATCATTAATTAGGAGCAGCATAACATTTTTATTTAAAAAAAGTCAGAGACTTATTGTACTTAAGAAAGTGTTGAAATTACATAAAATGCACACTTACTTGTTTTTTTAGTTTTAAACCTATTGTATGGCTCTCACGGAGTTATACGTAAAAATATGTGGTGTTCATGGCTCTCTGGGCCAAAAAGGTTCCCGTCCCCAGTCTAACTTGTCAATTAAAGAAATAAAAATTAGGATATCAAGCATTTTATTTGTTTCTGCTTACATTTGGGAGGAGCTTTGCATAGACTGAATATTATCTGACTGGACATACATCACCAATTCTGGTACACCTACAAAATATTGCCAAAATGTAACACAAAAAATGACATTTTCCCACTGAACATCAGATCAGTTTAGTAAAGTGGACAATTTTCGACATCTCAGTAGAAAGACAGACCAAAAACAAAAAAAAACATTTATGCTGGGTTTTTTGTGTTTAAATTGGAAATGGCTAAGTAAAATGAGTAAAATGAACATGCATTGTAACAACTGATTGCAAACCACATCAGTTGAAACTGAAAAAACAACAGATCAAATTGTTTCAAGTAGGGCTGCAGCTATCGAATATTTTAGTAGTCGATTAATCGATGGACTAGTTAGTTCGAATAATCGAGTAATCGGATAAGGAACATGAAAAATTAAAATACCTGAGCTGAGCCTCAAACAGTATAAATTTTAAAAAATGAGGATCTATGTTAAACAAAAGAACAATTGGCTAACTTACATAGAAAAAGTCCACTAGCTTAACTCATTCACTCCCAGCCATTTTCACCGGAGCAAGGCCCTTCGCTCCCGGCCATTTTACTGGATTTTGACTGATTTTGCACGGCCCACAAAAAATTCTGTTCTATTGCTATATAAACATGGAACCCACCAAAAGAAAGATTAGACTCTCTTCTTTCAGCAGAAAAAAAAAGTAAGTTCATACGTTATTTCATTCTTTAGAAATCAGCATTAGAAAATAGCTTAGTTTGAGCATTTTTCCAATTTCTGATGAAAAAATGGAGAAAATGAGCTTTTTGTAAACGCAAAAATGTCAAACATAATTTTGACTTTAACACGGCTATTTTTAGCTTCAGTGACATCCCAAACATCTGAATAATGTTTTCCTTTTACAAAATAACATGAACAACCAGCCAAATAGAGCTTTTCATAGCAAAGTAACAATTTATTCACACTTACCTAACTGAGAGATGACGTTTGGTGGCTGCGACAGCGGTTAAACTTTTCCCTCATTGCCGACTGTCTCGTAAAGATGGATTTTTTTTAAAGTCTTTTTTTGTGGTGACCACTGTCTCGTTCACCAGGGGAACTTATGTTCCTGGGGGGGAACTGGTTTGGCCGTGCGCGTTTCCGTGCAGGACCCTCGAGCGTGCGGTGGACATGAGCAGCAAGCTGCGGAGGGGCTCTGCTAGCTTCCCTAATAAAGTTGTACTGTTTGAATTGAGTTGTGGGCTCTTAACAAATGCGCTACTGCCCTCAAGTGGCCAGTTTTATTGCTTTAAAATGGGTTTTGAGGCTTGTTTTTTGTTTTGGCGATAGATCGAAAGCTCTAGATGCTTCATGTACAAAAAAACGCAAAAGACGTATAAATACGTAATCGGGACACTGAAGCATTTGGAAATAGAACGTATTTATACGGTTCCGGGAGCAAATGAGTTAAATGCTATAAAATGCTAAAGTTTTTTTTTTTTTTTACAATGCGCTAAACAAATGGTTCAGACACATATTAGCACAAAAAAGGCTAACTTAACAGGGAGCAGTTGGATTCAGCCATGTGAAAAGAGGCAGACCGGAGGGCAGTGTATCCACCCTAATCAACAAAACTAAATGCAAACACTTTCAAAATAAACCATTCCAACGCCACTTCAATTAAACGAACACTCGAGGCAACAAAATTTAATTCGAATATTTTTTTCTAATACTCGAGTTAATCGATTAATCTTTGCAGCACTAGTTTCAAGGATTGGATTACTGTATTCCCATTTTACTTGGTTTCAAATTGATTCGATAAAAGTAAATTACGCTTGATCAGAAGAGAGTTTTCAACTCATAAGTCATGATACTGATGTATCATCCTGTGTCATGACTCATGAGGCAGGGGGTCAATTCATTTTAGTGACTTTGTGAAACATGAATAGAAGTAAACTTCACTGTTTAGTGTAAAAATTAGCTTCATTTCTCTTTGGGTTATAGATAAATAAAAACCTACATCCCATAAACGTGTTGCAATACCCTGCTGCAAGAACAGCTAATAATAGACAATTATGCGTGCATTCTACAAAGCATTTGGGGGCGGGGGGCAGAAGGGGCCTCTTTGAATAATACAGTAATTTAAAAATCTGCAAACAATAACAAAGTAGACCTTATCACTGAATCTGCGCTGCAGACACAACAGGGTCGAGTTCTACGCACAAGGTTTGCTGCATCATGAGGTTGAGATCAATGTCTGCAAACCCCTTCCAGTTGGTTTGTGACATTACTTGATTACTTGAATTCCTCATTTAAGTGACCTTTTTTTGGCGTCGCATTGCCTTGGCTTAGCACGGGCCTGTGTGCACTGACTGTACAAAATTTGACAGATCTTACGATAGCGTCAATCAAAAAGGTTGTAGTGTGTGCAAATTTCAGATCACTTTTCTAGTATGGCATATTAATGTTTTTCAACTTTGACAGTATCATACAATCTGTAAATGAAGACCTAATGCAGATATTCGCGCTAGTATGTGTCCAGGCTATGGTGACAACAGTGCAAACTAAGCCCTGTTTGGCTTCGTTGACGTGACTCAAAAGCAGCCGGCTCCATTCAACAGTTGAATTGCCTCGAATTATGTCTCACCTGGATCTCCAGCGAACTGGAGGTTGCACCTTCACTCTATAGACGAGGACATATTCGAAAATACGCGAGGAAATCGTCGATTCTCATTTCTGTTTAGCTGCAGCCATTTTGGGTCAAACCATCCATAAAATCATGAGGGGTAATAAATTTGTTGGCGATAATTTCTATCACAAATTCGTCGTATTAAATGATAGAGCATATATTTTAGTTATTTGAATGTCTTCTAATATACACATGTTGATCATCTTTGTAAAATTACTTAGAATTTAGTGATTCTTTTTTAGACACATTTGTTTGAGAATACCTCACATGGTGAGGAATAGTACAGCCCGGCTGCTCATATCTGCTGTCAATGCAGCCAATAAGATCAACTGCCAAATAAACGAAAGCAGTGTTTCACTCACTGTCTGGCATGCAGTTGTGAAGAGCTCAGATGTGCAAGTAAATTTATCGATTGTGACGTTATTTTTGTATGTGCCCAAGGCAAATCCCGTCGGGGGGGGGGGGGCACTACCATGTTAATGTCAATCATAATCACCAAGTAAAAAAGTGAGTTAAAGAAGCTTCTCCTTTTTTATATATTGTACAATTTAACCAGTCAATTACAACTTTGTGATGTAAAACACTTGCGTCACACAAAACTTAATTTCTATTTCTTTCTAAACAAAACAAAAAATGTTTTACACACATTGCTGCCCGGTAGCGATGGGCATCATTTACCTTCTCGTAAACATGTTCTGTTTTACTTGAGAAAACAAACAAAATGCATTAATTATAGGAGGATTTAAGATGAAATTTTTAAAAAGGGGGGTGGGGCAAGCACATTTAAGAGGGGGGTTAGTAAAATGATCGCTAATCAACAAAAAGTCCACGTTCACATTCTCACCTATTGACATCATTTGCACTCTTCTGTTAAACTTAGACATGTGCCGATTACCGATGGCAAGGTATACAGTGGTATGAAAACGTCAAGGTCTCAAAACCGCAAAAAATTACCGTCATCCCGTCTCTAAGGTATGAACTAATTTTTATGTCCCAAAAACGCATGGAAAATCCCTCGCCTGCAGCTGCAAGGCTCAACCCTCCTCCACCGGTTGTTGCTCAGTGTCAGTGAGTCAGCTGTGCTACACGATGGCTGGTGGAGGTGAAACTTTTTTCCCTCATCGAAGAAAATGAAATCGCTGGTTTGGGAATACTTAGGCTACAGAAAAGTTACAGACAGCCGCGGCTTAGAGGAGGAGGGCCAACAGACATGTAAAACATGTTTGCAGAGGGTGGCTGCCGAGGAAGCAATACCTCCAATATGATTTCACATTTATACAAAATTAAATGTTGGTCACCACTGTCATGAACATTTCCCACCAGCTACGAGAGTTAACTCCAGCGTGTTTAGTGTGTCTAGTGCTGGTAAAACTTGGTGGTTTTTTCTCTGTGGCAACATTCTGTGTTGAGAAAGAATGTGTATAATGTAAACATGTTACGAGTCAAACACACGTACTTGGAATGTACGTACGGACTTAATGGAAATCGTGTGCGAAAGAGATGTTTACAGAGCCAAACCTACCAATTCCCTCCGAAAATGATGTGCCTGGTGCCAAATTCTCTGGCAAAGATGTGGAAGAACATAAAAATGTTCAGTTAAAGCGATGGCTTGAGTGTCGAAGGCTGAAAAAGACGAAGAAAAAAAAAAACGAGCCGACCTAAGCATAGCCTTAGCTTTTAATCGATGCGACTGACAATGACATTCTCCTGTTTCAACAAGCTATCCTTTACCATCAGCCCTGTCTTTCTTATATATCCTCTGGTTGTCCTACGTCTCTGACCGTTCTTGGGGGTAATTTAGTTAGCTTTGTGTAGCGATCGCCAATGCTACTCAGTGACCGCCAACGAACACTTTAAATTTTTTCATTGATAACAAATCTTAATTCTATCATTTATTTACACTTCCCCCTTACTAAAGTTGTGTTTTATATATATATAACAGAAACGGTAACAGTGGCAGTCAGATACCATTGTAATTCTTTTCAGGTCATTCAGACAGAAGCAGTACGGCACAACGTTACGCTAAAAAAATAAGTTAAAAATATCAAAATGGCTTACCTCTTTGTCCTCTGAAAGACCATGCCGACCCAACAAAATGTTTACTGCATATGAAATGTGAATGGATCCACCGAGTTGATGTTAAAGGGGCAGTTTACATGGTGACTCTTCGAGAAGATGAAAAATTTCATGTTTGCATTTATATGGTTCCGATTCCATTCGAATAATGTCGCAATTCCGCATGAAAACGATGTTGTATTCATGCCAGGACCTAGGCGGCAGTGCAGATTTACAAGGCGACAGCGAATGGTGCACTTTGACCTCCTCAGCCCGGAAGACAACATGCCCGCCCTCTCCAAGCAATGGCATTTTCTTTTGTTCAAAAAGGCACAAAAATGGAAACATTCAACATATTTAAATTAGAAATATTATAAAAACAGTAAATTAAAGCCGACGTTGCTGTTTTTAATGTTTAATAGCACCGCTGCGCACGCCCATGTGACGTGCGTGAGTGCTTCCGTCATCGAAACGAAGCCGGTTTCCGTGCATATGAATGCACTGCGACCCCCGTAATCGAATTCTTCCACTTTAGAGGCAGGATTCAGAATTTTCCGTCTTTGCCTTTCGTCTTCGCCGACACCATATGCACGCGAGGCAATTCTGCTACTCAGTCATTGCGTCTTCATGTCGCAAAGTCGCCATGTAAACTGCCCCAAAGTCTGCGCAAGTTGATTGGTCTTCACATTTTTTCCTCCCGAGTTTTTGGTTTCCGGAAACGTATGAAGAAAACATCCTTCATGTGTCGTAATGTCTAGAGTCGTTTCTACAAGTTTTAAAAAAGCAATGCATGATCGGCATGCTCGTTTATGAAAGATTACCGGAGAAAAGCAGCACGAATTGCGTTGTTTCTATGCAAGGGCGGGTCTATAATGTCCCACTTCGGCTTTACTTCCGCTTTACGATGCGACGTGACGGTCTAAAAATAGCATGCGTGCGGTATGCCATTGGCTAATGTTTTTTTTTTTTTTTTGGGGGGGGGGGGGGGGGGGGGGTCATGTTCAATGGGAAAAATAAATAAAATTAAATCTCAAAGTAACACATTTAAGAGCTGTAATTGCAATACCGTGATATTTTGTATTTATCATACTGTCAGAATATCATACTGGCACATCCTGAATTATTTTGAAATTCCTCAGAAATCCGGAGTACCAGAGCATCCAAGCAAACATGGGGAATATGTGAATATGGAAACTCAGCACAAAAGGCGTAGGATCCGATCTAAACTAACCACTAGTCCTTCCACCCATCACCTGCCCCCTTACAAATAACCAGGAATTAGCATCAACCTCACAAAATCTGGATGTACTGTATACATCAGGTTTGTATTTATATTTGAAAATCTTTATTGTAATATACCGTACAAACCCGTGTGGTTTTTAAGTCTTTACATCACCATCCATGACATATAAATTATGATACTTCAGAGCCTATAAATCAGAATTGTGCCACTTGAAGCATTTGGTGAAAATCAAGCCACAGTTAAAGAACATACGACAGGAGAAAAAAAAGTCTTAAATAGCATTATTATGTGAATTAGAATCATATTTTGAGACGATTCGACTATATACAACAATTTAGCAAAGCGCAGATGACGAGATATTAGTCTTTTAATCTGCCGGTTAGCCACACCTACCGTTATAGGTCTCGAGCTTCCCCAACAGGTGGATGACGTCAGCGGGAGACTGGGCTCATCGGTTTTACTATTCAGCCCATTGAGGGGGAATTATTCAGAACGAGGAAAACGCGACGAAGAGAGCCGCAAAATGTCATTGTTTCAGTCTCTCTACTCCAATATTTTTACAGTATATTCCTTTTATCCAAGTATTTTTCCACAATAGCTAAATAAATGGCTTGAGAAGGACCAGTCAGCCCGTCGAGGGGGAAGTATTCACAACGAGGAAAACGCGACGAAGAGAGCTGCAAAATGTCATTGTTTCTGTCTTTACTTCAAAATTTTTACAGGATATTCTTTTTATCCAAGTATTTTCCCCAATTGCTAAATAAATGGCATGGTCATGACAAATAACAGTCTTGTGCTAAATGGAATATGAAATCATAAAAATGCACTTATTCAGCACGACATGGCAAAATTACTCCATAATGGTCAAAACTGTCGACTTCACCTTTACTGTCGCACCTCCCAAACGATATTTTATGACACCTAAATCGGACATATGTCAGAGAATGTAAACAAACCAAGAGGCTAACCCGAACCGAGTGATGTTTCAAAGTCTTCGAAGCGGAAAATCACACATAACTAGCCTGGATTATTTGACATGATGACTGGGTTGTCGATTGTCTTCGTGTACCGGCAAACCACCCGGCGGAGAGCAATTTACAGCTCGTTCCCTGGAGGACGGCGGCTGCAGTTTTTGTGCAGCTAACGTTCAGCTAATGTGCATGAGGAGAGCTTTTTACATGCCTATCAATGATGAAACGTAATTACTCCTTTATTTAAAGAAAGTTTGTAGTGTTTGCTTTGTAATCGCTGTATTCGTATTTGACATAATACAAAACAAGATGTTTACTCACTTCCTCGTAAGTCCAATGGTCCCACAGTAGTCGGGCTTGTTTTGGCCAATATCCACGGTGAATGGGAACCTTTTGAAACTCCAAAAAGGCACACACGCCTCTCCCTCATACAGCAAGATTTTTCTGCAGCCGTTTGGGTGGCGTGATGCGAAAAATAAACGTATTAATCCGCAAAATCAGCTGAATCCTTAGTCCTCATACACAACAGTACGGCTGGAAAGTGAAGAGGACACATTCAACCGTATACGTCACAGCGCCATCCTCCTCAATGCAAGACCGAAGGCGGAAGTCACTCATTTTCATAGCGCGGGATTCAAGAAACTAAATAAATATAGCGATCGCTTCCACACTCATCCAAGCGGTCCATATCATTCAGGAGCATAAAATACCGCATGTATTATGAAATAAACATGCTTTTTCGTGTCACATGCACTTTAAGTGTATCCTAAAGTCAAGAACAAACTGAGCAGGTGGCACAGTACCCTTACTGTAATAAATATATATACTATATATCTAATTGCTAAAGCACCTTTCCTCCATGACATAACTGTGTGTGACATTTAATTAATGCTCCAATAATTCAAGTAAGGACAATCAATTTCATAGAGCACTAATGATGATTACTTTCTCTTCATCTCTAATGAAGACATAAAGAGACATTTAGAAATATGTGAGGGTTCCTACACATTCACAGGCCAACCTTTTTGCTAGTGTTTCACCCTGCACTCTGGGCAGTGAAGCATGGTGTTGTTAGTTTTGCAGTTTGAGTCACCTGGGGCTACACGTCTTCTTCTGTTAACCACTGTCACGGCCTACAGAGTACAGCCTGTGACAGGTGCTCTCTTACAGTCAGTTTGTTGGTACGTGTTGATGACAAATTCTCATCAAGAGAAAACATGCATCTATGCAACTCAAGGGTCTTTTCTTCTTCATTCTTTTGATACAGTGACTCTCATCAAAAGTCGGGAGTGGTGAAGGAGAGTGAAAGACTGAGAAGAAAGAGTGAGGCTTAGTTGCCTCTGTTTCATGCTGATAATGCTGTGTGACTCTTATCAATATTTTTCATCTCTCTAAATAGGATATGAAATAGCTTTTTCTGTAAGCCTTGATGAACGACACAGCTATCACTTGCCAGCATTTGCAGAGCCGCTAACTGTAACTCTTGATTAAATCCTCTGAGTATCACTGTGAAAGAGATGTTAAAGCATTTCAAATTATATTCTGAGCCATCAGTAGTGCATGGCTGTGTATTGAGCTGCATAGACCGTAGGAGAACATTGAGGTCTGAAACATAGAAAAAGTAGTCGTGTCATCCGACTTTGTGATCAATAAAGGGATCTTTAGCTGAGGTCCAAATAGAATTAAGAATTGCTTTAGGATAATGACATTATCGACCAACATTCAGTAAGGCATTTTAAGCTGTGTCAGGTTAATTCCCATCTATGAAGGTGTGTAGAGAGCTGGTCTGAATCGCATGGGACGGTCGATATAATTTTCTGAAAGATGGTGCCGCAGTAACAGCACTACTCTTAGCACTTTTAACCACATAGCCATCTTAACCCATACATTTTTAGCATACATTTGCCATACGTATGTTGTAAGTGCCATGAAAAGTTTCTATGCCAATATTAACAGTTGTTGCTGTTTCCAGACTTGATTTATCATCAAGCAGTCAGTTTCCTCCATTCATTTTTTTATCTGCACTGGCTCGTAATGGAGATTTATTACATCCATACCAGTACACCACGTATTGTAAGTTATTTGTGGAAAGAGCTACAGGAGTAAAATGGTATCCGAGCTACATTTTGCCTAAGCTTGAGAACGATAAACCGATACGACCGGATATCCGGTTTTCCAGGTGAGAGATACAGATGTATCGATAGTAAAGTTACCATTCGACAGTAATTAGCCATTAAATATCCAGTGAACCGATAGCAGAGATAGAATTCGGCTATCGTGAGCACAAGAATCGGCTTCTAATGCCTAGTTCAATGCATTGCTTAATATGATAATTTAGCTTTTACTTCACATGCTGCGCTTGTGTCTTTCAGTGAATGACACAAGTGCGCGTCATTCACCACACAGCGGACACTTAGATCGAGACCGCACGCATGATATAATATGGACAAGCACTACTCACAGTCGTGGTTGCCACAAGTTACTTCCCATGCATTTCGTCAGAACCGCTACTAGTCGCCGTCATTACCCGATCGTCACGGGCGTGTCATAACAACGCGAGAGCTAACGAAACCACTGTAACGCACGCAGCGTAGCGTTTTCTTCACAGCCCAAAACGAAAATGAAACTAGTAGTGGCAACGAAGCAACATGCTAAAACAATGGACAGTGTGATCACCGACGGCAGCGACGTGCTTTGATTGATTTTCAACGCACCCAGGAAAACAAAAGTCGGACTTTGAAGTGATGAAGGCAGCCAGATCTGTTCGCATGGGACAGAGCTTGTGTGAAGTGTGGAGCGGTACAGAAATCGCGAGTTTTAACCCTGAAAAATAACCCACTACAATGCTGAAAAGGGCGGCATATTGTTTCCACGAAACGCAGTCTGCTTAAACATGAACATGTGGATTAGTTGATCTTCCTCAAGAAAAATCTGCCCTTCAAAAAAGATATGGACAGTGATGAGCAATAAAAAATGAGGAAGCACGGGCATAAGTGAATGACTTTGCTGTGTATTAGGTTAAAGTAATGATTATTGACCTGTCTAAAATGCTATGTTTTTATTCCCCCAATTATACCAGTCGTAAAGCATATTTTATTATTTATTTATGATAACACTAGCAGGTTTAATTTTTTTTTCAAGAGCTGCTGCATATAATTAATATTTTTTGTTTGTAAGATGTTTACATTGAAAGTTTGCACTTAAATTACTTACTTGTGTTAAAAACACCAGGAAATACAGTAATTGAATTACTGCACTTCATTCTTGTCTGTGACTGGAGTTTTATTGTATTATCAATCCCATCCAACAAAATGACGGTCATATAGTAAGGCTTATTTTTTTCTCATAAAAAATAAAACAACATTGGTATGAAATTTTGTTAATTTTGCTATTAAAAAATGTGGCCTTTTTTATATTTTTAAAATACTGTACGAACACACACAACAAATCTTTACTATCGTATCATTTTCACTCTGTATCGAACCGTATCGTTCTTAAACTGTATCGAATCGTATCGAATCGCTCGGCCTTAAAAATGTATCGTTTTTTAATCGAATCGTAACCTGTGTATCTAGATACATATCGAATCGGCTTCATGCCAGAGATTCCCAACCCTAATTTTGCCACAATTTGATCTCATGTGAATCAGTTTATTCTTGGCTTAAGCTATAGATGACTACTACAGTACTTGAAATTTCTACCTATATTTAACCCTGTACACTTTGAGCATTTTTTGTGAAATTATGGGTTGATTTTTCAATGAGTCTTTATAAACTAAAAAAAAAAAAAAAAAAAAAAAAAAAACAGTTGAAACATGCCTTGTTGTACATATATTTATTCCTAAATTATCAAAGGTTCATGTCATGATCTTTTTGTCCATTTTTTTTTTTTTTTTACATTTCTGAAAGTGAATATTACCAGTTGAAGTTGAAGAATTTCAAATGCCAAATATTGAAAATCACACACATCTCAGTAAGGTTTGGACAAGTGATCATACACACACATTGCTTGATTACTGATAAACTGTAAATCTCAGTAGAGTTTGGATAAGTGATCATAAAAATTTAACATATCTGCTTTAACCCTTTAACACCTAAGCCTATTTTGGCCGAATTTGCATGCATTTGATGTTGCCTTTATATTTCAAAGAAAAAAATGTTTACAATGGCCACCTTGGGTCCCTTTTTTCAGGACACCTTGGACTTCATGTCCAAACTGTTGTTTTCTTCACTGACCAATTATAATCCACATTTTGGACCCAAAAAGACAAAAAAATCCCAAAATCTTTTTTCAAAATTTGTAATGTTGAAGTCCCATTGACAACCAAACATGCTCGACCAACCGTTTTGAAGCTTGATAATATTTATTCAACTTGTTAGGATAAAAATTCAATAGAAAAAAATAAGATTGAATAGTTTTATGTCATAGTCGTTTTTGGCCTTTACACATACTATGGTCAAAACAGGTTATATACAGTGCAAAATAGTGAGAAAAAATATTATATATATCATCTAACACACTTAGGGTATGGAGGATATCTCTTTGTGAAGTTAGGTGTTGTACCCATCACCTTATCAAAAGTATATACGTAGATGCAATCTAGCTTCTCGAACACACATTTACATAAAATTGAAAAGATTATAGTGAAGAAAAAATATATATAACATTGAAAAAAAGTATTTTAAAAAATATTGACAAGTAGTTCAGTTCAATTCAAAATTTTCAGGCATGCGATCCAATAAAGTTTTTTTTTTTTTTTTTTGCGCAATCAATAAAGCTTCTTCTTGAGCAGGTCACGGAGGTGCGTCACACACGCCTCTTTCGCCGTTTGCGCGCTGCTGTCACTTCTACTCGCCGAGACGGCAACTCATCCAAAGATAAAAACGACAAATACGGCTCATCTTCTTCCTTGAGTTTAATGAAATAATGCATTAGCTTGCGCTAAATGTAGTTTTAGATTTATTCTGCATGTTTCAAAGTCGCTCGCTCAAACCAACCAGCCGTTGCTTGCTCCGCATGCCTCCCTTTCATTTGTTGGCACCTCGCTCAGAAATGTATTAAAATGTCCTTCTTGACATCACAACAGCTCTTGGGATATGTAGTCTTTTGTGCTGCTTTCGGTTTTGAAAAAGGACAAGAAATGATGGAAATATGGAGATAGATACATGGTCCATGCAGCGTTTTAATGCATATTTATGAGTGCAATGAAAATATAAAATTCAAATGACATTATCTCCTGTTTTTCTTGGTCGATTGACTTCAAATAAAAACTGGTTTGGACATCAACTTCCGCACTTTCAAATGAGACCAACCAGCGGCACGTGTGTGACCTAATTGCAGCGTGACGAAGCTTCAAAGACAATATGCGTAAACGCGTTGCTGCCGACAAGTTCGGTGTTAAAGGGTTAATTTGACATATTGCACATCGAGGTTGAGCAAATGAGCACAGAGTAATTTACGTTCCAAAAATGGCACTTTTTGACAATAGTTTGTAAACAATAGACATCATTGTCATGAAATTTAAAAGTAACATTTTCTATTCATTTCAATGAAATGAAACTTCATCTTCTACATTTGGGAAGCGTCTGTTCATCCCAGGTTCTTCTTGGAGGGCATCAATGCCATTGTTTATCAACTC
Source organism: Corythoichthys intestinalis (assembly GCF_030265065.1). Taxonomy (NCBI): domain Eukaryota; kingdom Metazoa; phylum Chordata; class Actinopteri; order Syngnathiformes; family Syngnathidae; genus Corythoichthys; species Corythoichthys intestinalis. The sequence continues at coordinate 27,410,324 of NC_080414.1, read as the reverse complement.
CTCTTCCTCCGAATCTATGTCCCTTCTTTCTGGCGACTCCTCATCAGATTTGGCATAATTTACTGCTTGTGCTTGCCTCCGACGGACTGGGGGGTCTTTTCCTGGTGTTCCACACCTTCTTCTACCCCTGCCTTGTCGTTGTGATGCCGTATTTCCAATATATTTGTGGTCAAAATTGATTAGTCTAGCAGAGGGTGGATATAAAACTTCGCGGATGCAAGATGGCGGCCACTGACGTGAACTTTGAATGGATTTTCCCAGTCCGCTCAGCAAAACTCGTTTAATTGTGATGCGATAGTGCTGCCATCTGGTGTTGAATGAAAGAGCACATATTCGTCTATATACTGGTCAAAAATGACGTCTTCAGACGTTATGGCCCAGTGAAATTAAGGGGGTGCCGACGTCCCAATTTGTACAGTGTGGAGTGTATAGGGTTACAGAGTCCATTTGGAGAGCAACTCCAGAGCGACTGATAGTCTGGAAAATGCAGGAATTACCGTAATTTCCCAAATATAACGCACACTTTTTTCCCCCAAAATCAACTTGTAAAATCATGGTGTGCATTAATCACGGGTAAAGGGATGGAGACAGAAATATACATATATATATATATATATATATATATATATATATATATATAAGGGCTGTCAAACGATTACAATTTTTAATCGAGTTAATTACAGCTTAAAAAATAATTAATCGTAATTAATCGCAATTAATCGCAATTCAAACCATCTATAAAATATGACATATTTTTCTGTAAATTATATATATATATATTCTGTAAAATAAATTGTTGGAATGGAAAGATAAGACACAAGATGGATATATACATTCAACATACGGTACATAAGGACTGTAGTGGGCATTTCACTCTACTGTCATTTAAATCTGTCTATGCTGTCCTCACTCCGAAGCGTCTACTTTTTCCAAAGCTAGACAGCTAGTGAACGACGCCTTAATAATCATCTGATTTATTAATAAAATGGCCTCAAACCATTGTCCTCTTTATACCGTCGTGAAACTACAAAAAAAAGTACACAAGCATTGCATTAGCAACAACGTTAGCTTATCACGCTATACAGGTTCACTAAACATAAACAAAAAGCGTCTCATACAAAAAATATAACATTTCGCTTACTAACATAATATGTACATTCTTTACAACAACCATACTTACGGACAAATCTTGTCCAAGGATCATATAAGCACAACATTACAACGTAGGCGTCAGCCCGAGACGTCGTGCAGCCATATTGAACTGGCAAGAAATCAATAAACCATGTCGCAAAGCGACCACAAGAGTTCGCTGTTAGATAGCACAAAAAGCCTTGCTGTAAAACTTACCAAAAGGCAGAATACTGTCTGAGCGGGACATGTGCGTTAATTGCGTCAAATATTTTAACGTGATTGATTTAAAAAATTAATTACCGCGCGTTAACGCGATAATTTTGACAGCCCTAATATATATATATATATATATATATATATATATATATATATATATATATATATATATATATAAAGACCGATTTTTTTTATTGACGCGGCCATGTTGTGTTGAAGAAAACATATGCAGGGATCCGTTGCCGACCATTACGGTACATGGTACCGTAAATTCTGCTTTTTTCACTCTTCATAATGCACAGAATTTAGTTTCTTGAACTCATTTGAGTCAATGTTTATTACAACTCGGCAACTCGGGCCATAACAAACGTAACACAACACAGACTTCCTGTGTCCGTCAACTATATCTGTCCCTCGGGAAACTCTCAAACCCAAATAACAATAGTTCCTCTTGTTACAGTAGCGATGCGCTTGTTCCGATTTCCGACTTCGGTCCTCACTTTTATTTTACCGTATCAATCCCTGGAAAAAACATTTATTCATCATGATGAAACAATCAAGTTATACAGCAGCCTTTAAAAGAAAAGTCACATCTGTTTTGTTTTCTCCTGGATTTTGGTAAGTTGGAGAAGTTGTCAGATCATATTATTACCGTGCATATTGTCAGTTTACGGTAATGTTTTGAACTACCAATGTGCTATGCTTGTGCTGTGTTTCACCAGTCAGTAAAATGACATTTCTGTATCAGTACACGAGCTATGTTTTCTTGTATTCTTCTATTTATTGGTGCTAAAATTAGGGTGCGCGTTATACACCAGTACAATAATTTTCCCTAGATTTTACAAGTAAATTTGGGGTGCGCGTTATACACGGGTGCGTTTTAATTTCGGGAAATTACGTTTTTTTACAATTGCGATTCATAGATTACAGGAGCTTCATATGCAGTGTGTTCGTTTTATAAGACAATTTCTTGCAATCTAAAAATAATTAGCAATTTACATACAGTGCATGCCCACATTCACCTGGATATCCTAATAACATCAATTGAATCATCATACAATGCAAACAAACACTGTCTGTGTTATACACCGATACATCTACAGTTACATTCCCATTCATTAAAACATTTTAGGAAACATTTGATTTTGAAACTGTTTTCACTGTGCATTTGCACATTAAACTTCTTAACAATTTATGCTTATGATACATACAGTCGTAAAACAAATAAATGAGTTCCAAAATTCAATAAAAGATTCGAACCAAAACATGACTGATTGGCAGAACAACCTACGAGGGCCGGTTTGGATCTCCTTGTGGGTGGTTTCGGCCCACAGGCCGTATGGTTGACGCCCCTGCACTAGGTCGTGCACAAACAACAAGGAGTGACACAAATATTATACTAATCTAATCTTATTAATGAGTTAATATTCAGGGCAAAAAAAGTCACTTTCCCTGAGGATGTTTTGGATTATGTGACAGGTTGATTTAACTTTAAAATAAGTTGTGCATATAAATCTATTTTTCATTTTCCTTTGTCTGGCAATATTTTTTTAAGTAAGGCACTCTGATTGACCGCCCCTTGTTTTGTATTCCCTCAGTGAATAAAAGTAAGCACCTTGCTCATTATGAGAGACATTGAGGTGTTTTGATGTTTGGGGATGAAAAATGCATTTCTTTAGTTGGCTTAATTATGTATGTGTCCACTGTCGAGTTGAAAACTGCTGCTCGTGTGAGGGATGTTTCAAGCGTACCTTTTTGCCCTTGGCACAGAATGCATTACCTCTTTATTACCGGCATGCCTAGCGTTCCCTCGTATGCAACCTTATGGAAATATTAAATGAAGTGTCCGCACACCTCAGTGGACACATTGAATAAGCATGAGCATTCTTGCTCATGCCTCACAGCATGAGGCTTAAGTTGATTGTCATTTTGGACTCCTTTTAGTTGACGCACTTTAATACCTGAGAGTAAAAAAGGTTGTGTATTTTGGTGGATGGAATTTATTGGGTGTGCAGTGGATGTCAGGACTTGAACTTCTAGAATGAATCCCACTGCAAGCACTCTTTGTCCACATAAAGTTTGAGAATTTGAGTAAGTAGTACGACTGATGAACAGTGGAGTGATGGAGAAAATATTCACTTTGCCAGAGGATTGGTAAAAGCACAGCTACTACAATAGTTCTGGCCTGTTAAAAGATTGTTATCATTTCACATATTTCATATATTTTACAGTATGCAGAAGTGGGTAGAGTAGTCAAAGCTTTTAACTCAAGTAAAAGTAGTGTTACTTTAAAATAGTATTACTCAGGTAAAAGAAAAAGTAGTCAGACAAAAAATGTACTCAAGTACAAGTAAAAAAAAAAGTATTTGGTGAAAAGAATACTGAGGTAATGAGTAAGTAACTGCTTACAATGTTTGATTTTTTTTAAAACAATGGTTTTTTTTGTTTTTTGTTTTGCCAACACAAAATTATCTATATGAACTGTTAGGATTATACTGTACTAGAACCAGCGTTGTTAATCTTACTTTAAAAAAGTAATTACTTCAGCCAAAAAGTAATCGCGTCAGTAACTCAGTTACCTGAATGTAAGAGTAATTAGTTACTTGGCAAAGTAACGTGATAATTTTCATGTTTTTTTTTCCTTTAAAAAAAAAAAAAAAAAAAAACACAGGTCACACAATGTGACGTTTAAAGGGGTTTTGGGACAATTGGCCCTAGCCCAATTCTTTACCCTAAACTTAACTAGACACAGGGGTATTGCGGACATTGCGATAACTAGATAGTAACGTTTGCTATGTGTGGAAGTCATATAATGTTGTGAATCAAACGTTAAAGTTATTAAAATTGCTCCCGTTATTACATTAGTTCCCTTCTGTCTACTTTCAACATGTGTAAGTTTTAAAACTTGCATCATTTAAAGATAGATTTAAGTTAAGTTTTGCCGATTTAGGGGTATTTTAGATAAAATGTTACTTAGGTTCGCTGAGACGTTTACTGCTTTAAGATGGCGGCTGTTTACTAACGCATCTAGTTCTTTATTCATGTTGCTAATGCCGCCGTGTCTGTCATTTGCATCTAGCTCTATAATATGTGATATCTACCGTAGCATCATGTGGGCGTAGTTTGTAGGCTATCGGCTACAGTCAGGTATTATTGGAGCCACCTAGCATCGCGTTTCCAACGGCCTCACAACTCCCTTGCCTCCTACCCGCTCCTGCTCTGCTCTCTCGTCTCTGTGAGTCCGTCTCTCTGACATTTCTCGCGTCATTCAACCAACATAGTAACGCACGTCTTTCCCGCCTCAGTAACGGTTACAGCGTTGCCAAAATGAGAAAAGTAATTACCGTATTAGCCCGAGCATAAGACGGCCCCGATTATAAGACGACCCCCTCTTTTTCAAGACTCAAGTTTGAAAAAAGACTTTTTGAACACCAAATTAATCTTTATACAGAAAATAATTACAGTACATTTGAAACAAATGATTATAACAATATATTTGAGAGAAAAATCATGTTATTTTGCCTCATTCAAATCTTAATATCTGAACATTTAAATATGTAAACTAAAGTGCAATCACATTCGTAAATGAATGGCTTCTGGTTTTTGAAATGTAAATAAACCAAACGACAAAATTGCAATAACTCCATTAACCATCAAAGTGAAGTCTAACTGTAACTGTAGTCTTGAAACAAATCTGAATAAGGAAAACCATTGCAATAAAATAATGCAAACTGGTTAAACTTGAGAGTAGCTGAGTTCTGTCATGACAGAACATCACTTCAATGATATCTGGCGCCATCTAGCATCGTGAATGGGGAGAGTAGCTGAGAGCTGTCATGACAGAACATCGCTTCAATGATATCTGGCGCCATCTAGCACCGTGAATGGGTATAATGTCTAGACCGCGAATATAAGACGACCCCCTCTTTTTCAGTTTTATTTCAATGCAAAATACACTGTCTTCTATTCGGGCCAATACAGTAATTAGATTGCTCACTACTGAAAAAAATAACGCCGTTAGAAACGCCGTTATATTCTAATGCCGTTTTTAACAACACTGACTATAACCTATTACATAACCACGTTAAGCCAAAGAAATTTTAAAAAATAAATAAATAAATAATTGAATTCTGGCGCGAGAAAAAAGGTTTATCTATAGATATCATCAGTATCATTTGTCCAAACAGCATGAGCGCCCTCTGGTGGAGAAAATAGTTCTTAGTTTGACTAGTTGAATAGTGAATAGTTCTATCACAGCTCCTATTAAGAAATTAAAAGGATCATAGGTCCGTTTTTCCATGGTTAATTGGTGCCAATTCAAACTGGGAGAGAGGTTAAAATCCGTGATTTCGAGTCATGTTGACGGCAGCGCTCTATGTCAAATACTTAATTTTTTTACAGAGCTTTAAAGACACCACATGATAGAACAGGTCGGCATGAGCATAGAACAGCATGCTTGAGTCTGATTGGTATAATGGAGTCATGTAATTATTGTTGCGACATCTCTTTGGTGAAACTGGTAGAGCTACTGTTGGCATCGCTGACAAAAAAACAGTAAAAACTCATAAGTAACATAGAGCGGAAAAATGTAACGACTAGTGAAGCCTAAAGTTAATCAAGTAAATGTAATAGAGTAAATGTAACACGTTACTACCCACCTCTGACAGTATGTGACATCCAGTTAAATTTGCTGGATTATCAAGGTTGTGGTTTGGAATCCCTGTTTAGCCTTAAACGTGCCAGCAACCTTCTTTGTGCCTTTTCAAATGCTCGTTGCCCTGGCGCTGTCAGTCTTGTTTACAATAAATTTAAGGTGTAGTGGCTAGTTCGGTCAACAATGCAAAAAATCATTTGGTAAGTAAATCGTAGCAAACCTCCAAAAATGAATGGATATTTTGAGTGCATTACAGCAACTGGAAGCTATAAGCACATTCAATTTGTTTTTTCCATAAAAAAGTAAAAACTCAAGTTTTTTTCTTTTGCTAAATACAGCCATCACTTACAACTCTGAAAATCTATTTTTGTGAATGAGTTGAATACAACAGTACAATGTTCTGTATGTAGTGTTGTAAATGTGAGGTTCACATATGAAGTTTTAAGGTGTGGTGACTGACAGTGTTGTGGTTCACTCACTTGACTCAGTTCCTCCCACTCTGTGACAGTTTGAGTAAATCTAAGTGTCTTTGGCAGTTTCTATATATGTCCTGTTATAGTCTCCAGACGATTCCAGGGTGTAGTCTACGTTTCCCTGTGACTCTGAACAGTGGATGTTAAATTTGTGCATGAACATCTAATGCGTACTGTATTAGAATTGCAGTACCTGTAGAAGTATAACATAATTTGATGTGCAGTGCTCAGTGTTGTTAATCTTACTTTAAAAAAGTAATTAATTAGTGACATATGGCTTCTTCCAAAATTGAGTTAGTAACTCAGTTATCCCATTGTAATTCGTTCATTCATTTCAATTCAATTCATTGTGTTCAATTCATTTTTCATATTCTACACATTATTACATTATCGAATCAATAACATCTTTCACATAATAGATGTTTATATTAACTGATTGAATTGAAGTGTTTCATCGGTGACATCGGTCACACTTTTTACTTTTTTTTTTTCAATTTCACCTATAGAGCCTACCCACGTACCACGTGCTCGCTGTATGGTTCCGCCCACTTGTCCGTCAAAACATAGTGTTAACCTGTTACGGCTACGTACATTTCTCCTATTTACGGCGTGTTTTTCTGCTCCTTAACATTAATAATCAAAATGGTGAAGGCGTGTGTGGCTGTTGGTTGCACTAACAGAGAAGATGGAAGGAGAGACTTGAAGTTTTACCGTATTCCGAGGGATCCAAAGAGGAGAGCGAAATGGACGGCTGCAATTCGACGTGAAAACTGGACACCAAAAAATCACCACAGACTATGTAGTAGTCATTTTATATCCGGTAAGATGCATTTAATATATATTTAGAGGGTTTTGGCCTGACAACCACAATTAAGATCATTGCTAGGCTAATCGCCGACAACATACGACGTACCTTTCTTCCACCATCGTTATTTTTTGAATAATATTTAGCTGGTACCAAGTGAAAGAAACTGGCCTCGTCTACGGGGCTGACAAATAACCACAATTAAGATCATTGCGAGGCTAATCGCCGACAACATACGACGTAGTACGACATAGTTTCAAATTCAAGATGTTTGTGACTTCCCTTTCTTCCACCATCGTTATTTTTTGAATAATATTTAGCTGGTACCAAGTGAAAGAAACTGGCCTCGTCTACGGGGCTGACAAATAACCACAATTAAGATCATTGCTAGGCTAATCGCCGACAACATACACGTATGTATGTAGCGAGAGTGCTATCGCTAAACCATATAAACATTAAAAGCCTTAACTCCATTGACAAACGACATGAAATACATTAGACTTGACAGTGGATGTTAGCAATAACAAAAGATTTTGAATTGAAAATTTCGTAACTCACCTTTCCAAGCACAAGATAGATTCCTGCCGAATTTTCGTGGACGAGGACCTGTTTCACCCAACCAGCAACGAAGTATTTATAAGCCTCCAAGCTCTTGAAGTTTTTCATATTTTCGTGAGAATAGGCTGATTTAGTGTGGACAACATAATTGTAAATATCTGCGTAGCAGATGTCAGGCAGACAGGGCGAAGACAGTGGGTCGAAAAACATCGATTTGGGCATCAAATATGGATCTGGCGACTGTATAGAACGAAGCGTTTCCTCATAACGCCTTTTATGCAACAGATCCAGTGAGTTTGCGGCATCAGAAAGCACCGGGTCTTCCATGAAATGCATTTTAAATTGCGCCATCAATTGAAAACAATGCTAATACAGAGTCAAAATGACGGACAAGTGGGCGGAACCATACAGCGAGCACGTGGTACGTGGGTAGGCTCTATAGACCCTACTCACCAACGTCACAGAATGACGTGTCGCTGTATCCGGCCGCCATATTGTCCGTCATTGTTTATCCGTATTCTCAATGGTTTCAATTTGTCGTGCAATTTATAGTGCAATTCATGGAAACCACGGTGCTTTAAGACGCTGTAAACTCATTGGATGCGTTGCATAAAAGGCGTTATGTGGAAAAGCTCCTGTCTATCCATTCGCCAGATCCATATTTGATACCTAAATCGATATTTTTCGACCCGCTGTCTTCGCCCTCTCTGCCTGACATCTGCTACCCTGATATCTACAACTATCTTGTCCACACAAAATCAGCCTTTTCTCACGAAAGTTTGAAAAACTTTAAGAGCAGCACTCTAAGCGACATTACCCCGTGTGACCCTTTACTTCCAATTTTCTAAAATGGCGACAATAAATTAAAAAAAAAGTTGACTGCGATGGCCGACGCTTCAAGGATAGGTGGATATTGGACTATTTCTTCAATAAAACACGCAACAACTGTGTCTGCCTCATTTGCAAAGAGACAGTCGCTGTTTTCAAAGAGTTCGATGTGACGCGATAATGATATTACCGAACAAGACACGCTGACATGTACGACAACATTACAGGGAAGATACGCAGCAAGAAATTATAGCAACTTGAAGCTAATTTAATTTCACAGCAGCAGTATTTCGCAAGAGCCCGAGTGTCGAAAGAGAACGCCACAAAGACGAGACTGTTGAAATTATGACTTAAAAAAACATAATAAAGCAAATGTGACACACAGAAGGGCTTGCTAAAATTTGTTTAAATATATTGTTCTATGTAAATCGGCCAAGGTAGCCCCCCCGCATTTTTACCACACCAAATCTGGCCCCCCTTTGCAAAAGGTTTGGACACACCTGTTTAACTGGTGATCCGAGGCCAGCTTCTTTCACTTGGTACCAGCTAAATATTATTCAAAATGTAATGATGGTGAAAGAAATAAACTGAAACTGTATGTTGTCGGCGATTAGCCTCGCAATGATCTTAATTGTGGTTGTCAGCCCAAAACCCTCTAAATATATATTAAATGCATCTTACCAGAGATAAAATGACTACTACATAATCTGTGGTAATCGTTTGGAGCCCATTTTTGTCGTCGAATTGCAGCAGTCCATCTCGCTCTCCTCTCCGGGTCTCTCGGAATACGGTAGAACTTCAAGTCTCTCCGTCTATCTTCTCTGTTATTGCAACCAACCGCCACACACGCCTTCACCATTTTGATTATTAATGTTAACAAGCAGAAAAACACGCCATAATAGGAGGAATGTACGTAGCGGTAATGCGTCAACAAGACGAGTTGACGGACAATATGACGCGGAGGCGTGGTTGTGACGTCATGTGAGCAGGGTCTATACAACAGTGTATCTGTATACAAACTTTAACTTTCAAATGTTGTGAGAGGAAAAAAAGCCTTTTTGTTTTTCCTGTTGTACTGAACCCGTCCCGAACCGTGACCCCCGTACCGAGGCACTGTACGTACTTAACCGTGACTTGTGTTTATCGTCACACCCCAAATATAGTTAGATATATTTTTCAATATGCATTTGAGGCTCTGAATATCCTGCCTCTCCTATCTTTGCTCGAGTTGTTATGATTAAAAAACACCACACAAGGTTCATGGATAGGTCATTCAAGAAAGTTTAGGGCAAGTGATTATTTTTGGTCATAAAAAAAACAAACTATTCGTATATTGTAGCGTCTACAAGGACAACGCCAACTTGGTGATTATAATGCCCACTCAGCAGGAAAACAGTACATTCTTTTCAATTAATTGTACCCACCTGGACACCACGAACTGCATGTTAAAAAAAAGTTTCCCGAGAGTTTAAGATGACGCTTGACACGCTAAATGCTAATGAGTACGCAAATGCTATGCTAACGCTCTGACAGGGCCGTTCCTGACCAATTTGGTACCCTAGGCAACATATTTGTTGGCACACACGCCCCCCCTTTTTTTCACCACATATATTTAAACACTCCCACTGAAACAGCACATTACCTCTTTGTAATTTATTATATAAAAAAAGACAACAAAGGGTGCAGAAATTAAAAGAAAAATACTTTAATAACTATTCAAAAGCAATAAAAAAAATTCAAAACCAAATTAATATAATAAATTACAATTGTTATTACAATATGATTAACAACACACAAACCTATATAAAGAGACACTTTAAAATGCAACTTTTTTTTCCACCTTGACCTATAACCTTACTCACCTTTTCTTCACTGATGCAAAAGCATCTATTGCACTTCCATATGACAGTTGTTTTGGAAGGTGCACTTCTTTCCTGCACTTGGACTTGCTGCTGATGTGGATAAGTTCGCTGTAAAAGATGAAAGTGGAATGTTACATTATATTAGTCAAATAGCTGTTGATTGTGAAACCAGCATGACATAACCATAAAAGCGCCTAAATTCTTGCAGCCTACTGTACCTGTCTATTGGATCGGGCCACTATCTTTATGGGCGTAGTTAAAAGAAAATAAATTCTTGAAGCACTGCATCTACACAGGACTATCCAATAATAATGAATTAAATAATATGTGATAGCAAAAAAAAAAAAAAAAAAAAAAAGAATACTTTTTTACATGAACGTAATCGCCATTTTAATGAATTCATGACACATTTAATAACAAATGTTTGCATTTAAATCCGTGCCACTTTTAGTCCCTCGTACCACAGAACTTTGAAATTATTAATTGCATATTTAATGGTGTATTTATTTAATTAACCTTGGCACTATTAGGGATGGCAAATTTATTTAAAAAACACAATTTAACACAAGGTAAAAGTGGTTCACATCACATGAAAATAAGCAATAAGCAATTTTAGTACCCCATATACTTTGTCCAAATTTCTCTAAAATGGGAGGGGGAGTAAATTTAACTGAAACTAATCCACAGCTGACTGAATACTGAAAATATTTCTAAAACAACAGCCTGGCTAATGATACAGTATAATTTTGCTTTAGCAGTAAGTCATATAAACTCTATGTAAATAACCGCGAGCTTGCAGTTGTGCTAGGTATACGTGCATATGCTGTTGAAAAAATCATCACAACAAACCTGTTTTTCTTCACGTTTATGATCTCTTCTTTCTTTGTCTTCTGACCCAGAGGGCTTTTGTCTTTTCATGAAGTTGACTTGTCACTGTAACGTCGCTCAATTGCGGAGGCTGAAAAAAGCACCTTCAGGTAGCTCGCTGGTCTGCTGGGTGTTGAGACTAGGGTCTGTGGTGAAATTATCGCATCACAGGAAAAAGTGAAACGGCAGAAGGCACACTAGAAAAATGATTTTATTATTATTTAAAGACTTATTACGAACGGTTTTGTTGTTCTTTTGTTGTTTTGTATAATTTTTTGAATACTGCTACCATCAAATATTATTTGAATATTTTTCTTGACGCCCTTAGTCATTTGCCTAGCTTGCCTTATGGGCGGCACGGGTCAGCGCTCTGAGCCACCTAGCCAATCATCATTGGGTTTGCAACGGCGTCACCGCCCCCTTCCTCCCTCCTCCCTCCCACTCTGATCTCTCTCAGGTAGCTGTGACAAAATCAGACAATTCGCGCCTCATTCAACCAAATTGTAGTAACGTGTCCCTTCACATCCTCAGTAACGGTAATGGCGTTGCAAAGATGGGATAAGTAGTTAATTAGATTACTAATTCTTGAAAAAAAATAATGCTGTTATAAACGCCATTATACTCCAACACCGTTATTAACAACACTGGCAGTGCTCTATGTATGTTTTAATAGAGGCTTTGAGGACATGCGTAGTGGTTATGGATAACTGTTATTGTGAGAGATTGAGGGTCCTCTGTCAACATAGTTATCAATTTAGCATGTTTTTGGAATTTGGGATGAAACCAGAATGTAATTAATGTTCCTGATGGTGAGCGAGTGTTCTTCACCTGCAAAAATGAGAACTGTCCCTCTCTTTTTTTCATTCCTCAGGCCTAATTGTTATTATTGCATTCATTTCCTCAACTGGGGTTTCATTTTGGAACTCCCCTTTCACACCTAAAACTTAGTACTTGCAGTCTGTCAAATTTTCAGCACCTCTCACTGGCTGTTGTAAAGCTGTGGGTGGCCACCAACGTGAAGTGGTCACAGGGATGCTGGGCTATGAAATTACAAGCAACCGCCAGCCTAAGGTCCATGAAGTGGTCCCTTAATGAAAATTGTTTCACAGTGCAGGCTGCTCAGAGCAGCGAAGACAATCTGTTTGACAACCGAGGTTTAATATGCAAAGGTTGAGTAAAGGGACACCCATAGTAATTGCCTGGCATTTTAAATGTTCATTTATAGTACTGTGCCACTATTCATGTTTAGACTGTAGACAAATGTTCTATGTACTGCGAGTAGATGTGGGAAAAGAGTGGGTGTTTGGTATTCATATTCATCCAGTGAAAACAGTGTCGCTTATCACAGACTGAAGCATAAGCAAACATATACCACCTACACGGTTTTTAGATTCAGCCTTAAACTTTTACCTATAAAAAAGAACAAGGAAATGTTAATACATACATTCAAATCCGGGGAATATTAACTGTGGAAGTGTCACTTAAATATCCAATTAAAAATGTTGATTTCTATATGCATATTTTGGCCAAGAGACTAATCTTTTAGACTGCTACAAAGTAGCAACTGTTTGAAGGTTTAGACTTACTGTGGCCTCTTATTCTATAACAATACAGTGGTACTTCTACTTACGAAATTAACTGGTTCTGAAAGTAGTCTTGAAAATTCCGTCATTTCCTAGTAAGTGCCGAAATTCGTTCCAAGCACTACTGAAACGCCACACTACATTTAATAATCGAGGTAAAACTGGAATAAAACAACAGCCAAACACATTTGATTAATTCCATTTGACGGTATGATATCCTTAAGCCAAAATATCACGATTACACGCGATCATGGTATTGCAATTACAGCTCTAAAATGTGTTACTTTAAGATATCTGGGTTTAAAAAATAAAAATAACTTGCAACAATACTCGTTTTTATATTGAACCGTTCGATACGCCCTCATCGATTCAATACGCAAAAACATTCGATCCAAATGAAAAGCTCCCGAGATGTATTTTCCGAATTTATTTTCGTCGTCTCTCTCGCTTAAATGTCTGCCGCAGCTTCGCCTTGAAAAAACAAACTCTGCAGCTAGCAGCCCCCCTGCTCCTCTCACCCCCAAACTGCCTGAAAGGTGGGAGGTGTGTTGCATGAGGATCATTGTTCGTAAAGAAAGACAGAAACTAAGGGAGGCGGCTTGCCGGTTTCAATGTCGTACAGATCCGTTATTTGGCAGCATTTTGGGTGAGCTGATATGCTATCCTCATATGCTATCCCCACTTGTACATAGTATAGGGTGACCAAACGTCCTCTTTTGCCCGGACAAGTCCTACTTTCACGTAGTATCCTCGTCGTCCGGGCGGGTTTTATGAATTCATAAAAATGTTCGTTTTTTATGATTTTTCACGGGACCAATTTGAAGAGAATCCCTCCGGCCGCTGGGTGGCAGCGCCTGCCTGCGATGGCATGGCTCCTAGTAGTTGGAAAGGAAGGAGTAGTTCTTCTTGTTTTTGTTGGCAGTTTACCCCTATCATGAAGCATTACCGCCATCTACTGGATTGACCATTTGGCCACAACACCTGCCCAGTTAAGTTTTTACGATAAATACCTATATAATGGCAACTGTTGACTTCAGTCGGAGCTTTGACTGTAAAGCTAAACCACACTAGGCATTATGGGAAACGTAGTTTTGAACTGCTACGTTTGGAAACATGCTGGTTGAATAGTTTGCACACAAACAATAACCGAAATAAACTGACAATCTAGAACATTGAATGAGAATATCAATTGAATGGGAATAACAATTCGTCAAGGACACGTGTCGTGATAGTAATTTATAAAAATGTTTAGTTGGCTCATAGCCTACTGTGTGTATGTGTATTGACTGGACTACATTTCCATCGGTCTGCATTTTATATATATTTTTATTTTTTATTATTTTTTTCCAAACTGCATTTTTCCATCCAGAGTGAGGGGGCACACTTTAAATAAATTAAAGTGATATAGGCATCTTTGAGTGAACTTCGAGTAAAATTCAAGTATTCAAGTATCAAGTATCCGGGCTGAGTGTCCTCTTTTTTGGAAATCAAAATATGGTCACCCTACCATAGTATTTAACAAAAACTATCTTTACGGATACGTATAATAGAGCCGGGCGGTACATGTAAAATTTACCGTTACCGAAATTCTTCACGATGACCGACGTAATTTTGACCACTTCGGTAAATTCAGTAATTTAATAAAACAAGAAAATAGTCTTTTCATCCCGCATTGACTCTTTGTTGTTCGGCTAAGTTCATTCATCCTTAAGAAAGCAGTCAGTGTGCTTACGTATGAAGTCACGTGGTTATCAGGAACACAAACAAAAAGAAGCCCGGTAGGCTAACGCTAGCGGCTAATGCAACAAGCAAACGTGATGGAGTCGGGGTGAAGGGAACTTCGCCCAACTTCCACCCGACATTAAGTAGACTCTTGGTGGCCTCCAGACGGGCTTTCACCCGCTTTCCTGCCTGGTTCACATGATTTCAGGAGCGTGTGTTTTCGGTGCTTTCTACTGGTAGCCAGGCCACAGGCTAATGCTAGCGGCTAACAGCGGCTACAAATGAACGTGATGGAGTCGGATAGTGGCTCTAACCTTGTCGAAACTGCTGAACTTAATGAGTGAATTGTGCACGGACTGCTTCTAGCAGGTAGTTATTTTGTATCTCTGTATGTGTGATTTCTTTGATATCTTATATGATGGTAAAGCATTCATCATAAATAATCCAACCGTGACCGTTTAATGGCCACAGCTATTTTTCTGTATGTGCTTGCTTTATTCTGTCATTGTTATTCTGTCTCATTACTATCATACATTCTTAAATGTTTCATTGGCATAAGAGCAATATAGCTTTAATGTATGTGTGTGTGTGTGGGGGGGGGGGGGTCATGTGTGCGTGCATGGATTAAAAAATGCTCTCAGAAAAAAAAACTGAAATCTTGAAGTAAACACTTGTGTTGAGTAATTATGTCACCCCAGCCATTAACAATAAGTTGTCTGAAGTGTACTGTTCAAGCTGTAAGTCATTTGTGTTCCAATGACATGTTTGCACAGTCATTATATTGATTTTTATAATATACATTGTTCAAGTCATACAAGCTGTTGTAAATGTTCATACGGTACTTGAATTCTTATTGTTTACAAGAATTTTGTATATACTTAATGTTTAAACTGCATGTACAATTGTTAAATTGAAAGCTGGTAAATAAATCAACGAGAAACACTTATTTTGTATTTCATGCATTGATTCTGATTTTCAAATTATATAACAGTCCACTTGGGCGAATGTATCGTCATTTATCGTTATCGGGGTAAATCTGCTCAATTTACCGTGATACGTACTTAAGGCCATATCGCCCAACCCTAACGTATGACAAAGTCCGGCAATATATTGTTGCCGACTTGGCTGCTTTGAACAACCTCGCTTTGACAATAGACAGCTGGACACCCCTTGACTACACTGAGAGCTATCTCATGGTCACATGATGAACAATGAGTGGCAAATTAAGAGCGGTGTACTTCAAACTCGTCCTGTTTATGAAAGTCAAATGCAGGTGTCGTGCAGTAAAGAGCAGACGCGACTTCTGTGGCGGTTGTAAACTTTTTTAATGCCCGACAACACTTGCGCGCACAAACTAGATATCATCAAATAGCAACCTAGATATGCTACGTTAGATCCCACCCTCCAAGCCTCATGCCATTGGCTGCGTGAGCCCAGAGTTATCATGGGACGCGTAGTCCATATACTACATCAATGAATTAAAAACTGCCATGACTGAGTGGAAGTTAAGCAGGCCAAATCAATCCATACCATTGAGGCAGTGACTATGGATAATGCTGCAAATATTGTCAATTCAGTACGTAACACAGATGGACTCAGACCACTAATAGGATGTTTTGCTCATGTGATAAACATACCTGCTAAGACAGCAGTAGCAATCAACAGTGTGCCCTGCCTCACTTTACAAACAGTAAAGATTGTCCTCAGCACTTTTATACAAAATTTCTTCAGATTAGTAAGAAGTAAGCACATAAATATTATGCACTATAATGGATGTTTATATGACGGCACTGTTAATTTTGCTTTTTAGCTAAATAAAAAAACAAACAAGCAAAAAAAAAAAACAAAAAAAAAAAACACTTGTATTTTTCGTTTCGGAGCATTAAATGTATTGAATCGAATCAGAAATCGTGTCACTCGTATCGAAAATCGTACCGAACCGTGACTTAACTGTATCGTTGCACCCCTACTAAACACGCTGGAGTTAACTCTCGTAGCTGCTGGGAAACATTCATGACAGCGTTTACTAACCTTTAACTGTGTATAAATGCGAAATCATATTGGAGGTATTGCCTCCTTAGCAGCTACCCTCCGCAAACATGTTTTACATGTCAGTTGGCCCTCCTCCTCTAAGCCGCGGCCGTCCGTAACATTTCTGTAGCCGAACCTCCTCCAGCCATAATGTAGCACAGTTGACTCAGTGACACTGAGCAACAAACGGTGTGGGAGGGTTGAGCCTTGCAGCTGCAAGCGAGGGATTTCTCCCTGCATTTTTGGACATAAAAAATAGCTAATATCGTAGGGAAGCTATGACAGAAAAATTTTTGCGGTTTTGAAACCGTGACGATTTCACGGTATACCTTGAAACCGGTAATTGGCACATATCTAAAGGAGACCTGTGCTCTCATGTGCTACTAATGTAGTGAACCATGTGTGGGCCTAAAAAACTCTTCGTGAGACAAAAACACAAGGAAATTAGTGCTCTTTTGGCGAAGACGTCGATCCCGCTATAACAACAACCCCGTTGCGCCTGTGCGTTATCATACTGCGACCCCCAAATTGAAGCGTTATAAACAATAGGCCAATAGGAGAGCAAAATCGCGTTACTGAAGCATGATGGGAAAGATTATGACCAATAGGTCAACAGGATCTTATGGCATGACATTTACCTCATTCACTCCCAGCCATTTTCACCAATGCAACCCCCTTCACTCCAGGCCGTTTTACTGGATTTTGACTGATTTTGCAAGTCCCACAGAAAATTCTGTTCTATTGCTATATAAACATGGCACCAAAAGAAAGATTATACTCTCTTCTTTCAGCAGGAAAAAAAAGTTAGTTCATATCTTTTTCCATTCTTTAGAAATCAGCATTAGAAAATAGCTTAGTTTGAGCAATTTCCAATTTCTGATGAAAAAACAGAGAAATGTAGCTTTTTGTAAAAGCATACATTTCAAACAGAACTTTGACTTTAACACAACTATTTTTGGCTCCCAAACATCTGAATAACGTTTTCCTTCTACAAAATAACATAAACAACAAGACCAATAGAGCTTTTGATAGCAAAGTAACAATTTATTTACACATAACTAAACTATTGAACTGAGAGATGACTCTGTTGTGGCTGCGACAGCCGGGGTAAACTTTTCCCTCAACGCCGCCTGTCTCATCAAGATTGATTTTTTTGAGTCTTTCTTTTGTGGTGACCTGCCTCGTGGCGGAGTTTGCCTGGGGAACTTGTGCTCCTGGGGGGAACTGGTTTGGCTGTGTGCGTTTCCGGCTGCGTCGCGGGACACTGGAGGGTGTGGGGGACGTGAGCGGCCTAGCACGGTGGCGCAGGCGCTGCTCGGCGAGCAGCACCGACCCAAAGGCATCATCCGTTGCACTGGTGGTCCCGGTCGTTCTGCTCGGTCGTCCAGCGCCTGGCATCCTGGACGTCCATTCGGTCGTCTTCCGCCGGCGCCCCGGCCATTCGTTCCGTTTAATCGGGTTGCGGGTCTTACCAAATGCGGCTGCACTGGTGGTCCCGGTCGTTCTGCTCGGTCGTCCGGCTCCTGGCATGCTGGACATCCATTCGGTCGTCTTCCGCCGGCGCCCCGACCGTTCGTTCCGTTGATTTGGGTTGCGGGTCTTACCAAATACGCTACTGCCCTCCAGTGGCCAGTTTTATTGCTTTAAAATGGATTTTCAGCATTGTGCTTTGGAGCTAAGTTGCATCAGAACCTACAGATGTCTCTTGTGAAAAAAAAACACGTAAAAAATACGTATAAATACGTCTTTGGGACACTGAAACAATTAAGAATAGAACGTATTTATACGTTTCTGGGAGCAAATGAGTTAAAAACAGAAACCAGGAAGTATACAGTGGGGAGAACAAGTATTTGATACACTGCCGATTTTGTTGGTTTTCCCACTTGCAAAGCATGTAGAGGTCTGTAATTTGTATCATAAGTTCTCTTCATCTGTGAGGGACGGAATCTAATACAAAAAAACAGAAAATCACGTTGTATGATTTTTAAATAATAAATTTGCATTTAATTGCATGAAATAAGTATTTAATACATCATAAAAATCAAACTTAATATTTGGTACAGAAACCTTTGTTTGCTATTACGGATACCAAACTTTTCCTGTAGTCCTTGACAAGGTTTGCACACACTGCAGCAGGGATTTTGGCCCACTCCTCCATGCAGATCTTCTCCAGAGCCTTCATGTTTCGGGGCTGCTGCCGGGCAACACGGACATTCAGCTCCCTCCATAGATTTTCAGGTTCAGATCTGGTGACTGGCTAGGCCACTCCAGGACCTTAAGATGCTTCTTACGGAACCACTCTTTAGTTGCCTTGGTTGTGTGCTTTGGGTCGTTGTCATGCTGGAAGACCCAGCCACGACCCATCTTCAGGGCTCTCATTGAATGAAGGAGGTTGTCAGCCAAGATCTGGCGATAAATAGCCCCATCCATCCTCCCCTCAATACGGTGCAGTCGTCCTGTACCCTTGGCAGAGAAGCAGCCCCAAAAAATGATGTTTCCTCCTCCGTGTTTCACGGTTGGGATGGTGTTCTTGGGGTTGTACTCATCCTTCTTTTTCCTCCAAACACGACGAGCCGAGTTTAGACCAAAAAGTTCAATTTTGGTCTCATCCGACGCCATGACCTTCTCCCATTGCTCCTCTGGATCATCCAGATGGTCAGTGGCAAACTTCAGACGTGTCTGGACATGCACAGGCTTCAGCAGTGGGACCTTGTGTGCGCTGTAGGATTTTAATCCATGACGCCGTAATGTGTTTCCGATGGTTTTCTTTGAGACTGTGGTTCCAGCTCTCTTCAGGTCATTGACCAGGTCCTGCCGTGTAGTTCTGGGCTGATCCCTCACCTTCCTCATGATCAGTGATGCCCCTTGAGGTGAGATCTTGCATGGAGCCAAAGAACGAGGCAGATTGACCGTCAACTTGAACTTCTTCCATTTTCTAATAATCGGGCCAACAGTTGTTACCTTTTCACCAAGCTGCTTGCTTATTTTCCTGTAGCCCATCCCAGCCTTGTGCAGGTCTATTATTTTAGCCCTGATGTCCTTACACAGCTCTTTGGTCTTGGCCATTGTGGAGAGGTTGGAGTTTGTTTGAGCATGTGAACAGGTGTCTTTTATACAGGTAACAAGTTCAAACAGGTGCAGTTACTTCCGGTAATGAGTGGAGAACAGGAGGGGTTCTTAAAAAAGAACTAAGAGCAGAAATATTTACTAGTTGGTAATATATCAAATACTTATTTCATGCAGTTAAATACAAATGTATTATTTAAAAATCATACAATGTGATTTTCTGTATTTTTGTATTAGATTCCATCCCTCACAGTTGAAGAGAACTTATGATACAAATTACAGACCTCTACATGGCTTGCAAGTGGGAAAACCAGCAAAATCTGCAGTGTATCAAATACTTGTTCTCCCCACTGTATACGTATCTTTTACAGCACTGAACTGTATTTTTCCTCGCGTATCCTGAAATTTCTTTCATGACAAGAGGCAATATTTTCTCGTTCAGGCATATCGTAACCTGAAAATTCTGTTTGTAAGTAGAGGCACCGCTGTAGTTTTAAATTACAACGTAAATGCAAACAAGTCACTGCCATGTCGCTGCAGAGAACACTTCAGTTCTCACAAATAATTTCTATTGTGAAATGCATCTAGAAAAAAACACCTTGATACCTTTGAGTTTTATGCTTAGTTTGATGTGCACAGAGCACACGAATACATGAACACTAAAATGTAACAGGCGTTCCAATGAAAACAATATAAAAGTGAGCTGGGCTTTCTACAATTGACAGCCATAAAACATGACTGGGGCATGACTTTCTGGACCATTGCGGTTGTGTACCATGAGTGTGTGTGTGTTGGGATAACACACACATATCACCGTAGCCAAAACAAGTATATGTCTTGGACCACAGTGCAGACAGGCAGCGTTACATTCACCCACGGGTCAGGAACTCTAAGTTCTGCGGCCACCCACCTTAACAGAACCATACGACGCAGCTTCATACATTTTACTTCTTCAATGTTATTCTGAGTGTCAAAATCCCTGATTTGGGTTCACCTTTCCTCTCCCAAACTATGTCTGGGGTGTGGCTGTCTTCAACCTTTTTGTCAGAAACTTCCTGTCTTGAGAAACAAACAAAAATACAGGAGGAAGGCGGAAGCATGCAGAAAATTTGTTAGCTTGGTCAGATTGACATCTTTTAAACACAATGTATTGTTGGATTTCACAGTCTGACAGCATGCATTCAAATGCAGCTGAATACTTGAGCTAATATTTGTTTTAAGAGTTTCCCCCGAGGACTGCTTCCCCCCCACAGGGAGATATATGAGAAAATTCTCAGGCCTGCTACAGGATCTGTTTACTTGCTGCAGGTTGGATCAATAGATTAGTATTTCTCTGGGAAAAAAAAAACCTTACTGATCATTCTCACAGCTCATTTGGTGCAATGTGGCATGGCACGCTACCGATACACTAGAATTGATCCATTCTCTTGTATCAATTGCGAAGTAGGCTCCACTTGTAGGATAACAGCCTTGAATGCAGCTGAGCAGAGTGGCACTGTTTTGTAGGGGGTTGGTGGTCTTTGCAGAAGAACCTCACATTTAGCCGCTGTCTCAAGGGAGAGATTAAGCAGTTTAGACTGTTCTTTGTCCCTCTATCACCGCCACAGCTTCTTGTTCCTCCTCTGTATTTGGAGTAGTTCAGGGTGTACCTTTTCTGTCATCCTCCTTTTTGCACTTTCTGTTCCTCTTTTCTACTCTCATTTCCTCTGTTCCTTACCTTGCTTTTCATTCCATCCATCCTGCCTTGTTTAAAACACATAGCTGTTTTCATTTTCTCTCTTCAGACTGTTTCGATTTGACGTGCCCTGGCCTTCTTACTTTACCTCTTAACCTGTACAGCTGATGCTCTTAGCTGATAGCCCAGATGGCAGTACTTTATGGAGGATGTACAGGACTGAATTGCTCCCCACCCTCTCTCCACTATTGCACAATTGCACCTCTGTCACCCGTGGCCCGGTTGTCCCGCTGAGATGATCCCCTGGTCCTGGTGGAGCACTATGGAGCTCAACCGCTTCTCGCATTAATCTCCTAAACGATCCTGCACCTAAGAGGATCAATACTCATTTTCAGGGAGCAGCATGATCCCTTAATGTAGTAGAGGATGGCTGCTGATCCCTCCCTCATCCTTTCAGTTTCAACTCCCTATACAAAGAATAAGTCTGCCGTTTCTATCATTTCATGACAATATCTGGATATCATTGTTATGATAAAAGTGCGCCTTTTTCTTTGGCGGTTATACAGTGAGGGTGCTTTCATATTAGGACGTAAGTCAAGTTTGAGCACTGTAATCAAACTCAGGTTTGGATAAACTCAATTGGTCTGTGATTTGGGGAGGGTTTCCAAACTAATCCAAGCCCAATCTGATCCAACTGTCAGATAAAAATTCAGGTTTGATGAGAGCTGTGTTGCAACGTAAGAAACTTTCCGAATAAATTAAAGATGAAACACTCCTTTGAGCCACATGATTATTGCTCTTGCATAATCTTTTCTATGTACTGCAATTTTCAGACTGTAAGACATTACTTTTTACCTCCTCTTTGAACACTGTGGTTTGTAGTCCAGTGCGGCTTATATGTTGATATTTACAGACTCAAAAGCTACATGCCTTTTGGTGTGAAGCTCCCTGCTGTTTATAGTATATGTATGAAAAAATACTGTTTTCTAGTAAAATTTGGTATTGTGGTGCGTTTTATAGTCCAAAAATTACAGTACTTTAGTTTCTCGGAGAGACTTCTGCCTTGGATGCTGTAACACAACTTAGTTTAACCAATCCAACGAAGGCAGGGAGTCATGTGACATGAGTCTGTTTCTCTGCACAGCAATATTGTTTTTGAGAGCCCTTTTAATTTTTGTCTTTGTCTTTTGGACGAAAATACTTATTAGTCTTAGTCATATTTTAGTCATTTCCAAATGTTTTCGTCTTCGTCTAGTTTTATTTGAAAAAAAAAAAAACCTCACTCAAATTTCGTCTAGTTTTAGTCGACAGTTACAGTCTGTAAAATTCTAATTCAAAGTTTTTGTCCAAAAATAAAGGTTTCCAACAATTTCGAATGAAACTAGAATGACGAGTACAGATTGTCGCCTCTACAAGTACAACGTCAACTTTGTGCTGATAATACACACTCAGCAGGAAAAGCAATACATTGTTTTAAATTAAACCTACCTAGAAGCCACGAACTGTATGTAAAAAACATACCATACATTGGAAAAAATCTCACGGCACGCTACAAACCAAAAATGTTCCAAAATTACTTTCTGTACAGTATATTTAGTTATAAAATAATTTTTTCAATATTTATACTTACTCAGTGTGAAACTTGAGCCTGTTTAGATGTACACAAAGCCGATATCCTGGCAGGAATGTTCTTCAACAGCTCTCAGTCTCTCTCTGTTTTTATTTTTTTTAATAGCAGTTAGGCTTGAATAGCTCTGAACTATAAGACAGGGGGACTTAAGCAATGTCTTTTACCGCATCAGGGCCGAGCATCTCGCTGACAATGGCTTTACAGCCAGGCCAAAGTGTGGCACTTTTTGGATTTAGCAACAAGTTCAGAAACAAGGTTACTGGCTTTGAGGGATTTCTCATTTACCTTTGTAGCTTTCCTCAAAAAAGTTGCCCATTTCTCTGTGTTTTCACAAAATAGTCCATCGACTTGTTTTGAAGCGACAACTACGGCAACTGCTCATGTCGCGTTCAAGAACTGCTCGGATTTCTAGTCATCAGCCACCTTGCTGTCCGTGACAAAGTGTTGGAATAAAACACAGGGGGAGTATTGACGGTTGTCACATATGGATAAAATGAAAAGACCACTTTTGTGTGTGACACTTGATGTGTCTAATCAAATTGTTGACCAGTAGACATGCTGGGGTCCACATTGTACTGTCTTTCTATCTACTCCTTCTTTCCTACTGCAACTCTGCCCGACGACGTTAAAAAAAATAAATAAATAAAAAATACAAAAAATAAAGCGATATTGGATAATTTCCCATGGTACACCTGACGATATCTCACGGCACACCAGTTGAAAAACACTGCTCTAGACCAGGGGTCAGCAACCTGCGGGTCTAGAGCCACATGCAACTCTTTCACGCTGCCCTAGTTTCTACCTGGAGCTTTTTATGAAATTTTTAAAAATGGAAAAAGATGTGGGAGAGAAATATATTTTTACTTTTAATATGGCTTCAAACATGACACGAACATTCTTCCAATGCATTAATATTGTAATGAAGCTACAGTGCCTTGCAAAAGTATTCGGCCCCCTTGAACCTTGCAACCTTTCGCCACATTTCAGGCTTCAAACATAAAGATATAAAATTTTAATTTTTTCGTCAAGAATCAACAACAAGTGGGACACAATCGTGAAGTGGAACAAAATTTATTGGATAATTTAAACTTTTTTAACAAATAAAAAACTGAAAAGTGGGGCGTGCAATATTATTCGGCTCCCTTGCGTTAATACTTTGTAGCGCCACCTTTTGCACCAATTACAGCTGCAAGTCGCTTGGGGTATGTTTCTATCAGTTTTGCACATCGAGAGACTGACATTCTTGCCCATTCTTCCTTGCAAAACAGCTCGAGCTCAGTGAGGTTGGATGGAGAGTGTTTGTGAACAGCAGTCTTCAGCTCTTTCCACAGATTCTCGATTGGATTCAGGTCTGGACTTTGACTTGGCCATTCTAACACCTGGATACGTTTATTTTTTAACCATTCCATTGTAGATTTGGCTTTATGTTTTGGATCATTGTCCTGTTGGAAGATAAATCTCCGTCCCAGTCTCAGGTCTTGTGCAGATACCAACAGGTTTTCTTCCAGAATGTTCCTGTATTTGGCTGCATCCATCCTCCCGTCAATTTTAACCATCTTCCCTGTCCCTGCTGAAGAAAAGCAGGCCCAAACCATGATGCTGCCACCACCATGTTTGACAGTGGGGATGGGGTGTTCAGGGTGATGAGCTGTGTTGCTTTTACGCCAAACATATCGTTTTGCATTGTGGCCAAAAAGTTCAATTTTGGTTTCATCTGACCAGAGCACCTTCTTCCACATGTTTGGTGTGTCTCCCAGGTGGCTTGTGGCAAACTTTAAACGAGACTTTTTATGGATATCTTTGAGAAATGGCTTTCTTCTTGCCACTCTTCCATAAAGGCCAGATTTGTGCCGTGTACGACTGATTGTTGTCCTATGAACAGACTCTCCCACCTCAGCTGTAGATCTCTGCAGTTCATCCAGAGTGATCATGGGCCTCTTGGCTGCATCTCTGATCAGTTTTCTCCTTGTTTGAGAAGAAAGTTTGGAAGGACGGCCGGGTCTTGGTAGATTTGCAGTGGTCTGATGCTCCTTCCATTTCAATATGATGGCTTGCACAGTGCTCCTTGAGATGTTTAAAGCTTGGGAAGTCTTTTTGTATCCAAATCCGGCTTTAAACTTCTCCACAACAGTATCTCGGACCTGCCTGGTGTGTTCCTTGGTTTTCATAATGCTCTCTGCACTTTAAACAGAACCCTGAGACTATCACAGAGCAGGTGCATTTATACGGAGACTTGATTACACACAGGTGGATTCTATTTATCATCATTGGTCATTTAGGACAACATTAGATCATTCAGAGATCCTCACTGAACTTCTGGAGTGAGTTTGCTGCACTGAAAGTAAAGGGGCCGAATAATATTGCACGCCCCACTTTTCAGTTTTTTATTTGTTAAAAAAGTTTAAATTATCCAATAAATGTTGTTCCACTTAACGATTGTGTCCCACTTGTTGTTGATTCTTGACAAAAAAATTAAATTTCTTATCTTTATGTTTGAAGCCTGAAATGTGGCGAAAGCTTGCAAGATTCAAGGGGGCCGAATACTTTTGCAAGGCACTGTAAACTTGAGGCGGCATCGTACAACAGAGTAATCACATGGTGCGTCAATCTCTATAGGATGCACTGCAGGGAAAATAAACATTTACCGTATTTTCCGCACTATAAGGCGCATTGGAGCATGAGGCACACCTTCAATGAATGGCCTATTTTAAAACTGTTTTCATCTATAGAGCGCACTGCATTATACGGCGCAGTAGTAGTAGTAATAGCAGCAGTAGTAGTGGTTGGCGTTACGTTATGCATCCACAAGATGGAGCTGAGCTATATGGAATGTCATGCCATGATTAAACATTACTGATGCATATATAAGGCATATCAGATTATAAGGCGCACTGTCGGCTTTTGAGAAAATTGAAGGCTTTCAGGTGTGCATTACCGTGCAGAAAATACGGTAATCATGAAGGCTCATTATGTACTTGTAGCCAAATTAGTTGTGATAGTAGGCTAATATTGCTAATATAGATATATACATCATGTGTTGCCTTCATTATAAGGCATATATGAGGCTTTCAATTTTTTTGTGCCTCAAGACAGATTTAATTTTTCTCTCCAATATGGCTCTTTCAACATTCTGGGTTGCCGACCCCTGCTCTAGACTTACTGACCAGAAAAGCCAAGTGGCTCTGTTTAGACTGGCAGTGTTATAAAAGGACGCTCGCCAATCTGAAGCTAATTCTAATGCTAACGCTAAGATTACATTTAGTGTCTGGTGATCATTCAGCACAGACCCTTAAAGGCTAAAGCAACATTGCATATTCTGTCTTGCAAAGATAAGACAACAAATCTTACCATGTCTCCAAATACGCAAGATGGAGAGGAGCCTAATTTGAGACACATCCTAAACTCAATGAGGAAAGTGAGGGAGAGTCGCAGGACATCTCACATTAGTGACATGACGCAAACACTGCCTCAATGCAAGCTGACGTACTCCACGTACAATGTAAAAATGTCACGCACTGTCAACATAAGACGGAAACAATGTTGCATTTTTGTCTTACAGTCGTCTCGTCAGATGAAAACTGACATTCGTCTCGTTATGTGTTAGTCTTCCAAGCATGTCAACATCGTCACGTCATCGTCATGAAAAAAATTGTTTGTCGATGCAAATTTTCGTTTTCGTCATTTTTTTGACGAAAACAACACTTCTGCACAGTGGGAAAGTTTCAGAGTGACTAATTTACATGAATCATGGCAGAAACAACAGAGAGAACTTGCATTCAGACCTTACATACAACGTATCTGTTTATTACAGACTATGGAAATAACTGAAAATATATTAACAATCATAATAATAATAATGCTATTTGAACAAGTTTTCTTGTGTGTTATGTCAGTTAATGTTGAGCATATGTGTCACTGTTTCAGATAAAGTCATATTGTTGGCCAATATCTGAATATGCACATTCCTATTTCACGTGATTGGACGTTCATGCTCTGTTTAAAAAAGAATTAAGACAGAAGTTACTCATGACTTACTCAGTACTTGAGCAGTTTTTTCACCTTTTCTTCCTCAAATGACTTGGAGTATTATATTTATTTTCTCGAAATATTAATTCCTTTAAATTTTCGTAAAGATATCACATGGTGAGCTGAGGCTGTTTTACATTATGAGTAGTCATTCAATTTTATTCTTTGATTTCCACAGGCGCTGTCTTCATGCTAATGGTGGAGTGTTCCAAGGAAAATGGGAAAAGATGTGACTTTCCATTGGATAACAGGCATTTTCCATGCTCAGCTTGCAAGGAGCCTCTTCTAAGGGACCACGTGGTTAGCTGAGAGTTTCACCATTGATCTTTGCTGAATCAGACTGTTTCTGGGGCCTTCGTTCAGCAAACTATGCAGAGTCTGGGCAACCGCCCCACCCCGTGTCAGACAATTATTGGAACAGTGCAAGTTTGGAGGTGTTGTTTATGCTAAAGCTATTACTCTCTGTCTGGTCAGTCAGTCCTAAGAGCTGGCCTGGTCTGCGCTTACTGAATTATTCAGTCCTAAGAACCGCCAATCGTCTGTGGGTATACAGTACATGTCGCTGAATGATGAGCTGCACTAAAAGCAGAGTATTGCCTGAGGCTTGTAGATTTTTAGCAGCGCAATTTCCTCAACATGAGGTACAAGTGCGCTATTAAATCGAATCCAAAGCTGGAACAATATCAAAGTGATGATACGACTTCATAAAGACAATGATGCTGACACTGTCAGAGTTAGTGTAACAATATAATATGATTAAGATAAGATTAACAATATAATGATTGCTATTGCTGATGTTTTTACAAGTGCAACATTGCACAGCATCATATTGAGAAGTGATTGTAATATTTTGGTTATGCCATTCAGACAACATGCGTGTTTGTTTCATTAAAAATAGTGACCCGGCTTGACCGCCAATAATGGTCCATTGTACACCTGTTAAAGTTAACGAACTCCAAGTTACTTTAACTGTATATGACACCAAAAAGCATGTTTATTTCATATTTCATGCGGTGTTTTATGCTCTTGAATGAAATGGACCGCTTGGATGTGTTTGGAAGCGATCGTTTTACATATTAAATTTTTGAATCCCGCACCATGAAATTGAGTGACTTCCCGCTTCAGTCTCGGGTTTAGGACGAATGCGATTGTGACGTCACCCGTCAGCATCTCACAATACAGCATAGCTTTATAGCATGCAGATGGACTGCAGATTCAGCTAATTTTGTGGATTAATCCGTTCATTTTTCGCATCACGACAGCCAAACGACTGCAGAAAATTGTTGCCGCACCAGGGAGAGGCGTGTGACCCTTTTGGGGTTTCAAAAGGTTCCTGTTCACCGCGGATATTGGCCAAAAAAAGCCCTACTACTGTGGGACCATTGGACTTACGAGGAAGTGAGTAAACATCCTATTTTGTATTATGTCAAATACTGGGATCATGGCACACGTTTTAATACGGAGGTGGCTTGCATTTTGTGGCCGATTGTCCACCGAGACTATCACTCGGCTGACGACCGGCGGCTTGTTTGCACACCCCATCTAGACTCAGCTTATTGCCCTCTTCGTGTGCCCGGTGTTCTGTCAAATTTTCAACCCCATCAGAAATTGCAACTTTGTGTTAAAAATGGCCGCGAATACAGCAGTTACAAAGTAAACACTACAAACTTTCTTTAAATAAAGGACTATTGACTTACATTTGATCATGGACGAACATGTAGAAAAGTTCTCTTCAGACACATCCTGCCATGTTAGCTGCACAAAAACTGCACGCCGGTCTCTGTTTTCGTCTTTGCAGTGTAGTAAAGCATTATTTTACGGCATATTCATGTTGACCATGTGGCAGCTACGCGCTCCTCCGACGTCGGATGGTTTGTCCGGCGGTACTCTCCAGCTGCTTCCCCGGCGAGTTCTCATGTCCGTAGCAGGGGAACGAACTGTAACTTGCTGGCCACCGGGCGGGTTGCCGATCGGTGAAGACAATCGACAACCCTGCCACCGTGTGATATGTTCCGGGCTAGTTTTGTGTGATTTTTCGCTTCGAAAAGCGAAAATAAGACTGAGACGTCACTCGGTTCGGGTTAGCATGTCGGCTAGCTGTCACGCCTCTTGGTTTGTTTACATTCCCTGAAGCCGGGGCAGGGAAATGACAAAAGCCTGACTAACTACGGTGGCATAAAATATCGTACAAGAGGTGTGACAGTAAATGTAAAGTCGACCAAGTTGACCATTATGGAGTAATTTTGCCATGTCTTACTAAATAAAAGCATTTTTATTATTTCATATTCCATTTAGCACAAAACTGTTATTTGTCATGACCATACCATTTATTTAGCAATTGGGGGAAAACACTTCGATAAAAAGAATATCCTCTAAAACTATTGGAGTAGAGAGACTGAAACAATGACATTTTGTGGCTTTCTTCATCGCATTTTCCTCGTTCTGAATAATTCCCCCTCAATGGTTGAATTGTAAATCAGATGAAACCATTACCCTGCCGACGTCATCCTCCTGTTGTGGACGCTATAGCCCTATAATGGTAGGCGTGGCTAAACGGCGGATTAAAAGACTAATTTC
This sequence comes from Corythoichthys intestinalis, assembly GCF_030265065.1. NCBI lineage: Eukaryota > Metazoa > Chordata > Actinopteri > Syngnathiformes > Syngnathidae > Corythoichthys > Corythoichthys intestinalis. Next base: position 27,380,620 of record NC_080414.1, on the reverse strand, counting down.
TGGTCATCTGTGCTTTGCCAAATTGTTGTATATATTCGAACCGTCTCAAAATATGATTCTAATTCACATATAAATGCTATTTTAGACTTTTTTTTCATCCTGTCGTACACACTTTAAGTTTAGTTTCTTAATGAGCAATGGATAAAACAAAAATGTAACTGATGACATTGGCACTAGACGATTACGGCTAGCCTCTGCCTCACAGCAACATCTGCCTCTGTGACCTATAAAGGCACCTGTATACGTGCTTGGACCTTCATACGGTCTATAAAGTTCACCTTTCCGCTAACAAAAAAGAATTCACCTCAGACATGTGACTCAGTTTTTTTCAGTTTGCTCAGAGCGTGGTGTGATAAGCATTGTGTGTTTGTGCACGAAGGTTTCATCTGATTGGATGCAGCCTGAACCTGCTGATTGCACTGGCATGTCTGTGTCCTCCTCATCTGCTGTAAGCGCCACTCACAAGAACAGCAGGGTCTTTCTTTAAGCAGAGGATTGAATCAGTGATGACAGTCTCATGACTTCTTCTTCTCGCTAACACACACGCACACATACAAAGACAGGCCAATGCTAGGTTAAAAATTATTCATGAAAATTGGTTTACATAATGTGTTCTGATAGAACAAATACATTTGGTTGATAATTAAAATGAATAAATACGTCCGTAATTCGAAATAAAAAATGTGAACGAAAACACATTTATCAACTCAACTCAAAACAGAAATATGGACTTCCCCTCTGTTAGTTTTGTTTTCCAGCAGCAAATGTCTTTCATTTCTTTGGGATTTAATGACAAAATGCAAAAAGGGTCCATGATCCACCTGGTGTGATGACATGGTCACGGGGCACAAAAACACTTCACTTTGAAGTTCTGAGCCACTTTAAGTTGATTTGGTTTATGATGAATAAATCTTGTGTTCAGTCTAAGTGAACAGAAAAAAAAAAGTTTGCGACCATTTTCAATTAGCAATGTAAAAATGCACTTTAAGTTAAATGACTAAGTCATTTTTTTCCATTCGAAGAACTGTGTAAAAGTTTCAGAAGCACCAAATTATACATTTATTTATTTACAATGTACAGTATATGTACTCTTTTAGCATATTAACATCAGTATAAACACTTGGATGTTTACAGTGTATCACAAAAGTGAGTACACCCCTCGCATTTCTGCAGATATTTAAGTACCGTAATTTTCGGACTATAAGGCGCACCTGACTATAAGCCGCCACCCACCAAATTTGACACGAAAACGGCATTTGTTCATAGATAAGGCGCACTGGATTATAAACCGCAGCTGTCCTCACTGTATTATGGGATATTACATCAAAAGATATTAACCAGGAACGCATTATTTGACAGCGGGATCATACCACTCTGAGAAGACCAAATGAACCACCATGAACCACAATTGGCTACAAACCTTCATTGCCTCTAGAAGCTTCATTTGGCCATCAGTGCTCACTTTGGGGAGACAGTCAACCTCTGCTACCACCAGCTGTAAACACTGTTGTCATCCAACATGCCTCCTAGCATGCATTGCAGCACTACAGATGTAAATAACAATCAAAATTCATTTATTTCTTCAGTTACGCTTCCAAATGTTTCATTAATTCCCAGCCCCAGTATTTGGTAACACTTTGACAGTGGTGCCATACAACTGCCATAGGACTAAATGAACCACCATTGCTTCAATAAGCTTCATTTAGCCTTCGCTGCTCCCATGGGGGAGACAGTCAAGCTCTGCTGCCACCTGCTGTCAACACTTTTGTCGTCCAACATGCCTCCTAGCATGCATTGCACCGCTACAGATGTAAATAAAAATCAAAATTTATGTATTTCTTCAGTTACTCTTCCAGTTGTTTCATTAATTCCCAGCCCTAATATTTGGTAACACTTTATTTGACAGTGGTGCCACAAACTGTTATAAGACCATAATTATGATATGACACTGCAATGAGCATTATTCAATGTTTATGACAGATGTGATTTTGTATCATCCAGCAAATTATCTCACTTTTGAATAGATGTAAAAGATCCTAGCTGGATATGAATGGAGTGACATAATTTGCCGGATGATACTTAATGACATCTGTCATAAGCATTCATTAATGCCCATGATAGTGTCATGTCACAATTATGACTGTCTTATGGTAGTTTAATGACGCTGCTGTAAAATAAATTGTTACTATTTTTTTTTGTTTTTTGTTCTGTTCACGTTGTTTGTTGTTTTTTTTTCCAACTATAAAGCGTATTTTAGCATTGATTAAAGCGCTCTACAAATGAAATGTATTATTATTATTATTGACCCAAATAAATCAACGAATAAGCTGCACTGGACTATTAGCTGCAGGGTTCAAAATGAGGGAAAAAAGTAGTGGCTTATAATCCGAAAATTACGGTATATCTTTTCATGGGACAACACTGACAAAATGACACTTTGACACAATGAAAAGTAGTCTGTGTGCAGCTTTTATAATAGAGTTGATTTATTTTCCCCTCAAAATAACTAAAAATTTAGCATTTAATATCTAAAAGTGAGTACATCCCTTAGAAACTACATCCCTAAATGTCCAAATTGAGTACTGCTTGTCATTTTCCCTCCAAAATGTCATGTGACTCGTTAGTGTTACTAGGTTCAGGTGTGCATAGGGAGCAGGCGTGTTCAAATTTGTAGTGCAGCTCTCACACTCTCTCATACTGGTCACTGGAAGTTCCAACATGGCACCACATGACAAAGAACTCTCTGAGGATCTTAAAAGACATCTTGTTGCACTACATAAAGATGGCTAAGGCTACAAGAAGATTGTCAACATCCTGAAACTGAGCTGCAGCACAGTGGCTAAGATCATGCAGCGTTTTAAAAGAGCAGGGTCCACTCAGAACAGGCCTCAGGTTGGTCATCCAAAGAAGCTGAGCGCACGTCCTGAGCGTCACATCCAAAAGCTTTCTTTGAAAGATCGTCGCAGGAATGCTGTCTGCAATGCTGCAGAGATTGAAGAAGTGGGGGGGTCAGCCTTTTAGTGCTCAGACCATACGCCACAGTCTACATCAAATTGGTCTGTATGGCTGTCACCCCAGGAGGAAGCCTCTTCTGAAGACGGTATACAAGAAAGCCCGCAAACAGTTTGCTGAAGACATGTGAACAAAGCACATGGATTACTGGATGTCCTATGGTCTGATGAGACGAAGATTAATTTGTTTGGTTCGATGGTGTCAAGCATGTGTGGCGGCGAACAGGTGAGGAGTACAAAGATAAGTGTGTCATGCCCACAGTCAAGCATGGGGGTGGGAATGTCATGGTCTGGGGCTGCATGAGTGCCGCAGGTGTTGGAGAGTTACATTCCATTGAGGGAAACATCAACTCCAACATGTACTGTGAAATACTGCAGCAGAGCATAATCCCCTCCCTCCAGAAACCGGGTCGCAGGGCAGTGTTCCAGCTTGACAATGACCCCAAACACACCTCTAAGATGACCACAGCTTTACTGAAGAGGCTGAGGGTAAAGGTGATGGACTGGCCGAGCATGTCTCCAGACTTGAACCCAATAGAACATCTTTGGGGATCCTCAAGCGGAAGGTGGAGGCGCGCAAAGTTCAAATATCCAGCAGCTCCGCAACGTCGTCATGGAGGAGTTGAAGAGCATTCCAGTGGCAACCTGTAAAGCTCTGGTCAACTCCATGCCCAGGAGAGTAAAGTCAATTCTGGATAATAGTTGTGGCCACACAAAATATTGACAGTTGACGTGTTGTATGTTAATATTGACAACTTTCACTATGGGGTGTACTTATTTTTGTGGCCAGGGGTTTAGATATTAATGGCTATATTTTGAGTTATTTTGAGGGGGGGGGGGGGGGGGGAATTCAACTCTATTATATGAGCTGCACACAGACTAATTTTCATTGTGTTAAAGTGTCATTTTGTCAGTGTTGTCCCATGAAAAGATATACTGTACTTAAATATCTGCAGAAATGCAAGGGGTGTACTCACTTTTGTGATACATTGTGTGTATGTGTTTTTTTTAACTCTTTATACCTATTCATCAGTTCATCCTTCCATTTTCTGTGCCAGTTATCCTCATAAGGTTCGCAGGGGTGCTGGAGCCGATCCTAGCTGACTATTGGCAGAAATTGGGATAAACCTTGAACTGGTTGCCAATTAGACTAGGCACAGAAAGAAAATCGAGCATTATCAGACTTATCCTTTTACTCATTTTATTTTTTTATGACTGTGGTCAAACCTGCCTCCTGCGTCAAAGCCGAATTCATGGTAGGCGCTAACGCTAATGCACACCTACATCGCTGCCGTCCTGCCTGCCGCTCTCGCTCTTTGCTGACGTAATTGATACATGAATTCCAATTTTATAGACTTGACAGTTCATACCGCCACCACATTCTGGAAAAATGTGGCCCAGATTTGATTTAAACCATATACAAAAGTGACCCAGATCGGATTTGAAATGGTCCACCTCTATGTCACGTGTCACGTGACGACCGTCAAGTTAATGCCTCATTCGGGTCGGAAATACTGTACATGAAAAAATCGTATTTGTGCGGTCTGAGCTTAGCCTTAGACACACACACACAACGACGCTTACAGTCACACCTATGGACAATCTAGTCTTCAGTTAACCTGTAATGTATGTTTTGGGGATGTGGGAGGAAGCTGGAGACGCTAGAGAAACCCCAAGCAGGCAAGGGGAGTACAGGCAAACTCTACACAGGAAGGTCAGAGCCCGTAGTTGAACCCACGACCTCTGAAACACGTTGCAGACTAGCAAACCAGCAGGCTTCTGTGCCCCCTCATTAAACATTATTAATTTATTGGCTCATTATTTGATTGCTGTATTTTTCAAAAAATGACTTCAGTTCATCCATCCAAATTATATACTGCTACTCCTCACAAAGATTCCGGTTATTGGCTGTCATTGACGGCGATAGACATCCAATTAATTTTGACTGGGAGAAGGTTGGCGGCGAAAAATGGATTGGATGACAAGCGCCATCAATGGAACCGAAATATGAGCCTCTATCTACCCATTAACAGTTCAGATTTAGTATCAGAATATACTTATACAAAGTAATTAGGTTCGCTACAACAGAGCATTCTAGAGAAGTGTACTGCTTTAAGATGGCGCCTGTTTACTAGCACGGCAAAGTCTGTCATTTCGCATCTACTTCTTGGTATATGATCTAACACGGCCGTCTTCTGTCATTTCACATCTAGTTCTAGATATATGTGATATCTACCACAGCCGTATGTTGCAGTATGTTTGTAGCAACTAGCAACTGGGCTCTGTTTGTAGCGGCTGACGGCCGCAGTCAGGTATTGTTTTTTTTTTTTTTTATCTAGCGGCATGAGTTGAACATGATATTTACTCTCGGTCCGTTCCTCTTTGCATCCTGAAGACCGCGCTGACTGTGTTTTATTTCCGCTTTACTTGGTATAATTCAATAATCGGAATTTGGATGTTTGTGAATCGTTCTCGAATCTTCCACGGCCGAATCGCGAATAATCTAAGACTCGGAAATTTCGCACGCCTCTAATTTTTACCCATATTATTAATATTATTACTACTATTATTACCGTATTGTCCCGAATATAAGACGGCCTGATTATAAGACGACCCCCTCTTTTTCAAGACTCAAGTTTGAAAAAGACTTTTTGAACACCAAATTATTTTTTATACAAAAAAATAATTTCAGTACATCTGACACAAATGATTATAACAATATATTTGAGAGAAAAAGCATGTTATTTTGCCTCATTCAAATCTTAATATCTGAACATTTAAATATGTAAACTAAAGCGCAATCACTTTTGTAAATGAATGGCTTCTGGTTTTTGAAATGCAAATAAACCAGTCTATTGTGATAAAACAACAAATTTGGAATAGCTGCATTAACCATCAAAGTGAAGTCTAACTGTAACTGTAGTCTTGGAACAAATCTGAATTAGGAACAACATTGCATTAAAATAATACAAACTGGGGAAACTTGAGAGTAGCTGAGATCTGTCATGACAGAACATCGCTTCAATGATATCTGGCGCATCTAGCGTTGTGAATGGGTATAATGTCTAGACCGCAGATATAAGGCAATCCCCACTTTTTCAGTCTCATTTCAATGCAAAAAACACAGTCTTATATTCGGGCCAATACGCTATATTATTATTACGATTTTTATTCATAATTGATACGTTTTGGGGTTGTGTGGCTTTGTGGTGGAGTAGTTGTCACCCAACCCAGAGTTCGTGGGTTTGATTCTCCGCCCTGATGAACTCGTCTAAGTATCCTTGAGCAAGATACTGAACCCCACATTGCTTCAGGTGCTGCGTCAACACTTGGTGGATAGTGTAAAGCGCTTTGAGGACCTTGAAGTGGCAAGGCGCTATACAAATATAACTCCAGTTACCATTTTGCTCTGTGAAATTGCTATTTGCAATAGCACCAGCAGCATTTATTAAGGATTTAGTGTAGGTTTTCGGACTGTGGGACGAATGAACAGAATTATAATGTATCCTTATGGGAAAATCCTGCTCGACATACGACCATTTCGACTTAAAAACATGGTCCTGAAACGAATTAACTTCGTATGTAGAGGTACCACTGTAATTAGGTTCTTTTTTCACGAGAAATGTAGCCCTGACTCCCGTTTACTCAATCTGTTTGGTCTTATTAATATCCCGTCCCCACCAGACATACACCCCAGATATCAGACCGACATTGAATAAATGTTGATTTTCACTTAAAATCATCAACAGTATGGTGGACATCGAATTTTTCTACGTCAAGTAACATTGAAATATTGTTCTATGGTATGTCAGGCAATGGTTGGGTTAACATTGTTTTATAGTTGATGAACTAATGTTCACAAATAGTTGATTTATGTTTGACCGGGAAATATGATTGAAAAGTCATTAAATTATCGATGAGCGGGCATTTTGGTCGAAATTATTATATATATATTTGTTCCAATATCATTATTAAAATAAAATAAATACATTTTTTATCTGTGTTGTTTCTGACTGTTTTTGCTTGCTCTTTTTTTTAGTCATTTTAGTTTATTTTTTTTACATGATAATGTGCACTTTGAGATTTATTTTTCAAATGTAAAGTGCGTTATAAATAAAATGTATTATTATTATTATTATTATTAATCAAAATGACGTTTAGGTTTTGTAAGGATTTCAACGTTGAAACAACATTAATTGAGGGTGCAAAAGTGACGTTGATTCAACGATATAAGATCGACTGCAGAATGTTGATCCAACATCTTTTCAACGTCGGTCTGCTATCTGGGACCCTTGCCTTAAATATTTCCTAAGTTCTACAAGGTGACTTCAACTTCCACCAGGTTATTGCTGTACTTTAACCCTTGTATTTTATTAGGAGTGGGAAAATCTTGGTACCTCACTATACGATACGATTTGCGATACAAAGCTCATGATAACGATGGTCTGACGATATGGCGATACAACGATTATCGATACATTGGTAAGGAAATCATTCTAGGATATTCTACAAACAACTAATAAACAGAAAAACAAGCTTCTGCTGTGAATTGGAATGTGTTTATCACTTGTAGACGTCCAATCCATTTGAACTGGACATGGACATTACACACAACTGAAGTAGTTCAAGCCTTTTATTGTTTTAATATTGATGATTTCGGCAAAAAAGTCTAGCAAAACCAAAAATCCCTATCTCAAAAAATTAGCATATCATGAAAAGGTACTAAAGAAGCTACTAACCTAATCATGTGAAGCAACAAATTAACTCAAAACCCCTGCAAAAGATTCCTGAGGCTTTTAAAAACTCCCAGCCTGGTTCATTACTCAAAATCACAATCATGGGCAAGACTGCCGACCTGACTGCTGTCCAGAAGGCCATCATTGACACCTTCAAGCAAGAGGCTTAGACACAGAAAGAAATTTCTGAGCGAATAGGATGTTCCCAGAGTGCTGTATCAAGGCACCTCAGTGGGAAGTCTGTGGGAAGGAAAAAGTGTGGCATGAAACGCTGCACAACCAGATGATGTGACCGCACCCTGAGAAAGATTGTGGCGAAGGGCTGATTCCAGACCTTGGGGGACCTGCAGAAACAGTGGACTGAGTCTGGAGTAGAAACATCCAAAGCCACCGTACACAGGTGTGTGCTGGAAATGGGCTACAGGTGCCACATTCCCCAGGTCAAGCCACTTTTGAACCTGAAACAGCGGCAGAAGCGCCTGACCTGAGCTACAGACAAGCAGCACTGGACTGTTGCTCAGTGGTCCAAAGTACTTTTTTTCAGATGAAAGCAAATTTTGCATGTCATTCGGAAATCAAGGTGCCAGAGTTTGGAGAAAGACTGGGGAGAAGGAAATGCCAAAATGCCCGATGTCCAGTGTCAAGTACCCACAGTCAGTGTTGGTCTGGGGTGCCATGTCAGCTGCTGGTGTTGGCCTACTGTGTTTTATCAAGGGCAGGGTCAATGCAGTTAGATATTAGGAGATTTTGGAGCACTTCATGCTTCCATCTGCTAAATGGAGATGAAGATTTCATTTTTCAGCACGACCTGGCACCTGCTCACAGTGCTAAAACCACTGGTATATGGTTTACTGACCATGGCATTACTGTGCTCAATTGGCCTGCCAACTCTCCTGACCTAAACCCCATAGAGAATCTGTGGGATATTGTAAAGAGGAAGTTGAGAGACACCAGACCCAACACTGCGGATGAGCTTAAGGCCGCTATCGAAGCATCCTGGGCCTCCATAATACCTCAGCAGTGCCACAGGCTGATTGCCTCCATGCCACGCCGCATTGAAGCAGTCATTTCTGCAAAAGGATTCCCGACCAAGTATTGAGTGCATAGCTGATATAATTAATTGAAGGTTGACTTTTTTTTTTTGTATTAATAAACACTTTTTTTGTGTTGGTCATATGAAATATGCTATTTTTTTGGGATAGGGATTTTTTGATTTTTCTTGACTTTTTTAATTTATTCATTTATTTTTACCAAAACCATCAATATTAAAACAATAAAAGGCTTGAACTACTTGTGTGTAATGAATCTAAAATATATGAAAGTCTAATGTTTATCAGTACATTACTGAAAATAATGACCTTTATCACAATATACTATTTTTTTTTTCCCAGAAGGACTAGTACATAGTTGAAAATATATCTAGGAGGGTTGAAAGGTGTTGCACATATAGTTTAAGTTAATAGAAACAGTTTATGTTAATTTCCAATTTATACACGTGGCATGCTTTATGACGTTGTCACAATGAAAAGTCATTCATCCTCTTTACCTTTGATGACCAAAACAAAGGCAGACTTAAAAGAGGCTCACTTTCCTAGAGGCCGGTCAGGTACAGCGCACCCGAGCATACCGTCTCTCTCTCCCCACTCGCTGTACTTCCTTCGATGGGACTGGCGTCTGTAACTTAACTCGGGGAGGTACACGAGAAGGTGATGTCGTAAAGTGTTGGTGTCGTAAACCAGGTGCGGATAAGAGGAGGTGAAGGGGAGGGAGGACACGGAGGGGGCGAGGGGGTGAGAGAGGAGGTGACTCTCCGGCAGCATTTAGACACAACGAAAGGATCATGGCGGATGGCCCCAGGTGTAAGCGCAGAAAGCAGGCGAACCCGAGGAGGAACAACGGTGAGTAAAACTACTTCTGACGCCGAGCTTTCCGTTCGGGTGGACAGCGGGGAAGCTGTTGTGTCCCTCAGCTGTTTCAGTGAGAACTTTGGATGCGCCAAAGTGTGTTTTTGTAGTGTCTGAAAGTGCTGTGAAGTAGCAAGTGAGCGCTGTATTGCTGCCTATGTGGTGTACCGTTATACCTGGGTCGCGTCTCGCCCTCCGCCTAGCGGTCCGCTGCACCCGAGACCGTTATTCGCACCTCACCCTTTATAAACGGACACGCTCTTATCTCATGTTAACATTCGTTCAAGTCTCCTGTCTTTTTTGTAGATCCACTATTCACTCGCTTTGAGAACATTCTGTCGAGTTTTAACCCCCTTCACCGGTCCACTGCACCCGAGACCGTTATTCGCACCTCACCCTATTCTAAACGGGCAGCGCTTTTATCCATCTTATTTTGGTTTATTTGTGTACGCGTTTCCATTAAATTATAAGATGCTATTGGACAATTTTGTTCAAAGCGGACCTGTTTCTACCTGGTTGTTACCATTTTTAAAATTCTCGATGTTTTTTTTATTTTATTTTATTCCGCGAGCGACGTTGTGCCTCAGTATATGGATTAATGTTAATCAAACTTGAAAAACAACACACTTTGGTACTTTCTTTCTTTTATGTACTCCGAGCAGGTAACGTTATAAGACACTGTTGCTGCACCGTTGGGCGGAACAACTCGTGTTGCCTTATCGAAGCGAGTCAGCCCTACTGAGCGCCTTCAATAACTTTATCGAATATACCAATAGTTGTTTTTGGTGGTCTTTTTAAAATATAAGTTGTTAAAATGGTTGTTTTTCCTACTTATTTGCAGCAAATCAATCGCCGTTTACTGTTTGAATTGGTATGTTTTGTACATTTTTTCAACGCGTTTTATTGACGTATCTTTCTAAGTATTTCTATAAAGGTAAATGAGGAACCGAAAGCTTATCAGAAACACGCCAAGGTTTGAGTGAGGTTCCGGAGCGCGAGGCACAGCAGCTCACGCGCCTGTTTATGTGTACTGCGCGCAGTCCATATAAGGACAGCGGCGCTCCGGCTGTGGCGTTGGGAATCCTTCTGATTCCACTGGGACAGTTGTCACTTAGCCAGCTTTTAAAACAATATTCTTTATTCGGCGCGTTTGCATGTCACTGTCACAAATACTTGCGCAGCCATAATCACACTTGTATTTTTCCCTGCGGCTTTCGGGTAGATTGACACAAAAAGTAGCTGGCTTCGAAATGTGGGTTCCACTTGCATGCCTTGCATGTCTTTCTGCTTGTAAATGTGGGATATTGACAAGTGGTGCGGTTTGTTTTGCATCATTTGTTGTGTATTGTGCCACCCAGTGTAATACACGTGCCAGTTCATGTTAAAACTAGGGGTGTCAAACGATTACATTTTTTAATCGAGTTAATTACAGCTTCAGAATTAATTAATCGTAATTAATCGCAATTCAAACCATCTATAAAATATGCCATATTTTTCTGTAAATTATTGTTGGAATGGAAAGATAAGACACAAGACGGATATATACATTCAACATACGGTACATAAGTACTATATTTGTTTATTATAACAATAAATCAACAAGATGGCATGACCATTATTAACATTCTGTTAAAGCGATCCATGGATAGAAAGACTTTAGTTCTTAAAAGATAAATGTTAGTACAAGTTATAGAAATTTTATATTAAAACCCCCTCTTAATGTTTTCGTTTTAATAAAATTTGTAAAATTTTCAATAAAAAATAAACTAGTAGCCTGCCATTGTTGATGTCAATAGTTACTTACACAATGCTCACGGGTGTTGAAGCCTATAAAATCAGTCGCACCCAAGCGCCAGCAGAGGGCGATAAAACTCCGAAAAACACAACAAGTACACATTTCACTTTGCTGTCATTTTAATCTGTTTGAGCGGGGCATTTGTGCGTTAATTGCGTCAAATATTTTAACGTGATTAATTAAAAAAAAAAAAATTACCGCCCGTTAACGCGATCATTTTGACAGCCCTAGTTAAAACACACAGAACTTACCTCCGCCACCCATCAGAGGCAAATTTATATAAAAAGTATTTATTCGTTTGTCTTAGGTTTGTGCTAGTTTGTGCTGAAATATTTATTTGTTTGTGCTGCTATCGTTTTTGAAATACAGTAATACCTCGACATACAATCGCTTTGACACAGGATCTTTCCGACATCCGACTTAAAATTCAATTGTTTCTGCATCCGACGACATGCTTGAAATTTAGTGCTGCAACGATTAATCGATTAACTCGAGTAATTCAATTAGAAAAAAAGGTTCAAATTAAATTTTGCTGCTTTGATTATTCGTTTAATTAAAGTGGCGATGTCATGGTTTGTTTTGAAAGTGTTTGCATTTAGTTTCATTGATTTGGGTAGATACACTGCCCTCTAGTGGCAACAGTTAATTTGATGTAACTCATTTCACATGGCTGAATCCAGCTGCTCCCTGTTAAGACCAAGATAAGCTATGTTTTTGTTTGAGCTAATGTTTTTTTAATGCATTCGTAATTTAGTTTATAGGTATATTTAGCCGTTATTTGTGGGTAAAATAAATAAATAAAAAATACTTTTATAGCACAGAAGCTAGCGGACTTTTGCTATGTAAGTTAGCCAATTGTTCTTTTGGTGTACTTAGATCCTCATTTATCTTTTTCTATAGCATTTGAGGCTCAGCTCAGGTATTTAAATTTTTTATGTCCGTTATACGATTACTCGATTATTCGAACTAACTAGTTCATTGATTAATCGATGACTAAAATATTCGATAGGGCTCTATCGAAATTTGACGATTTATGATAGCGCCGCAGTTTCTTTGTTTTCCAGCAAGACGGACGCACGGCGGATTTTCTTGTGAGAGAAATCAACATGGGTTCTAAGAATTTTAGTGCAGGTGGTGAAAAAAAGGAAAAAGGTGAGGCTTACCATTGAAATGAAGAAGGAAATGATACAAAAATATGAGTGTGGTGCGCGCGTCCGTGAACTGGCTCGACATTAATACGGCCGTAGAAGGTCTACGATCTCGACGGTCCTCCTCCGACCTCCATTCAACAGTCTTTTTAAGTTAAGGTGACAGTTATTATTGTAGTAACATTGCCCAAAAAAATCGCCAGCTTTGTTTTTAAGCATTTATTTCTGAACTTCTGCAACACAACATGCCTACTGTACGCTGCATCGGAACAAAGTGAAAGTAAAAAGTCCCCTTCTCACTCTGTCAAGTCAGCCACACATTCGCCACATTAGAACACGATTCGTTACATCATTACAGGTATTATTATTATTACTATTATTATGTTATTATTCCGATTTTTATTCATAATTTGTTTTGCTCTGTGGAACTGCTATTTGCAGTTGTACCAGCAGCATTTATTAAGGATTTAGTGTAGGGTTTCAGGCTGTGGAACGAATTAATGGAATTATAATGTATTGTTATGGGAAAATCCTGCTCGACGGACGACCATTTTTACTTACAAACAAGGTCCTGAAAGGAATTAACTTTGTATGTAGAGGTATCACCGTATTAATACATCTTTTATAGGTTCATCTGAGGTCAACCAGCCCCAGATTTTGAATAAAATGGCTCAAAATTGTGTCAATCGTTTGTGCTAAGTTTGTGCTGTAAAAATTGTCGTTTTTGAGATATTGAGATATTCATTTCGCGTGATGATGTCACCAGTGTTGGTAGTAACAGCATTAGAGTACGGCGTTAATTTTTATCAGTCATGAGTCATATAATTAGTTACTTTTCCCGTCTTTGAAACGCTGTTACCGTAACTGAGGATGTGAATGTGCGCATTACTACAATTTGGGTGAATGACGTGGAAACGTGATGCTAGGTGGCTCGGAGCGTTAGCATGGCATTCGCGCTCTCGCTATAGCATGAGCAATTAGCGTGGCGTGCGTCATCTTAAACTCTCGGGCAACTTTTTTGGAATGAAAAAGAGTTCAATTCAATCAGTTAATATAAACATATTTGATGTGAAAGACGTTATACAATGGATCATGCAATAACGTGTAGAATATGAACAGTAACGTCAGTTACTTTGCCAAGTAACTAATTACTCTTACATTGAGGTAACTGAGTTATTAACTCAATCACTTTTTGGGATAAGTAATTTTTATCTGTAATTACTTTTTTAAAGTCAGATTAACAACACTGGACGTCACGCAACCCCCCATTTATTGAAAAATGGGCCCAAAATGGTGTCATTTGGTTATGCTACATTTGTGCTCGTTTGTGCTGTAAAAATTTTGTTTGTGCTGCTATCGTTTTATAGATATTGGGATATTAATTTAAGGTGATTGAAATCGCAGCTTTTCTGTATCCAACTCCCGCGGCTAAGGGAGCGTACCTACTCTCTCAATAGCAGAGGGGTGTTCCAACAACTAGCACAAACAAAAGGCACCCCTTTGGGTCCATTATGCAGTAAATGGGGGGTTTGAGATATTAATTTCGAGTATAACGTGAATCGCAGCCCCCCATTTACTGCAAAATGGACCCGAAAGGGGTGCCATTTGTTTGTGCTAGTTGTTGGGACACCCCTCTGTTATTTAGAGGGTTGGTATACTCTGTCAGCCGTGAAGGAGGGTCTGCGATTGACGTCATCAGTCAAACTTAATATGTCAATATCTATAAAACGATAGCAGCACAAACAAAAAAAGCACAAACTAGCACAAACGTAGCAAACGAATGTGACCATTTAAGTTGTATCAGCAAAAAATAAGGGGCTGATTGATGTCATCACTCAAAATTAATATCTCAAAAACGATAGCAGCACAAGCAAAACTTTTTACAGCACTAACGAGCACAAACGAAGCAAACGATTGAAAACATTTTTGGCCATTTTTAATGGGGGGCTGGTTGACCTCAGATCGACCAATAAAAGAATTGTAAATATCTTTAAAATGATAGCAGAGCAAATTAAACTTTTTTACAACACAAACAAGCACAAACATAGCACAAACATTCATTCATTTTATATACATTTCGATCTTATGGGGGCCAACTTCACGGAGCAACAGAATTTCTCTAGTGATACAGCATTTAGAACTTAAACACAAATAGTCATTTCCATATAAAGTGATAAATGTATTTAAAAACAAATGCAAATGATGCAGAGCAACAGAGCTACAATGATGACTACAGTATTAATGGCACTGCAGTGATGTGCACATTGGCAATGTGTCACTATGAAATCATGAGTCAACTGTTTTAAGAAGTTAATGGCAAGGTGGAAAAAGCGGCTGGAATGTTTGCTGGTTTTGGTGCATTGCAAGAGCTGGAAAAGTCTGGGATGGGAGTTGTTGTGGGAGGTAACACGTTAAAAAGCATGTTTCTCTCTTGTTGTTTCCATTGGTAATTCGTCAGTGTAATGCAGAAGTGTCTTCTTTTTTCCGCTGTCGTCGAAGCTTGGTATGAGGCGTGTTCACTTTGCTGCTTCGTCTCTGGAGATTGGGTGTAATTGTGTGGACACACCTTAGATAACTGCATAGTTGGACTTTTTTTTTTTTGGTGACAGTTCATTTAGAAGAGAGTTTCACAAACTTGGAGTTTGTATATAATCATCAAGTAGGTTTTTAAAATGCATGTTTTTTGGCAGCACCCTTCATTGATATAAAACAAACAAAGTCATTTTGATTTAGGGAAACACTGCTTAACAAAAAATTCAGAATGTGTACTCGTCCCTTTAAATCGACAGGCTATTACGCAGGCCTATTGATATTTAAAGTCCGTGACCAGGCAGATGTCTTGTCTGTTACTTTGACCTCATTTGCATTTGCTTTATTGGCCATGCTTCCTATAACCTTGTGACCTGTCATGCAAATCAACTTATTTCCCATGAAAAGTTTAGTTTCATGTGACTCTTATAGAAATGCAAAATCCCCTATTTTAAAACAGTGTATTTTGATAAAATTGGATGTAGTCATTTTTTGGAAAGTTATAATTACGCCCAGTCTATGATGGTCAGTGGCTTCAGCCAGGTTGCTCGCCATCAGGTTTTGCAGAGATCAAGGTGAGCTCCATTCCCTGTTGTAAACAGAGAGGTGTTAACAGCTCGCAGGATGACAGGTGTTTGCAATTGGTGGGATACTACTGCTCCCTTTGTCGCTTCTCTCCATTCCGCTCCCCTCGGGAATAGTCACCATTCCCCGCAATGGTAATTTAACACAGCAATTTGGGAATAGAGGAATGTGACCGGTGTTAACATTCTTTGCAAAAATAAACAGGGCGTCACCGAGATGAGTTTTGGACTCTTTCTCAATAGCTGTTGCATCAAAACATTAAATAAAGTGCAATCCTTCTTTCCTACGCACTTTTTTTCATTCTGATGAATCACCCATCAAATAAAGAAAATGAGGTCGGTACTTGGCATATACTTGTGATGTTGAGCACTTGTTTATTGGATTGATAAAACTTCAGCTACGGAGTGAGCTGGGCTCTGTCACCACGCCTAAAGACTTTTGAATACAACCACATGCTGTAAGTTTGCATGGGAACAATAAAAGCCGTGGATACAGTTTGTCAAGTGAAACAAGTAATGGCATCCGAGGAGGTGGAGATTGGCTATGTAGCTCCACAGGCTCACTGTAGTGCTTTTAAAGACGTGTTTACATTTAAATGGTCCACCCCTGTTGTGTGAAGACTTCAGCAGAGGAGGAAATATTTCATTTATCTCACATCTTTTCACTTACTTCCCAATGCGGCAACTTCATTTGAAAGTGCCAAGTAAGAAGAAATCGCCCCACCTCCGCACACTCGCCACCCTCCCCGAGCTTCTTTTATTTTGGGGCGAGCGAGAGGAGGCGAAGGGGTTAAGACACAGTAGCCAGGGGTGCTGTTGATTGCCCCCTGACCTAGGCACCCAACGTGCCTGGAGTATGACTTCACTTTCCTCCCCTGTGCCATTGTGAGGCTTCCAGCATGTCCAATTGTGTTTGTGTTTAAGTCTGTTCAATGAAAGGGGAAGAGCGGGGAGGAGAGGGAGGGAGTTTTGGAGCCCTCGGCCCTTTCTCCTCGCCCTCCTTCTCTCTGTCCATTCTTTGGTGACCCCTTAAATTGTGGGCTATGTGTTCCCCGTGGGCCGGCAAGTGGGGGATGGATGGAGTTGGTGAGAAGCGGCTGAGGTGTCCAAAGACATTTAGAACAGGTGACAGCTGAAAGACCCGTGATGGCAGATAAAAAGCATGACACATGGCAGCAGCACTCTCATACAGTAGATAAAGGCGGCGTGTCAGAGTTATACTTAATCTCATGTCGGTAACATTTTTAGGTGGAATGTTTTACGGCTAACTGTTATTGTCAAGGTAGGAGAATTACTTTACTCAGTGGGCTGCTCCTTGAAATTACAATTATATGATGTACGATCCCACCTCTGTTAAGGCTGCTTAATGATTAGCTGCCCCCATAGAGGCAGAGAGCATTAGCCTATAAAAAGGTGCTCTTCCTGCATAAAGGAGGAGTTTTAAACCCAGAGTCAGTTTCAGTAACCCCCTTAACTGTGCTTGGATGTGCTTTATTGTGGTTTGTGTAGTTGAATGCGTAAATGAACCATTGTGTGTTGAGGCTTTAGTGAGAAAGCCTGAGGAGAAAGAGCCTAGTTACCTTTGCAGTTAGCCTGCTCTACCTCATTCACTTTCAGTGGCAGAAGAAAAGGCCCATTCAGCAGGCCTGGCATGGGGAGGGAGAGCCCTTTTCACACTGGGCTTGTGGGAAATTTCTCCTCCATACTGTGCATGCCATTTGCATATGACCCATTCTTTTCCAGAAGGTCCCCGCGAGGGAAGAATCCGTGGAACGTAAGCAGAATTCATCAAATCCTTCCCACACAGCCTAAGGCCCTGAAGGACCCACATTGTACCACTCTGACATTTTTATCTTGTAAATGTAGCTTACAGCTAAGTCACGCTTGTTTCCCGTACAATCTGCTCATTACATTTCCATCCTGTGTATTTTAGTGGGCGCACTGGTGGTGCCCAACATGCTGTTTTTAGCACACTGGTGAAGGCTTAATATGGCCCAGTAGACAGGAGTTTCACTGAATCTCAAGCATGAGCTCTGAGGACAATGTGACAGGGAGGGGGCGCACACCTTGGGCCCTCCCCGAATGAGGGTGACGTACCCATCCGTGGACCGGCAACAGTGTTTCTGAAAGGCTAGTAATATCCTGGAGTTTGTGGGTTGCGGTGGGGGTAGCTTGTAGCGACGCGTCAGCTTGATGAGCTGAACAAAACAACAGCCGTTGCGCACAAGCAAAACGTGCCCCCCTCTTCCTTTCAGGAGAAGCATTCGCTACTTCTTCCCAGAGCAAAGCCTCACACCCAGCTTGTTGTGTATAGTCAACTATGTCAGACCACTTTTTGGAAATAAACTAATCAAAGAGAACATTATCGTGAAATCAAAGAGTCAGTTGACTGGAAATTCTGTGGCAATCAATAAAATGCATTTTCAGCTAACAATAGGTGACCCAATAAAAATAAATTGATGCGTGACCCCTTTTGGGCCCCCGGCTCTATGCTTGGGAAACTGTCAAAGACAAGAACGGCCCTGATACAGGCACACATAGTAATGTGGGCAGCGCAGCACCGGAAGCAGAGCTCACTTAAGTGGATCATGTAAGCCTGACACCAAAGCAGTGAGTCATGGGCACAGGTGGGGTCGCAAGATGACTTCAGCTACACAAAACTTGCCAATATTTCTTGAATTTTCTTCCCTCTCAATTCTCGGCCGCCTCCAACAGGTGCAAGGGTGAGATAATGTTCTCGAGTGATGTGTGTACTTAAGGAGTGATTACCTCTTAATTGCTGTCCTTAGTGGTATAAGGAGTACAATCGCATATTATGTATGGTGTCCCAAGTTGTGCTTTCTATGTTTATTTTTAATCACGCATTTGGTAGGCCAACAGTTATTCCCTTTGGGTCTGTCTGCAGTCCTCTCCTTGACCACCCCCCATCATTACTGCCACCTCCTTTCTCTCCCCGCCTGCCCATCCATCCGTCCGTCCCCTCCCTCTTGCTTGTGGTCCTCAGTGGAGCGGTTAATGAAAAAGACTGGACAGACACAATAGGCAGAAGGCGGGCTCAGTAAGGCGCTCACGCCAGCTTGTGTTGTGTGAAGCAAAAGCTCTTTAGGGCAAACCTCTGCCAGAGCATCACTTCAGAGCACCTGACTGTCAGTTTGTCAACTTTTTTCTTTCACAAAGACGTTTGTCGGCTAGCCCCCTCTAATGTGCTTGACCTTATTATAGTCCCACAGTGGCTCGGTCCACAGGGATGAAATTGGATGACATCAGATGAGAAGTAATCCGTTGCTGTGCATTGTGCTTTGAACACAGCCTAGTGGCTGGCTTTTTGCCAGCCCATTATGATGACCATATTGATTTTCCTCTCCATAGCACACACAACTGATAATGGCCCTCCTGAGGGGGCACACATTCATATTCACACACCGATTCCAGTTGCGCAGCCCGACTTTGATGTCCCAAGGGTCGCAATGACTAACAAATCGAGAGTACTCCTGTGTCCCCCCGAGCTTGTACACTGAACGAGGCAGGCTAGGCGAGAGCCGTATGACAGCTCAAGCAAAGAAAACCTTAGTCACCCTGTTTGTTAGTCAGAAAAAGGGCCGTCTGCTATGCTGAATGTCAACATGGATAAACATCCACACGGGATTAATGAGAGGAGAATGGTGTGCCTGAAAGCAGAGGGAGGGTGTAATAGAGGGAGGCACGGAGTAACCGCGTCGCCCCATTTAACCCATAAGTATTTTTTGGAGCTCCGAGTGGCCCCGGAGTGTGACCCCAATCTAAGAAAGCCTAGGCACAACCGCTGCTGTAAATACTGTATGCTTTAGTGTGTGCTTATGAATTAGAAATACAAAGCAGGGTAGAAAGTGTTTTACGGGATTGTAGTATTCATTTGCCGTTTAAGCATCTTAACTGTTCCTTAATCACTACCCAGACTGATTGACCCATTTAAATATGTTGTCAACAGTCAGTTTTACATGCTTCTGGAATTTGGCTTTACCTATGCCTTGTCTCAATTCTTTCTGCTCAACCACTGACTAGGTATCACTTGTTCCAACCAAATAAGGACATGGCGTCTTAGTACACAATACATATAAATGTAGCAGGATGACAAGGGATGATACTCAAGCTATTTTACATCTTTTACTCATGCTGACGAACAAGCACCCCTCCGCCCTCGCCTCCCAGTGACTCTGGCGCCAGTGCTTTTGCCTGTGAGTCAATGAAGCATGGCCTTTAATTGATTATGTTCTGAGTTGTACAACACTATTAATTAGCGCTTCTTCGTCACTTGTTTGTTTTGTCCTTCTGTTCTCATCATAATAACCTTCATTAGCTTTCTAAGATGTTAGCTCAGCGGCAGTGCAATTTAACATCCCTGCACATTACGGCCTTAACATTTTCAGCTATTCTCATTGTTTTCCCTCATAAACGCTCTTGCTCATTGGCTTGTTCTAGAGGCCCCCAAGTAGTCTTTCTTCCTACCCCTCTCTTGTTCTCTTATTGCAGTCTGTAGCAGCTGCTTGGCTCGGATTCTCCAACACCAGCAGGTGCTGTAGGCATGCAGCTTCTCAGCTATACACCACTCATAAATAACACCTGACTAAAGTATGAGAGAGCTACAGCTACAGCCAGAGTGAGGTAGAGAGGAGATTGAAAGTTTCCTCTGGCAACAGAACAGGGTGTGCCTCATGGTCGAAAGCTGGCATTCCAAATGGAGAGCGGAATGTGGGCTTTTTTATTTTAAGTGTGTTTCTCATTCTTCTGCAGTGTGTGCCCCTCCCCGATGCTAGAATTCAATAAAGCCCTTTCAAGCAAATATCTAGTAGATACATCTTTTTAAGCACAAGGCTCTCGCTAAGTGACTGTAAGGAGGAACTTGAATTTGGAGGAAGGAAGCACTACTTTTTATTTAATTAAGGTGTAAGAGCTTGGAACAATGTTAATTATCCTTTAAAAGCAACTGAAGGGGTCAGAAAATAAAGTATATGCACACTTTTTTCATCATCGCTAATGAACCAGCACTAAGAATAAATGAATACACAAATCACCTCAAATCAAGGACCTTTATTATAATCTCTATCAAATGCTGGCAGTCGCTTTGCTACTAATTGCTTGTCAAATCCTCAAATGCTAAACACACATCCGGTTTCATCCAAAGTTATTGATCAGCCTCTTGCGGCGAAGGTTACTTTGTCATTTTCTCTCGCCTCGCCTTGAACAAAACCAGGAAGTGTGTGGGAGATTACGGCCCAGGATGCAACCTGAAAGCCCTTTATCTCTGTGAAAACAAGAAGCTTCCTGCGGCCCTGCTCCCATCCAGCCTACCACCCCTTCTCCTCCTACACTAACCCGGCCCCCAGCACCTGTGGCAACCTATTTAAGGTTCCTCATTAGCGGCTGTGAGGGCCACAAACCAGGATGTTTTGGTACACAAAAGTTATGGATTATAAAACAAATCATGACAAACATGGATTATTTCCTGACATACTATTAAAGTAAATGACACAAACACAATGAGAGAAAGCAGATTATGTTAGCATCAAGTGATAAGAGATGATTTCACATCTAATGTCAACTCCTTGATCTTTGTTTGCACATGTGGAGGTTGTTGAGCGATGGTTTATAACAAACTATTGATACGGTTTGCCATTGTAGTATCATAATTTCCTAAATATATATACCGTAATTTCCTGAATATAAGGCGCACCCGTGTGTAATGCGCACCCCAAATTTACTTGTAAAATCTAGGGGAAATTATTGTACCCATTTATAACGTGCACCCTAGTTTTAGCACCAATAAATAGAAGAATACAAGAAAACAGACCTCGTGTACAGATACAGAAATGTCATTTTACTGACTGGTGAAACACAGCACAAGCATAGCACATTGGTAGTTCAAAACATTACCATAAACTGATAATATTTACGGTAATAATATGATTTGACAACTTCTCCAATTTACCAGAATCTAGGAGAAAACAAAACAGATGTGACTTTTCTTTTAAAGGCTGCTGTATAACTTGCTCGTTTCATCATGATGAATAAATGTTTCTACCAAGGATTGATACGGTAAAATAAAAGTGGGGACTGAAGTCGGAAAACGGAAAAAGCGCATCGCTGTGGACTGTAACAAGAGGAACTATTGTTATTTGAGTTTGAGTTTCCCGAGGGACGGACATAGTTGACGGACACAGAAACTCTGTGTTATGTTACGTTTGTTATGGTCCGAGTTGCCGAGTTGCAATAAACGTTGACTCAAATGAGTTCAAGAAACTAAATTCTGTGCTTTATGAAGAGTGAAAAAAGCAGAATTTAACACAGACGAAATCATTCGACCAATTAGTATGGTATTACCGAAACAAGTATTACCGAAACAAAATGGTGACGTCATGTACCTTAATGGTCGGCAACGGATCGCCGCATACGTTTTCTTCAACACAACATGGCCGTGTCAATAAAAAAAAATCTGTCTTTAGATATATATATATGATATATAATGTATATTTCTGTCTCCATCCATGTACATGTGTATAATGCGCATCCATGATTTTACAAGTTGATTTTGGAAAAAAAAGTGTGCGTTATATTACGGGAAATTACGGTATGTAACCGGTCTGCATAGAACCGCGCCGCACGACGCAATCCGTCCCCCATGTCTAGGTCAGGACTCGTATCTCTGCTGCACGGCGTGTCCAGCATGACGGGAGAACGTGCTAGCCGTCAAGCCAAAAGCCCTGGCTAGCAGCTCTAGCCAACAGCGCGCTCTCTTGAAGGCATCGGGAGGACGTTTTCACATGCAACGCATACAACAGACCTGCATACACCCGTTACATATACACCAGTTTGGGCAAAACAACCGGAAATATCCCGTCCACCATTGCTGGGGTGTGCTGGCCGCAGCACATACAACTAGCAGATGCTAGAGTTGCCAACCGTCCATTGAAAAATGGCATCGTCCCGTATTCAGGAACAAATGTACGCGTCCCGTATTAAGCTTACAAGGGACATTCATCAGCTGATAAAGACGTGTCACACCTAAACCAGTGAAACTCTGATTAAGGTGGAAGTACACGCCGAAAAATATCAGGTAAATAAAACAACGTGAAACGTTTGTCTGTGATAAAAGAAAAATTTCACTCATCTATAAGTCTAGACAAAATTAACTTCGCACAATTATTACAAGAGACACGCTCTGTCCTGTATTGTCTTGATAGGGAACGCATTCCCCTGCCTCTCCTGTTTTCTGACCAATGAGCTGACAGAACAATGGCAATCCCTCTCATCTCACTGGTCGAGTTACTGTGGGTTGTCATTATAATACCGGAAGACAACATCGAGTGTGTGAGATAAGAAGTTTGAGTGAAGCTTGAGTAAAAAGTACAATTAAAATGATCATTTGTTATATTGTTATTCTCTGTGAACTTTATTTTCACTATTTTTGTATTATATATTGTGTTCTGTCGATTTCGTTTGCATTTTTCACATTATATTTGGAGTGATCATTTGCGAAACTGTTTATTGTTGAGGGGACTTTGAATGAACCTCAGTTTATGTTTGCACGTTTAGAAAAGTATTACAAATACATTGCCAATAAGTATTGATTTTGATGTGCTTAGATCACTCAAATATGCACCTAATTCAAGTTTGAGTAAAAGTGTTATATTTCTGAATTAATTAAAAAACAAAAAAAAACTTTTCAAATACAAAAAAAAAAATATCGACGGTATTCAGGCCGGCCGGCTCTAACAATGAGGTGTTCCTTTTATTTTAAGGGAGTTGGGAGCCCTAGCAGCAGCTAATGTTACTGTTTACATTGACTGACGCTGGGCTGCTACTGAGGTGTGTTAATACCTCACTGATGGCGGCCATCTCTAGAGAGCAACGTCCACAAATGTCTACTTGGATTAGTCTGTATATAATGCAACGAGGAAAAATGCTGTTGCATAAAACTTAAAATTACCTTTGAAAAACGTTCTATATCCTGCTAAGTGGAACCAAACATTTACACACTTCATTATATTTCCATTGCGTTGTCAAAATATGTTAGACTAACCCGTCACATTTCAGTACATGTCAATGTCATCCTCAATTGGAAAGTAAGACACACGACTGACTGGTTTATTTCAACTCTGTGTTTTCGACCACAGCTTCCAACTTCAAATAGTTCAGCTGATCAAGCGGTGATCAAATACAGTATTTGCTATCTCCCAATGTTATCTTCATAAGCTACAACTTGAGCCTTGTAGAACACCCCCTCGCTCTATTGAGTTGCTGCCACAGCTGGCAATGGTGCTTGGTCTTGACAGTAGCCTGTGCAGAATTTCAATGACCCAGGTCCTCCCGCCTCCCTCTTTATTATGCGATTGCTGCTAACTGGCTCCTATTCACTTCTATGTCCCGACTTCCCAAAGGGACCTAGACAAACAAGAGCTATTGAGCCACTGAAAAACCCACCCCCTGCTTGCCTCGGTCACTCCAGTTTCAGTGCCAGGCTGCAGCGCGTCTTTCTTGCCACGGGTGCCAGCAGCAATGGGCATCGTGCCACTGATTCTTCTACTCCTCACAGTCTTCTTTTAAAGGGATTAAACATAGACTTAACTGAGTAGACTGATAAATGACTGTCGTTAATGTAACATCTGAATGATGAGGAAAGCTGGAACAGTGTTTGTTTGTGTCTTTGTCAACTTCACCAAAAGTGTGTCTGTGTTCCAATGCGATGTGTGCGCGAGGGAGAACTCACTTATCTGTAGGTGTGGTGTTGGTTGCAGGGTGATTGCAGGCTGACTTCCTGTTGTTACAGTACATCAGGGGGGATCACGGGTGGGGGATGCTCCCATGAGATTACCCCGTGAGAGTCACATGATGGTTAGGGCTGTAATGTATTTCAAGACAAAGCTGTTTATTTTCCCTGTTTGTGGTTCATTTCATAAGCAATCTGTCTGAGTGGATTTCTGACCTCCACCTGAATACTAGCTCAGTATCAATCCCACCTTCCCTCCTTCTTTCTAATCAGCAAATCTTAAAGGAAAATCACTTCAGTCCCTGTGGTGCCTAATCATTCTCTTGAAGTTGATTTGTTTGTTTATGGAAAAGAAAACACTTTCACAGACATTTATTGTTTAAAAAAGGCTTTTAAATGCTAAATTCAAACTTTTCAGAAAAAAACGAACATATTCTCTATTGCTTAAAAGTTCATCATTTTGGGCTTTAGCATTACTGCAGATTTCATGTGGATTGGGATTTTTTTAAATAAGGTTTTGGTGTGGACTGTTTGTTATTAGGCTAAAAGTTCCATGCATGAGAAACCAAAAAGTGTTGGTAAGCAGGGAGGAGTTTCCAATGTGGTCTGCCTTCATCGCTCCCTGGCTTGCCTGCTAATTCAAAGCAGTGCCCTTCTGATCGAACGTCTGTCTGATGAAGCTAAAGCTATTGAATCAGGATTGAGGTCCAGCAGGTTGTGGCAGCAATGCAGTCTAGACAGGTCGAAAGGTGAGCCCATGAATCCAACGTGATTCAAATCTTTCGGAATCTCACCTCTCAGATGGTCCTGCCTGCTGATGTGTAACGGCATCTGCTCCTCTGGAGTTTGTAAGGGTCAGCTCTTCAGGAGGACTGAATGAGTTACTCAGGGCGCTGCACATTATTATGGACGTACACAATGAATCTTAAGTGCACTCTCAGAAATAACATTAGAGATGAGTGAAGCATACACCCTGGAAACAAGGTAGCAGGTTTGTATTTGGGTCAGGCTTTATCTAGCCTTCTTCATAGGAAAGGGCATAGGCCCAGGGCAGGATTCCACATAATAATTGTATTGTGCCATGACAGATAACAGTGATGTAAAGCTGTTTATTGTTGGCGATGAGTCTATTCAACACAGTCATGCTCTTTCTCTTGTCCTTGGAGAGCTTATCCCTGAGGCAGCAGTGGCTATGTTTTTATTAAAGTCTGGCTTTAAATGGACCAGATCCTCTGATCGACAAGCAGATTAACCAACTAATAAAACATACATCACAATCTCACAGATAGTCTGCCCCTGAGACTCTTGCTATTAATATACAAATATGGAGGATTACTGTCTGCTTGTGTCCGTGGTTGAGGAAAAGGGATTAAGGTCCTCTCGTCCTGCTCCAGACAGATTGGATTTAATATGTGTGTAAGGCTAAATGATTGCTGTACTGCAAAGCCCTCATGGATGTACGGGCTGATCTCTGCTCTCTCACTGTGACATCATATCACACTGCAATGTTTCCGGATCAGTTTCATTCATTATATTTGGGTTAGTTTGGATGTTTCACGGTGTCATGGAGTATCACTCTTGAAGTTGTGTGTGTGTGTGTGTTTTTTTTTAAAATCTGGATCAACCAATCAGACATGCACCTTCACCAGTCGAAATGTATTTGGATTAGTGAGAGAAAAAATAAGCTTTTTGTTTGCTGATTGAAGTACTACAAACACCTACTGACCAAAACAATATGACCACTTGCACTAAAAAAACCTAGACTTAATGCAAGTGATGTCAAATAGTTTGACATGGATTGAGAGGTACTGAATTAACAATTTGTGGATAAAATGTTTTGAAAGAATAATCTCAAAACATCATTAACTACATAAAAAAAAAAAAAAGACCTATAAAATTGTATTATTTCATTGTATGTATTTATTTGTATGGGTTTAAGCTCGTATATGTATTTTGGTTTATAATGTCACATTCACACTCATTAAGTAAAATAACCCTAACCCTACAGTTAAGGTGTCAGATTGAATTGAATTTCCGAACACATCAAAAGTAACAAAAGATACTTTTCAATGTCGGTGCTCCGCAATAAACAATAATCAATTTCATAGTCGAAAGCATATTTGACATGGAATTGGGAGCCAGTCTGGCATGCATATCTATCACTATTTTTGATTAACTGCAACTCACCCTAATGCACTATTGAATTGGACAATTATAGGGTACCAAATTAAATGTGATTCCACTAAAAGATCTGGTTTAAAACGCTAATCTTTTTTTTTTTTCGCAAGAGCAAAAGTGTTGGAATTACTCTGTTAGGAGCTACAAGTAATGGGAAAGGTGAAATTTAGGACTAAAAGTCCCACCCGCTTCCATCATCCATCTTTGTACATGCAGGTTTAATGTGCAATTGGCGTGTTAGGTATTCTTGAAATAACTAAATGGGAAAACGCGCAGGGTGCTACATTTGAGATGTCCTACTGATAGCGCAAAATATATACAGTATGTCCTTTACCTGTTTTAACATGCGGACCACACGCAGACTACAACACCCCCTAAGCTATTTATTCCCAAGGGCGACCAGCTAAAGGAGAGCGAGCCCCTTAATCATGTCCCTGTCCCGTGTCCTCGTTATCACTCACGATTAATGAGCTCTCCATTAATGAAAAAACAGAAGGTGCCAACCTCTTGTGGAGGAGAGAGCGGCAAGTTGTGTATCCGTGTGTGAGGCGGACTGATAGTAAACGTTCCGCAGGTGCAATGACATCACCCTCTAAGGTAGATATGATAGCTGTCACATCTCGGCATAGTTACAGATAACAGGGCGTGTGTTTGTGTATGTCCCCACACACTCGACACTATGTTTTGATTGGGCCAGCTCAACCTCTTGGGTCTAATCCGTTATGCCTTTGTATGTCTGTCCTCTTTTGTGTATCAGGAGGGAGGGAGGTATGGGCTAGAGAGCGCTTGATGAGACACTGGAAGAGGAGGAGTAGAGGGCGGCAGGTGCAATGGACACCCGGCGCAATCATCGGCACTCTGCAAAATCTGTGACAGGAAATCAAGGTTGTCTTGGCAACCTGGCACTATCGATTAAGCGTGGGCCATCTCTGAGCTTCCATCAGAGTCCCGGCGGAAATGTTACCATGCTAGGGGAAAAAATGTTTTCGGGAGAATAAGGGGAGTTTATGTCAGGGAGCAAAAGCATACAGGAGTGGGTTGGGTCATTAGAAAGCAATGACTTGACTCACTTACAATTAGCCACGCTTTAACTATTTTGGACGTCCACTTAAAGCTGATGGTTTCTAGATTTATGAATATTGCTCCTGGACAGTCATTTCCATGGCTTAAACACCCCGAGAACACGCTTTTACACCCCTCTCTATATGAATGAGTGGATGCAAGCAATTCTCTGTTTTTCCAGGCCATTGGCTTACATTGTATACTTTGATTTAAAGGGCATGTGACATGCATGAAAGGTTTAGCTTGCTATCTGTGCTTTGCAAAGCAAGTGATTTCGCCATAGCTGTACACTGAGGTGGATATGTTGCATAAGAGAGCTGGGGATGGAATCAATAAACTTTATTGATTTGTTAGGAGGTGTATTTTCGGCTGACTCGTGTCTATTCGGGACAGGCCGTGTCTCTCGCTCTCACTCTTTTCCTCTTTATCTTAGTCTCGCGTGAGGTGAAATAGCGGTGTTCCAAATCCCAAACAGATGTGCCCCTCCTCTGTGTCTTTAACCCATAGAGGTGTAAATATGTTGACAGCAAGAAAAAGAATTGGATTTTTCCCGTTGCCCACTCCAAGATACAACACAATCAGTTGACCATAGAGTAGCATTCTTGCTGTTCTGTGGGTCTTCAAATTAGGTTAACCCTAGATGTCAGACAGTGTTGTTCTTGACACTAATTATTATTTTACAATATTGACATACTTTTTAGATTGTAGAACAGCAGCATACTATCTAAAATCATACTCTAAGGTCATAAAATCATACTCCAAGGTTCCATCTTCTGCAAACACAACATCCACTTCCACTGCTACGCGGATGACACCCAGCTCTACATTTCCTCAAAACAGAAAACATTAACTCCTAAATAGCTCAAAATCAGAAGTCCTCCTTGTAGGCAACAAAGTCATGCACTCTAATGACAATAGCTTCTGTATTACCATCAACAATGTACCGATCTCTCCCTCTATTCAAGTTAAGAGTCAGTGTGTCATCCTCGACCGCATATTCTCCGTCCGCTTGCATATCAACGACATCACCTGATCAGCCTACATCCACCTTCGGAATATTTCTCGCCTCCTCCCTTCTGTCACCCGCCATACCGCTTCCACTCTTGTCCGTAGTCTAGTCACTTCCCAGCTCGATTACTGTAACTCACTGCTCTTCGGTCTCCCAAGTAAGTCCCTTCAGAGACTGCAGCTCCTCCAAAACTCAAAGCATGCCTCATCACTCGAACCCCGACCACACATATCACCCCCTTCCTCCGTCAACTTCACTGGCTCCCAGTCAAACAAAGATTCAACTACAAGATTGTCATTACCTTCAAAACACTCCATGGCCTTGCCCCTCCCTACCTATGCAATCTCCTCTGTATTAACCTTCCCCCCGTTCACGTCGATCCTCCTCAAACCTTTCGGTCTCTCGTGTCCATCTCGCCACCTTCGGTTCCAGAGCTTTTAGTCACTGTGCCCCCCAGCTCTGGAACTCCCTAGTCAGTTCACTTTTCCAACTAAGTTAACCCTTGATGTCCAATGAGTTAGACTGCAATGTTCTTGACACTAATTATGACTTTTACAATATTGTCATACTTTTTAGATTGTACAACAGCGGCATACAATCTAAAATCATATTCTAAGGTCATAGTCAGTTCATTTTAAGCACCATCAAAGTGCAGTTTTGCCTCGCTACTGAAACATGTACTATGCAGCAATTGGGGTGTGTGGTGTGGGAGGTTTGCCCTAATCTAAAAATTGATTTACAAAAAAAAAATAGGACTTCTGTTTTATATTTTGTATCATTTGTTGCATTGTTTTGCCCCAATACTCCTAGCAACTTGCAGTGGATAATAACTGAATTGAACTGAATTCAATTGAGCATATTGTGGCCTGGAGTAACATCTTACAGGAATATAGCAGGCGCCTACCATCACCGCTCCACTCCCATCTCTCTTTATTTGGGTCTATTCTGGGCTGAACGAATGTGGCGGCAATGCTGCGTGCTGAGTGAGTCAGCGGTCATTAGGGCATGCAGACAGTGCTCTGCCGGAGGCCACAGGAGCCAGGCAGTCTAATGATGAGGCCAGTGAAATGCCCGGGTACTGAGCGATCAGGACTGCCTTGAGCTTCGTTCACTTAGCCCACTTCCCTTGGATTCAATCTGTTGTTTTGTTATACTATTACATAGCTGAGACACAACATTTAGCTTTTGTCATCCTGTTTGAATGACTTGTTTTTGTTTGTAGAATGCAATCCATGTGTAATGTAGTGTTTGCATGCTTGTATTAAACTGTTAGTCAGATGATTTGGAAGTGTCTGGAACCCATGAGGATGGGAGACTCAGCAACACTGCTTGGTTCAGTCATCCTCCCCCGGGAGAGGCTGCCTCAACTGGAATGTAAACATGGCAGCTAAATAAACTGCTACACACTGAGAAGAATACAGCAAGGGAGAGAGGAAAATAGAGAGGCGCAAACAGAGGGACTCCCTATTTGTAGTGGACCACAAGTCCCAGGAGATGATCAGGACCAGGACAAATTCCGCTATGGCCTAACAGGTTGTAATCGAAACATTCAAATCAAGAGTCGGGCATGCGCGGTGCATGCAGGGGCCTACGAGGACAGCACAGCATTCCTCTCCCTCCCTTCCTTTTAACACCTTATCTCAACCTCTCATTCTAAAATAAGAGGCACTCACACCATGTGACATGGCACAAGCAGTCAATCACAGCTCCTCAAATACTCCCTTCAACATGTCAGAAGATATATTCATATTGTTTTTCTATCCGGAAAAAGCGATGCACATACAAGTACGCCATTCACCTGCGGTTTTGCGTTGGATCAAAACCTAGCCCTCAATAGCAAAATCCAAGAAAAGTGGACGTCCCCACAAAAGTTTATAATTGCCTATAGCTGTCACAAGATGGTAGTTAAGCTTTAATGTTGTCTCCTCAAATCACTTTACTATTATTCCTTTGAACTAAGATGCCTTGAGTGCAAAATTATTTTTGGAGCCGTTCCACCCAAGCCAGATACTGAGCGAGATATTTCAATCTGAGAAAATGGAAAAAAAATATATAAGCAACAACCATTTTACATTTAAATAAACTGACTTCTGACATTTCTTTTAATAATTCATGGAAAATTTAGCAATTAATACCTGTAACATGGTGAACGCTGCTTGAAAATGGGCAACTTCGGTGTTGTTTAAGATGAAACACAATTCTATGCGCAAAACTTGAAGTGAAAGTTTCTGAAGTAAGAGTTTGTTATACATTTTTCAATAATCTAATTTTGACACTGCAAGAAGCATCTGGTTTCGGTGGAACGGCTGCCATTGTAGTTGCTCTGACTGAGTTACAAAAACAACAACTAGCGATTTGTTCAGCAAATAATGAATGATAATTTCCCTCCAAAAATCTGAATTTACAAATGGGAAACGGTAACTATTAGGGGTGTAACGGTACACAAAAATCTCGGTTCGGTACGTAGCTTGGTTTTGAGGTCACGGTTCGGTTCATTTTCGGTACAGTAAGAAAACAAAATGCAAATATAAATGTCAGTTGTTTATTACACACTTTTGTGCTTTCAAAAATAGGAACATTAGCCTATACAAAGCTAGAACTCTGCTCAAAAAGTAGCGGGTATTTAAAGATAATAATCCAACAACAATTTGCCTTTCAGACCCCGCGTATTGGTCAGCTCTCTTTCTGAAAGAAAGAAGAAAAAAGAAGTCCTGTGCTAAAGAGAAAAGCAATCCCAATGACAAAGATTTTAACATGTATTTTACAAATGAAATGCCTCAATGAATCATTTTTCTTCTTCTTATGAACGGTTTTCAAAAGCTTTATTTGTGGATTTTCTCAAGTTAAAGCGCCACACAGAAATTAATAAATTTAATTGTGTAAGCAGGATCTGTGTATTATTCTTATTATTTCATTACAGGTATTTTAGCTAATTTCAATTTATTTTATTTAAATGAGCTATTATTTATTTAATTCTGTGTTTATATTTTACAAATGTGATGTAGTATTCATTTATATTGTATATTTGTGATGTAGTATTCATTTATATTGTATATTTTATGTTGTATAACATATATTAGTTCCTACT
Source organism: Corythoichthys intestinalis (assembly GCF_030265065.1). Classification (NCBI taxonomy): domain Eukaryota; kingdom Metazoa; phylum Chordata; class Actinopteri; order Syngnathiformes; family Syngnathidae; genus Corythoichthys; species Corythoichthys intestinalis. The sequence goes on along the minus strand of NC_080414.1, from coordinate 27,348,833 downwards.
TGTTTTGTCGTGGTAGGAGGGTTTTGTATTGAACACGGGGCCGTGTTGGTTATTATTATAGCAGAGAAGACAGCAGTAAATCAACAAAGACAAGTCAACTGTGCCCCGATCTACCACTCAAGAGATCTGATGGACTCAAAAAGTGGGTTACATATATTAGTTTGAAAATCGACCGGATCCACCGTATTTTTACAAGAGTGACTTCCGATCTGCCCGATCCTAGCTCGTAGTAGTGACGCAGGAGGGCCGCGTTTCGCGTCAAATAATAAACTCTGCCGTTCTTTTCGCGTGCGTCACGTTGAGCCGCTTCTGGGACGCGTCTAACACACGGCCGCACTGCGACTGGTGTGCATTGGCTGATTGACTTTAACGCCCGCGTTTCACTGCGTTCTCGCTGTGGCCACGTTGTCGCGCCGTTGACGTTTCTGGTTTGTATACTGTCCTACCGTGTTGGTCCTCATTATAGGAGAGAAGACGGAGTAAATATAATCTACACAAAGAAACTGTGACCCGATCGACTCACAGCCTCGAAAAGTAAGGGTTACATTTCATCAGAAACTCGTTCGGTACGCCTCCGTTCTGAACCGAGCGCCCCGTACCGAAACGGTTCAATACAAATACATGTACCATTACACCCTTAATAAATATGAAAGACTCACTATATACTCTGTTTAAATTTAGGAACTAGAGATGCCTAACCATTTGTGCCAGTGCAGAGACAAAAACATCTTGTGTGCATTTTGACTACGCCAGCTCCCACTAATCCCCCAACCTTGTTTTGATGTGGCAACTTGACAATTGAGCACAGGTGCCGCCAGCTGCTGTTACGAGCTCCTGTTTTTTGCTGTAACGCAGGGCAGGTGGCAGCCATTACGGCTCTATCTCAGGCCGCACACTGGCAGGTTCTGTCGTCACCATGCCAGATTCTGTTCTTGGTCCGCTCTCAACGCAACTATTGGCATAGCTAACGATGCTCGACCGTTCGTGTACAGACTCCCACTACCACCTGTTTCTCTACAACATCACCAGGACTTTCCCAGAGGCGCTTCTTTAGATCCCTCTGCTCGGGTGCCTGCTTTCTGTTGTATCGCTTTTTTTCCCATGGCAGATCAAACAGTAGAGGTCTGTGGAGGCGTACGGTACCAGAATCAACGCCAACAAGTAGCTTTTTATAACTCTGTATCCCATCTGGATATTCTGATCCTACTTGAATTTACTACTGGAGAAAAACTTTGTTTTAAAATTACATTAGGACTAGTTACTAAACCAGATTTGAGGAAAATGCGCTTTAGGATGCTGGCCAAAAAAACGTTCTCGAGCACTGAAGTGTCCTGGCAGTAAGAGCAAACAGCATGCATGGTAGGGTTGTAACAATACAAAAATTCACGATTCAATTTGTATCACGATTCCCATGATTCGACACACAAAACAAGGGCTGTCCCAAACGACTTATTTTCTCCCGATTAGTCAGCTGACTAGTTTTACGATTAGTCGACTAATCTAATAATATTTTTAAACTACTAATTTAGCAAATGAATTTTTTCGCTTATTAATTCGCAAAAACATTTTGGAACACTTAAATTCTTTATGGTACAAATAAACATATAAAAAACAATAATAAATCACAAATAAACAATGAGGTCAAATGTTGATAGCATTACTATTGCAAAAGAATGGAATGTAAACAGATTCAGAACACTGGCCTCGCCTTTCCAACATGATTCAAAACAATTCTTAAAAAAAATTTTAGCATTAATGTTATAGCATACTACTATATACAGTATAATAGTATTCTAATACTTATAATAATTATTCTTTGCCAATCAGATTTTTCATAACAGGTATCATTTTAAAGATATTCTTAGTGTAGAATCTGAATTCTGAAGGATGTGGGATTAACTCCAGAAATCCTTATTTATATGACAAACATGACATGCTTTTATTTTGAAATGTTCACCGGAAGTACGTTTGCTAAACCGCTAACTGTAAGCTTTACACTCTGAAAAAAAAGCACTTGGACTGCCGATGTTTTATAACAGGCTAAAGTAGGTTGTCTTTTTCCCCCATTAGCCTCAATGTAGCAATGCTAACGTTTACAGTGTTTAATATAGATGTGTTTCCTTATTTTGTATGTCTGAACTCTAAGGCATGTTGATGACAAATTAACATCTGTGAAAGGAACTGGAGTCTCATATGCCATCAACACGCATGCACAAATGTATGCACGCACACACGCACACGGCGATAAAACGTGTGAAAATTACCGCCCTCATTTGTATTTCCAAATTAACATCTGTGAAAGGAACTGGAGTCTCATATGCCATCAACACGCATGCACAAATATATGCACGCACACACGCACACGGCGATAAAACGTGTGAAAATTACCGCCCTCATTTGTAATTACCGTGCGATTAATGGACTTATTGCATATCGCGACAGGCTTAGCAACTTCAGTTAAACATGTTGTTAGATAGATGGACTTACGATCTGCCAGCTTGTTGTCTCCTGTTGTCTTCAAAAATTACAACTGGGTGATGGCTTGAGCTGGGAATCTTTGGGCATCTAACGATTCGAATACGATTACGATTACGTTTCAGAGGCTCCGATTCGATTATAAAACGATTATTGATCCACCCCCCTGCTTTTTTTTTTTTTTTTTTTTTAATGTTTTTTACATTAGTTCCAAAATTGTTCAAAAATACTCTCAGGCTAAACCAAACTACTATTTCAGTATCAAGTTAACATATAGCAGTAAACAAATATACAAAAATAACAGTAAATAAAAAACTCCAGTCCCCATTCTGTATCAGCAGCTTTAAACTACATTCAATTAATTTAATGTTGTGAATTAACCGGTAAAGTTGTTAAAATTGCTCCCGTTATTCCACAATTTCCCTTTTGTCTACTTTCGACATGTGAATGTTTTAAAACTATTTTAAAGATAGATTCAACTCAATATTTTACCGATTCAGGAGTATTTTAGATAAAAAGTTAATTAGGTTCGCTTGGAAGGTTCGCTACAACAGCCTTGCAGGGAAGTGTACTGCTTTAAGATGGCGGCCGTTTACTAAAGCCCGCATCTAGCTTTTTGTAGATGTGCTGTTAACGCTACCGAATCTATAATGCATCTAGTCCTATATAAATGATATCTACCGTAACATTATGTGGTATACTTTGTAGCAGCTTTTCGGCAGCAGTCAGGTATGTTGTTGTGTTTTATTATCTCGTGGCATGAGTTGAGCTAGAGCCGTGAGTTGAGCATTGGCATTACCTGAGGGGCCGGGTAATGAGAAGCATGATGTTTAGCTACTCTCACTTCGTTACTCATTGCGTCCCGAAGACCGCGCGCCGCGCTGAGTGTGTTGTACTTCCTCTTTACTTGGCATATTTCAATAATCGGAATTTGGATGTTGGTTAATCGTTCTCGAAGCTTTCACGGCCGAATCGCGAATAATCTAAGAATCGGAAATTTTGCACACCTCTAGTGATGGCCCTTTAGGTGTTCATTCAAAATTACAACTGGGTGATGGCCGTGAATGAACACCTAGTTCATTCACGGCCAACGTGCAGCCAAGCTTTGCATTGAAAAGACTGGACACAACAGTGTACCCTCCTTTCTGACATTGAAATAAGTCAATCTTTTGGCCACTGTGGTGCGTTTTTTTGCTCTGTGCCACTTTCCTTGCTTGCATACCGAGCGTCCGACATAGTCAACTTTCCACTCATATATTTTTTAAACCCTTCATTAACCGTCGATGGGATGTTGTGCTCGTTGAAGCACATCATCGATGACGTCGACTAGTCGGGACAGCTCTACACAAAACGTTTTTAAATGTAAGAAGTATTTTATTTAAAGAAAAACAAAGTGATTCTCCAAGCTCATAGGTCGTTGTCGACATATCAGCCCGTCTTGTTGCGAGTTATTAGCAGATACGAATATTTGTTTTTAACTCTGCTTGAACATGTGTCACAATATTATCTCACACTACAAGGCAGGATCGTGACTCTTGAGTTTCGCAAATTCGATACGTGTAACATTACACGTATTGATACACGGTTAATGCATGGATCTGAAGCTACTCGGGTTTACTGAAAGGTCTCTGTCTAAAAAATTGTATCGACTTCTGAATTGTATGACCTTAGGGGGTTTGACTTGATTCAATTGGAATCTGTAATAAGCCTTACGCATTATGAAATACTGTTTGTATCTCTACTGATTTATAGAGCAATCATTAGCAATTTGACAGCACCTTAATCAATCACAACATTACACCACCTTTTGCTGATTTCCTGCCTCCGTCCCTGTCTTCGTCCACTTTGTACCATCAGCTCCTCCAGCATCTGGCATCAAGCCAAAGGTGCTAAGCAGCCTCTTAACCTGGTGTCTGAGCCTCGACTCATCCTTTATTCATTCCCATTAAAGTAGCATGAGAGTTGTTCTCTGCCTGTAGACGCTGCTGTTTCCCCCTTCCATTAGAAAGACAAACGGCCACAGTGTGAGTTTCCCTTGCTAGTCTTCCATGCATAACTAATGTGTAGGCATGAATGAAATATGCAGGTTCACCTCCCCCCCATACCTGTGAGCTTCATTTGTGACAAGACAAAGCTAATGCCAATACTTGATGAAAGTACAGTGCTGGACTACGGATGTTTTCAGTATAATATCTTGACATTTCTTCAGAGTAATGAAGTTTTGCAATTCAACCAGTTAATCTTGACTAAAAGCTTTTTCGGTAATTTTAGAATAAGTAGTAGTAGTACATGATTAAACTGATGAGCTCTCTGGCCCGGTCTTGGTTCTCTGAATTCATTTGCAAAAAATCTCCAATCATTAGATGGGGCTTTGCAAAGCAAAGACCCAGATAGTAAAATTCCTTTTTTTCGGCGCACCGCACAGTCCTAACCGTTTGATCGACCGTCACCATTCAAATATCAAAACGATTGGAATTTTCGCGCAAAGCAGGGAATTTTTCAAATGACCCCCAAAAATTATCCATTCGCCCGTAAATGCGAGTGTTTTTGAAAGAAAAAAAAAAATGTAAAATGCTATTTGTCCTACAATTTTTGACCAAATCACATAATTTACACAACAAAAATTCCAGGACAGTAAGGGCTTAAAAGTTGTATACACAATTTAGCAAAAACTTACGATTCCCCCAAAATTCGTCAAAAACTACCATGTACTGTACCATGTACGTCCAAATTTCCCATTCATTTTTAATGGTGCGAAAACGTAGGTCCTTGTGATTTTTGACCATTTACCATGACAGCTTATTGACATTCAAATGGCACCCGAGTAAATCAATGCCACATTACATTAATGTAATTATTAATTAGATTAAATGCACGTCCATTCCATTGACGGCCATGTGCGTCCAAATTTCCCGTTCATTTTTAATGGCAGAAAAACCTGTGTGGTTGCGATTTCTTAATAAAAATCTACCATTACAGCCCAGTGACATTCTACTGGCGCCCGAGTCAGTCGATGCCATTGACGGCCATGTATGTCTAAATTCCCAGTTCATTTTCAGTGGCAGAAAAACCTGTGTGGTTGCGATTTGTGACTAAAAACCTACCATTACAAGTCGATGCCATTGACAGCCATGAAACAGGACATGTCCCCGAAATTTTCCCAAATCAACCTGGGCTCGTCTTAGATCTGTATTTACCACAGCAAAGCCCCATTGTAATATCTCCAAAAATTGCAGTTTCTAGTTTGTTATGTACTTGTAGGGACAATCATAGCAGGTACTTTTCCACAGCCTTGCAAGTAAGTAAACAAGTAAATAAATAAAAGTTAAAAGTCACATAGTACCACTCCATTTTGAAATGAGACGCTCCTCTCTGGTGAGAGTACATATGTAAGATTTGAAAGCATAAAAAGGTAACTTTTAGTTGCTAAGGTTGGAAGGATTTTGAAAAAGATGGAAAAAATACACCAAACCCATCTCCCACGTACTTATAACTCCTTTTTTTCTGCCTGTGATGAGTCAGTTTCTGAAAAACTGCATTAAAGAGAAAAGGGCAGCAGATGATAAGTTGAGAGGTTGAAAATAGTGATGAAAATGACAATAAAAGTGCAAAGCCAGCAACTCTGCCGGGGTGATGGACAGGAGTGTGCATATTTTGCCCCGCTGGGGAATTTTGAGCTGGGAGGTGTGCGTGTGTACGTTCAGTGCGAGGGGCAGGCAGGTTAATTAAATATCAGCATATCACACAGGCCTCCCATCCTGAATCATGTCTCTTTTCACTGCCTCTGGCTTGTACAGGGTGTATGTCAATAACATGGACGGTAACAACATAACATTTGCTGACCTGTGATATGGAGCAGAAGGCAACCGGAGCGGTAATCCAGCTTTGGAGGAGCTGTTTAAAATGAGCGGAGCCATTTAAGAGAGGTGGATGGGGAGGTCAGGATTTTCCCTTAATCCTCACACTGCTGCTGGCAGAGGAGAGTGACGGGGGCAGACAGGCGGTAAACTTCACTGCTGTGACTGTATGTTTAGCGAGGAGGGTCAAGCTGGCACCGAGCCACTAGCGCTGTGTGTTAGGCTGGTATTGTGATCGTTCAGCATGGCATCAGTTTGGGATTTGAGGATCCTACACAATCAACTCCCATCTTGTGAGCAACTGTTGTCCCACTGTGACAGCTCATATGAAAACACGCACAAGCACATTCAGTGGTTGGTGCACTAATCACTAGCTCCATGGATAATGGTTACAGCAACATAGCAGGTGCGTGTCCATTGATGATAATCTGTAATCTGATGTCTCATGCACTTGCATCAAAGGCTCATGGCTCAGGATGACAATGTTGCATTATTAATATTTAGTGGTATACAGTACAATGAAAAAAATGTATGTTATCAGTGGATGAGATGTGATGAAAATGTTTGTTCTGAATTATATGCATTCATCTGGTGTTTATACATTTTACGAAACTAGTTTGAGCCTATCCCAGTTGACTTGGCCATTAGGTGGAGTACTGGTTGCCTTGAGAGGCAAAAGAACAATACGCATTTACATTTGAAAACCTTTTCAGGGTCAGATTGGAAAACTTTAAAGCTTTTGTAGGGTCACATTAAGCGTCATTATAAGTTTATTTTGTCTGACTCATTTGTAATGTTCGATAAAGTGGACAAATTATGTCAGAGAAGAAATATCTAAAACATGATATTATCAGGGAACATTTCAGATAAAACAAAGTTATGATTCGGTCTATATCTAAACAGTACAGCAATATCAGTCTGATATTTAAAAAAAAAAAAATTGAATTTAGTTTTTCCTCTAAGACCTATATTGTAAATCCAATGACAATGGAAAAAGGCATCCCGAACCTTTTGATATCACTGTATTTAAATTTGGAGTTATATTTTCTTGTTTATTTTTTGATTTGAAAAAATAATCCAAAACGTAGCTCAAAATCTTGAAAAAAATTTTTAATTTAATATTTCATTTTTAAAATCTCTTACTCCCCTTGTACATAACAATGACCAAGAACAGTTTCAATGAGTTCCAGATGCAGTAAAAACACTTATGCTAGTCTGTACATAAGAGTAAATTGCAATTGAATATTAGTTATTTGTATATTATAACTAATAATAATAATACTAAATACATCCAGACTGATTCAACTCTAAATGTTAGGTAAACATTTTTTTTAAAAAATACCGTAATTTTCTGACTTTACGGCACACCTGACTATAAGCCGCCACCCACCAAATTTGACACGAAAACAACATTTGTTCATAGATAGCCGCACTAGACTATAAGCCGCAACTGTCCTCACTGTATTAAGGGATTGTTATACTAAACGATATGATTTGGTAACACTTTATTTGAATGCGGCATCATAAGACTGTCATAACACTTTCATAATTATGACATGACACTGTTATGAGCATTAATGAATGCTTTCGACAGAAGTCATTTAGTGTCATTGGGCAAATTATCTCATTTTTGAATGGACGTAAAAGCTGAACATAAATGGAGTGACAAAATTTACCACATAACACTTAACACATCTGTCATAAGTCTGTCATAAGCATTCATTAATGCTCATAACAGTGTCATGTCATAATTATGACAGTCTCATGACGCCGCTGTCAAATAAAGTGTTACATATTAACCCAAATAAAACAACAAATAAACCGCACTGGACTACAAGTCGCAGGATTCAAAATGAGGGAAAAAAGTAGCAGTGTATGGTGCGAAAATTACGGTATATTAGGTCTGAACGATATATCGTTTGAACATCATTATCGCAATGTGCGGATGCGCAATGCACGCATCACAAGGATGTGCGTGTTTTTTTTTGTTTTTTTTTTGAACACGCAAACTTGGTTTTCTGCTACATGCCCGGACAGCAGAAAAAAAATTCTTTGGTCAAACTGCTTAGCTGTGTGGAAGGCTGAGTGGACTCACTCAATGAACCAACGATCATTTTTCGAAGTTATTCTTGTTTAAAAAATAATTCACATTATAAAGGCGGCACGGTAGGCACAGTGGTTAGCATGTCCACCTCACAGTTCTAGGATCACGGGTTCAATCACAACTGTGGCTTTCCTGCGTGAGTATGCATGTGCTTTCCACGCCTGCGTTGGTTTTCTCGGGGTTCCTGCTGATCGAACAGTAGTCGTTGTGAGTGTGTGTGTGACGGGTTGTGTGTCTGTATGTGTCCTGCGACTGGCTGGCAACCAGTTCAGGGTATTCCCCGCCTTCTGCCTTGAGTTAACTGTGATAGACTACAGCACCCCCGTGACCCTCGTGAGGAAGGTGAATAATTATACAATTGTCATGGAGAGTGATTAAAAGTATGGCGTTAAAGGTGATGCAATGAAAAAAGTATGTGTGCCTACATTTTTTTGCTGGTGCACCTTAAAAAACAAGTTTGGCGCACCAGTGCAACCAATATAAAAAGCAGTGTGGAGCCTTGGCAATATACTGGACTGTCTCAGGAAATTAGAATACACAATATTCTAATTTCCTGACTGTCTCAGGAAATTAGAAATATTGTGTATTGTGTATTCTAATTTCCTGAGACAGTCCTGTATATATACACAGGACTGTCTCAAAAAATTAGAATATTGTGTATTCTAATTTTCTGAGACAGTCCAGTATACAGTGGTGCAAGTATTTAGTCATCCACCAATTGTGCAAGTTCTCCTACTTGAAAAGATTAGAGAGGCCTGTAATTGTCAACATGGGTAAACCTCAACCATGAGAGACAATGTGGAAAAAAAACAGAAAATCACATTGATTTTTAAATAGTTTATTTGCAAATCATGGTGGAAAATAAGTATTTGGTCAATAACAAAAGGTCATCTCAATACTTTCTTATGTACCTTTTGTTGGCAATAACGGAGGCCAAACATTTTCTGTAACTCTTCACTCTTCGCTTGGTGTAAAGAAATCAACTGTGGGAGCAATTATTAGAAAATGGAAGGCATAAAAGACCACTGATAATCTCCCTCGATCTGGGGCTCCATGCAAGATCTCACCCCGTGGCTTCAAAATGATAAGAACAATGAGCAAAAATCCCAGAACCACACGAGGGGACCTAGTGAATGACCTACAGAGAGCTGGGTCCACAGTAACAAAGGCTACTATCAGTAACGCAATGCGCTGCCAGGGACTGAGATCCTGCAATGCCAGACGTGTCCCCCTGCTGAAGAAAGGACACGTCCAGGCCCGTTTGCGGTTCGCTAGAGAGCATTTGGATGATTCAGAAGAGGACTGGGAGAATATGTTATGGTCAGATGAAACCAAAATAGAACTTTTTGGTAGAAACACAGGTTCTTGTGTTTGGAGGAGAAAGAATACTGAATTGCATCTGAAAAACACCATACCCACTGTGAAGCATGGGAGTGGAAACATCATGCTTTGGGGCTGTTTTTCTGCAGAGGGACCAGGACGACTGATCTGTGTAAAGGAAAGAATGAATGGGGCCATGTATCGAGAGATTTTGAGTGAAAATCTCCTTCCATCAGCAAGGGCATTGAAGATGAGACGTGGCTGGGTCTTTCAGCATGACAATGATCCCAAACACACAGCCAGGGCAACAAAGGAGTGGCTTCGTAAGTAGCATTTCAAGGTCCTGGAGTGGCCTAGCCAGTCTCCAGATCTCAACTCCATAGAAAATATGTGGAGGGAGTTGAAGGTCCGTGTTGCCCAACGACAGCCCCAAAATATCACTGCTCTAGAGGATATCTGCATGGAGGAATGGGCCAAAATACCAGCAACAGTGTGTGAAAAGCTTGTGAAGAGTTACAGAAAACGTTTGGCCTCCGTTATTGCCAACAAAGGGTACATAACAAAGTATTGAGATGAACTTTTGGTATTGACCAAATACTTATTTTCCACCATGATTTGCAAATAAATTCTTTAAAAAACAAACAATGTGATTTTCTTTTTTTTTTTTACTCTGTCTCTTATGGTTGAGGTTCACCCATGTTGACGATTACAGGCCTCTCTAATATTTTCAAGTGGGAGAACTTGCACAATTAGTGTTTGACTAAATACTTATTTGCCCCACTGTATATCGCGAAGTAAGTTATTTTTTTTTCTAGAGAGACAGAGCAATTCAAGTTATCTGGTGAAAATTATTCTAGTTTTAATATCGCAATATAATGTCGCAATATATCGCAAATCCCCTCAAAAATCGCAATGATAGTATTTTTTTCTCCAATATCGTTCAGGCCTAGTATATACTGTATCAGCGAGTCATTTGTTTGTTTGTTTTGTTTGCCATGATCACATTGAAGTAAATAGCAGAATTAGCTCTTAATCAATTTCAGGCAAATATTACAAAGTAATTTGGGTACAACAGCTTTACTGATAACAAAATCAATTGAACGTGTTGGTGTTGAAATGTACAAATTACAACATAAACAACATTTATTGGCCAATAATTGCAAATGAGATGGATGATGGAGAAACTTTCCTTAACCACACTTGATTTAGGAAAAACAACACTTTATTATTTGGTGGTGAGCACTTAAATGCATAATCAAAAAAAAAAAAAAAAACTCAATGTGGGTGTGGCTGCTGGCGTGATGATTGATTCTGTTTGTACTTCTCCAACATTTTTTTAAACTTATGATGCACTGTGGAACATTGGCGGTAATAACGCTGATGGATTGTTAAAGTGTCATTAAAAGTGAGTAAATGCTGTTCTCACCCAAGCTATTTGGTTCTTAAGGGTGGTGTATAACCTGAGTGGCACAGTCACAGCTGTGTAACATGGTTGAATGCATAACACACATGACATAATGACTAAAAAAAATGCGCGTATTTATTGGGTAAAATATAATGAAATGAAAATGTTTTGTATCACTCTGCAAATCAAGGAAATTAGATCATAAGTCACACAACATGTTCTTGAATTTGTTGCGCTTTGGAACAAAGCATTATTGGCTTAATTTTTATATCTTGTGACAGTCAGGCAACTCTACTGAACACTGTGACATAAATTGTCTTCTGTGTGACAAACAAGTTTAGAAATTCCCCTTTTTGTGTCCAGCTCAAAAATCCCCGCATTTAAAATGAGACTCTGGGCAATGGGAAATAATTACAGTGCAAAATGGGGTGGTTATGTTTCTATAGTTGCCACATTACAGTTAAAAGATAATTTCAAACGTTTTTTCCCCCCGCAAAACTAGAGGGAGCAACGAGAAAAGATATTACCTTTTATTGAAAAGAAAACTCTGTTGTACTTTGTCTAATGGAATTTCTTAAATACAATACAAGCAGCGCAAAATAAAGGGAACTTTAATATACACTGCTGACCAAAAGTATTGGCACCCCTGCAATTCTGTCAATTTCTCCCAGAAAATGATTGCAATTACAAATGCTTTGATATTAATATATCTTCATTTAATTTGCTTGCAACGAAAAAACAAAAGAAAATGGAAAAAAAAAAAATAATAATCATTACCATATTACGCAAAACTCAAAAAATGGGCGGAACAAAACTATTGGCGCCCTTTGAAAAATCATGTGACGCTTCTCTAATTTGTGTAATTAACAGCACCTGTTACTTTACCTGTGGCACATAACAGGTGGTGGCGATAACTAAATGACACTTGCAGCCAGTTAAAATGGATTAAAGTTGACTCAACCTTTGTACTGTGTCCTTGTGTGTACCACATTGAGCATGGAGAAGAGAATGAAGACCAAATAACTGTCTGAGGACTTGAGAAGCAAAAGTGTGAGGAAGCATGGGCAATTTCAAGGCTACAAGTCCATCTCCAAAGACCTGAATGTTCCTGTGTCTACCGTGCGCAGTGTCATCAATAAGTGTAAAGCCCATGGCACTGTGGCTAACCTCCCTAGATGTGGACGGAAAAGAAAGGTTGACGGGAGATTTCAACATAAGATTGAGCGGATGGTGGATAAAGAACCTCAACTAACATCCAAACAAGTTCAAGCTGTCCTGCAGTCAGAGGGTACAACAGTGTCAACCCGTACTATCCATCGGTGTCTAAATGAAGAGGGACTCTATGGTAGGATACCAAGGAAGACCCCACTTCTGACCCAGAGACATAAAAAAGCAAGGCTGGAGTTTGCCAAAACTTACCTGAAAAAGCCGAAAAATGTTTTGGAAAAATGTTCTCTTGTCAGATGAGACAAAAGTAGAGCTTTTTGGGAAAAGGCATCAACATAGAGTTTACAGGGAAAAAAACGAGGACTTCAAAGAAAAGAACACGGTCCCCGCAGTCTAACATGGCGGAGGTTCCCTGATGTTTTGGGGTTGCTTTGCTTCCTCTGGCACTGGAATGCTTGACCGTGTGCATGTCATTATGCAGTCTGAAGATTACCAACAAATTTTGCAGCATAATGTAGAGCCCAGTGTGAGAAAGCTGGGTCTCCCTCAAAGGTCATAGGTCTTCCAGCAGGACAATGACCCAAAAGACACTTCAAAAAGTACTAGAAAATTGTTTGAGAGAAAGCACTGAAGACTTCTAAAGTGGCCAGCAATAAGTCCAGACCTGAATCCCATAGAACAACTGTGGAGAGATCTGAAAATGGCAGTTTGGAGAAGGCACACTCCAAATTTCAGAGACCTGGAGCAGTTGGCCAAAGAAGAATGGTCTAAAATTCCAGCAGATTATTGTAAGAAACTCATTGATGGCTACCGGAAGCGGTTGTTCGCAGTTATTTTGTCTAAAGTTTGTGCTAGCAAGTATTAGGCTGAGGGTGCCAATACTTTTGTCTGGCACATTTTTGGAGTTTTGTGTAAAACGATAATGAATTTTTTTTTTTTTTCATTCCCTTTTGCATTTTGTCATTGTAAGCAAAATGAATGTATATATCACTACCAAAGCATTTGTAATTACAATCATTTTCTAGGAGTAATTGAGCATTGTCTGACAGAATTGCAGGGGTGCCAATACTTTTGGCCAGCAGTGTATGAATTCATTTTTTCCTGACAAAACAAAAGAACATTGTTTTTCTTTTTTTTTTTTACAGCACAGATGACCTTATGTCATCTTGCCTCACCTGTTGATGCGCTGTCATTGAGCAAGTCACAAGATGTCTAACAGGATTAAGAGCGAGACTAGCTTTATCCAAAAGTAGTCACCATCCAGTCTCCTCGGGCGGGCAGTGGAAGTGTGGTGTCAGCTCTCTGACGCCCCTCCCCCTCCACACCCCAACTTCCTTCTGCTGCAAAGATAAAACTTCCCCCAAGCCTCTAGGTTTGGCTTGCAAACTGTTGTCTTTCTTCTAAAGTCTGAATATGGAAATGAAGGCTAATTATGAACAACACAAGCGCCAGTGGCTTACCGACAATAATTGTTTGTTTTGTTTTTTTTTTTCTTTTTCATTTTCGCGAAGCCTCTGCTTTATCTATTCTTATGTGCAAGTGTGTCTCCCTGTTGATGTCCAGCACCTGGGAGGAAGCAGATGGAGGTGGTGATTACAGTTCAGAGACCCCGAAATAACCTTCCCTCCTCCCTTGCTTTCTTTCTTTTTCCATTCTCTCCTCATATGCAATTTTTCCTCGTAGTTACCCAATCACATTCTGCAAAAATTTTGAGGTTGAGCACAACGCTTTCCAGGAGGCTCATCATTCATTAGTAAAAGTGAAAGAAAAAAAAGATTGTCTTGATAATTTTGTTTAAACTCTGGACTGTACGACCTCAGGTGTATTTATACAGAAAACACGCTGAAGGAATTTGACTCCAGTTTCTTTAAAGTGTGACATTGCGTGTAGTGTGTATGGCTCTGCTCGCTCAGATGAGTAACATTAGCTGTGCATTGCTGTATATGAACACGCGGCCTTTATTATTTCAAACCGCTTAACCCACATCCAATGTACTGAATGTGTGTGGGAGTTCTGTTGTTCAGTAGAAACACGTCAATCATATTTGCCTGGGCCTATCAGCAAGATGCACGGAAAAATACACGCTCCTTTTGAGTTTATTAAAAGCGTTATCACTGATCTTTCTGCAACACCTGGGCACTGGAGGAGCATATAAGCAAAAAGACAAACTACATATTAGATAAACATCTTCAAGCACATTCATGCAAGAGAGAGGCAAAACTGTCACATACAGTAGATGTCCATGATATATAAACTTACATGGACCAGAATCGTCTGTATTTCCCTTTCCTCTGGACTTGAATGCACATTACCAGAGTTGAACAGGAAGGCCAATGTTAGTTCATTCTATGTAGAGGAATTCCCCATAAACTACAATTCTGTAACACCTGCGTTAAAAAAAGACACACCAGTGTTGTTTTTGGCAGCTCTTTTAAATTTTGTTTTTAATGTTTTGGATGGTTTAGTCATGTTTCAGTCATTTCAAAATGTTTTCGTCTTTGTTTAGTTTTGGTCGACGAAATCTCATACAAATTTCGTCTAGTTTTAGTCGACAGTTACTCAATGTTTTCATCGGTAAAATTCAAATACATTTTAGTCCAAGATTAATTAAGGTTTCCAACAATTTCAAATGAACAGACAGACGAGCACATATTGTAGCATCTACAAGGACAACGCCAACTTTGTGATGATAATACACTCAGCATGAAAAGCTCATTAGCTCAAGTTCATTATTTTCAATTAAACCTGCCGAGAAGTCAGAAACTGTATGTAAAAAAAAAGTTGTCCGAGCGTTGAAGATCCTCTAGACCAGTGATTCTTAACGTTACTAAAGGTACTGAACCCCACGAGTTCCACATGTCTTCACCGAACCCTTGGGAATTAGATGATAATTTTTTTTTTTTTTTTTTTCAGTTTCAAAACCGATGTTTCTAAGCTAGCAGGGTAATGACTAGAGGCCGATCGGGTCCGATCACGTCATTTTCAAAGTATCGGAATCGGCAAAACAATATCGACCATGCCTTTTTTTAATATACAGTATATATATATTTTTTAATTAAATCGTTTTCTAATTGTATTTAACGTTACATACATAATATGTTACACTCTTCCAGAGTCTTTAGTTTAGGCTTAAGGTAGGGTTATCAAATTTATCCCAATAACGGCGGTAATTAATTTTTTTTTTTAAATGTATCACATTAAAATATTTAACGCAATTAATGCATGCGCTGCACGACCCACTCACGCATTGTCACGCTCAAGCTGTAATGGCACCGTTTTACCTATATAGAGAAATAAAAGGCAGCATAAAATGAGTAGAGTGAATTTTGGCAGCCTTTGGAGCCTTTTTTTAATTGGCTAAAGCCTGACAATCCCTCTCCCTACGATTAGAAATATCATGGGAAGCAATGTTGGGAAGCAAGGTAGCAATTGATCTTTTTCATAACACCTTATGTTACTTCCCAACGCAGAGAAGATATATCAATTGGTAGCACTACACACAGTCATGGTTCCACTTCCCATCATGCATTTGGGCATGGCTATAGTATCATTTACTGAAAGCTCAACAAATACACTAGATGGCAATATTAAGTCACAATATACAAAGTCACAAGTCTTTCTATCCGTGGATCCCTCTCACAGAAAGAATGTTAATAATGTAAATGCCATCTTGAGGATTTATTGTCATAATAAACAAATACAGTACTTATGTACTGTATGTTGAATGTATATATTCGTCCGAGTTTTATTCATTTTTTTCTTAATGCATTGCCAAAATGTATATGATTGGGAAAAATTATCGGGAATGATTGGAATTGAATCGGGAGCAAAAAAAGCAATCGGATCGGGAAATATCGGGATCGGCAGATACTCAAACTAAAACGATCGGGATCGGCTCGGGAGCAAAAAAACATGATCGGAACAACCCTAGTAGTGACTAAGCAAATTCATGTTCATAGATCTTCACATTTTGACAGCATGTTTTTAAACAGGTCACAATTTGAATCAATGCTGCCAATAGGTCTGTTATACTTCCTCATATGAAGTGAAAGTCCAAACTTGTCAAAAATGTCATTTTTCCTAGAATTTAGCCAGTGTATCAAAATGGGCCCCTAAATTTCTTAACCTTCGCCGAACCCCTTAGACATACTCACCGAACCGCTGGGGTTCGATCGAACCCAGGTTAAGAATCACTGCTCTATACTTACTGACCAGAAAAGCCAAATGGCACTGCCACGATGCAAGCTGACGTACTCCACGTACAATATGATAATGTCATGTCTTCGTCTTGTTATATTGCAGTCTCCCAAGCCATGATTTTAGCTCGACATCGTCATAAAAAATTGTTCGTGTTTTCGTTATCGTCATTGTTGACGAAAACAACACAAAGACATTCCATCATTTTAGCCTCCATAATAAACATCAGTTTCTTTTGATTTCACTTTGACCTCACTTGAACTTTTATTGTTGTGTGCAAAAAAAGCTGCTGATTTCCTTTAAGGACTTTTAAGGACTTTATATTCCATTGTAGGACTTAGAGTTGTCCGATATTATAAAGTAGCCAATAATGTTGGCAGATAAAAGCATTTTAAAATGATGTCTGATAATATCGACATCGGGTTTTCATTATCGATTTTGGGCCAATCATAGACTTCACTATCAGTTGACGGGGCGCGGGGCCGCTCCAAAGAGGGCCTAGTTTCAAAAACTTAAAGTTCAAATATTTTCAAAACCAAAGTTGCAAGCAACCTAAAACCAAAACAGGCACCTGCCTGGGGCAAATATGAGTCTCCATGAGCAGCAGCATCCAAAAATTTAAAGTCGTTCCCTAATAAAATCCAATTATTCTTTATACAAGTATAACAAAACATGGCAAAAAATGGCTATAAAATTCACAGATTTTATGCTAGATGCACAAAAATCGCCAAATGCTGAGATAATCACCTACTATATTTTCAGGTTAAATAGCAATATTAAACATATAAGTTTTTGCCCGAAATGGCGACTTATTTTATTTACTGCAATTTTGACATAAGTTTTCAACAGCTAATAAATCATTCAGTTCTCGCATCAGAAACTTAATACTTGAGGAAGTAAAGCATAATCATCTTAATTGTACTCAACAAAGCTAATTTTGCATTTTTCTATAAACAATCACAACTTATTTAGGTTGAATTCCGATGTCACTATTTCCTCAGCACGTCTGCCGGCTATTTGGCTCTGGTTGTTTTTAGATTAAAATTTTATATAAAATAAAACACGTGAAAGCCGAATTTTTTTTTTTTTTGTACAGACGTAGAAATGTCTTAATTACTATTTTTTTGTCCAAAAAACGGGCATTTGGCCGAAAATTACCTGATTATTTGAAGTTACGCTATTGTGTATGGATACAAAATCCAACAAGGCGGCCATCACAAAACAAAATTTTTGTAAATAAATGCGTAAACCCTGGAATTTTATGAACGTAAAACAGTCTAGATTCTTGGTGAAAAGCAAAAAAACGGGTAGTTATCATTCATTTTACGTAAATATTTCAAACTTATTAACTAACTACTAATTACCTCAGTCTTCGACCAAATCGGCGACCTTGAGTGCCAGAAAGGCGCCTTCAAATAAAATTTATTATTACTATAAATCTCTCTTCAGACACTCCTGCCTGCTTGTATGCAGTAAAACTTTTGTCCTGTTTCCACCTAAACCTGGCGTTAGAACACAGCATGTGTTTGAGTTTATCGCAGTGAAGGCTTCCGCGACTCTGCCTAGCCTTGCCCCCAACGGGAAGACGTTGCGCAATGTCTATAAGAGCTGTCTCGTCAACTGATAGTAAAGTCTAATGACCAATATATGTGTTGCCTTCAAAGTGAATGTAGAAGCCTTTGTACAAGGGCTGGTTACAGCTTTGCATGCTTATTGACCATTAGATGTCTCAAAACTTAGATGCTTGGGATTTGTTATATGAGCTGACCATTTAGATTCATGTTGCAAAATGAACAATAAGTGATTGAAAAATACTGAATATGTCAAGTGCAAGACCGCATATATCACTTTGATATCGGTATCGGATTTTGGGGGTTGGATAAGATCGGGATATTGGTAAAAAAAAGTAATTATCGGACAACTCTATCAGGACTGCATGAATGAAGGGATGGTTAGTAGGTTAATTAGTAGTCTCCTATGCTCTCATTAGTTGAAATAGTGGGTCGCGAAATGATGTAGTCACTATCCAATGGTGCTGAACTGCTTTGGATTTGTGGTGTGCTTATAATTAGGGGTCATGAAGCTTGTTTTATTTTGTTGTCTTCTTGTTCACTATTCTTCTTGTCCTTTTGATGGACTTCAAAATAGGTGAACGCTGTGGTGCTGAAGCTTGCGGGCATGTACAGTATATGTTGTGAAATAATGTTATGATGATTACACCTTCTTATTCGTGCATTTTCTTTATTTTAATGACTATTTACATAGTAAATTCGCACTGAAAGTAATAAAACTATGAATGAAAACGTGTGGAATTATGTACTTTGCAAAAAAAGGTGGAATAAGTAAAAACATGTTTAATATTTTAGTATCTTCATTTTTGCACACTCTTGGCATTCTCTCGATGAGCTTCAGGATCAGGATGTAGTCGCCTGAAATGGTTTTTAGTTCACAGGTAAGCCTTATCAGGTTTAATTAGTTGAATTTCTTGCTTTTATCAATGGGGCTGGTTCCTTCATTTGTGTTGCATTGAATGAGGTGTGTCCAAACCTTTGGCTTGTACTGTACTGTACTGTGCTGTATATTATTTTGCTCCAAGCGGCCAAGTCCTATTCGTCACACAAAAAAGCTCTGATTTGTCCCTTCATTGAAAAATTATAGACAGACTAAGCTTTCTGTTTTACTTCATTTTACCATTCTTTAAAGTATGTTATATGGTATAACACAATCCTGACCAACTGTGAGCCCATTATCGTAGATGGCACTTGGGTAGTGAGAGATCTGCGACTATCGATTGCCTCCAGCTGTACTGTCAATACCCCAGTCGAATTCCGACACGGTGGACTAATGGTCTCATGGGCCGGTGGCAGCCAGATGCACACCCGCCCACACACACACACACCATCCCACCACCTCGGGATATAATGAACAAAACAATCCATTAATACATCAATACATGACAACCTGGGTTTACCTGCTGCCTCAGCCATTTCACATTTGACCAATGTTTTGCAACTTGCAACACACATTTTCTGTCCAGCCTTTTGCATTTCCATCTGATTTTCCATATCGCATTAAGCCAAAGAAACATGGGAAGGACAAATAAGGTGTTGGGGATCAGTGAGGCTAATTTCACATGCTCTCCTGAGGTCTAACATACAGCACACATTCACTTTTTTCCTCGCCTGGTTTAACAAGATTTATTCCTGTGACTGTCCAACAGTCAAGTTGTCTGCAGTGCACTCTCATGGTCGTTTAACAGCAGGGTAATGGTGTGTATGGTGCTGCTTGACTGCTCCCCGGCTCTAGTCGCCCTGGAGGAGGGTGTTAGGGAACATGGGAGGCGGGGGGAACCCTCCCAGATCACATGGGCAAAGCCCACTTTGTAAGAGAGAGAGGATAGAATGAGGTGACAAAAGACCTTTTGTGGATGCAAGTTTACGGCATTAACCTCTTTCTCCCCCAGCATCACATGAAGAACAAGAAACTACTGTGGCAACTTAGCGCTAGCCTGAGGCTGCGTGTTTGATTATGCACTGTGTGTGTGTGTCAGGGGGTGTCCAGGATGTTTGCCCCCGGGAGTCTTGTGACTGAGCTGACATTCTGAGAAATGGGGAGTGTGGTCAGCTGTTGTCAAAATGCCACAAAGGAGAGGATTTGCAAGACAGGCCCGCTCTGCACTTTTTGGACATTAGTGTCAGAATTAAGAGAAACTGAGGTGGGTTGTCAACATGCATCTCGGCTTGATTAAAGGGCGAAAATGATTACAGTTGTAATTTTAAAAAATGGCCAATGGATTAAAAAGCACATCAGTTTCATTTGTGTGTATTCACCTGTCCACTGCTGTGAAGTGGAGTGTGTTCCAATGTGTTGAGTATGGGTGTGTATGTGATGACTGCCTTGTTGCCTATGGCCTCTACAATGAGACATATGTCAGCCAGAACCACGGCATCAACACCTGACCTTTAATAAGATGCATGCAAGTGTAAAATTCATGAGCTGCAACACTTATTTGTATTTTTTTAACATTATGTCTTCTGTCATTTAGATGCATTAATAACCACTAGGTTTTAATCATTTAACGGATCCTTTTTTTTACACAACCCATTTCAACAGTTTTTTTCTAATCCCTTCATCCTCTGTGTTCTCTCCATTTTTACTCGTCGTTGTCTCGCTCTGACATTTTGTGACACTCCCTCCCCGGGGCAGCCATCACTTCAGATGAACATCGCGTGTGACAGGCCAGCTTTGTCTTTTTAAGCCATTAGCACTTCCTCTCCTCCCACCTTGCCATCACCCCCACCAGTTTACATTTTATGCCCTCATTTTTGTTTGGGTGAGCACATCTTTCACTTCTGACCTGACAAAGGTGCATACAAACCATTTTGAAACGTTGACATCTGATTTACAAAGAATTGAGTGATGTAAGTAGAAATAATCTATTACATGTTCTTACCAGCAATATTTAACTTTTAAAGTTTGTGATGCTTGAGAGCACTATTTTCCTCAAAATATTTGATCCAAATACAAATTGTACAACCTCAGGTGCATTCAACTTTGAAGTTAAACTATAATCTACGTCGGCCGATGGTGACATTGACTCTCTAGTCTGACTTTATTGATAGCCATGTCGAATGTGCTTTACTTACAGGTAAGCAAGATTTAATGAGATTTTCCAGTTGGAGAGTTATTTGGCAGTGTACCTCCCTCCCTCTTAGACCCATGTAATTCTCCTTGCTTTGCACTCCCCCACAGTAAACTGTCAGGCCTAATACAGGAAGGAATGTCCAGTCACCTGCTCCTAAAATGCAACAGCCCTGTGCTACACTAACCTAATATAGACCTGCACCACCAAGCAGGTTGGATAACGCTATTATTGCTCATTGCGTATATTTAAACACACACCTCACCGTTCCCCTCCCTCAACTGTAAGGCATAGTCTGACACAGTGGAAGTGAAAATCACAATGCAAGGCTCAGAGCTGATTTCAAAAGTCAAATGAAGGGACGTAAACGTGAATGAATTTTCAGTAACATGAGTCGAGAGTGATTAGAAAAAGATTTAAAATAGGAGTCATCCATTTCTTTTTTTTTAAAGGGCTCATCCTGTTCATGGACATGGCTCGAATCTTACTCAGCAGACGTTTGCCGATTTTCCACCTGGCCTGGCTCCCAATTCCAAGTAGTACAACTAAAATCTGGAAATCGGAATCCGTGCAACATCAATTCATTAGTCTTGACCAGAAAAATTCTTGGTGGATATTGGGGATTCCCACTCCCGTGTGTTGATAACAAAGCACAGGATTGTTAGATATTGATGTTTGACAGATCAGGGCAAATGTTTATTATGCATTAGGGGCACCTCACAATACGATACGATGTGCGATACAAAGCTCACAATAACGATGATGTCATGATATGGCGATACAACGATTATCGTTACATTGGTCAGGAAATCATTCCACAAAACAACCAATAAAAAGAAAACCACGCTATCTTCTACAGGTGGGAATCTTGGGGCAGCTAACGATTCAATTACGATTCAGAGGCTATGATTTGATTCTAAATCGATTATTGATGCACCCCCCCACACCCACCCGATTTTAATGTTTCATACATTACTTCCAAAACTGTTCAAAAATCTTCTCAGGCTAAACCAAACCAACATTTCAGTATCACATTAACAGTTCAAAACAGTAAATAAAATACTGGTCCCCATTCTGTATCAGCAGCTTTAAACTACATTCAATTAATTTAATGTTGTGAATCAACTATTAAATTGGTTTAAATTGCTGCCGCTATTCCGTAATTTCCCTTCTGTCTACTTTCAACATGTGAAAGTTTTAAAACTGTTTCAGCATTTAGATAGAAGAAGAAGAAGATAGATTCAAGTCAAGATTTTGCCGATTTAAGAGTATTTTAGAAAAATTTATTTTGGTTCGCTACAACAGAGCCTTCCAGAGAAGTCTACTGCTTTAAGATGGCGGCTGTTTACTAACGCCAGCAAGTCTGTCATTGTGCATCTATTGTTTTTTTATCTACCGGCATGAGTTGAACATGATATTTACTCTCGGTCCGTTCCTCATTGCGTCCAAAGCCCGCGCTGACTGTGTTTTAGTTCAGCTTTACCTGGTATAATTAAATAATCGGAATTTGGATGTTTGTGAATGGTTCTCGAGACTTCCACGGCCCAATCGCGAATAATCTAAGAATCGGAAATTTCGCACGGCTCTACTATCTTCATCCTTCTGGTGTAAGTTTATCACTTGTAGACGTCCAATCCTTATGAGCTGGGAGGGTGGCAGCGAATGAACCTCTCCCGCGTCAAACGGGCCCCTCCCACTTCTGTGGTTACGGTTAGTGGCAGCAAGCCAATGCCACGCAACGAGGTCATTTTGGGCCATTTCAGGCATTACCTGTTGATTTCCAGTCACTTCAAGTTGATATTGGGGTATTTTATAAAACATTAATTCATAAACGGGTATGAATAGACAATGACATAAACACAACTGGAAGTGACCTGTAAATGCCCTAAAATTAACAGAACTGACCTCTGAATGCTCCAAAATCAGAAAGAGTGACTGCGAATGCTCTGGTTTCGAACATACGTTCATTCACCCTTCCTGGTCTTAATGGATTGGGCGTCATGCGCCGTCAATGGCAACCATAGAGTTAACTGAGACATTATTATGGTGGAAGATTTTGGTAGCAACTTGTTGGTTCCTTTTTTTTTTTAAATACTAAAACCTTTTTAAATTATATCTTAATTCTTGGCATGAACATATCGATAACCTTTTGGGATCTAAAGTATCACGATACATCACCATTTCGATATTTTGTCACACCCCTTTTACGCATCACCTCAATGAAAGCCCATCTGGCACAATCATATGGTCCTACCACAGTCTTAATACTTGTACGCCAACTGGATAAGTACTCAGAGGCAAAAGAAGCCATCGCAATTCTTCTTTGTGATTTCTACGAGGAAAATTAGGATCAGCTGAAGAAAGTGCTGTCGCTCTTTCAGTCCAGCTTTCCTTTGAAGAACCTGCTAGAAATTCTTGCCGCAGTGAGGAAAACACTGGCCAGCTCATCTTTCCAACTTTTGTGAAGATGGTAAGAACACTGCCAGTGACAACAGCTTCAGTGGAAAGATCATTTTCAAAACTGAAGATCATAAAGAACAGTTTCATGAGTACGTGGGTGGAAGAACAATCTGACTTTCTCATGCTTGTCAATGAGCAAGACATTAGGTGAATTCTTCTCCCTCCACTCTCTTTTTAAATATTTGTAAATCATTTTCGGGGATGGTCGTCTTTGTTTTCTTGTTATAAACATACGCCCTAAGAATGTCTACACATGAGCCTGACTAAAATGGTCTTCACATGCTTAGACAGTATCTGCCAACCAAATAATATAGTTGTCATTTGTGCTCAGAATAAAAAAAAAAGCATGCTATGTAATGGATGCAAGTGTCTATTTAAACAGTCTAGATACTTTTAAGCAATGACTCTAATAATATCTTTACAGAGCATCCACTCAAAATGTCAACCTGAGATGAGACACAAAAATCAAAAAGAGAAATGGCATCACGATACTACTCTGAAGCTTTCATAGTACATTAGACTACAGCTGCAGACTGAATGGGGTTTGACAGCAGAGGTGACAGGGACATTTAATTTTCCCCACGGCACTTAAATGAGGTTTGATGGAGACAACCGCCAACTAAGATGGGTTTGCGTTTCATTGTTTCATTGTCTTCTCTGGAAATACAAAGCTTTAAAGATGCTAACAAATGTATATAATTATGCTTTCCCATGTATTCATAAGTGTGTCTCATGTTTTGTAGAGAGTCCCGGTGCTTTTCCATATCTCAGCCAGATTATGTGCAACTTTTTTTTTCATACCGTAATTTTTTTTTTTCATACCGTAAATAGCCAAGCTGGCTTACTGGTAGAACATTCCGACACCACAGCCTACTATACTACAGTAATTTCTGGAATATAAGGCGCACCTGATTATAAGCCGCTACCCAACAAATTTGACAGGAAAACAGCATTTCTTCATAGATAGCCACACTGGGCTATAAGCTGCAGCTGTCCTCACTGTTCTAAGGGATATTTACACCAAAGGATGTTAACCAGGAACACTTTATTTGACAGCAGCATCATAAGACTGTCATAAGAACAATTGAACCACCATGAAGCTTTGAACCAATTGGCTGCTAAGCTTCTTTTGGCCATCACTGCGCCCTTGGAGGAGACAGTCAACCTCTGCTGCCAGCTGCTGTCATCACTGTTGTTATCCAACATTCCTCCTAGCATGCATTGCAGTGCTACAGATGTAAATAACAATCAAAATTCATGTTCTATGCTAATTATTTCTTCAGTTACTGTTCCAGTTGTTTCAATAATTGCTAGTTATGGTATTTTCTGAACTCATTTGACAGTGTCCCCATAAGACTGTCATAAGACCATCATAATTACCACATGACACTGCCATGAGCATTAATGAATGCTTATGACAGATGTCATTTTGTGTCATCCGGCAAATTATCTCACTTTTGAATGGATGTAACAGATCCAAGCTGGACATAAATGGAGTTTGTGACCTAATTTATAGGGGTTCACGATATCCATTTTTTGAAACCGATACCGATATCGATAACTTACTGCTCCTTAAGACCGATACGATAATCGATAATATATATACATATATATATATATATATGTACAGTGGGGAGAACAAGTATTTGATACACTGCCAATGGGAAAACCCATTGGCAGTGTATCAAATACTTGTTCTCCCCACTGTGTATATCTATATATATACAGTATATATAATTTTTCAATGTATATTCACCTGAGTTTTTGACACCTGTAGGTAAAAAATACTAGATTTGCCTTTGACAAAACCAGAATTTTCATGATGACATGAACATTATTATAATGAACAGGTTTTGTGCTTTGTCAGCAGATAAAACATTTGGTGCAACAGAAGAGGAGACGTTTGCCGTCTTGGTCCATGAAACAACTTTCTTAACCTGGCAATTATAGGGCAGAAAGCCAAAAGGCCTCTTAATAACTTGTAAACATAACACTGTAAAATGCAAACATTACTAATTGCCATAGTAAGGTTCATCACTCAGTGATGGAAAAATAAGGCCTCTAGAAAAGTAACAAAACTTTGCATACTGGCAAAACAGGAGTGGAAACAAACGCACACATCCCAATCTACCGACACCGTGCCAAAATTAATATTCACAGGCCCGACAATATATAATGTTATTGGATTTATTGGGATGACATCATAATTCCTATTATCGGACCGATAATTATCGTATCGATATTTACTGTGCACCTCTACTAATATACCGGATGAAACTGAATGATATCTGCCATAAGCATTCATTGATGCCTATGATAGTGGTAGAAAGAAATAAGTGAATAAGTAAATAAGTAGTAAGCTTATGGCAGTCTTATGATACCGCTGTCAAATACAGTGTTACCTATTAACAGAAAAAAATCAACAAATAAACCGCACTGGACTATAAGCCGCAGGATTCAAAACGAGGGAAAATCGCAGAGGTTTATAGTCCAAAAAGTACGGTACTTATAGCTCATGGCTGAGTTATACTGTACATATATATGTATATTTAGTATAGTATGGGGGTTAGGTATTTGCTTGGGTCACTTGTGATGACCTGTACTTTTTAAATGCTCTATAAGAACACACAGTAGCTGCCACTTAAGTGTTACCGCTATTACCACAGATTGTGCAGTCTCATCTCACCCACAACATAAACATGATAGACGTTTATCTGCGAGCTCCAAGCAGGTCCCATTTATAGTATCCATAAGTAGCACCTATTGAAGGATGCACAGTGCAACAGAGTGTGTGTATAATCACTGTGCTCACTATTGTGAGAGAAAAATACCATATTTAGCTCAACCCCACAGAGGTGTTTTAAAGGGAACCTCGGACTTTAACGACTTGCAGGCTCTAATAAGCCACAATTGTCCTCTTTTACCAAAATATGTCATTAGAAACATAAAATATTGCCATTGATTTAAAATCTATAATATTTAGTACATGTTTTGACCTATGGAGGGCACCATGTTTTATGGACGCTCGGGGTTATGACGTAGATTGTCACTGTCATTCGATGAATACTACCAGGTTACTGCAATTCCTTCTACGTGGCGAGACGTCCAATACATGCGCTCATTGGTTAAATGGGGTGATTACTTACTATTTGTGTTTTTATTGAGTATTTTATTGCCCTTTCATTGTCTCAAAATACTTTTAAGCATGGTGTTCTTGTGCTAGCTTTAAAGCAGATTGTTGATCTGCTGACCACATTAGTCAAGTAGCTTATTTAAACAACCCTTATTTGATATTACTACGTTTAAGTATTTTCTTAAGGCATCTTTAGTATGTTCTGTCTGTATGAATCTAAACAAAAACAAGATGAAAGTGCACAGTAGTACTTTGGGTATCAAAATCGCCTCTTGTAAGACGTTTCGCTGGTGTAGCGCAATTGGGCAGAACACCGTTTTTTATTCCCACTCACGTCATGTCCCATCCCGTCTCTCCAGTTCATTTTGCTTTTGCTGCTCGTTTTGTGATATATCGACAGTGCTGTCATGCTCATTAATGTCCCTCTCGGGTTCAATTTGAAAGGGTTGAACAGATTACATGTTTATGTTGCTATGGTCATACTCTGGAAGCGTAACCATGTGACGTCACCGCCCTGCGATGTCAACAATATTGGCGAACTAGTAGTTAAACTAATTTTACAAATTGTATAAAAATGAAAACATCAAGAGGGGTTTCAATATCAAATTATTTTAACTCATAATAACTTTTTTTTTTAAGAACTACAAGTCTTTCTATCCGTGGATCCCTTTAACTATAGTAACATATATAAAAAGGACAGTTGTTTGATTTAATCAGCAAAGTACATTGACTAGGAAAGAAAGCTTTAAAATGCCTTGATATGCAAAGTACACAAAGGACATGGCAAAGAAAAGTTATTAAAGGTTTGGCTTCTCCTAACAAAAACTGACTTCCCAGTTTCATCATCATGCAGATTGGGAAAACAATAGCTGCCATTAACATTAGTCCGACTCTTGTCATGGAAAGTACTCATCAGACAACAAACAGATGAACGACCCACGGAGGCCAATTAACTACTGTGCTAAAACCTTGATCTGTGCCATTATAAGGACAAGAGCCCTTGTCTGAACTCATTAAACCAAGAAAGAAGCTTAACAGGTTGTTGAATAGACTGAAGCAAAGTCATCGAGTCATTTCAGTAAGAGTCTAAACACATACGGGAGACTAAAAAAGGCACTTTCACATTAGACTAAGGCTGAACGATATTTGAAAAAACTGACATTGCTACTTTTAGGGGGTTTACGATATATTGGGATATATATTACGATATTAAAATTGGAAGAATTTTTACCAGATGACTTGAATAGCTCTGTTTGGGAAGACATTGGTTGACTCACTATGATCACATTGTAGTCATTAGAGATGTCCCGATCCGATTACGTGATCGGAAATCGGGCCGATCGCGCCATTTTTCAGTGGATCGGAATCGGGTGAACGATATTTGAAAAAACTGACATTGCGACTTTTAGGGGGTTTGCAATATATTGCGATATTAAAACTGGAAGAATTTTCACCTGATGACTTGAATAGCTCTATTTTGGAAGACATTGATTGACTCACTATGACCACATTGTATTTATTAGAGACATCCCGATCTGATCACGTGATGGGAAATCGGGCCGATCGCGCCACTTTTCAGTGGATCGGAATCGGGTGAAAAGGTTCGGGTTTTATGTTCTTCTGCTTCATGCTCGTACAGCTTCTCACCCCTTCTCCTGCTAAGCAGTGCAACCAGTGGTGTTACCAGGATGCCGGGTGTGGGTGGGAATTGGTCTTACCTGGGGGGCAAAAAAAAAAAAAAAAAAAAAAAAGCTACAATGCTCAATTAGGTGAAATCCAGCGTAGGGCTACTGCACCTTAAAACATGTTTTGTTTTCTCCTTGAGATAACTGTTGTTGTGATTTGGTCTAAACAAATAAAAGTTGATTTGATTTTATTTGACTTAGAACACATCCATAACTGAACAGTATGGACATGCAGGTGACAATGTTTTTTATTAGTTAACCTATTGTGGTTCTTCAGTTTTATTGTTATTATTATTATTATTATAGTTATTCTTTGTTCCGCAGCCCTTTTGAGCTAAAAACAAACAAAAAAAAAAAACTTTTGAGCCCGACTTTGACCCCCTCAGAATGCTTCAAAACTCACCAAACTCAACAGCCAGGTGAACACTGGTGAAAACTTTGATAAAATGTAAAAAAAAAAAAAAAAAAAAAAACAGCCCCGAGGAACAAAACCAACATTTCATTTTATTTATTTTTTAAGGTGAAAGAGGAACTAACAAAGCAAAGGTTAAAACTTAGAACACATCGGTACTATATGAATGGGATACGACACACGTAGTTCTACGATTAAAGGCACAAATGTGTTAATCATCGTTAAGATTGGTACACAGTCTGAATTGTGCTGTGGCAACTCATTCATTGTGTAAGTGATAGTTGTTCTCTGCAGCATGAGCCTCAAAGGGAGAAAAATCGGATCGGGACTCGATATCGGCAGATTCTCAAAATCAGGTGGCTCCGACTCGAGTGCAAAAATATGCGATCAGGACATCCCTAATATTCATATAATACAGTTTAATCCAGGAAGGAATCTATCTAATCTAAGGAAGTTTGTATATAAAACGGATCCAGAAAGTCATGTCTCTGCACAATTGCTGCTTTTATGAAGAAAAACTTAGGTTAACATATCGCACGTCCGTTTAAAATGGACCAAACAGTTCTAGTGTAAAAATGCCCTAAGCACATCTCATATTCATGTAAATGATTATTCTTGTAATGAAAACTGTAAAAACATACAAATACTGTATGTACAATATATAGAGGGTGATCTTCTGATTGCACTGTCCTTTTTTTTTTTTTTTTTCTTTTTTAATTTTTATGTTCTTCTTTGTCTATGACAATAAATACTGATTAAGATATTTGAGTCCTCTATGTCTGTAACATTAAGTCCATCTTTTAGTGTGGAACTAATATTCGCTCATAGATAGAAAGAAGGCAATGCATCGTAAACTCTTGCGAGGTTGGCATTGGCCTTGTCTGACATGTCACAAACTTTTATTGGCTCAACTTTGCCTGAGCAAAGGGTAATTGGCATGGGGAAAATCAGAAGGAAGTAAAGTGTTGGTGCTGTTTTGTTTTCACGGCTACATATATCGCTGTACTACTTCAAACACATATTGTCAGAACCAAATGACCCGGCAAATTGTAGGTGCTCTTAGAAAAGGCTAACCATGAAAAGTCCCCAGTTCTTTGACTTTGTTATCGACACTTGAGTTGACCTTCCTGAATGTATGGAAGGAAGGCTGTTGTTTTAACAAAATCAGTGGCATTTACCTCAGCGCTGACTGAGGCGCCTCACCTTGAGACGGCATACTTGAGGTTTTGAATGCCACTGCTTTGTTTTACTTTGGTTTGTGCAGGGTTTTTTTGTAGTGGTTGGCTTCCCTGAGAAAATAGCATCGCAGAACTACAAGGGCAGACTCAGTGACGGCAACGTCTGTACTCTTTAAGAATGCCTGTGGTAGATGCACCGCGACCTGCTTGCTATCCCCGAGTGAGCCCCTAGTCTGATAAGTTGCCTACCTCAAGTGAGGGATCCTAAAGACACAGAAACTTGGAAGGCGGACAAATAGTTGATCATGAAAAGAAAACCCATGATTTGGTGTTCCTAAGAGCCAAAATGTGTCACGGTGGTGCACACAAGACACACAGTTCCAGAGCTCCTTATGTCAGAAGGCTTTATGCGTCTATGTGAGGTTAGGTTTCTTTTCTTTTTTAGCCAAACTGTAATTTGTTTTGGTGTTTTTTTGTTTTTTTAATCAATCAGACTAATGCTGAATAAGGGCAAAGGGTTTGGGGATTTGAGTCCTCATTGCACAATACGTGTGGATTTAGACTTAGACATCATTTCTCCCCAGTCTGGCTGCCGCATCTATTCCCCAAGAATCAAATGTTAGGTGAATTAAGACTATAAAATTGTCCTTTTGTGTGAATGTGGATGCGTATGTTTTTTTGTCTAGTCAGTTTATGCCCTGCAATTGGCTGGTGACCAGTCGTTGCCTGTAATCCATCAGCTGGGAGAGGCTCCAAATAGCCGCAACCTCAATGACTTGGGGTGTTATACAAATATAATATGGATGAGGTGGGTAGAGTAGCCCAAAATTTTACTCAAGAGTAGTGTTACTTCAAAAAAGTAATATTCAAGAAAAAGTAAAAGTAGTCGTCCAAAAAAATGTACTGAAGTACAATGAAAAAGTATTCGGTGAAAAAACAAACACTCAAGTAATGAGTAACATTGTGAGTGACTGCTTACGATGATTGATTTTTTTTTTTTTTTTTTTTTTTTTTTTTTTTACAACAATTGTATTTCTTTCTCAGCACAAAATTATCCTTATGAACTGTTATTATTTTTACTGTACTATAACATATTACAAAAATACATAAAGCCAAAGATTTTTTTTTTTAATCATTGCATTACGGCAAGCGGAAAAAAAATACCGAAATGAAATAACACAGAAACGTCCAAAGAGCATGAGCGGACTCTAGTGGAGAAAACATATTTCCTATGATGAAATTAAAAGGATCATATCTATGGGTTTCCGTGGTCAATCGGGGCCAAATAAAAACTGGGAGAGAGGTTAAAATCAGCGCTTTCGACTCACATTGACAGCAGCGCTCTTTGTCAAATATTTAATTTTTTATGGTGCAGTAAAGACGCCACGTGGTTAAACAGGCCGGCATGATCATAGAACCGCAAGCTTGAGCCTGACTGGTATAATAGGGTCATGTGATTATTGTTGCTACATCTCATTGTTGAAACCCAATGTAGGCATCTCTGGCAAAAAAATAAGTAATATCTAATATGTGTAATAAAGAAGAAAATGTAATGACTTGTGTAGCCCAAAGTAGCGGGGTAGTGTTTCTTCTTCACAAATCTCCTCTAGTAAAAGTAAAAAGTATGGCTTCGTTAAACTACACCTGTACACACCTTGCGCAATTAAATTACCGGAATGAATGTAGCGCGTTACTACCCATCTCTGGTAATAACATATTTCAATACTATGTTGTCCCTTTGATGAGCTTGTTTTGTTTTCCATTCAGAATTGTCTTGTGTAAATGGTGTGAGTCATGGTGATGGAATTATTCAAGTTGGCTTCAGTTAGCATCATAATAAGTCAGAAAAACAAATACATTTAAAGTAGGATGCCTGATCCCTGGAATTGGAGTATCTGTAGTCAAGTCATGTTTAGTTGAGGTTATTTAGCTTGCATTGATTGGAGCACATTAGTAAAATCAATAGATTGTTTCAGTGAAGGAGTAATATGTGATCTATGGCCACAGGTCACGGACTATGCTTTCCGATTGTTATTTTCACAAGGTATCTAACCAAGATGTCAAGATCTCTGTTAATTTATGCTGGAGAATTTTGAAAAGTTTGTATGTACAGTAGGTGTATTTCCCCCAACTACAGTTCAGTTCCCTAAAAACAACCTATTTTGTAAATTCCTGATTTATCCATGGTGATACCAATGAAGGTTTCCAATGATGAAAATTTAAATATTTTAACTTTTAATGCATTTCTTCTCTCACATGCGTAGGAGTGGTCCTCCTGTTGAGTGTTAGCATGCTAGTGCCGAGGGAGGCAGCTGTCCAAACGTTCAGCCGGTTGGCCAGAAGGGTCTACAGCCTTTGTTGATGCTGAAGTGTTACATTGGCTGTCGGAACACACACTTTTGTTGTAAGACCGCCAACCATTTGGCACAGGAAGACGATCTCTGTCCATTACCCCTTTCACCACCCTGAGACACCTAATATTACCCATCAAACCTTTATTCTCTCCCTAAACCACTTGTGCGTTTCTTGATTCCGCTTTGCTGCTTTTGCCACCTCACATCTACCTATTGATTTTCTCTCCACAGCCGTATAGTTGATTATTTTCTCTCGATAATGCTGGCAGTGAGTGCTGCTTTGTAATTGTGTTCTCGAGTGGTGTGCTCCTATTAAACATTGAGGAATGAAGTATTTTCATGAAAATGCTGTCTGCCTTTCGGGCTGCTTAACATTACATCAGTCAGATTTGGGTGAGGAGCAACTGAAGAGTGGGA
Source organism: Corythoichthys intestinalis (assembly GCF_030265065.1). Taxonomy (NCBI): domain Eukaryota; kingdom Metazoa; phylum Chordata; class Actinopteri; order Syngnathiformes; family Syngnathidae; genus Corythoichthys; species Corythoichthys intestinalis. Next base: position 27,316,027 of record NC_080414.1, on the reverse strand, counting down.
AGTGTATTAAGTCCACAGACAGTGCCATTATACAACAATAATACGTTAGCTTAGCTCATGTGCACAAAAATTCACTAGCCTACAATTCTCTGTTTGCCAAAAAAAACTATTGAAGTGATAAGGAGATTTCCTTCAGACTGTTCAATGTGTGTCAATTGTTCGCAGATTTTCACTATTCACCCTGTTTTTCTTGGAGGTTTTATGCCGGATGCCATTCCTGACGCATTTCTCACCATTAACAAGATATCTTGGGACTAACACCAGAAGTACAATAGCCTATGGCCCTTAAATGGGGGGTTTCTAGGTCATACAAGGAGAGAAATTTAAATTCTGTCAACTTTAATGTATAATGTAGTATAGGGTGACCAAACGTCCTGTTTTAACCGGACATGTCCACTTTTTACATCCTGTCCCGGGCGTCCGGCGGGGCTTTATAAATTCATGAAAATATCCGGTTTTCATCATTTTTTTACGGGACCAATTAGCTTGTTTTGAAATTGACCGACACTTTGCACAGAATACTACGGTACTGTGCTGCCTGTGACGTGTTTCCAGAGAGCTTGCTCAGTGGTTGGTTCTGCTGTGCTCAGTAACAGAGAAAACAGACGTAGGAGCAACGTTCCATCGTCCCCCAAAGTGCTCAAACAAACAAACTACTGCTGCAATGATTAATCGATTAACTAGTAATTAGTGTAGAAAAATGCTTCGAAACAAATTTTGCTGCTCCGAGGATTCGTATAAAGAGAGTGACGTTGTAATGGTTTGTTTTGAAAGTGTTGGGGTTTAGTTTTATTGATTTGGGTGGATACACTTCCCTTGAGTGGCAACAGTGAATATGTCATAACTCGCCGAACATGGCTGAATGTAGGTGCTCTCTTTTAAAACCAACATAAGGTATGTTTTTGTTTAAGCTAATATGTTTGTTTATGCATTCGTTATTTAGTTTAAAAAATATATTTAACTTTTTCTTGTGGGAATATGTGTTTGATTTGTTAAGAGCTTTGCAGGGGAAAAAAAAAAAAAAAAAACCTTAGCATTTTATAACATTTAAGAAAGCGGACTTTTGCCCCTCATTTATTTTTTAATACCATTTGAGGCTATGCTCAGATCCTTTAATTTTGTTTTAAATGCATTTATTACTCTTGTTAAATGAATTCTGCATAATTTGAAGAAACACTCAGGAATTTTATTTTGTATTCGCATTTAATGCTCTTTTGAAAGTGAAATCTTAGCAGGCCAAAATAAATGTTAATGCAGGCGAAAACACTCGTTTCTTTGTTTTACATCTCCTAAAATGTATCCTGCAACACATTCAATGTTAATAATCCGATTACTCGATTATTCGGACAAACTAGTTGATAGATTAATCGATTACCTAAATAATCGATAACTGCAGCCCTAAAACAAACAAACTAATAAAAACCCTAAAGACTATAGTGATGCTTTTGTTGTTGTTGTTGTTAAATTAGTTTAGTTGTGTGAGGCTACGGTTTGATTTACAATGTTTCACTGAAGAGAAAAGAGCTTTTTGTGAAAGCTGGATTTTCTACAGAAGAGGTATTATTTGACCTCATTTCAGGTTATTTATTGGTACAGTAAGAATCGAAAAGACAGCTATTACCGTACTGGCCCGAATATAAGACTGTGTTTTGTGCATTGAAATAACACTGAAAAAGAGGGGTCCTCTTATATTCGCGGTCTAGACATTATACCCATTCACGACGCTAGATGGCGCCAGACATCATTGAAGCGATATTCTGTCATGACAGATCTCAGCTACTCTCCCCATTCACGACGCTAGATGGCGCCAGATATCATTGAAGCGATGTTCTGTCATGACAGATCTCAGCTACTCTTTTAGGTTTAAACAGTTTGCATTATTTAATTGCAAAGTTTTTCCTTATTCAGATTTGTTTCAAGACTACAGTTACAGTTAGACTTCACTTTGATGGTTAATGCAGTTATTGCAATTTTGTTTTTTTATCACAATAGATTGGTTTATTAACATTTCAAAAACCAAAAGTCATTCATTTACGAATGTGATTGCACTTGAGTTTACATATTTAAATGTTCAGATATTAAGATTTGAATGAGGCAAAATAACATGCTTTTTCTCTCAAATATATTGTTATAATCATTTGTTTCGAATGTACTGTAATTATTTTCTGTATAAAAAAGAATTTGGTGTGCAAAAAGTCTTTTTTCAATCTTGATTCTTGAAAAAAGAGGGGGTCGTCTTCAGGGGTGAAAGTGGCTAGAATTTCTTGCCGGAACTCCCCGAAGGTCGCCTCGGAGCCAGAAATTTTCTTTTTTTTTTTTTTTTTGTATTTTTTTTCGATGATTCGCAAAATAAAAGTTAACAAAAACAGCAATAACCCCAACCTCCATCTCGTAATTTTTATTCTCCCTCATTTCCTCACATACTAAATGCCAAATCTCAATTTTAACTCCTTAAGAACATAGGTCATATATCAAAATTGAAGTTAATGTAAACATTCTTTTTTTTTTTTTTTAAATAATAAAGATATAAGTAACATACATTCAGGAAAAAAGTACAAATGACTTATGCAGAGTGAAAATTAATAAATTTTAAAGATAGTGCAAACATTGACTTTCTTTAAATCATCAGGAAATGAATAAGTAGCATAACATAAATGAACAAATATAAGTCCAAAGTGCACATTGACAGCTAAGATGTTCCGAACCTCCCTATCAAAGCAAATAAAACTATGATAAATAAGCCTCCTCAACTCTTTGGTTGCGCTTTAAGATTTGATCCATTTTATGTTGCATTGCCCTTATTTTGTCGCATCAATTCAACAAACTTTTTTTTTGCTGTTCCAGAAAGCATGCACATTTGAACCAATCAGAGCTAACCCTTTCTGCTGATCACATGTTAGTATGTCGGCCAATTGAACGGATAAATGAGTCCAGGCGTTTTGCTTTGCTGCGTGCATTCACACATTGATGTGACTCATCATCGCCAAACTCACATAACTGCAGCAGCTGGAGAAACCTCCATGCTGTCCGTGGAATAAAATCAAGAATAAATATTGGTGGAAACAGATTACGCTACGCAAACACTTTATTATGCTTGTTGTTAACAAATGTGTATGTAAATCTGATGTTGGTAGATTGTTTTCTTCTCGGAGCTGAAATGCATGAGTGGCAGCTTAGCATTTTTTTTTTTTTTTTTTTTACATAGCGTTTTGACAGTTGCTGTCATATTTTCGGAATCAAAGCACCGTTTACCGGAACAGCATTCCGTCCCTGAATCTTATATTGGAACTGCGATTTGGCCCTGAATCTTATACCGGAACTGCGTTCCTGACCGTTCTGGCCCACTTTCACCCCTGGTCGTCTTATAATCAGGGCTGTCTTATATTCGGATCAATACGTTATTTTGTTCAGGGATGATTCGCTAACACAGAAGAGGCTTTTATATATATATATTTTTTTTATCATAATTCCAGTTTTTTTACGTCATTATTGTTTTATTATTTTAGAAATAATAAAGCCTGTTGAGTAACCTCTGAGAATTTGAATATGTGTCTTTGGTTATTTATTATTTTGTTATGAAACTGGATTTTCTATCCAGACGGAGGAGGCACACTTTAAATATATTAAAGTGATAAGGCATCTTTGAGTGAACTTAGAGTATAATTTTGGTATCTCAATGCTGGGCCGAGTGTCCTCTTTTTTGGAAATCAAAATATGGTCATCCTATTATACAACATTTATATGTTAGCTAAGCTCATGTGCTAATCACTTAGCCTAAGAGCACAAAAATTCACCAGCCTACAATTCTCTATTTGCCCAAAAAACTATTGAACTGATAAGGAGACTTCTTTTAGACTGTCCAATGTGTGTCAAGTGTTTGCAAATTGTCACTATTCACCTTGTTTTTCTGGGACGTTTTATGCCGGATGTCATTCCTGACGCAATTCTCACCATTAACAATACAGCTTGGAACTAGCACCAGATGTACAATGGGCTGTGACCCCTAATGGAGGGTTTTAGGTCATACCAGGAGAGAAATTTAAATGTTGTCAACTTAACTACGTAGTATAAATGCAGCCTATTTGACATAAAGCATACGTACAGTACGCACGCAGGTGGTGTGTATCTTTGACTGTGATGATGTGTTCAATCAGTGCTCCGCTGTATGTGTTGGAAAGTCTCCCCACTAGTTATTTGTAAATGGATTCTGTTGATCCTTTGGCTTTTCTTTGGGGGAAAAAACACAGAAGAGCCAAAGCTGGATCCCCCCAGCTGACTGGCTGAATGAGTAAAGGTTCTTGGGATTGCGTCATGGTAACACAAAGCAGATAACAGTGTGGAGTATAAAAGAGGTTGAGGGATGACAAAGCTCTCCTCGTGAACCTCACTCCCATTTGTGACTGCAGCACAGCGTGATGACCCTATGAAAATACCAGCGCACCGTTTCTTCACGCTCCTTCTCCTCCTCCTCACACACCTTTCATCTCAGCACCAGCTAAACACCTTCAACCTCCTTGCCACCCCCTCACTGAACCCTGCGTGATTCAGTTTTTCATCCCCACCACTTGCAATGACCTACATGATGCAAAGAAACCTTCGGCAAAAAAACTTCATTGATTGAGACAGAGGATGGTGGTATTCCCAGATACACCTCCTCAGAAGATTAGGAGGCTCTCCTGAAACAAGTGGGTGAGTGCAGAAAAACCAAGTGTTCAGGTGGTGCATATTTGCCAAGTGGATGCAGCTGGTATGTGTTGTGTGTCAGAGAGAGATAAAGTAGCTTGGCAGGTAGTTGGAGTGTAGCGCTGACTGAGCCACTCTCACTTGGGAATTGATTCAGCCTGTTGAGAGAATGTGCAGCTTTCTCAGATGAACATAGGGAGGTGAGGTCGACCCGAGGAGTGGGTAGAAGTTACACACATGAAATTGAGAGACTTAGTATGACGTAAAAATGAAAATAAATAAATAATAAATATGTACCGTAATTTCCGGATTATAAGATGCTACTTTTTTCTTTTATTTTCAATCCTGTGGTTTATAGTCCAGCGCGGCTGGTTGTTAATTTATTTGGGTTAATAGGTAACACTTTATTTGACAGTAGCGTCATCAAACTGCTATAAGACTGTCATAATTATGACATGATTATGACACCGTCATGGGCATTAATCAATGCTTATGACAGATGTCATTAAGTATCATCCAAATTATGTCACCAACACTCCATTTATGTCCAGTTCGGATCTTTTACATCTATCACAAAATGACATCTGTTATAAGTAGGGTTGTTCCGATCATGTTTTTTTTGCTCCCGATCCGATCCCGATCGTTTTAGTTTGAGAATCTGCCGATCCCGATATTTCCCGATCCGATTGCTTTTATTTTGCTCCCGATTCAATTCCAATCATTCCCGATAATTTTTCCCGATCATATACATTTTGGCAATGCATTAAGAAAAAAATGAATAAAACTTGGACGAATATATACATTCAACATACAGTACATAAGTATTGTATTTGTTTATTATGACAATAAATCCTCAAGATGGCTTTTACATTATTAACATTCTTTCTGTCAGAGGGATCCACGGATAGAAAGACTTGACTTTTTATATTGTGACTAAATATTGCCATCTAGTGTATTTGTTGAGCTTTCAGTAAATGATACTGAAGGCCATGCCCAATGGATGATGGGAAGTGGAACCATGACAAGTGAAACCACGACTGTGCATAGTGCTACCAATTCATATATCTTCTCTGCGATGGGACATAATTCAAGGTGTTAAGAAAAAGATCAATTGTTACCTTGCTTCCTCACATTGCTTCCCATGATATAACTGTAGGGAGTGAAATTGTAAGGCTTTAGCCAAATAAAATAAGGCTCTAAAGGCTGCCAAAATTCACTCTACTCATTTTACGCTGCCTATCAGCTCTCTATATTGGCTAAACGGCGCCATTACAGATGGAGCGCGACAATGCGTGAATGGGTCATGCAGCGCATGCATTAATTGCGTTAAATATTTTAACGTGATACATTTTTTAAAAGTTAATTACCGCCGTCATTGGGACAAATTTGATAACCCTACCTTAAGCCTAAACTAAAGACTCTGGATAAGTGTAACATATTATGTCTGTAACGTTAAATACAATTAGAAAACGATGTAATTAAAATATACATATTAAGCAAAGGCATGGCCGATATTTTTTTGCCGCATCCAATACTTTGAAAATGACGTGATCCCGATAGATCGGGACATCTCTAGTTATAAGCATTCATTAATGCTGGCGGCGTCATGACATAATTATGATGGTCTTTTGACAGTTTTATGGCGCCACTGTCAAATAAACTGTTACCAAATACCAGAGCTAGCAATTAATGAAACAACTGGAAGAGTAACTGAAGAAATAATTTGCACAGAACATGAATTTTGATTGTTATTCACATTTGCAGCGCTGCAATGCGTGCTAGGAGGCATGTTGGATGAAAACAGTGTTGACAGCAGGTGGCAGCAGAGGTTGACTGTCTCCCCCAAAGGTGCAGTGATGGCCAAATGAAGCTTATTGAAGCAATGGAGCTTTGCATCCAATTGGTTCAAAGCTTTATGGTGGTTCATTTGGTCTTACGACATTCCTATGATGCCGCTGTCAAATAAATTGTGACCGGTTAATATCTTTTGGTTCAAATATCTTATAATACAGTAAGGACAGCTGCGGCTTATTGTCCAGTGAGGCTTATCTATGAACAAATGCTGTTTTCGTGTCAAATTTGGTGGGTGGCGGCCGAGAGTCAGGTGCGCCTTATATTTCAGAAATTACAGTAAATTAAATCTAGCCAATCCCCCTCCCCGCCAATTGGGGGCCACGTACATGTCTCCAGGCTTATAATACAACCAACCAGGTCACATCGACTCCCACACAACACACATAGCACTTCAGCCTGCGAGCTAATGATCTCACACTCACGCGCAAACACTGAAACACACACGCACAAACACGTCGCGTGAGTGTGAAGCCTGTTTATATCATGCGCCCTGTTGTTGCAAAGCTCTGTACTCAATTAGAGTTGACTACTTCAATATTATACTTTATAGCCCCCCCATCTGCTCCTACCAATTTCCAAATATTTCAAATAGTTAGGAGATGCTCGTTAATCTAGGATTTGTTAGGATTTAAAAACTGGTTATCTTGATTTACAAGTGCCCTAACTTCTCAGTTTTATGATGTGCCTTCCCTTGCGTGTTTATGTCCACTAGATTAATTGTAATACATAATGGGAATCACTATAGAAGTGTAGACAGCACCTATTAAGCAATGCATAATTCAATACATTTTAATGGTGATAAAGCAATACTAGGCCACATATTCTTTATCTTCTACAAAGAACGGCTATTACCGTATTGACCCGAATAAAAGACGGCCCTGATTCTAAGACGACCCCCTCTTTTTCAAGACTCAAGTTTGAAAAAAAGACTTTTTGAACGAAATAACAAACAAAACAAACAAAATAATTACAGTTCATCCGAAACAAATGATTATAACAATATATTTGAGAGAAAAAGCATGTTATTTTGCCTCATTGAAATCTTAATATCTGAACATTTAAATATGTAAACTAAAGTGCAATCACATTCGTTAATGAATGGCTTCTGGTTTTTGAAATGTAACTAAACCAATCTGTTTTGATAAAACAACAAAATTGCAATAACTGCATTAACCATCAAAGTGAAGTCTAACTGTAACTGTAGTCTTGAAACAAATCTTAATAAGGAAAAACATTGCAATAGAATAATACAAACTGGTTAAACTTGAGAGTAGCTGAGATCTGTCACGACAGCACATCTTTCAATGATATCTGGCGCCATCTAGCGTCGTGAATGGGGAGAGTAGCTGAGATCTGTCATGACAGAACATCGCTTCAATGATATCTGGTGCCATCAAGCGTGTGAATGGGTATAATCTCTACACCGCGAATATAAAACGACCCCCTCTTTTTCAGTCTTATTTCAATGCAAAAAAACACCGTCTTATATTCTGGCCAATACGGTATATCTGCAGCATTAAGATGCCGTCTGTTGAAGAAAAATGGCAAAATTGTTATAGGGATCCATGGATAGAAAGAGTTGTAGTTCTTAAACGTTATTATGAGTTTAAATGATTTGATTTTGAAACCACTCTTGATGTTTTCGTTTTCATACAATTTGTAAAATTAGTTTAGCTACTAGGTCACCATTGTTGTTGACGTTCCAGGGCGGTGACATCACATGGTTACGCTGCTGGGCTTCCAGCGTTTGACTCTTACAGCATAAACATTAGAGGTGTGCAAAATTTCCGATTCTTAGATTATTCGCGATTCGGCCGTGGAAGATTTGAGAACGATTCACAAACATCCAAATTCCGATTATTGAAATATGCCAAGTAAAGCGGAAGTACAACACACTCAGCGCGCCGCGCGGTCTTCGGGGCGCAACGAGGAAGAACGCAGCGAGAGTAGCTAAACACCATGCTTCTCATTACCCGGCCCCTCGGGTAATGCCAATGCTCAACTCACGGCTCTAGCTCAACTCATGCCACGAGATAAAAAAACACAACAACATACCTGACTGCTGCCGAAAAGCTGCTACAAAGTACGTCATCCACATAATGTAATGGTAGATATCATTTATATAGGACTAGATGCACCATGGATTCGGTAGCGTGAGCAGCACATCTACAAAAAGCTAGATGCGGCCGTTAGTAAACGGCCGCCATCTTAAAGCAGTACACTTCCATGCAAGGCTGTTGTAGCGAACCTTCCAATCAAACCTAATTAACTTTTTATCTAAAATACTCCTAAATCGGTAAAATATTGACTTGAATCTATCTTTAAAATAGTTTTAAAACTTTCACATGTCGAAAGTAGACAAAAGGGAAATTATGGAATAACGGGAGCAATTTTAACAACTTTAACAGTTGATTCACAACATTAAATTAATTGAATGTAGTTTAAAGCTGCTGTTACAGAATGGGGACTGGAGTTTTTTATTTACTGTTATTTTTGTATATTTGTTTACTGCTATATGTTAACTTGATACTGAAATAGTAGTTTGGTTTAGCCTGAGAGGATTTTTGAACAATTTTGGAACTAATGTACAAAACATTAAATTTAAAAAAAAAAAAAAAAAAAAAAGGGGGGGGGGTGCATCAATAATCGTTTTATAATCGAATCGGAGCCTCTGAATCGTAATCAAATCGTTAGGTGCCCAAAGATTCCCAGCTCTAATAAACATGTCATCTGTTTAACATTTTCAATTTAAACCCGAGAGGAACATTAATGAGCATGACAGCACTGTTGATATTTCACAAAACGAGCAGCAAAAGCTAAATGGACAGGAAAGACGGGATGAGATGAGACGAGATTAGGAAAAAAAAAAAAAACTGTGTCCTGCCAAAATGTGCTACACCAGCGTGTCTTAAAAGAGGTGAATTTGACACCCAAAGTACTACCGTGCGCTTTCAGCATGTTTTGTTTAGATGCACACAGACAGAAAATACTAAAGATGCCTTAATTGGAATTGCAATAACCCGGTAGTATTTGTCGAGTGTTAGTGACAGTTTAAGTCATCACCCCGAGGGTCCATAAAAAATGACGCCCTCCGTAGGTCAAAACATGTACTCAATGTTATAGATTTTTAAATGAATGGCAATATTTTATGTGTTTCTAATAACATATTCTAGTAAAAGAGAACAATTGTGGCTTATTAGAGCCTACAAGTCTTTACGTCTGAGGTTCCCTTTAAATCTCTTCAGATATGATTGTCATTACCATGTGCATTTAATTAAGAATTAAAAAAAAAAAAAACATTGCAAATATGTTTACTTTTAGTTAGGAGCTTCAAATAGAATGATGGGTAAGGGTTTAAAAAAAATTATATCTCAAGGCACCACTCTACATTTCGTAAGCGTAAAGGCAATATTTCTAATTTTAATACTCAACAGCTTGTACCTTACATTAAAAATATTGCACTTTACAAAAAATCTGATATTTCCCACCAATAACAAATGACACTTTCACAAATTGTTCTGCTGTGAAGAAATGACAGTAATGTGCATTAATAACAGTGTATACACCCATTCAAAGTCAGCCATCAACTAAAAAATTGTTATTTTCCATTCCATAACTCATGGGTTTCTCCTTCAACACTTTTCGTTTCATTTAATATCACATTTATTTAAACTGTCTCAGTTATGGCCTTTTGAAATCTGCTCATTGAGCAAAGGACCACTTAACCTTGGAACACTTTTCAATATTTTAAATTGACAAAAATGCTGAATCTTTTTAGCCTATTCATACATCTCTTTGAAAAAAAGTCTCTTTCATAAATGTAATAAAGAAAGCCTGCAATTTAATCAGACGTCCCGTCTTTTTCTGCTTGTTTAGTGACCAACTACAATAATGTGGTGGATGCTGGCACAGATTCAGACGATGAGGACAAGTTGCACATCGTGGAGGAGGAAGGCAGCCTGGCGGACGGGGCCGACTGCGACAGCACCCTACCAGACGATGAGCACCCCAGGGAGCACTGGGATCGAGGTGAGACCAGCTTTGTGCTTGTGGGCCACATTTTCACACGATCCTACCAGCCAGCCACACAACATGAAAATAGTCTGTCTACTTTACTCAACAATAGAAAATATTTGGTTTCCCGTGATTCATATTATATAATTATAAGTTCCCTCTAGTGGTCTGGGATATAATCATTGCCTGAAACAGTTCAGTGATATTTAACTTTAGGTTTACGTGTTACCTTTACTCAGATACATTTACTTGAGTAACTTTTTGAGAAAAATGTTCTTCTTAGAGTAGTTATACCACACAATACTTTTTACTTTTACTTGAGTAGATTTGTGAAGAAACACTACTCTTACTCCACTACTTTGGGCTACACTAGTGTCGTTACATTTACTCGTCTTTATTCTACATATTGAATTTATTTATGCCAGAGATGCTGACAGTGGCCGTTCCAGTTTCACCAATGAGACGTCAAAACAAATAACCACATAACATCATTATGCCAATCAGAGTTAACAATGATTTTTCTCCACTAGAGGGTACTCATGCCCTTTGGACGGATGATGTTTCATTTTGTTGTTCAGGTCTGAATTAGATGATTTTTGTGTCACCATTTTGGTCTAATATGGTCACGTAAAAGGTCATAATACAGTATAATAATAACCAGGATTGGGCATCGTTTGAAATTGAATGATTCCGGTTTCGATTCCGGTTCCATGTTTTGATCTAGGTTCCGAACGATCTCGATTCAGATTCTTTTAAGAGGCAGGGTCAAAAAAACAAAGGCATGGTCAAAAAATATATAGTTGAAAAATTCATATTAACGTCTTCTTCTAACTTGGCACTTAGGCTATATTCCATGAAGCCGGTCGTGCAGCCACCTTTGCATCATATAGTTGTGTTGCAAATGTTGCAATGAGCCAATGAGCTGACTGGTCTTTTTTTTTTTTTTTTTGGTAAAGTAAGCCAAACCTTTGAGCGCTGCCGCACCGTGTCCATGGTTTTAATCAAGGTGCAATGCAAAAATACGCGCTTCTTGTGGGGTTTTCGTGGTTTTCGGTGGAATTTTTTTTCCCGCTCGGCGGTCAGGGCATCGCAACATGGAATCGAAATTTAAAAATTCGAACGGTTCTTGGAGAACCGGAGTGTTAGAACCGGATCCCATCGATGCTTAATGCTAATAATAACAGTTCATATCTATGAATTTGTGCTGAGAAAAAAAAATTAACATGATTTAAAACAAACCAAACATTGTAAGCAGTTATTCACAATGTTACTCATTACTTGGGCATTCTTTTCAAGGAACAATTTTTTACTTGTAGTTGAATACATTTTTGGATAACTACTTTTACTTGAGTAATATTATTTAGAAGTAACGCTACTCTTACTTGAATAAATTTTTGGGCTACTCTACCAACCTCTGTTTATAAGGGATATAAAAAGCTTAAACACCTGTTCTCAAATGCCAAGTTCTAACAAATGAGACAATATACTAAATGGAAATGTGTTTCAATTTGATTTAAAAGGGGAGTCACACACACCTGCCCCAATAGACTTTACATGTTCTAATAGTTTTTTTTTATGACTGCAGCAGCCCAGTTTATGAATCTTAGAAGTGGTCTGCCTGCCTTTTTCTTTTGTTCAAAATTTCATTAAGATAATTGTTAAAAACCAAACAAAAAGTAGTATTTTCTGCCACCTGAGGCAAAAAAAAGTCATTGACTCGTGTATTTCTGCAACAGTACAAGGAAACGGGCACTATAAGCAGAGGTTTTTCAACTAAGACAGGAAGGCCAATATTAAACAAAGACAATGCCAACAGTGGAGAGACCTTCAACTACACAAAAAAGCCACACAAGCCAAGAACCATTGAAGAGGTTTATGACACTGGTGGGCATTGTAGTGCCGCTGTGAACTTTTTTTTACCTCGATTTACTTGACATGACGTCAGAAGCAGCCAGACCCAGAGGAAGGACAGATGTCACCCCCACAAATAACAATGATGTTGGTGTTTCAAGCTAGAAGGGAATAGAACAGAATATTCATCAGCATATAAATTGCTTCAGTAGATTTACATGATAAGTATAAACAGCACAAATGATTCATATATTTTGGTAAATTCAGGTTGACCTGAGTTGCTGACAAAAGAATTCTGAATTTAGTGTTTGAACTAAGATTAAATAAATAAATAAAAAGTTAATTTGTTAGATCTACGAAGCATTTACAAAGTTAGTAGCTTACCTTGGACCCGCTGCACATCCTGTTTGACATTTGGACAGATGTCTAAATACACCCTAGTATTTTTTTTTTTTTTTTAAATAGAGCACTTCGTTTTTTAAGGTGGGTCAAAAATCTATAAACAGATGATCTTCCAATATATATTGATAATAACTTGCTTACTTTGCTCTCTGTAGGAGAGTATTGAAGCTGATTGTGACATTCAATAATCCTCAGTAAATACTGGGGTGAGCTAGCTAAAATACTGGACTTCCTTGTTGTTTTTCTTTAGTCAAACAAAATAGCGCGCCCCCATTTAGTGGTCAACTGAGGAATTGCACTCAAAATAAAAGGACAAATTAGTAGCGGGCTAACCCCCAAAAACTCAGAGGATTTTTATTTTAAAAAATGGTTAAAAAGAGAAAAGTGCCATCCATCCATCCATCCATCCATTCTATCATTATCTACCGTTTAACCCTTTAACACCTGAGCCAATTTTGTCCGAATTTGCATGCCTTTGATGTTGCTTGTATATTTCAAAGAAAAAAATAGTTCACAATGGCCTGGTTGGATCCCTTTTTTTCAGGACACCATAACCTTCATGTCCAAACTGACCAATTATAATCAACATTTTGAACCCAAAAAAGATAACAACAAAAAAATCCCCAAATCTTTTGTCAAAAATTGTAATATTGATGTCCCATTGACAACCAAACATGCTCAACGAACCGTTTTGAAGCTTGATAATATTTGTTGAACTTGTTATGATAAACATTCAACAGAAAAAATTAAGACTGATTAGTTTTATATTTGACAATTCAATACAAACAGCAGGTATGGTCAGTGGCGTTTTTGGCCTGTACACATACTGTAGTCAAAACAGGTTGTATAGGCCTGCAGTAGACAAACAGTGCAAAAAAGTAAAAAATACACTCACCGGCCACTTTATTAGGTACACCTGTCCAACTGCTCGTTAACACTTAATTTCTAATCAGCCAATACCATGGCGGCAACTCAGTGCATTTAGGCATGTAGACATGGTTTAAGACAATCTCCTACAGTTCAAACCGAGCATCAATATGGGGAAGAAAGGTGATTTGAGTGACTTTGAACATGGCATTGTTGTTGGTGCCAGAAGGGCTGGTCTCAGTATTTCAGAAACTGCTGATCTACTTGGATTTTCACGCACAACCATCTCTAGGGTTTACAGAGAATGGTCCAAAAAAGAAAAAACATCCAGTGAGCGGCAGTTCTGTGGGCGGAAATGCCTTGTTGATGCCAGAGGTCAGAGGAGAATGGCTAGACTGGTTCGAGCTGGTACCAATTGAGCATCGTTGGAACGCCACATCCGACCTGAGTATTGTTGCTGACCATGTCCATCCCTTTATGACCACAATGTACCCAACTTCTGATGGCTACTTTCAGCAGGATAATGTGCCATGTCATAAAGCTGGAAACATCTCAGACTGGTTTCTTGAACATGACAATGAGTTCACTGTACTCAAATGGCCTCCACAGTCACCAGATCTCAATCCAATAGAGCATCTTTGGGATGTGGTGGAACGGGAGATTCGCATCATGGATGTGCAGCCGACATATCTGCACCAACTGTGTGATGCCATCATGTTAATATGGACCAAACTTTCTGAGGAATGCTTCCAGCACCTTGTTGAATCTATGCCATGAAGAATTGAGGCAGTTCTGAAGACAAAAGGGGGTCCAACCCATTACTAGCATGGTTTGCCTAATAAAGTGGCTGTTGAGTGTATATATAAATATAAATAAATATATATCATCCAACACAAAAACGGTTTGGAGGATATCTCTGCGAGGTTACGTATTGCACCCATCATCTTATCAAAAGTATGCAATCAAGCTTCTCCAACACACACATATATATACAAATTGAAAAGATAGTAAAAAAAAAAATCAAATATAACATTGAAAAAAATATTTTATGAAATATTGACAATAAACTAGTTCAGTTCAACTTTTTCAGGCTTGCCACTCGTTTTCCCCTTGAACAGAACACAGAGCTACGTCACACAGCCCACTCTTTCGTCGTGTGCGTTGTCATCCGAAGAAAATAACGACAAATCTGGCCCATCCTCTTTCTTGAGCTGATGAAATGCATTAGTGCATTAGGTTGCACTAAATTTCGTTTTCATTCATTTAATTTCAATACGTTTCCAAGTCGCTTGCTCAATCCAACTTGCCGTTGCTCGCTACCTCGCCTCCCTCTCCTTAGGGGGCGCCTCGTTCGGCTATTTATTAAAAATGTTCACATTACGTCCGTCCTTCTTGTCTGGGATATGTAGCCTTTCGTGGTGCTTTCGGTTATGAAAAAGGACAAGAAATGATGGAAATATGGACATAAACACATGGTTCATGCAGCATTTAAATGCTTATTTATGAGGGAAATAAAACTATAAAACTCAAATGACATTATCCCGTTTTACTTGGTCGATTGACTTCAAGTAAAAATGGGCATGGACGTCAACTTCCGCACTTTCAAATGAGACCAACCAGCGGCACGTGGGGGATGTAATTACAGCGTGATGGGGTTCAAAGATGATATGCGTAATTTTGATTCCGCTGACACGTTTGGAGTCAAATAGGTTAATCCGGGGTCGGTTCACGGGGGCTGCAGCCTTAGCAGGGCAGCCCAGACTTCCCTCCCCCCAGCCACTTCAACCAGCTCTTCTAGCAGGAACCCAAGGCGTTCCCATCCCAACCGAGAGACAGTCTCTCCACCGTGTCCTGGGTCGTCCCCGGGCCTGCTGTCGGTAGAACATGCCTGGAACATCTCTCAAGGGAGGTGTCCAGCAGTCATCCGAACCTTATCCCCAAGCCACCTCAGATGGCTCATCTCAACACGTAGGCGTTCCCGGATGACCGAGCGTCTCACCCTATCTCTAAGGGTGAACCCAGACATCCTGCGGAGGAAACTCATTTCGGCCACTTGTCTGGGTGATGTTGTTCTTTCGGTCACGACCCACAGTTTATGACCATAGATGAGGGTAGGAAAGTAGATCTAGAGCTTCGCCTTTTGGCTCAGCTCCTTCAACACTACGGACCGGTACAGAGTCCGCATCATTGCAGACCCTGCACCGATCCGCCTGTCTATCTCCCGCTCCCTCCTACCCACACTCATGAACAAGACCCCAAGATACTTGAACTCCTCCTTTTGGAGCAGGATCTCATCCCCGACCTGGAAAGGGCACACCTTTTCCGACTGAGGACCATAGTCTTATTTGTCTCAAACCGCTCCTGTGAAAGTTGGAGATCATGGCTTGATGAAGCCAACAGAACCACATTATCTGCAAAAAGCAGAGCTGTAGGGCTGAGGCCACCAAACCATAACCCCTCGACGCTTCAGCTGCGCCCAGGAATTCTGTCCATAAAAGTTATGAAAAGAATCGGTGACAAAGGGCATCCTTGGAGGAGTCCAACTCTCACTGGGAACGAATACGACTTACTACCGGCAATGCGTACCAAACTTTGGCTCCGTTCGTACACTGATTGAACAGCCCTTACCAACTCTTACCATGAAGAGTGACGGTTTATAAAATATACATACATGCAGACAATGAACTAACAATATTGCCAAACAGCCTCTCAAAATTCTATACCCTTTCCTTTATTCTCGACCATGTCTTATTTTTTGTATTATTGTAATTTAGCTACAGTGGCCAAAGCAACAAGTATCAGTCGCCACGTCTGCAGGAATGAATGTCCGCCTATAGTTTGTTCACGATTGTCCAGTTTATTCACATTCATCTGTGTCATTTAATATGAGGTGGAGAGTTTATCTTTAGATTTACAGTAGGCTTAAAACGCAACCGATCACCATTTGGTTGTGTTTAACTGTAAACGCACGCATTCCTATATAAAGTCAATTACAGAGCTGTGCAGAGTGTTACGGGCTAATCCCAAGGCTGTGATATCATCCCTCCTAGCAGCTCTCCAGCTGTATCTCCTTGCGTAAAAGTCGGAGGAGGAATAATGTCATTGGTTTTGGCCTGGAACCGTGAACATTAAACATTTTGAAAAGCATGAGTTACAGTGACACAGCTCAGCAGGTTGGCTCTGCGCCACAGTTAGGTTTGCGCAAATATTCATTCTGCTTCCCTCGTGTGTGCTCGCACCCATGATGTTTTCACTCTTTGTTACCTCGACTTAAGATTCAGGCAATATCTTTTGCGTCAACTTGTGACACTCGGGGAAAGCTATAATCCTTTGAATAACAACATTTTCTCTTTTTTGCCTCATCATGCTGATGGTTTCACTCTTGGCAAGTGAAATTCCTGCCTTGAAATGTGAGCGCCACCCACTAATCTTCTCTTCAGCGTAGCCCAGTTTGCTTCAAATTAAAGCCGTGACACCCCTTCTCGCGGGACAGTCGTGCTCCAAAGTTGTTGTTTGTCTTCCCCTCCTGCTTCTCTTTTTAAACCCTTCTTCTCCCTTGCTGTTTCTCATATTCTGATTCATTCCTCTTGATTATATGGTATCATGGGCGCCTTGCTCGCTGTCATTACTCATTCCCTCCTAAGTGATTATGCTTTGGTGGGGCGGTCCAGTGTAGATGTATGAAAGTGTAGACCAAGATCAGGCTGACTAATTCAGGGGGAGGAAAAGGTACTGAGAGCATTGGGCTGGGAGGACTCTCTCTATTTTATTTTTGATGACTTGTAGAGCACGATTACATCTCACAGAATGAACAGGGTGGAGTCTGAGAGCTAAGGCATCATGAGGCACTCACCCACTTTGAATTGAGGGTGTGAAGACATCGAGCCAGACACCTTTAAAAAGATGAGCTGTTTGTGTGTTGAATGTTTTCTGTTCATTAGCACGCAATAGTAATGAAGTTAAATGTTATATCAATGTGTTATATTAACTAAAAACAAACAGCTTCTAAATTCTCTCTCCAATCTGAAACATTATTTGCCAATTATGCTTTTTTTATAACTCAATTTACTTAATTTGTAACATAAACAGTATATGCATACCTTTTTTAACTACCACAAAACATATTTTACCAAATCTATCCATGTAAAAATGTATGTCACCTCAACTTTGACTAATAGTTAATGAATAAATTAGGGCTGTCAAAATTATCGCGTTAACGGGCGTTAATTAATTTTTTTTATTAATCACGTTAAAATATTTGACGCAATTAACGCACTAGGCCCGCTCAGACAGATTTAAATGTCAGTACAGTGAAAGGCCAACTTGTTAATTGTGTTTTATGGAGTTTTTCCGCCCTCTGCTGGCGCTTGGGTGTGACTTGCATATGTTATGTGACGTAATGTCGCCCTCTGCTGCCGATTCAGTGCAGCTGATTATTTGGGTTTCGGCGCGCTTTTCTGACGTGATTATATGTCGACGCAAACTCACACTAATAGACAGTGCTATTCAGACCAGCTAACGTCCGCATCCAGTATTCAGTGGCAGTTCTCATAGCCCCATCACACTGTTTGTGTCTAATACATGCATCGCTTGTGAGTTATATTCCTCCTTTGTTTATATTCATGAGCATTAGATAGTTATTGATGATGTGTGTTTGAATTTGTTCACATATATGGTGAAATGCAGTTACATTGTTAGATGCTTGTGAGCTAATTGGCTAGTGCTACTGCTCAAATGGACACGTGTGTGTACATTTTATGTTATTTTGTGATTTATGCAAGTTATTGACACATTGCCTTGTTATTTTCAGTTTTACAAAAATACAAGAAATGTGCTCCTGTCAAAAAGAGATGACTTCAGTAAAGCCCATGCAACTTTGCCACACCGTCTGATTTCTTTTTGGAACTTATGTTCGCTATCTGTCAATTTGTGTACTCACACACATTGAGGACAGAATAGGGCTACTAGTTTATTTTTTGATTGAAAATTTTACAAATTTTATTAAAACGAAAACATTAAGAAGCGTTTTATTATAACATTTCTATAACTTGTAACTACAAGTCTTTCTATCCATGGATCACTTTAACAGAATGTTAACTCTTTCACTCCCAGCCATTTTCACCAGAGCAAGGCCGTTCGCTCCCGGCCGTTTTTTCTGGATTTTGACTGATTTTGCAAGGCCCACAAAAAATTCTGTTCTATTGCTATATAAACTTTGAACCCACCAAAAGAAAGATTGGACTCTCTTCTTTCAGCAGAAAAAAAAAGTAAGTTCGTATCTTTTTCCATTCTTTAGAAATCAGCATTAGAAAATAGCTTAGTTTGAGCAATTTTCCAATTTCTGATGAAAAAACGGAGAAAATGAGCTTTTTGTAAACGCATACATTTCAAACATAACTTTGACTTTAACAAAGCTATTTTTTGCATTAGTTACATCCCAAACATCTGAATAATGTTTTCCTTTTACAAAATACTATGAACAACCAGACAAATAGAGCTTTAGATAGAATAGTAACAATTTATTCACACACAACGACTGAGAGATGACGGTTTGTCGCCGAGATGACGCCGTTGTCGCCACGTCAACTGTGTAAACTTTTCCCTCATCGTTGTCTGTCTCACAAAAATGGATTATTTTTGCATTTCTGCGGGGTCTGCTAGGCGAGCCGCTCCACGGGGGGTTTTACTCGTTTTGCACGATCGTCCAGCGCCTGGTGTCCCAGGCGTCCTCTCGTTGTTTTGTCCGGACGGAGCGCCGCCTGGGCTCAATCCGCCAGCGCTTTGACAATGCTGGCCGGCCGTTCACTGCTGTTGAATCGGCTTGTCTAGTCTTCCAAAATGCGTTACTGCCCTCCAGTGGCCAGTTTTATTGCTTTAAAATTGATTTGGAGCGTTTTTCTTTGTTTCTCAGGTACAGTGGAAGCTATATATGCTTCTTATAAAAAAAAACGCAAAAGACGTATAAATACGGTTGCGGGAGAGTTGAGCATTTAAAAATAAAACGTATTTATACGATTCCGGGAGCAAATGAGTTAATAATGTTAATGCCATCTTGTTGATTTATTGTTATAATAAACAAATACAGTCCTTATGTACCGTATGTTGAATGTATATATCCATCTTGTCTTATCTTTCCATCCCAACAATAATTTACAGAAAAATATGGCACATTTTATAGATGGTTTGAATTGCGATTAATTGCGATTAATTACGATTAATTAATTTTTAAGCTGTAATTAACTCGATTAAAAATTTTAATCGTTTGACAGCCCTAGAATAAATTCATTGGAAGAAAGCTGGTTTTATGTAATATTAAAAATTGGTGTCTTGCTGCCATCTGCTGGCGATTTTTTCTCATTCACATTGTCTGCAAACTTGAAATTCACAGTAAAGCTACTCCAAATACTTGTACAAATCCCTCTGAAAAAATATATAAATATGTTAAAAGTACATGTTTGAGCTATATGTAAAGAGGAATAAAACGTTTTCAAGAACTTAAAAAATCTTACTATTTGGTAGCTGCACTATTTGGATTCTAAAAGACATTTTCGGGCACAAACAGTTAAGTGCTGGCTCGAGAATGCACTCTACTAAGAGTGTGTGAAGACTTTTTAGCATAACACGCAAATTAGCATATCACCTTCATCTTCACTACATGTCTACATGACATACACTGATGACAGCGATGTTGTTTTTCGAATCCAGTTTTGAAGGAGAAGGGGCTCACAGGAGAAAAAAACCCACTACATTCCTGTGCACATTATGTCATGATGTAGTGTAAAAGTGAGCCACTCCTGTGCATAGGAAGAGAATAATCTCATGCAAACTAAAAACACAGTCTATTGTAGCATATACGGAAATATAGTTTGATGGAACTAAGCCAATGATGCAAGAGGATATTTTTATTAATGGTCTTTTGCATTACAGACTTCATAGTGAGGGGCTGCAAAACTGACTGTATTGGGTCGTGTGATCATAGAACAGAGAAAGACAGCAATTTTTTTCAAGCTGTAGTTTGACTCTACCTATTTTTGCAGCATTCTCAGATTTGTTTTCCTCCTGTAGTGCATTCACATGTCTGCGTCAGCACATAAACGGCCGTGTGATGTTTCATGTCAGGGGATGCAGCCTTGATAACACGGAGCTGTTTCAACCCCCTGGCCTCACTTTACGCTTAACAAAGAGCCGAGGCCGTCGCACCAGGAGTAAAAACAAGCGCTTGTCGCACCTTTTTCGCAGACCCCCAGCTGGGACCGCACTTCACACTCAAGCTCAACATTTAGGAGCCTGGAGGTGTGTTTTGGAGTTTGTGGCTCAGCAACACACAGCTACATCAGCACTTCCCCATATTTCCTGTGTTTATCCACAGATAAATAAAATGTTTGAAATGTTTGGCTTATTCCAAGGGACTGATGTCTATTCAAATTGAAACACATACCTTTATAATGAAAAGGAATTGGATTAAAAGTTGGACAATATTGGGTCAGAGAGGTTCCAAGGCTGCTTTGTGAAGCAGCAACTAGCAGGTCTGTGTCTACTCTCGCCTCTTGTGAACAAAGCAGATTCCACGGCATGTCTTTGTCAACATTCTGGTTGAAGGGAGAAACTCAAAAATAAAAAACAAATACCCCCTGAAACAAACCAAACAAACGCACATGGATCAAAAGTAAATAATCAAAGTCACTATAAAATGGTTTAAACTGCCGACAAGGAATGAATGAAATGGGAAACTTTATACAATAGGAAAGTCCCGATCCGATCACGTGATCGGAAATCAGGCCGATCGTTCTATTTTTCAGAGGATCAGAATCGTGTGAAAAGGCTCTGTTTTTAAATTTAAAAAATATATTGTACAGCATCACAGCCTCGTACCCTCCCTCCTGCTAATCAGTGCAGCTAAACTGTCCAGCTTGCGTTTTGTACTTAAACGTAACGATGATTGAACAGGTTTGTAGCTTTGATCTTTCCAGAGAAGCTTGGTAGCTCTATGATCAAAGGCACGAAGCTGTCAGTCATCGTCATAACCTTGCCTAAGTTTCTGCAGCGTGAGAGGACTCACTCAAACAAGCATTTAATAAAGACATTTTCTATGTTAATCTTTTCTAAAAATAATTCACATTAGGAAGGCAGCACGGTTGGAGAGTAACATGTTTGAAATAGGGGTGGGAACCTCTCAGTACCTCATGATACGATACGATCTGCGATACAAAGCTTACGATAATGATCTCTCAGTTTGGCGATTATCAATATATTGTTGAGGAAATCATTATAGAATATTCTATATAGCAACTAATAAACAGAAAAACAAGCTATCTTCATCGTTTGGCTGAAAGTTTATCACTAGTAGACGTCTAATCCTTTTGAACTGGGAGGGTAGCAGTGAATGAACCCCTCCCACTTCAAACGGACCCCTCCTACTTTTATGGCCGTAAGTGGCAGCCAATGCCAGGCAACGAGGTAATTTTGGGCCATTTCAGGAACCTGTTGATTTTCAGTCACTACTTGTTGATTTTGGGTTATTTTATGGGGTTACAGAACAGGAAGTGACCGGTAAATGCCCTAAAATGAAGAGAAAAGTGACCAATAAATGCCCAAAAATTGTAGAGCGTGACTGTGAATGCTCTAGTTTTGAATGAATGAACGTTCATTTCCCCTTTCGGTCTTAATGGATTAGGCGTTGAGCGTCGTCAATGATAGCCATAGAGTTAACTGAAACTCTATTAAGGTGGAAGATTTTGGTAGCAACTTATATATATTTTTTTTAAACATTGACAACTTTTCAATATGATATCTCGATTCTTGGCATGACTGTATCAATAGCCTTTTCGGCTGCAAGGTGTCACCATATATCACCATTTCGATATTTTGTCACACCCCTTGTTTGAAACTTTGGTTAAGATAAATAAATAAATATTTAAAAATTTACGATCGGATCAGGATTCTCAAAATCAGGTGACTCAGACTCGGGTTCAAAAATATGCAATCGGGACGTGCCTGGTATACAAAAAAAAATGATGGACAACAAGGAACGCCTGGACAAAACGAGTGGGCGATTGGATGAAACACAAGGAGCAGAACGGAACAAACAAAATTAGTGATCCCTTGTTTTTTCGTGGTTAATGGGGACCATAACAACTACGATAACTGAAAAACCGCGAAGTATCGCCCCCTCCCCAAAAAAGCAACAACAACAACAACAAAAAAACACAATTTTAACTATGGACAATATATATTGTGTGTGTGTTCAATGTATTTATTCAGATTTAGCATTGGAAAGATACATATATATAAGACAGGATTTTTCACTTTTTTTCCCCAAAGTATAATTAAAAAAAAACTTTTATGCATATATTTTAATAATGGTTTTTAAGCACTACAAATGTAATAATTATGATAGGTTTTAAACATGTTACTGTCCCACCGAATTATTTTTGAACAGGAATAATGCAGAAAAATGCTTGGCTTTATTAAATGCTTAATTGAATGAGTCCACTCAAATCCAAAGCTGCTCACTTACACACAAGGAGTTGCCACAGCAACTGTTTAAAAAGTTAAACGATGATTGACGCATGCAGCGATTTGAAGCTCGGTTCTCTGGCAACATCAACGTCTGTCAATCATTGTTACCTTTAATAAGCAACTCCAGTGCACTCACTGCCTGACCAACAACGAGCGGGGAGAGGAAGGGAGGGAGAGTGAGACTACACGATTGGCTCGTGCGCGAAGTTTGAAGCTCGAAGTAGCGAGGGATCACTGTATTCCAAAACAGACTCGTAAAAAAGTTTTTTAGTACAAATTATGACATTTTTTTCTCTTGATAGCACATATAATATGTTGATTGTAGTCACTTTTCATAATTATAAAAGCTCGGGATATTTTTTTACAAGGTCATGGGAAAAAGCAGTGTGGTATGTGGGTTGAGCAGCACCTTGTGTTCCTGACACTCCACTGTGGAGAAGGAATTTTGCAATTCTTAGCTGTTACATATCCCCACGTATGTTCGCAAATAGACAACCTCCTTCTCTGGTTTTTGGCATGAAGGTTTATTAAGGGGCCACAATTCCTTTTCGAGAGCTCCTAATAACCATAGCAACAAATGACTGCTCATATTGTTTCACGGCTTTGTTATGGAGCACCAGAGGAAGCGTTAGAAGATGACGGATATTCGTTGAGTGTCGGCGCTACACCTGTTATCGTCTCCAAGGAGAACGCACAGCTGGCCTTGTCTGTCAAGACAGAAAGTCTTCTAGTAAGGGAGAATTTAGGAAGTGGAGAAAATGCTATGGCTCAATGTGTAGTCGCCTGATTTTACATTGGTTTCCAGAATCACACTACATCTTCATTGAGCAATTCCCAAGGAGTGTGTTGTGGTACATTAGTGTGTCGCTGCGAATTATACAATTTCACATAAAATGCTGGGGTTGAATAACGTAACAATGAGCAACAATGAGGAAGGTACGAGCTAGAATGCAACCAAACTGCCATATGTAGTGCCAAAGTTCCATGATTTAGCCTTGTTAGCTCATGTGACGGAAACAGGCAGGGTCTTATTTTCTGAAGTACTAAGCACAGACCTCAACACTGCAGCGTGATCCCCATTCATTCATATACCTGAGGACATTAGCTGTAATTACATGTCCCAATTTTGGCAAGGATGTTATCTAACGGTGTGAATACAGTTTCCATTGAGCTCTTTCAAAGCTCTTAAAGGCCTATGCACTTCCGTCAACTTTTGCGAATGAAAACCTTCACTGTGTTTCATTTTTTGCGGGACAACACTTGGTAGATTTCACTTTAGTAAAGCCGTGACATTGACCGCGTTAATTACATTTTTAAGTGGTTATGATTCACAATTGCGCCTCCTGTTCTTCCTCGAAACCTCTAACCAGACTGTGTTCTTTCGCTTCCCAGTGAAAGAAGACTGTGTGTCAGACGGCGAGGATGACGTAAGCACAGACGCCTTGGTGGAGGAGATGCTTCAGCAAGGGGACACAGCTGTCATTTACCCAGAAGCCCCAGAGGATGAACTGCAACGTCACGGCACTCCCGACGCCAGCATTCATGATGAAAACGGTACAGTTCTTGTCACTTTTAGCTTTGAAGAAGTGTCTACAGGGAGCATAAAGTGTCATTTCTCCAACATATGCAAACAATACCCCAAACAAAAGTAGGATGTTCAAGTTGAATTTCATGGGACTGTTAAAGACCAAATGTGAAGTAATTTCATAAAATGCCAAATAGGGTCACAATTAATGTATTTAAACATTGTCCAACAAATAAGCATGCAAATATAATTTATATGTTGTATATTTGACAAAATAATCGCGTTTCTGAAGTTCGAGCGATAGGTCACACCGAGAACAGCGATGGCAACGCTCCATACGGCCGCCATACAAAGCCCTTCAAACAATAATTCAAACAGCGATATAAGCGATAGATCGAGCTCAAGTTAGGAGAGCCAAGTTTTCGAAGAGTTGGAGGAAGAGGAGGAGGTTGGAATTTTATGTTGGACCGTACATGTATTAGCCAGACGCTAATCAGAATGCAAACAATCTGCCCAGACTAACTGACATGGAATGGAGACAAGACCCTTCGAGATTGGTAAAATATAGGCCATTATTATTTTTATGATTTGAAGCATCTCAGGTAAATAAACCACCTACTATTGCCTGGGATAAAAGAAAAGTTTTGACGAATCCCCGATCATGTTGCGTAATGAACAGTAGAAGCTAGCGACGTTACCTTTTATTTACCTGACATGTTTCGGCGAACACCTCCGCCTCTGGACCCTCTGACGAAGGCGGAAGTGTTCTCTGAAACATGTCAGGTAAATAAACCACTTACTACTGCCTAGGATAAAAAAGTTTTGACGAATCCCCGATCATGTTGTGGAATGAACAGTAGAAGCTAGTGACGTTAGCTTTTATTTACCTGACATGTTTCGGCGAACACTTCCGCCTTCGGACTCTGACGAAGGCGGAAGTGTTCGCCGAAACATGTCAGGTAAATAAACCACCTACTATTGCCTGGGATAAAAGAAAAGTTTTGAAGAATTTATAAGTGTAGGCAAAATGAACTCAATTCAACCATGTTCGGGGATTGCCACGAGTTAGCTTTCGGCTAACGTCGCTACCTTCTACTGTTCATTCCGCAACAGTTGGCAGCTCTGCTTTGACGAAGTAATCAGTCATCTATCCAAAAATAACACTTTATTGCAAATACTTGATCATAAGCAGACCAGTTGAGGAAGCAGGCATCTTCGAAGTGTTTGTAGCAGAGAATACTACTCGATGATGGCGTGAAATTCATTCGCTTCGTGCGAACGAAAGATGTCCATTTACGTGCCCTGCTATCCTTGGGCCACTCATACAACTTTTCTTTAGATTGAGAACAATAAATCGCCCCACACCGCCGTGGCATCTTACCGAGAAGCAACGCAACAATACTGTTCTATGGCGGACTTCCCTCGCAATTCTCTGTGTGACGTAATTTCCGAAGATTTCCAAAGATTGTTGAAGAAAAGGATTTTCGTGGTCAAGGGGGTTGCTATGGGTGAAACAAAGAATCTGGAAGGGCTGCGTTAAAAAAACTAACAAAAATATGCTTATAAATGTTTAGCCATTGATATTATTCAAAAACATGGTTGGCCAACCTTACTTCACATTTGGTCTTTAACAGTAGAGACTCCAACATGCAGACACTATAACAAATATACAGGTGCTCAGAAAAATCAGTTCCAACCCTTACATTGACTTAAACCCAATTATCGTCTGTGTGTAAACATCGTAATTTGTGTGGCTGCAATTATTCTCCAATTATCATGTGCAACACGTTGCAATTTTGGACTTCCAGTGACCAGTGTGAGAGCGAGGGAGCGCGATAACACACCTGTTTTGCATTCACACCAAACATCATGTAACACGAATGAGTCACATGAAATTGTGGGCGGAAAATGACTAATTGGACATTATTTTGACAATTTCACTTAAAGGGTGTATTCAGTTTTCCCCGGCAATTTAGACATGAATGGTTTTGTTAGGTGTTTTTAAGGGAATAGTTAATTTATAGTTGTTTTGATGGGTGTACACACTTTTACGGGCCTTAGAAGAAAAGTTTTAGACACCCCACTTTAAATCTAAAATTCAAAAACACTGTTGTAAACTCAGGCTTTTGACCTTTTGGTTGGATCTCCATTAACAACAGCTTGCAACATAATTACCGACACACACTGCTATTTGTAAAAGTAGCACCTGAGTGCCTTTATGGCCTGTGCGCATGTGGCTTTTACCTGCTAAACTACCACAGCAGGGGAGAAAAGGGTGGTGAAGGGCTGGGGATGGGGGGCAGAGAAACAGCAACACCTGAACAAATCTGTCACATCTGTGAGCTGTGACTCATGGCTACCTGTGCGATAAAGTGTGTGATCCCGTCCCGAGGCCCTCACCTGTACCGCAGAGGAACTTAATACATCACCTGTTAACAAAGTAATGTTTCACCTGCGTGGGAGCTACTGTGAAAGTACTTTTTACACAAGTATTTGTACTTCTGCTTAAGTACATAGTGTAATTTTAACACCTCCGCGACTAGAAGAAGATTCTTACAGATGTGTATTTGTGAGATAAGAGACAAAATAGCACCCTAGTGTTATTTTTGTTGTTGGCTCACCAATCAACTTTGAGCCATTTGGTTACCTGGGAGGTGTTTACCTGTGAGGGAAGAACTCTCACTTATTGGTGAGAAAGTAAAACAGTGTTGTGGTCTGCTTACAAGCTTCCCACACTTTTGTACTTGCAACACTTGTGACTCTTTTCTTTGTTATTCCATCCAGGAACACCAGATTCCTTCTCTCAGCTGCTCACCTGCCCTTACTGTTCACGTGGCTACAAGCGTTACAGCTCCCTGAAGGAGCACATTAAGTACCGGCACGAGAAGACCGAGGAATGCTTCAGCTGCCCTGAGTGCAGCTACACTTTTGCACACCGCGCACAACTGGAGAGACACATGACGGCCCACAAACCAGGAAGGGATCAGGTAAAATTTGGGAAAAATAGATTCATAGACTTCACTATCAGTTGACGGGGCATGGGGCTCGGGCCCATCTATGGGAGGCCTATTTTCAAAAACTTAAAATTCATATCAAAACCAAAGCCGGTACCAACCAAAAACCAAAACAGGTACCTTCCTTAGGCATATATGAGTCTCCATGAGCAGCGACATCCAAAAATTCAAAGTCGCTCCCTAATAAAATCCCGATTATTTTTTAATACAAGTATAACAAAGCTTAAAATGGGAATATAATTCTCAAATTTTACACTAGATACACACCAATCACCAAATGCAGGGATAATCACCTATATTTTCAGGATCAATAACAATATTAAACATATCACATAAGTTTTTGCCCGAAATAGCAACTTAAGGTAATTTATTTTAATTTAGTGTGAGTTTTCAACAGCTAATAAATCACTCAGTTTTCACATCAGAAACATAATACTTGAGTAAAGCATGTAGTAACATAAATTTTACTCATCAAAAGCAAAATTAGCATTTTTCTTTGTACAATCACAACTTATTTAGGTTGAATTCCGCTATTGTGTAGAGATGCAAAATCCAACATGGCGGCCGTCACAGAACAAAAAGCTTTTCAAGTTGAAAATTCTTGTAAGTTAAATGCTTGAATCACAGAATTTCTATAGATATGAACGTAAAACAGTCAAAATTCTTTCTTCAAAAAACGGGCAGTTATCGTTCCTTTTAAGTAAATATTTCAAGCAAAAGTTACGGTATTGTGTAATCAAACATGTGGCCGTCACGAAACAGAGCGTTTTAATCTGAAGATTCTTGTAAATAAATGCATAAATCATGGAATTTCTATAGATATGACTAACACACTCTAGACTCTTGGTTGAAAGCAAAAAAAAACAAACAAACAAAAAAAACGGCAGTTATCATTCATTTTACGTAAATATTTCAAGCAAAAGTTACGCTAGATGTTTTCCCATACATTTTTTTTTCACGTTTCAACGTGCATGCATGGGGCTATTTTACATAATAATTACCTTGAATTCTCGACCAAATCACTCTTCAGACCCTCCTGCCTGCTTGTATACAGTAAAACTTTTGTCCTTTTTCCACCTAAATCCGGCGTTTGAACGCAGCGTGTGTTTGAGTTTGTCACAGTGAAAGCCAAATGCTCTGCCTGGGTCGGCTGCAGTCTATGTTATATCCCCTTTTAGATTTGCATGTAAAGTTGCTCACTTACGCTATTGTGTATGGATACAAAAATCCAACATGGCGGGCATCACATAACAAAGAGCTTTTTTAAGTTGAAAATTCTTGTCAATAAATGCATAAATCGTGGAATTTCTATAGATATGAACGTAACACACTCTATACTCTTGGTTAAAAGCAAAAAAACGGGCAGCTATTATTCATTTTACGTAAATATTTCAAGCTAAAGCTTTTTTCCATTCATTTCATTGTTTTCACAACGTTTCAAAGTGCATACATGGTGCGAAAAATATAATAATTACATTGAATCCTTGACCAAATCACTCTTGAGACATTCCTGACTACTTGTATGCAGTAAAACCTTTCTCCAATTTCCACTTAAATCCGGCGTTTGAACGCAGCGTGTGTTTGAGTCACAGTGAAAGCCAACCCAACTTCTGCTGGGCCCGGCCCCCTACGGGAAGGCGTGGCGCAATGTCTGTGAGAGCTGTCTTGTCAACTGATGGTTGAGTCTATCATAGACTGAAAACTGAAATCAACTTGACACATCGCCACTGTACATAAAGCAAAGAGTACATAGATGTAATTGGTTGTCGTACGTCTACAATCAGCATTGAATGCATTTAACGATTATTTTACAGGGATTGTATTGTGAAGCAATCAGTGTGTTCTTTGGCGTAGTGATTCTAAATTACACAACCATACATGGAAACAGTGCCACGTCTTTTCCTAAACATGACGCTCAAACATGAACTTTTGTCCCCGATTGATCGGTGACACCGTCATGAATTAGTTGCGGTTCAAAGGCTATGTTGCTGTTTTGTATCTCCGTAACTGACCTTCTCTCTGCCTGGTTCAACAGAGACACATCACACAGTCGGGAGGCAATCGCAAATTCAAGTGCACTGAATGTGGAAAAGCGTTTAAATATAAGCACCATCTGAAGGAGCACCTACGCATTCACAGTGGTGAGTGGCCAATCCTGCGTCACCATGGAAGTGGAACGTGTGTGTGTGTTTTAGCCAGTTGCCTATAATTATCCTTCATGTTTCAGCCTAATGTGTACGCCTCGTTAATGTGCTATAACTGTTTCTTTAAGCATTATGACTGAGCAATTAAAGAAGGGCATTTCCCAACTGTGTCATTACATCAGCATTCCAAGATCAGTGAAATGCATGAGAGGTTTTTTTCCATCTTGCTGCAATAGCCTTGTCTGCTCATTTAAGCTTCATTAACTAATGGATAAACATCTTTCTCAAACGTGCAGGAGAAAAGCCCTACGAGTGTTCCAACTGCAAGAAGCGATTCTCTCATTCGGGCTCATACAGCTCGCACATCAGCAGCAAAAAGTGCATTAGCCTCATCTCAGTCAACGGCAGACAACGACTGAGCAACAACAAGTCCCAGACCCAGGTTCAGACGCCAATTCTTCCCACATCACCATCTGTCCTCCGCACGCAAATTAGAGAGAAGCTGGAGCATAGCAAGCCCCTACAGGAGCAGCTGCCCCTTAACCAGATCAAAAGTGAGCCAATGGACTACGAATATAAACCTACGTTGATGACATCCCCACCTGTGGCTGGCATAAATGGTGGAGTTTACAATGGAGGCGCCGCGGCTTCTCTGCAGGGCACAGTACAAGCTGTGGTCCTGCCCACTGTGGGACTGGTGTCACCCATCAGCATCAACTTAGCAGATCTGCAGAATGCTCTTAAAGTGGCCGTGG
The DNA here is from genome assembly GCF_030265065.1 of Corythoichthys intestinalis. Lineage (NCBI taxonomy): Eukaryota > Metazoa > Chordata > Actinopteri > Syngnathiformes > Syngnathidae > Corythoichthys > Corythoichthys intestinalis. The sequence goes on along the minus strand of NC_080414.1, from coordinate 27,285,399 downwards.
ACGGTAATGTTATTCGCCAAGTCCTGGAAAGCAACGCCAAAGGCCAGGGCCAGGCCAACTTGGGGTTAACCACTGGAACGCTCCACCCCTCCCAGCAGCAGCTCATCTCAGCCATCAGTTTACCTATTGTGGGTCAGGATGGAAATGCAAAAATCATTATAAACTACAATTTAGATCCCAACGGGGGCCAACTCACAGCGCAAAACCTTAAGAAGGAGCATGAGCCATTCTCAACTGCTCAGCCAACCGCAGAATCTTTCAAATGTCAGAAGCTTCCTGAAGATCTGACCATCAGGAGCATGAGGGCCAACGATACAAAAGAAGAGGATAAAACCACTAAGACATGTCTCCTGTGTGATAGCTGTCCTGCCGGGCTGGAAGCACTCCATACCCTCAAACACTGCAAAAAGGAGAGTCTCAATCTCAACGGAGAGTCTGCTGTTGCTGCGCTGCTGTCAGAGGGAGGACTTTCCAACCAGCCTAAGAACCTCTTGTCCCTGCTCAAGGCCTATTTTGCCTTAAACGCAGAGCCCACCAAGGAAGAGCTAGCCAAGATCTCAGACTCAGTCAGCCTACCAATTCATGTTGTCAAAAAGTGGTTTGACAAAATGCAGGAAGGTCAAATATCACTAGGTGCGCCTACACCACCTTCAGAGGAAGAGGATGCCTGTGATACCAACAGTGTCGTATCTCTGATCCAGGGGAAGGGGATGCCCTCTATGAGTCCTTCTGTGACTCAGGACAGTCCTACAGAAGCTACCCCAGCTGAGGTCAACGGCTCCCACAGCTCTCCAGCCTCTCCTTTACCACTAAAGGTGAGAGGTGATGGTCTCCTTCAAGACCGGCCCCCTCATAGCACTGATTCACCACTAGACCTTTCCCTGCCAAAGTCTGACAAAGAAGAAACTGAGGCTGTGGTTGTAAAACGCCGCAATTACCCCTCGCCTTCCTCTGTCCGTACCAATCTGGATGAACCTTTGAACTTAACTTGCACAAAGAAAGATGCGTCGCCACTCTCATGTATGGGCTCCAGCCCTGTTGCACTGTATGCCAGCCCGCCAAGTGCCAAAACTCTAAATATTGTGACCACTCAACTCCCCACGCTGGTGGCCATTGCCGACCAGAGCCGTATGCAATGTCTAAGGGCAGTGACCACCAACAACAAACAGACTATCCTGATCCCCCAGCTGGCTTATACCTACACCACTACAGCTAACAGCCCTGCTGGAACCGAGACACAGGAAACCATCCACCTCAACGGAATAAAGGTTCGTATCATTCAGGTTGAATACCATATAGGCAGGGGTGCACATATTTTTTTTGCCCAGGTTCTCAGAGGAGGACCTGGAGATGTGACTTGGTCCTCATTGAGCTTGAGAGCCGACCCGCCTGATGCGATAAAATTATGACAAGCTTTACTTAGAGCCAATTACATTTAATTAATTATATTAACAATTGATTATCAACTGGCACAGCAAAATTGCCATTACTTTGAAGTGAAATGTAAAGAAATAAACATAAAAGCACTAATTCAAAATAAAGGGCATTATGCGGCTCCCACATTAACTCCAAGCCTTTGTAAAAGTGGGATGTCCTCCTCATAAGAGCCCATTGAACGAGCATGTTTAGCTTTGTGAAATGCGAGCAAAACACGTTTGTCAGTGCATGGCGCTGTTCTTCATTAACTTTATTCCGCCACTTGTCCATAGGGCGAGTGGGGTCCTGTCTGACATCGATAGTTTGCTTAATTGCCACATGCTCTCTGTTTTTTCATGCTTTTCAAAGTTTGGATGGCTGAAATTCTTTGACCTTACATAAAATGCGCTGGTCTTATCAGCGACATTGGGATTCTCACGGCAAATTTTGGACCACATTTCCGAGCAAGCATCATTTGCTTCTAGCCATGGTACCTCCTGCAGCCACTTTTCAGCAAAAGTCCTTTTTTTCGGTAGCTCCGGTGACGTCTCTGCCGTCTGTCTTTGACGGGGGTGGGGGAACACGGAAATAATTACTCAGTGTGGCCTGCCTCTTTGACATTTTGAGAAGTGATTTTCTCATGTCCGCCACAAATACACTGGTCAGCCATCGGTACGCAAAAGCGTATGGAAGCCATTGAGGGCCAGCGCGTTTGTCAACGTCCGGTACGCATGCGTATGTGCACCCCTGCATATAGACTTCACTATCAGTTGATGGGAAATGGGCCGACTTTTTTATTTTATTTAGTGCAATTTTGACATACCGTAATTTCCCGAATATAAGGCGCACCTCTGTATAATGCGCACCCCAAATTTACTTGTAAAATGTAGGGGAAATTATTGTACCCATTTATAATGCGCACCCTAATTTTAGCACCAATAAATAGAAGAATACAAGAAAACAGAGGTCGTGTACAGATACAGAAATGTCATTTTACTGACTGGTGAAACACAGCACAAGCATAGCATATTGGTAGTTCAAAACATTACCATAAACTGACAACATTTACGGTAATAATATGATTTGACAACTTCTCCAACTTACCAGAATCTAGGAGAAAACAAAACAGATGTGACTTTTCTTTTAAAGGCTGCTGTATAACTTGCTCGTTTCATCATGATGAATAAATGTTTCTTCCATGGATTGATACGGTAAAATGAAAGTGAGAACGTAAGTCAGAAATCCGAGAGAGCTCATCGCTGTCGACACGACAGTAACAATAGGAACTATTGTTATTTGGGTTCGAGTTTCCCGAGGGACAGATATAGTTGACGGACACACACAGGAAGTCTGTGTTGTTACGTTTGTTAAGGTCCAAGTTGCGGAGCTGCAATAAACGTTGACTCAAATGACTTCGAGAAACTAAATTCTGTGCATTATGAAGAGTGAAAAAAGCAGAATTTAACACAGACGAAATCATTCGGCCGATCAGAGTGAAGTATTACCGAAACAAAATGGTGACGTCACGTACCGTAATGGTCGGCAACGGATCGCAGCATACGTTTCTTCAACACAACGTGGCCGTGTGAATAAAAAAAAAAAATCTGTTTATATACATATATATTATATAGATATTTGTGTCTCCATTCATGTACCCGTTTATAATGCGCACCATGATTTTACCAGTTGATTTTGGAGATAAAAAAGTGCGCGTTATATTCGGGAAATTACGGTAGGTTTTCAACAGCTAATAAATCACTCAATTTTCACATCAGAAACTTAACACTTGAGGATAGTATGCACAACCATCACTTATTGCCTCAGCACGTCTTACCGGCCCTCGTTGTTTTTAGAGTGAAATGTTACACAAAATCAAAAAAGTAAAAGCAGATTTTTTTGTATGGATGCAGAAATGTCTAAAATACTACCGTAATTTTTGGACTATAAGCCGCAACATTTTCCCCTCATTTTGAATCCTGCGGCTTATCGTCCAGTGCGGCTTGTTTGTTGATTTATTTGGTTTAATAGGTAATGCTTTATTTGACAGTAGTGTCAGAAGGCTGTCATAAGACAGTCATAATAATGGCATGACACTATCATGGGCATTACTGAATGCTGATGACAGATGTCATTAAATGTCATCCGGCAAATTATGTCACTAATTCCATTTATGTCCAGCTCGGATCCATCCATTCAAAAGTGAGATCCTTTGCCGGATGACATAAAATGACATCTGTTGTAAGCATTCATTAATGCTCATTACACTGTCATGTCATAAATATTGTTTTCTTCTGACAGTACTAATGTGCCACTGTCCATAACTCGCAATTAATGAAACAACAGCAACAGTAACTGAAGTAATTAAATCATTTGCACAGAACATCAATTTTGATTGTCATTTACATCTGTAGTGCTGCAATGCATGCTAGGAGATATGTTGGATGACAGCAGGTGGTAGCAGAGGTTGACTGTCTCCTCCAAGGGAGCAGTGATGATGAAGTTTTGCAGCCAATTGGTTCAAAACTTCATGGTGTTTCATTTGGACTTATGATATATTTTGGTGTAAATATCCAATAATACAGTGAGGACAGCTACGGCTTATAGTCCGGTGTGGCTTGTCTATAAACAAATGTCTTTTTTGTGTCACATTTGGTGGGTGGCGGCTCATAGTCAGGTGCGCCTTATAGTCTGGAAATTAGGGTAGTTTTTGGGGGGGTTTTTTTGCCAAAAGACAACAGGCAGTTGGCCGAAAATTACCTGTTTATTTGAATGTAAAGTTATGCTATTGTGTATGGATACAAAATCCAACATGGCGGCTATCACAAAAAAAGAGCTTTTTAAGTTGAAAATTCTTGTAAATAAATTTCTTTAGATATGCCAGTAAAAAGTTCTAGATTCTTGGTTAAAACCAAACAGACAGTTATCATTCATTTTACATACATATTTCAAGCTAAATTTACGCACATTTTTTCCATTCATTTCACTTATTTCACACCGTTTCAAAGTGCATGAACGGTGTTGTTCACATAATAATTACCTTGAATCCTCGACCAAATCACTCTTGAGACACTCCTGCCTGCTTGTATGCCTGACAACTTTACTCGTATCCACCTAAATATGGCATTAGAATGCAGTTTATCTCAGTGAAAGCTTCCGCGACGCTCCACCTAGCCCGGCCTCTTACAGGAAGCCATGGCGCAATGTCTGTAGGAGCTGTCTCGTCACCTGATAGTGAAGTCTATAATTTTGCCGCTAATATATAGACTGTGGTATTTTTTGGAGTATAAGGGCGCTTTCACACTAGCAATGTTTGGTCCTTTTTAAACGGACAAGATGTCTTTTACTCAGATAGTCCACTTCATTCTGTAATTGTGAACGCGCATCCGAACTCTGGTCCGCTCAAAAATCATGGGTCTCGGTCCACTTTATACACACCTTGCTACGCTTTTGAATGCAACTGGAGCTGGGTGCTATTATGCTACATTATGTGCAACGTCTTCTGGCAGGGATTCGGGTCGGGTGGTTGTTTGGTTGGCGCAGTGTGAATACTGAACCTTTTCAACAAGTCATTGTAAGCGTTGTTGCACGGTAGCTCTCAAACCAGATCCTGGTCCTCTTGGTGTCATGTGAAAGTGCCCTAAGTCGCACCAGAGTACCTGTTTTTGATCATTATTAAATTGCCAAAATTGTCCCCTCAGGTCTTTTTGTTTTCGTTGTTTACCACCTTCATCGTTCAGAGCTGTGAGTCCATGACACATAGCCTAACAAATAAAATTTAATCAATAAGTATTACATTGAAATGAACTGACAGAATTCATCTCTTCATAAAAAATAATAATAGCTATTCATTGAGCAGACACCTTAATGGGACAGCAGTGATGAATGTAGATCTCTGTGGGTGCATGAGTGATCTTCTGGTCCGTCACCCAAAGGACACTAAGGCGCACTTTACTGCTGAGTCCATATTGATCTGCTGGAATCTTTTTAAACGCAGCACCTTTGCCTCTCATTGATTTATTGTTGTTCTATTATACGTTTGTGTTAAGTGGATTGGCATCAGACTGCCCTATAAAAAGAACCTTCTTGTGTATTGGTTTCTTAATCACAACTCTTTTATTTCCCAGCACCTCCGTGCAGATTTTACAGGCTCGTAAGTGAACGGCAAAGTTATTTCCTTCATGAGACATGAACGGCAATTTTTTAGAAATGCTTATAATGGCTAAGAACGAAAAGTTAGACGCACTTTGAATGGGAATTTTAAACTAATTGTTGAATGGTGCAGCTGTACAAATGAAAGTTATTAAACCTATAACGTTGAGCAAATTTGTTTGATCTGTGGCATTCGTAACCTCGAAATCTTGTATTTGCCTTGTCTTTAAAATATGTGTCGTTATAATAACATTTTGGGCACCCGATAAACATACACAGCTGTGCAGTGTTGGCTGCTGTATCAATGTCGTTAGAAAAAAAGATATACAAAATAGCATGAAATTACTTACATTAAGAGTCTCACCTCTCCTATAAGATCAACGAGGACGAGCATGACTGAGGTCACATGATGCATGTTTACAGCGAAACAAGTGGGTGGTAAAAAGGCACCAAACTGTTGGTCGTTATTCAATCTAATTAATACCGGTTATATCAGAAAATGGTTTGTAATTGACAGATTTTTGGTACTGGTAATTTTTGCACTATAAGGCGCACCTGACTTTAAGCAGCCACCCACTAAATTTGACAAAAACAACATTTGTTCATAGATAAGCCGCACTGGACGATAAGCCAGAGCTGTCCTCACTGCACTATGGGATATTGACATCAAAAGATATTAACCGCTAACGCTTTTTTTGACCGCGGCGTTATACGACTTGTCATGATACCAAATGAACTACCATGAAGCTTTGAACCAATTGGCAGTAAAGCTTCATTGCCTCAATTGTCAAACATGCCTCCTAGCATGCATTGCAGCGCTACCGATGCAAATAACTATAAAAATTCATGTTCTGTGCAAATTATTTCTTCAGTTACTGTTCCAATTTTTTCAATAACTGCTAGTTAAGGTATTTGGAAATACTGTATTTGACAGTAGCACCATAAAGCTGTCATTAGGCAATCATAATTATGACATGACACTGTCATGAGCATTAATGAATGCTTATAACAGATGTCATTTAGTGTTATCCAGCAAATTATCTCACTTTTGAATAGAAGTAAATGATCCGGGCAGGACAGAAATTGAGTTAGTGACATTTTCCGGATGACACTTACTGACATCGGTCATAAGCATTAAGTAATAACTATGATATTGTCATGTCATAATTATGACGGTCTTATGGCGCCGCTGTCAAATAAAGTGTGACCTATAGCCCAAATAAATCAATAAATAACCCACACTGTACTATAAGCCGCAAGATTCAAAATGAATCAAAAAAGTAGCGGCTTATTGTACGAAAAGTACGGTACATCTCCTTCCACTTGGTATTTACGTTCTTCTTCTGTGGTTTATGGTGGTGGGAAACAAAATCCCCATGAGTATGGCGTTGGCACAAAATCATTTTGGTACTTGCTAATACAGATACCAGCATTTTTTAGTGCTATATCGAGCCAACTTCCGATACTAGTACGTTTCTTAACTTGAAAATTCTGTAAGTAGAGACACATTTTCCATGTAAATGCCCTAATCCATTCCAAGCCCCCCCAAAATTCAGACATCTTTTATAATGCATAAAAATGCATCAAAACATGTAACAAATATATGTTACAATTAGATTATTGCACAATAAACATAAAATCTAAGTTGTGCATAATGTAAAAAAACAAGAATAAAGAATCGAACAGTGTTGTTAATCTTACTTTTAAATAGAAATGTTGCGATTATAATAAGTCATAATACAAATTCCTTCGCCCAAAAAGTAATCGAGTTAATAACTCAGTTACCTCAATGTAAGAGTAATTAGTTACCCAGCAAAGTAACTGACGTTACTGTTCATGTTCTACACGTTATTACATGATCCATTCTATAACGTCTTTCACATCAAATATGTTTATATTAACTGACTGAATTGAACTTTTTCATTAAAAAAAAAAAAAAAAAACACGTTACATTTTTTTTTTTAATTCACCTGTATACTATGAGTGTAATGATATACAAACTTTAACTTTCAAATTGCGTAAGAAAAAAGCCTTTTTGTTTTTCCTGAAGCACTGAACCCGCAGCGAACAGTGACCCCCGCACCGAGGTACATACTGAACCGTGACTTGTGTGTACCATCACACCCCTAATATGTATAGATATATTTTTCAATATTCAGGTGAGGCTCTGAATCTCTTCCCTCTCCTATTTTTGCTCTCCTTTTTTTTTATTTATTTATTTTTTTTTAATCACACAAGGTTTAGGGATATGTAAGAAAAGTTTAGGGCAAGTGATTATTTTTGGTAAAAAAACCAAAAACAAATTATCATTTTGTAGCAACTGCAAGGACAACAACCACTTGGTGATGATAAAGCATACTCAACAGGAAAATGGTATATTATTTTCAATTAATTGTACCCACCTGAAGGCCACGAACTGTATGTAAAAAAATAAATAAAAAAATTAAAAACTGCACAAGGGTTTAAGATGACGTTCGCCACGCTAAATGCTAATGCTAGCGAGAACGCGAATGCTATGCTAATGCTCCGAGCCACCTACCATTAGGCTTGTGAGATTTTGACGGTATGATAACCTCAAGCAAAAATACCTTGGTTTCACGGAATTATGGTCCTGAAATTATAGCTCTAAAAGTGTTATTTGGAGTTGTATGGGTTAAAAGAAACGGTTTTCCATTGAACAGGATTTTTATTTTTCACAACATAAGAAAATGCTATTTTGAACAGATGTTTACAATGGTAAAAGACTACAAAAGTAGGCTAATGGTAGAGAGGAAACTAGTTAGCTGTCTTGGCATGCTAACTAGCCACGTTATCTGCCTCGTTTACAAGCTTACGTTACAGTATTTGTTTTACCATCGCTAGACACACTAAACATGCTGGCGTGAACTCTCCTACTGTAGCTGGTGGGAAACGTTCATGATAATGTTTGCTTACCTTAAGTTTTGTGTAAAGTGATGGATGATGGTCAGGTAAATGTGAAATCATGTTGGAGGTGTGGCTTCCCCTGGCAACCACCCTCCACAAGCATGTCGGCTGTGCCTCCTCCTCTAAGCTGCAGCCATCTGTTTCTTTTTGGTAGCGGAAGTGCTCCCATACTAGCGACTTTGTCTTTTTTGCCGCTCCAAGCCACAGATTTCACGCTGCATTTTTGGGACATAAATAGCTAATACCGTAGGACGGTATGATGGAAAATTTTAGTGGTTTTGAAACCGTTACATTTTCATACCACGGTAAACCTTGAAACCAGTAACCGCCACATGCCTACCTTTGCAACGGTGTCACAACTCCCTTCCCTCCTACCGCTCACTCCGTGTCTCTCAGACATCTTGGTCGTCATTCAACCATATTGTAGTAACGCTCCTTCACATCCTTAGTAACAGTAACGGCATTGCAAAAATGTGAAAAGTGATTAATTAGATCACTCTGTACTGACAAAACTTGCGCGGTTATACTCTTAACGCCGTTATTAACAACACTAGAATCAAAGTTAACTCACTCATGTAAAGCTGTCGGAACACATACAGTACCACTGTATTGTTATCAGTACAACACTACTTACAATATATTGCCATTGGCCAAGAGAGTCCTTAATAGTCACGAAATATTTAAGTTTGACTCTGCGCCTTCCTTCTCCGGAAATGTCCGGCGCATTGAATTCTGTGAGTCATTCATTGTTTTTCCATTTCTGACTTCATCAGCATTAGTAATCATGTCTCTTGTTCCCCCAGGAGGAAAAGCAGGACACATGCTCAGAAGGTATGTCTGCCATGGACGACCACAACGACTCAGACTCGGGCCCTTTGAGGAAAAAGATGAAGAAGACGGACAGTGGCATGTACGCCTGTGACCTGTGTGACAAGATCTTCCAGAAAAGCAGTTCGCTGCTAAGACACAAATACGAACACACAGGTAATAAATTCCAATTGTTTCATTTCCGAAACTATAAACACAGATCGTGTCTCACCATCAGTCAGCTTTTGAGGATAGTAACATTGAGTCAGAGTGAGAGCGAAGGGGGATTTTACCGCGGAAGGGTGGACGCCTCACTTCCAGCAGGTATTACTCAACATCCACAGAAGAGGTCTGAGAAGATCTTTCCGCCAACTCCCTGAGCATCTGCCAGCTCCTCGAATCAAGCATCAAATGTTGTAACAGGCAAGCTCTGGTAGTGATTTGGACTGCCTTGAGCCGAAGTGCAGGTCAACCGTTCTCTCCTTGTTTATATCCTTGATACCTGGCTTGCAACTGTTGTTTTCATATCCAAACGAGCACAGTTTAGATGAAACCTGCCCTTCGCGCCCTTGAATTAAGTTTCCTCAACGGCTTTGAAGCAAAATTGTTTTGCTTCATTACTTTATTTTCACATTATGTTCTCAGAAACAAAGCACTGTGCCCTTTTCCTCACATTGCTACTTTCCCATAACAATATATATTTATTTCCAAAATAAATTACACTCTCAGCAGGGCACACCATTAATTTAACCTGAAAAACTAATGTGACCCAGTAGAAGTTATAACAAGAAGTCTGCCTTTAAAAAAGTTGTAGAAATTGCTTGAGGGGTTTTATTTCAATCACTATATTCAGTTGGTTACTTAGTTTGTTTTTCTTAACGTCCATATGTAATGTCTAACTTCACTGCTCACAAGAACAAACATCTATTGTCAAGATAGGGTTGATACTTTTTTTTAACCCGGTGTGGATGAAAGCATAAGTATGTTTTGGGAATCGTTTTTTTGGTTATTTAAATCATTTAAGCTAAGCCATTGGAACATATCGTTATGATAGCATAATAATATGGCTATTGCTAACTACAGTAGGTCTAGGTTATCCAAGTTGCTTCAAGAAGGGTTAGGTTAGGTTAGGTTAGGTTAGGTTAGGTTAGGTTAGGTTAGGTTAGGTTAGGTTAGGTTAGGTTAGGTTAGGGTTAAAAAAATCTGTTCAGAATCACTGTTGTTCTAACAAGTTAGCATATTGTGGATATACTGTATAATTTACTAAAGAGTATGTTGATTTTTACAGTCTATCATCGACTTTTACTAAATTATGAAAATTTGGGTTTGGAGGGTACGTTTAAAACTGTATTCTGATGCAATTATTAGTTACTTGTTCAAAAAATAAAATCAGTGTTATATTCTAGGTAACATAGTAAAAGTTAAAAGACAATTAGTACCAAATAAGGAAATAAAGATGAATAAAAACGATAATTAGCGGTATTTTCATTTTAATATTTGCACACTAACTATTTAAATGCACGATGTCCAAACTCTTAACTATGGAGGACAAGGAGTGCAAAAATTAACTAGAAACTGCAATTTCGGGAGAAATTACACACCTTGGTCTTTCCTCTGTGGAGATACAAATCTTAGCCCCACTCAGGTCTATCAATAGAATGGACCATAATGCCAGTCATTGGCACTAAACAAAGTTAAAGCCATTAGAAAAGATTGGGAGAATTGGACGTCCATGTCCGTCAATGGCAGCACCCTCCATAATTGTTAATGGAATCGGGGAAGTTTGGGGGACACGTCCTATTGATATCTAGTCATTTTCTGTTGATTTGGGGAAAAAAAAAAATTCCCATTGAAAATGAATGGGAAAAATTTTGGACGTCCATGGACGTCAATGGTATCAACTTACATAAGCGTCAATGGAATCCAAGTACATTGGCATCAATAAAATGAACAAACATGAAGAAATGCCATTGGAAATGAATGGGAAGTTTGGACGTCCATGAACGTCAATGGCATCACCCTCCATAAGCGGCAATGCAATCGGGGACATTTGGGGGACACGTCCTAATGATATCTAGTCATTTTCTGTTGATTTGGGAAAAAAAAAAAAATCCCATTGAAAATGAATGGGAAAAATTTTGGACGTCCATGGACGTCAATGGTATCAACTTACATAAGCGTCAATGGAATCCAAGTACATTGGCATCAATAGAATGAACAAACATGAAGAAATGCCTTTGGAAATGAATGGGAAGTTTGGACGTCCATGGACGTCAATGGCATCACCCCCCATAAGCGGCAATGCAATCGGGGACATTTGGGGGACACGTCCTAATGATATCTAGTCATTTTCTGTTGATTTGGGGAAAAAAAAAAAATTCCCATTGAAAATGAATGGGAAAAATTTTGGACGTCCATGGACGTCAATGGTATCAACTTACATAAGCGTCAATGGAATCCAAGTACATTGGCATCAATAGAATGAACAAACATGAAGAAATGCCATTGGAAATTAATGGGAAGTTTGGACGTCCGTGGACGTCAATGGCATCACCCTCCATAAGCAGCAATGCAATCGGGCACATTTGGGGGAAACGTCCTATTGATATCTAGTCATTTTCTGTTGATTTGGGGAAAAAAAAAAAAATTCCCATTGAAAATGAATGGGAAAAATTTTGGACGTCCATGGACGTCAATGGTATCAATTTACATAAGCGTCAATGGAATCCAAGTACATTGGCATCAATAGAATGAACAAACATGAAGAAATGCCATTGGAAATTAATGGGAAGTTTGGACGTCCGTGGACGTCAATGGCATCACCCTCCATAAGCAGCAATGCAATCGGGGACATTTGGGGGACAGGTCCTATTGATATCTAGTCATTTTCTGTTGATTTGAGGAAAAAAAAAAAATTCCCATTGAAAATGAATGGGTAAAATTTTGGACGTCCATGGATGTCAATGGCAGCACCCCCCATAAGCGTCAATGGAATTGGGGACGTTTGGGATATACGTCCTATTGATATCTGGTCATTTTCTGTTGATTTGGAGAAATTTAGTTTTTTCCCCATTGAAAATGAATGGGAAAAATTTTGGACGTCCATGTAAGTCAATGGCGGCACCCTTCATAAGCGTCAATGGAATTGGGGAAGTTTGGGGGACACGTCCTATTGATATCTGGTCATTTTCTGTTGATTTGGGGTAATTTTGTTTTTTCCCCCATTGAAAATGAATGGGAAAAATTTTGGACGTCCATGGCAGTCAATGGCATCGACATCCATATAGTCAATTGAATCCAAGTACATTGGCATCAGTAGATTCGACATGCATGGCCGTCAATGGCATCAATGCAATGTAAATTCCATTGGAAATCCCATTGGAAGTGAATGGGACTTTTCCCATTCGAAATGAATGGGATAGTTTTTGGCAAATTTCCGAGGAAGCGTAATTTTTTTCCAAATTCTGTATACAACTTTTATGCCCCTCACCGTCCCGGAATTTTTGATGCCCAAATTGTGTGATTTGGTCAAAAATTGTAGGACTAGATACATTTTGAAACTTTTTTTTTTTCCCGGAAAATTGCCGTTTACGGGCGAAGGGAAACATTTTCGGGTCCGTTTGAAAAATTCCCATCGTTGCGCGAAAATTCCGGTCGTGCCGATATTTGAACGGTGCCGATCGGTCAAACGGTTCGGGCTGTGCAGCGTGCGTTTTTTTTTCATTCAAAATGAATAGGAAAGTTTTTGGCAAATTTCCGGGGAACCGTAAATTTTTGCCAAATTCTGTATACAACTTTTATGCCCCTCATCGTCCCGGAATTTTTGATACCCAAATTATGTGATTTGGTCAAAAATTGTAGGACTAGATACATTTTTTAACTTTTTATTTTTTTCGGAAAATTGCCATTTACGGGCGAACGGAAAATTTTTCGGGGGATTTTGAAAAAGTCCCTGCGTCGCGCGAAAAATCCGGTCGTGTCAATACTTGAATGGTGCCGATCGGTGGTACGGTTCGGGCTGCGCGGCGCGCCGAAAAAACGCGGAGAATAATTTGATGATATAATAATAATAACTAGAAACTGCAATTTCGGGAGAAATTACACACCTTGGTCTTTCCTCTGTGGAGATACAGATCTTAGCCCCACTCAGGTCTATCAATAGAATGGATCATAATGCCAGTCATTGGCAAAAAACAAAGTAAAAGCCGTTAGAAATGAATGGGAGAATTGGACGTCCATGGACGTCAATGGCGGCACCTTTCATAATTGTTAATGGAATCGGGGAAGTTTGGGGGACACGTCCTAATGATATCTAGTCATTTTCTGTTGATTTGGGAAAAAAAAAAAATTCCCATTGAAAATGAATGGGAAAAATTTTGGACGTCCATGGACGTCAATGGTATCAACTTACATAAGCGTCAATGGAATCCAAGTACATTGGCATCAATAAAATGAACAAACATGAAGAAATGCCATTGGAAATGAATGGGAAGTTTGGACGTCCATGAACGTCAATGGCATCACCCTCCATAAGCGGCAATGCAATCGGGGACATTTGGGGGACACGTCCTAATGATATCTAGTCATTTTCTGTTGATTTGGGAAAAAAAAAAAATTCCCATTGAAAATGAATGGGAAAAATTTTGGACGTCCATGGACGTCAATGGTATCAACTTACATAAGCGTCAATGGAATCCAAGTACATTGGCATCAATAGAATGAACAAACATGAAGAAATGCCTTTGGAAATGAATGGGAAGTTTGGACGTCCATGGACGTCAATGGCATCACCCCCCATAAGCGGCAATGCAATCGGGGACATTTGGGGGACACGTCCTAATGATATCTAGTCATTTTCTGTTGATTTGGGGAAAAAAAAAAAAATTCCCATTGAAAATGAATGGGAAAAATTTTGGACGTCCATGGACGTCAATGGTATCAACTTACATAACCGTCAATGGAATCCAAGTACATTGGCATCAAAAGAATGAACAAACATTAAGAAATGCCATTGGAAATGAATGGGAAGTTTGGACGTCCCTGGACGTCAATGGCTTCACCCTCCATAAGCAGCAATGCAATCGGGGACATTTGGGGGACAGGTCCTATTGATATCTAGTCATTTTCTGTTGATTTGGGAAAAAAAAAAAATTTCCCATTGAAAATGAATGGGTAAAATTTTGGACGTCCATGGACGTCAATGGCAGCACCCCCCATAAGCGTCAATGGAATTGGGGACGTTTGGGATATACGTCCTATTGATATCTGGTCATTTTCTGTTGATTTGGAGAAATTTAGTTTTTTCCCCATTGAAAATGAATGGGAAAAATTTTGGACGTCCATGTAAGTCAATGGCGGCACCCTTCATAAGCGTCAATGGAATTGGGGAAGTTTGGGGGACACGTCCTATTGATATCTGGTCATTTTCTGTTGATTTGGGGTAATTTTGTTTTTTCCCCATTGAAAATGAATGGGAAAAATTTTGGACGTCCATGGCAGTCAACGGCATCGACATCTATATAGTCAGTTGAATCCAAGTACATTGGCATCAGTAGATTCGACATGCATGGCCGTCAATGGCATCAATGCAATGTAAATTCCATTGGAAATCCCATTGGAAGTGAATGGGACTTTTCCCATTCGAAATGAATGGGATAGTTTTTGGCAAATTTCCGAGGAAGCGTAATTTTTTTCCAAATTCTGTATACAACTTTTATGCCCCTCACCGTCCCGGAATTTTTGATGCCCAAATTATGTGATTTGGTCAAAAATTGTAGGACTAGATACATTTTGAAACTTTTTTTTTTTTCACGGAAAATTGCCGTTTACGGACGAACGGAAAATTTTTCGGGGCCATTTGTAAAGTTTCCTGTGTCACGCGAAAATTCCGGTCGTGCCGATACTTGAACGGTGCCGATCGGTCTAACGGTTCGGGCTGTGAAGCGCGCGTTTTTTTTCCATTCAAAATGAATAGGAAAGTTTTTGGCAAATTTCCGGGGAACCGTAAATTTTTGCCAAATTCTGTATACAACTTTTATGCCCCTCACCGTCCCGGAATTTTTGATGCCCAAATTATGTGATTTGGTCAAAAATTGTAGGACTAGATACATTTTGAAACTTTTTTTATTTTTCGGAAAATTGCCGTTTACGGGCGAACGGAAAATTTTTCGTGGCGGTTTGAAAAATTCCCATCGTCACGCGAAAATTCCGGTCGTGCCGATACTTGAACTGTGCCGATCGGTGCTACGGTTTGGGCTGTGCGTTGGCTCAAAAAAACGCGGAGAATAAGATGAATAAATAATAAGTACAACTAGAAACTGCAATTTCGGGAGAAATTACACACCTTGGTCTTTCCTCTGTGGTGATACAGATCTTAGCCCCACTCAGGTCTATCAATAGAATGGATCATAATGCCAGTCATTGGCACAAAACAAAGTAAAAGCCATTAGAAATGAATGGGAGAATTGGACGTCCATGGACGTCAATGGCGGCACCTTTCATAATTGTTAATGGAATCGGGGAAGTTTGGGGGACACGTCCTAATGATATCTAGTCATTTTCTGTTGATTTGGGGAAAAAAAAAAATTACCATTGAAAATGAATGGGAAAAATTTTGGACGTCCATGGACGTCAATGGTATCAACTTACATAAGCGTCAATGGAATCCAAGTACATTGGCATCAATAGAATGAACAAACATGAAGAAATGCCTTTGGAAATGAATGGGAAGTTTGGACGTCCATGGACGTCAATGGCATCACCCCCCATAAGCGGCAATGCAATCGGGGACATTTGGGGGACACGTCCTAATGATATCTAGTCATTTTCTGTTGATTTGGGGAAAAAAAAAAATTTCCCATTGAAAATGAATGGGAAAAATTTTGGACGTCCATGGACGTCAATGGTATCAACTTACATAACCGTCAATGGAATCCAAGTACATTGGCATCAAAAGAATGAACAAACATGAAGAAATGCCATTGGAAATGAATGGGAAGTTTGGACGTCCCTGGACGTCAATGGCATCACCCTCCATAAGCAGCAATGCAATCGGGGACATTTGGGGGACAGGTCCTATTGATATCTAGTCATTTTCTGTTGATTTGGGAAAAAAAAAAAATTTCCCATTGAAAATGAATGGGAAAAATTTTGGACGTCCATGGACGTCAATGGTATCAACTTACATAAGCGTCAATGGAATCCAAGTACATTGGCATCAATAAAATGAACAAACATGAAGAAATGCCATTGGAAATTAATGGGAAGTTTGGACGTCCGTGGACGTCAATGGCATCACCCTCCATAAGCGGCAATGCAATCGGGCACATTTGGGGGAAACGTCCTATTGATATCTAGTCATTTTCTGTTGATTTGGGGAAAAAAAAAAAATTCCCATTGAAAATGAATGGGAAAAATTTTGGACGTCCATGGACGTCAATGGTATCAACTTACATAAGCGTCAATGG
The DNA here is from genome assembly GCF_030265065.1 of Corythoichthys intestinalis. Taxonomy (NCBI): domain Eukaryota; kingdom Metazoa; phylum Chordata; class Actinopteri; order Syngnathiformes; family Syngnathidae; genus Corythoichthys; species Corythoichthys intestinalis. The sequence goes on along the minus strand of NC_080414.1, from coordinate 27,268,636 downwards.
AATGCAAGTACATTGGCATCAATAGAATGAACAAACATGAAGAAATGCCATTGGAATAAATGGGAAGTTTGGACGTCCCTGGACGTCAATGGCATCACCCTCCATAAGCAGCAATGCAATCGGGGATATTTGTGGGACACGTCCTATTGATATCTAGTCATTTTCTGTTGATTTTGGGAAAAAAAAAAAAATTCCCATTGAAAATGAATGGGTAAAATTTTGGACGTCCATGGACGTCAATGGTATCAACTTACATAAGCGTCAATGGAATCCAAGTACATTGGCATCAATAGAATGAACAAACATGAAGAAATGCCATTGGAATAAATGGGAAGTTTGGACGTCCCTGGACGTCAATGGCATCACCCTCCATAAGCAGCAATGCAATCGGGGATATTTGGGGGACACGTCCTATTGATATCTAGTCATTTTCTGTTGATTTGGGGAAAAAAAAAAAATTCCCATTGAAAATGAATGGGTAAAATTTTGGACGTCCATGGACGTCAATGGCAGCACCCCCCATAAGCGTCAATGGAGTTGGGGACGTTTGGGGTATACGTCCTATTGATATCTGGTCATTTTCTGTTGATTTGGAGAAATTTATTTTTTTCCCCATTGAAAATGAATGGGAAAAATTTTGGACGTCCATGTAAGTCAATGGCGGCACCCTTCATAAGCGTCAATGGAATTGGGGAAGTTTGGGGGACACGTCCTATTGATATCTGGCCATTTTCTGTTGATTTGGGGTAATTTTGTTTTTTCCCCATTGAAAATGAATGGGAAAAATTTTGGACGTCCATGGCAGTCAATGGCATCGACATCCATATAATCAATTGAATCCAAGTACATTGGCATCAGTAGATTCGACATGCATGGCCGTCAATGGCATCAATGCAATGTAAATTCCATTGGAAATCCCATTGGAAGTGAATGGGAACTTTTCCCATTCGAAATGAATGGGATAGTTTTTGGCAAATTTCCGAGGAAGCGTAATTTTTTTCCAAATTCTGTATACAACTTTTATGCCCCTCACCGTCCCGGAATTTTTGATGCCCAAATTATGTGATTTGGTCAAAAATTGTAGGACTAGATACATTTTGAAACTTTTTTTTTTTTCACGGAAAATTGCCGTTTACGGACGAACGGAAAATTTTTCGGGGCCATTTGTAAAGTTTCCTGTGTCACGCGAAAATTCCGGTCGTGCCGATACTTGAACGGTGCCGATCGGTCTAACGGTTCGGGCTGTGAAGCGCGCGTTTTTTTTCCATTCAAAATGAATAGGAAAGTTTTTGGCAAATTTCCGGGAAACCGTAAATTTTTGCCAAATTCTGTATACAACTTTTATGCCCCTCACCGTCCCGGAATTTTTGATGCCCAAATTATGTGATTTGGTCAAAAATTGTAGGACTAGATACATTTTGAAACTTTTTTTATTTTTCGGAAAATTGCCGTTTACGGGCGAACGGAAAATTTTTCGTGGCGGTTTGAAAAATTCCCATCGTCACGCGAAAATTCCGGTCGTGCCGATACTTGAACTGTGCCGATCGGTGCTACGGTTTGGGCTGTGCGTTGGCTCAAAAAAACGCGGAGAATAAGATGAATAAATAATAAGTACAATAAAGTTGCACAATAACAATACCTTGTTCTTTCTTTCAGAAAGACCAAGGTAATAAAGTTGCACAATAACAATACCTTGTTCTTTCTTTCAGAAAGACCAAGGTAATAATTAGCCCCACTCAGGTCTATCAATAGAATGGATGATAATGCCAGTCATTGGCACAAAACAAAAAGCCATTAGAAATGAACTGGAGAATTGGACGTCCATGGACGTCAATGGCGGCACCCTTCATAATTGTTAATGCAATCGGAGACATTTGGGGGACACGTCCTATTGATATCTAGTCATTTTCTGTTGATTTGTGGAAAAAAAAAAAATTCCCATTGAAAATGAATGGGAAAAATTTTGGACGTCCATGGACGTCAATGGTATCAACTTACATAAGCGTCAATGGAATCCAAGTACACTGGCATCAATAGAATGAACAAACATGAAGAAATGCCATTGGAAATTAATGGGAAGTTTGGACGTCCATGGACGTCAATGGCATCACCCTCCATAAGCGGCAATGCAATCGGGGACATTTGGGGGACATGTCCTATTGATATCTAGTCATTTTCTGTTGATTTGGGGAAAAAAAAAAAATTCCCATTGAAAATGAATGGGAAAAATTTTGGACGTCCATGGACGTCAATGGTATCAACTTACATAAGCGTCAATGGAATCCAAGTACATTGGCATCAATAGAATGAACAAACATGAAGAAATGCCATTGGAAATTAATGGGAAGTTTGGACGTCCATGGACGTCAATGGCATCACCCTCCATAAGCGGCAATGCAATCGGGGACATTTGGGGGACATGTCCTATTGATATCTAGTCATTTTCTGTTGATTTGGGGAAAAAAAAAAAATTCCCATTGAAAATGAATGGGAAAAATTTTGGACGTCCATGGACGTCAATGGTATCAACTTACATAAGCGTCAATGGAATCCAAGTACATTGGCATCAATAGAATGAACAAACATGAAGAAATGCCATTGGGATTTAATGGGAAGTTTGGACGTCCCTGGATGTCAATGGCATCACCCTCCATAAGCAGCAATGCAATTGGGGACATTTGGGGGACACGTCCTATTGATATCTAGTCATTTTCTGTTGATTTGGGGAAAAAAAAAAATTTCCCATTGAAAATGAATGGGTAAAATTTTGGACGTCCATGGACGTCAATGGCAGCACCCCCCATAAGCGTCAATGGAGTTGGGGACGTTTGGGGTATACGTCCTATTGATATCTGGTCATTTTCTGTTGATTTGGAGAAATGTAGTTTTTTCCCCATTGAAAATGAATGGGAAAAATTTTGGACGTCCATGTAAGTCAATGGCGGCACTCTTCATAAGCGTCAATGGAATTGGGGAAGTTTGGGGGACACGTCCTATTGATATCTGGTCATTTTCTGTTGATTTGGGGTAATTTTGTTTTTTCCCCATTGAAAATGAATGGGAAAAATTTTGGACGTCCATGGCAGTCAATGGCATCGACATCCATATAATCAATTGAATCCAAGTACATTGGCATCAGTAGATTTGACATGCATGGCCGTCAATGGCATCAATGCAATGTAAATTCCATTGGAAATCCCATTGGAAGTGAATGGGACTTTTCCCATTCGAAATGAATGGGATAGTTTTTGGCAAATTTCCGAGGAAGCGTAATTTTTTTCCAAATTCTGTATACAACTTTTATGCCCCTCACCGTCCCGGAATTTTTGATGCCCAAATTATGTGATTTGGTCAAAAATTGTAGGACTAGATACATTTTGAAACTTTTTTTTTTTTCACGGAAAATTGCCGTTTACGGACGAACGGAAAAATTTTCGGGGCCATTTGTAAAGTTTCCTGTGTCACGCGAAAATTCCGGTCGTGCCGATACTTGAACGGTGCCGATCGGTCTAACGGTTCGGGCTGTGAAGCGCGCGTTTTTTTTCCATTCAAAATGAATAGGAAAGTTTTTGGCAAATTTCCGGGGAACCGTAAATTTTTGCCAAATTCTGTATACAACTTTTATGCCCCTCACCGTCCCGGAATTTTTGATGCCCAAATTATGTGATTTGGTCAAAAATTGTAGGACTAGATACATTTTGAAACTTTTTTTTTTTTCACGGAAAATTGCCGTTTACGGACGAACGGAAAATTTTTCGGGGCCATTTGTAAAGTTTCCTGTGTCACGCGAAAATTCCGGTCGTGCCGATACTTGAACGGTGCCGATCGGTCTAACGGTTCGGGCTGTGAAGCGCGCGTTTTTTTTCCATTCAAAATGAATAGGAAAGTTTTTGGCAAATTTCCGGGGAACCGTAAATTTTTGCCAAATTCTGTATACAACTTTTATGCCCCTCACCGTCCCGGAATTTTTGATGCCCAAATTATGTGATTTGGTCAAAAATTGTAGGACTAGATACATTTTGAAACTTTTTTTATTTTTCGGAAAATTGCCGTTTACGGGCGAACGGAAAATTTTTCGTGGCGGTTTGAAAAATTCCCATCGTCACGCGAAAATTCCGGTCGTGCCGATACTTGAACTGTGCCGATCGGTGCTACGGTTTGGGCTGTGCGTTGGCTCAAAAAAACGCGGAGAATAAGATGAATAAATAATAAGTACAACTAGAAACTGCAATTTCGGGAGAAATTACACACCTTGGTCTTTCCTCTGTGGTGATACAGATCTTAGCCCCACTCAGGTCTATCAATAGAATGGATCATAATGCCAGTCATTGGCACAAAACAAAGTAAAAGCCATTAGAAATGAATGGGAGAATTGGACGTCCATGGACGTCAATGGCGGCACCTTTCATAATTGTTAATGGAATCGGGGAAGTTTGGGGGACACGTCCTAATGATATCTAGTCATTTTCTGTTGATTTGGGGAAAAAAAAAAATTACCATTGAAAATGAATGGGAAAAATTTTGGACGTCCATGGACGTCAATGGTATCAACTTACATAAGCGTCAATGGAATCCAAGTACATTGGCATCAATAGAATGAACAAACATGAAGAAATGCCTTTGGAAATGAATGGGAAGTTTGGACGTCCATGGACGTCAATGGCATCACCCCCCATAAGCGGCAATGCAATCGGGGACATTTGGGGGACACGTCCTAATGATATCTAGTCATTTTCTGTTGATTTGGGGAAAAAAAAAAATTTCCCATTGAAAATGAATGGGAAAAATTTTGGACGTCCATGGACGTCAATGGTATCAACTTACATAACCGTCAATGGAATCCAAGTACATTGGCATCAAAAGAATGAACAAACATGAAGAAATGCCATTGGAAATGAATGGGAAGTTTGGACGTCCCTGGACGTCAATGGCATCACCCTCCATAAGCAGCAATGCAATCGGGGACATTTGGGGGACAGGTCCTATTGATATCTAGTCATTTTCTGTTGATTTGGGAAAAAAAAAAAATTTCCCATTGAAAATGAATGGGAAAAATTTTGGACGTCCATGGACGTCAATGGTATCAACTTACATAAGCGTCAATGGAATCCAAGTACATTGGCATCAATAAAATGAACAAACATGAAGAAATGCCATTGGAAATTAATGGGAAGTTTGGACGTCCGTGGACGTCAATGGCATCACCCTCCATAAGCGGCAATGCAATCGGGCACATTTGGGGGAAACGTCCTATTGATATCTAGTCATTTTCTGTTGATTTGGGGAAAAAAAAAAAATTCCCATTGAAAATGAATGGGAAAAATTTTGGACGTCCATGGACGTCAATGGTATCAACTTACATAAGCGTCAATGGAATGCAAGTACATTGGCATCAATAGAATGAACAAACATGAAGAAATGCCATTGGAATAAATGGGAAGTTTGGACGTCCCTGGACGTCAATGGCATCACCCTCCATAAGCAGCAATGCAATCGGGGATATTTGTGGGACACGTCCTATTGATATCTAGTCATTTTCTGTTGATTTTGGGAAAAAAAAAAAAATTCCCATTGAAAATGAATGGGTAAAATTTTGGACGTCCATGGACGTCAATGGTATCAACTTACATAAGCGTCAATGGAATCCAAGTACATTGGCATCAATAGAATGAACAAACATGAAGAAATGCCATTGGAATAAATGGGAAGTTTGGACGTCCCTGGACGTCAATGGCATCACCCTCCATAAGCAGCAATGCAATCGGGGATATTTGGGGGACACGTCCTATTGATATCTAGTCATTTTCTGTTGATTTGGGGAAAAAAAAAAAATTCCCATTGAAAATGAATGGGTAAAATTTTGGACGTCCATGGACGTCAATGGCAGCACCCCCCATAAGCGTCAATGGAGTTGGGGACGTTTGGGGTATACGTCCTATTGATATCTGGTCATTTTCTGTTGATTTGGAGAAATTTATTTTTTTCCCCATTGAAAATGAATGGGAAAAATTTTGGACGTCCATGTAAGTCAATGGCGGCACCCTTCATAAGCGTCAATGGAATTGGGGAAGTTTGGGGGACACGTCCTATTGATATCTGGCCATTTTCTGTTGATTTGGGGTAATTTTGTTTTTTCCCCATTGAAAATGAATGGGAAAAATTTTGGACGTCCATGGCAGTCAATGGCATCGACATCCATATAATCAATTGAATCCAAGTACATTGGCATCAGTAGATTCGACATGCATGGCCGTCAATGGCATCAATGCAATGTAAATTCCATTGGAAATCCCATTGGAAGTGAATGGGAACTTTTCCCATTCGAAATGAATGGGATAGTTTTTGGCAAATTTCCGAGGAAGCGTAATTTTTTTCCAAATTCTGTATACAACTTTTATGCCCCTCACCGTCCCGGAATTTTTGATGCCCAAATTATGTGATTTGGTCAAAAATTGTAGGACTAGATACATTTTGAAACTTTTTTTTTTTTCACGGAAAATTGCCGTTTACGGACGAACGGAAAATTTTTCGGGGCCATTTGTAAAGTTTCCTGTGTCACGCGAAAATTCCGGTCGTGCCGATACTTGAACGGTGCCGATCGGTCTAACGGTTCGGGCTGTGAAGCGCGCGTTTTTTTTCCATTCAAAATGAATAGGAAAGTTTTTGGCAAATTTCCGGGAAACCGTAAATTTTTGCCAAATTCTGTATACAACTTTTATGCCCCTCACCGTCCCGGAATTTTTGATGCCCAAATTATGTGATTTGGTCAAAAATTGTAGGACTAGATACATTTTGAAACTTTTTTTATTTTTCGGAAAATTGCCGTTTACGGGCGAACGGAAAATTTTTCGTGGCGGTTTGAAAAATTCCCATCGTCACGCGAAAATTCCGGTCGTGCCGATACTTGAACTGTGCCGATCGGTGCTACGGTTTGGGCTGTGCGTTGGCTCAAAAAAACGCGGAGAATAAGATGAATAAATAATAAGTACAATAAAGTTGCACAATAACAATACCTTGTTCTTTCTTTCAGAAAGACCAAGGTAATAAAGTTGCACAATAACAATACCTTGTTCTTTCTTTCAGAAAGACCAAGGTAATAATAAGGCGAATAAAGTTGCAGAATAACAATACCTTGTTCTTTCCATAGGAAAGACCAAGGTAATAAATACACAATTATATGAATTATTAAATGTGTCATTAAAATGCTTCTATTCCAATATTTATTTATTTCAATTTATATACAGTACTGTGCAAAAGTTTTAGGCAGGTGTCCTGCCTAAAACTTTTGCAGAGTACTGTATATATATATATATATATATATATATATATATATATATATATATATATATATATACTGTATATATGGCGGAAAACACTCAGGTGACTTGAAGTTCTGCTCTGACACCCCCAATTTGGCCAAATTTCAAAATTGTCCGATATCCACGTGTGATACATCATTGAAAAGCTTAAATTTCTCAATTTTCTAGAGAAAGAAAAATTTTGAACAGGAAGGCATTTAAAAAAACAATGAATAAAATAAAATTTAAACAGCAAAACCCTAACTGGAGGTGAGAGCACGCAAGAGCATAATTAAAGACGTCATGATTTTAATGAGATATTGTCGCGTACTGTTCGATCAAAAAACTCCATGTAGCAACGATCACAGAGTGTCAAGACACGGATGTGAATGGCCACAGCTGGATTTTTCATTTTCATATATTTACCCTTTTAAACATTTGTGCAATGCAATGCAATACAAAGAGAACTGGCATTCCCAATCAAAATAGCTATGCAAAATCAAATCAAGTCAAACTCTATTCAAACATTTCGTTTAGCTCAACAAATACACTGGATGGCAATATTTAGTCACAATATACAAACTATCAGAGGTCTCGTACGTTGTGAAGCCAATACTCAAATGATATGTATGGACCAGTAAACATGGAACTACAGCGTCAGTCGAGGGACAAAACACACTCAATCGCCTGATTTCTAAGTATGTTGACACCTCAATCACTACGTTACGTAGTTAAAGACATTGTGGAAGAACGCCAGGGAGCCCGATGTGACGTCACTGCTCGGCGACGACAACAATGGCGAGCTACTAGTTTATTTTTGATTGAAAATTTTACAAATTTTATTGAAACAAAAACATTAAGAGGGGTTTTATTATAAAATTACTATAACTTGTACTAACATTTATCTTATAAGAACTACAAGCCTTTCTATCCGTGGATCCCTTTAACAGAATGTTAATAATGCTAATGCCATCTTGTGGATTTATTGTTATAATAAACAAATACAGTATTTATGTACAGTATGTTGAATGTTTATGTCCATCTTGTGTCTTATCTTTCCATTCCAACAATAATTTACAGAAAAATATGGCATATTTTAGAGATGGTTTGAATTGCAATTAATTACGATTAATTAATTTTTAAGCTGTGATTAACTCAAATGAAAATTTTAATCGTTAGACAACCCTAGTAAATATTAAAGATTTTTAAATCAATGGGAATATTATATGTGTTTGTAATAACATTTTAGTAAAAGAGAACAATTATGGCTTATTAGAGCCTACAAGTCAGGGGTTTTTAACTTATAAAGACTGGCGAACGGAGGTCGGAGAAGGACCATTCTATGGCCATATTGCCGAGCCAGTTCACAGACGCGCACATCGCACTCCTATTTTTGTATCATTTCCAGTTTCATTTGAATGCATTTTTTTCACCACCTGCACCCATGTTGATTTCTTTCACAAGAAAATCCGCCGTGCGTCACGGAAAACAAAAAAAAACTGCGGCTCTGTCATAAATGGCTGTCTTTCGAGCATATCGTCGGATGTAGAAACAAATGAGTTAAATTTTTCGTCGGATATCGAAAAGATTGTGTGTCGAGGCGATCATATGCCGAGGTACCACTGTATCTGTACTCCGATAAAGAATATAGTAGGCCTATGTGCATTTACCGCTCTACAAGTGAATATTGAACTTTTTGTTGATTAGATTTTCTTTTCTTCACAGGGAAACGACCACACGAGTGCAGCATCTGCACCAAGGCTTTCAAACACAAACACCACTTAATCGAACACATGCGCCTCCACTCGGGGGAGAAACCCTACCAGTGCGACAAGTGCGGCAAACGCTTCTCTCACTCGGGCTCGTACTCCCAGCACATGAACCATCGCTATTCTTATTGCAAGAAGGAGTCTCAGAGCCAAGGCGGAGGCAGGGAGAGCCCGGAGGAGGACGCCCTGAGCCGGGTACGGGGCTCACACCTCCTCCCTTTCCAGATGGACTCGGACGAGCGCGGGAGCAGCGCCAGAGAGGACGAGGAAAGCGAAGAGTTCGAGGAGGAGGAGGAAGAAGGCGCGGTGGACATGGATGACGTCCAGGTGGTGCAGATAGGAGACGAAGGAGGGGATGACGACGAGGCCGAGGAGAAGACGGCGGAGACGGAGGAGGAGGCCGACACGAGACAAGAACACGAAGAGGAGGGAGTCGAGATGGTGGGAGATGAGGCGACGGATGGAGAACAAGGCGTGACACGAGAGCGAGAAGAAGAGGAGGAGGTCATGAGGGAGAGCGGGGGCGAAGGGAACGCAGCGTGTGAAGAAGATGAGAGGCAGGAGAACGGAGATGGTGACTAAAAACGAGGAGAAATCAAGACTCCTGCTAACTTGTGACAGCTTGCTTCAGTTCACTACTGTGTAGAAATCCAGGTGTGCCTGAAAATTGAAAAAAAAACAAAAAAAAATACAAGTGACTTTTCCGCAGAAAGAAAAAGATTTCTCAAATCCATTTGTAAAGAGAAAAATATTAAGAATGCAAATTTTACTAAAGGAAGGAAATGCATTATACAGACTTTGGAAGCTAGAGCCGACAAGTTTTAGATAATGTTTTATTACTAAAACACCTTGGTTCGTTTCTTTTTATCAGTGTTACTAATTTTGCCACTCATATTTTAACCCTTAAATGCTGTACAGTTGGGAGATATTTCTATACCTTTTTATTGCCAATGATCATTAAGAAAAAAAGTCAGTATTTTATTAAGTTGGAAGGAAAATAAGACAAATCCTGTGCACTACAAGTGGCTTGGTTTACGCGAGGATCGAGCAGTTCCGTTGTGTTTTCTACCCTTTCAGTATTAGCGCACTAGAAATACCACAACACTTATTTTGGTTTGCGCTCTTTTTCCCATCGGATGATGAGCCTTAAGAATAAAAACAGTGGCGATAGGACGGGTCGTTACAGCCATTTACAATTTTCAGGTGACTTCTGTAAGTCAGTGACATTTTGGGACAAAAGCTTATTAACTTTCTATCTCACATGTGTGCAACCAAATTTTAAAAATGAATACTTGAACATTTGTAATGACATTAAACAGACAATATGATTAGCATTAAACATACGTCAGAATTTTTTAAAATGGATTTGGCCCTTTTTCACCAAAATGAGTTTCTAGCTAGCTAGCTAGCTAGGTTTATATCCCGGGCTTTGCATGTTCTGCCCGAAAAGATTCGTACTCGTATTTACACATTCGTGTTCGTATTTAGGCATTTGTATATTTTTAACCAGAAAATTCTGACGTTTCATTTTTTTTTTTGTGGGTGTGTGAATACAACTCTTGGACTCGACTACGAATCTTGTCTGTGGATAAATTCAATTTTACAGTTACAACTAAAAAACTAATCTATCCTCGAATCCTCTAAGGCAGTGTTTTCCAACCTTTTCTGAGTCACGGCACGTTTTTACATTGGAAAAAATGTTGCAGTACACCACAAACTAAAAGTGTTCCAAAATGATTTTCTGTACAGTTTATTTAATTCTAATGTAATTTCTCAATATTTATACTTACTCAGTGTGACATTTGATCAGAGGCGGGTGGAGTAGCCGAAAGGTTTACTCAAGTAAGAGAAGTGTTACTTCAAAAATAATATTACTTGAGTAAAAGTAGTCGTCCAAAAAAATGTATTCAAAGTACAATTAAAAAAGTATCCAGTGAAAAGAATACTCAAGTAATGAGTAACATTGTGAGTAACTGTAGTTACAATGAAACCATACAATAACCCATTACATAACCACATTAAGCCAAAGAAATACCCCCCCCCCCAAAAAAATATTGAATTCCGGCGAAAGAGGGAAAAAAAAAACACAGAAATTAAGCATTATTTGTCCAAAGAGCATTAGTGCCCTCTAGTGGAGAAAATAGTTCTTCGTTTGAATAATGAATAGTTCCTTCATAATTACTATTATGAAATTAAAATGATTATGTCTCCGGTTTTCCATGATCAATCGGTGCCAAATGAACCTGGGAGAGAGGTTTAAATCCGCGCTTTCGAGTAATGTTGAGGGCAGCGCTCTTTGTCAAATACTTCATTTTTACTGTGCTTTAGAGACGCAACGTGATTGAACAAGCTACACTTAGAAGAACATTTTTCTCAAAAAGTTACTCAAGTCAGTATAACGGCGTACATGTAATGCGCTACTGCCCACCTCTAATTGCGAAACTTTATGAGAAAAATGAACTTGTCTGAGTATTGTTTCCACTTTTGGATGACTACTTTTACTTGAACAAAATATTCTTAAAGTACCGCTTTTACTTGAGTACAATTTTCTGCTACTCTACCCACCTCTGCACTCAAGTAAATGTAAGGGAGTACATGTAACGCATTACTACCTACCTTTGCATTTGATGGAACGTGAAACATGGAGTAGGTTTCGTCTCATCCCCGGTGAAAGTAAATCCGAACGAAACACAGCTTTTTCAACACCAGTTGGAAAAACACTGCTTAACGGCGCATGAGCCAAACCAAAAACAGTTGCAGGCTGCAGGAGTAACTGTAATTCCATGAACCAGGCATCTTTTAATAAAGAGCAATTACAAGAAAAGCTTTCTCCTGACAAATTAGCTCCACGAACAACACTACAGTTTTTTTGGTTTGTTTGGCGTACGTGCCGTTAGAGGATTCAAGGTTACATTAGGTTTCCCTGAGACCTACAGTCATGGACAAAATTATTGGCACCCCTGGAATTTTTCCAGAAAATACAGCATTTCTCACAGAAAGAAATGCAATTACAAATGTTTTCAATATGAATATGTGTGTGTGAATGAATCTTGGAAGTGCATTGGAAATCACGAAAAGGCCAAAACTGACACGATTTTAGACAAAACTCACAAAGTAGGCTGGACAAAATGGTTTTTGTGCCTTCTTGCAACAGCAAATTTTGAAATGTCTCCATAAGTGTTCAATGGGAATTTGATCCAGACTCATTGATGGTCACCTCAAAATTCTCCAGCGCTTTATCTCCAACCATTTCCTGGTGCTATTTGAGGTCTGTTTGGGTCATTTTCCTGTTGAAACACGCATGACCTCTGGCATAGACTCAGTTTTCTGACACTATATTGCGGCCCAAAACATTTTAATAGTCTCCAGATTTCATGACTTCTTGTACACTGTCAAGGCACCCAGTGCCAGAGGAAGCAAAACAACCCCAAAACATCATTGAACCTCTACCATGTTTGACTCTAGGCCAGTGGTGTCTAACCTATTCCACATAGGGCCGCAGTGGGTGCTGGATTTCATTCCTACCAAACAAGACGACATCTTTTCACCAATCTGGTGTCTCACAAGTGTAATCAGTTGATTGCAGTCAGGTGCTGCTTGTTTTAGCGCAAACTTCATTGGTTAAACTGTGCTCGATTGGTAGGAACAAAAAACAGGACCCACAGCGGCCCTTGAGGACAGGTTTGGACACCCATGTTCTAGGCACTGTGTTCTTTTCTTTGTAGGCCTCATTCTTTTTTCTGGCACGGGGTGTCTTGACAGTGTGCAAGGAGTCATGAAATCTAAAGTCTATCAAATTGTTTTTGGCCGCAGTGTAGTGTCAAAAAACTGAGGCTGCGTCAGAGGTCATGGGTATTACAACAGGACAATGACCCAAAACATACCTCAAATAGCACCGTGAAATGGCTGGAGACATAACGCTGGAGAATTCTTAAGTGGCCATTGATGAGTCCGGATCTAAATCCCATTGTGCGCTATGGAGAGATTTTGCTGTTGCAAGAACACACCCTTCAAATCTGAAAGACCTGGAAGAGTTTGCAAAAGAAGAGTGGTCCAAAATTCCGTCTGAGAGGTGCACGAAACTTTTTGATGGTTATAGGAAGCGATTGCTGTCTGTTATTTCTTCCAAAGGATGTGCAACCAAATATTGAGGTGAGGATGCCAACAATATTGTCCAGCCTATTTTTATGAGTTTTGTCTAAAATTGTGTAGTGGACAAATTTGGAACGTGCTTTCGCTGTTGAGTCTTCCACTCCACGATGCTTACTGCGGTTCCTGAAAAATAAACCCTAAATAACGCATGTTAAGAACCAAACTTTAAGCCCCACCCTCTCAAATAAGTCCATCCCTACCATCCTCAGAGCAACCATCGCTTCAGGGTATCAAATTTAAATAAGTAAGTTGCTCTGCCCCACCCGTATTAGTAAAAATCTTTTATATACAAACATGAATGTATAAATACGAGTACGAATCTTTTTGACCGCTTACTCCATACTCCGGCTACTCTGGCTTTTGCCCCACATTCGAAAAATATGCATGGTAGGCTGATTGAACACACTAAATTGTCCATAGGTATGAGTGTGAGCGTGAATGGTTGTTTCCTTGTGCCCTGCAATTGGCTGGCAACTGATTCAGGGTGTACTCAGCCTACTTCCCATAGTTAGCTGGAATACCCTCGGAAGATGAAGGAATGAATATTTTTATGCCTTTTATTTGAAAAAATGTCTTTTTTTCTCATATTATTGTTGTTCCTGTTCTTTCCCCAGCCACCTGAGTATGGAAATTGTACTCATACCAGGAATCCTCATTAAGTTGTACATTTATTTTTTCCAACATACTGACAAAATACAGAACGGTGATACGCATTCATTTGCCAACTGATTAAAAAAACAAAAACAAATGCTGTTTTTAAAGCCTGTAACAAATTGAAAGAGGAGGATGTTTCAAAAAATGACAAATGATTGAAAATTATTTTCACAAAAACAATATGATGCAATGTAGGGTTTTTTTGGTGGTGGTACTTATAGCCTTTTCGTTACAAATCCGCTTTGACATGAGAGTGAATAGGGTTTTTCCCAAAATGTCATGACAAATGTTTAAATGTATTTTTTTTTTTTTTTTGCATTTCTTCCATTCATACAACCCCTCCACCTTCTGAGCCTTATGCAAAATTTGAAAAAGAAAGAAAAACAAGAGGATGCATATGAAAAGTGCCATTATGCTGTGGAAGCTTAGCAGCTGAGATCAGGTATTAGCAGATCCCAGATCAGCCAGTCAATAGATTAGTGTCTGGCCTACTGCATTGTTACATTATGACAACTGTTGCATCATTTTTGGAAACGTATTTCTAATTGGAGCAAGAATTAGCACACGTGACTTGTAATTGTTTTTAATTGTGTCCTGCCTTCTCTGAGCTAGTTCAGTGCACTTGTTTAACACGCAGTGATCAAACATCTCTTCAGGTAACGTAGGTAAATTCCGGGAGTTGGTCAACAACATGTCAGTATTAATTTTTTCTTTCTTTTTGTTCAGTTCCTGTGTGTGTACTGTATGTTCAGCAGTTGCAGTATTATTAACCCCTTCCCTCAAAAGAGATGGGGTTGTCTGTTTAGTCATAGAGAACTTTTATATTTATGTGTCTTATTTTTTTATATTTCTTTATGGTTTATTTATTACACGATGTAGTGTACAATACTGTAGTTTGTATTAATACGATAATATATTTTAGTATGGGAAAAAAAAACACAGGCAACATAACCACGAGCCTGAAACAAAGGAGACTCCGGATTACTGAAGTTTTTTTTTTTTCCCTCTCCAAAAATAACCCTTCCAAGCCTGGACAATTGGAACCTGTGACCTTTTTGCATCCATGCTCATGTTACTTTAGTTTTCCTCTCTCTAATATGAAGCTACTGAACTTTTTGAACAAATAATTGTATGTCTAATAGCATGAGTGTGCTGTTGTATTGAAGGATGACCCGTAACCACCCAAACTGTCCTGTTTGCCAAGCCAAAATAATATTGTTCTTATGCTTTTTTTTTTTTGTGCCAACGTGTTACTTTTTACGTCATTGTCAAGCCCATGTCCACTTTTATAAGTCCCTCCCTTTTAACACCTTTTTTTTGTTGTTTTTTTTTTAATCGTGATTGTTTTTCTCTTTTTTAATGACTCCCCATCTCACAATAAAATACACCAAATACAAAGCGTGGGTTTGTGATGTTATATCTTTTAAGAAGTATGTGTGCTCAAGTATGTGGTGTTGCATTTAGCATCTGATTTATGTAAAATAGTGAAAGCCTCTTGATAACAGCCTACTGTGGGTCAATTTTTTTTTTTTTTAAAGCTTTTGACTCAATGCTTTTGATGTGGAAAAGCATGCTCAAACACAATTTTAGCACAGAAAATTCAAAGTGAAAGTTTCTGAGGTGAGAGTTTATTAATTACCCAGTGCACTGGAAGTCACTCACAGCAGGTGGTGCTGAGGATTTTTTTTTTTAGAAGTGTTTCCCATTCAAAAACAGCCATTTCGGTCCAAATTTGTCATGCTCACGCGCACAGTGGCAGTACACACACATGCTGGATAGTTTATGTACTACTACTAGGCTACTACAAAGACAGCATACTATTTCACCTACAGTGTGTTGGAGTTTTTGGACATAGACTTCACCATCAGTTGACAAGACGGCTCCCACAAATACTGCGCTACGCCTTCCCGTAGTGGGCCGACCCAGGCAGAACGTTGACTTGGCTTTCACTGTGATAAACACGCTGCGTTCAAATGTTCAAACGCTGGATTTAAGTGGAAAAAGGACGAAAGTCTTACTGCATGCAGGTCGCTGGAAGTCACTCACAGCAAGTGGTGCTGAGGATCTTTTTTTGGAAGTGTTTCCCATCCAAAAACAGCCATTTCGGTCCAAATTTGTAATGCTCACGCGCACAATGGCTGTACACACACATGCTGGATAGTTTATGTACTACTACTAGGCTACTACAAAGACAGCATACTATTTCACCTACAGTGTTTTGGAGTTTTTGGACATAGACTTCACCATCAGTTGACAAGACAGCTTCCACAAATACTGTGCTACGCATTCCCGTAGTGGGCTGACCCAGGCAGAACGTTGACTTGGCTTTCACTGTGATAAACTCAAACACACGCTGCGTTCAAATGTTCAAACGCTTGATTTAAGTGGAAAAAGGACGAAAGTCTTACTGCATGCAGGGTGCTGGAAGTCACTCACAGCAGGTGGTGCCGAGGATCTTATTTTTTTGGTAGCGTTTCCCATCCCAAATCAGCCATTTTGGTCCAAATTTGTCATGCTCGCGCGCACAATGGCAGTACACACGCATGCTGTATAGTATATATACTACTACTAGGCTACTACAAAGACAGCATACTATTTCACCTACAGTGTTTTGGAGTTTTTGGACATAGACTTCACCATCAGTTGACAAGACAGCTCCCACAAATACTGCGCTACGCCTTCCCGTGGTGGGCTGACCCAGGCAGAACGTTGACTTGGCTTTCACTGTGATAAACTCAAACACACGCTGCGTTCAAATGTTCAAACGCAGGACTTAAGTGGAAAAAGGACGAAAGTCTTACTGCATGCAGGGCGCTGGAAGTCACTCACAGCAGGTGGGGCTGAGGATCTTTTTTTGGAAGTAGTTCCCATCCCAAAACAGCCATATGGGTCCAAATTTGTCATGCTCGCGCGCACAATGGCAGTACACACACATGCTGGATAGTTTATATACTACTACTAGGCTACTACAAAGACAGCATACTATTTCACCTACAGTGTTTTGGAGTTTTTGGACATAGACTTCACCATCAGTTGACAAGACAGCGCCCACAAATACTGCGCTACGCCTTCCCGTAGTGGGCTGACCCAGGCAGAACGTTGACTTGGCTTTCACTGTGATAAACTCAAACACACGTTGCGTTCAAATGTTCAAACACTGGATTTAAGTGGAAAAAGGACGAAAGTCTTACTGCATGCAGGGCGCTGGAAGTCACTCACAGCAGGTGGTGCTGAGGGTCTTTTTTTGAAAGTGGTTCCCATCCCAAAACAGCCATATGGGTTCAGATTTGTCATGCTCGCGCGCACAATGGCAGTACACACACATGCTAGATAATACTACTACTAGGCTACTACAAAGACAACATACTATTTCACCTACGGTGTGCTGGAGTTTTTGAACATAGACTCCCACAAATACAGTGCTACGCCTTCCTGAGTGGGCCAACCCAGGCAGAACGTTGACTAGGCTTTCACTGTGATAAACTTGAACACACGCTGCGTTCAAATGACGGCTTTAAGTGGAAAAAGGACAAAAGTTTTAGTGCATGCACTTTGAAATGTTGTGAAAAAAATGCATGGGAAAAAACAGTGTCTTTAGCATGAAATATTTGTACACACACATGCTGGATAGTTTATGTACTACTATTAGGCTACTACAAAGACAGCATACTATTTCATCTACGGTGTGTTGGAGTTTTTAGACATAGACTTCACCATCATTTGACAAGACAGCTCCCACAAATACTGTGCTACGCCTTCCCGTAGTGGGCCGACCCAGACAGAACGTTGACTTGGCTTTCACTATGATAAACTCAAACACGCTGCGTTCAAACGCCAGATTTAAGTGGAAAAAGGACGAATGTTTTACTGCATACAAAAAGGCAGGAGTGTCTCAAGAGTGATTTGGTCGAGGATTCAATGCAATTATTATATAAAATATCCCCATGCATGTACTTTGAAACGTGAAAAAAATGCATGGAAAAAATTTGCCTAACTTTAGCATGAAATATTTACGTAATAGAATGATAAATGCCAGGGTTTTTTTTTTTTGCTTTTAACCAAGAATCTAGACTGATCTATGTTCATATCTAGAGAAATTGCGGGATGTATATATTTCAGGGCTGTCAAATGATTAAAATTTTTAATCGAGTTAATTACAGCTTAAAAATTAATTAATCGTAATTAATCGCATTTAATCGCAATTCAAACCATCTATAAAATATGCCATATTTTTCTGTAAATTATATATATATTCTGTAAAATAAATTGTTGGAATGGAAAGATAAGACACAAGATGGATAAATACAGTGGGGAGAACAAGTATTTGATACACTGCCAATGCAGTGAAAACCCATTGGCAGTGTATCAAATACTTGTTCTCCCCACTGTACATTCAACATACGGTTCATAAGGACTGTAGTGGGCATTTCACTCTCCTGTCATTTAAATCTGTCTATGCTGTCCTCACTCCGAAGCGTCTACTTTTTCCAAAGCTAGACAGCTAGTGAACGACGCCTTAATAATCAGACTTCTTCCTTTTTCATCTGATTTATTAATAAAATAGCCTCAAACCATTGTCCTCTTTAGACCGTCATAAAACTACAAAAAAAAATAAAGTACACAAGCATTATTGCATTAGCAAAAACGTTAGCTTAGCACGCTATACAGGTTCACTAAACATAAACAAAAAGCGTCTCATACAAAAAATAAAACATTTCGCTTACTAACATAATATGTACATTCTTTACAACAACCATACTTACGGACAAATCTTGTCCAAGGATCATTTAAGCACAACATTACAACGTAGGCGTCAGCCCGAGACGTCGTGCAGCCATATTGAACTGGCAAGAAAAAAATAAACCATGTCGCAAAGCGACCACAAGAGTTCGCTGTTAGACAGCACAAAAAGCCTTGCTGTAAAACTTACCAAAAGGCAGAATACTGTCTGAGCGGGACATGTGCGTTAATTGCGTCAAATATTTTAACTTGATTAATTTAAAAAATTACCGCGCGTTAACGCGATAATTTTGACAGCCCTAATATATTTATTTACAAGAATTTTC
This sequence comes from Corythoichthys intestinalis, assembly GCF_030265065.1. Lineage (NCBI taxonomy): Eukaryota > Metazoa > Chordata > Actinopteri > Syngnathiformes > Syngnathidae > Corythoichthys > Corythoichthys intestinalis. The sequence goes on along the minus strand of NC_080414.1, from coordinate 27,249,697 downwards.
AACTTAAAAAGCTCTTTGTTTTGTGATGGCAGCCATGTTGTATCCAAACACATTAGCGTAAGTTTACATTCAAATGATCAGGTAATTTTTATCCAACTGCCCGTTTTTTGGAAAAAAAAAAGTGTTTTTGACATTTCTGCATCCATACAAAAAATTCGCCTTTTACGTGTTTTATTTTATGTAAAATTCAAAACGACGAGGGCGAGATAGCCGGCAAGACGTGACTCCGTGCTGTGGCAATAATAACATAAACAACCTAAAAGCGGTAGTTTTTTGAAGACTGCGTTTCCCATGAGGAACAGCGCATGAGCGCATAGTGCCTTCGTATAGGGGCGTTACAGAAAAGAATTGAGAAGCACTGTTATAACTCAATACAGATTTATTTTGCAATGATCAGCTGGCCTATCAATAAATTAGGTTCATATTCCTGAGAAATGTAGCCCCGACCCCCATTTACCCAATCTGTTTGGTCTTATTAATGTTCCGTCCCCAGCAAAAAGTGTACATGAATGTTATGCTGTTATGTCGTCCCAACCAGTGTTGAGCCCAAACCGACACCCTTGGTTTTATCACTCACTCAATGCTAACCATCCCAGTTCAAATGTATGTGATATCTATTCCTATAAACTGCAGTGAATGAGTTAACATTAGCGCTAATGGTAACACTTCACAAGAGGTATCTTAGCTTCACCAAAGTAGGGGTTGCCAACGACAGAAACTACAGCTGTTCTCTCTTCATTATTTTGACGCTTTGTAAACTGCAGTCGCTAACCCGCCCAACCCCTCTGTCGGGAACATCCCATTCCAATCAGTGCAGTCTGCTTGTTAGCAACCCTGCCCAAGGTCAAACCTATTGATCCAGATTACATTTCCAGTGGGGTCAACCTTCCACCCTCCCCACTAACATCCAACATGAATTAATAATGGAATGGACAATAAGAAATCCATAGTCCTTTGAGGAGTTGAAAATGATACAATAGTTGGTGGTCATATTTGATAGGTGGGCTCCCCAGAAAGCCAAAGCACTTCTAATGTAATGTTTTGAATAGAAAGTAAAGGGCGGGTGTCGGATTCATTGCGAACAATCCAAACCCACCAGCAACAGCTGAAACTATAGAGACCTTATAAAAAGCCCACAATCACGCTTAGAAGACATTTAAACTTATGAAAACATACTTTTTATATCTTTACGTAGTGTCTGTTTTCACTCTCATGAAGTCAAAAAAATAAGAATTTTAAGGAACGGAACACAAACGCATATTTATGCAACTAAAAGCGAAAAGTGTGTTTCCTACAAGCAACTTGTCACTTACAGGTGAAGTTTACTGTAAAACTGACACCTAAAATAAAAAAAAAGGTATAGACATTGTTCATGTTTAACTAAACTACATCATTATGTGTAGAAAAAAATCTGCTGGGATTGTAACAAAAAATCTGTGTCAATCAAGGGCATAGGTTTGCATAGGGACGGTAGGGAGTAGAGACATACACTGCTGGCCAAAAGTATTGGCACCCCTGCAATTCTGTCAGATAATGCTCAATTTCTGCCAGAAAATGATTGCAATTACAAATGCTTTGGTAGTAATATCTTCATTGATTTCGCTTGCAATGAAAAAACACAAAAGAGAATGGAATTTTTTTTTTTTAAATCATTATCATTTTAGACAACACTTCAAAAATAGGCAAAAGTATTGACACCCTTTGAAAATCATGTGATGCTTCTCTAATTTGTGTAATTAACAGCACCTGTTACCTACCTCTGTCACATAACAGGTGGTGGCAATACTTAAATCACACTTGCAGCCAGTTAAAATGGATTAAAGTTGACTCAACCTCTGTCCTGTGTCTTTGTGTGTACCACATTGAGCATGGAGAAAAGAAAGACCAAAGAACTGCCTGAGGACTTGAGAAGCAAAATTGTGAGAAAGCATGGGCAATCGCAAGGCTACAAGTCCATCTCCAAAGACCTGAATGTTCCTGTGTCTACCGTGCGCAGTGTCATCAATAAGTGTAAAGCCCACGGCACTGTGGCTAACCTCCCGAGATGTGGATGGAAAAGAAAAATTGACGAGAGATTTTAACAGAAGATTGTGGGGATGGTGGATAAGGAACCCAAACAAGTTCAAACTGTCCTGCAGTCCGAGGGTACAACCGTGTCAATCCGTACTATCCGTCGGCGTCTGAATGAAAAGGGACTCTATGGTAGGTTACCCAGGAAGACCTCACTTCTGACCCAGAGACATAAAAAAGCAAGGTTGGAATTTACCTGAGAAAGCCAAAAACGTTTTGGAAGAATGTTCTCTGGTCGGATGAGACAAAACTAGAGCTTTTTGGGAAAAGGCATCAACACAGTTTACAGGGACAAAAAATGAGGCCTTCAAAGAAAAGAACACTGTCCCCACAGTCAAACATGGCGAAGGTTCCCTGATGTTTTGGGGTTGCTTTGCTTCCTCCGGCTCTGGACTGCTTGACCGTGTGCATGGCATTATGAGGTCTGAAGACTACCAACAAATTTTACAGCATAATGTAGGGCCCAGTGTGAGAAATCTGGGTCTCCCTCAGAGGTCAAGGGTCTTCCAGCTGGACAATGACCCAAAACACACTTCAAAAAGCACTAGAAAAGGGTTTGAGAGAGAGCATTACGTCAGAAACTTGTTCGGTACACCTCCGTTCCGAACCGAGCACCCCGTACCGATACGGTTCAATACAAATACATGTACCGTTACTCCCTTAATTGATAACTATAGACATGTTTAGTTCTTAAGGCCATTCCAAATAAAAAGAGAGGTGAAGGAAGAGTTTTTTAGAACGATTGCGGAAGCTGTATTTTGTAGTCTATTGTATAGTTTCCTCCTTCTCCTTGCAAGCTCTCAACTAAACTGAGTGCTTTATCTCCTTATTTTGGGTAATATTATAAATGCCTACCTAAGGATTCATATCTGAACTTGACACCCCTCCTTAAAAAATCAGGCATGAAAATGGGTCAGGGGTTAAAAAAGGTGAGAAGGGTGGGGAGGAAATATGTTCCAGTACACTGTACAGCCAAGCATTTTCTTACTACTTTATTCTTGTTTGAAAATAATTCGGTGGGGCAGTAACATGTTTAAAACTTATCATAATTCTTACATTTTGAAGTGCTTGAAAACCATTTATAAAATGATACTTTGGTGAAAAAAGTGAAAAAATATCTTATATATATGTATCTTTTTTCCCAATGTAAAATCTGAATAAATACATTGAACACACACCAAAAAAATGGGGGGGGGGGTTTGCTACTTTGCGGTTTTCACTTATTGCAGCGGGTTCTGGTCCCCATTAACCGCGAAAAACGAGGGATCCCTGTATTTCTGAAAAGCTTTAAGAAGCAAGAGTCATTCCCACCACTCGTCGGGCCGGTGTTGTGCCGACACCGGCCGTCAGCTCAAGTCCCAGCCGAAAATAACGCATCTAAGGCGGACGACGGGAGCGATGCGATGCAAGGCGACCCCTCAATCCGAGAGCATGCCGCTTAATTTGACTCAACAGTGTGTTTCTTCCTTTATATTACCGCTAAATACACAAGCTTGACGCCAATTTAACGGGAGCTATTTTTTTTCATGGGAGATTTGGCTAGCTCTGGCAGTGTTCAACGCAAGCTGCAACGAATGGCAGTAACTTTTTTATATCGCAAAATGTGAAAACGATTGAAACCATTACTCACCAAATTCAATCTGCTGGCAAATACAGGCAAGTGTGTATGCTGCGCTCTGGTCTGCCCCGGTGTGGATAAGGCCTGCTTTTTTGATTTCGCAGCTTTGCAATGCAACCAAAGGCTCGCCGAGCACTCCTTGTTTCACGTAAGGAGTGCGCGCGTTTGGAATAATGGCCCGCAGCTTGGGCCGATGATTTGTTCTCGTCAGCGAAGCATCTAGAAGGATTTGCTGACTGTCCGTGTCACTTTTTTAAAGAACCGATCAGTTTACGTACTAAGTTAATCACATGATGATAATAATAATAATAATTTAATAAAACCTCCCGACCCCCCCCTCCCAAAAAGAATTTCTCCTCGGATCTACGCAATTCACATAGGTCGCCCTTTTTGACTTCAAAACGGCGAATTTCCCCGAAAGGTGAGAGATTTTCATGCCTGAAAAATGAGCAGACATTACGAAATCTAAAAAAAAAAAACGTTCCTACTGTCTTTGAACAACTGTTACTGGAGTTAAACTGGCAACCTCTGGCTCTTTTTGCTGTTACGCAGCATGTTTTACGGTCGATTTCAATGTTGCCTGCCATGTCATTTCAGACTTGTTTGCTGCAGGAAAAAAAAAATTAAAAAACGATCTCTTTGAAATGTGATATAGTGGGGGAACACTGTATTGTTGGACAACTGTGTGTGCGTGTTGTGAATCTGGAGGCGGAATTGTGTCGACTCGATGACAGAATGATCTGTCAGAGGTTTGATCCCGCTATCATCATCATCATGCCCAGTGGCTCCCCGGAGACTCTGCTGTGGGAGCGGAGAAAAACTGGGTATTCGACAGCTCACAGCATAACATTACCGTGTCAAACTGTCAAACAGCATCTTGTAATTGTGCCTATTACCTACGTCTTGTAACGGTGGTCACAAACCGTCGCTCTAAGCTTGAGAAAGGTCAACGAGTGTGCACCCCGCAGCCGCACGCACGGGATGTGTATGTGTGTTCTAACAGGCTTTCATTGCCATCCAGGACTCAAAAGTGGAGATATTGCCGTATGTTCTGCTGGTCTCAGCATTTCAAAGGAAAATTGAAAAGCTATAACTGCTAAGAGGATATGGAGCGTGCTTGCCAATAATGGCGCGAAGGCCCGATGAAGTATGGCGGCTGCCGGGAGTCTGACACGGCGCCAAGCCCAAGGGACCGAGGCTCCCTGGGGAAATTTAGAGAAAAGCCAAGAGGAGGGGAAAAAGGAAGAGGAGGGGGAAAGCTAAGCCCACGTTGAGGAAATGGCAGTCACTTATGTTCATGTTCATTTAGTGGTTCGCCAAATAGCAGGACACTCGCAGTGACGTGTCAAGTGTGTACGGAAGTGTAAAGGGCTAAGGAAATAAAGCATGTCAGTTGATTAATTGTTGGCTTATGAATGCCACTTATTATTTTATTAACAAAAGAGAACTTCATGAACAAGATTCAGGTATTTTTACATGTTTCTATCATGTAACCTCAGCTTTAAAAAAGATTTATCACACTGAAATATAAAACCTATTCTTCAAACATGATATTTATCAAATATGTAAAATTCTTCGCATCAAAATCTACGAGACTTACAGTATGTTTTGACAACACACACCAGGAATGGTACACTTTTTTCACGTCCAAATTCACAGCACTTTTTAAGGACTTTCAAGGCCAGTTTTTCAGTACCTATTAAACACCACCCTTTTTTTTTTAATAACAATGAGGCAGAAATATACTTGTAATATGGTGCCTTCTCACAAGTACGCAAATGTCTTCCAAAATGTTTATACGAAAACTTTTAAGTAACATTCAAGCTTTTTTAAGTACTTCAAGGACCCGTACGAACACTGACACATATAAAATTATAACCATAGACCCTTCGGGGCCGATCCATAAGGGGCCTATTTTCAAAACTAAAGCCGCTAGTGACCTATTCCAGGCAATTCCCTTATATGAGTCTCCATGAGCAGCGACATAAAAAAATTCAAAGTTGTTCCCTAATAAAATCCCGATTAATTATTTTTTATTCAAGTATAACAAAACTTTTTCTCAAAATTTTACGCTTGATGCTCAAAAATCACCAAATGCAGAGGTAATCACCTATATTTTCAGGATCAATAGCAATATTTAACATACTTTATAGGTTTTTGCCTGAAATAGCAACTTCATTTTTTTTAATTTAGTTTTTAACAGCTAATAATTCACTCAATTTTCACATCAAAAACTTAATATTTGAGGAAAGCATGCAGAATAATCTTAATTTCACAAAAAAAAAAAAAAAACAACACAATATGCATTTTTCTTTATACAATCACAACTTAATTAGGTTGAATTCCGAAGTTACTATTGCCTCAGCACGGAGTCACGTGTTGCCGGCTATCTGGCCCTCGTCGTTTTTAGATTAAAATTTTCCATAAAATAAAACACGTAAAAGGCGATTTTTTTTTTTTTTTTTTTTGCATGGATGCAGAAATTTCTAAATTACCACTTTTTTGCTAAAAAGTGGGCAGTTGGCCGAAAATTACCTGATCATTTGAATGTAAACTCACGCTACTGTGTATGGATACAACATGGAGTCCATCATAAAACAAAGAGCATTTTAAGTTAAAAATTCTTGTAAATAAATACGTACATCCCGCAATTTCCATAGATATAGACATCAGAGATGTCCCGATCCGATATTTGGATCGGATCGGACGCCAAAATGGGCAAAAAAAAAAAAAAAACGCATCGGTATCGGATCGGCCGACACGGAAAAATTCCGATCCAGACTTCCGATCCAGTTTTTTTTGAAAGTCCGGTCCGGGTTTTCCAGCGCACCGATTTACCTAATCCATTCCACTTTTTGCTTCGGTTTCCCTAAAATCTAGTCCGCATTTTACGGCACACCTTCAACACACTACATTACCGTCTCCCAATTTACCGAGAGACTTTATCGGTAAAAATGTCAGCTGTGTGGGATCATTTCACCTTAAAGAACGAAAAAGACGAAGAGGCAGAGTGCAACATATGCCACAATAAAGTCAAGCGTGGTGGTAAAGCTGTAAGAAGTTTTAATACAACCTACCTAATCAAGAATTTAGCGAAATACCACCACAAACAATATGAGTATGAGTATGTTAAGAAAACCGGAGACAAAAAGAAAGGTGCTACGCAATTAACACTGGCAGAAATTTTTGCTATGCGTGACAAACTGGCACTCGACGAAGAATTCATTCTGGATGACGAGCCATTATCTCTCGTGAGTAAAGACGCACCATCCAACACTTAGAACCACGGTACAACATGCCCAGCCGTCATTACATCCTTGAGCGATTCGGCCGTGGAAGATTCGAGAACGATTCACAAACATCCAAATTCTGATTATTGAAATATGTCAAGTAAAGCGGAACTAATACACAGCGCGGTCTTCGGGACGCAATGAGAAACAGACCGCATTGCGTCCCGAGAGTAAACCTCATGCTTGTCATAGACCCGGGTAATGCCAATGCAACTCATGCAGCTGGATAAAAAACACAAGAATACCTGACTGCTGCTGACAGCTGCAACAAACTACGTCAACATCGTTTTACTGTAGATAATAGATATCATATGTATATAGAACTAGATGCAAAATGACAGACTCGACAGCGTTCACAACATTGAAGTATTGAAAACTAGTTGCGTTAGTAAACAGCCGCCATCTTAAAGCAGGAGACTTCCCTAGTAGGCTGTTGTGAACCTTCCAAGCGAACCTAATTAACTTTTTATCTAAAATACTCCTAAATCGGCAAAATCATGACTTGAATCTATCTTCAAAACAGTTTTAAAACTTTCACATGTCGAAAGTAGGCAGAAGGGAAATTATGGAATAACGGGAGCAATTATAACAACTTTAACAGTTGATTCGCAAAATTATATGAACTGAATGTAGTTTAAAGCTGCTGATACAGAATGGGGACTTGAGTATTTTATTTACTGTTTTATAATGTTAACTTGATACTGAAATAGTCGTTTATTTAAACCTGAGAGGCTTTTTATACAATTTTTGTAACTAATGCACGAACCATTAAAAGCATCTAATAGCTTGGGGGGTTTATGGGATTTTCCACTGAAGTTGTTTGTGTGTTTTGCTTTTTTAAGACAGTTTACAATATTATTTGCACGTTTTACTGACTGACTATGCCATTTCTGTTTGTTATTTATAATTTTTTGTGTTTGTCACTGAATAAATAGGTCAGTTTCTTGTTACCAACCGTTGTGTGTTATTCAAACTCACCTAATTCAGCTGGCTACTTGTTATCAAGAGTACTAAAACCTTTTTCAACATGAGTCTGACAACTAAGTAAGGAGGCTAAATAACTTTAAACTTTAACACATGCTCAGATAGGCCGGTATCAGTATCGGCCAGTATCGATATCGGATCGGAAGTGCAAAACAATATCGGTATTGGATTGGAAGTGCAAAAACTTGGATCGGGACATCCCTAATTGTGATGTTTGTTTACCGCTTTTCGTCTTACTGCGAAGAGAAAGGAAATGACTATCGGTCCGCTATGATATTTACTTAATCACCTTCGCACTGTGACCCGGCAATTGAATGGCTGTGTCGCAACCAAATGTGAGTAGCGCATGCGTATTACATGCACAAGCGACCTTTTTACGAAAGTTTGGGTATGTGATGTGTTTCGGGGATTTTTTTAAATTAATGATTATTAATGATAATAATACTAGTACTACTAATAATGACTTTATTTTGAGGCATAGACTTCACCATCAATTGACAAGACAGCTCCCACAAACATTGCGCCACGCCTTCCCGTTGGAGGCCGACCCACGCAGAGCCGAGTTAGCTTCCACTGTGATAAACTCAAACACGCCGCATTCAAACGCCGGATTTAGGTGGAAACAGGATGAATATTTAATCCATACAAGCAAGCAGGATTGACTCAAGAGTTATTTGGCTGAAGGTGCAAGGTAATTATTACATATAAAAGCCCCATCCATGCACTTTCAACTTAAAAAGCGCTTTGTTTTTTGACGGCTGCCACATTGGATTACACAATAGCGTAATTTTAGCTTGAAATATTTATTAAAAAGAACGTTAACTGCCCGGTTTTTGCTTTTCACCAACAATCTAGACCGTTCTTTGTTCATATCTAAAGAAATTTCGGTGACCTACGTATTTATTTACAAGATTTTTTCGACTTTTGCGATGGCCGCCATGCTGTATCCATACACATTAGTGTAAGATAACATTGAAATGATCAGGTAATTTTCAGCCAACTGTCCGTTTTTTTTTTTTGAAAAAGTAGTAATTTAAACATTTCTGCGTCCATACACGATAAAAATCGCCTTTTACGTGTTCTATTTCATGTAACATTTCAATCTAAAAATGAAGAGGGCACGATAGCCGGCAAGACACGCCTCCGTGCTGAGGGTATCATAACATCGGAATTCAACCTAAATAAGTTGTGATTGTATATAGAAAAATGCTAATTTAGCTTTTTTTGATTAAAATTAAGATGATTCTGCGTGCTTTCCTAAAGTATTAAGTTTTTGATGCGAAAATTGAGTGATTCATTAGCTGTGGAAAACTAAAAAAAAAAATTGAAAAAATGAAGTTGCTATTTTGGGCAAAACTTATATGGTATGGTAAATTAAATATTATTAAATATTGGTGATTATCTCTGCATTTGGAATTTTGAGAATTTTATAGCTATTTAATGTTTTGTTGTACTCGCATAAAAAAAATAATTAATCGGAATTTCATTAGGGAACGACGTTGAATTTTTTTATATTGCTGCTTATATATGCCTAAGGGAGTTGCCTGTTTTGATTTTAGGCCACTAGTGGCTTTGGTTTTAAAAATATCCTAATTTTAATTTTTTGAAAATAGGCCCCCTACGGATCGGTCCCGAGCCCCATGTCCCGCCAGCTGTTTGAGGAACAATACATTAATGCTGCTATATAAGCTTTACACTGACTACTTTTACTGGTGTTAGTCATATCTTCAGTGTGGTCCCATGAAAAGATGTAATTCAATACCTGAAGAAATGTAAGAGGTGTACTGAAATGTTTATATTAATCAAAAACGTGTTCATAATGTCGTAAATGCAAGCACAATTTAATAGCAGTTGAACACAATTTTGCTTAGGCTTCCGGTTCGAGACACATCGGTTGCCTGCCGTAAACAGTGCACATGTGTGTTTGTGCATGTACTGTGCATGTGACAATCACATCCTGTCGGTACTCACATTGGGTTGTGACACGCTGCTTTCACACATACCACGTCCCATGTAAGTCCCGGACATTATACTAGGACGCGACCCGGTTGATGTCCGTGTCATCTCCGTGTCAGTTGACCTGGGAAATTCAGTTCAGTTTCAGTTTATTGTTGTCAGGAACGCGGGCAGGCAGGTTGTGTGGACCCAAATCCAGGGAAACAAAAAATGTAGCGGGGCAGGTGGCAGTGAACTCAAAAAATGTTTTAATAATAACTAACAAAATCACAAAGTACAAACAAAAGGACTAGGGATCAAAAGGCAATGTTCAAACAAAACTTACTTAAACGGAGGGACGGGTACACGAGGGCTTGGACGGGACTTGACTTCAACGTTGACATAGACACTAACATTGACAATGACGCAACAAGGACTGAAAAGAAACTGGGTGCTTATATACACACACATGCAGACAAGGGGTAACGAGACAACGAGGAACAGCTGGGTAATACAGGAGGACTCACTATGTGCGGGCACGACAGGTGAAATCAATGGGTAATCACAGGGATAGTCACACTAGGGAAAAAAAACAACAAAAACCTAACAACTGTCCCCTCAGAAGGGGAAACTTGTCTTACAGCAGGTAAGCATACAGATAACAGATAACACAACAACTCATAGACATACAACAAAACAACACAGACTACAAATTTAAAATGCTATCGACAGTTTTGCATCTAAGTGCAAGAATTGTGCAAGAATTTCCCTTACCTGGGAAATTGTATTCAGACACAATAGGCGTTTAAGTCCCGGGATGTAACCAGAGTTCAGCGTATGTCTGAAAGGGGCTTATGTCAACATAAAGTGAAAAAAAAAGCATTTAAAAAATTGAAATAAAGTAGGAAATTGACATTTAAGTCTTTCCTCCATGAAATGTCACAATTAGTGGTGTAGTGTCTGTGTCATGCAGCGTATTATAAGGTCAGACCAATATTGATTGCTGGAATTAATCTTCAATATGCAGCGCAAACATGCGCTCCATGTAAATATGTGACGTATACTAGGGTAGAAGCGGTCACAAAGAGTCCAGGGTCACCACATCCTTGTGTGTTTGTTCATAGTAAAGGGTTGATTGGATTGTCATTGTGCTGTATTTAGCTCATACCTTAACATCTCCGCCGAGGATTACCCTTCAGCTCGGCAATATGATACCAATCGTTAAACGAGGAGCTCCGCTGAGGTTTCAGGTGTCGTTCTTGCTATGTGGTCACCTTTTACACCCAATCAACTACAGTAGTTTGTTCACTGCTGTTTCAGTTTTTACATGTGTTCTACAGATGACGTCTTTTGGGGAAAGCACTACAAATGAATTAACAAAAGCCTTCCAGCTAGATTGTGTACTAGTCCAGCGTTGCCATGTGAGCAAAATCAATAATATCTATCAAGTCCATGTGCTGTATGCAAGCCCTTCGACGGGGTAAGTTGTCCCTGGCCTCAGGACCATAGGGGCCCCTGAATGACCCTTAATTTATTTTACTTTACATTCACATATTTCTTTTTTTATTTAAATCATTGTCTGAATAAATATTATGTTGTACTCGATATATACTGAAAAACTAACATATTAAATATTTCAAATATATATTTTTTCCTTTATTAGCACAACACCTGTCCCCCATCTGTCTTAGCAGAGAATGGTTTGACCCCGCTCTGGCGCACTCAAGGCTACACTACGGTCATCAAAACAGGTGCGCAGAAAAAAAAGAAAAAAGAAAAAGAGATGAAGATCATATAGATGGATGAGAAAGAATGAATTTTTTAAAAGGGGGACAAGAACCCAGAGAATTAGGGATAGAGTTGGCTGTGGACGGTGATGTTAGTAAGCGAACAACAGCCGCTAACACTGAATGTTTAACATTCGCGATCACTGTGACCAAAACCCGATTCGAATCTGTCACCGGCCGCTTGTAGCCTATTGAATTGCGGTGTGACAAGACATGCTGCTCGCGTTGAGCCGAGGAGAGAGAAGGTGATGGTAGATCAGGGATATATGTTAGTCAGTGGGGAGCAGGTGCACGAGGTTGAACAGACTCGGGTCCGGCGGCTGGGTTTATTTTGGGTTGAAACTATCGCAACTATCGGGATGCCGATCAATCGGGTCTGATCACGTCATTTTCAAAGTATCGGAATCGGCAAAAAAATATCGGACATGCCTTTTTTTAACATATATATATATTTTAAATTGAATCATTTTCTAATTGTATTTAACGTTACAGACAAAATGTCTTACACTCATCCAGAGCCTTTAGTTTAGCCTTAAAATAGGGCTATCAAATTTATCGCGTTAACGGTGGTAATGAATTTTTTTTAATTAATCACGTTAAAGTATTTAACGCAATTTCCGCATGCGCTGCACGACCCACTCACGCATTGTCGCGTTCAATCTATAATGGCTCCATTTTATCTATATATAGAGGTAAAAGGCAGCGTAAAACGAGTAGAGTGAATTTTGGCAGTCTTTGGAGCCTTTTTTTAATTGACTAAAGCCTTGAAATCCCTCTCTCAACAATTAGAAATATCGTGAGAAGCAATGTGAGGAAGAAAGGTAGTGGTTGATCTTTTTCTTAACACCCTATGTTATTTCCCAACGCAGAGAAGATATATAAATTGGTGCCACTATGCACAGTCATGGTTGCACTTCCCATCATGCATTTGGGCAGAACAGTTAAATGGCTCCAGTATCATTAACTGAAAGCTCAACAAATACACTAGATGGCATTATTTAGTCACAATATACAAAGTCACATTTATCCTTTAAGAATTACAAGTCTTTCTATCCGTGGATCCCTCTCACAGAAAGAATGTTAATAATGTAAATGCCATCTTGAGGAGTTATTGTCATAATAAACAAATACAGTACTTATGTACTGTATGTTGAATGTATATATTCGTCTGAGTTTTATTCATTTTTTTCCTTAATGCATTGCCAAAATGTATATGATCGGGAAAAATTATCGGGAATGATTGAAATTTAATCGGGAGCAAAAAAAAAAAAGCAATCGGATCAGGAAATATCGGGATCGGCAGATACCCAAACTAAAACGATCGGGATCGGATCGGGAGCAAAAAAACATGATCGGAACAACCCTAGTTGCAACCTAGCCATGCTCTCCATTGAGCATGAGCTTGCTCAAAAACTGGTGTTTTAAATGACTTTGCTGTCAAAAAATCTAGGCGCATCACTGTTTGAGGGCTTGATAACCCCAGGGATGTGGAGGGGGCAGGCACAGGATGTTTAGTTATACTGTTTTGTTGCTTAGCAGGCAGGCATAGCACTCTCAGTTGTATTGTATTGTAGCCTACATGGGACAATAGATGAAAACTGATTGTTGATATTGTTGTGCCACATCACATTACGGCCTGTTAAATTTAACAGTCCATCTCAAATTAAATAATTTGAAAATTTACACTGTCATTGCTTGCAAAGCATTAAAAGTACTACGTATGTTGTCGAGACAAGCCGGTGGTAGACACGGTGTGAGGGTTTCCTATAATGGTGTCTTGTCCGCGGGCCCCTTGAAGTCTGTTGACAGCCCTGGCTGTATGTGTCATTATTTTTTCAGGTTTTAAGTAACGTTACATTTGCTCCGTTACATTTACTTAAGTAACTTTTTGATAAAAAGATACTTCTAAGAGTTTTATTCTGTTTACTTTTACTTGAGTAGATTTGTGAAGAAAATCTGCATAGGAAAATTCGTAATGAAATGACTCTGCCAAAAACAACTACATATCTGAAGGTAAAATTACTATATCTTTTTTCCCCTCCAGGGTGAGGCTCAGGTTTAACTTTCACCACTTCCCCTCCTTGTTACCACACCGCGACTCAAGTAGTGCTAGAAAAACACCAAGGTGACCACAAATATGCGTGTGTGTTTGCAGGTAGCGCCAGGCAGGCCTCCCACAATGCTGGGACAACTTGGAACAGCTCTCAATCCTGACTGGAATAACAAGGAGCTGAAAAGAATTCAATTAAATAGTCCGCTCTTTGAAAAGCTACCGCCCACCTGCCTCCACATACACACACAATCTGCCTTAGTACTCCCACACAAACACACACACGTGATAATTTCACCTCTCTCCAGCGTCCTTGCTCAGTGTGTGTGTTCTAAGTAATCCCATTGTCCCGTCATCCTCCTCCTCCTCAGAGAAGCCCCCCTTCTCTCATGTATCATCCGAAAAGCTGACACTTCATTGGCTGCTGGAGGTCAGGGGATAAACCCATAAAAATGTCTCTTTACACTCCTTTAAATGTTCACCTTTTTGTCCTTAAAATGTCTCATTACTACAGGAGTATTTTTTCATACATTTACCAGCAATAAACCTGCATTAAACATTCATGGAAACTTATTGTCAAGTGTCTTTTCAGTAATGTCGAATGTTTAAGCAACACAAGCACCCGCTTGTGTTCTAAGGATGTGACAATATATCGAAAAGGTGATATATCCCGATACTTTGTAACCCAAAAGGTTAACAATATGCTCCCACCAGGAATCGATATATCGTTTTAAAAAAGAATCAACAGGTCGCTACCCAAAGCATTATTACTATTACCATTAGCCACTGCATTGCATTAGTGTAATGCATTTAATGCAAACAATGATCCAAATGAGGGGCGTGCTCTGGTGGGGGGTCCCGGTGCTGGGAGTGGCGGTGGGGCGGCGTAGGGTCGGTCACCAACGGGCTTACACTCACAAGGGATTCACACGATTACTGGATTCCAGATCACAGAGCTGATTTGTGTACACTCTACCCCTTTCAACCACTTAGCTTATAGACTACCCCACCCCCCGTCCCCCTCTTTCCCTGGTCAACAGGCCCCCCACATGGTGTCAACCGGAAATACATCTAGCTGACGATAGCACCAACACATTAGTAGTTAGTGTAGACGTTCAATGTATTTCTTGTTGTTGTTTGTGTTTCTTTTCTTTCTTCTCTTGTGTTTCTTTTCTACTGTTCCCCCATAACCCCTTCCTGTTCGCTGCCTTGTCATAATAAACGAGGTATGTTGAATGATCACAATGGGAGTATGCCATACTCGCAATGTGAAACATTAAAACTGTTCAGACCAACCGGGCACTTAGACTTCCATTCTCTGTGTCAAACAGCGGAACAGGGAAGGTTTAAAAAAACAAAAAAAACAAAGAAAAAACAAATGAGGGGCGGCTAGCTTGACTTTATTGTTCCTTGTGGCTGGCATGGCCGCAGTAGTTTTGCAGGTTAAGAAATTCAAACAGTCTAATGTGATGCTAACTTTGATGCAGGTCAGACTTTCAGTAGCAAAATTAGTGGTGTTTCCCCCACCTTATGTAACATTGACGTCTTTTTACATTACTTAAAGTGACTGCTGCTGGCCCCAAAAAAGCTTTCCTATCCCTCCTCTTTGAAGGGGTGGAAGAGACGGCATGTAGTCGACATGACTCGTTGTGTGAGTGTGCAGGTGTCTGTGTGGCGGGGTGGGGGGGGGGGGGGGGTAATAGACCAGCACATTCAGCAAGTGGAAAAGAAATAAATAAAGGTGAAAATAATTCACTTAATAACGGTAGTGTCCAGAAGCGTAGCAAGGGTCCCAGGCAACAAGCAACATGGGGCCCTTCGAGCGCGTAAGGGGGACAGTTGGACTTGGAGCAATAGCATATTTAATAAAAGTATAATAACGCCTCGGTCTCATAGAGCGCTTTTTAGGACACCCAGAGTGCCCGGCTTCTACTACATTAGGACATAAAACTACAGTAACGTAGTACACTCACCACTGTCTTGCTTCCTTTTCTCCTCTTCTGCTTTTTTTTCTTTCTTTTGTCGCTTCCAGAAGGATAACTTCTCTTCATTTTGGATATAGGCCAATTAACAAAAAGCCAAATCGCCGCTCACTCTCACTCTGAGTCATGTGAGGGAGGGAGGTAGTGGGTGTAGAGCGAGTGTAGGGGCCCCTTCAGGGAACTCAGACACAAGGCTTTCACTGGCAATGTTGCACTTGTCACTGCGACAGTGCAGTAAAGCTGTGTGAGCTAAATCTGTTGGCCCTCTTGGGGCACCTGCTGGCTGGGGGCCCTAGGCAATTGCCTGGTTTGCTTAATGGGACGCGACACCTCTGGTAGTGTTATTCTATTCTTACAACATATGGGAAGACAATTGAAATTACCAACATAACTGGACTCATCATACTGTATAACACAAATAAGGTTGCTTAATAGCTGGTGGGCACAATTTGAGCATCCTGGAAAGTTGGTAGTGTTATGTCCCTGCAGTCCCTATGCAAACCTACACCCTTGGTAGCGTCTACAAGGACAACGCCAACTCGGTGACAATACACACACGCACACATACACAGGAAAACAGTAGATAGTAGTTTAAGAGGACGCTCGCCGTTAGCATTAGCCTAATGCTAACACGAATGCTATTCTTACACTACGAGTTACATTTAGTGTGGGATGATGACTCAGCACTAGTGTTGTTAATAACGGCGTTAGAATATAACGGCGTTACTAACGGCGTTATTTTTTTCAGTAATGAGTAATCTAATTAATTACTTTTCTTATCTTGGCAACGCCGTTACCGTTACTGAGGCGGGAAAGGCGTGCGTTACTATGCGTTACTAAGTTGGTTGAATAAAAAAAAGTCTGAGAGAAACGGACTCACGGAGACGAGAGAGCAGAGCAGGAGTGGGGAAGACGCCGTTGCAAACGCGATGCTAGGTGGCTCCAATAATACCTGACTGTAGCCATTGCCGACAAACTACGCCCACATGACATGGTAGATATCATATTATAGAACTAGATGCAATTGACAGACACAGCTGCATTGGCAACATGTTTTAAGGACAACATGCGTTAGTAAACAGCCGCCATCTTAAAGCAGTAGAACTCTCAGGAAGGTTCTGATGTTGAGATCCTTCATAGCGAACCTAAGTAACTTTTTTTTTTTTAATCTAAAATGCTCCTAAATCGGCAAAATCTTAACTTAAATCTATCTTTAAATGATGAAACAGTTTAAAAACTTACACATGTTTAAAGTAGACAGAAGGGAACTAATGAAATAACGGGAGCAATTTTAACAACTTTAACGGTTGATTCACAACTTGAAATGACTTCCACACATAGCAAAGGTTACTATCTAGTTATCGCAATACTCTTGTGTCTAGTTAAGTGGAGGGTAAAGAATTGGGCTAGGGCCAATTGTCCCCCAAACCCTTTAAACTTCACATTGCGTGACCTGTTTTTTTTTTTTGTTGTTTTGTTTTTTTTGAGAAAAAAAAATTACCACTAGTTACTTTTCCAAGTAACTAATTACTCTTACATTCAGGTAACTGAGTTACTAACGCAATTACTTTTTGGGAGAAGTCATTTGTAACTGTAATTAATTACTTTTTTAAAGTAAAATTAACAACACTGCTCAGCACAGACCTCAAAAGGCTAACGCAACATTGCATGTTTTCTCGAGCCAAAATAAAAAAAGAAATCTTACCGTGTGAGCAAGCCTTGAGACTGGAGAGACACTGCACAGGTGAGTGGTGGAGGCAGGACGTCACATGAATGGCACAGCCAGGCACTGTTACGATGCAGGCTAACTACACATAAGATGTCGCACATTGTAAACATGTGACAGAAACGTCTGGTTCTCGCCTCGTGAGACGAAAACCGGCATTAAAGTCGTTATGTTTAAGTCTCCCGAAACACGTTTTTGCTTGTTATCGTCTCGTCATTCTCATAAAAAAAGTGTTAGTTGACAAAGTATTTTCGTTATCTTCATCGTTGACGAAAACAACACTGGAATAGTGTCTACGTTAGCTCACTGGCTGCCATCGATGGCGCTAGACATCCAGTTTATTTTGACCGGGTGGACGTCTAACACCGTCCATGGCACTGGAACCAGAGCATCCACAGCTAGTCTTTTGTGGGCATTTACAAGTTATTTCCTGTTGATTTTGAGTCACTTCCTATTCATTTGGGGAAATTCTTGAGTCTCTTCCTGTACAGTAACCCAAAGTCAGCAGGAAGTGACCCATAAATGCCCCCAAAAAAGCAAAGAAGGCAAGGGCGTAAGTTTGGTCTCAACATTGGTAGGGACAATATGGCAAAACCTGCATGTACACTTTTTGCTGGGGACGGGACATTCTTAATGATCAATGCAAAATAAATCAGTACTGACTTCTACTAACTTTTATGTGTATTGGTTCAGCCAACACCGTTCAATTCAAACTTTTGTTTCCAAAAATTACTAAAGAAGCATTTTGAAAACTTCCAGAAATGTTTTTGCGGATTTTATGAGGAAATTTAAATTGCATTATTTGAACATAAATCATATTAAACATGCACAATAAGTACAAGTTTGTCAAACATCTCTTAACTATCCAGGAATGCACAAAAAAATAAGCATTTGTCTTAAGAAAACCCAACATTGTCGAAATAAAGACAATAAATATAACTGAAAAAAACGTCTTTGTCAAGGAATAACAAAATAATAATAATAATAAATTAAGAAAATGGAGCCGTCCTTCAGGTAAGACACTACCGCTTTTGTCCACAAACACAGCCAAACTCAACAAAAAAATGAAAGCTCCTGCAGGCTGCTTTATGACCACATAAATAAAATACAAAGTAAAATTGAGGAGAAGGGGGTAAAACTAAATTTCTCACAGTTTATTTAACGTTAACAGTCGAAAACACATAAAGGAGGACACTTCTCTCTAAGCAGCTACCTACTCGAGTTTTGCAGGTTAGCAAGTTCACATAGTTAAATGTTATGCTAACACTGATGCAGGCCAGACTTTCAGTAGCAAAATTAGTGGTGTGTTCCCCACTTCCACAACACTGATGTCTTTTTACATTGCTTACAGTGGCTACTGCTGGCTGAAAAAAACCTTCTAACATCCCATATCACTATTATCTAATGTATGTGTAAAACTCGGTTCACTACATTTCTCACAGTTTATTTAACGTTAACAGTAGAAAACACATAAAGGAGGACACTTCTCTCTAAGCAGCTGCCTACTCAAGTTTTGTAGGTTAGCAAGTTCACACACTTTAATGTTATGCTAACTCAGATGCAGGTCAGACTTTCAGTAGCAAAATTAGTGGTGTGTTCCCCACTTCCACAACACTGATGTCTTTTTACATTGCTTACAGTGGCTACTGCTGGCTGAAAAAACCTTCTAACAATCCCTTATCACTTATCTAATGTATGCGTAAAACTCGGTTCACTACATTTCTCACAGTTTATTTAACATTAACAGTAGAAAACACATAAAGGAGGACACTTCTCTCTAAGCAGCTACCTACTCAAGTTTTGTAGGTTAGCAAGTTCACACAGTTTAATGTTATGCTAACTCAGATGCAGGTCAGTCTTTCAGTAGCAAAATTAGTGGTGTGTTCCCCACTTCCACAACACTGACGTCTTTTTACATTGCTTACAGTGGCTGCTGCTGGCTGAAAAAAAACTTCTGACATCCCATATCACTATAATCTAATGTCTGTGTGTGTGTGTGGGATGGGGAGTCATCAGTCAATCAAATGTGCGTTTAGGAGGAAAAAAATGGAGCGGCCTATTCAGCAAGTGAAAAGGGGTACATGTAAATCTGAACATAATGAAAATAATTCACTTAATAATGGTCGGGTCATTACAAAAATTAAAACATATGGGAAGACAATCTAAACGACCTATATAACTCAAGTCATTTATAACGCATAATTTGACCATCCTGAAAAGTTGCCAGTGTTTTGTCCCTACCGTCCCAATGCAAACCTACGCCCTTGAAAGAAAGTGAGTGAAAATCAAAAGGAAAGATGTCCAGTTCGTTTAAACAGTTCGCTGCCACCCTCCCAGTTCAAACGGTTTGGATGTGTACTAGCGATAAACTCATTCCAATTCACAGCAAAAGGATGAAAATGGCTTGTTTTTCCTGTATATTAGTTGCTTTGTTGAATATGTTAGAATGATTTCCTGACCCATGTATCGATAACTGTTGTATCGCCATATCGTGAGATCAGTATTATCATGAGCCTTGTATCACAAATTGTATTGTGAGGTACCAAGAGGGTCCCACACCTAGTTGCGAGCGAATGAGATTCAGGCGTAGTGAAAGATGAATATTGGGTATTTATAATTCAAGGTCAAGCGTAAGCGTTTTTCGTTACACGTTAGTGTTTGTTTGGAGTCGTTCGTGCATTTAGTCGTCCCTGAGGATGGGGAGTAGTGTAAACCGACAGGAGATGAGGGAAGTCATGCGGCAAACATCCAGATGTGGTTCAAGCTTCTTAGTCAGTAAGCAGATGAAGCCATTTTTTGTCCGTCTGTATTTTGGTCAGATCATTGATTAGTCCCACTGTGTCCAGTTACTGTCCTGTGATGCTTGACAAAGAAAAAAGGGGTGTTGTAATCCGATTACATGATCGGAATTTGGGCCTGATCATGTCATTTTTAGAAGATCGGAATCAGGTGAATCCACCACACGATGGCGCCTCTTTATTTATGTTCAATAGTTTTCTTCTGTTACTACCACTGATGCACCGATACCGATACCAGTATTGGCAGGGGTTGCCGATCCGGCACAAAATGGTGGTATCGGTACCAACAAACAGGGCGCCAATACCATTTACCGGTCCAGTATTATAACACTTGACCGTAGCCTTTTTCCCTCCTGTTGCTCACTACAATCTGTCTCTGTGTTGTGTGAGGACACGTGATCACTTTGCATGCCAAGCAGCTATTGCTATTGGCCTGCTCCAGACCAATGAGAGCGGGCCAATAGCCGCTCTTAACCAATGCCTGGGCAGCTTTTTCATATGGAGGAAAAACAAACCCGGAGAAATGGCAGCGGTCTGGAAATATTTCAGCATAAAAATTCCGTCGATTACAATCAATGGCTGCATGCAAGATTTGCGGCCTGAAAGTTTCGAGAGGTGGAGTTAAATCGGCCAGTTTCAATTCATCAAACCTGATAAAACATTTGAAGACAAAACATGTGAACGAACACAAAGAGTTTGAGGCTGCAACAACAGGACTGCTATCCAGAGGAACAGGGCTGGACCGGAGCAGCAATCCCTGGTCAGTTCACCGTCTGCTTTACTTTTATTGTATTTTACTGAAAGAAATGCTGCAGTAATTTGAGACCTGTTTCCAAAGTAGGGCTGCCACCTTTCAGAAATAGAAATAAGGGACCCCCTCCCGCCCAAAGCCGTACAGGCAACGAAAAAATGGACATCCCCAAAACTAAAATGCTAGAAATGTATCTATTTATATACAGTATATTCCGTATTGGTTCAATTCACAACTTTGAATTCCCAATTCGGAGTGATTCCTTATTTCAAAGGATGGGTGGCAGGCTAAGTCACTAAGCTAAGCTAAGCTAAGTAGCTAAGTGTGTGTTACCGCTGGTGCACAGAGAGGTAGGCTAATAGAGAGACAGGATGCTGTGGTCAATTATTATTACTTATAATTTTGTGAAAGTTGCACTGTTTGGCCTTCGAGTGCCAAAACTCAAAAAGTTTATTCAGTTCATTCATTGTATGTTTACTTTTTTACTGTTGGGCTCGTATTATACTTGTTTTAATTTCACGAATTTAGCACTATTTTGGCCTTTGAGAGCCAAAGGTTTATTTAACTTTTGTCACCCATACCAGGTATGCAATAAAAAGTTCCACTGGATTCGCTTTGTGTATTTGTATAGAGTTGGGCAAAAAAGTTTTTAGTTAACCATTAATTGTGCAAGTTCTCCCACTTGAAAATGTTAGAGAGGCCTGTAATTGTCAACATGGGTAAACCTCACCCATGAGAGACAGAATGTGGAAAAAAAAAACAGAAAATCACATTTTTTTATTTTTAAAGAATTTATTTGCAAATCATGGTGGAAAATAAGTATTTGGTCTATACCAAAAGTTCATCTCAATACTTTGTTATGTAACCTTTGTTGGCAATAACGGAGGCCAAATGTTTTCTGTAACTCTTCACAAGCTTTTCACACACTGTTGCTGGTATTTTGGCCCATTCCTCCATGCAGACCTCCTCTAGAGCAGTGATTGTATGGGGCTGTCGTTGGGCAACACGGACTTTCAACTCCCTCCACAGATTTTCTATGGGGTTGAGACCTGGAGACTGGCTAGGCCACTCCAGGACCTTGAAATGTTTCTCACGAAGCCACTCCTTTGTTGCCCTGGCTGTGTGTTTGGGATCATTGTCATGCTGAAAGACCCAGCAATGTCTCATCTTCAATGCCCTTGCTGATGGAAGGAGATTTTCACTCATAATCTCTCGATACATGGCCCCATTCATTCTTTCCTTTACACAGATCAGTCGTCCTGGTCCCTTTGCAGAAAAACAGCCCCAAAGCATGATGTTTCCACCCCCATGCTTCACAGTGGGTATGGTGCAATTCAGTATTCTTTTTCCTCCAAACAAGAGAACCTGTGTTTTTACCAAAAAGTTCTATTTTGGTTTCATCTGATCATAACACATTCTCCCAGTCCTATTCTGGATCATCCAAATGCTCTCTAGCGAACCGCAGACGGGCCTGGACGTGTACTTTCTTCAGCAGGGGGACACGTCTTGCAGTGCAGGATTTGAGTCCCTGGCAGCACATTGTGTTACTGATAGTAGCCTTTGTTACTGTGGTCCCAGCTCTCTGTAAGGTCATACACTAGCCCCCCCCCGTGTGGTTCTGGGATTTTTGCTCCCCGTTCTTGGTATCATTTTGACGCCACGGGGTGAGGAGAGAGTTGAAAGTCCGTGTTGCCCAACGACAGCCCCAAAACATCACTGCTCTAGAGGAGATCTGCATGGAAGAATGGACCAAAACACCAGCAACAGTGTGTGAAAAGCTTGTGAAGAGTTACAGAAAACGTTTGGCCTCCGTTATTGCCAACAAAGGGTACATAACAAAGTATTGAGATGAACTTTTGGTATAGACCAAATACTTATTTTCCACCATGATTTGCAAATAAATTCTTTAAAAATCAAACAATGTGATTTTCTGTTTTTTTCCCCCCACTTTCTGTCTCTCATGGTTGAGGTTTACCCATGTTGACAATTACAGGCCTCTCTAATATTTTCAAGTGGGAGAACCTGCACAATTAGTGGTTGACTAAATACTTATTTGCCCCACTGTATATATACACACATATACATTTCAAACAAAGTGGTATCGGTATGGTATCGGCCGATACTGCACAGACAGGTATCGGGGCCCAAAAAATTGTTTTCGGTGCAACACTAGTTACTACTCACTACTTTGTTGGAGTTCATTGTGACCGCGTGTGCGTGGACCGTTGTGCTCCCGTATTGTGCAGAGGTTGCTGCAGCATCCCCTGGTGGGGGAGAATAAAAAAGTTGTTCGGTAGATTTTTGAAGTTGTTGTTGCTAAAAATAAATCAATAAATAAAACATATTGAAACAATAGCGTATTCAACTTTGAGGATTAAATATATATGTAGAAGAGATTTTTCTTTTTGTTGATAACTTGGTGACTACAAGACACCTTGCTTGCTTCTAGGTCATGTTGGATAAGGCGTTATTGAATGGAAAAGTTAACTGTTGAAAGATGAGGCGTTAATATGGCCCAAAAACAAATTAGCAATTTTTTCTTTCTTTACAAAAACAGCGAAATTTTCAAAAATTCAATTGGAGGTAAAAAAATTAAGATGAATATGATAGTTTAGAATAGTGCTCAACGAGGAAAAGTTAGCTGCATATTTAGACCATGGAGAACTTCAAATAGTTAATTTAGTTAGCCATTTTTGCCTATTTGCCCTTTGTCACCGAATTTGTTCATAATTTTCATGGACAGAATTCCTAGGCGCAGCCGAAGCGTTGAGGGGGTCCGGTTTGGTGACCTCAGCATTGACTCTCTGCTTTTTGCAGATGATGTAGTGCTGTTGGCTTCATTAAGCCGTGACCTCCAATTCTCACTGGAGCGGTTCACAGCTGAGTGTGAAGCGGTTGGGATGAAGATCAGCACCTCCAAATCCGAGACCATGGTCCTCAGTCGGAAAAGGGTGGAGTGCCCTCTTCGGGTCGGGGATGAAATCCTGCCCCAAGTGGAGGAGTTCAAGTACCTTGGGGTCTTGTTCACGAGTGACAGTAGGAGGGAGCAGGAGATGGACAGGTGAATCGGTGCAGCGTCTGCAGTTATGCGGACTCTGCACCGGTCCGTAGTGGTGAAGAAGGAGCTGAGCCGAAAGGCAAAGTTCTCGATTTACCAGTCGATCTACGTTCTTACCCTCACCTATGGTCATGAGCTTTGGGTCGTGACCGAAAGAACAAGATCCCGGATACAAGTGGCCGAAATGAGTTTCCTCCGCAGGGTGTCCGGGCTCTCCAGTAGAGATAGGGGTGAGAACCTCGGTCATCCGGGAGGGACTCGGCGTCAAGCCGCTACTCCTCCGCGTAGAGCGAAGCCAGCTGAGGTGGCTCAGGCATCTGGTTCGGATGCCTCCTGGACGCCTCCCTGGAGAGGTGTTCCGGGCATGTCCCACCGGCGGGAGGCCCAGGGGACGACCCAGGACACGCTGGAGAGACTATGTCTCTCGGCTGGCCTGGGAACGCCTTGGGATCCCGCCGGAGGAGCTGGTTGAAGTTGCTGGGGAGAGGAAAGTCTGGGCTTCCCTGCTAAAGCTGCTGCCCCCGCGACCCGACCCCGGAATAAGCGGAAGATAATGGATGGATGGATGGATAGTTTGCCATATTGTTGATTGTTTTAAAGATGTTTTTAATGGCTACAAAGCAACAAAAACACAACATCGACACGAATATCGATAAAGGATACAAAAACATGTATTTTTTGTAATAAATTATTAAATTAATTAATAAATTGGCCAGGTTTCCGCCAGTCACTTGGCATCAGCAGATCCTTAACTCATTTGTTCCCAAAAACATATAAATACGTTCTGTTTTTAATTGTTTCAGTGTGCCAAAGACGTATTTATACGTCTTTTGCGTTTTTTTCACAAGAGACATCTCTGGGTTCTGATTCAACTTAGCTCCAAAGCACAATGCTGAAAATCCATTTTAAAGAAATAAAACTGGCCACTGGGGGGCAGTGGCGCATTTGGTAAGACCCGCGACCCGATTCAATGGAACGAACGGCTGGCCGCACGGCCGGGGTGCCGGCGGAAGACGACCGAATGGACGTCCAGGATGGCAGGCGGCAGACGATCGAGCGGAACAACCCGGAGGACGCCCGGGATGTCAGGCGTTGGACGACCGAACAGAACGACCAAGACCACCAGTGCAGCGGATGCCATTGAGTCCGTGCTGCTCACCGAGCAGAGACAGGCGGCAATGAGGGAAAAGTTTACCCTGGCCACAACAACGTCATCTCTCAGTTA
Organism: Corythoichthys intestinalis; assembly: GCF_030265065.1. Classification (NCBI taxonomy): domain Eukaryota; kingdom Metazoa; phylum Chordata; class Actinopteri; order Syngnathiformes; family Syngnathidae; genus Corythoichthys; species Corythoichthys intestinalis. The sequence continues at coordinate 27,224,423 of NC_080414.1, read as the reverse complement.
GTTATGTGGAAATAAATTGTTACTTTGCTATCAAAAGCTCTGTCTTGTTGTTTATGTTATTTTGTAAAAGGAAAATATTCAGATGTTTGGGATGTAACTCAAGCAAAAAATAGCTGTGTTAAAGTCAAAGTTATGTTTTTTAATGTATGCTTTCACAAAAAGCTCAATTTCTCTGTTTTTTCATCAGAAATTGGAAAATTGCTCAAACTAAGCTATTTTCTAATGCTGATGTCTAAAAAATGGAAAAAGATACGAACTAACTTTTTTTCCTGCTGAAAGAAGAGAGTCTAATCTTTCTTTTTCTTTCCATGTTTATATAGCAATAGAACAGAATTTTCTGTGGGCCTTGCAAAATCAGACAAAATCCAGTAAAACGGCCGGGAGTGAAGGGGCTTGCACCGGTGAAAATGGCTAGGAGTGAATGAGTTAAAACCAGGTGACTCAGACTCGGGTGCAAAAATATGTGTTAACATTTATCCTTTCCTTATTATAGTGAGTCACCAGAAAGGATAACTTATCTCTCGTCAGCCTTTTTTTGTCCTCATGTAGTCATGTTGTCCAACATGTAGTTTATGTATTCTATTCTATGTTCTATGTTGCTTTCCTTTATGCCCATCCTTTTGTTTTCCCCTGAATAAAGAGGTTTTCCATTTCTCCAACCAACGGGATCTGCTACCGACCTCCACAAAAGCTGCATCGACTTCCTGCATGTTTTTTTTTTTTTTGCCAAGCTAGGTGTACATCAACCTAGCTTAAAAGCTAACACTAATCATGATAATTTTCCATTTTCACTATAAATGCGTTACATATTTAACAGTCCGTAAAGGCTGATGTAAATAGTGTTGAACAAAAGTGGCGGTGTAACAGCTCAAGTTCTACTTTATAAACAGGCTCTTTAATGCGTAAGATAAATTGTTGACGGGAGCACAGCGTTTGTTTTGCCACTGTCTTATCCGTCTTTGCAATGACACCAAACTCCTCTAAAGAACAAGACTAACTCCTCAGTGGGTTGTAAATCAAAACAAGCACATCAAGTTGGGTTGGCAATGTTTTTCTGCCTCAGGTGTTCTTCCCACTCATCTTGGACAACGTGTTTATTTTCGAAATAATCAGATTTTCGGTGACGCACAACATCATGAAAAGTCTTAAGTCTTAAATCTTAAATGAAGTCATCATCGACTTGCTCCAGGGATGCCTAAATCAACTTGTCTTACTTCTTTTCCTGACAGTTTGACTGTGGCAAGCGGTAAAACATTTGTACTGCTTGTTTTTATTTGTCAAAGTGAACGCCTCCGAGGTTGTGCTATTCAAAGTTCTACAGAAATACGCCTGAAAAGTCACATAAAAGCTGGCGTTTTAACCAACAGAAGTGGAGTCTGTGATCACTAACAAAATTGGAAAGTGCAACGTAGCGATAGTTTAGCAACAAAAGTGGACTGTCTTCATTGCTCAAGGTGATAAGTTGACAAGAATAATAAAGGTCACCTACAGTGGGGCAAATAAGTATTTAGTCAACCACTAATTGTGAAAGTTCTCCCACTTGAAAATATTAGAGAGGCCTGTAATTGTCAACATGGTTAAACCTCAACCATGAGAGACAGAATGTGGAAAAAAAAAAAAACAGAAAATCACATTGTTTGATTTTTAAAGAATTTATTTGCAAATCATGGTCGAAAATAAGTATTTGGTCAATACCAAAAGTTCATCTCAATATTTTGTTATGTACCCTTTGTTGGCAATAATGGAGGCCAAACATTTTCTGTTAAGTCTTCACAAGCTTTTCACACACTGTTGCTGGTATTTTGGCCCATTCCTCCATGCAGATCTCCTCTACAGCAATGATGTTTTGGGGCTGTCGTTTGGGCAACACGGACTTTCAACTTCCTCTACAGATTTTCTATGGGGTTGAGATCTGGAGACTGGCTAGGCCACTCCAGGACCTGGAAATGCTTCTTACGAAGCCACTCCTTTGTTGCACTGGCTGTGTGTTTGGAATCATTGTCATGCTGAAAGACCCAGCCATGTCTCATCTTCAATGCCCTTGCTGATGGAAGGAGATTTTCACTCAAAATCTCTCGATACATGGCCCCATTCATTCTTTCCTTAACACAGATCAGTCGTCCTGGTCCCTTTGCAAAAAAACAGCCCCAAAGCATGATGTTTCCATCCCCATGCTTCACAGTGGGTATGGTGTTCTTCGGATGCAATTCAGTATTCTTTCTCCTCCAAACATGAGACTACACCACATGGGAACTACGTACATCCCTAAATGTCCAAATTGAGTACTGCTTGTCATTTTCCCTCCAAAATGTCATGTGACTCGTTACAGGAGTGCTGTCAGCATTGCTGCAGAGATTGAAGAGGTGGGGGGTCAGCTAGTGCTAGTTAGAGCTCAGACCATACGCCGCACTGTACACCACACAAGAAAGCCCGCAAACAGTTTGCTGAAGACATGTCAACAAAGCACATGGATTACTGGTACCATGTCCTATGGTCTGATTAGACGGGCGGGCTTTCTTGTGTACCGTCTTCAGAAGAGGCCTCCTCCAGGGGTGACAGCCATGCACACCAATTTGATGTAGAGTGCGGCGTATGGTCTGAGCACTAACAGGCTGACCCCCCCACCTCTTCAACCTCTGCAGCAATTCTGACAGCACTACTGTTACGAGTCACATGACATTTTGGAGAGAAAATGACAAGCAGTACTCAATTTGGACATTTAGGGATGTACGTAGTTCCCATGTGGTGTAGTCACTTTTGTTGCCAGGGGTTCAGATATTAATGACTATATTGCGAGTTATTTTGATGGAAAATAAATTAACTCCATTATATAAGCTGCACAAAGACTACTTTTCATTGTGTCAAAGTGTCATTTTGTCAGTGTTGTCCCATGAAAAGATATACTTAAATATCTGCAGAAATTCGAGGGGTGTACTCACTATTGTGATACACTGTATTTTGTCCAAAAGTATACACAAGCTTTAAGAGGGAGTTACCTGAAATGGTTTTTTACTTCACAGGTATGCCTTTTCAGTAAAGATGTCCCGATCGATCGGCATCACGTCATTTTCAAAGTATCGGAATCGGCAAAAAAATATCGGACATGCCTTTTTTTAATATATATGTTTTTTTTAATTAAATCGTTTTCTAATTGTATTTAACGTTACAGACAAAATGTCTTACATTCATCCAGTCTTTAGTTTTGGCTTAAAGTAGGGCTATCAAATTTATCGCGTATACGGCGGTAATTAATTTTTTTAAATTAATCACGTTAAAATATTTAATGCAATTAACGCATGCGCTGCACGACCCACTCACGCATTGTCGCGTTCAATCTATAATGGTGCCGTTTTACCTATATATAGAGCTAACAGGCAGCGTAAAATGAGTAGAGAGAATTTAAGCAGTCTTTGGAGCCTCTTTTTAATTGGCTAAAGCCTTAAAATCCCTCTCTCAACAATTAGAAATATTGTGGGAAGCAATGTGGGGAAGAACGTGTGGTTGATCTTTTCCTTAACACCCTATGTTACTTCCCAATGCAGAGAAGATACATCAATTGGTGCCACTACGCACGGTCATGGTTGCACTTCCCATCATGCATTTGGGCAGAACAGTTAAATGGCTACAGTATCATTTACTGAAAGCTCAACAAATACGCTAGATGGCAATATTTAGTCACAATATACAAAGTCCCATTTATCCTTTAAGAATTACAAGTCTTTTTATCCGTGGATCCCTCTCACAGAAAGAATGTTAATAATGTAAATGCCATCTGGAGGATTTATTGTCATAATAAACAAATACAGTACTTATGTACTGTATGTTAAATGTATATATTCGTCCGAGTTTCATTCATTTTCTTCTTAATGCGTTGCCAAAATGTATATGATCGGGAAAATTTATCGGGAATGATTGGAATTGAATCGGGAGCAAAATTGCTGTATCAATGGGGTTGGGACTTTTATTTGTGTTGCATTGAATGAGCCGTGTCTAAACTTTTGGCCTGTTCTGTTTATCGGTTTCAGATTTTTGGAGTTGGAAAATATCAGGATGTTAAACAGTAATTATCGAACAACTCTACTTGAAACTTTCAAGCGAAGCATGTATTTGACATTCTTACCATAGCGGTTTGTATACAGTCAACCAACTTCCTTACTTTTAATAGTCAACAGTAGAGGTGTGCATCGACACCGCCCTTACGATTCGATTCGATTACGATTCGGAAGGCCACGATTCGATTCGATTCGATTCGATTCAGAGGGTCACGATTCGATTCGGTTCGATTCGGCAATGCATTGCGATGCATTAAAGCCTGGGATGCATTAAAATTCTAAAGCAAAGCATATTTTTTGTGAATCATGAGCCAACACAAGCGGACAGACATTAAACAACTTTTTATTGGATCTTGTGTCACTCCTGGTCGAAGTCAAATGAAAATAGTATACTTTCATATATATCTTTAAAAAAAAAAAAAAATCAGATCACAGCATTTAATTAGTGCTTATAATGAGACCAGGGCTTTCTCTTTTTTTTTTTTTTTTTTTTTTTACACACAGTAGCAGCCTTTCACACAGTGCAACATCTGAACTCCTGTGCAAAATCAGTAATAACAGTCACTGTATTTTAGTCACAACGACCCATCAATAAAAATATTCAAGTAAATATTAAAGAAAACGACAAAGAAAATATTGTAGTGCAGCAGCATCTTTATCGCAATATCAATTCAGGGATCAGTTCAGTTGCAAACAAAACATCAACTAAATTGCAATGTAGAACAAAAGTAAAATGTAGGCCTAGCCAATCTTATATCTATAATATTTCTCGCTCCCTCTTTCTCCGTTTCAGCCATTGTTATGTTATGTCCTATCTCTCTGCTCTCTCGATTACAACTGCGCTTGTCTGTGACGTTACTCCGGTAAGGAAGCGGATTTGGGTTCCTCGTCCCCCCTGCATAGAGGTTAGATCTTGTGCCCGAACCCGACCCGACCCGAAATGTTAAGCATTCACGTTTGGTGGGTCGGGTCGGGCCGCCGCGCCGGACTAATAAAGTATTAAAAAAAAAAAAAAAAAAAAATGCGCAGAGGGCTGTGGCGCAGCCCTCTTTTTCTTCTCCTCCTCCCATTATTTCGTTGTGTGAATGCTTTTATAATTCTCATAAATATATGTAGACTATTTAAATATTGAGTAAACTTGCGTTTTTTTCCTGCCAACTGAGAATTCGTTACGAAAGACACTTTTATTTACGCACACAAAGGCAAATGTGATCCTTTTGAATCTTCTCCTCTGTGTGTCTGTAAAACCGTGTTTGTTTGGTTTTTTTTTTAAATCAAACTTTCCCAGCGTTATTTCGTTGTGTAAATGCTTCTATAAATTTCATAAAAATATGTAGACTATTTAAATATTGAGTAAACTTGCGTTTTTTTCCTGCCAACTTAGAATTCGTTACGAAAGACACTTTTATTTACGCACACAAAGGCAAATGTGATCCTTTTGAATCTTCTCCTCTGTGTGTCTGTAAAACCGTGTTTTTTTTTTTTTTAATCAAACTTTCCCAGCGTTATTTCGTTGTGTAAAGGCTTTTATAACTCTTATAAAAATATGTAGACTATTTAAACAGTAAGAAAACTTGAAGAAATGAAAATAAATTGCTGCTGCTGCTGCGTTTTTTTCTCCGCATCACTCGGCTCGGGCATGCAAATCTATAGTTAATTGATCTGGCCGGTCGGGCTTCAATACCAACGGGCTGTGTCGGGTTGGGCTGGAATTTTTTAGGCCCGATCTAACCTCTACGGGCTTGCTTTGAATGTAAAGTAGCTCTCTCTACAGGTAAACATGAGAATAACAATACAAATGGGGAAACCAAATCCATTGCATCACCGGAATTGCGCAGGGAAGATTTTTGAACGTACTTATATATTTAAAAATGCGCTGAATCGATTCTGCGTGTTGCCCGCATCGAATCGAATCGTCCCTGCCCCGCATCGGGATGCATCGCCGCATCGATTATTGTTATTGGGGGGGTAGTTAGACTGTTGACTCAACAGTCTAACTACCCCCCCCCCCCCCATTATTTCTCATCGGAACTGCAGCTGTGCTTTCTCACCACATCTAATAAAACAGAAATAAGAGTTAATTTCTGTCATTGTAGTATAACTCACACTTTCATTTGAGCTTCTTATCACAACCTTTCAAATGGACCCAAAACGAGGCTGTGGGCCAGAAGAAATGAAGAGAAGAAAAAGGGGGGAGGGAATTAACGAAGATGATGAGTGGGGGATCCTAATCAGAGCAAGCAGCATCCATTGGTTCCTTCCTTCTCCATCTGTCCCCATTTCCTCCAGTCCTTTTCATTAACACAGCATAGGGCTTCCCCCATAGCACCGATGACCTTTTGATCCCAGTCAGCCCCCCGCCCCCGACCCTGCGTGAGGCTCAGAGCTGTGAGTGTTTCCTATATGGCCGGCGGTCTGCGCCCTCAGGGCTGTCTCATGCCTTCTGCCACTCTCCTCACTACTCAGCTGAGGGCACCCAAAAGTCAGAGTTGAATAAAAGGCAGGCACACTTAATTAAATAAGGTGTGATTTGGGTGGGAGGCTGGGGAGAGTACAAAATTGAAAATATTATTAGTAATCCGACCCGCCTTTTACCCCCTCATCTACCACAGGGAGAACAGGTTGCAAGCCCATCTTTCCGTGCCAGATGGTTCCACATTGACAAATCAATTAGGCTCCACCTCATCATCAAGGGGACCAGGGGCCCGCAAACGCTTACCGCCCCCACCAACCCTGGGGTCTCGTCGGTCAACCAATCCTCCGCCTTAATCGCCGCCCCCCCTTTCTGCATCCCACAAAGCTTAGCCTGGGTGACCGGGGGTGAGGAGGCATGAAAAAAAAAACAGGAACAAAGAACCTGGCAGCACATGAATCACCTGGGTGACTTCCATGCTAATGCGCCAGTGGAGAGGATAGGTGGCAAAGAAAATTGCGTGTGTGTGTTTGAAACGCCTTTGCCAAGAAGCTCTACTTGTTGTGCTCCTGAGTGGAGGTGGTTGATGAGGAAGGAGGAGGTAGGAGGATAAACCAAGGAAAATAAGCAGCCTGGAACAAGTTATGATAGAGGTGAATGGATGTTCTTTACTACCCCCTAGTGGAATAGGAGAAGAATGATAAGGCTTGATGGTTGTGGTGTTGGGGGCACTGAATTACTCAATTCAAACAACAGCAAAACAAGTTAGAAAATATATATTTTGCATCTGCCCTTTAATTCTTATCATAAGGATTCTAAGTGATTAGGAGAAACGGATAAAAGAAAGTATAAGCTGGTTTGAGGCAAAAGGAAACGGACAGTCGCCAGTCACTTGTTGACAAACGTCACACCTTCAATTCTTCTACAAATAATTTCTAAACTTCTAAAGCAGTTCAAATATTTTTCATGGCATCTAGGAACTATTCTGAAGTGAATTGTAGAACGAAAAAAAAAAGACCTTTGCCGTTATTTTGTGCCGTCTTGGTTAATAAGCACAAGTGCTCCACCACAGACAGAGTTGCAAACTCCCTGAGGGGGAAAATAATAATAATAATAATACGGGGCACCTCCTTGGTAGAGTCGGCCAGATAACTGTCACCTAGGCATGTGCCGGTATGAGATTCTGACGGTATGATAACCTTAAGCAAAAATATCACGGTTTCATGGTATCACAGTATTGCAATTACAGCTCTAAAATGTGTTACTTTGAGATATCTGGGTTAAAAAAAAAATCCATTGGACAGGATTTTTATTTAAACATTAGCAAATTTGAACAGAAGTATAATGTTAGGTTGAAATAAATAAAAGCACAAAAATTAAAATAAATTTAGTCATTTAGGTGAGCGTAAACCCACAGCCACAGCTCAACATTATTAACATCAGAACAAAAATAATTCAATTATTTTCCATAAAAAACATGTGTGTGTGACTTGTATCATGTTTACATTGCACACAAACTCAACTTCTCAACAAAGACAGTTGCTAGAGAGAGAAAAAGTTTACCACTGCTAGACACACTAAACACGCTAGAGTTAACTCTCACAGCTGGTGGAAAACATTATTGTCTTTGATTTTGTATAAATGCCAAATCCTATTGATGGTTTTGCCTCCTCGGCACCCACCCTCCGCAAACATGTTTTACATGTTGGTTGGCCCTCCTCCTCTCAGCCGCGACTGTCTGACTTTTCTGTAGCTGAAATATTCCCATACCAGCGATTTTGTTTTCTTCGATGGAGGGGAAAAGTTTAGGAGTTTCACCTCCTCCAGCCATCGTGGAGCACAGCTGACTCACTGACACTGAGCAACAACTGGGGGGAGGGTTGAGCCTTACTGCTGCTAGGGATTTCTCCCTGCATTTTTGGGACATAAAAGATAGCGTAGGGACGGCGTGACGGAAAATCTTTCCTTTTTTGAAACCGTAACGTGTTAATACCATGGTATACCTTGAAACCGGTAATTGGCATGTCTACCATCACCCTTTAATTATCTATGTTGTTGTATTTGTACTTTTTTATCTTTGTATGTAAAAAGTGATTTTGATTGATAATAATAATTTTACTCTAACCTGAATTAATTAGGTACATATTTGAGTGAAATAAGCATCCGGAGAATCAGTAATTACTACAATCAGCAATATATTTTAATTAAAAAAAAAGAATAAATTAATATCTGTCCTGCAAAAATTTAAAACGGTATAATATAACCTTTAAGATCCTGAGCTTTTTGTGTGTGGGGATATTTTTGCCCATTTTTTAAAATACTTAAAAAAAAAAAAAAAAACTGCAAACAAATTCTGAGGTAAACGTTTTTTTTTTTTTTTTTTTAAACAACTTCGTTTATAGTCCCCTCAGCGCAGTGTTGTTTTCGCCAACAATGACGAAAAGGAAATTATTTCTTCAACTAACACTTTTTTTCATGACGATGACGACACGACACAGCTAAAAACACGTTTTGGGGCACTAAAACATAACGAGACTAACGTCAGTTTTAGTCTGACGAGACAAGACGAAAATGTGCTATAGTTTCTGTCACATGTTCACAATGTGTGACGATTTATGTGTAGTTATCCTGCTTCGTAGCTGTGTCTGGTTGTGTCACTCGTGACGTGCTGCGCCTCCCCCGGCCACCCTTCCCAACCCAACCAATGTGTCGTCTCCAGTCACCTGTTTCACACCAGTGGTAGCTCAATGTGAAAAGCAGCTTGCAGCAAGCGGGAAAATGGGAGGAGCCACGTAGGCTGACGTAGACGATGCCAGGAAGTGAAAAGCGGGTGGACTCCACCAATGCACCAATTCATCATTGTTGCTCAAGAAAAAAAAGTTTTCCAGTTTCAAAAGTAAAGATTATATGAGCCATTTAAAGAGTTTTAGTAGTTTCAGCGAGAAGGGGAATAGTTTTCTTTTGTTATTCGAGAACTACATTTCCACGTAAACTCACATCGAGATACCATTTAGTTTAGCATCGAGAGGTGTGAGAGATTTTTTTGAGTGTCCCAGAGCTTCCGAAACTTGTGCATTCAACAAGGTTTCCTCGGCCAATATTTGTGTGTATCCGTCCGCCAAAACAGCCTAATAGCACAGACATCAGTGAGTACGCCTGTCCCTCTGCTATTGGATGCAGTGTTGTGGTCAGTACAGCAACGCTGAGAAAATAGTACAGATTTCTATTTTGGGCATCGCGACTTCCGAAAATTCACTCAAGACTTGCCGCTCTGTCTATAACAGCCGCCACCACTCACTTTCGAGAGACGCCCCCTCCCACATACTCGATAAATGGGGTGCCGCGCACCCTTACACACCAGGCTGCTGCTGGTCTGAAACAACCTTTAGGTCTTGTTCAGATTAGAAGCCAAAAATTGATTTTTTTTTCGTATCCAGATTGAAACCACATACGGGAGGTAGTTTCATGTCAGATATGAACAAGACACTTCTCAGTCTGAACAGAACAGATAGGTCTTGACTGTCCGTGACGTCACTCTATGCTGGATGACGCAACCTGTCAGGTGTGTCAATAATGTCTGAACTGGCCCAGATCTGACTTGGAAACTTGCTACAAGTAGTGTGAACAGTCAGCCCTAAAAATCAGATTTTAGAAGGAAACTGATTGGAATCAGATATGCCTGCAGTCTGAACGCAGCCTTAAGGCCGAGTTATGCAGTTATGAGTCGCGCCGTCAAGGAAGACCCGATTTATGACCCTCCGCAGTAGCCTCTCTGGCTCCTTCTCATTTTTCTGACTTCGCGTCAACGCGTAACGTGGTGGAAATGGACTATGATTGGTCCGCTCAGACTGTTGTTTCCGGTTCAGCATGACATCACAGACATCGTCAAACATTATTTTTCTACACGCAAAAATGGACCAAACCGACGAGAGTATAAACGAAGACCAAGTACGACAACTTTTACAATGTCTCGTCAAGACATTATGAAGATTGCCAAATGGCACGCAATTCGAGGGAGGAGATTGCTGAAAATACGGGGCCGGAGGTCAGCCAGCGATTGAATAAAAAAATTGAATAACCACCGAGACAAGTATGTGTGTGTTCGGAATCGAATGGCTACACGAAGCGGTGACCCAGTCAGCCAAAAACTGCCAGCTTTTTATCACTTTGTCGTATTTGTGGTTGGTGCACTTCATCATTTATTGTGTAAATATGTTTGCTGTGAGTTTGTGACTTGTACTGTGACAAGTATATAAAGAATAAAGCACAGGTTTGGTGTCAAAAGAATTGTTTTGATGTTTAATTTTGAACAACAGACAGTTCACACTCGATACATCATCACTGATTGAGAGTGCCTCTGTGCTTTTATGATAATGTTAACATGAAGGCTTCCAATGCAGTTTGGGAAGTTCCATAGCCGCCAGAAATCTGCTATGGCTTCCCACTGGCTGGTTGTAGGACACGGCAAACAAATCGGGCTTGATGGCTTTGCAGACCTCGGACAAAACGTTGGACGCAGTGCTCGACGCCAGTTTGAAGCTAGCTGCCACAGCTTGCTGGTTTCCACCCAATGATAGAACTCTCTGTGCGGCATCAAAAGTCAGACAGACCGCCTCGAAACAATCTTCTGCGTCGCCTGTGCCTCAACGTTTGTATGATCAACATTTATTCAATGTTGATGAGCTGAAGATCTACAACCGTTACATCGTGCATTGTTTATTTTTTCTCCGTTAAACTAGAGGAAGTTAACAAGCATGCTCCAAAACCGTATAAACGTAAAGCCACCCCCCTGTAGTGGCTTGGCGGTGAATTACAGAGCAACGCGTTCCCTCGCCACAGAACTATGGAATGCTCATTGACACCTTAGTCACATTGCCGTCACCACAACGCAGGAGTATAACTCAGGCTTTAGTCTACATGAAACTCATCAACTCACTTCAGTATAGTTCCTCGCTACAGAGTGGCACCAAATCACATTTTGCAATTAAAGAAATAAATCTATGAAAATGAATTTGTGATTGCTCAATTGCAACTACCGTATTTTACAAACTATAAGTCACAGGTTTTTTTTTCATAGTTTGGCTGGGGGTGCGACTTATACTAGGGAGCGACTTATGTGTGAAATTATTAACACATTATATCATTTCACATGTTATTTTGGTGTTTTGGAGTGACACTGATGGTTTGGTAAACTTGTTAGCATGTTCTTTCTGCTATAGTTATCTGAATAACTCTTAATAGCTATGGCCACGTTCGCGTTCTGCCTTTGGCAATGTGTGTTCAATTGTAGTATTGAATTTTTTTGCTTTTAGTTTGTAGCGCTTTCACGTCCACGTGGAGGCGCACTCGCACTTGTTTACTGTAAGAAGAGCGATCACACGCCAGAAGACGACAGACAGTTACGCAGCTCTGAGTGAGTGGGCAAGTTAGCGAGAGAGAAACACGGCTGCGAACCTACGTTCATTGTTTATGCTTGTAAAATATCTCTACAGAGGCAACGCCTGTGTGTATCATCTTTTCTGTTGTTGTTGTGGGTTTTCCACCCGCGATCGGACACTTAGAGCCAGTTGTGTGGTTGTTCGAACGATGTGCTAATGCTAGCGAACGCATGCAAACTGTTTGTGTCATTGCTGTAATAGCACCTAATTATAATTTATTTACGCTGATGCTAACCTGTTTGGTATCGAGGACGAAATTGATTCAGCAAATTATACGGACGTCCAGTATCGTCATTTGGGAGTTTAGCTCGCTGTATAGCCAGGACCGAGCCGTAGCGTCCTGGTGAGGACAGTATATTCGTTTTTGTTGTTCATGCTTCATGTTACATCACACTGTACACTTATTCAGCATGTTGTTCTCTATTGTATTTTTATATTAAATTGCCTTTCAAGATGACATATCTGTTCTATGTGTTGGATTTTATCAAGTAAATTTCCCCCAAAAATGCTACATGTTTTTTTTCCTCTTCGTTAGGCATTTGATGGCTGGTGTGACTTATACTCAGGTGCGACTTGTAGTCCGAAAAATACGGTGCATGAACCCACATTCAATTTTTTTTCTCGTCATCCCGATGAGCTCGCGCAAACACGCTGAAATTCTACCGCTCCAAGTCGAGGCCCGGAGCGAAAGGTGGGAGGCAGGTTTCTACGTGGGGGAGGGTTGAAGACGAGAAATGTGTGGGTGCCCTCCTGGCTCCACTCAATCCCCGCGTCCTTTTACTCATGCAGTCTGGGGGCAGCAACAAGAGAGAAGGCGAGAGCTGATGCTGAGACCCCTGGGGAGAGATTAGCGCTGACAGCACAACAAAGAAGAAGGATGCCAGCGGCCCTCCGGCTCCTTCGACAAATTCAAATGTAATGTATGGCTTTAACTGCGCCAAGGAGGATCAACATAATATATGATCGACCCACTTTGCGGTGCGCTCCGTTGGCAGTGATGTAAAAGCGATTTATGCCCATAAAAGTGTGCAGGCTAATTAAGTAAGATGCTGGCACGGAAGCAAATCCAATGAGCTTATTCGAGCGCTGGCGAAGCAGTCGAGTCCGCCCTCTCAAAAGGTTTACCTGTAAAACTTTCTTTGATTTCACACCGCAACTCTCATCTTTGACATCCATGTGTCTCGGGGGGTTGATCTTTTAATTAAATTCTTGTGCTATTTGTTTGGACAGCCACATTGGGGTGGTCTGTGTAATTATGCGCCGCCTTTTTCCTCCAATCAAAGAGCAGTGTTGAAGACATGTCCTAATTACAGCCTCAGACAAGCTGGGGGAAAACATGCACTGTAATAATTCAGCAGCTAACAGTGCTAATGAGGCAAAGTCGGGTGTCAGAGCAAAAGAAAAGAGAAAAGCTCCGTTTTACACGAGTCAGAGCGCAGAAAAATGCGTTTTCATGCCAGCAGTCTTTTTCGGCAGTAGTGTGAGATAGTGGTGATTTGCGTAAGTAAGGACCCAGGAAATTCCTGATACAGAAAGGATGTTGCAAGAAATTAGGTGAAATACGTTTCGTTGCGCAAAAAAAGTTTTCTTTCAAACAGTTTTGAAAGATTAACTCTTTTACTGCTGATATACAGTGGGGCAAATAAGTATTTAGTCAACCACCAATTGTGCAAGTTCTCCTAATTGAAAAGATTAGAGAGGCATGTAATTGTCAACATGGGTAAACCCTTTGTTGGCAATATCGGAGACCAAACGTTTTCTGTAACTCTTCACTCTTCGCTTGGTGTAAAGAAATCAACTGTGGGAGCAATTATTAGAAAATGGAAGACATACAAAACCCTGATAATCTCCCTCAATCTGAGGCTCCATGCAGGATCTCACCCCGTGGCGTTAAAATGATAAGAAGAACGGTGAGCAAAAATCCCAGAACCACACAGGGGGACCTAGTGAATGACCTACAGAGAGCTGGGACCACAGTAAAGAAGGCTACTATCAATAACACAATGCGCCGCTAGGGATTCAAATCCTGCACTGCCAGATGTGTCCCACTGCTGAAGCCAGTACACGTCTAGGCCCGTCTGCGGTTCGCTAGAGAGCATTTGGATGAGACAGAAGAGGACTGGGAGAATGTGTTATGGTCAGATGAAACCAAAATAGAACTTTTTGGTAAGAACACAGGTTCTCGTGTTTGGAGGAGAAAGAATACTGAATTGCATCCGAAGAACACCATACCCACTGTGAAGCATGTGGGTGGAAACATTGTGCTTTGGGGCTGTTTTTCTGCAAAGGGACCAGGACAACTGATCTGTGTAAAGGAAAGAATGAATGGGGTCATGTATCGAGAGATTTTGAGTTAAAATCTCCTTCCATCAGCAAGGGCATTGAAGATGAGACGTGGCTGGGTCTTTCAGCAAGGCAATGATCCCAAACACACAGCAAGGGTAACAAAAGGAGTGGCTTCGTAAGAAGCATTTCAAGGTCCTGGAGTGGCCTAGCCAGTCTACAGATCTCAATCCAATAGAAAATTGGTAGAGGGAGTTGAAAGTCCGTGTTGCCCAATAACAGCCCCAAAACATCACTGCTCTAGAGGAGATCTGCATGGAGGAATGGGCCAAAATACCAGTAACAGTGTGTGAAAAGCTTGTGAAGAGTTACAGAAAACATTTGCCTCCGTTATTGCCAACAAAGGGTACATAACAAAGTATTGAGAAGAACTTTTGGTATTGACCAAATACTTATTTTCAACTATGATTTGCGAATTTGATTAGAAAATGTATCCCCCCACATTCTGTCTCTCATGGTTGAGGTTCACCCATGTTGACAATTACAGGTCTCTCTAATATTTTGAAGTGGGAGAACTTGCACAATTAGTGGTTGACTAAATACTTATTTGCGCCACTGTATTTGCAACCAGACAACCATATTGGACAGTAGTTTGGGAGCATTTTGTTGGATTTAAGAGTCACAGAAGAGTGTTTTTATGGTTTCATATATGTTGTACAGTATACAAAAATTCCAAATTCACAGTCGTGCAACATCAGACCCTCACACATTCACCTCAGTCAGAAAATTGACCATACATGTTACTTAGAGTATATCAGCATACACAGTATTATTAATCTTACTTTAAAAAACTAATTACAGTTACAAATTATTTTTCCCAAAAAGTGAGTTAGAAACTCAATTACCTAATTGTAAAAGTAATTACCGGTACTCAGCAGAGTAACTAATGTTACTTTTCATGTCCTACGCGTTTTTACATTATACATTCTATAACACCTTTCAAATCAAAGATGTTTATATTAACTGAATGAATTGAACTGATTTTTTTATTTTAAAAAAAATAAAAATAATAATAATAATAATGCGTAATGTTCTCTAAACTTTCAAATGCTGCGAGGAAAAAAAGCCTTTGTTTTTCCTGTTGTACTGAACCGTGACCCCTGTACCGAGGTACATACTTAACCATGACTTGTGTGTATCGTCACACCCCTATTATATTGTATATTGATAAATTTTTCAACATGCATGTGAGGCTCTGAATCTCGTGCCTCTGCTTTCTTTACTGTAGTCGTTTTGATAAAAAAACATCACACAAGGTTCATGGATACGTCATTGAAGAAAAGTTGAGAGCAAGTATGTATTTTTCGTAATAAAACTCAATTATTATTATATTGTATAGTCAACAACATGGTGATGATAATGCACAATCAGCAGGAAAATAGTACATTATTTTTAATTAATTGTACCCACCTGGACGCCCGAATTGTACATTAAAAAAAAAAAAAAAACGAAGGAAAAAAAAAAAAAGGAGTTCAAGATAACGCGTGCAATGCTAACGAGATTGAGAGTGCTATGCTAACGCTCCGAGCCACCAAGCCAATCATCATCGCGAACTTTTTGGTAGAAACACAAGTTCTCGTGTTTGGAGGAAAAAGAATACTGATTGCATCCGAACAACACCATACCCACTGTGAAGCATGGGGGTGAAAACATCATGGTTTGGGGCTGTTTTTCTGCAAAGGAACCAGGATGAATGATCTGTGTAAAGGAAAGAATGAATTGGGCTATGTATCGAGAGATTTTGAGTGAAAATCTACTTCCATCAGCAAGGGCATTGAAGATGAGACGTGGCTGGGTCTTTCAGCATGGCAATGGTCCCAAACACACAGCCAGGGCAACAAAGGAGAGGCTTCGTAAGAAGCATTACAAGGTCCTGGAGTGGCCTAGCCAGTCTCCAGATGTCAACCCCATAGAAAATCAGTGGAGGGAGTTGAAAGTCCGTGTTGCCCAACGACAGCCCCAAAACATCACTGCTCTAGAGGAGATCTGCATGGAGGAATGGGCCAAAATACCAGCAACAGTGTGTGAAAAGCTTGTGAAGAGTTACAGAAAACATTTTGCCTCCGTTATTGCCAACAAAGGTACATAACAAAGTGTTGAGATGAACTTTTTGTATTGACCAAAAACTTATTTTCCACCATGATTTGCAAATAAATTATTTAAAAATCAAACAATGTGATTTTGTTTTTTTTGTTTCCCCCCCCCCCCCCCCCCCCCCACATTCTGTCTCTCATGGTTGAGGTTTACCCATGTTTCAATTACAGGCCTCTCTAATATTTTCAAATGGGAGAACTTGCACAATTAGTGGTTGACTAAATACTTATTTGCCCCACTGTAGGTAGAAACTTTTTGCATGGCACTAGTGGGAGATTGCATTCCACTTCACTTTAAGAATAATCACAGCTTTGAAATGTTACGGGGGTTTTTGGTTACTGAAATAAGAATTCAATTTACTTTTTTTTTTTTCCAAGTTCAACCCCATGATCACAAGTTGAAATGGTTTAAATAGTCATAACTTTTTAAAATGTTTATAAATGGTTGTGAACCTGATAAAACATGGCTGGATCTGATGCTTTTAAATCTGCATATTTAGCTTTCGTTATTCTTTGTTCTTGATTTGGTTAAAATGTAGTGCTCGCTGCCCGTAACTTGGCTGGCCACAAGTATGGCTTATCATTCCAATTTTTCATGTTTTTTTCTTTCCTTTTCCTGCAGGAATGAGCCACTTCTGAATGTTTAATGAGCCACAACTGAACGTCTGCCCAAACCCGCGTTTATGAGTCCAAACCGCAGGTGCGTTTCGCCATCGTCCGATCAGCGACGTTTCTCTTTAAAGTCGTCCTAAATCTCCCAATCCCAACTCTGTTTTGACTGGACGGCACCGCCTCTGAATCAACAAATGTGTCGGAGGCTGTCGGCGCTAAATCTCGTGCCCCCGTTGAAAACCGCGGCCTGTTCCGACTGGAGACGCAATAGGAGGGCGCTCACAATTTCCAAATGAGAAAACAATTAGATCCTTTCTATAATTCATGGGCGCAACCGCAGCCTGGGCGCTGCGATGCTTTGAGTGTTTGAAGTGCACCATATGCTCACGGTGGTTTCCCAGCCCGATCTCAGCGCTGGCTCGGCCTACTCCGCGGAGGCCGAGGTGTGGGCAGGTAATGCGAACATGCCATTATGGAGCATTAACGATTAATGGAGTTGGTGATTTCTCCCCGCCCTCCTCTCCTCCGCCTGATTTGCAGGTGGGCTTTCGGCAAAGTGGCTGTGTGAAGAGAAAAAATGGTCGGGAGGTTTTAACCACTCAGCGATTAAGAGCTCGATACCTTCACCGCTACCTTTTAAAGCGTGAGTCAGCTGTGGTTTATCCTGGAGAAGTTGATTTAAAAAAGATTGGAAAGTGCAGGAACGCCATCAGATGAATCTCAGTACGTTGTAGCACTTAAAACAGATAGGTAAACTCCATCAATCAGCATTTAAATGGTGCAGGATAATGACACTAACCACTTATAATTTAATGGGTATGGATACCCAAAAATCTGTGTTGGATGTTAAATTGTTTATTATTTATGTGTGAGAGGCTTTTTGATGGCAAGTTTGCTTGGTGTGAATGGTTTACAGCAGGGGTGTCCAAACCGGTCCTTCACTCATTCACTCCCAGCCATTTTCACCGCTGCAACCCCCTTCGCTCCCGGCCGTTTTACTGGATTTTGACCGATTTTGCAAGGCCCACAGAAAAATCTCTGTTCTATTGCTATATAAACATGGAACCCACCAAAAGAAAGATTCGACTCTTTTCTTTCAGCAGGAAAAAAAAGTTCATATCTTTTTCCATTCTTTAGAAATCAGCATTAGAAAATAGCTTAGTTTGAGCAATTTTTCAGTTTTTGATGAAAAAACAGAGAAATTGAGCTTTCTGTGAAAGCATACATTTCAAACATAACTTTGACTTTAACACAGCTATTTTTTGCTTTAGTTACATCCCAAAACATTTGAATAATGTTTTCCTTTTACAAAATACCATAAACAACAAGATAGAGCTTTTGATAGCAAAGTAACAATTTATTTACACATAACTGAGAGATGACGCTGTTGAAGCCACGACAGCCAGGGTAAACTTTTCCCTCATCGCCGCCTGTCTCAAAGATGGATTTTTTAAAGTCTTTCTTTTGTGGTGACCACTGCGTCGTGGCAGAGTTCGCCTGGGGAACTTGTGTTCCTAGGGTGGAACTGGTTTGGCCGTGCTCATTTCCGTGCGGGATACTGGAGGGACGCGAGCGCCGGATCACCGCGGCAAGGGCTCTGCTCGGCGAGCAGCACGGACTCAACGGCGGTCGTTCTGCTCGGTTGTCCACCGCCTAGCATCCCAGGCATCCTCCCGGTTGTTCTGCTTGGTCGTCCGCCGCCTGGCATCCTGGATGTCCATTCGGTCGTCTTCCGCCGGCGCCACGGCCGTGCGGCCCGGCCGTTCTTTCCGTTGAATCGGGTTGCGGGTCTTACCAAATGCGCTACTGCCCTCCAGTGGCCAGTTTTATTGCTTTAATATGGATTTTCAGCTTTGTGCTTTGGAGCTAAGTTGAATCAGAACCCAGAGATGTCTCTTGTGAAAAAAACGTAAAAGACATAAATACGTCTTTGGGACACAATTAAAAATAGAACGTATTTATACGGTTTTGGGAGCAAATGAGTCAAGGTGCCGCTCTGGGTCCTGTTTTTTGTTCCTACCAATGGAGTATAGACAAAGTCCGACTGCAATCAACTTATTACACTTGGAAGTAGTGTCGTTTTCATCAACAATGACGAATGCGAAAATATTTCATCAACAATAACGAAAACGAAAATATTTCGTCGACAAACCATTTTTTCATGGCGATGACGTAACGAGCTAAAAACGTGGCATGGGAGACTAGAACATAACGAGATGATTGCCAGTTCTCATGATGAGACGACGAAAAGAAAAAGCTACATCGTTTCTGTAATATGTTCACAATGCGTTCCATTTTCACATTGTACGTGGAGTACGTCAGCTTGCATTCGTGGTAGTGTTTGGGTCTTGTCACTCATGTGAGATGTGCTGCACCTCTCCCTCCTCACCCGTGTTTAGGATGTATCTCAAACTAGGCTGTGCTCCATCTGGCTTGTTTGGAAACATGGTTAAATTTGTTTTCCTATCTTGGCTAGAGAGAATATGCAATGTTGCTTTAGCCTTTAAAGGTCAGTGCTGAGTGATATTCAGACACCAAATGTAATCCTAGCGTTAGCGTAGCATTAGCTTCAGAGTACAGGTAGCCACCGCGTTACGAACGAGTCAGATTCCTACGCTGGCGACGTAACCCGAATTTCCGCCTAGGCATGTGCCGGTTACCGGTTTCAAGGTTTACCGTGTTATGAAAACGTCACAGTTTCAAAACCACTAAAATTTTCCATCATACCGGAGTACGGTATTCGTTACAAAATTAAACCATACATTTCGAAAGATGGACAATGGCCTGTCTCTTAATTGGCTCTAAGATACATTAGCAATTCAATTTTGTTATGTTTCTAGTTTAATTTGCCATCTTTACCGATTGCTATGTTGATAATTGAGATATTAGTTTACCGTTTTTCGTCTTACTGCAAAGAAAGAGGAATGACTATCGGCCCACCATGATGTTTACGTCATCAGCCTTTGCGCCGTTACCCGGGAATTAAACGGCTGCTTTCACACATGCCGCATCCTGGGTAAATCCCGGACTTTATACCAGGACGCCGTGTCAGTCGACCCAGGAAATTGCTTTCAGACATAACGGTTTAACCGGAGTTCAGTGTATGGATTTGGAATGAAATCCAGCACCCACTGCGGCACTTTGTGTAATAGTTTGGACAACCCTGGTTTAAGGGGAGATTTGAGTTTTGGCAAATGTGAAAGTTAATTTTTTGTGTTTTAGTATGCATTTTGTGTGTAATATGTTGTCAGTTTTTTCATGTAGGTGTGTTTTGGGGCAAAAATTAGCCTGAATAGTAATGATGTTGGGATTTTTTTTTTTAAAAAACCTTTTAATATAGATCATAATTACACATATTTATATTTGTTAGGGATGTGCCAATTAATTGGCTGATTTATGTGTGATCAGTGACCATGTGATCCATGACATTGATTGTCAATAACAGAGATTTTCTGGGAAGGAGCATGAAAAGGTTGAGAAGTACCAGATGTGGAGTGCCCGTAGTAGTAGGATCACAACATTTGAATTCTCAGTCCTAAACAGCACAGCTCTAGGAAAAGCAAAGATATGGCACAAGAACCCTAAAACTCCCCAGAAAATTCCGCCAAGGCAGAAAAGAGCACATACAGAAAAGCCTGATCCATTTGATTTGAACCTCAACTGTGAGGCAGATGTGCTACCATACAGCATCTTTGATTAAATCGCTGAATCTTGTATTTATTAGCTTGACGTCAGTTTGAGGGTCACTTGTCAAGGACCCCCAAGAAACTTATTGACTGGAAAGCTGCTGCCATATTTTTTCCCGATGTTCTTGTCAGGCTCGAGTGCACGGCCAACTAGCGTATGGAACGTGTTCTTGCACGCATGCCGGCGCATGTAAGTATTCCAAATGTCAGGCCGGCTTCACGTCGTTATTAATGAGCTTCCGCCGGCAGGAGTGGATCATTTTCCATGGAAATCCAATGCATTTTAAATAGCAGTGGATCAACATTCCAGGACAGGATTTACATACGGTAATTGCGAGGTGCCGGGAGTACCTCCAAACTGCCAGTGGATTTCTTTCCCTTTCTTACCTTTACTAATGCAATCAAGTCCATTAAGTAGGCAATAAATACAAAGCAAGACTGCATCAGCGCTCCGTGACGGATAATGGCTCCTCTTCATGGTATCTATTTATTTATCTTAGACAGTTACAGCTGCTTTTTCAAGCAGGTCTGTATCTTGTTTTTCTTTTCACTTGCTTTGTGCATGTTATCTATCTTCTCTTCTGTTGTTACATTACATTTTATGAAGGAGAGAAGTGCAATTGCTCTTGTTGCGAGATCTTTTTGTTTTAAAGTAGCAGTTGTTTGAAAGTTTACAATTAGCTATAGCAATACCTCTGCATTTGAGATTTGCTCAGTGTTCATTTTTTGGGGCGTTTACACAATTGTTATAGCATTAGGTACCAAGTTGGAGTGACAAAATGGGCAAGTGAGAATAGGCTCAAAGGAGTATACTTTAAAAAAGTGTTTTAATCATCTTAAATGTGTTTATTGTAGGGCTGTCAAAATTATTGCGTTAACGGGCGGTAATTAATTTGTGTAATTAATCACGTTAAAATATTTGACGCATTTAACGCACATGCCCCGCTCAAACAGATTAAAATGACAGCAGTGTCATTTCCACTTGTTACTTGTGTTTTTTTGGTGTTTTGTCGCCCTCTGTTGGTGCTTGGGTGCAACTGATTTTATGGGTTTAAGCACCATGAGCCTTGTTTAATTATTGACATCAACAATGGCGAGCTACGAGTTTATTTTTTGATTGAAAATTTTACAAACTTTATTAAAACGAAAACATTAAGAGGGGTTTTAATACAAAATTTCTATAACTTGTACTAACATCTATCTTTTAAGAACTACAAGTCTTTCTATCCATGGATCGCTTTAACAGAATGTTAATAATGTTAATGCCATCTTGTTGATTTATTGTTATAATAAACAAATACAGTACTTATGTACAATGTATATATCCGTCTTGTGTCTTATCTTTCCATTCCAACAATAATTTATAATAACGTTATACTTTATTGCAAGTTGATATATAGTACTTTTTTTCATATTAAAAAAGGACAATGCTATGCAGAGGTGTAGTTAGAATAAAAATAATTTTATTGATAAATTATACTATTTACAGTGGCGAGAGAGTTGGGGGGGGCGTGAAATGTTTACGTCTTTGGTTGAGGGGCGTAACAGAAAATAATTGAGAAGCACTGCACTATAGTAATGACAATAGAATGGAGAACAACAGACTAAACAGGCGTCTGTTAATACAGGCCCTTCTAAAAAGTTCAATATTTTCTGTAATGTACTGATAAACATTAGACTTTCATGTATTTTAGATTCATTACACACAACTGAAGTAGTTCAAGCTTTTTATTGTTTTAATATGATTTTGGCAAATAAAAAAGTCAAGCAAAACCAAAAATCCCTATCTCAAAAAATTAGCATATCATGAAAAGGTACTCTAAAGAAGCTACTAACCTAATCATCTGAATCAACGAATTAACTCAAAACACCTGCGAAAGATTCCTGAGGCTTTTAAAAACTCCCAGCCTGGTTCCCTACTCAAAACCACAATTATGGGCAAGACTGCCGACTTGACTGCTGTCCTGAAGGGCATCATTGACGCCCTCAAGCAAGAGGCTAAGACACAGAAAGACATTTCTGAGCGAATAGGCTGTTCCCAGAGAGCTGTATCAAGGCACCTCAGTGGGAAGTCTGTGGAAAGGAAAAAGTGTGGCAGGAATTGCTGCACAACCAGAACAGGTGATCACACCCTGAAAAAGATTGTGGAGATGGGCCGATTCCACACCTTGGGGAACCTGCAAAAACAGTGGACCGAGTCTGAAGTAGAAACATCCAAAGCCACCGTACACAGGCGTGTGCTGGGAATGGGCGAAAGGTGCCGCATTCCCCAGGTCAAGCCACTTTTGAACCTGAAACAGCGGCAGAAGCTGACCTGGGCTACAGAGAAGCAGCACTGGACTTGCTCAGTGGTCCAACGTACTTTTTTCAGATGAAAGCAAATTTTGCATGTCATTCGGAAATCAAGGTGCCAGAGTTTGGAGGAAGACTGGGGAGAAGGAAATGCCAAAATGCCTGAAGTCCAGTGTCAAGTACCCATAGTCGGTGACTGTCTGGGGTGCCATGTCAGCTGCTGGTGTTTGTCTACTGTGTTTTATCAAGGGCAGGGTCAATGCAGGTAGCGATCAGGAGGTTTTGGAGCACTTCATGCTTCCATCTGCTGAAAAGTTTAATAGATATGAAGATTTCATTTTTCAGCACAACCTGGCACCTGCTCACAGTGCCAAAACCACTTTTAAATGGTTTACTGACCATGGCATTATTGTGCTCAATTGGCCTGCCAACTCTCCTAACCTAAACCCCATAGAGAATCTGTGGGATTTTGTCAAGAGGAAGTTGAGAGACACCAGACCCAACACTGTGGATGAGCTTAAGGCCACTATCGAAGCATCCTGGGCCTCTATAACACCTCATCAGAGCCACAGGCTGATTGCCTCCATGCCACGCAGCACTGAAGCAGTCATTTCTGCAAAAGGATTCCCGACCAAGTATTGAGTGCATAGCTGATATAATTAATTGAAGGTTGACTTTTTTTTGTATTAAAAACACTTTTTTGTATTGGTCGGATGAAATATGCTAATTTTTTTAGATAGGGATTTTTGTTTTTTCTTGACTTTTTTGCCAAAATCATCAATATTAAAACAATAAAAGGCTTGAACTACTTCAGTTGTGTGTAACGAATCTAAAATATATGAAAGTCTAATGTTTATCAGTACATTACAGAAAATAATGAACTTTATCACAATATGCTAATTTTTTTAATAGGACCTGAATACGATATTAAGTTATTCACAATTCTAAAATCTCCAAGCCAAAATATGACCAAAAAAGTGTGACTTATAGTCCGAAAAATACGATATATACTCGATATATACAACGATATATACTAGGCAGCCAGTCATCAATACACTCCACAAAGCCAATACAAATGAAAAGCTAAATGAAGCTTTTCAGTAAGGGCCTTACAGCAAGCAGCTTTGCTCAGCACTCCACAGCCGCGCACTTCTTAATCAAAGCTGGCACACAGGCAATTACCTAATTAGACATCAATTAATCCGCAGCCTTCAGGTCGGCAGCCACGTATGACCTGTGGAGTAATGACAAAAAATGGAAGCACAGTGATTAATGAAAGCAGAGTGGCAGGGGTTGCTATACGTTTCAGAAATATAAAGAAATATACTAAAGTGCTTTTCATAATTAACAGGTAGGAAAATAATTGATGGCGACAAGAAATCTTAATCACGTCGCTCAATAACCAGGATATTAGCGCTGAGTAGATTAATTCAATTATGTAATTAAAGCAGAGGGGGAGCTAAAGCTTTAGAGTTGATTGAAGTCGAACGACAGACTCACCTTTGCATCTTTTATGTTTATGATCTCCATCCGAGATAAGCTTTTATCACCGAGACAGGAAATGCACAGGAGCCTCCACATCTTGTTTTTCTTTTTTTATTAGACAGCGCAATTTCACAAACAGCAGTTAGCTTGAAAAAATTACATTCAAATGTGCAGCTGATCACACGTAAACACTGCAGGAACAGAAGGAGGACTTTTTTTTTTTCTTCTTTCTCACAATCGCCATTTTGTTATCTTTTAATTCAAATGTACAAACTGGAAAATCAACTATACACACAAACTTCAGTCACTTGAACACTTTGTAACGACTAGCTTGTCAGAGAATGAGCTCTGAAATTAAAAGGCTCTCACCCATTGCCATACATCAGGCCTTCAAACACTCTTAGTACTGCCCCCCCCCCTTGTCGGAATACTTCGTTAGCTTAGCGCACCTTGAAGACGCATCCTGCCACAGGACGAACCAAACGAACACGTATTTGCGTTGATAAAGGAGCACAAACGAGGCAGACTTCACCCACGCACGTTGACACTACGACACGACACGTTTCTGTACAAAGTGGCAAGACGAAAGATGCTTCTGTGCAGGTTTTAATGCGCTCCCACCGACAAGCACCGTTTTATATTCCTCCGTCAGGTAAACACTGAAAGGGTGAGGGTGATGGGGGCACGATGTGAAACACTGCTCCAAGTCATCCAAGTGCAAAAAAAACAGAAACAACAACAAAAAAAAAAACAAGAGTCCATTAACACAACACTGATTATGGCATTACTGGCGTCACAGACGAAGCGCCACGACACAAAACAGGCAACATTACAAAGTTCGCGTCTGCCTTTAACGCCACCGGAGCAGCATCCATTAACACTCCCTTAAACACGAGGAGGTTTTACAGGATTCAGTGACTGCGGCACCAAAAAACAAAACAAAACCCTGAATACTCAAATTCACCAAATCACAAGAGGTCATCTGAAACGTCCATCTGCAAAGGAACGGCATCTGGAAAGGTGATGGCCTTCTTGCCCTTGAAATACAATTCACCCTCATAACTGTTAAGTGCAATGCCTTGTCATGCTTGTGTAAACGGTCCTGTCAAATGAGTAGTTGGGTTTCCCAGCTGCCAGGTCCACAGCAACACTGAATTCAGTCAAAAATAACACAACAAGAGCCAAGAAGTCTGGAGCCCTTTTGTCTACCTGCCAAAGATGCTTTCATACTCAAGTAGAATGAGCTCTACTATCTGGTTCTGGTAGACCATGTGCACGGCGATATTGCCAGTCTCCGTCTCAGGCCGCAGCAGTGTAGGTCCAAAAACGATGGCCACGCTCTGGGTGGTCATGCGGTTGGCTTCACCGTGGTCGATCACCCTGCGCGGGAAGGAGAAGTCACATTATAAATGACTTTAGGTGAGAGTTTAATTCACCTACGGATTCAGCTCCGGGGTTTCATCTACGAAAACAAGATTACGAGCACTCCTACGGTCTCCAAACACATCTCTGAAGCTCAAGATTGAGCACGAAGACAAGCCTCGGAACACGGCTGACGCTCCGGGCTAAAGGAGTGCAATAATAGTGGTTTTAAATAGAAGCTACATCCTTTCGTGCAGATGCACAAAACAATAACATATTTATGGAGGAGCGAAAATAAGATCAAATCCGCCCGCTTGATAGAACATAGTCCTCCATACACTGAATGTCACGCTGTAAATTTCGTCACTTCATAGGTACTAAATTACAGCAAATGCAGTGCCATATAAATGCAAATGGGAAAAGCTAGGCAAATGTCACTGAGAACATATGATGCCGGTGCTGGTGGGGAGCGCTGGGGGGAAAAAAAGCAGTTTATGAGCAACCTTTTTCTCATTGTAGGTAAAACAACCACATAAGCTGTTGTTAACTTGAAATGCACTTTAAACTAACTCGTTAAGATTTAATTTCATCGATATTATCCTTTTTTACTCCCAGTCAGGATGAGATATGCTTCAGTCAAACACCTAATGATGCAAATTTAATTGAATTGCTACTGACATAAAATAGGAATGATGATGAAATTTCTTTTTTGTTTTTAAGGAAATCACATACATTTAACTCATTTGCTCCCAAAAACGTATGAATACGTTTTTTACTTTTTTTTTTTTTTTTAAAGAGGCATCTGTAGGTTCTGTTGCACCTAAACTGCAATGCACAATGCTCAAAACTCATTTTAAAGCAATAAAACTGGCCACTGGAGGGAAGTAGCGCATTTTTTAAGAACTCATCTCGGGCCAAGAAAGAAAGTGAAGAAAAACAGTCAGGAAACAAGTTGGAGGGATCTTGTGAAAACGCATGAGAATTTGAGAAAAATGTGGTGAACGATCGGGAAAAAAAGGCAAACGACACTGAAGGATTGTTTTGAAAAGAAAACGAAACCATCGTCAAAGAAGGATTAAAAAAAATCTATCTTGATGAGACAGACTGTGACGGCCACAACAGCGTCAGGTTCCACACGCGTTCTGCGGAGCTCACGTTGTGTTACTCCTGAGCCCGAGGTTGAAACCAACAATGAAAATGATGAAAAAAGTGAGACCGATCTTGATCCGGACTCATCAGATTACTGGGAGCTACCTCATTCAACCGGGAGCAGCCGAGAGCCTTCCCCGTTGTTATGTGCGCAAATAGTTCAACAGTTCAATAGTTTTGTTATGTGTAAATCAATTGTTACTAAACGATCAAAAGCTCTATTTGTCTTGTTGTTTATGTTATTTTGTAGAACGAAAACATTATTCAGATGTTTGGGATGTCACAAAAGCGAAAAATAGCTGTGTTAAAGTCAAAGTTATGTTTGAAACGTATGGTTTTACAGGGAGCTCAATTTCTCTGTTTTTCAACAGAAATTGGAAAATTACTAAAACTAAGCTATTTTCTAATGCTGATTTCTAAAGAATGGAAAAAGATATGAACCAACTATTTTTCCTGCTGAAAGAAGACACTCTATTCTTTCTTTTGGTGGGTTCCATGTTTATATAGCAATATAACAGAATTTTTTGTGGGCCTTGCAAAATCAGTCAAAATCCAGTAAAACGGCCGGGAGCGAAGGGGGCTGCACCGGTGAAAATGGCTGCGAGTGAATGAGTTAAAATGTTGTTGTTTTTTAAAGACAATGACATCTGGATGGCAGACAATGTTCTTCAGTGTAGCCAGGACAAATTTGAAGTTAAATTTATTGGTTGAAAATATTTTTAAAAGTGCAATTTAGATTCAGGTCCAATAAATCAAAATGAGTACATAAATGGTCATTGTGTGAATATCGTACCTGCGCAGGTGTTTGAAGAGGACTTGCATTGTGTCATGGTTAGGTTTTGGCAACTTCTTGATCAAGTCTTTGATGGAGTTTAGTCTCTGCTTGTAGTCGGAGCATTCTGGAGCAGAAAGACAGGAAGCTTGTGAGGGAATTCACAGGCGTATAGCACCATCTTGAGGCCACATTTGAGGAATCAATTCACTGGCGGTTGACATTTATGTTACTCACTAATTGCATTGACAAAGTCATTGAAGGATCCATAGGTGAATAAAGGTTCTGGAAGTTCCCGGAAGAACATCTTGAGTGCTCCTGTTGTGACGTGGATGTCCTCCCACTTGCTGTCATCTAGTTCTACCTTCTCATCTGATGCAGGCAAGGATAGATAGAATAAGAGTCAGACATATTTAAAAGACAGACTACATGGATTATTATTATCATCATCATCAGTTAAGGTAAATCAACCTAGTGCCATTAACTTTGACATTTATAATGAAGTTTTAAGTGTATTTCAATAAAAATAATAAAATAACTTATACAGTTTTAGTGAATCAGTTAAAATGGGTAGCCCAATAAGAATTTATAAATGAGGGCAAAATCTAACTCAGTCAGTTTTCTTGTTATCGCAAAGGCCAATGACAAAAATATCAACTGGGAAGTGATTATGGGCAAACCGCACGTACCGTATTTTCACGACCATAAGGCGCACCTAAAAGTTGGATTTTCTCCAAAATGGATGGTGTGCCTCATAATGCGGTGCGCCTATTGTGTGGACTGAGTACCAAAATGTGTCTGTCTGACTGAGCAATTTTTGAAAAGGCCAGTGTAAATGAGAGCTCCATGAGAACCTTAAAGTGAGAAGGTTGGATGTGATAGGAGGCGTACATGGGTTATATACAGTCCGTGTTGGTCCTCATTATAGTAGAGAGGACGGAGTAAATATAATCTACACAAAGAAACTGTAACCCGATCGACTCACAGCCTCAAAAAGTAAGGGTTACATTACGTCAGAAACTCGTTCGGTATGCCTCTGTTCCGAACCGAGCACCCCGTACCGAAGAGGTTCAAAACAAATACATGTACCATTACACCCTTACTATTAATACTTCCGAAATAAATTCTAGGACCACATTCTCTCCCGCATTCCTACCCAAAACCGCCCAGCTAAAGGATTTCCATCATTACGACAGAGAACTTCAACTCATTAGAATATGGAAGACACTTGTGTCACCCTAATTTTAGGTAGAAATTCCACTCAGGCAAATGCTGACTATCACCAAGTTGTAAATGTTAACCAAAAGTAAACAAAACCTGTATAGCAACAACTGTTGAATACTTTATGTTACTTTAAAATGCAATTACTGGCTATTTTAATATGCTTAATGAAATCGCTCCACAGGAATGTGCAACCCAGCTGGGTGTGAAATAATTGCGCCATCTGCTGGTTACAGCCTCTACAACAACAGCAGCGCATTAGCTGGTGATTTAACACCACACTGCATGATTGGAAAGAAAATAATCTCATTGATAAAAACATTACTTTAACTTTATAAACATGATCAACACATAAAAAGGTCTACACTAATTAAATAACAGCTCTGTCTGGGGATTTTTGCTTCTAATGAGGTCTACTGTACAATTGATCGCCGATTCAGGAGAGAATATGTCCTACCGTGGTTTACAGCAAAGCGTAGCTTCTGTATCACTGCCAGGTTCCCGCTTACTCGATAAAGGCCATCTATACTGAGACCTGCAGTAAAAGGACAGTGAAAAATACATGATTTCTGAGGAATATTTTCTTCTAACTGTCCAATAAACCACCATGCAAAAATATTTCAACCGGCAGATGATGATCATACCCGTGTTCTCCACATGGTCAATACACATTTTGACAAATTTCGGCACAGATGTGGTCTCTCGCTGGCACAGGTTGCTCAGACTGCAGCCAAAAACTTGATCTGAAAAAATGATCGGAAATAGACATTTATACAATTCCCAAAGATTAATGTCTGAAATGGAACATGGTTTTTTTAATCTGGATCCCACTGGTATCGGCCATGCTTTCTGCGGCGGTTTAATCGGCTACCTTTGATGTAGCCTTTGTCTCTGACAGCCTGATAGGTGGGACGACGTGTCAAGAATTTCTTGAGCTTCAAACGAGTTTTTTTCTGGTCCGATGAGTCCATGCTGACGGAAGTCTTCATCACAACTAAAACAACCGAGTATAAGTGTATGAGAATGTAAATCTTAAGACTATACAAAAAACAAGAATATTATGGGTTGGCCTTACCTCTGTTCTTCTTAGAGTCTCGCTGGTCTTTCTCTTTGTCCTGTTTCTCAGCTCCAGGAGATTCAGGCATATCCTCTTCAATGGCTTCATCCGACTCCCACGCCTGATCATTAGCCAAAATTATCTCGTTAAAAACTTTTAGAATGGTTAAATAAATCTACCAGTGTGACAAAGTCCACTTACATGTGTATTAATGGTCTCTGTCAGTGCCCGGTACCAGTCGTTGATGACACTGTCAATCTCCGACTGGATCAGTAGTTCGGTCCCCTGACGTGTCTTCAGCTAAGTAATCAGAAAATTTGGATGTTAGAGGACCATTATGAACTTTGCAGTAAAAGTTAAGGATATTATTATTATTATTATTATTAGGCTTTTGCTTGGGAATTTTAGGATTTAACCTAAAAAGAACCTTATAAACATGACAAGGGAACACATGCTGTAAATTTTGCCGTTCAGCTCTTTACAATACCAACTATAGTATCTAGAGTACCAAACAGTTGAACAATATCTAAAAGTGTTTTAATAAACAGGGGTTGGACAAAATAATGGAAACACCCAACATTTTGGCATCATAATCATTAAACATAATTGTTAAAGAATGGGATGAACATTCTAATGTTGAGCATTTCGTAAGGCAGGCACAATCCCCAGACCTCGACATTATTGAGCATTTATGGTCAGTAATAGAGATTCAATTAAGATGTTGATTTCCACCGCCATCGTTTCTAAAAAAGTTAGAGGGTATTCTAACTGAAGAATGGCTTAAAATTCCTTTGGAAACAATTCACAAGTTGTATGAATCAATATCTTGGAGATTTGAGGCTGTAGTTGCAGCAAAGGGCGGACGTACACCATATTAAATTAGTTTTTGTTGATATTTTTTAAGGTGTTTCCATTATTTTGTCCAACCCCTGTATTTTATATTTGCCCCCAATGTTTATCGGAAACTCAAATATCCCTAACTTGTATGTGATTAGTGTATATATTTTGAGCCAAATGGTCTTTAATAATACCTCAATGACATGCTTCTTGCTGGACTTGTCCTTGGATGCCCATTCCACTGAACCGCCACGCAAGTCAACGGTAAACTCTGGCTTAGATTGGTTGCTGCCGAACTTCTGAAACGCAGTGATGCAAGGTGAGCGACAATCCCATCGAGAGCAAGTGGGTTTGAAAACAATAATTGTGTTGACAAATTACAGTATCAATAAAAATCAAGACAATGACTTAAAAAATAAATATGAGTGTTTAGGATAAAGTTTAGATAGTGTTTAAAAATGTTAGTATTATTTGTAATATTTTTCTATTAAAGCAGGCAAGCCAAAGTTAGTACCAGTAATGTTATTCTGTCAACGTTGTACTTGCATACAACTAAATGAAAGCCACAACTAAATATAATACACATTACTGCCACCTACAGTTCAAATTCCGATGGCTGACAATGAATACACAATTTAAAAAAGGTTCTATTGTTAATGTGGTATAATTCTTTGCCTTGTGTACAGCACAAGTAAAAACACATATGAAATTTATCCTAATAAAATACTCGACATGTTCTGAACAAAAAAGGGGTAGAACATCAATGACCGTATTATGGCTCCAGCTATCGATTATTTGGGTAATTGATTAATCTATCCATTAGTTACCGTAGTTTGAATAATCGAGTAATCGGATTGCGAACATTTAATGCGTTGCAGAATATATTTTAGGAGATGTAAACCAAATTAAGTGTTTATGCTTGCAATAATACTTATTTTGGCTTGCAAAGATTACAGCATTAAATGCGAATATAAAATAAATTCCTGAGTGTTTCTTCAAACGATGCAGAATTGCACTTTCATTTCACAAGAGCAATAAAGGCATTGGAAAATAAAAATACCTGAGCTTAGCCTCAAACAGCATAATAAAAATCTAAGTACAACAAAAGAACAATTGGCTAACTTGAATAGAAAAACTCAACTAGCTTTTTTTTTTTGTTTTTTTTTGTCCAATGTTCTTAACAAATCTTTCAAACACATATTCCCACAAAAAACTGCTAAAAATATTTCTAAACTAAATAACCAATGCATAAACAAACATTTTAGCTCAAGCAAAAACTTACAACCTGATGTTGGTCTTAACAGGGAGCACCTCGATTCAGCCATGTTAGACGAGTTATGGCATATTCACTGCTGCCACTAGGGGGCATAGTCCACCCAAATCAATAAAACACTTTCAAAACAAACCATTAGAATGTCATTCTAATTACTTGAATCCTCGAAGCAGCAAAATTTGATTCGAAGCTTTTTTCTAATCAAATTACTCGAGTTCATCGATTAATTGTTGCAGCACTAGACCGTATCACCCAGGTTTCAGCTCTGGAATACAATTACAGAAAAGATTTTCATTATAAATTCCTCCAGTGACGTTAAAATCATATGGCTACTGAGGAACATAACATCAATGCATAGGGGGCGGGTCTTGCTTAAAAAAGCCCAAGTTGAGAAGCTAACATTTTTTCTATCTCAACAATTTACTGTCAACCTGTAGTATTTATTATATTCGCTTTAATTGTATTTAATTGTATTATTTGTACAGTCAAACCCTACTAAATTGTGCTCTCCGATTTATTTAATGCGGTTAATAATAAAGCTGAACCATTAGCACACAGTGAAACACACACTAGTCTGTAAGTTAGCCAAAGCAGCGGCGACTGAAACTAGGACGGGCAGCATCAGCCTTTTAGATTTACATAGGAGACAGCAGGACGGGGCTTGAATGATTGCTTCCAGTTGCTAAGAAGAGCGAGGAGCAGCTCAGGGATGGAGCCATTTCGGTATAAAGACTTTAGAAAGTAGGAGAGGAGAAAGCAATGAACAGGCAATATTCTTTATATATGTGGCAGTGAATACTATGTAGCGAGAGCTTGGCTAAAACATGAGGGCCATGAGTACGCACCCAGCTCGTGCTTCCGCCTTGACCTTTTGCGAAAAGGAGGGAAGAACCTTGCAACACCGTCCATGAGGATGCCCAGTTCTTCCTGTATGTCAAAACCAGAAAAATAGGTGAAATATTCATAGCAAAGTCCTTCAGATATGTGGTTTAAATTTCCTACCTGACTTTTTTCCCATTCTCTGTGATTTTGGTAACATTTAGGACCCCGCACTTCTCTGATGGCTAAGGAGGGTGGCATAACATCAAATCAGAACGCAACCACATACAGTACTATACATGAAAATTCACACAAGACTGGGTGAAATTTGACATGAATGTGGGACTGTGGTACAGTATGTCAAAGTATGGCATTCACTATACATGTGATCTGAACATTTGTTTTTGCTGGTACTTTTCATGTCAGATCAGCCATCTGTCTCCTTGTATGAGTACTGTAAATTGTCATATACCCGATGTTGCACTCTGCTATATTACCATTACATCACTACTTGCTGCTAGTCACCTTTTCACTTTATTCCCAATTTGTGTACACTGTAATCTCTATTTTTCTATTAGCCTTGTTATCCCTTTAATTTTATTTTATGTGGTGCACGGTATGGCGAGGCTTTAAATCTTGTTGTACTCTGTACAATGACAATAAAGGCCTACTATTCTATTCTATTCCAGGGTTTCTACAAGTATCAGCAAATCTCAGGTATCGGCAGACAGTTTTAAAGACACAAACCGTGAGTAGAGTTGTTTGATAATGACTTTTGAACCAATAACCGATATCCCGATTTTGTACAACTCCCAAAATTCGATACCAATATCAAACCGACAGCGATATATGCGGTCGTTGACTTAACAAATTATGGCTAATTGTATACTGATGCCCCACTGGATACATTAATAACGATAAATGTAACAACTCCAAGGTTTTCCAATAAACGTTCAGTGAAAAACAAGAGAATAACTTCAACTTAAGTTATGGAAAAAGTGCCTATATTGCACCACTATATGGTTGAAATCATAATAGTGCTAACATCAGTTTCTCCGATCAAGTGCTGTGCAAAGTGCCAATAAGGCACTGCCATATCACATATGACCTACACAGTGCTTCTGGCTCAAAATAACAACAAAGGCACACAGCTTCAGTACAGTGAATGAGGTATTTTATGAGTTAATAATACACTTTCAGTCATTTATTGTTCAGGTAATTTTTGCACCTTCAATGCAAATGTTCTACTCACATAACAAACCCCAAGCATCTTATAGCCTGGAGACATCTAATGGTCAATACGCATAACTGCTGTGCTAAGCTGTGGACCAGCCCTTGTACAAAGGCTTCTACATTCACTTTGAAGGCAACATGCATATTTGCCCAAAACCGATAATGAAAAACCGATGACAATATTATCCGATATAATTTCAAAATGCTTTTATTGGCTATCTAATAATCGGACAACTCAAATAAATTATGCAAAAAATAAATAAATAAATAACCATCACGTTTACATAATTTTTAATGCCTCAAACATTTTTGTTTAATGCTTTTTAAGGCCTGAATTCTAACAATATTCATTTAATGACTTTTAATGCTTTTTAATGACCCGCATAAACCCTATTGTATTCTACAGTTGAACCTCAAAAGTCTAGGTGGGATTCTGGTAAACCAATTTATTTACGTTTTAAAGAAATTGTACCGCACAAGAAAAATAATGGTAAAATAACTTTGGAATTTGACTTAAAAATGTAAACATGTGACCCTAATCATATCCTCAATTAATTCTGGATCTTGTGTAATGGCTGACAATAGATAATGATTGCAGTTGGTTACAAACATACTGAAACATTAAACATTTGAACATATTGTACTCAAGGAAGTCTGAAGAAGGTTTATCCTGAAATATTCCCGATTGTTAATGTGTATATTTTTTGCTTTTGTTGAGTAAAATCATGTACAGCTTTGAAATTAAATAAAAATTGGATATTCCACTAAAGATGTTCAAAAAGGTTACATGTGGTGCAGCTAGCTAGAGACGGTGACAACATGCAAGATGATAGAGAAGTGAATGCTCCGATTAAATGACAGAAATTATACATTTATGTTGAGATGCAAGTAGGATGATGATGATGCCTTTGAGTGCAATGCAGTGCAAGCTGGGGTACTAACAGTTGAGGGATGCTTAGGAGATGATGGGCAGGAGTCAGAGTCAGGAGAGCTCTGCTTGGGCACCGGAGCACACTCCTAACAACAAGAAGCATGACATGAAGATTTTTCTACACTATCAGGTAAGTACAGAAGTCAATGAAGACAGTCAATAGGTTAGTGAGGAGAAGGAAATGGATCAGAAATCTGTAGTAGAATAAGAACATTGGGCTGCATGATACATAGTAAAGAAAGAGAAACTGATACTTGAGATTTCAATTCATGCAAAAGATTGAGTGATCTGTTTCCATCCTTGAATGTATAGGTTCAGCCAGTCTCACTAGTTTTTATTTTTAACGAAAGGCAAGTCAACAATGGTTCTTCATATATAAGTGGCAGTGTTTTGCTTTCAGTTATCCTAGAGTAATAGATAACAAAGCTATACTGGGATTTCTGAAACACCAACACAACTAGTTAGAAAAGTCAAATGTCCATATTGTTTTGTGAAGATTTTGCAGGTGAGAATTAATGTTTTGGTAATTTCTTTTGATGATAAAACAGCCAGTATAATAATCCATTTCCTGCACAGTAAAACCAGCTAGATTTTACACATTATACTAAAAACACCTTAGGTCTCTGTAAAATTTAAAATAAGTGTGTGATTGGACTCAAAAGAAGTTGATTGGACTCAAAAGAAGTTGATTATCAGGCCCAACTCTATAAACTACACATTTTACTATCTGACATTGTGCCTACTATATTATCTTTGAATTTATCTCTGCTTTACAAGACAGAGGAAATATAGCCCTACCTTATCATTGAGGTCAAGAACATATGTGCTGTGTCTCCACTTGGTGAGTATGATGGGGTCCGGCTGCTTCCTCTCCAGGCTCCGACTCTTGGGGACCTCACCAGATTGAGGGGAAATGTTGTACTGCGTGGAGAGATGATCACACCATAAACGGTTTAACTCCTATGCAGTCCGTCAATGCATTGTAATCTCGGCCCTACCTCTCCTTTAGCTGTCCATAACAGAATTGGAGAAAGAGGTCTCTCCAACAGTTTTTCCACCATCACCTCTGAGAACCTCTAAATGTGCCCATGTCTAAATTGTAGTGTAGGCACTCAGAGAATGAAGCAGGCCATTCTGATCAGCTCTTAAGCCACCTGATTAGTTGTAGCATGAGCCATTAATAGTCCTCCAGGAGGAGTTCAATTACAAAAGTGACTCCTGTGAGCCTGCCAGACGCTCATCCACTTACATAAACAGGACTCAGATGGCACGCCAAGGGGACGAGCTATAGTAAAGGTGATGTAATTCGAAAAGACATTCAGGAGGCCTGAACCATATTGTAAAAAAATCTATCATTGCGATTTTTGGGTAGTTTGCGATATTGTATTGTGATATTAAAACGAGAAGAATTTTCACCAGATAACTTGAATAGCTCTGTTTGGGATAGGCCTGATCGATACTGGAAAACAATAACACTGCGATATATTTTGCCAAGGCTCCACACTCACTTTTTGCATTGGTTGCATTGGTGCATCTTTTTTCTTATGGTGCACCAGCACAAAATGTAGGCGCGCCCACATTTGTCATTGCATCAGCTTAACGCCATACTTTTAATCACTCTCCATTACATTCATATAAGTGAGTCCACTCAAATTCATTCAATGCTTTGATGCCCATGCGGCCACGAACAGCCTCTCACTCAAGCAATGAGTTGCCATAGACTGTCGAATATGACTAACACATTTGTACCTTTGATCGTAATGCTAATAAGGCTTCGCTGCAAAAACAAAGCTACAAACCTTTCAATGATTGTTAACTTTAAGTACCAAACGCAAGCTGCACTGCTTAGAAGGAGGGGGGGTGAGTGGCTGTACGAGCATGAAGCAGAAAAATATATTTAAAAAAAAATTAAAATCCCGATCCGTTTCACACTATTCCAATCCTCAGAAAAATGGCGCGATTGGCCTGATTTCCGATCACGCGATCGCATCAGGACATCCCTAGTAAACACTGCAGTAACGGAAGATTCATAAAGCAGCACTACCTTGGGTAATTCCCATTCCGACCTGGATCCGTCAGCATTGTAGTAGTAGGGTCTTCCTTGCTCATCAACGTGCTTTATCCACTACAATTAGAACCCACATTCAGTAAAGCCACTACAGTTGTGTAAGGTGACCACCATAGGCCACTGTACCTTCTCTTGTGTGTATTCTGAGACATAAAGGGTGTGTCCATGTTCATCAAGCTCCTCAGACCAGCCTCTAGGGGGTGAACCGTACTGGCTGTCAGACTGGCTTGAATGGGTGCTGTGGCAGTTTTCCTCAGATGAAAGCAGCTGTTCAAAAATGGGGATAAATCAGAAGGAAATTTAGCAGAAATGAGAAAATGATACCATGTACTGTAAAAGTCTGGTAACAAGTGACTTCAAAAAATTATGATGCGAAAAGAGGCCTTAAACTCCAGTCCTGTTTTGTTCCAAAACAATTTTGTTTGCATTATCTATTCTAGACCACAGAAGTATGCTGAATTTGATAAGCAATAGGGAGCAAATCACCCTGATTCTGTAGTTGGATTATCATCATCAAATAATTAACAGTGAGTCCGTCATAATTTGGGTTTGAACCAGAGACAGTCTGTCTGACTGATTATACCCAGCTTGCATTCTAATCTATTAAACCCTCGCTGCGAGTATGCAAATAAGTGCCACTCGGGCATTGCATAATGATGCAATGTAGCAAACTACCACATGGTGGCACTGTGGGACTGTTAAGTAAATGAAAGTGACACCTATCAGATCCTTTGCTGGATACCATGAATAGAAATTACATTTACAGGGTGGGTTTACTAGCCGTGTGTTAGTATCAAAATAGTAAATATCAAACCACAGGTTTAGGGATCGCTTAATTGAAGTTTCTGCTTTTTTTCCTACTTTACCTCACTCTCTGCCGTGCCTTGGATTTCTCCTCGGAAGCTGCTGGTGCTGCCGCTAGTGTCCCGTGTGCGTGGAGGTTTCCATGTACGCTCCCCCGTGGCTCTGTTATAATAGAAATGCCTGCCGCTCAAGTCTTTGTGGGTCTCCCAATCTCCGTGGATATGCAGTGGTGAGCCAGAGGGGACAGGCGGTAAACTCGACTGAGAGATCTTGAGCTCCTGGAGGTTAGTGTAAACCGGTGAGTCTGACCTGCCCTGACCCGTAGGTGATGTAGTCTGGAGATGAAAGCAAGAATAAGACATTAAGTCAGATTTCAGTCTTTGAATGACAATAAACATGACAGCACGTGGAAAATTACTTGTCAAATCACTATTAAAAAAAAGGGCTAAATAAAAGTGCAATATTGTAAATTAAAATACCATATCAAAAAAAAAAAAAAAAACAGCTCGTGTAGTAAAACCTTGGCAACACACTAAGGTCGCACCACAAAAGCAAGAAAGTAAAGTCTCCATGGCTACAGCTCATCTTATTCAAGGCTCTTCTGAATAGTGTAAACACTGAGTAGGCAAAAAGCAGTCAAAAAAGTCAATATAAAGGAACACGGAGCTGCATCTCAAGCACTTCATCAAATTTCAGTGATATGGATTACCAGGAGTTGAATCACGTTAAATACAGCAAGGCGCATATTTTATTTTCACACTAAGAACCACATAGTTTTATAACAGCTTAATGAGTCTAAAACAAAATTTAATGAATCGTTGTACTCAGCGCGTTTCTAAAAATAATACAATACTCGGGCACAGCGGGGCACTAGCGAGTGAGGGGGGGAAGCACTTATCTATCATAAAAAGTCAGAAATAGCGTTTTAAACTCTACAATCACATCAAAATACAGGTTTCTGTAAAAAAAAGTGACGTTCTTTCTGTATTCAAAATCGGGACACCCCCTGTTGATAGTCAATTCAGCTCTGCTCATGCTTATCAACTTCCATCTCCACCTCTTCCTACACTCTGCTGCTGTACTTTGTCTGGACAGAAATGGGGATATATCACTGTAACTGTTATGTAATTAGTAAAGATGTCCCGATCGATCGATCGGGTCCGATCACGTCATTTTCAAAGTATCGGAATTGGCAAAAAAATATCGGACATGCCTTTTTAAAAATTTTTTTATTTTATTTCATTTTATTTAAATCGTTTTCTAATTGTATTTAACGTTACAGACAAAATGTCTTACACTCACCCAGAGTAGTTTTGGCTTAAAGTAGGGCTATCAAATTTATTGCGTTGACGGTGGTAATTGAATTTTTTTTAAATTAAATAATTAACGCATGCGCTGCACGACCCACTCACGCATTGTCGCGTTCAATTTATAAAGACCCCGTTTTACCTATAGCTAGCGCTAAAAGGCAGCGTATAATGAGTAGAGAGAATTTTGACAGCCTTTAGAGCCATTTTTTATGTGGCTAAAACCTTACATTACAATACCTCTCTCAGCAATTAAACATAACGTGGGAGGCAATGTGGGGAAGAAAGGCAGTAGTTTATCATTTTCTTAACACCATATGTTCTTTCCAAACGCAGAGAAGATATATCAATTGGTGCCCCTACGCACAGTCATGGTTGCACTTCCCATCATGCATTTGGGCATAAGTTAAATGGCTGCAGTATCATTTACTGAAAGCTCAACAAATACACTAGATGGCAATATTTAGTCAGAATATACAAAGTCACATTTATCCTTTAATAATTACAAGTGTTTCGATCCGTGGATCCCTCTCACAGAAAGAATGTTAATAATGTAAATGCCATCTTGAGGACTTATTGTCATAATAAACAAATACAGTACTTATGTACTGTATGTTGAATGTATATATTTGTCCGAGTTTTATTCATTTTTTTCTTAATGCATTGCCAAAATGTATATGATTGGGAAAAATGATCGGGAATGATTGGAATTGAATCGGGAGCAAAAAAAAGCAATCTGATCGGGAAATATCGGGATCGGCAGATACTCAAACTAAAACGATCGGATCGTGAGCAAAACAACATGATTGGAACAAACTTAGTACAGTGGTACCTCTACATACGATCACTTCGACACACGATCTTTTCGACATCCGACGTAAAATTTGAGCCGCCATTTGTTTCTACATCCGACGAGTTGCTCGAAATACGACGACATGACAGCACTGCAAACGAACGCACGGGGGATTTTCTTGTGTGAGAAATCAACACAGTTTTCAAAAAAAGTTGATACAGTTGGAGAAACAAGGAAAAAAGTGATGCTTACCTTTGAAATGAAGATGCAAGTTATAGAAAAATATGAGCTTGGGGTGCGCGTCCCTGAACTGGCTCAACAATACAGCTCCATGGTCCTCTTCCGACCACCGTTCGCCACTATTTATAAGTTAAGGTGACAATTATTATTGTGGTAACATTGCCAAGGAAATCGCCAGCTTCGTCACGTTTTTATCATTTATTTAAGAACTTATCCAACACAAAACGCCCATTGTCTTAAGCAGTTGACTGCTCTTAAGAAAACGAAAGTATTATCTCTACCGCACCGACCTATCTCACTGAGACGTCAGCTTCGCGGTGCGTTCAGGGACAGTAAAAAGTGTCCGCCATATTAGAATCCGATTCGTTACATTATTTACAGGAATAATTATTAATTCTTCTTATTATTATTATATTATTCTGAATTATTTATTTATAACTTATTTGTTTTTCTATGTTTAATTGCCATTTGTAACAGTGCCAGCAGTATTTATTAAGAATTTAGTGTATGTTTTTAGGCTTTGGAACGAATTAATGGAATTATAATGTATTCCTATGGGAAAATCCTGCTCGACATACGACCATTTCGACTTACAAACAAGGTCCTGGAACGAATTAAATTCGTATGTAGAGGTACCACTGTAATTAGTGTTTCTCAACTAGTAGGATGGGACTTAAAGTGGTTTATGTTGCCTAGTTGGGTTACCTAGCTTACCTCGCTCGTTCCACCTTGCTGATTTATTCTTGCTGCGAGCAAATAACTTTCTAATATCCATTTGCAAGAGTAATTCTGTTTGAGCTAAATAAAATAAAAAATAAGACATCTTGTTACAGATTACAGGGACTGCAGTTACAAAATGCTTGTAAAACAACTGGAAATTATGATGGGCACACATACAAAAATCGAGGTAATATGCCAAAGCTCTTGAGTGAGACCCTCTCACCCAAATCGCATTTAATTGTCATTGTATTCATAGCCACAGTTAGCTAAAAGATGGCAGCTAATCTGGTACATCCAGAGTAGTTTACCGCAGTTAGCTGCCTGAAGCGTAAAGAATAAAGTTGAACCATTTAAATTCACAATTCATAAGAATAGTTGAACCAACAAACGTCAACACAGAGGTTAAAAACAACAAGGATGGGCAGTTAATATGGTACTAACTTGTAAACCAGTTTGGCACACGCACTATAATATTGATGCTGCTTTCATGTGTTGTTGGAGTAATCGAAAAAATGAGTCTCCATTACATGGTGTCTATAAAAAAGCGCCAAACAGTCACTCAACTTGTGATGTATCACTGGAGCATTAAAATAGGCTACTCTTCTTTGTAGCAAGTCAGTAACCACGTTTTTATCCCACATTACGACTTTACAACAGATCAGAACGATTTTTACAACTTGGCAACTCAGATCTCCCAACAGACATGAACACAGCATATCTCCCAAAAGTGCTTATGCCTATCACAGCCAAAGTTGCGTGCATAAATTATCATATTAAGGAGCCATCTGCCTAACCCTTGTGTATATGGAGTGAATAGAGTAATATGACCTTATTAAATAGGTGCATTCTGTAGATTATCCTATGTACTAGTAGACTTAAAACTCCAAATTATTTGATTTATATTATCGGTGAAATTAATACTGGGCCACTGCAGATCAATAGTGGGGCAGGTGCCCCAGTTAAATATGTCTGGCGACGCCCATGGTTGTGCCTATGTTTAAGGCTGTTTAGGCCTGCACACTATATTGTCTGAACATACCCATAGCGATGCGCGCATGCGCAATAGGCCCATTGCAAGATGTGTGATTCTTGTTTTTTTTGAACACGCAAACTTTTGTTTTGCTTCATACAAGCAGCAAGTGTGCAAAGACATGGCCTCACTGATCAGTTTTATATGCATCAATCTTCATCATTCACTTATGAAAACCCTTAGCCTGGATTAAACTGTATGATATGAATACAATGTGGTCATAATGAGTCAACCAAAGTCTTCCTAAACATAGCTAACCAAGTTATCTGGTGAAAATTATTATTGTTTTAATATCGCAATAAATAGCTAACCCCCCAAAAAGTCGCAATGTCAGTTTTTTTCCAATATCGTTCAGCCCTACTGTCTATTCTATTAGCAAAAAGGAAGTAGCGGCATTACTGCAGTCGTTGACAAATTTTAAAATAAAGCCCTTAATAAAATACTGTTTGACGTTACGCATGATTTATTGGCCTTATTTCTTTAAAGTGGCCAACGTGTTTCTGAGATTGTGAGCCGGCGTGCTTGACTCTCTACCTGAACTTTTCGTGAGGAAATATTATTAAAGATATTCCTTGACATCATCACCTCATACCAAAAATACACAACCTTAACGAGGACCTTATACTCTTAAATCATGTGGCAAACTCAAAGCATAAAAGATGTTCAGACAACAAAGGTGCTCACTGCTGTAAAAACTAGGAAATTTCCATTGATGTCAGAAATTCCCTGTCATTAAGCCCAGTTTTAAATCCTTGTGATATAAACACATGCCAATTTTCCAAAATAAGCACAATCATTAAATTGCTGTATTCATATTTTCTCCTGCAGATCACCTTGTATCCAGAGATCCTCACAAATACCTCATCATCATCATCCCCAATGGCCCTCCTGTAACCTTTGAATGCTCGCTGCATAGCGATGAGCGGAAGCTGCCAGACGGGACAGGAAGCACACTGACCCTTGTCTTCACCTCCCGCCAATGCACACGAGCGGCTGTCACTGTTTGAGGCATAAAATGAAAGGAGCGACAAGAGCGAAGAGGAATTGGCTCTATCTCTCAAGTGCACACTGCAGTGGCACAACAGGAAACAGTGCTGAAATATTAAGATCCTTTTCTGCAAGATAAGGTTACTCTTTATAGTCTGAAGAACCATATTTGGTAAAATGAGTGGTGAGTGGGTCTTCATAATTAACCCCCATTTTTTGTGATGTAGTACGGCACGATTTAATTCAGATCACCTGATAATAATAATAACCACTTTAAATGATTTTCTATCAAACATGAGATACCATTGTTTAGTACACGAATGTGTGATTCAGCACCATAAACATTCGGCCAAAAATAGCTAAAATTACATTTTCGGTTTTCGGTTAAAAGACCGAAACTTTAGCACCGGATAATGTGAAGAACCGTAGTCCTCTTGTGATTACATAGTAAAAACATGGCGAGAAGCAACACTACAGAGAAAGGTCCGACTGCGGCCCAGAGCCAAGCGACCGCCTTATACAAACCACGCCTTATACAACCCACACCCCCTGCAAACCACACCTGCTGTTTGTACGGTGGCGCGAAGAATTTGTTTACTATGAAGTTCAAACGGTTTTTGGGACAATAGGCCCTAGCAAACTTAACTAGACACAGGGTGATTGTGGACGCAGGGGCGTGCGTAAACATAACTAGATTGTAACCATTGCTATGTTTGGAAGTTATTTAACGTTGTGAA
Source organism: Corythoichthys intestinalis (assembly GCF_030265065.1). Taxonomy (NCBI): domain Eukaryota; kingdom Metazoa; phylum Chordata; class Actinopteri; order Syngnathiformes; family Syngnathidae; genus Corythoichthys; species Corythoichthys intestinalis. The sequence goes on along the minus strand of NC_080414.1, from coordinate 27,180,669 downwards.
TCAACCATTAAAGTTGTTAAAATTGCATTATATTTTCTTTATTTCCCTTCTGTCGACTTTCGACATGTGATAGATTCCAGTCAAGATTTTGCCGATTTAGGAGTATTTTAGACAAAAAGTTATTCACCTTGTGTTTGCTACAACAGAGCCTGCCTGAGAAGTCTACTGCTTTAAGATGATGTTCTCAAATGCCGCCGAGCCATTTCACAACTACCGTATTGGCCCAAATATAAAAGATGGCCCTGATTATGAGACGACCCCCTCTTTTTTTTAAGACAAGTTTGAAAAAAAGACTTTTTGGACACCAATTTACCGTGTATACAGAAAATAATTACAGTAATAATTACAGTACATCCGAAACAAATTATTATAACGATACATTTGAGAGAAAAAGCATGTTATTTTGCCTCATTCAAATCTTTATATCTGAACATTTAAATATGTAAACTAAAGTGCAATCATATTCGTAAATGAATGGCTTCTGGTTTTTGAAATGTAAATAAACCAATCTATTGTGATAAAACAACAAAATTGCAATAACTGCATTAACCATCAAAGTGAAGTCTAACTGTAACTGTAGTCTTGAAACAAATCTGAATAAGGAAAAACATTGCAATAAAATAATTCAAACTGGTTAAACTTGAGAGTTGCTGAGATCTGCCATGACAGAACATCGCTTCAATGATATCTGGCGCCATCTAGTGTTGTGAATGGGGAGAGTAGCTGAGAGCTGTCATGACAGAACATCACTTCAATGATATCTGCAGAGGTTGCGCTAGACTTTTTCGTTGTCTGTCATTTTGACTGACAGGGTCATAAAAATCCGGTCATAATCTATTTTTACCCGTCACTTAAATTTTTAAAATCACTATATCTTGATGCAGTCACTATATTTATATACACAATAATACAATAATACTTTATAAAGCACCCCTGGCTTTTCACCACTCACCAATCAAGGACATGAACTGATCAAAGATACATAAATTTATATGTGAAATCTCCATGGAAATTAATGACTTTTTGAACAATAGGCGCTAGACTGTCATTGGACTGATCATGAGCTGTTGCTTGTGCGACCTTGGTGGAAGGGGGACAGGTCCCGATAAGCTTTGGCTTTTTTCCGTTCCCTTTGTCATGTCTCTTTTCATCTTCTTGGATAAACAAATATTCCCCTCTTTTCTTTTCTTCCTTTTCCTTCTTTTTTGTTTTACGTTGATTTTAATGTTGATGATGATGTTGATGATGATGATGACAAATGACAATAAATTCAAATTCAATAATATAGAGTAACTAACATTAGTGCAGTCATGGATTACAGTAAGCAGGCCAGTGCTGTTTCCATATATATTTTTATTATAGTATGTATATACAGGATATATACCCCCCCCCCAAGTGGGACCTTCCATGATCCCAATACATTTAATAATAATAAAATATTATATAATTCCATTTTATATATATATATATATATATATATATATATATATATTATTTATTTATTTTTTTTAATGTATTTATTTTTTTTTATTATTATTAATAAATAAAAATACACGTTGATACGACGCACATAAAGGAAACTTCCATTTTTTAAAAAATCGTTAGAAAGTTTTATGGACTTACAATCCGCTAGCTTGTTGTTTCCTGTTGTCTTCCGAAATACACCTGGGTGACGGCGCGTCAAGTGTTCGTTCATAGCCGACGTGCTACCGTGGTATGCGAGCTCAGCTTAGCAAAAAGAGTACACACAGTGGTGGCACCCTCCAAATTTTCCCTGAAATAATTTCAGGCCTCTTTGGCTTTATGCCACTAGGCGGCGTTTTCAACTGCTCGCCGCAGTGAGGAGTGAACCGGCGATTCACTTGATTCGTTGTCATCCTTCATCCTCCACTGCATCAGTCCCTCTTTTTTCACCTCTTTTATCAACACCATCGTCGTTTTGGGGCTTTTTGAAGAAACTTCGGACACTCAGTTGCCTTGACATTTTTCCGAGTAAAGCCAAGGACGTCATGCATCAAGAGAGACAATAGCTAATTAATATGCTCACTCGCCACCCTGTGGTCTGGGGTGTGAATTGCAACCTGTCAAAATGACACATGGACTTCAGTTTTTTCCGTCACCGTTTTAAAAAAAACGGTCAACGACGGAAAATATTCGGTTAACGCGACCCCTGATCTGGCGCCATCTAGCGTCGTGAATGGGTATAATGTCTAGACCACGAATATAAGACGACCCTCTCTTTTTCAGTCTGATTTCAATGCAAAAACACCGTCTTATATTAATTTTATTTTCATCCATGTAACTTATATTTTTCAGACATGGTTCTGAGAAATTTTGTGTGCCTCACACTTCCAAGCATTTCCAAGGACTTTACTCAAAATTTAAGCATTTGTCAAATTTTGAAAACATGACAGTAAAATCTAAACATTTTCATGGATTTCAAGTACCCAGTTGAACCCTGAATAACTTGCTAGGATTGAGAAAGTAGCTCAGGACTCACTGTAACAGACACTAACCATAATAAAAAATGCACTATTTTGTAATATGTAATCCAACATCTGACTAAAACCCACAAAATTATTCGATATCAAAAACTGCGCAATTGACACCCCAAATATTCGCTCCGAAATTGTATCTAGTAGGCACAATCCAGCAACAAAGTATGATACGACGAAAAGAAAGCTCTTCAAATGACTCCAACAATTCCTTGGCCTCTACCTGCCACCAAATGAAGGCCTTAGCACAAAAACAGCAAAAAGGTACACAAACAGTCGGCAAATGCCAAGCCGCAAAATATGCTGGGGTTCACTGCATCATCCAATTTCCATAGTTTGCATAAGAGATGCATAAAATAAGCAATGGTCCCATTTCCATATTTGTTTGAGGCGATCGAGATGCAACAAGCAGGCTGGGACCTGATGATGGACACCCCAGGTCTGTGACATGTTATTGAATGCGGAAAGGCCACGTGGGGGAAGAGAAGTGTAACTGAAGCGTAGATGGTGTCAGATTAAGGGCAGCAGTGACGAGAGAGCAATGTGTGTTTTATTGAATAAAGGATAGCTTCATAGAGCGGTAGGATGTCTGGAAGGCATCTGTTGAAGATTGGCCAGAAAGTGGAGCCCCTATGTGTGTGTGTGCTTATTGCCAAGAACAAGTTTCTGCAGTTATTGGCATGTTGGGACAAATTATTGTTTTCTTCTTGCTTTCCCTCTCAGCTTCATGTCCCACCGTGGCTGTATAGTAAATGAAATAGACCTGGGCCTTGCACTGTGTTGTAAATTAAACCATAAATTACATGAGTGACGAGAAGCAGGTCAAGGTAAGGGCAGTTGGGATGGAGTTTGTAGTACTACCGCACGTCCGCTTGGTGACTCACACGAGCTGAGGTTAAAGAACTGATGAGGAGCAGGAGGGTGTGAGTCTCCAAGCAAAGACTGTGACCATGCTGAAGCATTGGGAGGGGGAGGGGCTTCTATATATGCACACATGGCAAACCACTCTGCTGCATCACCATGCACTCTTTCAGACACGTGGTGCTTGTGCAGCATTTTGCACAAGAGCCCAAACTCCATTCAGGCACCTTGCTGCAGCATTTTCTAGGTTCTGCTATTCTCCTCTCTGTGTTTGCTGTTAGATGGATTGCCTCAGATTAAAAACATCTTGCTCTGACTACAAATCAGTCAAACAAAAACGAGCTGCTGCACGCACATGAACCATTTTCATGATGTATGTCTTCAGTTGGGAACGATCTTATTTATTAACAATTACAGGGAGTCAATGGTGTTTGGGGGTGGCAATGGGTGAATTGGCAGGTGCTCCCATCACGGGTGCATCAGTTCCGCATGACAAATCAAACAAATCGGGAGAGCGCTTATGAGATTTCAGCGTGTCACTTCAAATACTTCATGGTGTAGACGCACATTAGAATCACAGACAAAGAGAGCATGCATGCGTGCAAGTGATTTTAAATTCTGCTTTACTGCTCTCTATGATTGCCAGCGTGTGTGGATAGACTGGTGAAACCACCACATGCGGCCCTGCACCCACATCTCCCTGGAAACATTGCGAGACAAGCACCTTGTTCCAAGCATACTGGTGCCAAATGAGCGAAAATAGTCAGAGAATGTTAACGGTGTTTCAGATTGAACTGCACAGAATCCTTTGTGTTCTTAATCCTACAATCACATTCGGGGCACCATGATAACCCACCATCCATCAACCTATAAAAAAGGGCTTTATTGGTCCACCTGTTTTATATTATTAAACCTAATCTCACGAAAGAGCCGAAGTGTTAATTTCAGACATATTTTCTGAGGAACATTAATGAGAAGAATATGTGGAAAGGCTATTGAAAGAAGTGGATTCACATTGGAAGTACAGTGGTACCTCTACATACGAAGTTAATCCGTTCCAGGACCCTGTTTGTAAGTCGAAATGGTCGTATGTCGAGCAGGATTCTCCCATAGGAATACATTATAATTCCATTAATTCGTTCCACAGCCCAAAAATCTTCACTAAATCCTTAAAAAATACTGCTGGTACTATTACAAATGGCAATTACACATAGCAAAACAAATAAATTATAAATCAAAATCGGAATAATAATAATAATAATAATAACTCCTGTATTAATGTAACGAATCGGGTTCTAATGTGGCGGACGTTTTTTGCTGACCCTGAACGCACCGCGGAGCTGACGTGCCAGAGACAGACCGGTGAGCTTGAGTTTCACTTTCACTTTGAATGCTTTCTTGAGAACACCGTCAATTGCGGCAGACAGAAGGTGTTTTTGTTTTGAATAAGTTGTGAAATAAATGATAAAAACGTGGCGAAGTTGGCGATTTCTCTGGAGATGTTACCACAATAAGAATTGTCAGCTTAACTTATAAAGACTGGCGAACGATGGTCGGAGGAGGACCGTGGAGATGTATTGTTGAGCCATTTCACGGATGCCCACCCTACGCTCATATTTTTCTGTCATTTGCATCTTCATTTAGAAGGTAAGCGTCAACTTTTTCCTTGTTTCACCACCTGTACCAACCTTTTCTGAAACCAGTGTTGATTTGTCACACAAGAAAATCCGCCGTGCATTCGTCTGCGGTGCTGCCATTGTCGTCGTATTTCGAACATGTCGTCGGATGTAGAAACAAATGGCGAGTCAAATTTTACGTCGGATGTTGAAAAGTTCGTGTGTCGAAGCGATCGTATGTAGAGGTACCACTGTAGAAGGATTTATGACGACTTGTTCTTTAAAAGGTAGAAGTACAGCATAGAAGGGTTTAAAGATATAGATTGTTTAAATTAGGACATATATCTTAAATGAGAAGTTACAAAGAAAAGAAAACAAACCTTTCATCACATTTCATAAAACTGGATAATGTGACAGTAGGTCATGACTGAATAACCACCAATAACAGTGTTGTTTTTGTCATTTTGACGATAACGAAAATATTTCGTCAACGAACACTTTTTTTCCTGACAATGAGATGAGAACGAGCTAAAAACGTGTTTTGGGAGAGTAAAACATAACGAGCCGAATGCCAGTTTTCGTCTGACGAGTATATATAGTATAGTAGAGTAGAATAGTAGTAGTATAGTAGAATAGTTTCAGTCACATGTTCACAATTTGAGACATTTTATATGTAGTTAGCCTGCATAATTGCAGTGTCTGGTTGTGTGATTCATGTGACGTACTGCACCCCCCAACTCACCAGTGTTGTTTCCTGTCACTCCAGCTTGCACACACGGTAAGATTTGTTTTCTTATCTTGGCCAGAGAGAATATAGAATGTTGCTTTAGCCTTTAAAGATCTGTGCTGAGTGATCATCACACGCTAAATGTAACTCGTAGCACTAGCATAGCATTCACATTCATGTTAGCATTAGGCTAATGCTAATGGGGAGCAACCTCTTAAACTCTTGGACTTTTTTTTTTTTGCTTACTGTTCGTGGCATATAATTTATTGAAAATAATGTAATGTTTTCCTGCTGAGTGTCTATTATCACCAAGTTGATGTTGTCCTTATAGACGCTACGATATGTGCTTGTCTTGCCTGGCACAGCCAGACTATTCTCCCTGTATTTTTCAAACACTGTTAGAAATAGTCTAGGACCCAGCCCATTAACGGCCTCTCGAGCAAGGTACAAAATCAGTCGTCCAATCAGATTCGTTTATTTGCCTGACGTGTTCATAACGAGTAACGTCACTCTTGCGCACCGAAAGTCATGTCTACAACAACACAGATGGCGAACGGGAGAGCCAAGAATATGTTCCAATCCGCGGTAAAACCAGTTTTAAATTACTAAAAACACATCTAAACAAGTCATTGACAACAGTCAACATGGCTCGTGGTAGCCATGTTGAATACACTTCTCCATTCTCCGCTCACGCTAATTACTTGAAACTTTTACCAACGTCACGTCTGCCCGTCGCTGATTGGTCCACTCCGCTGTCTGTTTGCTGTGGCTTGCTCCGCCCTTGGAATTTGATCCGCCGGACGGTCGCCAGACTCAATCGCTTGGAACAGCGGTGAGTCTGGTATAGACCCTACTCACGTGACGTCACAGCCACGCCCCCGCGCCATGTTGTCCGGATACTAGTCATGTTAATGCATTAGCGCTTCGTAAATTCCTCCTATTATGGCGTGTTTTTCTGCTCGTTAACATTAATAATCAAAATGGTGAAGTTGTGTGTGGCGGTCGGTTGCAAAAACAGAGAAGATAGACGGAGAGACTTGAATTTTTACCGTATTCCGAGAGACCCGGAGAGGAGACCGAGATTGACTGCTGCAATTCGACGAGAAAACTGGGCTCCAAACGACTACCACAGATTATGTAGTAGTCATTTCATATCTGGTAAGACGCATTTAGTATATATTTAGAGGGTTTTGGGCTGACAACCACAATTAAGATCATTGCTAGGCTAATCGCCGACAACATACACGTATGTATGTAGTGAGTGCTATCGCTAAACCATATAAACATTAAAAGCCTTAACTCCATTGACAAACGACATGAAATACATTAGACTTGACAGTGGATGTTAGCAAGAACAAAAGATTTTGAATTGAAAATTTCGTAACTCACCTTCCGAGCACAAGATTCCTGCCGAATTTTCGTGTACGAGGACCTGTTTCACCCAACCAGCAACGTAGCATTTATAAGCCTCCAAGCTCAAAGTTTTTCAAACTTTCGTGAGAATAGGCTGATTTTGTGTGGACAAGATAGTTGTAAATATCAGGATATCAGATGTCAGGCGAAGCCAGCGGGTCGAAAAACATCGATTTAGGCATCAAATACGGATCTGGCGAATGGATAAACGGAAGCTTTTCCACGTAACGCCTTTTATGCAACGCATCCAATGAGTTTACAGCGTCAGATAACACCGGGGCTTCCATGAATTGCTCTATAACTTGCTCGACTAATTGAAAACAATGAGAATAGGTCTAAAAAAGAGGTACAATATGGCGGCCGGAAACAGCGACACGCCCATTTTGTGACGTAGGTGAGTAGGGTCTATACGAGGCAGGTGCTCGTCTGTCAATGTTAGTTCAAAATAGATGGAAACCTTTATTTATGGACAGGGGTGCACATAAGTGGTCCGCATGCGCGCATGCGTACCGGACGTAGACAAACGCGCTGGCCCTCAACGACTTCCATACGCTTTTGCGTACCGATGGCTGACCACCGTATTTGCGGCGGACACGAGAAAATAACTTCTCAAAATGTCAAAGAGGCAGGCCACACTGAGTAATTACTTCCGTGTTCACCCACCCCCGTCAAAAGACAGACGACAGAGACGTCACCGGAGCTACCAAAAAAAAGGACTTTTGCTGAAAAGTGGCTACAGGATGTACCATGGCTAAAAGCAAATGATGCTCGCACGGAAATGCGGTACAAAATGTGCCGTGAGAATCCCAATGTCGCCGATAAGAGCAGCGCATTTTATGTAGGGTCAAAGAATTTCAGCCATCCAAACTTTGAAAAGCACGAAAAAAACAGAGAGCATGTGGCAATTAAGCAAACTATCGATGTCAAACAGGACCCCGCTCGCCCTATGGACAAGTGGCGGAATAAAAGGTAATGAACAGCGACATGCACTGACAAATGTGTTTTTGCTCGCATTTTACAAAGCTAAACATGCACGTTCAATGAGGTCTTATGAGGAGGACATCCCACTTTTAAAAAGGCTTGGAGTTAATGTGGGAGCCGCATAATGCCCTTTATTTTGAATTGGTGCTTTTTATTTCTTTACATTTCACTTCAAAGTAATGGCAATTTTGTTGTGGCAGTTGCTGTTAATCAAGCATTAATTGTTAATATAATTAATTACAGATGCACGATAATATCGGTCACCGATAGTTATCGGCCGATAATGGCTATTATGACGTCACACAGATAATCCAGAAAAGGAATTTCAACCGATAATGCAATCCGATAATTATATACTTGATTTAGCCTCCAAATGTGCGTAATCAACAGTTTTGTCCAATTCTGCTAGTTTTAAGAAGGTGTTTTTGTAGTGTAGTAATGTGATGATATATGTTAGGAATGGCTTACTTTTAAAGGCATTTTTGTGCAACTTGGGTGTTTACTCTCTAAGTAATTGTTGCCAAAAGCTTACCATTACACAATGTCATTGCCATTGTTTAGATGTTGGAATTTACTACTTGTTCACATTTGATGTGGGAAAAAAATAGCACTAAATTAAATTTTTGCACAGTAACATTTGATCTTTGTATACTTTAAAATTTTACATACATATTTGAATAGAATTATCGGCGTGACATTATCAGTTATCGGGTGGAAGGGGCAGGAAATTATCGGTTATCGATATCGGTTGAAAAATGTATTATCGTGCATCACTATAATTAATTAAAGTTAATTGGCTCTAAGTAAAGCTTGTCATAAATTTATCGCATCAGGCGGGTCGGCTCTCAAGCTCAATGAGGACCAAGTCACATCTCCAGGTCCTCCTCTGAGAACCTGGGCAAAAAAATTATGTGCACCCCTGTTTATGGAGTAATTTTTATTTTACAGACTAAAACATTTTTAGTAAACGTCAACTAAAACTAAACAAAATTAGTCTTGAGTTTCCATCAACAAAAACTAGATGACGACAAACGCATTTTGGGATGACTAAAATATGACCAAGACCAATAAGTATTGTCATCCAAAAAACAGACGAAAATTAAAAGCTAAAAAAATACACCAACCAATAAGAAGGAAAAAGTATTGCTAATGGCATGTCAAACATTTCCCATGCAGTTGTTGGCACATTCAAAGTGAGTATAACTCGGAATTTAGGAGATTTGCTGAAACAGAATACATAATACATCTCTGCCAAAGTAAATAAAAACATTCTCTTATTCACTAGCAACTTCACACAAAACTAGTAAACGGAAACAGAGTAAACACGAAAAAAAACAAAAAAAACTGCTCAGACAAAACACGCGTCAACGTAGGAGTTGCCTGTCAGAAGTGGAGGGAATTCAGGCAGCTGTTAAGTTTCACGACCCATAATTAGCTATATGAAATATCGCCGCAGCAGAAACATTAAATCACTCTTCTGTGTTTGGTGAATGTCTTGTCTTCGGTTCCAGATGGTGCCAATGCCATGAGTGTCACAGCTCAGAGCATGTGTTCATCTTTTCTCTAACTGTGTTGCATAATGTGATTGTGTAATTGAATTAGACGAGAACTGGTTGAAGGACGAGTGGTGGTGCTGGCTGGAGAAGTGCAATGCTACGTGGGGGCTTTGTGGCTATGGAGACACCCAGTCAACGAAGCCAATTCCCTTGGAGTGTTTGAGGATAGGCTGCAGGTCTAAAGGGGGGACGTAAGGGGCATGCCCCCCATCGAGGCGGTACATCAATCCACTTGTCTGCCTTTGTTCTTTTGTCCGAAGTTGTCCCTTCATTTTCCACACAGCTCTTCAGCACTACCTTTTGTACAATTCATTCTCTTTATAAACAAAATTATCCCCCCCCACATCGACTGAGTCTTGAAGTAAACCAATATTATATATCTAGTACTTAAAAAAAAAAAATCAGCTCCAATTTTCCTCAGACAACGCCCAATTGCCCCCTCTCTTTGCGCTCTCCCACTGCTCAAGGAGGTATGATGATGTCTGTGATGGTCGTGCCCATATGACCGGATTAACCTACATTTCCATCTCAATGAACATCAGTCAGACCACATTCGCCAACTCCCCCATCACCGCATTTGTGGCATTTTACAAGCAAAACCCCCTTGGAGCCAGAATGCTGCTTTGGAAACGGTCTGTTTAACAGAGTAACCATTACCAGTCATGCAAAGAGCACTGCAGCTTCATATCAGTTTGTATGAAATACATTGAACAGAAAAATGCAAATTCTAATATAATATGGACCTTTTTCCATCTGAAACTTCAAGCAGATGTCGGTGGGAAAGACGTGACTTGGGCACAAGATAAAATTGCCAAATGTGAGTCAGCATCTTTTCAGTCAGACTTAACAGGATGACGACAGCCAATTTAATTTCACAGATCAGAGCATTTGACAAGGCTCACAACTTGACTGTGATGTGCGCAATTAACCTTTTGGTCCTGAGCTGATAGCATTAAAATGTCAGTCAACACACAGTTGAGTGAAAGACTAACTGATGCTTTTGTTGCTTGGATACCACAGGCAATGCACCTTCATGTCTGTGGAAAATATAACCAGAATTGAACAAGCTAGAATTATGTAAACCTCCAAAAGCGATTGATCTTTTGTTTCAGCAACAGTATTTTCATTGTGCCCTTCTTCCGATATATTTCCATCTTGAAATGGAGATTGTTTTTGAGGGCAGAAGAAGCCTGCAGCCATGTTATGTGCATATGGGCATGCTGTTGTTGGTCAGGGAGCACAACAGTCTTGCACTGAAACGGTCTGATCCGCAGTACGAGTATGAGCAAACACACAATTTATCTGGGACAAGATGTTCACGGTTATTTCAGAAGCACCCAATGGATCAAAGATTCTAGCTTCTATTTGGGGCTAAGCTCGAGTTAGAGCGTAAAATCAAACGCCAGTGAGCCAGATTCTAACTGGCACCTCTTCTTCAGTCCTGTTGCTCTTTTTAAATTATATGAGGATGTTCTTTAGGAATTTATGAGAATCTGGGTGAGTATGAGCAGCAAATGTGATGTCCAAGGATCCATACATTTATTTATTAATTCATTTTCCGAGCCGCTTATACTCACGAGGGTCACGGGGGTGCTGGAGCCAATCCCAGCTGACTATGGGCAGTAGGCGGGGTACACCCTGAATCGGTTGCCAGCCATTTGCAGGGCACAAGGAGACGAACAACCATTCGTCGACACACTCATACCTAAGGACAATTTAGGGATCAGCCTACCATGCTTGTTTTGGGGATGTGGGGGGAAAACCAGAGTATCCGGAGAAAGCCCAGGCAGGCACAGGGAAAACAAGCAAACTCCACACATGAAGGCCAGACAGAGCCCGGGGTTGTACCCTTGATCTCAGAACAGTGTGGCATACGTGCTAACTAGGAGTGGGAACCTCTTGGTACCTCACGATACGATATGATATGTGATACAAAGCTCACGATAACGATGATCTGACAATATGGCGATACAACGATTATCGATACATTTGTAGAATATCCTAGAATGATTTTCTGACCAACAACTAATAAACAGAAAAACAAGCTTCTGCTGCGAATTGGAATGAGTTTATCACTAGTAGATGTCCAATCCATTTGAAATGGGAGCGTCCCTCCCACTTCAAACGGATTGAACATCTATGGCCGTCAGTGGCAGCCAATGCCAGGCAATGAGGTAATTTTGGGCCATTTACCTGTTGATGTTCAGTTACTTCCTGTTGATTTTGGGGTATATTATGGCTCACTTCCTGTTGATTTTGAGTTACAGAACAGGAAGTGATCTGGGAATCACCCAAATGAATGGGCAGTGACTCAAACTCAACAGAAAATGACCTATAAATGTCCTACAATGACCCGCAAGTGACCTGTAAATGCCCTGAAAACCCCCAGTCTAAATGGATTGGGCGTCGTGCAGCGTCAATGCAGCCTTAGAGTTAACTAAGACACTATTATGGTGGAAGATTTTGGTAGCAACTTGTTGGTTCCTTTTTATTTTATTTTTTTGACACATTTTTAAAACGATATCTCGATTCTTGGCAGGAGCATATCGATGACTTTTTGGGATACAAAATATCACGATATATCACAATTTTGATATTTTGTCACACCCCTAGTGTTAACCACTCTACCACTGTGTCGCCGGATCCATACATGCATATAATCAAACTTGATTAATCCTTGCAGACAGACGTCTGTTAGCGTGAATGTTATTTGTGCAACTGTCGCTTTTGGAAAAAAAGTTTCACAAAAAGTACTAATTAATATGTGGGTGACTGTACAAAAGACTTCGATCATAAACATATGCACACACACGATGCCATTTCCTCTCTAGGGATGTCTCGGGCTGCCGATGAAAACGGAGTCACTGCTAGCAGACTTTTCGACGTGTGGGTACTCCTCCTCCTCCTCGAAAATACTCCATCTTTAAAGCTGTGTGGAAGCATTACAGTCACAAAGTACCTTCTGTTCTCCAAATAGTGAGAAAAACAGCCAGACAGACAGGATGGGGGCAGGATAAAAGAGCTGCAGTGCAATCTGTTTCTCACACTTTCCCAAAAAAAAAGGCACAGTTGGAAATCGTTGACTTTGGACAGTTTCAGTTGTCAATTGTGTAATCAAGGTTAGTATCAAGTGCAGATCAATGAAGTTCAGCGAATATAGTATTTGCAATTATCTTCATTTGATTAATAATCCTTGATGGGTTACGGGGGACATCAGTCCATTGTCATTTTTTATTTGTCTAAACTGTTTAGTTGCCAGTGGCTAGAGGAGTTGTATCTTCGTTGACATGTGCATAGATGACGGACAAATAAAACTAGATTAATTCTCGAGTTGCCGTCACTGTGACAATCCCGTTTGCCTTCAGACTCGAGCGTAAGCCCACGCGTTGTTTTTAAAATGTGCAACAATTTCACCCTAATTTCTCTTACAGCTACTGGCTAGCACACCACAGGCTGGAGTTCCAGCTGCATTTCATGGCAAATTCCAGTCACCATTTTAACTCTAAATTTGATTCAGACTCCCAATGTCAAAAGTGGGGAGACAGCAATGCCAAAAAAAAACAACAATACTTTTCCGGCCTATTCTTTTCCTGCGAAAGTAGCTTATTCTCATCCTTCATCACGCATATGACTAAACGGACCAATCACAACGGACGGTGTGCACGGCATTTGATGTGCAGCAAGAAAAAGGCCCGCGCACATATCAACTATTGCACCGTCTGCGTAGAGGTGCTGCACAACCCAATGCGTATGACATGTGATGCAACAGTTGTCGCGCACGCATAGCAATCACGGGAGTATAAAAAGGCCTTAATTTCATAATTCTGGATTGAAACTAGTTCAGAAGGTAGTTAACAAGGTAACAAGGATAATGGAAGCATTTCTAATAGCTGTATATAGGTATTGATCGAAAATGGTAACTCAATTTATGCTGTGAAAAATGGGTGTGCTAGCCATCACTCCGACTGTCCACGGATCAATTTTCAGTTTCAGTGATGTTCAGTTGTAAAATAATTCAACTCTTTTGTGGCATGAATTGTGAAGTAGATGTAGACTTAGCTGCTGTCCATAGCAGACAGCTGAGATTTTAAGCCTCCAGTTAATGACTAATCCTGACCTAAAGCCTACAGCGTGATTGGTTTGAGCCAATTATACAAGGTCCCCTCCCCATTTGCAGATTGGCTTGCTTGAGACAGAAAGGAGGTTGATGAAACTGGAGGTCTGTAAGGTAAAGTTCAGACCCAATTAATCAATTAACAGAATAAGGTAGGGATGTCCCAATCAAATATTTTTGCACCTGAGTCCAAGTCACCTGATTTTGAGAATCTGCCGATACAGAGTCCTGATCCAATTAAAAAAATATATAAATATACCGTAATTTCCTGAATATAACGCGCACTTTTTTTTCCCCAAAATCAACTTGTAAAATCATGGTGCACATTATAAACGAGTACATGGATGGAGACAGAAATATATATATACAGTAGGGCTGCAGCTATCGAATATTTTAGTAATCGAGTAATCTACTGAAAATTCTATCGATTAATCGAGTAATTGGATAAAACAAATATATTTTTATGTGAAGAGCAATTATAAATATACATGAGAAAACAAGACATTTCATCTAATCTTGAACCATTTTCAGTCAATCAATGTCTTTATTTTTGATGTATATTGTTTAAAACAGCCAACAATTGCATCTCAGATGTAACTAGAATAAAATTTTTAAAAAAAAGACTAATTCACTGATCTTACCTAAAAATGCCGTTACGCTTGATAACACACATCACTTAAAAGTTAGGATTTTTTTCCCACGTGTTTCAATTGAATTTCTCTTTGTGTCAAGCCATTTTTAAGTTCTAGTTAAGTTTTAAGTTAGTCTAAACTGTAAGTCCTGATAGGATTTTGAGTTTTTGCAGTGTTCAAAATAAATGTATGATACAGGCGGTATTGGAGCACATTAGGGACCAGTGCTACTTGGTGTTTTATCCAGCAATGACTACTGAGCTAAAATTGATAGTTAGCATGAAAAGGTTTTTATTTTACACCCTCATCACTCCACAATGCTATGTTATGTTAAAGCCTGTATGTAAGACACGTTAGCCACGCATCGAAAGTGGTCATAATTAATTGAAACCTAGCCCTCCGCAGGGCTAACATTACGTGAGCTAGTAGCGACAGTAACGTTAATCTTATTTATTAGCGCTTAGCGCTCTTTATTAGCGCTTAGCGCTCTACTGCTTTAAGATGGCGGCTGTTTACTAACGCTGCCCAGACGCGGACGAGTCTGTCATTGTGCATCTAGTTCTACATACATGTGATCTCTATGAGACGCATTAGACGCTACCTGTACCAACGTAGCATCGTGCGGGCCAGTATTTAGCAACGTCGGCGTCGTTTGTGGCGGCTGTCGGCTGCAGTAAGTTTTTTTTTTTTTTTTTCCTTCTTCCTCTCCGCATGTGACAGCGCGTTGTCCCGCATTAAAAGTAGTCCGAGCAAAACGTGATGCTTAGAGCTGTCAAAATAAACGATTACACGAGGCGAATAAAATTACTCGGATCAGTTTTTAAACTCGAGTTACTCGAGTTGCTCGAGTACTCGTTTCAGCTCTAATATACAGTATATATAAACCGATTTTTTTGTTTTGACACGGCCACGTTGTGTTGAAGAAACGTATGCGGCGATCTGTTGCTGACCATTACGGTACGTGACGTCACCATTTTGTTTCGGTAATACTTCACTCTAATCGACCGAATGATTTCGTCTTTGTTAAATTCTGCTTTTTTCACTCCTCATAAATTACAGAATTTAGTAGGGCTGTCCCAAACGACTAATTTTCTCCCGATTAGTCAGCCGACTATTTTTACGATTAGTCGACTAATCTAATAATTAATTTTTTTTTTTTTTTTTTACTAATTTAGAAATTAAATTTTTGTTGACGCTTATCAATTCACAAAAAACGTATTGGAACACTTAAATTATTTATTAAAGTACAATTAACACGTAAATAACAATAATAAATCACAGATAAACAATGAGTTCAAATGCTGATAGAATTAACTAGTGTAGCATCCCGATTGAAAAGATGGTCTCTTAAACTGATGGTTTACAACTTTTATTCCATCCTTGATGTAATCACACCGTAAGAGCTACGGTGCACACAAATAAAACAACACAATTAGAAATTAACAAAAACTTTCCTTTCCTTTTAAACCTTATTTATATATCAATGAATTGCCTATATGAATTGCCTTTACCTTAATTTATTACCTTATCATTGACAATCTCTCCCTTGAGTGCAATCACTCTATATACTGTATGTATGTATGTATGTATGACCTTTTAACCTTATATAATTTTCTATACCATAAAATAAACCATGACATGAGATAAACCTTTCAATTAGCATTAAGAACAATACTAATAGCACTTATAGGCCCATTGTCAATGAAACATTAGCATTTAGTAAGGCGACAGCACCCTCTGGTGTAGAAAAAATGAAAAAACAAAAAAAAAATTTACAAACTGGGTGACGGCGCTTGAGGTGTTTATTCACGGCGACGTGCAGCCAAGCTTGGCATTGAAGAGACAGGACAGAAGAGTGTACCCTCCTTTGTTTCTTTGAAATAAGTCAATGTTTTGGACACTCTGGTGCGCTTTTTTTTGGCTTTGTGTCGCTTTCCCTGCTTGCATACAGAGCATCCGACATTTTGAACTTTCCACGCATATATTTTTTTAACCCTTCATTAACCGTCGACGGGATGTTGTGCTCGTCGATGGATTTACGTCATTGATAACGTCGACTATGTCGACTAGTGGGGACAGCTCTAGAATTTAGTTTCTTGAACTCATTTGGGTCAACGTTTATTGCAGCTTCGCAACTCGGACCATAACAAACGTAACAACACAGACTTCCTGTGTCCGTCAACTACATCTGTCCCTCGGGAAACTCAAACCCAAATAACAATAGTTCCTATTGTTACTGTCGTGTCGACAGAGATGAGCTCTCATGGATTTCCAACTTACGTTCTCACTTTCATTTTACCGTATCAATCCATGGAAGAAACATTTATTCATCATGATGAAACGAGCAAGTTATACAGCAGCCTTTAAAAGAAAAGTCACATCTGTTTTGTTTTCTCCTAGATTCTGGTAAGTTGGAGAAGTTGTCAAATCATATAATTACCGTAAATATTGTCAGGTTATGGTAATGTTTTGAACTACCACTGTGCTATGCTTGTGCTGTGTTTCACCAGTCAGTAAAATGACATTTCTGTATCTGTACACGAGCTCTGTTTTCTTGTATTCTTCTAATTATTGGTGCTAAAATTAGGGTGCGCGTTATAAATGGGTACAATAATTTCCCCTAGATTTTACAAGTACATTTGGGGTGCGCATTATACACGGGTGGGCCTTATATTCGGGAAATTACGGTATATCTTTGTTTTTATTTGACAAAAGTTCCAAACATGTTACAGTACTGTACTTTTTACAGTGCTTCTCTTCTGCTGCTTCAAGGAGTGTTGCGGAGCATAAAACGTATATATTTCTGAATTTTGTACCATTGCTGGATGACTTTGTTTCTTTTTTGGTCTTAAGAAAAAAAAAATACTAGTTTTTAGGTACATAGAAATTAGGCCTAAATGACATCGGGAAAAAAATTTACACAACGATATACATTGCCAAGGCTCCACACTTACATTTTGTATTGGTTGCACCTCGACATGTGCCGCTTACCGGTTTCAAGGTATACTGTGGTATGAAAACGTCATTGTTTCAAAACCGCAAAAATTTTCCGTTATACCGTCCCTAAGGTATTAGCTATTTTTTATGTCACAAAAATGCATGGAGAAATCCCTCGCTTGCAACTGTAAGGCTTAACCCTCCCCCACCGGGTGGTGCTCAGTGTCAGTGAGTCAGCTCTGCAACATGATGGCTGGAGGAGGTGAAACTCCCTGAACTTTTCCCCCCATCGAACCAAACGAATTAGCTGGTATGGGAATACTTCCGCTACAGAAAAGTCACAAATGGCCGAAGCTTAGAGGAGGACCAACCGACATGTAAAACATGTTTGCGGAGGGTGGCTGCCTAGGAGGCAATACCTCCAAAATGATTTTGCTTTTATACAAAATTAAAGGTTAGTAAATGCTGTCATGAACGCTTCCCACCAGCTACAAGAGTTAACTCCAGCATGTTTAGTGTGTCTAGCGGTGGTAAAACATGTTTCCCCCCCCCCTCTGTAGCAACCGTCTGTGTTGAGAAAGAGTGTATAATGTAAACATGATACGAATCATACACACGTGTATTTTAAGGGAAAATAATTTAAATATTTTTGTTTTGATGATAATAATGTTGAGCTGTGGCTTTGGGTTTAGGCTCACATAAAGGACTGCATTTATTTTAATTTTATTCAGAATATTTCAGTTTTTTTAACATTATACTTATGTTCCAATTCGCTTATATGTTTTGAAAAATAGAAATCCTTTTTTTTTTTTTTTTTAAACCCAGATCTCAGAGTAACACATTTTAGAGCTGTAATTGCAATACTGTGATATTTTGGGTTAAGGTTATCATACCATCAGAATATCATACTGGCACATGCCTAGTTGCACCTAACGTTTTTCTCCAGGTACAGCAACACAAAATGTAGGCGCACAGAACTGAGGTGGATGTGCTGACCACTGTCCCACTGTGGGATATAATGTAAATTATTTTTAAACAAGAATATCGTAGAAAAATGCTTGTCTTCATTAAATTCTTTATTGAGTGAGTCCACTCAAATTCACTCACGTTTTGACGCTGTCGAGAACAGCCTCTCACTTGAATGAGTTGCCACAGACTTGCGTGTAACAAACTAAATGATGATTGACAAATTTGCGGCTTTGATTGTAAAGTTACCGTGGCTTCTCTCGCTATATCAAAGCTACAAATCTTTCAATCATTGTTAACTAATAGTACCAAATACCATCTGGTGACCAAGAAAAAAAAAATTTTGGTCGCACCGCTTAGCTAACAAGAGGGAGGTGAGAAGCTGTACGAGCATTAAGCCAAAAACCAAAAATATTTTTTTAAATTAAAAACTCGATCCTTCTCACCCGATTCCAATCCTCTGAATTATGGCGTGATCGGCCCGATTTTCAATCACGTGATCGGATCGGAACACCCCTAGAATAATGATTAGCAGATTTTTAGTCATTTATATTTTTACTTCACACCAAATATTTGATTAAATTATGTAAATTTAAAAAAAAAAAAAAAAAAAAACGGTAATTTTTTAAATTTAAATTTGTGGCTGTTTCATTTCATGTTCAAACATCCAGTGCTTATATGGTTAAAACACTGCAACCATCAATGCCCTTTGTTAACCGGACTGTAGCATTTTGCATTGTGAATAGCATTAAGTTGGTGGACAAAGTGGCGTGATGTTATAAAGGAACTTCATGCATTGTAAATTAACGGTAAAATCGCACCAGTCATGGCTTTCTGGAGCAGATGAGTCAGTGTCTGCTCAAAGACATTCTGGCATGGTTTTTGATGGTCTGACGCCATCAGAGACAATGTACTGCATATAAACTAATCTACGAAGCATGACAACAGAATGAGGTGATATAGCTGCAGAGACGGACAGGGACACAAGGGCTCTTGGTACAGAGCAAAACAATAGTAAGTCAGCAGCCTTCATTTAAAACTGGTGTTAGCCAGACAATATTCATGCAAAGTGGACAGTGGCTCACTTTGTGTTCTGTTGGCTTTACATTTGTTTTATACAAAACAGTATACAAGGAAATTTAAATGGCTGAATTGATTGTTAAAAGTGAGGTGGACATTATAAAAGGTAAAAAGGGTGATGGATGAAGTCGTTTAGGAGTACAGCACGACTGGGGAAAAAAGGACAATAGGGAAAGTAACAAAATCACAGTAGGCGACCCACACAGCTGAGGTTTCCGTGGAGAAATAAGGGAAGAGCAACATGACTGTAAATAATTTGGAGAGAGTAAAGTAAGGCCTCTCTAGCTTTTTCTTGGTTTACTCTTCCCTGCAGAAGGACAACAGGAAGAAGCCACATCCATTTTCCAAAAAGCTTTCAATGCAGTCCCCAAAAATATACAATCACCTGCCCAAACATGAATGCTCACACACATACAACCTCAAGGGACTGTCACATCACACAATATCAGCACTGTTTGCTGACAGAGTCGTTCCTCATCAGTGGACCATCCAAGTTGAACTCCATTTGCCCTTCAGTCAATTGAAGAGTACATTCTCTGCGCAAACCATATAAGCTGCGGACTCCTTTGACAGAAACAAAAACCTGTCATCGTATTTTCTTATGCAGTCAAACAGTTCCGGAACCAGGTTCTTTCAAAAATCAATTCATTTGGAATCTAAAGTATTTGAACCTGATTGCACCATGAAACAGCATTACGATAACGAAATAGGGTTGTGCATAGTAACTGATTGTTAGAAATGCGGTCGATGTGGTAATCATGTCAAGAAACAACACGCGCTAACTATAGTAAACTTCTTGGCTGAGTCCAACAGAAGCTGTTGTTTCAGCCTCAACAAGATCAGCTTCTAAGGAACAACAAGTCATCTGATATGGGCAGAGGAGCTTATGGCCACCCTGCAGCATTACGCTTACTGGCAACAGTGGGAGCAAAAGAGGAGAACATTCAATTATTTGTACTTTGAACATGAATGTCTCTGTGTTGCCTGTAATACTTTATCTACAGCAATGAAAATGTGAAGTTTTATACAAATATTCCATTGTTTTGTGTATTTTTGCGTCAACCTTCAGTTTTTCTTTTATTATGTTTTGAAAAAAGGCCAATAACAGGATCAAATATCTACTGTTTTAATAAACGTAGCGCCGGCAATCTTGACAAATAATGCAAAAGTGGGTTCCTCCAAAGGGTCCTTCACGCCAAACAAATTATCATATTTTTTGCACTATAAGGTGCACCTAAAAGTCTTCAATTTTCTCATTAGCCGACAGTGCGCCTTATACGCCGATGCGCCTTATAGTGTGGAAAATACAGTAGTCAATATATTTTGAATCATGCTGATTTCATCATAGAATTATGTTTCAATGCAAATTTTTAATGGCATTGTGGAACACAGTAGTTGTGTCAGTATCGAGTCATCATTACATATTCAGGGGAACATAAACAGGAGATTTCAGGCAAACACATATCAGTTACTCATGGGACGTCTGTATTAGTTATCCGTACTTGTACAATTAGTACATTGCTTCCATTAACGTAGACATTTCAGCCGAATTATTTTTGAGAATTGACAGAATATGCAAAACAACAGCTTTTGAATAACAATTATTATTTTGTGTATTTTTATTAACCACTTCAGGGTTTCCCCTACAAATCAAAGATTGTGGTGTACCGCCACACAAAAAATAATAGCCGCCACGCCTTGCAAATGTTTTTTTTTTTTTTTTTTTAAGGCTGTTTGCGACCCTGTGAGGAAAGAAAAGTGGCATGGAAAATGAGTGAATGAATCAATGTTTCAAACTAGCGGCAGCCTAGTGTGAAGGGTTCAGCGGCAACATATTCATTGCGTATTGTAATGTCCGTAACTATGCACGGCCCCTGTCAAGAGACAATCAGACTGGGGAGCTTTGACGTAGGGGAAAGCGAGTAGGAAGAACGAGAGAACGGGCGAGATAGCTGTCGCATGTCGCAGCAGCCCGCTTTAAATTTGTTATTGTTTTCTTTACTATTCTTGCCACAATAAAGTGAGTAAGATAATACCGACTCCTCTCTTTCTTCCCCCCATCCAGGGCATTACAGTATTTTGGATCGGACTTTTTGGTGAAAGTAAGCAGTGAACGGCCGTCTTGGACAGAACGGCAACTTTGAATGAATTTAAACCGAGAGGCTGGGCCTTGCTGTATTTTCAGAGCGCTGTCGTGCTAAGATCAACAACGAATCCTATAGCAGAGTGGCAGACATATTTATATCTGTGCTATCAGGCTGTTTCTGTAGACTGATATACGCAATCATGGCTGACGAAACCTTGATAAATGCGCTTTTTTGTTTCGCGAGCTCTGGGACACTCGAAAAATGACTCTCATACCCTTCCCTGCAAAGCTAAATGGTACCTCGATGTGCGTTTGTGTGGAAATCTAGTTTGCGAACAACAACAACAACAAACAAAAAACAATTCACCTTCTCACCGAAACTAGTAAAACTCTTTACACGACAATTAGAATTTCCCCTTACTCTTTGAAATGGGTTCGTAAACACAAGGACTATAATTGTTGTTGTAATGTAGTACGTATTAGGGCCAAATAAAAGGAAAAAGAAGGACTACGAGATCTAAGTCATACTACTGCTACGAGGGGAAAAAAATCATATTATTACGTAGGGTAATGTAGCTGTAATCAGCTACGCATTTTACATACATGTACCGTAGCTGAAAGCTACAACATTAGCTTAGCTAATGAAATCTTTCAAATATATCTTTGTTATGGTTCTTCTTGGGGAAAAAATGTTTGTCATGATATGGTGCAATTTTACCGTGGCACATGATGAGGCTGTCCGACTCCGATGCAGCCTACCAACACAGCTTCAAAAAAATCCTAGGGGAAACCCTTTACTTGTTAGAGAAACTGTCACAAAAGTGAATTATTAATTAATTAATTCAATAATTATTAAAACTGATAGGTACCCAAGAATATATCCGACACACAACACTCAACTGAACATTACTGGCATAACAAGAAAGTGTGACAAGACCAACTAACACCTGCTCTACTTTTACCACAGCCAAGCAGCCTAAGCCTTTTTGCACATTCACTAAGTACAGTATCACCCTGGACATTATACAGTAGAATGCTTTCTACTCACAATGTAGTGTGGGGTCCGCAGGTAGGAAAACATGGTCCCAAAAAAATGAAGTCCTCCACAACTACGTACGTATATCTAAACTGCTATAAGGCTTTACTCCTCTTGTTGTACAGAGAATGTTGTCCAACAGACAAGAGACGACGACAGTGGCTGATTAAAGGATCTTAAGAGATCTATTTAGGACCATGGCGCATAAACGGGAACACTCATTAGGAGACTAACCCGACTACCTGACACAGAGAGAAAGACGACAGAGAGGGGTAAGCATGTAAAGCAGAAAGATGTAAAAGTAAAAGGAGAGACAGGAGTGCTTGACGGGTGGCCATGCTCTAAGTTCACTCAAAAGGCCAAAATAGGTCAGAGTGTGTGACCCTGGAGCCACAGTGTCTATGGTTCACACGCCCCATTTGCACTCACAACTGGCATACACACAGCATGACGCTCTCCTTCACATTAATTATAAATTATTATTTTCATAATAGCACGACAGGTCAAGAGGTAGTCATTATCAGATTTCATATTTACATATATTACAGTATTGAATAGCAATTTCTTTGCAAAATAATGATTCATGGCAGGTGGAAATAGACTGGAACTGGCTGAGAGCCATTGAGATGCAGGTAGCAGCACAGGTATCAAGAGGTGATGAAATAAATAGTATGGAAGTAGAGCTATGAGTCACTGTATAGCATCCACTTTGTGTCACGATGGGTTTGAGTCATACATATGCATCAGTGTGTCTGTGCTCTATCCAATTTATATAATGCTCCAAAGTTTATTAATCTCCTCTTGAGTATGGTGACCCACATAGATGCCGAATTGCTGCCCTTGAGGTTCCATTGGCATAATTCCACAACCCTCCTCCACACTGGAAGCACCGTGGAGTCCTTTAACCAGTTTTGAAGCAACATCAGTTACCATTTGGTACATTTGCAAGAAATGTGATGGTGTGTCTGCATAGCAACACATGACCCTGAGGTGAAACATTCAGGCAACTGGCTGCTTGCCAAACTGACTAGATGACAGCCAGCCACAAAGGAAATGAAAGCTTCCTCACAGACAAATCCCTCAAATCAGCAGGTTGTGGTTACACATTATGAACACACGTCAAACCTTTGAACACACTTAAAATCTTAAAGGAAGTTGTTCATTGGGGTACAACATTGGTCATTGCGCCAGGTGATTATTTAAAAATTACAAATACAAATTATACAATGTTATTTCAATTAATCGTATAATATGTTACATGTGCAGTTGAATTTTAATTTAGAGCACAGGTATGTCCTGACAATGAAGAAACAAGACGTAATGAGAGTTCAGTGGACAGGGCGGATTAATTTACAGACCGGCACATTTTGGCAGAGACAGACGGCCAGCAGGGACCCCCTACTGAGTGGGCTGACATGTTCACAGTGCGTCGACAATGAGGAAATGGAATAGCCGCACGCAGAGAGAAAACCCAGTACACAGTAGGTGGTCTACTCTCACTTGAGGCACGGCATAGGGACCAAACAACAACAAAATCGGGGTTAGCACAGATTTACGTTCTAATACAAAATGATGTGACTAAAGCTACACTTGGGCATAAACACGGGACAGGCCATATTGCGACCCATTCACATGGGTCACCCAACAAACAAATCAAACCTCCACTTTGCATGTACTTTCCCACTATAGCCAACCACAGTAAAGTTCCAGCAAGCTCCTACTAAAAAACTATTGTTAAGGATGGTTCCTACCAGAGAGCGAGCGTGCCGCCCTGTCATCTATACAGTTGTCAATCATGTGTTCAGAGTCAGAAAAATGAACTGCATCATCAAGCTGTCCACAGACATGATATGACATACTAAAATCATGACCAAATATTTACTCTGGTGTTTCTGAGTATCATGGTTGGAAATCATTTCCAGAGAACTGCACTGGTTTTCTTTCATAGAATTGCACTGTACAGACATATTTACAGTAATTACCCCTACCAATGTCTTGAGACAATCTAACATTGTTTTTTAGCATGTCTACAGATAGTCACCCCTACTTTTGAACACAGATAGTGATTTGAATATTGCACCAGAGTATGCCTCGTGGATTTTAGATAGAAAATAGGTATGTCCCAATACAATCACGTGATCGGAAATCGGGCCGATCGCGCCATTTTTCAGAGGAACGAAATCGGGTGAAAAGGATCGGGTTTTCAATTTAAAATGTATATGGCGAAAAACATGCACAAGGCTGAAAAAGCCGTTTCTGCTCATGCACCTCTCTAAAAAATAAACTGCTGTATTTTAAGCCAAAGGAACTGTTGTGTTTGATAGAACAATATGTCTACATGCTCCCATAGCAGTTTCATGGCGCATTAAGCCCCCGAACTATTTTTAATTTGTCCGCTTTACCCTGGAGCCCCCCGTTTACAGACACTCCGCAACCGCTTTTGTTTCAACCCAGCCATAAAAAGAAGGTAAGTAATTAAATTTATTATTCAAAATGTCTATCATTTTTAGCTTAGAATAAGCTTCAATGTTTTTTTTTTTTGGTTTTGTTACTGTCGCATTTTCCCTGATATATTAGATGATAAATAATCGATCAACATAAAGAAAAATCGGGGGAAAAAATACGTTTAAAAGGGTAAATATTTG
The DNA here is from genome assembly GCF_030265065.1 of Corythoichthys intestinalis. Taxonomy (NCBI): domain Eukaryota; kingdom Metazoa; phylum Chordata; class Actinopteri; order Syngnathiformes; family Syngnathidae; genus Corythoichthys; species Corythoichthys intestinalis. The sequence goes on along the minus strand of NC_080414.1, from coordinate 27,155,524 downwards.
AAAAAGAAAATCTCGACCACTCCTTGCCACTTGTGACTTCTGCATTGCGACCCCTGTTATATTACCGTGTTTCAACCATAAAATCCCCACAAGGTCCGGCTGTGGCCATTCACAGCTGTGTCTTGACACTCGGTGATACATGCTACACGGAGTTTTTGGATCAAAACAAGGTAAGTACACGATAATATCTTGTTAAAATCATGGTGTCTTGAAATATGCTCTCTCGTGCTCCCACCTCGGGTTACCAGAAAGCCACAAAAAGACATACATTGCAGTCAAGCGCTGGTATTATGGACACAGTAGGCTAACTGACTAGCGTGCTGTGCTTTAGCTTTTCTATCCTTGTTAACGTTGGATTGCTTATTGTCTGGGCTTCAAGGCTAATTACTATAAATGGATAGTGTTATGTACTCACATTTATATGTTCCCTTTATGCATATGGAGCCTTTTTTACTCAGTATCTCCCGTTCATATTCTTAAATAATAATCGAAAAAAATATTTTAAAAGCTCACTGCAAAAATTAAAATATTATGGTATTGGAATTTAACCCCTAAAATTTTCCCCTGTAAATGATTTTTCTTTGCACAGATTAACATCAAGCCAAATCAAAAAATGTATGCAGTCAAGTTTATCACTAACTATTGAGCTAACTCCCCTATTATCCATGTTTATTTACAAAATAAAACAGAGCTTAATTAAATCTACATTTACTCACACAACAATTTCCTTTATTTTTTCACATCCACCCACACGTCTTAGTGCATGCATATCGATTATCAAAGACTTGAGTAGACAAAAGGAGGTCAACTTAAAGTGTTTATTATTTAATATGTACCAGGATGGGTGTCCAAAACCTTTTTTAAATGAGAAACTAAGAAAATTTCAAAAGGTCTCAAAAATCTGTATTTTTTACTCACCTGGTTTGACCTACTTTTAAGGTGTCAAAAATGTCCTCCTGTTCTTCCCCCAGAAAATAGAGATTTTAAGATTTCCAATGATGTATCACACACGCATATTGGACAATTTTGAAATTTGGCCAAATTGGGTGTCTCAGAGCGGAACTTCGAGTCACCCGAGTGTTTTCCGCCATATTAGTTTTTCTGCTTCATGCTCGTACAGCGTCTCACTCTCCCACTTGCTGCTTTTTATGTTCAGCAGTGCAGCTGGAGTTTGCTAGTAAAAGTTAACTATGATTTACAGGTTTGTAGCTTTTATTTGGCAAGTGAAGGCTCAGTAGCTCTCTGATCACAGGCACAAATATACCAATCATCGTTTAGTCAATTTGTTGTCTAAAGGTCGTTGTCGACAGCGTGAGCGTCAAAGTGTGCGTGAATTTGAGTGGACTCACTCATATGAATTACATTAATGTTATTGAGAGTGATTAAAAGTATGCTGTTAAAGGTGGTGCAATGAAAAATGTAGGTGCGCTTACATTTTTTGCTGGTGCACCTTAAGAAAAAAGACCAGTGCAACCAAAGCAAAAAGTAAGTGTGGAGGCTTAAAAATATATATCGCAATGTTCATTTTTTCCAATATCATTCAGGCCTAATTTATATTTTTTTACTTTTTAAGGGCTAAAACGTAACAAAATAATCAAGAAATACAATGGTATTGCCAAAAGATACAAAAACATATGTTTTATGCTCTGCAACACTCCTGAAAAAAGCAGATGAGGAAGTACTGTAAAAAGTAGAGTACTGTAACATGTTTAAAAAAAAAAAAGCAAAAACAATTTTTTTTCGGCATCGGTATCGGATCGGGCCTTGCTGTCGGCAGATTCTCAAAATCAGGTGACTTGAACCCGGGTGCAAAAATACGCAATCGGGAGATCCCTAATATAAGATGCATCATGTACCATGAAATGCATCTATTGACAAACAGAGGTGGAGAGAATAACGATAGCAATGAGAAACCAAAAGCAACTGAAACAGTCAACATAGGCTTCTTTACAATATGTTTAGCATTAAAGTGCATGTGACACGAAAAAGCATGTTTATTTCATAATACAACCGGTATTTTATGCTCCTGAATGATATGGACCGCTTGGATGTGTGTGGAAGCGATCGCTATATTTATTTTTTTTTTTTTTTATCCCGCGCCATGAAAATGAGTGACTTCCGGCTTCGGTCTTGCATTGAGGAGGAGGGCGCTGTGACGTGTACGGTAGAAGACGTCCTCTTTACTATACAGTGTACTGTTGTGTATGAGGACGAAGGATTCAGCAGATTTTGTGGATTAATACGTTTATTTTTCGCATTACGCCAGCCAAACGGCTGCAGAAAAATCATTCTGTATGAGGGAGAGGCGTATGCGCCTTTTTGGAGTTTCAAAAGGTTCCCATTCACCGTGGATAACTACTGTGTGACCATTGGACTTACGAGGAAGTGAGTAAACATCTTGTTTTGTATTATGTCAAATACGAATACAGCGATTACAAAGTAAACACTACAAACTTTCTTTAAATAAAGGACTACTTACGTTTGATCATTGATAGGCATGTAAAAAGCTCTACTCATGCACATTAGCAGCACGTTAGCTGCACAACAACTGCAGCCACTCTCCCCCGGGGAACGAACTGTAAATTGCTCTCCGCCGGGCGGTTTGCCGATCTGCGGAGACAATCGACAACCCAGTCGTCATGTCAATAAATCCAGGCTCGTTATGTGTGATTTTCCGCTTCGAAGACTTTGAAACATCACTCGGTTTCGGGTTAGCATGTCGGCTAGCTGTCACGCCTTTTGGTTTGTTTACATTCTCCGAAGCCGGGCGAAGGGAAATGACATATGTCCGATTTAGGTGTCATAAAATATCGTTCGGGAGGTGCAACAGTAAAGGTGAAGTCGACAGTTTTGACCATTATGGAGTAATTTTACCATGTCGTCCTGAATAAATGCATTTTTATTATTTCATATTCCATTTAGCACAAGACTGTTATTTGTCATGACCATGCCATTTATTTAGCAATTGGGGAAAATACTTGGATAAAAAGAATATCCTGTAAAAATATTGAAGTAAAGATACAGAAACAATGACATTTTGCAGCTCTCTTCGTCGTGTTTTCCTCGTTGTGAATAGTTCCCCCTCGATGGGCTGACTGGTCCTTCTCAAGCCATTTATATAGCTATTGGGGAAAAATACTAGGATAAAAAGAATATCCTGTAAAAATATTGGAGAGACTGAAACAATGACATTTTGCGGCTCTCTTCGTCGCGTTTTCCTCGTTCTGAATAATTCCCCCTCAATGGGCTGAATAGTAAAACCGATGAGCCCAGTCTACCGCTGACGTCAATCACCTGTTGGGGACGCTAAAGCCCTATAATGGTAGGCGTGGCTAACCGGCAGATTAAAAGACTAATTTCTCGTCATCTGCGCTTTGCTAAATTGTTGTATACAGTCGAATCGTCTCAAAATATGATTCTAATTCACATAATAATGCATTTAAGACTTTTTTTTCTCCTGTCGTATGCTCTTTAAATTACGAGCTGTAAAGAAAAGATTGTTGAAACATGGTAGTGATGACATTAGTTTAAGGGGGGGGTTGTAGTTAGGTTTAAAACAGGAATGCGTTGTACATAACCCCTTAATCCAGATATGTAAGAAGATTGCATTCTAGTATTTGTGCGAGGGTTTGTGGGGGTCCATGCTAGGCTTGAACTATAAGCTTCTTCGTCCCAAGGCTGGTAGTGCATGGTGCTCACCAAGGGCCTATAACGCTTTTTACATGATTATGTAAATCTGGCTTGGCCTTTCACTGTCATTTAATCAAGAGATGACAATGTTTGTGTCAGTCAAAACAGTACAGATGGAAGTAGGAAAACTTGGAAGGTAGAGATTTAACTGTAAATATTGGCATTTTTCATTTTCCATCACAGCACTAGAAAGGAAGATGTTATCTTTGTCTAACAGCTCATCAGACATGTTCATTTTTATTACTTGCAACGGTTTTTATAATTCAAAATACCATATATTAACACACAAATCAATTGTCGGGATATACTTGTATAATATCAACCAACCATGGCCAAAGCCACGTTAATGCGTTTCATTGTGAAGAAGCCTTCAGGGAAACAAATGCACGGAGACATTTATTACCACTGGCATATTCATATTGCACTTAATAGACATTGACAATGTCACTCTGTCACTCACAAGGGCACTGAATAACTACTTGCATGGATGCGCACTCGAGAAAACAGTGATCAGCCTCCCAGTATCTCCGTTTTAATCCATGAGCTATTTTGGTCAGCTTTGAGAAAACGTGCAGCGACATGTACTGTATCCCCATAAGGCAAGGCTTTACAGGAAGACCCCCTAGCGAGGTGAAAGCCGAGCTGAGTGCAATTATGTGGTCTGCTGCTATAGTGTGATGATTGGATTTGTGCAGAAATGACTCTTACACTGCAAAACTATCTAGTTAACTGTAAACTCGAGACTCATCTAGAGTAATGTCATTGCTTAGTAACAGCTGGTGGAAGTTTCTGTGGGAAAAAAGTAGGCCCCAATAATTTACACGCTCCAATAACAGAATACCGTAATTTTCAGACTATAAGCTGCTACTTTTTTCCTTCTTTTTGAATCCTGCATCTTATAGTCCAGTGCGGCTTATTTGTTGATTTATTCGGGTTAATAGGTAACACTTTATTTGACAGCGGCGTCATGAGACTGTCGTAAGACTGTCATAATTATGACATGACACTATCATGGGCATTACTGAATGCTTATAACAGGTGTCATTAAGAGTCATCTGGCAAATTATGTTACTAATTCCATTAATGTCCACCTTGGATCTTTTACAGCCATTCTAAAGTGAGAATTTTCCAGATAACATTAAATGACATCTGTTATAGGCATTCAGTAATGCTCATGACAGTGTCACATCCTAATTATGACAATCTTATGGCGCCACTGTCATATAAAGTGTTACCAAATACCATAACTAGCAATTCATGAAACAACTGGGACAGTAACTGAAGAAATAATTGGCACAGGACATGAATTTAGATTGTTTTTTACATCTGTAGCGCTGTAATGCATGCTAGGAGGCATGTTGGACAACAAGAGTGTTGCGAGCAAGTGGCAGCAGAGATTCAATGCGCTGGCCAAATGAAGCTTCTTGAAGCAATGAAGCTTTGCAGCCAATTAGTTCAAAGCTTTATGGTGGTTCACCTGGTCTTATGACAGTCGTATGATGCCGCTGTCAAATAAAGTAGAGCTGAAACGAATACTCGAGCAACTCGAGTAACTCGAGTTTATAAACTGATCCGAGTAATTTTATTCACCTCGAGTAATTGTTTCATTTTGATAGCTCTAAGCATCACGTTTTGCCCAGACTACTTTTAAGCCGGGACAACGCGCTGTCGTTTCATTTTGACAGCTCTAAGCATCACGTTTTTCCCGGACTACTTTTAATGCAGGACAACACGCTGATGTCGCGTGTGTAGAGGAAGAAGCAATTAAAAAAAACCAACAACAACAACAAAAACCAACTTACTGCAGCCGACAGCCGCTACAAATGATGCCGACGTTGCTAAAAACTAGCCCGCATAATGCTACGGTGGTAGCAGGTAGCGTCTGATGCGTCTCATAGAGATCACATGTATGTTGAACTGCAGTAGATGTGAAATGACAGTCAGTGGCGTTAGCAAACAGCCGCCATCTTAAAGCAGTAGACTTCTCACCGCTAATAAATAAGATTAACGTTACTGTCACTCGCTCACGTAACGTTAGCCCTGCGAAGGGCTAGGTTTCTATTAATTATGACCACTGTCGATGCGTGACTAACGTGTCTTACATACAGGCTTTATTTAATCTGTGAAAACATAGCGCTGTAGAGTGATGAGGGTGTAAAATAAAAGCTTAATAATGCTAACAGTCAGTTTTAGCTCAGTACTCATTGCTGGATAAAACACAAGTAGCACTTGTCCCTAATGTGCTCCAATACAGCAGGTATCATACATGTATTTTGAACACTGCAAAAACTCAAAATCCTATCAGGACTTACAGTTTAGACTAACTTAAAACTTAATTTAAAAATAGCTTGACACAAATGAAAATTCAATCGAAACACGTGGGAAAAACACCTAACTTTTAAGTGATGTGTGTCATCAAGCGTAATGGCATTTTTAGGTAAGAACTATATATGTATATATATATAATATATTTTTATTTATTTATTTATTCTTCAAAACAAGATCTAAGTTTTTTGAATGAAAACAGTGAATTAGTCTTTTTTTATATTCTAGTTACAACTGAGATGCAATTGTTGGCTGTTTTCAACAATGTACATCGAAAATAAAGACATTGATTGACTGAAAATGGTTCAATATTAGATTAAATGTTTTGTTTTCTCTTGTATATTTATAATTGCTCTTCACCTAAAAATATGAATGTTTTATCCGATTACTCGATTAGTCGATAGAATTTTCAGTCGATTACTAAAGTATTCTATAGCTGCAGCCCTAAAATAGAGTGTTACCCGTTAATATCCTTTGGTGTAAATATCCCATATTACACTTAGGAGAGCTGCAGCTTATAGTTGAGTGTTGCTTATCTATGAACAAATGCCGTGTTCGTGACAAATTTGGTGGGTGGCGGCTTATAGTCAGATGAGCCTTATCGTGCGAAAATTATATATCCGGGGTGGTGTATAAACCTATCACTTAGCTACTGTACCAAATAAAAATATGTTTTTATATTCCATCTATCATACTGACATGTTACACCAAGAGGATATAGCTGTAACAATAACAGTGACAAAAGACAATGCAAATTAGGAATTAATGGTGGTACCATTCCACTTTTCACCAATCCAAACATGTACCCTTCCCAAACATACTATGCATCACATATAATTGGGAAATAGCTCAATATGTTATCAATAAAACTAATGTATCACTTAGCTACGGTACCAAATAAAAAGATGTTTATATTCCATCTATCATACTGACATATTACACCAAGAGGATATAGCTGTAACAGATCTTAAGACGCATTTGTACTCATCTGTACAATGAACAAAAGCAAAAATGACAGTGACAAAAGACAATGCAAATTAAGAATCAATTGTAGTCCGGTTCCACTTTTCACCAAGCCAAAAATGTACGGTTCTCAAACTTCCCAAACATACTATGTATCCCATTTTATTTGGGAAATGGCTCAATATGTTTCGCTGCATTATAAAGCAAAGGTGAAAACTGAATAAAAGCTCAAGACTAGAAGTGATTGGTCAAACTTACACATATTCCTAAATAATTTGACAGGCAACATTTTTAACATGCTACCTGTGCTACCAAAATTGTGTACTGTATGCATGTTGGAAGCAAATACGGCTCAAAACAACTGGATTTGATACCACAAGGATGTCTTCTTTGTTTGAATACAAAATTTGGAACAATATTCAAACTCCTGCGTAGGCGAAAGAGGTAAACAAAAACCAAATGAAACTCAGTGGGGAGAGGTGAGCTCTACTTATCTACTCTTGCTGACTCAGTTCCCTCAAAGTGCATTCGGAGAATTACCAGTATAAATCGGAAACAACACACACAACTTAGCGAAGGCATTTTTTCAGAGAAAGCCTTCAGAGCCCAAACACAATTGCTAAATGACTTCCCTGTCTCATGATATATGGTTTCACAGACAAATAAGGGAAAGGGAGAATGCCGAAGGCTGATTGCACGAATAGCTTGACCTGTCTACTCACCCCAAAAAGGGATATCAGCTGTTCAAAGGCTTTTAAAACATCTAGCATCAGTTACGTAACTGAGCTTTGAGCATCCAGCGTTTTGGGACGCCCTAATTATAAACAAACACAGACCTCCGTTGAAAGGAAGCTAAAACTTTGCTAAATGAATCTTCCACACTTTATGAAACACAAAGTCACTGAAAACACACTGATATACCTACAATGTCTTTTGGATCAAAATGTGAGAGGGGAAATACAGGAGGAAAAAAAACCATAGGAAAGATGAATCACAGCAATATTGTAAAAGCGGAACCTTAAGGTGTTCCTACCTTCTCTGGATGCATGCTTTGCCAGTCCACCAGGATATATTAGTGAGTCAGGCCCAGAGAGACCCACAGTGAAAGACAGGAGAGGAACTGACTGACCCACATAGAGGATTGAGTGTGAGAGGAAAGTGAGTGATGCTTCACCATCATTCGATCGCTAAATCAATGCCCGGCTGGACTAAAACACCATAGGCAAAGGTGCTTTGAGTAATCTGAATGCTTGATTATTAGGTGCAATTAAATCTTTTGCAGTAGATTGATAAACCATGAGAAATTTTCCAACAGTTGGTATCACTATTTAAGATGTCAACAAATTAACTTTAAAGATTTCAAACCATGGTCCAAGTTGTATGCAGACTAAAATAAGCCCCTTTGAGACTTAAATCAAGCTAAATTCCCGTGAAAAATGATGCAGGATTTACCAGTGTCATGGCTTTCAGATATCGGGGGATGTACCAGGAATTAGCCAGGTTGGACAAATTCAAAATTATCCCGTGTTGGCGAGTCGGCGTTCTCTGTGCAGGGAGGGCGGGATTTTGTAACCCGGACATGACATAATTTTTAGTTGGCATTAGGAGTGGGAACCTCTTGGTACCTCACGACACGATACGATTTGTGATACAACGCTCACTATAACGATGATCTGACGATACAACGATTATCGATACATTGGTCAGGAAATCGTTATAGGATATTCTACAAACAACTAATAAACAGAAAAAAAAACTTCTGCTGTGAATCGGAATGAGTTCATCATTAGTAGACGTCCAATCCATTTGAACTGGGAGGGTGGCAGCGAATGAACGAATTCACTGCCATCCCTCCCACTTCAAACGGATTGAACGTCTATGGCCGGTAGTGGCAAGGTCATTTACCTGTTCATTTTCAGTTACTTCCTGTTGATTTTTGGGTATTTTATGGGTCTGTTCCCTTTATTGTGAGTCATAGAACAGGAATTGACCTGGGAATCAGCCAAATGAATAGGCAGTGACTCAAACTCAATAGAAAATGACCTGTAAATGTCCTACAACGAACAGCAAGTGACCTGTAAATGCCCTGAAAATCAGACAGAATGACTATGAATGCTCTGGTTTCGAATGAACGAACGTTCCCAGTCTAAATGGATTGGGCGTCGAGCACCATCAATGCAGCCTTAGAATTAACTGAGAGACTATTATGGTGGAAAATTTGGCAGCAACTTGTTGGTTCATTTTTATTTTTTATTTTTTTTTAGACATTGACACCTTTTCAAAACGATATCTCGATTCTTGGCAGGAGCATATCAATGTTCTTTTGGGATACAAAGTATCGCGATATATCACCATTTTGATATTTTGTCACACCCCTAGTTGGCATCCGCAACAAAATAAACCTCACATTTCCATAGATGGACGAGGGACTGTCTCTTCCTCAGCTCTAAGATCTAGTAGCAATTTAATTTCGTTATGTTTCCAGTTTAACAGCGTACCGCACTAATGCTATTTTTACAATGTGACGTCGCCATCATAACGCGGAAGTGGGACATTATTGACACGCCCTCACATACAAACCATGTTATTTCTGCTTATTTTCTCCGGTAAGCTTTCAAAAAAGAACATGCCGATCAAACATTGCTGCTATGGACAAATGAAGGATGTTTTCTTCATACGTTTCCCGAAACCAAAAAGTCGAGGAAAAAAATGTGAAGAATGGACTTGAACTTGCGCGTACGTCCAAAAGACCAGTTTAACGCCAGCAAGGTGAAGCCATTCACATTTCACATGCAGTAAACATTTTGTTGGGGGCCATGGTCGTTCAGAGGACGAAGATGTAAGCCATTTTAATATTTTTAATTATTTTTTTTGCGTGGCATTTTGCCATGCTGCTTCTGTCTGACAATGAATGACCTGAAAAAAATTAAAATGGGATCTGCCTGCCACTGTAACATTTTCTGTTGTAAAAAAAACAACTTTAGTAAGGGGGAAGTGTAAATCAACTATAGCAAAAAGATTTGTATTTGCATTTGCAATCGCTACACAAAAATAGCAATGTAAATTGCCTCCAAGAACGGTCAGAGACGTAAGACAACCAGAGGATATAATATATAAGATAGATAGGGAATATGGTGGTAAACGATGCATTGTTGAAAGAGGACAATGTCATTGTCAGTGGCGTAAAACAATGCACACAAGAAAAACGTGTCGATAAAAAAAGCTAACTCTTGATTAGGTCGGCTCGGCTCTTTTTCCCGTTTTTTTTTTTTCAACCCTCGACACTCAAGCCATCTCTTCAACTGAAGATTTGTATGTTCTTCCACATCTTTACCAGTGAATTTGGAACCAGGGACATCATTTTCGGACAGAATTGGGAGGTTTGGCTCAGTAAACATCTCGTTCGTACACTATTTTCATTAATTTACCATTGGGGACACACGGGAGGTTGACCCGCCTAGCCACAATTGCTAACATCATGAATATTTATGAGCAAAAGTGACGTGTTGCTTGCGGTACGCCATTGTGCTATCTTTCGAGTTTACGGTAATTGCGATGAAACAAAGAAAGAAAGGGGAAAGACAATCAGCCCGTCATGATATTTACGTCATCAGCTCTCACGCTGTGACCTGAGAATTAAATGGCTGCTTTAACACATGCTGCGTCCCGGGTAAATCCCAGACATTATACAAGACGCAAACCGGTTGATGTCAGTGTCATCGCCGTGTCAGTCGAACCGGGAAATTGCTTTCAGACATAAGGGTAGTGTATGTGTACGTCTGGAAGGGGCTATAGTGTGAGATATAGAACAAAGGCAAAAGATTATAAACAGATCTAATCTTTTCAATGTTTAAGACACAACTTTTGCAAGAAGTAAAAGAACTGTAATCCTTAACACACAAGATTCCTAAAGCGTGATTTGTCAACATCCGCTCTCAAGGTTGTCTTGAAGGCTGAGCCCCTCTGGGTTTACGGATCTAATCCGCTTGCTGTAACACAGAATTGCAGATCAGGATTGGCATGGGGGTTAAAAACAAAGGTGGCCACAATATCCAAGAAACGGACTAGGAGGTATGTTTTTTGGCGTACTATTCTCTTGCCCTTCATCAAGATTACTTCAGACAGGTTCATCAAAAAGAAACATTCAAGGAGGAATAGGTGGAAGGTTGAAGGTTGTAGGAAGCAGCAGGGACAGCTGCATAAGTCGACAAAAGAGACAGAGTTGGTTTCCAGACAGAGAGGAAAAGGAGGGAAGTAAGCAAGCAGGAAAAGCACTATATTAATCTAATGCATCATTCTAATTCTTAAAAGCGCTCACATAAAATGCAATATTAGCTCAATTTTACATTGGATTAGATTATGACTATTACGATTATCAGTGTGTCACACTTTTGAGGAGAGAACGGATTTTCATTGAGTTTTTCCTCCCTCACTGTACAGTACTGTGTGTAGGCACCAAGGCAAGAATGTCAAGTATGCACTGGAAAACAAGCTAGGGCCTCCTTTTCAGCTGCCCTAGGAGTAAGCCTATTGGCTTAAGTGAGAGATTACAGGGCAGTAGACAACACATTTGCGAATTTTACATCTTTTTTTTGACTTGACTTCACTTCCGAGATGTGCATCGCTGGCTCAGCCACTCTATAGAATTGAACATCTGCCAAAGCAACAGTTTTTATGTAAAAATATAACTAAATAAAAAACGGAAAAAAAAAAAAAAAAGAAAAAAAAAAAAAGAAAAAAAAAAAAAACATGCATAGGCTACACTGCAAAAACACACCTTAAAACTAGTTAAATTCCCTTGTCTTCAGTATAAATATGCTAGAATTAAGTGAAATTATCTGCCAGTGCTTCAAGTAAATTTAGATTGAATTTAAATTAAATTTATAATGAAATAGCTATCTGAAAATAAGCTTATTTTAAGCAATAAATTAGTATATGTAATCTTTAAAAAAAAAAAAAAAAAAAGCCTGTTTGTCAAAAATGTTCTTAATCCAAGAATAAATATTATTTGAATGCAAATTTTTCTTAATGTAGGTGGAAAAATTACCAATTTTTACAGTGGTATGAAAAAAAATCTTAACTTTTTGAAATTTCTCACATTTCTGCATAAAATCACCATCAAATGTGATCTGATCTTTGTGTAAATCAAATAGATAAAAATACAGTGTGTGCTTTAACTAAAACCACCGAAAAATTTATAGGTTTTCATATAATAATGAGGATAGCATGCAAACAATGACATACTGGGGATAAATAAGTAAGTGAACACTCTACCTATGGAGACTAAAAGAGCAATTAAAAGTTTGAAACCATTTTTACCAAACATTTTAAGTCAGGCGTGTGCCCAATCACTGTTGAGTGTTTTAAAGCTCCCCTGCCCACTATAAAACACACAACTGGTAAGAAATGTCTTGATGAGAAGCATTGTCTGATGTGCATCATAGCTCGGTTAAAAGAGCTGTCTGAATACCTGCTATCAAGGATTGTTGATTTGTATAAAGCTGGGAAAGAATACAAAACCATCTCTGTTGCTTCACCCTCAAGGAGTGGCTGTCCACCAAAGATGACGCTAAAGACTTACAGAAATCACTGGCACAGTCCAATATCTTTGTGCACTAGGCATGTGCCGGTATGAGATTTTGACGGTACGATAACCGTGAGCAAAAATACCGCGGTTTCACGGTATTACGGTATTGCTATTTTGAGATGTATGGGTTAAAAAAATAAATAAATAAATTCCATTGAACAGGAATTTTTTTTTCAGAACATAGTTGCAAATTGGAACATGAATATATTGTTAAAATAAATAAAATATCAATTAAAAAAACTAATATTTTAAATAAAATTAAAATACAATTTATAGACTATACCCACAGCTCAAGTTGCTCAAGATTAGAGCAAGAACAAAACAATTTCTATAAAAAAGTAAAAACACTTCTAAATAAATTTTTTTTTAAATTATACTGCATGACTTTGTTTTGAAGGTGGAAAAGGTCAAGTGAAGTTTCGCCATTTTCAGCCACTGTGTCAGCTCTAGTCTACATGTCATGCCTTTGTGTTAAAAAGAACAATTATAAATAATTTATAAGTTAATAAGTTAGTTAAAAATGTATAAGTTAGTTAAAATGTCAATATTGTTGTGGAAAGGTTTCATCTAAAAAAAAAAAAAAATTAGGAGTGTGACTTCTCCTTGATCCAGTGAACGTGGATTTGTGCTTAGGGCAAGATCGTCTTTCTCCAATTAGCGATCTTTGAGGCTACCATTTTTTTCCCCCCTTCATTCAAGCCACTGATTCAAGCGAATCAAGCTTGTTTTCTCACTCTGCGGCTGTAAAACTCGACGAAGTTGCTCTCCCAGCTAAACCTAGGCTAACATTTGTCTTTGTAAGCTTTTATTTAGTTTGTATATCGAATTTGAAAGGAAAATGTGTGTTTTGTTTTTGGCGAACTTTTTCCATGGTGCTAATCTGTTGAAGCTACTCACACATGGAAAAATACAATTGTACAACGTTTTAAATGTATGCATTTTGTATATTCCACTTACCACGATTTGAGAGCTCAATAAATTGAAATTGAAAGAGTATTTGTCTTTGGGTTCGCTGGCTGTCTAGCCGATAGAGTCACTTTCACACACAGCAACAAACGGGAGGTGGTGAAGGCTGCCGCGCCACGTCCCTTCTGGCTGCAGTTTTGACACATGAAAAATAGCGAATACCGTTCTACGGTCTGACGGAAAATTTTAGTGGTTTTGAAACCGCGACGTTTTCACACCACGGTAAACCGTGAAACCGGTCACCGGCACATGTCTACTGTGCACACAACAACTATATGTAAAACTATGGCCAAAAATGGTGTTCATTGAAGGACTCCACGGAGGAAGCCACTGCTGTCTGGAGAAAAAAAAAAAAAAACATTGTTGCTCGTTTAATGTTCGCAAAAAGGCAATTGGATACTCCACAGAGGTTTTGGCAAAATATTTTGTGGACTGATGAAACAAAAGTTGAATTGTTTGGGAGTAACACATAACATCATGTGTGGAGGAAAAATGGAACAGCTCACCAACATCGACACCTCATCCCCACCGTAGGGCATGGTGGAGGGAGCATCATAATTTGGGACCGTTTTGCTCCCTCAGGGCCTGGACAACTTGCATTCATTAATGGAAGAATGATTTCAAAAGTTTATCAGGATGTTTTACAGGAAAACCTGAGGCCATCTGTCAGACAGTTGACGCTAAAAAGAGGATGGATGCTGCAATAAGACAATAATCCAAAACAAAGAAGTAAATCAACTTCAGAATGGTTTCAGAAGAACAAAATACACATTATGGAGTGGCCAAGTCAAAGTCCAGACATGAACCCCATTGAGATGCTGTAGCATTTCCTAATGACAGTGATTCATGTCCGACATCCCAGGAATCTGACTAAACTATAGCAGTTTTGTTTAGAAGAATGGGCCAACATTAGTCCTGATCGATGTGCCAGACTGATCTGCAGCCACAGGAAGTGTGTAGTTGAAGTTATTGCCGCCAAAAGGGGGGGAGGGGGGGCACAAAATATTAAATGTAATGGTTCACCCACTTATTTTTCCCCCTTCTGTCATTTGAAATGATTTCATATGAAAACCTATAAATGTTTGGGTGGTTTTAGTTAAAGCAGTTTTTTTTTCATCTGTGTGATTTTGACAAAGATCAGATCACATTTGATGGTGACTTTATGCAGAAATGTGAAAGGTTCAGATACTTTTTCATACCACGGTAGAAATATGAGCTTTGTAAGAACAAATGGTAATGTTTAAGTAAACGGAATAATCTGATGCATTAATCTGTTAACTATTTTTAACACTCAAAACAAGAGGAAAAATGTATTCGACTAGATTTAAGAAAAATAATCTGACTAAGACATTATAAATTTGTAATGTATACACTGTGCCATTTTACATGTGCAGCTTGTTTCCATACAGTAGACCAAACCATTTCCCAGGAGACTTCAAGTGCCTGTGCTGGTCGTTTGAAGACCAATACAGAGCACTTCACAAGAGAAAAATGTTCTGCCTTAATTATCCAATTCACCGTTTCAGAATAGCAGCAGTAAATTATTCCACTGTTTCAAAGGGAGTGCATATATTTCAGTGTGCACTTTGGTGGACAAGCAAACCCCAGTCTGCATTGTAGTCTTAACTTTCTCACTCTTGCTGTCGCACAATTCAGTAATCAAATATGTGGAATATTGTAATTGTTTTGCATTTACATTTAGTCCTTCGAGAGTCCTTCCGGAGTTAAGAACCAAAACGTGACGAAGAGAGAAAGAGAGCGGTGCTTGTTAGTAGCTCAATTGTGTGAGACATTATTTTGGCAAGGAGAGGGGTTAGCCTCCAAAGGTTGAACACCGCTCCAATCACATAGTGGAATGAGTGAGTGCATGGCTGACCACTGGCTCCATAGGGCACAGCCACAGACAAAAACTCACTTTGGACCAGCAAATCTTCCACTTGGTGACACATCTAGCGGAAAAAGATGATTTGGTCTCTCACACATTACCACATAGAACAGTGTGTCCATTCATTATGTCACTGTTCTTTTGAAAGAAAGTACCATGAAAAGATTCCAGTGACAGCTATAGCATTTTCAACACGTAAAAACAATACTGTAACTAAATAATCAAGAACTTCTATGGTGACAGAGTACAAGATTCAAAAGAGAAACTAAATCTAACATAGAACTGAAGAGTACATTTGTTTCCACTGTTGCCAAAGAACCAATAAGAATAACTGCCTATTCGGAATGGTCAATAAAAACAAAAAAAACAAAAAACAAAACAAAACAAAAAAGTTTTTTCACCAGGTTCGTCTGCGGCGTGTATTTTAGGATAACAATACAACAACCATTTGCCTTTCAGACCCCGCGTGTTGGTCAGTTTTATTTCTGAAAGAGGAAAAAGAAGTCCGGTGCTTAAGAGAAAAACAATTGCAATGACAAAGAAAGATTTTAACATGTATTTTACAAATCGAATGCCTCAATCCTTTTTTTCTTATGAAAGGTTTTGAAAATCTCTAAAGCTTTGAATTTTCTCAAATTTAAGTGCCACGCCGAAATTACTAAAATGAATTGCATATTATTTTGAAAATTGACCGGATCCACCGTATTTTTACGCAAGTGACTTCCGTTCTGTCCGATCCTACCTAGTTTTGATTGACGCAGGAGGGTCTCATCTCGCGACAATAATAAAATCTGCCGTTCGTTGCGGGGGGGCGACGCGTTTAACCACTTCTGGGACGCGTCTAAAACGCAGCCCGCTCTGCAACTGGTGTGCACTCGCTGATTGATTATACCGGTCGCGTTTCACCGCGTTGCCGACGCGCCGCAGACATGCCTGGTGTAAAACTGGGGTAAAGGCCAAATTTTACCGGACGCGTCTGCGGTACAGATCCGCCAAGCTCCGTGTTGACTCGTGCTCACAGTATGTCAAAAATAGGACACAATGTAGCGGCTGCGCACAACTGCTCCGGCAGCTCCATCCCGTTGTAAGCTTTTGCGTGATTGCACGCGATAACGTGGCATTAAAAACAACGACAAACACACAGAGTCTGTACTCAACAGAGAAGCAGAGAGAGAGGTGGACCTGATTTGACTGAACATTTTTTCCCTGAATTCTTTTTGTTTTTACCATGGGTCTGTGACGCCATGACCACTTCAAAAACCTATTCTCTAGTATTTAATAACATTTAAATTACATGCATAACTCACTGTCCAATCTCATAACTTCTTTTATGGCGTTCCATGCAGATTCCTTTTTAAACTTTGTGACTTTCCACCTCCATAATGAATCGCTCATCACCCACGTTTGCTGGTGTTTAAACTGTGAATAAGCATCTGGACTGTTAACTGCAGGCCTGGCTGCGCCCATTTTGATGGATGCATCTCCGGCAAAAAAAGAAAATAGCCCAAACCATCCGGCGGGCTCTGGCACGTCGGAGATGGTCCGCAGTCAGTCCGTAGTGCATATGCGTCCAGTATAATTTAAACAATATGATAGAATGGAAACGGATTGGCTCCGCCGCTATATCTTGGCGGACACGTACAGCACATGCGTCTGGTGGGCATGTGCCAGGTATGTGATTCTGACAGTATGATAACCTTAAGCAAAAATATCACTGTATCATGGTATTGCAATTACAGCTCTAAAATGTTGCTACTTTGAGATATACGGGTAAAAAAATATATATATACTGTATATATTTTCCCTTGAACAGGGTTTTTATTTTTCAAAACATACTAGCAAATTGGAACATAAGTATATTGTTTGTTTTTTTTTCTCAATCTAACAAATATTCTCAATAAAATTAAAATAAATGCAGTCCTTTAGGTGAACGTAAACCCACAGCCACAGCTTAACATTATTATCATTAGAAAAAAAATAATTGAATTAATTTCCATAAAAACCACGTGTGTATGATTCGTATCATGTTTACATTATACACACACTCTCTTTCTCAACTCAGACAGTTGCCAGAGAGGAAAAAAACACGTTTTACTGCCGCTAGGCACACTAAGCACGCTGGAGTTAACTCTCATAGCTGGTGGGAAACGTTCATGATAATGCTTACCAACCTTTAATTTTGTATACTAACAGCCACCCTTCGCAAAAATGTTTTAGATGTCGGTTGGCCCTCCTCCTATAAGCCGCAGCCGTCTGTAATTTCGCTGTAGCCGAAATATTCACATACCATCTATTTCGTTTTCTTCGATGGGGGTAAAAAGTTCAGGAGTTTTACCTCCTCCAGCCATCGTGTAGCACAGCTGAGTCACTGACAATGAGCAACAACCAGTGGGGGAGGGTTGAGCCTTGCAGCTGCAAGCGATGGATTTCTCACTGCATTTTTGGGACATAAAAAATAGCTAATAACGTAGGGATGGTATGAAGGAAAATTTTTGCGGTTTTGAAACCGTGACGTTTTCATACCACGGTATACCTTGGAACTGGTTATCGGCACATGCCTAGCGTCTGGTATAATTTGGCCTTAAATCTCCAAAAAACATGTACGGTAAAAAAACTGAGGTTGCACTATGTGAGTATGTCCGAACAAGGTTATTTAAAAATCAAAATTCCGTGCAGTAGTATATACTGTAAGCTGTTAGCATGTTTAAAATCTGGCGAAATCGCATAACACAGCTATGCTAGTCATGGCTTATCTAATGTTTCGCAATGACCAGAGGCAGAGTTACAAAATTGGGGTTTTCTGCAATGTGCCTTGCTTGCCTGGCAACAAGCCAAAAATGACAAATCAGCATAAGACTAGAAAGGGAGTCCAGAGGAAGGAGGAGGGATAAGTTCCACCTGCCACGGAATCTACAACATACAGCACTGAGCTTCACATCACGTTTTTGGCTGAAGCAGTCTGCCTCTTATCTGGCACTCTTGTAGGCAGTTAAAAAAAACATCTGCAGTTGGCCATGCATGTAAATGGATATGAAGAAAATGTGTTTATTTTGGCACAAGGGGTTTGACAGGCGTGAAATTCAAAAAGGTTGATGTAGGACTGACTGCAACGCAAAAAACATCAATTTTCGCACCCATGGGGGGCCTTTGAAGGACGTCAATAATGACCTAGACAACTATGTTGTGGCTACATCATGATAGAGTGCATCCATTCTCACTTTCCTTTACTTCACGACATTGACACATACACAGCCTCTTTCACACAGTGGTCCCCACAGCCGGCGACGGGGGGCTACAGACAGATCCTCCCTCTGATATGACCTACTTTCCATTCAAGCTTGCCTCTCTTTGTTCAGACCATGGTGGAGGAGGCTACTGCTGCCTTTGGAACAAAGAGCACAAGCAGCATTTGGGGCCTACAAACAAGTCGATCCTGCCTGGGTAAGCCACCCCAAAATTGGCTTACATCGGCAGTCCTGGGCCACTTCTGCTCCTCTGCTAAGTAAGGCTAGCCTCCAGTTTTTACAGCATCTCCCCCTCTCGCTCTTTCTCTCAAACCCTCCCAATTCAGGATGAGGAAAAATATCCTAAAGGATACAAAAGTGATCGATGCCAATCCAGAAGTAAAACTACATCTGCCAAACAAGGATTATGCTTTGTCTGATGTTATCTATCAGGGAAGAATAATTCCGCAACTAGATACAAGGCCAGGCCTAATCAACCATTATTAGCAAACTAACCAGTTTCCTTTTGTACATAAAATGATCAGTAACCTGAAAAGGATCCAAATTAGCCAGGAAACCATCAAGCAATAAAACTAATTCATGAGAAGGTCAGTTCTTGAAATCACTCCCATAGCTTTGGGAAATATCACATTTACTGCTGTAATGTGTTCATGTCTTACCTGCATGTGTTCAGTTGAACTGCTACTAAGCTCATCGCCTGACTCCGAGTCATTGTGGAGCTTGCTGAGCCCATTTCCTGTTAGGTCACATTGTGGGGAAGTCTTGTCACTGTCTGGACTTCTGTTGTGGTTGTTCTCCTCTTTGAGTGGAGGCGAGTCAGCTCGGGTCCGTGGCAGAGTTGAATTGTTGGCAAGATGATGATTGTTATTGTTGTGAAGAAGCACTAGTTCGGCCACAACCTTGCAATGATGCGGACTTCCCAAATTCTGGTTAGCATCCTTAGGCAGAGCTGGCGGCGTCACACGGTCTGAGGAAGGTGATGGCGTGGAGGAGGGTGACGGACGCCCAAAGCTGGACATTTCAGGCTGCGGTCGGTTGAGGTTCTCATTTGATGTCATGCAAATATCCAGAACAGAAGGCTTGGCTTTCAAAGTGGGCTTCTGGGGAGGCATCAAGGCCCGCCG
This sequence comes from Corythoichthys intestinalis, assembly GCF_030265065.1. Classification (NCBI taxonomy): domain Eukaryota; kingdom Metazoa; phylum Chordata; class Actinopteri; order Syngnathiformes; family Syngnathidae; genus Corythoichthys; species Corythoichthys intestinalis. Next base: position 27,135,739 of record NC_080414.1, on the reverse strand, counting down.
AACCTCTCTGACATACTGGGCTGGCACGTAGAAAGCCTTTGTGCCCTCGTCCTTCTTCACCTGCCACCAATCCTCATTGGTTTTCTTCACTAACATATAACACTCTCCCTGCCGTATAGTGACTATCTTGTCTTTTGCCTTGTATTCATAGTCATATTCCACTTCAACGTAGACTTGTCCTGGGGCAATGGGAAGCCCATCTCTATCAGCCATGGCTGTCAGGGCAAGTATTTTTAAGGCCGACCTCAGCTGCTCAGCGATCCAGGCCTGGAGGGCTCTTCATGTCTGACCAGGGAACTGCTTGGCTGCGAGAGATAAGACAGCTTAATGTCAGCAGCTGCAATTTGACAAAACATTCAGCGAAACAAAATGCCACATGAACAAGGAAATAGTCGAATGATTCTTCAATCGTGAGGAGTCAACATATTGACTTACAAACAATTTCTATTGTACATTAGGCATTAGACACCACAGTCTATGGTGATCGCTCTGGTAAGCGATACAACAGCTAAGGATATCTAGCCTGGTAAATGATCCCCTGGTGTAGGGCTAAATGTGATGACAACATGATCCCATAAACAGACCGTGCATGCAATCCGATAACTACAATGACTATGGTACACGGAATTCCTGCACTGACAGCTTCCAAAAATAACATTTTGTGTGTCAAAATGAACTGTATCCCCCTCTGTGCAATTTCACATAATTACTCATGAATGAGGATTGTAAAACTGAAAAACATTAATTTTATATCGCAACGAGTCAGTGGACAGGTGACAGGAAGTCATATTGTTCCATCTGGATGCGAGTGAGCTTTTGTCAGTTAACTCAATAAATACTGGGGCACTCCTACAGCGAGTGAGTCACTGCACCACTCAGATCAGATTCTCCTTCCTTCCTCCCTAAAATAGCAGCGGCAAAGGACTGACATCTTTGATGTGTAGGCAGCAAAAGCAGGTGCTTTTAGTGAAGCGTGAGAACATGCCGCGGAATCTATAAGGGGGGCCCAACCTCATGCAGGAAAATGTGCAGACTCCGAAGCTTAGACTGACAGTCTAACACCAAGAATAGATCTACAGTGGGGAGAGCCGTCTGGGCCTTCGATCTTTCAAGACCATGAGCAGCACGCACAGTGTTACATAAGAACCAGGCTTTCAGTAGTCATACATGCTTTAACACATACATCCTTATGCCCTGATGAATAACTCTCTCAAGGAGCATCTGTTGAGTTGCATGAATTGCATGTTAGGCTGAGCCTCATGTGACCTCTTGTCCTACCACACAGACACAAGCGCTTCAGTGTCACAACCTTACATAGTGATAAGGAATCGCTGTCATTTTTTTTCCTAGAACAGTAGCATCCACACATAACAGAATAAAATTTAAAGTGATACGCGAATTTCATAGAGTTTGTCTGGTGATAGCTTTATCTGTTTAGATTGAAAGCACCAGTACACAGAACTCAAATATCATTTTTAATTTGGAAACTATTAAACAGAACAGGACAAAGGTTATTTAGGATTTTTGAAAAATTGTTTTGACGAAAAAAAAAGTTTAAATATCAAAAACAATGCAGCAGTTGCACTCACATCACAGAGTAGGGAGAATTCGTTCACTTACAATAACTGAGAGCTCAGAAAACGGAACTGGACTTCAGCATTCTTCAACTCATGCATTCAGAAAGGCAAGTCCGTTTTGTTTTTAATTAGCTTTTAGTGGAACCTGACATTATTGTAAAATAGGTAAGTGGTAAACTCAACAATAACAAACGAATTGAATGTGCATGGAAGTAGAAAGGAAGCGAGGAATATGTAGAGCAACTCGTCTCCACTGAATATTTACTTGAATATTCCTCCATGCATTTGTTAGGAGGACAGAAATGACATTTTCAAATGTCGATACCGATATAAAAAAATAAACTAAAAAAAATTCAGCCGATTGCCGATATCCAAAGCCGACTTTGTAAGCCAATATACTTTTTTTTGAAAGCACCAAGGTTATGAAAGCCACTTTTAAAAAAATTCTTTAATGGCTTCAAATTTACAATGGTTACGTGAGACTTAAAGGATTAATTCAGTCTAGTGCTACCAAAGCAACAAACACAGCACTTTTAAACAGTGACCAAGAACAGTACATTATTTTCAAATAATTAAACTTGACATGTGCCGATTACCGGTTTCAAGGTATACCGTGGTATGAAAACGTCAAGGTTTCAAAACAGCACAAATATTCCGTCATACCGTCCCTACGGTATTAGCTATTTTTTATGCCCCAAAAATGCACGGAGAAATCCCTCGTTTGCAGCTGCAAAGGACAACCCTCCCCCACCGGTTGTTGCTCAGTGCCAGTGAGCAGCTGTGCTACACGATGGCTGGAGTTGGTGAAACTCCTGAACTTTTCCCCCCATCGAAGAAAACGAAATCGCAGGTATGGGAATACTTTGGCTACAGAAAAGTTACAGACAGCCGCAGCTTAGAGGCGGCGGCCAACAGACATCTAAAACACGTTTGCGGAGGGTGGCTGCCGAGGAGGCAATACGTCCAATTTGATTTCGCATTTATACAAAATTAAAGGTTAGTAAACATTGTCATTAACGTTTCCCACCAGCTACGAGAGTTAACTCCAGCGTGTTTAGTGTGGTTAGTGGTGGTAAACTTTTTCTTCTCTGGCACCTGTCTGTGTTGAGAAAGTGAGTATATGTATAATGTAAACATGATACGAGTCATACACACGTGCTTTTTATGGAAAATAATTCAATTATTTTTTGTCCTGATGGTAATAATGTTGAGCTGTGGCTGTGGGTTTAGGCTCACCTAAAGGATTGCATTTATTTTAATTTTATTTAGAATATTTTGTTATTTTTAAATTCATTTTAACATTATACTTGTGTTCCAATTTTCTAATATGTTTTGAAAAATAAAAATCCTGTTCAATAGAATTTTAAAACCAGATATCTAGAAGTAACACATATTAGATTGCCAATTGCAATACGGTGATAGCGTGAAACAGTGAATTTGCCTTAAGGTTATCATACAGTCAGAATACCGGCACATGCCTAAATTAAACCCACCAGGACGTCATGACGAGATGTAAACAAGTGACAGTTTAAGGGGATGGTAAAGATGGAGGTACTGTAGCTAAACATCCAAATTCTCTCATGCAAGATAAAAAAAAATCTTACAATCTTGACAAAACAGGCAAGCCTGAAGCTTCCTGTAGCAGCCTGCCTTCAAGCTGCTGCAGGGTCCTTCCGGGGTCTGACCGTCAATCAGCGGCGGCCACAGTTGCCCACATAGATGCCTAGTCAAAATCCTTTTTTATCGGCTTATTTTTGTTGTTGTTAATCAGCCGATGGCATGTTGGAAAGAAGCTCATATATTGGTCGACCTTTATTCATTAGTGTCCGCCTCTGGCCATCGAAGTCAACCTTTTATTTTAACATTTAGTGCTAAATTTGTTAAACAGCTGCCCACTGTCTCCTACCATCAGTGACAACTCACTTTGGTGCAAAATTTAATCCTATTTAGTTGTATTTAAAACCCTGGAAATCAAACTCAATAACTTCCACTGAAATTACGGTTAGCGTCAATCAAATATAAAACTGACATTAACCAATAAACAGATCTCTCATCAGTATTAAAACGGCTATAATGTCTATTTCTTACCACATAAAAAACAAATAATAGAAATGTCTGGGGAAAATAATCCCTGTCAACATATAATGTAAACCTTAGGGATGTTCAGTCTGATGGGGATTTAACAACAGTCGGGGGGGCTTGCTGTCTTTATATTTCCTTGTAGTACATTGTTAAGCTGATCCGCTTCCTGAGAAGTTGGAGTTTAAAGGGGACATACCGCATTATGGGAGATTTGGTCTAATGTTAGTACAAAAACGGTTGGGCTCAAGAGAACGTGTTTACACATTGACTGTGAAATGAAAGAGTAAATATTAAATCATGTGCCAATTTCCAAAACTGTAATCAAGCTAAGGCTGCAGCTAGCCATTATTTAACTAATCAATGTATCTATCAATTAGTTAGTTCGAATAATCGAGTAATCGAATTAGTAACAATTAATGCGTTGCAAACTACTGTAAATTTTCAGAGATTTCGGCGGTGTAAAACAAAGGCTTGCTAAGACTGCGCTTTCAAAAGAGAATTAACTGTAAATACAAAATAAAATTGTGAAGTGTTTTTTTCAAACTACGCAGGATTGTACTTTCATTTCAAAAGAGCAATAAATGCATTTAAAAATTTACTAAAATACCAGAACTTAGCCACAAACTGTATGAGAAAAATAATAAATGAGGATCAAAGTACAACAAAAGAACAATTGGCTACTTGCACAGGTAAACTCCTCCAGCTTAAATGCTATAAAATGCTAACTTTTTTATTTATTTATTTACAATGCTCTAAACAAATCATTAAAACTCACATTCCCCAAAAAGAATTGATGAGTATACCTTTAAACTCAATTACAAAACCATAAACAATCATATTAGCTCAAACAAAAACTTTTAACCTTATGTTGGTCTTAACAGGGAGCAGCTAGACCCAATTACTTTAGATGAGTTATGTCATCTTTACTGTTACTACAAGAGGGCAGTGTATCCCCCCCAAATGAATAAAACTAAATGCGAACACTTTCAAAACAAACCATGACAACGCCACTCTAATTAAACGAATCCTCAACGCAGCAAAATTTGAAGCTTTTTCTAATCGAATTACTCGAGTTAATCGATTAATCGTTCAGCACTAAATCAAGCAGTTCCTGTAACAGCAGGGCTAATTAATTTATTCGCTGCCATTGATGGCAATAGACGTTCCAATTTCACTTGGAGATCAGACAGTGATAACCAACTGGACCGGACTGCGTTTCAGAACAAGAGTTCTCATTGACAAAGTGGAGAAAACATTGGCGTGTCAAAGACAAAGGTTAAGTAACAATGTTCACCGAAAAAGTCTTATTGGATATGGGATTATATGTGCTAGCTTGAAGTCTCTGGCTACAGTTACTGTTAAATTTATCCTTTTTGGCAGGGTCTGTTGAGTGTGTTTCAAATCTTATAAGTAAAACAAGTGACTTTTGTTAGATAAAATTGTATGGTTTAGTGTTTAAGTTTTGTGTCAGTTTTTCTGGAAGTAACAGCTTGAACGAAGCACTTTTTTTTACCACTTCTTGTTATACCACAGGCTCCCATTTCATAACAGAGACAGATGTTAAAGAATACTTTAAAACTGTGTTTCACAATATTTCTATATGGTCTCTTTATGTTCCAGATTTTCAACCAAAGCAAGTGTAATCTAAAGATTAGCCATGTGCTGGTATGAGATTCTGAAGGTATGATAACATTAAGCAAAAATATAACGGTATATCACGGTATTGCAATTACACCTCTAAAATGTGTTACTTTAAGATATCTGTTTTTTTTTTTTTTTAAATAAATAAATAAAATAAAATTATAATACAACTTTTTTCCAACGAACAGAATTTTTATTTTTCAAAGCATACTATCAAATTGGAACATAAGTATAAAGTTAAGTTAAAATATATATTTTTTTAAAAAAACAAAACAAACAAAAAAAAATATTCTTAATAAAATTAAAATAAATGCAGTCCTTTAGGTGAGCGTAAACCCTTTAAAAATTTCAGCTCAACATTATTACCATTACAACAAAAATAATTGAATTATTTTCCACAAAAAGCGCATGTGTATAACTCGTATCATGTTTACATTATACACAAACTCTCTTTCTCAACACAGTTGCCAGAGAGAGAGAGAAAAAAAAAACATTTTACCACCGCTAGACACACTAAACAGGCAGGAGTTAACTCTCGTAGCTGGTGGCAAACACCTTTAATTTTGTATAAATGCAAAATCATATTGGAGGTGTTGCCATCTCGGCAGGCACCCTCTGCAAACATGTTTTACACATCGGTTGGCCCACCTCTAAGCCGCGGCCCTCTAAAATTATTTCCATACTAGCGATTTCATTTTCTTCGATCGGGGAAAAAGTTCTGGAGTTTCACCTCCTCCAGCCATCGTGTAGCACAGCTGACTCACTGACACTGAGCAACAACCAGTGGGGGAGGGTTGAGCCTTGCAGCTGCAAGTAGGCCTGTCGCGATTTTAGTGTATATGCGATATTATTGCGCCCCCCCCATTTTTTAAAAACCAATTTACAATAACACAGTGAGAATACAGTATATATATTAATAGAACAAGTACACTCATTTAAACGCGATAAATGCTTACTCTTAAATTCAAAAATTCTTTTTAAGAAATCACAACTAAAAACAATAGATCATGCCTCTTAAGTAAAAGACAACAATATTAATACCGCATAGAAACACAGAAGAAATAAAATGTCTATTTCAAGAAAAAAATGAAAATTTGCACTTAATAACTTAAGCATTTAGGCAAATGAAAACTTTTCCCCTCATAGCTTCTGCTCTGGCGTTCCATGTGTAATATTCTGATTGAATGTTTTCCGAGGCACCCTGAAGCGCACGCAGCGGTGATGTTGTTTTGTTCATGTGTCGCGGCACAGCCTCCCGAGAGCCACAGGTTGAGGAAGTGTTGTTAGCGCCGTGTGTTAATAAATTACAAAGTTGTCAGCACGTTGTGTGTTTGATATCATTGCCAGAAAAATGCACATAATAGGACACCATACAGCTTCCTTTTTAGTGTTGTCCTTATAATGATGATGATGCATAATAAATCACTTTGATACTTTCCACCTCCATGATGAAGCCTTCTTCATCCATGTTCGCTGGTTAAACCGTGAATAAGCAACTGGGCTGTTGACTCCAGGCCCGGCTCCGCCCATTTTGACGGATGCGTCTCCGGCAAAAATAAAAAATATCCTAAACCGAGATCGTCCTAGATAGTCCGCAGTCAATCTGTAGCACTGACGCGGCCGGTATACGTTGAACAATAGAATATAATGGGATTGGCTCCGGCGCTATTTTTTGCCAGACCCGGAACGAAGAGGCATTTTGCGTAGTTGGTAACAAGGAAGCCGAACTTTTAACTGCACGTCTGCCGCACACGCACGTGCACGCGAGGCGATAAATCGCAGCGGGAAAATTACTGCCTTCATTTTCATTTACCGTGCGATAAATAGAATTATTGCATTTTGCTTAGCTGCATTTGTGAGACATGAAAAATAGCTACCGGTACTACCTAAGGGACGGTATGACGGAAAATTTTTTGCGGTTTTGAAACCTTGACGTTTTCATACCATGGTATACCTTGAAACCGGTAATCGGCACATGCCTAACCAAAGTAAACAAGGTTTGACCTTGTATAAATTACAACAGGCAAAGAAATAAAACCCAACTGGCTCTTGTAGATCCAAATCCAAAAACACTTGTGGCATGCATGTCAAGAATGTCGTGGTTATTGGAGTGTAAACTCAAGAAAATCAGTTCTACATCAACACTGGGTCATGGTTGTCTGAGCGCAAACTAGAGAAAATCAGGTCTACATCAACACTGGGATCACAACCTGTGCCTTTGTCTGCATACATCTGCAGCTCGGGCACTCTGGCAGCATAAACACACATGGGGTTGGACAGCCTTTGTCCCTGTGCTTCATTCAAAACAGATGTGGCTTAGCCCTCAGCAGCATCCACTCCAACATGTGCTTCCTACACTGCAGCAGCTGAATTTCAGTTCAACTGGGAAGGGTATTTTTGAGCCTGATGTGGACACAAACAGCTTTTAAGAGAGGAACGAAAGAGGGAAAACAAGTATCTTGGGTCTTAAATGTGAGGGACTGGGTGCCAGGAGAATGCCTGAGGCGGATGGCGGTGGTGATGCGGGGGGCTCCGGGTAGGGGTGGGGGGCAGGGTCGCTTCCAGTCCGAAAACAGACAGCAGGAATACGGCACAAAGAAGTTTAATCCATGTGATTTCCTAAACAAAGGCCACCGAGTCAACATCCCCGGGGGCGAGGGAAGGGCAGCCGAAGGCGCGCACCCTAAGTGGGCACAAGCGACACAACACACCGTAAGGAAATCGCCTCAAAACTAGGCACGTGCCACCCACACTGACGCTATCCTCGGGAATGTTGACTTTCAACCGTCTGTTCAATAATTGTACGCTCATTAGACTCATTACCTAACGTGACTTCACGCGTGGACAAAGCGCTGCAGGTTCACTGAGATAACAAAACACACAACCTGCAACAGCGTGCATATAAAGTAACTCAAGACACAAGCTAATATCCTTACGTAGGCAGCAAAAATGATTCCCATTGAGTAAATGAATCATACTAACCTTGACAAACCCAACGGTGTCTCTTTAGGGATTTGAAACGTAATTGAGGAGGAAGTTTTTCCTTCCAATTCAATATGGACAGTTCCGAATACTCCGCAGCGTATCTCCAGGTTTTTCGCTCTGTTCACAATCCCCCGCCTCGCCTGCAATCTGGCAAGTTTGATGTAGCAACACAGACCATATCCGGTCACAGCTTTCACATTAATTGCACAAAAGACCGTCGTTTTTTTTTTTTTTTTTTTTTTTTTTTTTAGCTCGTCCATTTAGTTCTATTGTTTTGTTTTGTTTTTTAATCATACAATAAACATACATACATACATACATACATACACACATACATACATACAAATTACAGCAATCCAGAAAAACAGTTCACATAGAATAAACCCTTATCAACATTATTTCCTCTTACATAGTAGGACCAAGGACATAGGTTTGGTCTCAACTAGAGCTGCACGATAATATCGATCACCGATAATTATCGGCCGATAATGGCAATTATGACGTCACACAGATAATCCAGATAAAGCGAAGTTCAACCGATAATGCAATCCGATAATTATATACTTGATTTAGCCTCCAAATGTGCGCAATCAACAGTTTTGTCCAATTCTGATAGTTTTAAGGAGGTGTTTTTGCAGTGTAGTAATTTGATATATGTTAGGAATGGCTTACTTTTAAAGGCATTTTTGTGCAACTTGGGTGTTTACTCTCTAAGTAATTGTTGCCAAAAGCTTACCATTACACAATGTCATTGCCATTGTTTAGATGTTGGAATTTACGACTTGTTCACATTTGATGTGGAAAAAAATAGCACTAAATTACATTTTTGCACAGTAACATTTGATCTTTGTATACTTTAACATTTTACATACATATTTGAATAGAATTATCGACGTGACATTATCGGTTATCGCGTGGAAGGGGCAGGAAATTATCGGTTATCGATATCGGTTGAAAAATGTATTATCGTGCATCACTAGTCTCAACGTTAGTAGGGATGCTGTAACAGCATAACCTTCATGTACACTTTTTGCTCGGGATGGGACATAAATAAGACCAAACAGATTGGGTGAACGGGGGTTAGGGCTACATTTCTCACGAATATGAACCTAATTACATTACGTCGCTCATGATCGACCAGTCGATCGCAACGCAAGTGTGGGTAGCTCGCGACATCCCAAGATTTTATTTTTATTTTTTTAATGTACATAATTAATTATGATTATGTTGTGTGTATGTTCTGTTGTGTGAGCAACATATGACTTCATGCAGAACCCCCCTCTCTCTAAGCAGCTTCTTACTAAGTTTTTCTGATTCTATAGTTTCCAGCAGAGTTTGCTACATTTCTCACAGTTTAATTAACGTTAACAGTAGAAAACACAAACAGAAGGACACTTCTCTCTAAGCAGCTCCCTACTCGAGTTTTGCAGGTTAGCAAGTTCACACAGTTTAATGTTATGCTAACTCTGATGCAGGTTGGACTTTCAGTAGCAAAAATTGTGGTGTGTTTCCCACCTTCACAACATTGGCGTCTTCTGAAATTACTTACAGTGGCTGCTGCTAGCCGAAAAAAAAAAACAACTTCTAATTTCCCTCCTCTTTGAAGGGGGCGGAGGAGGCGGCATGTTGTCGAAATAGGGGCTGCATGCGCTAGTGTGAGCGTGCATATGTGTCGGGGCGGGTGAAGTCATCGGCCAATCAAACGTGTGCTTGAGGGGGAAAATTGGACCGGCGCATTCAGCAAGTGAAAAGAGGTAAATATAAGTTTTAACATAATGAAAATAATTCACTTAATCATGGTAGGGTAAATTCTTTTCTTGCAACATATGGAATGACAATCTAAATTACCTTTATAACTGAACCCATTATACAATGCATATAAGTTTGCTTAACAGTTGGTGGGGACAATTTGAGCATCCTGAAAAGTTGGTAGTTTTATGTCCCTACCATCCCTATGCAAACCTACGCCCTTGAGTAAGACCATTGGCGGAGTTTGACTTTTGGGGAAGGGGGGGCACAATATGTTGATGACCCCAAAACGCAGTGTCACCAATAAAATCAACTTACAAGAATATTTATAATAATAAGTTGAAAATGAGCATTTTTTTGTGTGTGTTTCCAATCTTTCATGAGGGGAATTCTAAAATCAGGCTGCTTAGGCTATACTTTTCACCAAGATCGTCATCCATTGAATATGGTACGCCCACCGGTCTCGTGCCAATGTAGTTACCCCAGTCTGGGTGGAGCCACTGCACTGCACTGATTTGCTTGATTTCTGTGTTTTGGTGATGCAGTTATCTATGAGGTTTTAAAACATGGCACATCCATCAAAAAAAACTTTTTTTTCGGTCGTATAGTGTAACATACGTACTGAACGTTAAAAAGGCAATGTTTCACCGTTTTACTCGTAGGATGACCTAGTATAACTGTTCTTACTGTAATTCAAGTCCTGAATGGAGTTTCTCCAGTTAGGTACATGTCTATATCCAAAATATATAACTGTGGTTCTTTTCTGGCTTCAATTAATTTGTAAAGTCGACAACCCTCATAACTAATGTGTGTGTGCGCGCTTATGTGGCCAGGGGACACAATTTTTTATGGGGGGTAACTACATTGGCAAGACACCGGTGGTGGCTCTGTTGTACAATTAGCGTCTTGAGTGGGGCAAATTGAAACTCCGCTCACCATTTTGACGGTGGTCTCTAGCGTTTCATGGTCCACGTTTTCGATCCTTGGTTCTTGCTCAGTAGTTGTTCTCGCTTTTGAAAGCTTAGGTTTGAAAAAAATTACGTATATCCATTTTGCCTTTTCGGTCCTCGGGTGGTTTTGGCTAAGCAAAGCAAATGACCATCTAAGGTGCTAGTCACATAATCTGTTCGAAAAATACTTTTGGCCCAGTGTAAAAATATCTTTTTTTGTTAATTTCATTCATTTTTGTTTTATTGGTTTACAACTTTTATAGACCACATTTTATCGGAAAATTCCTAATTTTAAAATCATATACTTTATAGGATTTATTGCTTAACAACTTTTATAGACAATATTTTATCGGAAAATTCTTAATTTTAAAATCATATACTGTATAGGAAAGTCAATTACATATATATATATATATCTTTGGATTGAAATATGATAATAATTGTTTCTCCTTTTGATTCAACCTTTTGTTCGGTTTGAAATAAAATATTTTTTTGAAGATCAGTCCAAAACTTTGCACTAATGGGGCAACCATAAAACAAATGAGTTATATTTTCAGGCTAAGTGTTACAGAATGTGCATTTGTTGTCAACATCCTTAAAATGTAACAAATACACATTAGTTGGGTCTATTTTATGTAAAATTTTAAAATGCAATTCCCTTACTTTTTTGGAAACAAACAGTTTAAAAGGAACAAGCCACAGCTCTCTCCATTTAATACGATCAAACTGAGCATTCCAGAAGAATTTCCCACAAGGTACAATTTTCCTATTTCAATAGATTCACTTATTTGTTTGTTTGTACATTTTTTGTGTATAAGTAAAGAATATTCGCATTAAGAGATTGCTCATTCTGTTCTTTATAATCTTTCATTAATTCTAATAGAGCGTCGTTGTTTATAAAAGCGGATCTTGAACTTGTGACGTCAAGAACAATAAATTCTAAATATAAAATACATTATTAAATAATGTAAGATTTTGGTAGTAGTAACATCACGCAGAATAGACAAAAATATTAATACTGTTCTTGGCTGTGCGAAGATAAAGCTGAGTGCAATGATTCAAATTTTAAAAATTAATTCAATTAAATAGGAAGAAAAATAATGTATAAAAGTGCATACTGGCCTTTCATATTTCTATATTTGCGCTAAGATGTCTTAAAGTTTAGCGTGCAGAGAGCATATTGTGGGTTTATTTTGAAAGTAGATTTACCAGAATTCCGGAAGTAGGTGCAGCGTGTTTTGGGCGTATTTTTAACTCCGTCTACAGCCTTTAGTCGCTACCAGGAGCTTTGCAGTCCAGTCTACACCTTTCCAGTTTTTTCCAGGTAGTGCTTTCTCCTTCTTTGCTCCAGTCACACCATTGTCACTGACAAATGACAGGAGCTTGGGTGTCATATTTATATGGATGTTTAACATTCCTAAGAATAATAATGATGATAGCAATAAAACTATTAAGTTTGCTATTTTTGTAGTATTCAGATCTTCCTATCATAGATGCAAGTTGGCACGCCCATCTCGTCATCAGTCTGTATTTGGCAGTCACAACGGGGTGTTTCCAATCTAAGCAGGATAATCATGAATGATTCAGTACCCTGATCTAGCCCTACCATGAAAAACAGTTAGACCATATAAAGCAGTAAAGTTGACTTCAGGCAATGGAATAACAAATTTATACAAAAAAAAAAAAAAAAAATCCTCAGAGAGTATTTTCTATGTTATCATTGTTTCACACGGAACAATCGTTTTGTGTACGAGCGCACCCTGTCGGTGAAAGACAGCAAGTCATGAATTACATATATAAAATAAAAACATTAGATGTTTTAAATTGTTTTTCACGGTCACTCTTCAAATTATCTCTCTATATCCACATTTTTTTGTTTTAAAACTCAATCCTTTTTTCGTGTTCCATTTTCAATTTTAAGTCTCTGAGTTTACCTTCAATCTTGAGCAAAAATACAAAATCTGTCACTGAAAATACCTAAATTATATTGACCTTAATATGTTCTTTTTGACAGAAATAAACACACAGACACACACAGAGACATCCTTTTTCCTTTTTAAATACATTTTTTCTTTAGTATAAATATGATCCAGAGCCCACCAATTACAATGATTATACTCCCAAGTTTTTGTATGAACAGTGACTGTAAACCTAAAGAAGACAGATGCAGTTATTCCTCACATTAATGATGCTGACGAGGTTCTGGAACTTGCATTACACATTCATTTGTTTCCAATTTATTTTTACTCAAACGTTCCAACAAAAGCACAATGAATGTTATAATCCTATAATCAGCTTTCAGAGTATGTGCAGAAAAATGTCGGGACAACATTATTACATTTTTTATTTGTTGTTAATAACTATGCATGTGGAAATAAATCAGAACAGTTGGATTTGGAAGAACAATGTTTGTACAGTGAACGGGAAGTTTGAAATGGTGACTTGCACAGCCAATGCATACAGGAAGTATACAGTATGTACACTTTGATGGAAAAAGAATGGTGTGTCAGCGCCTTTATCTTCATACGAGTACTTTGCCCTGAGCTGACCTTCATGAGCTGTTGGGATAAGAGGACAAGAATGAGGACGGATGCAAAAAAATAAAATAAAATAACAAACAGAACTTTCTTTTGATAACACATGTGTAAATTGTACAGAAGGTACCAAAAACAACTCTTGAAGAAGTCTGGAGAAACATTTGGGTTTGTGAAAGCAAGGGTGTAGGTTTGGTCTCATCATTGGTAGGGACGATATAACAGCATAACCTGCATGTACACTTTTTGCTGGGAAAGGGAAATTAATAAGACCAAACAGATCGGGTGAATGGGGGTCAGGGCTACATTTCTCACGAATATAAACCTAATTAATTGATAGGCTAAATAAACAATGCAAAATACATCTGTATTGAGTTATACTAACTTTCATATATATTGGTTCAGGTGATACACTGTTCCATTCAAACCTTTGTTTTCAAAAGGTACTAAAGAAACACTTCCAGAATAAATGTCTGGATTTAATTATCAAATCACATAACTCAAATTATATTAAAATACACAATAAATACAAACTTGGTAATAATCTCTTAACGATCCAGGAATGCAAAAAAAAAAAACTTTTGTCTTAAGACCACTCAACATTGTTGAGAAATTACCGTAATATAACATACAGTACATATAATATATAAGGATAAACATTAGAAATAACACAAAAAACCTCTTAGTCAGGGATAAACAAAAAATAAATACAAATTCAGCCTTCCTTCATGTAAGACACTATTGCTTTTGTCCACAAGCACAGCCAAACTCAACAACAACAACAACAAAATGAAATCTCCTTTTGGCTGAGTTAAAACCACATAAATAAAATAAAAATGAAAATTGGGGAGAAAGGGATAAACCTAGGGGTGAAAGTGGGCCAGAACGGTCAGGAACGCAGTTCCGGAATGAGATTCAGGGCCAGAACGCAGTTCCGGTATAAGATTCAAGGCCGGAATGCTGTTCCGGTACACGGTGCTTTGATTCCGAAAATATGACGAAAACTGTCAAAACGCTATTAAAAAAACCACCCAAAAAAATGCTAAGCTGCCACACATGTACAGTGCCTTGCAAAAGTATTCGCCCCCCTTGAATCTTGCAACCTTTCGCCACATTTCAGGCTTCAAACATAAAGATATGAAATTTAATTTTTTTGTCAAGAATCAACAACAAGTGGGACACAATCGAGAGTTGTGGAACAACATTTACTGGATAATTTAAACTTTTTTAACAAATAAAAAACTGAAAAGTGGGGCGTGCAATATTATTCGGCCCCTTTATTTTCAGTGCAGCAAACTCACTCCAGAAGTTCAGTGAGGATCTCTGAATGATCCAATGTTGTCCTAAATGACCGATGATGATAAATAGAATCCACCTGTGTGTAATCAAGTCTCCGTATAAATGCACCTGCTCTGTGGTAGTCTCAGGGTTCTGTTTAAAGTGCAGAGAGCATTATGAAAACCAAGGAACACACCAGGCAGGTCCGAGATACTGTTGTGGAGAAGTTTAAAGCCGGATTTGGATACAAAAAGATTTCCCAAGCTTTAAACGTCTCAAGGAGCACTGTGCAAGCCATCATATTGAAATGGAAGGAGCATCAGACCACTGCAAATCTACCAAGACCCGGCCGTCCTTCCAAACTTTCTTCTCAAACAAGGAGAAAACTGATCAGAGATGCAGCCAAGAGGCCCATGATAACTCTGGATGAACTGCAGAGATCTACAGCTGAGGTGGGAGAGTCTGTCCATAGGACAACAATCAGTCGTACACTGCACAAATATGGCCTTTATGGAAGAGTGGCAAGAAGAAAGCCATTTCTCAAAGATATCCATAAAATGTCTCGTTTAAAGTTTGCCACAAGCCACCTGGGAGACACACCAAACATGTGGACGAAGGTGCTCTGGTCAGATGAAACCACAATGCAAAACGATATGTTTGGCGTAAAAGCAACACAGCTCATCACCCTGAACACACCATCCCCACTGTCAAACATGGTGGTGGCAGCATCATGGTTTGGGCCTGCTTTTCCTCAGCACGGACAGGGAAGATGGTTAAAATTGACGGGAAGATGGATGCAGCCAAATACAGGAACATTCTGGAAGAAAACCTGTTGGTATCTGCACAAGACCTGAGACTGGGACGGAGATTTATCTTCCAACAGGACAATGATCCAAAACATAAAGCCAAATCTACAATGGAATGGTTAAAAAATAAACGTATCCAGGTGTTAGAAGGGCCAAGTCAAAGTCCACACCTGAATCCAATCGAGAATCTGTGGAAAGAGCTGAAGACTGCTGTTCACAAACACTCTCCATCCAACCTCACTGAGCTCGAGCTGTTTTGCAAGGAAGAATGGGCAAGAATGTCAGTCTCTCGATGTGCAAAACTGATAGAAACATACCCCAAGCGACTTGCAGCTGTAATTGGAGCAAAAGGTAGCGCTACAAAGTATTAACGGAAGGGGGCCGAATAATATTGCACACCCCACTTTTCAGTTTTTTATTTGTTAAAAAAGTTTAAATTATCCAATAAATGTTGTTCCACTTCACGATTGTGTCCCACTTGTTGATTCTTGACAAAAAAATTAAATTTCATATCTTTATGTTTGAAGCCTGAAATGTGGCGAAAGGTTGCAAGATTCAAGGGGGCCGAATACTTTTGCAAGGCACTGTATTTCATCTCCAAGACGAAAACAATCTACCAAGATCAGATTTAAATGGACTGAACTGTGAACAACAATCATAATAAAGTGCTTGTGTAGCGTAATCCGTTTTCACCAATATTGATTATTTATTTTATTCCACGGACGGCATGGAGATTTCCCCAGCTGCTGCAGTTATCTGAGTCTGACGATGATGAGTCACGTCAATGTGCGAATGCACGCAGCAAAGCAAAACACCTGGACTCATTTATCCATTCAATTGGCTGACATACTGACATGTGATCAGCAGAGGTAGTTAGCGCTGATTGGTTCAAATGTGGATGTTTTCTGGAACAGCCAAAAAAAAAAAAAAAGTTGAATTGATGCGACTAAAAAGGGCATTGCAACATAAAATGGATAAAATGATAAGAGCAACAAAAGAGCTTAGGCTTATTTATCATATTTAGTTTTCTTTGCTCTGATGGGGAGGTTCAGAACATCTTAGCTGTCAATGTACACTTTGGACTTATATTTGTTCATTTATGTTAGGCGACTTATTCATTTCCTTATTATTTAAAATGTTTTTGCCAATTTTTGCGCGATCTTCAAAATATATTCCATTTCACTCTGCATAATATAAGTCATTTGTACTTATTTTTCTGAATGTATGTTACTTATATCCGTTTAAAAAAAAAAAGAAAAAAGAATGTTTACATTAACTTCAATTTTAATATACATCCTATGTTCTTAAGTAGTTAAAATTGAGATTTGGCATTTTAGTATGTGAGGAAATGAGGGAAAATAAAAATTAGGAGATGGAGGTTGGGGTTTTTGCTGTTTTTGTAAACCTTTATTTTGCAAATCATTGAAAAAATACAATTTTGAATGAAAATCTGTTTTTGTATGTGTTATTAGAAGTAAGTGTGCTAAAACAGTTTTCTTTGCATTCCAGTAGTTTAAGAGGTTTGAATTTATTGTTTTTCAGAAAGCCACAATCAAATAACCCATTCTGGATTCTTCACGGAACTAAAGTAAATAAAATAAAAAAATAGTAATAATGTAATCTAATATGTATATATAATATAATCAGGGGTGCACATAAGTGGTCCGCATGCGCGCATGCGTACCGGACGAAGACAAACGCGCTGGCCCTCAACAGCTTCCATACGCTTTTGCGTACCGATGGCTGACCACTGTATTTGCGGCGGACACGAGAAAATCACTTCTCAAAATGTCAAAGAGGCAGGCCCCACTGAGTAATTATTTCCGTGTTCCCCCACCCCCGTCAAAAGACAGACAGACGACAGAGACGTCACCGGAGCTACCGGAAAAAAGGACTTTTGCTGAAAAGTGGCTGCAAGAGGTACCTTGGCTAGAAGCAAATGATGCTCGCACGGAAATGTGGTCCAACATTTGGCGTGAGAATCCCACTGTCGTTAATAAGAGCAACGCATTTTATGTAGGGTCAAAGAATTTTAGCCATCCAAACTTTGAAAAGCACGAAAAAAACAGAGCATGTGGCAATTAAGCAAACTATCGACGCCAGACAGGACAACACTCGCCCTATGGACAAGTGGCGGAAAAAAGTTATTGAAGAACAGCGCCATGCACTGACAAATGTGTTTTTGCTCGCATTTCACAAAGCTAAACATGCACGTTCAATGAGCTCTTATGAGGAGGACATCCCCCTTTTACAAAGGCTTGGAGTTCATGTGGGAGCCGATGCCCTTTATTTTGAATTAGTGCTTTTATGTGTTTCTTTACATTTCACTTCAAAGTAATGGCAATTTTGTTGTGCCACTTGATAATCAAGCATTAATTGTTAATATAATTAATTAAAGGTAATTGGCTCTAAGTAAAGCTTGTCATAATTTTATCGCATCAGGCGGGTCGGCGCTCAAGCACAATGAGGACCAAGTCGCATTTCCAGGTCCTCCTCTGAGAACCTGGGCAAAAAAAATATGTGCACCCCTGAATATAATATAATAAATAATAAAACAACACTATTAATTAAATAGATAATAACCAAATAACCATCTCTGGGTTCTTCACAGAAAAAAGCCAGGAAATAAATAACACTATTGAAAAAAAAATAAAATAAAATATTGTTTAGGGGGCCGGACCTAATGTGGAGGCGGGCCGTAGTTTGGGGACCACTGGGCTAAATGATCAATGCAAAATAAATCTGTATGGACTTATACGAAATAACTGTAATGTGTATTGGTTCAGGTGATACAACGTTCGATTCAAACATTTTTTGTTTTTTAAACTCCAAAAGAAACATTCTGAAGTGCAAGTCTTTTTATCAAAGGGATCCGCAGATAGAAAGACATGGAGTTCTTAAAAGATAAACAGTATTATGAGTTCAAATAATTTGATACTAAAACCCCTCTTGATCTTTTTGTTTTATACAATTTGTAAAATTAGTTTAAGTAGTAGGTTGCCATTGTTGTTGACGTCGTAGGGCGGAGACGTCACATGGTTACGTTGCCGGGCTTCCAGACATAAACAGTTCAAAATACAGTACTTATGTAACATATGTTGAATGTATACATCCGTCTTGTGTCTTCTTTCCATTCCAACAATAATTTACAGAAAAATATGGCATATTTTATAGATGGTTTGAATTACGATTCATTCATTTTTAAGCTGTAATTAACTCGATTAAAATTTTTAATCGTTTGACAGCCCTACTTTTTACATTACTTAAAGTGAGTGCTGCTGGCCGAAAAAAAACCTGTAATATCCCTCCTCTTCGAACGAGGCGTCATGTTGTCGACGTGAATCTGTCAATGCTGTGTGAGTGTGCGTGTGTGTATGTGTGGCGGGGGGCGTGGGGTCAAGTCATCAGCCAATCAAACGTGCGTTGGGTGGGTGGGGGGGATTACCAGGATCATTAAGCAAGTGAAAAGGAGCAAATGTAAGTCTGAACATAATGAAAATAATTCACTCAATAATGGTAGGTTCAACTGTATCCTTACAACATATAGGAAGACAATCTCAATTACCTTCAGTATATACCGGGAGGCATTATATAATGCAAATAAGGTTGCTTAAAACGTTAGCGGGGACAATTTGAGCTTACTGAACAGTTGGTTGTGTTATGTCCCTACTGTCCCTATGCAAACCTACGCCCTTTCTACAAACTCTCAAGTTTAACAGTGTTTAAAAAAAAAAAAAAAAAAAAAAAAAAAAAAAAACGAATATGATGTTTTGACTAGTGTGACAAATAGATTAAGTAAGTTACTCCTTTCTTGCCTGTCATCCCCTTCCTTGATGCCACCATAACTCTGCATGAGGTTGGACCTGTTTCCATTTGGGTTCAAAAGCAAGGCGCCTGGCAGCTGGCCTGGTCGAATGGGCTTGGCTGGGTTGGACACAGAGCAAAGATTAGTCATGATCATATTATCATTATGTTTGACACATTCATATTTCTGTGGAGGACATTTTCCAAATCCATATGCAGTAATGTCAAGCCTTCTGGGAAAATTCCAAATAATGACCATGCTAATTACTAAGGAAGACAATACGGTATTTATTTGCAATAAAAGGGAAAACATTGATGAAAATGATCACCAATCTGAGCTGAGCCTCTCCTCGCCATGTTTTTAGGCTTAGTGGCCTCCCTGATGCGCTCAACTTCCTCCTCGTGGCGTTTGCGGTCGCGGGCGGCACTCTCTTTGGCGTCCTTCAGAGCGCCTTCCAGGGCTTGGATCCGTTCAACTGTGGCTCGAAGACGCTTCTCCATTTTAGGAATTGCAGAATTGAGGGCAGCATTGTCTTGTAGCAGCTACATTACAGTGAACATACAGTACAGAGGTCTTAACATAAACCACAAAGACTTGACACAAACCTGGTAAAATACATAGTATTTGGATGATACCATTCGGAAATCAACTAACATTATGAAAAAATAAGCATAGTTCGTGAGATTTGAGGGAAATTTGGATTTTAAAAAAAAGACTTGTTCTCCAACATTTTGTTATGGAGGAGTTTTGTACATCATGTCTCTATCCTGACCAATTTAGGAAGGGTACCGTAATTTTCAGACTATAAAAGGCGCACCTGACTATAAGCCGCGACCCACCAAATTTGACATGAAAATGGCATTTGTTCATAGATAATAAGTGCAGCTGTCCTCACTGTACTCTGTGATATGTACACCAAAAGATATTAATGGATAACACTTTATTTGACAGCAGCACTGAAAGACTGAATGAATCCCCATTAAGCTTTGAACCAATTGGCTGCAAAGCTGCATTGCTTCAAAAAGCTTCATTTGGCCATCACTGTTCCCTTGGGGGAGACAGTCAACCCCTGCTGCTAACACTGTTTTCGTCCAACATGCATTGCACCACTACAGATGTAAATAAATCAAAATTCATGTTCTGTACTAATTGTTTATTCAGTTACTGTTCCAGTTGTTTCATTAATTGCTAGTCATGTTATTTAGTAATACTTTATTTGACAGTGGCGCCATAAGACTGTCAAAAGACCATCATATTTATGACATTGCAATGAGCATTAATGAAAGCTTATTGTCATTTTGTGTAATCCGGCAAATTATCTCACTTTTGAATGGATGTAAAAAATCACAGCTGGACATAAATGGAGTTAGTGACATAATTTGCCGGATGGCACTTGGCTGCAAAGCTTCATTGCTTCAATAAGCTTCATTTGGCCATCACTGAACCTTTGGGGGAGACAGTCAACCTCTGCTGCCACCTGCTGCTAACACTGTTTTCGTCAAACATGCCTCCTAGCATGCAATACACCGCTACAGATGTAAATATCAAAATTCATGTTCTGTACTAATTGCTTCTTCAGTTACTGTTCCAGTTGTTTCATTAATTGCTAGTTATGGTATTTAGTAACTTTATTTGACAGTGGCACCATAAGACTGTCAAAAGACGGTGATAATTATGACATGACACTGCCATGAGCATAATGAATGCTTATGACAGATGTCATTTTGTGTCATCCGGCAAATTATCTCACTTTTGAATGGATGTAAAAAATCTGAGCTGGACATAAGTTAGTGACATAATTTGCCGGATGACACATATGACATCTGTCATAAGCATTCATTTATGCCCATGATAGTGTCATGTCATTTTTATGACTGTCTTATGGCAGTTTTATGATGCCGCTGTCAAATAAATTGTTGCCTATTAACCCAAATAAATCAACAAATAAGCCGCACTGGACTATAAGCCGGGTAATTCAAAATGAGGGAAAAAAAATACCGTCTTATTGTCCGAAAATTATAGTATATCCTTCAGCAAGTGAGCTGAACCGAATAAAACTGCATAGGTTTAAAATAAGATAATCCTTTATTGATTCTCCATAGGGGAAATTCAGGTTTCTCAGCAGCATCAAAATTTGACATTTTTTGTCTGTTAAAACTGTCCTTACTGCTAGAACTATTTAGTCATTAATGTTTTTCCACAGTAAACAGTTTTAGTTACCTGTTTGTGAGCTTTGGTTAGCTGCTCCAGGTTGTTTTCCAGGAAGGATATCTTCCTTTTCTGGGCAGTGCTGACTTCTCGTTCTTCTGAGCTTACCTGAGCATTCTGTTGAAAGACATTTATTTTTAGCATCTTTATAGAACTTGGCAAATTAATACCGTAGTAGTATTGGTTTGTATTAGTTTAACATATCCTTATTGACCAAACAATGTCATTTATTTTTGAAGAAAGCTGCTCTGTTAGTCATATCAAGCCGAGTACGAAGGTCGGTGGATATGAGGACCAACCTCAAGGCTCAATTTATTTACAGATGCCACCTTCGTAAAACCAGATGGCTTGCTCATTGCACTTATTCATGTTGTGCACTCCAGATTCAGTAATTTCTCATCAAAAGTGCAAATTAAATGGAATATATTTATAGCAGGAGCATAAATATGGGGCTTGGAATACTAATTCTAGTAGGCTCGGTGTAACGTCAGATCGAAATTTAGAAAAGTTTAGAACAAAACTTGTTCAGTATTTACACAATCGCAAATCATTGTGTGAGATCAATGAAACCAGTGCTTCTCAATTATTTTCTCTTATTCATTTTCTTACGCCCCGGGCTGGTTACAACTGAGCACAGCAGTTATGTTTATTGACCATTTGATGTCTCCAAACTAAGATGCTTGGGATGTGTTATGCTATTAGAGTGATTTCAACAATCATAGTGCAGTATAGGCACTTTTTCCCATAACTTCAGTTGAAGTTGTTCTCTTTGGCTAGGTTGATACTGCAGGTCTTCATGCACAATTCCGATTTTTGTCCTATTTGTGTTTTTGACGTGCCCATTCAGAGGGCCTTTGTCCATTTAGCGCGTTCAAGTAACTAATTCGCAGTCCGAGATGCGCTGTAGAAACTGACCCACTACTCAGGATCATCAAAACAAATGTCAACGTCATTCTAAGGTGATCATATTTTGATTTCCAAAAAGATGACACAAATAACAGATATAAATAATCCTCGTTTAGTCTTATATTAAAAGTTTATATGGATTAATTGCATGCACGCACTGTGCATGCATGACACACACATACACAAACAGTTTGCCCCGACTCTTGGCCGTGTATGCAATCTTTAAATATTGGTCATTTGGAGCACAGATTAACACCCCATTTTATTTCTTTTGTAACTGTTGTCAAGCTCGCTTCATCCCTAAAAGCCGCGTTCAAGCTAGGCGCTAACGCTAATGCACACCGCTACCGCTAACGTAGCGCCATGTCTCTCTCGCTCTTTGCTGACCTAATACATGAATTCCATTTTGGGGGACTTGACAGTTCGGATCGCAGCCACCAAATAGGAAAGTGACCTAGATCGGATTTGAAATGGTCCACTTTCATGCGACCTGTGCTGTTCAAACCATCAAGGTGATGCCTGACTTAAGTCGGAAAAAACAGATTTGTGCCTTAAGACCTGCAGTATGAACCTAGCCTTTTTTTTTTTTTTTTTTTTAACATAATGTTGATTTGGAAAACCTTGACGTTGTTACATAATTAAAGTATCCAATGCGGCATCACAATACAATTAGCCATAATATGTTAAGTTCACGACTGCACATATCGGTATCAGTTTGATATCGTATTGGATTTTTAGAGTTGGACAATACCGAGATATCAGTTAAAAAATCATGATCGGACAACTTTAGTTATGATGAATCCTTTTGGCAATGGATACATTCATAAGCGGATTTTAAGGGGGGCCAGGGCCAGCCCCCCCCAGTGGCCGAAAAGTGTCATTGCATGTATTGACTTTCTCTCTCTCATATATATATATGGCCAAAAAGTGTCATTGCATGTATTCCCTTTCCTATATATATATATATATATACATATAGTATATATAGTTCTATATAGTATATGGTTGTAAAGCAATAAAACTGCAACAAAAATGAATGAAATGAACAAAAAAACATTTTTATAATGGGTCGAAATTATTCTTTGAGCACCTTAGACAGTCATTTGCTTTGCATATAATTTAAAAAAAATATATATATATATATATATATACAGTATATATATTATTAGAGAAAAAAATATTTTTTTAAATGATTTTTTTCTTTGATTGAAAATATTTTTTTTGATTGAAGCAACTTTTTGGGGGATTGAATGATTTAGACACAAATGTCCCAATCCTAATATGGCCCAAACACAAAAAGGATTGTTTCAAAGAAAACTTTTTCAATGAAAAATTAAGTGTTCAAATACAAATTTTTCAATCTCAAATATTTTTTCGAATTCAAAAACTTTTTCCTATGATTGAAATTTTTCTTTTTAATTGAAGTGATTTTTCTTTTTGAATATCTATATTTTTTAAGCAACTTATTTTTTGATTGAATAATAGAAAAATGTCCTATCCAAAATGTGACCCAAACACAAATCAACATTACTTCAATAAAAAAGTTGCTTCAATCAAAAAAAAACAAAAAACAAAAAAAAATTGTCTTCAACCCCCCCCCCCCCCCAAAAATTAAAAATTTTATTAAATTAAAAATTTATCAAAGAAAAATAGCTTTCACATGCATTTTTTTGAGTTCCAATTTTATTTTTGCATTCAAACACATATTTGATTGAATAATAAAGACACAAATCTACCTTCATATGGCTCCACCCAGGGGTTACAATTTTTGACTGGGGTAACTACATTGGTACGACACCAGTGGGTGTACCAAATTCAATGGATGACGATCTTGTCGAAAAGTATTGCCTAAGCAGCCTGATTTAGAATTCCCCTCAAGAATGGTGGGAAACAAAAAACGCTCATTGTCAACTTTTTATTATAAATATTCTTGTAAGTTAATTTTATTGCTGACACTGCGTTTTTGGGTCATTAACATGTTGTTTCCCCCTGCCCCAAGAGTCAAACTCCGCCTATGGATTCATTTAAAACTCTATATTATTCTCCAATAAAAGTTGTAGTTTATACTGATGTAGAGTTACATTATTCTGTACAATATTGTATTACTGAATCTCTACCTACCTTTTTGACTTTAATGACCAAGTCTTGGACGAAAAGTCTTCTGAGATTGTGAAGTGTCTGCAGCTCACGAGCCTGTATGTAACAAGATGAAAAGAGATTTGGAGTGTGGGGGCATTAAGAGATGGTTCACATAATCATTATAATTTTGTAGTAAGCAAACATGTTATTATCCTGCTGCACTCACTTTGGGACAGAAAAACTAAAACGCGTGTGGCAGCTCAAATTTATATTTACTCAGCAGTTTCACATCATCCTATTTGTAAATTGTGGATTTTACTGAGTCATTTGTTTACTCCACTATGCAGAAAATGTGATTGTTTGCCAGTAAAATGATTTTCACATCCGGAGTGGGCAATTGTCCAATGAATTATTAACTAACTTGCTTGGAGAAAAACAATGCTTTTATTTGGTAACCAACATGACCAGCACAAAATCACAACAACCAGCATACACTGCTGGCCAAAAGTTTTGGCACGCCTGCAATTTTGTCAGATAATGCTCACTTTCACCCAGAAAATGATTGCAATTACAGGTAACACTTTATAATAACTATCCGTTTCACTAGTTAATAGATCATTAGTAAACTGTTGATAAATGCTTTATTGTTGATTTGTGAAGTATTTGTTAACAGTTTGTTAAGCATTTACAGGGTGTTCTTAACCTGAAACACAGTTTGTGTAGAAACGTTTCAAGTTTTTTGTGTGTAACATTTGGCATTTCTATCTTTTCAAGTTAAGAAATGCCGTTCACTTCAAAAGAAAAAGGCATTTTGATAAAGCATTTTGCAGGCAGCGCTCATGTGGCACATTTATGAAAATCTGCCATAGAACCAACAAATATTTGTACTTTTCTTTGTATATTTAACCAATAAAACTTATGAACTTCAACATAAAGTGTATATAGTTTTATTAAGATCAATCAACTAGCATGGGCATTTAGAATGGGGTCAACCATATTGGAACACCCTGTATATGCTTAACAAACTGTTAACAAATATTTCTCAAATCAACAATAAATCATTTATCAACAGTTTACTAATGATTTATTAACTAGTAAAACGGATAGTTATTATAAAGTGTTACCCAATTACAATGCTTTGGTTGTAATATCATTTATTTTGCTTGCAATGAAAAAACACAAAAGATAATGTAAAAAAAAAAAAAAAAAAAAGAATCATTATCATTTTACACAAAACTTCAAAAATGGGTTGGACAAAAGTATTGGTACCCTTCGAAAAATCATGTGCTTCTCAAATTTGTGTAATTAACAGCAATTGTTACTTACCTGTGTCACATAAGAGGTAGTGGCATTAACTAAATCACACTTGTAGCCAGTTAAAATGGATTAAAGTTGACTCAACCTCTGTCCTGTGCACTTGTGTGTACCACATTGAGCATGGAGAAAAGAAAGAAGACCAAAGAACTGTCTGAGGACTTGAGGAGCAAAATTGTGAGGAAGCATGGGCAATCTCAAGGCTACAAGTCCATCTCCAAAGATGGGAATGTCCTGTGTCTACCATGTGCAGTGCCATCAATAAGTGTAAAGCCCATGGCACTGTGGCTAACCTCCCAAGATGTGGACGGGAAAAAAAAAAATGACGAGAGATTTCAACAAAAAATTGTGCGGATGGTGGATAAAGAACCTCGACTAACATCCAAACAAGTTCAAGCTGTCCTGCAGTCCGAGGGTTCAACAGTGTCAATCCGTACTATCCGTCAGTGTCTGAATGCAAAGGGATTATATGGTATAATACCCAGCAAGACCCCGCTTCTGACCCAGAGACATAAGAAAGCCAGCCTGGAGTTTGCCAAAACTTACCTGAGAAAGCAAAAAAAGTTTCGGAAGAATGTTCTCTGGTCAGATGAGACAAAAGTACAGTTTTTGGTGAAAAGGCATGAATATTGAGTTTACAGGGGAAAAAATGAGGCCTTCAAAGAAAAGAACACGGTCCCCACAGTCAAACATGGCGTAGGTTCCGTGATGTTTTGCGGTTGCTTTGCTGCCTCTGGCACTGGAATGCTTGACTGTGTGCATGGAATTATGAAGTCTGAAGACAATTTTGCAGCATAATGTAGGGCCCAGTGTGAGAAAGCTGGGTCTCCCTCAGAGGTCATGGGTCTTCCAGCTGGACAATGACCCGAAACACACTTCAAAAAGACCTAGAAAATGGTTTGAGAGAAAGCACTGGAGACTTTTAAAGTGGCCAGCAATGAGTCCAGACCTGAATCCCAAAGAACATCTGTGGAGAGATCTGAAAATGGCAGTTTGGAGAAGGCACCCTTCAAATCTCACAGACCTGGAGCAGTTTACCAGAGAAGAATGGTCTAAAATTGTAGCAGAACATTGTAAGAAAGTCATTGATGGATACCGGAAGCGGTTTTTCGCAGTTATTTTGTCTAAAGGTTGTGCTACCAAGTATTAGGCTGAGGGTGCCAATACTTTTGTCAGGCCCATTTTTCGAGTTTTGTGTAAAATGATAGTGATATTTTTTTTCCCCCCACTCTCTTTTGTGTTTTTTCATTGCAAGCAAAATAAATGAAGATATTACTACCAAAGCATTTGTAATTGCAATCATTTTCTGGGAGAAATTGAGCATTATCTGACAGAATTGCAGGGGTGCCAATATTTTTGGCCAGCAGTGTATGCTGCTTCTTTTTCTTTTCCGAAACAATATTCCCAACCCTTGACTTTCTGTGTGTACAAGCTGGGAACTGACCACAGTTTCTTCCAGTCCCTTCAGGTCCTGCTTTGTTTGCTCCCGCTTGTCCTGCATCTCCCTATCAGAAAAGAATGCACGGACAGTATAACTAAAAGTAACACCAATTCCAATGACTAGAGAGGCAGTGATGTTACGTGAGCTCTTGTAGTTGGCGACTCTTCTCTTGCTCCACCGCCTTGAGCTTTTCATGCTCAACTCGCCACCTTTCCTGTTCCAGCCTGATCTCCTGGTTCTCACTGTGCACGTATTCAGGATTAGGTTGAAATGAGGTTGCGATTAGTGATAAGTGATGGTGGTTTCTTACTCCTGTAGCTCAGTGATCTGCTTGTCTTTGCTGTCAAGCTCGTCTCTCAGATTGCTGATTTGCCTCTGATGGGCCTCTCGGTGAGACAGGATTTGCTTCTCCACAGCTTCCTAGTTAGAAAAACAAAGTAATAGCTGCTCATCTTTACAGTTTAGCGCAGGGTTAAGCAAACCGCAGCTCAGGAGCCTCTGAAGCGGCTCAGTTTTACATTAAATAAATGAATGTTTTATTAAAATTCATTATACGGCTTGCGAGATATAAAGCAACACTTGGTAACTTTTTAGTTTGGACAAAAGCGGTAGTGTTTTGCCTTAAAGTGCCTATGACAGCAAAAAGCATATTTATTTCAAATTTCACACGGTATTTTATGCTCCTGAATGAAATGGACAGCTTGGATGTGTGTGGAAGCAATCGATTTAGTTATTCAATTTTTTAAATCCAGCACCATGAAAATGAGTGACTTCCGGCTCCAGTCTCGGGTTGAGCAACCATTGGACAGACAACGAAAAGAATAAGCTTCGTGTTTTATATTATGCTGTGGGCTGGCCCATCGGTGAAGACAATCAACCCGGCCACCGTGTGTGAGTTGGGGTAGTATTGTGTGATTTGTCATTTTAAGCATTTCCTCCCCCCCCACCCCACCTCCGGCGACGAGCACTGCCTGCCCGCCTCCGTGGGCTGGCCGATCAGTGAAGACAATCAACCCCGCCGCCGTGTGTGACATGAGTTGGCGTAGTTTTGCGTGATTTTCGTTTTCGAAAGGCGAGAAAAAACTTGGAATCGCCACTCGGTTCGGGTTACAATAAAAGCTAGCTGTCACGCCTCCTGTTTTGTTTATGCTGTTTCCTCAGTCTCCGAAGCCGGGGTAGGGAAATGGCAAAAGCCTGACTCACGCTGGTGGCATAAAATACGGTTCGGGAGGTGCAAGAAGTCGACAGTTTTGACCATAATGCAGTAATTTTGCCCTGTCATACTGAATAAATGTATTTTGAATATTTCATCTTTAGCACAAGACTGTTATTTGTCATGATCATACCATACCATACCATACATTTATTTAGCGATTGGGGAAAAAATACTTGGATAAAAAGAATGTCCTGTGTTTAATATTGGAATAGAGAGATTGAAACAATGATATTTGCTGCTCTCTGTCGCAATTTTCCTCGTTCTGAATCGTCCCCCTCAATGGGCTGAATTCTAAATCAGCTGAAATCGTGACCCTGCCGACGTCATCGTCCAGCTGGGGACGCTAAAGCGCTATAATGACAGGCGGGGCTAAACGGCAGATTAAATGACTAATTTCTCGTCATCTGCGCTTTGCTAAATCATTGTATATAGTCGAATCGTCTCAAAATATGATTCTAATTCACAAAATATTGCTATTTAAGATTTTTTTATGCTGTGACAGTCACTTTAAGGAAAACAGTTTCCCATGAGGACCAGCGCACTACCGTGTAGTGTCTCTAATATCATGATGGTCACCTGCAGATAGATTAAACAACATACAGTGGGGCAAATAAGTATCTAGTCAACCACTAATTGAGCAAGTTCTCCTACTTGAAAATATTAGAGAGGCCTGTAATTGTCAACATGGGTAAACCTCAACCATGAGAGACAGAATGTGTAAAAAAAAACAGAAAAATCACATTGTTTGATTTTTAAAGAATTTATTTGCAAATCATAGTGGAAAATAAGTATTTGGTTAATACCAAAAGTTCATCTCAATACTTTGTTATGTACCCTTTGTTGGCTATACCGGAGGCCAAACGTTTTCTGTAACTCTTCACAAGCTTTTCACACACTGTTGCTGGTATTTTGGCCCATTCCTCCATGCAGATCTCCTCGAGAGCTGTGATGTTATGGGGCTGTCAATGGGCAACACGGACTTTCAACTCCCTCCACAGATTTTCTATGGGGTTGAGATCTGGAGACTGGCTAGGCCACTCCAGGACCTTGAAATGCTTCTTACGAAGCCACTCCTTTGTTGCCCTGGCTGTGTGTTTGGGATCACTGTCATGCTGAAAGATCCAGCCACATCTCATCTTCAATGCCCTTGCTGATGGAAGGAGATTTTCACTCAAAATCTCTCGATACATGGCCCCATTCATTCTTTCCTTTACACAGATCAGTCGTCCTGGCCCCGTTGCAGAAAAACAGCCCCAAAGCAGGATGTTTCCACCTCCATGCTTCACAGTGGGTATGGTGTTCTTCGGATGCAATTCAGTATTCTTTCTCCTCCTCCTCTTCTGGATCATCCAAATGCTCTCTAGCGAACCGCAGACGGGCCTGGACGTGTACTTTCTTCAGCAGGGGGACACGTCTGGCAGTGCAGGATTTGAGTCCCTGGCGGCGCATTGTGTTACTGATAGTAGCCTTTGTTACTGTGGTCCCAGCTCTCTGTAGGTCATTCACTAGGTCCCCCCGTGCGGTTCTGGGATTTTTGCTCACCGTTATTGTTATTATTTTGACGCCACGGGGTGAGATCTTGCATGGAGCCCCAGATCGAGGGAGATTATCAGTGGTCTTGTATTTCTTCCAATTTCTAATAATTGCTCCCACAATTGATTTCTTTACACCAAGCGTTTTACCTATTGCAGATTCAGTCTTCCCAGCCTGGTGCAGGTCTACAATTTTGTCTTTGGTGTCCTTCGACAGCTCTTTGGTCTTGGCCATAGTGGAGTTTGGAGTGTGACTGATTGATTGTGGACAGGTGTCTTTTATACCGATAATGAGTTAAAACAGGTGCCATTAATGCAAGTAACGAGTGGAGCCTTGTTAGACTTTGTTCGAAGTTAGACCTCTTTGACAGCCAGAAATCTTGTTTGTAGGTGACCAAATACTTATTTTCCACTCTAATTTGGAAATAAATTCATTAAAAATCAAACTGTGATTTTCTGTTTTTTATTTTCCACATTCTGTCTCTCATTGTTGAGGTTTACCCATGTTGACAATTACAGGCCTCTCTAATCTTTTCAAGTAGGAGAACTTGCACAGTTGGTGGTTGACCAAATACTTATTTGCCCCACTGTATCTGTTTCCAGCGGCTGTGTGAAGGATGAAAAGTAATAAGGTAATGAATCCAGTTGTAGCTAAATAATAGCATATGACGGTAAGCAACCGTGTCGCTTAGTGTGGCTAACCCCTAGCCCACTGGTGTCAAACTGACTCCATAAAGGACCAAGTGGGTGCAGGTTTTCTTTCCAACCAATGAAGAGGACACCTTTTGACCAATCTGATCTCTTACATGGGTAATCAGTTAAACTTTGTCAGGTGCTGCTTGTTTCAACAGAAAATTCATTGGTTAAACTGTTTGCGCGGTACCGGTCGGAACAAAATCCAGCACTCACTTGGCCCTTTGTGGAACTGGTTTGACAACTATGCCCTAGCCCAAAGGGGAAGTTCCATATGCCGTAAAGCAGTCAGCACATTTGTAGTTTTTTTTGTGTGTGACGGGGTTCCTGTCACCCTCCCAAAAATTAATTAGTCCCAGTGAAAGCGATACAGACCCCCTCAAGATATAAAAGAGGTGTCATTCAACTAGTTTTCAATCGACATATCACAAATGTTATGAAAATATTTGAGAAAGGTTGAAAAGTTACCTAGTGTTGCTTTAACAAAGGACTTTAACTTCCTTTTAATAGGCAGATCAAATCAGGATCACTGTTTTGTGTGTTTAACAGAAGACTCACGCAAGTCATTAAATCACCAACTATGTAAAGTCAAGGTTGTCACTGGGAAGGTGTATCCACAACTCTTTGCGCCATTCACAGGCGCAAAGACTTTATGAAATACCAAATGGGTAAGAGAGGCTAATTTTTCATTATGTCAAATATGCACCACAGAAAAAAGAAATAATATGTGTGCGTGTGTGCTAAACTTTAGCACATATGACAGCAAGGGAGGGGTTAATGGCAGAGTACCTTCACCTCGTTGGCAGACTGGATCTCATTTTCCATAACATTCACTCTTTCTGGAGGGAGAAAATTTGGATTTTTAGTAGATGAATAAAAATTTTCATTCTTTCATGAACATGTAATAGTAGAACAGACAAAATAAATGAAAAATATCTTAGTAGTATTCACCTTGTGCTCTGATCCTGACTATTTCTTCATTAAGAGAGTCCACATTTTCCTCCAACTGTCTTTTCTTCTGCTCCACATTCTGGAGACAGTCTGTCAGGGATTTTATTTTAGCTTCATACTGCCCACAAAAAGGCAAAAGCAAAAACACAAAAATGGTAAACATAAACTCAGACAAATCAAGTGACAGCAGTTTTAAACCCATAATGCTAAAAAAAAAAAGTCAGTGAGTTGTGTAGAGTAGGGGACTGTCAAATATGCAAATATGCACCAACTTAATAGAGGAGATGCTGGTAAGTTACCTGAGATACACGCAGCTTGCAGGCTGTTAATTCCCTCTCAGTCCCCTCCATCTTCTGCGTGCTCTCGGCCTGTGAGCTCTCCAGCTGTTTGCTGCGTTTCACCATCGTTTTTACTTCTGACTTCATCTTACTGATGTAAAGCCGAACCACCGTAAACTCCTCGTCAATAACGCCACTACTCTCGTGTTGCTGGTGGGTCACATATAGAGTTTAGATGCGGGAAAAACTTCAAATATTTGGTTCATTATTTTGTTACCTTAACATCATTGCTCCCCACTGCAAGGCCTATCTCTGTTAGGTCCTTTAGTAATGACGCCATCATTTCTGCGACCCTTTTCTTCTGGTGGTTGGTTATCTCTTTCAGTTTCAGGAGCTCGCAGTCAATTGAGGCTAAAGAGCTCTAGTGAGGATATGTAAACAAAAACAATTTGATGATATTTAGTAGAAATGTCCCAATTATCACGTGATCGGAAATCGGGCCGATCGCGCCGTTTTCCAGAGAATCGGGTTTTTAATTAACTTTTGTTTAAATCAGGGATGGGAATTTTGACTAATTTCCCAGCCGACTAGTCTCATATTTTTATTTGCAACTAGAAGACTAGACTACAGTCATGTGAAAAATTAGGACACCCCATGAAATATTCAGTTCTTTACGAACAAATGTTCACATATCAATTTCTTATCTTGTTTTTCTTTATCACGGGGGAAAAAAAAGTAATTTAATTGCAGGTAAACAACAAAAATTAACACTGATTTTTTCATTAAATCAAATTTATCAACAACAAAAAAAAAAGTGAGGACGCCATACCACCTAAAAGCTAGTGTTACCCGCTTTGGCTGAAATAACTTCAGTAAGACGCTTTTTTGTAGCCATCTACCAGTTTTTGACATCAGGCTGAAGAAAGTTTGCCCTTTTCCTCAACGCAGAATACTTTCAACAGTGAGTGACTGTTGAAGTGAGACAAAACAGCATGTTGAGATCCAGGGGCGCTGCCAGGGATTTTGGGCCCCATGAAAAGATATCACTTTGGGCCAAACCACCAGTGCCAGGGGACACACACACATTTAGAGTATCAACTACGTAATTCCCTGCATTCTGGTGAATCTTTACACACTAATTTGTGCATTTTCTGCATTAATATAAGATGAAAATATATTCATGTAAATATACAGCGTATAGAGCAATAATGAATAGACTGATATCTATAAGAAATGTACTGAAGGCCATCTCTTATAATCTAAATATATTTTTATTAGAAATATTCTACAAGCAAATACCATAATGAATGACTTAGAATAAATGTTTTAACTTAACTATACTACAGTATACATTACAGCAGGGTTCACTAAATCCGGACCTCGGTGCCACTTTTCCTGTCGTGTTTTCCACGCCTCTCTCCCCTTACACACCTGAATCAAATGATTATGTCATCAGCCACCCCTCCAGAAGCCTGATAATGATCCTGATTAATTTGATTCAGGTGTGTTGGAGGAGGGAGACATGGAAAACACGACAGGAAAAGTGGCACCGAGGTCCGGATTTAGTGAACCCTGCATTACAGTATACAGTATACAACTGTTTTGGTATGAAGAGCTTGCTAAGAGTTTGCCTGCTGTACTGATTAAATGTCAGCTAAAAGTGGAGCAAACAATAGCAAACAAACAATTACAGTATTTCATTATAGAGTAGGCTTAGCCCCATCTGGAAACTCGCGATCTCCACTATAGGCTACAGCTCCGAAGTGAGGTCCCTTGTTAACAAACTAAATTCAATAAATTCTTGACAAACTGGATTCAAGCCGATTTAAAAAAAAAAAAAAAAATTCCATACCAACTTTCAACATCTGTAGGATACCAAAAAATGGCGTCATTATTTGGAATTATTGTTTTCGAATAGGTGAATGTCGCTCATTGAGGCCGGGAAAATCCCGTATTTCTTACGGAGTGAGCTGGGACCACGTTTCAGAGCTTTGTAATAGACATCGTAAGGTTCCAAATGGGGCTGGAAAGGGCTGAAAGAACAGGTTAATTTTCAGCACTATATTGACACAAGACACCAATCTTCCTTTGTGAAGTACTTTGTCACATCCTGTTGGCCTTTTCTACCCTTCTCCTGTTTTGCTTTCTTTTCTTTCCGCTTTTGATAACCCGATTTTTGTTTTGAAAACATTTCTGCAGTACCGCACACTCCGAGTCACTGACTGGTGTAAATGCGCACCGCTGCTCCCAGTCTGATCGAAGGAAGGGCGTAACCAACCATTTACTGAAAATACGGGGGTTGGAGGGGGGGGGGGGGGGGGCTGGCAAAACATATGCTCTCTGGGTGTTTACTTTTTGCCAAAAACAGAACAAGAAAAAGAAACCCTTTGTTTTATTCCTATTAAAATTATAATGATTAATATTTAAATTTGCAAATGATTAACTAATGTTCTAATTTTCTTTGTGGGCCCAATCAGGGCATGGGCCCTTAGAATCAACATCACTTCTCACCCCTGTACGTCGCCCCTGGTGAGATCAAAGGAGCTGCCCGAGGCCTCCAGAAAGAAGATTGTAAACGCTTATGAGTCTGGTAAGGGATTTCAAAAGATCTCAAAAGAATATGAAATCAGCCATTCCACTGTCCGAAAAATAGTCAACAAGTAGAGGACATTCATAACCACTGCCAACATGCCCTGGTCTGGCCGTTCAAGCAAGTTCACCCCGAGAGCAGATGGCAAGATGCTAAGTCTCCAAAAACCCTAAAATGTCATCACAGGACCTACAGCAGGCTCTTGCTACTGTTGATGTGAAAGTGCATGCCTCTATAATCAGGAAGAGACTTCACAAGTTCAACCATCATGGGAGGCATGCCAGGAGGAAACCTTTGCTCTCCAAGAAGAACATGAAGGCCAGACTGAGGTTTGCCAGAGTGAATGTAGACAAAGATCAGGACTTCTGGAATAATGCTCTTTGGACAGATGAATCTAAAATTGAATTATTTGGACACCGGAACAGAGGACGTGTTTGGCGTAAAACCAATACAGCATTCCAGGAAAAGAACCTCAGAAGAACTGTGAAGCATGGAGCTGGAAGTGTCCTGGTTTGGGGATGCTTTGCTACAGCAGGACCTGGCCAGCTCACCATCATTGAATCCTCCATGAATTTTATCTTATATCAGAGAGTGCTAGCGAAACATGTGAGATCATCTGTGAAAAAAATTAAAGCTGAAGCGAAACTGGACCCT
This sequence comes from Corythoichthys intestinalis, assembly GCF_030265065.1. Lineage (NCBI taxonomy): Eukaryota > Metazoa > Chordata > Actinopteri > Syngnathiformes > Syngnathidae > Corythoichthys > Corythoichthys intestinalis. The sequence goes on along the minus strand of NC_080414.1, from coordinate 27,100,470 downwards.
GCAACATGACAATGACCAAAAACATACTAGTAAATTCACCAAGGACTGACCGAAAAGTAAGGGTCCCGTGGAATGGCCGAGTCAAATCCCAGATCTTAATCCCATTGAGATGCTGTGGGGTGACTTGAAACAAGCTGTACATGCAAGAAACCCCTCAAACATCTCACAGCTGAAAGTATTCTGCGTTGAGGAGTGGGGCAAACTTTCCTCAGACCGATGCCAAAGACTGGTAAATAGCTACAAAAAGCGTCTCCCTGAAGTTATTTCAGTCAAAGAGGGTAACACTAGCTATTAGGTGGTAGGGTGTCCTAACTTTTTCCTCAGTTAGAATATGCATTTTTGTTCATGTATTTAAACAGTAAAAACTATGTTATTTATTGTTATTTGCATGCTATTAAATCACTTTATTTTCCAATGATAAAGAAAAACAAGATCAGAAATAGATATGTGAACATTTTTAATAAAGAACTGAATAATTTAAGGGGTGTCCTATTTTTTTCACATTACTGTATGAGCAAGAAAACTCGTAATTTTGTACACATATTAAATACAAAGTTTATAACGCAAAGGATTTGAATATTTATAAGGTACTTTAGCCCAAATATTCATGTTACAAAAACTGACTGAGTAAAGGTAAACAATTGAAAGAGAAATACTGTACATTCCTGATACGTTCGCCAAAACTTCCCCAAACTGAGTCCCTGCCCCTTCCTACGTGTGTGTGTGTTGTATGTGTGTGTGTGTGTGTGTGGGGGGGTTATTTCTGTCCCTGCTGCTCAGCCTGTCTACAAAGAGGCAGGGGCGCGAAGACCAAAGCCCCTTTAAGGCTTATATCACCTTCATTTCCTGACTATCAGACATTTGGAGATGTACCGGGAATTACCCGGGTTTGACCCTTTTAGGAGTCGATTACATGGTGACTCTCCGAGAATACGAAAAATTTCAAATTTGCATTTGCGTCTCCATTTGAACAATGTCGCAATTCCGCATGAAAACGGTGTAGTATTCATGCCAGGCCCTAGGGGGCAGTGCAGATTTACAGGGAGACAGAGAATGATGCACTTTGACCCCACCAAGCTCCCTCTGCCTGGGGAAAAAAAAAACATGCCCGCCCACTCGAAGCAATGCCATTTTTCTTTTGTTCAAAAAGGCACAAAAATTGAAACATTCAACATATTTAATTTAAAAATATTATTAAAACAGTAAATTAAAGCCGACATTCCGCCATATTTGCTGTTTTTAATGTTTAGTAGCACCGCTGCGCACGCCCAATGTGACGTGTACGAGTGCTGACGTTAGCGTCGTGGTCTCGCGCCGCAGGAGCCTTTGATATGCATGCTGAGGAAGCCCCCCTCAATCCCAAGCAATCGGATTCTTCCACTTTAGAGGCAGGATTCAGAATTTTCCGTCTTTGCCGACACCATATGCACGCGAGGAGAGTCCGCTACTGAGTCATTGCGTCTTTGTGTCGCAGAGTTGCCATGAAAACTGCCCCTCAGACTTGTCCTGAGTTGGCGACCCGGCGCTCCCTGTGCGTGACGGGATGGGATTTTATAATCCATAAGATTATGCCATTTTTGGTCGGCATCAGCAACAAAATAAACCACACATTTACAAAGATGGACGGTGGTTTATCTCTTCCTCAGTTCTAAGATTCAGTAGCAAATTAATTCCGTTATGTTTTGAGTTGAATTATGCTATCTTTTCAGTTTGCCATATTGATAATTTCGAGGTTGTTTGCAGCTTTTTGTCTTACTGCGGAGCAAGAAGGAGTGACGATTGGCCCGCCATGATATTCATGTCATTAGCCTTCGCGCTGTGAGCAGGGAATTAAACGGCTGCTTTCATGCATACAGTGTCCAGGTGAAGACCCGGACGTTATACTAGGATGCGACCCGGTTATTATCCGTGTCATCGCTGTTTCAGTCGACCCAGGAAATTGCTTTCAGACATACGTAAGGGCTACCCATTTAAATCCCGGGATTTAACCGGAGTTCAGCATATGTCTGAAAGGGGCTCAAGATGCATGTTGCTGCAACAACAAACAACTTTTTTGGAGGATCGGATCGTGACTCGGTGTCAGCAGATTGTCAAAATCAGATGAGTCAGACTCGGGTGCAAAAATATGCATTTAGGACATCCCTAATATTTAATAATCATCTGCACGATATAAAAAGTTATAAAGCACTTACAGATTTTTCATTCAGTTCCTCACTGAGGGCTTCAAACTCCTGAGTTTTTTTCTCCACTTCCTGGCTTTTGAGGTCATAGTTAACAGCAAGTTCCTCCAGGGCCTGCAGCACTTCCTTCACCTCTTCTTTGGAAGCTTCATTCTCTGTCAACAGACGTTTCAGCTCTGTCTGCAAGCTGTCGTGGTCCCGCCGGGAAGAGGCAAGGAGCTTAACACAAACACATGCAGATGGTATTGCTTGCTTATATTTACTGCTACAAAATTGGACAGTTATTTTGGGTGTTGTTGCCAGGTTAAGGTGAGGTAAGATGAAAGGTGGGATAGGGTTGTCACCTCCTCCTGGTCCAACAACTGCTCCTTAAGCGTCTCCACCATTTGAGACTGTTGATTAATCTCCTCGTCCTGGAAGAGGTGAAGGATGAATGGACAAGATGATCACTGCTAATTTTGTAACCAAAGTGTCCAAAAGAGACATCTGCTGGCCAAAAAAGAAGAGGCACAATAATGCTGCGACAGGAACAAAATAAATAGGTAATATCTTCTTTTTTTTTTTTTTTTTTTTTTTATTAGATTTAAGTTTTTTGAATATGTTCTTTAAATGCCTGCTACAAAAGTTAATTAACACTGATGCAAATTTTCCACCATTATAAGGTCAAGTGAAAACAATTTTTATATTATTTATAGGAATGCACTAGGATACTAACAAAAAATAAGGGACGTTCTCTCTCATGTGAGATATCAGGATGAACCTAAAATGCTCTATAACACTTGCAGTCGAAGTGTCATTGTGATCAATTGCGTTACCTTGTCATCCATCTCCTTGTAGAGTTTCGCCATCTCTGCCTCGTAATGTCCTGTCTCAGCCGGCGTGAGTTTCACACCAGGAAGACTGATTTGTACTGGTGAGGCTTCTGTCTTGTCATTGGGAACAACATCTGCCGCTTTGGCCTCTTCTTTGGCCTTTTCCTTGTCAAACTGTTCCTCCACTGGCACAGTCTCTCCTGTTAGGGGCGACATCACCACTCTCAGTAAACGCTTGAGTCAATTTGGCATTCTTCATGTATAATATTGTCACCTTTCCTCCAGCGGTTGATTTCAGTTTCCAGCCAGGTTACGCTCGTTCTCAGTACCTTGTTCTTCTCCTTCTCTTTCTCATACTTGCTCTTCCACTGCTCTGCAGTAAGCTCCATGTTCAGAGTTACTGTGTTTTTGATGGTCTTCGCCCTGGTCAGAGAGAAAGGCAACAAATAAGCATTTTTAGCTCATTTTAGTGCAGCACTTACAGAAAGTCTGATACAGTGAGGAACAGAAGTTCAGTGTATCACAAACGTGAGTACACCTCTCGCATTTCTGCAAATATTTAAGTATATCTTTTCATGGGACAACACTGACATAATGACACTTTGACACAATGAAAAGTAGTTTGTGTGCAGCTTATATAATAGAGTTAATTTATTTTCCCCTCAAAATAACACAAAATATAGCCATTAGTATATAAACCCCTGGCAACAAAGTGAGTACACCCCTTAGAAACTACATCCCTAAATGTCCAAACTGAGTACTGCTTGTCATGTTCCCTCCAAAATGTCATGGACTCGTTAGTGTTAATAGGTTCAGGTGTGCCTAGGGAGCAGGTGTGTTGAAATTTGTAGTGCAGCTCTCACACTCTCTCATACTGGTCACTGAAAGTTCCAACATGGCACCACATGGCAAAGAACTCTGAGGATCTTAAAAGACGTATTGTTGCGCTACATGAAGATGGCCAAGGCTACAAGAAGCTTGCCAACACCCTGAAACTGAGCTGCAGCACAGTGGCTAAGATCATGCAGCGTTTTAAAAGAGCAGGGTCCACTCAGAACAAGCCCCGGGTTGGTCGTCCAAAGAAGCTGAGCGCAGGTGCTGAGCGTCACATCCAAATGCTTATTTTGAAAGATCGTCGCAGGAGTGCTGTCAGCATTGCTGCAGAGATTGAAGAGGTGGGGGGTCAGCCTGGTAGTGCTCAGACCATACGCCGCACGCTACATCAAATTGGTGTTCATGGCTGTCACTCCAGGAGGAAGCCTCTTCTGAAGATGGTACACAAGAAAGCCCGCCCGTCTCATCAGACCATAGGACATGGTTCCAGTAATCCATGTGCTTTGTTGACATGTCTTCAGCAAACTGTTTGCAGGCTTTCTTGTGTACCGTCTTCAGAAGAGACTTCCTCCTGGGGTGACAGCCATGCACACCAATTTGATGTAAAGTGCGGCGTATGGTCTGAGCACTAACACGCTGACCCCCACCTCTTCAATCTCTGCAGCAATGCCGACAGCACTCCTGTAATGAGTCACATGACATTTTGGAGGGAAAATGACAAGCAGTACTCAATTTGGACATTTAGGGATGTATGTAGTTTCGATGCGGTGTATTCACTTTTGTTGCCACGGGTTTAGATATTAATGGCTATAATTTGAGTTATTTTGAGGGGAAAATAAATTAACTATTATATAAGCTGCACACAGACTACTTTTCATTGTGTCAGAGTGTCATTTTGTCAGTGGTGTCCCATGTAAAGATATACTTAAATATCTGCAAAAATGCGAGGGGTGTACTCACTTTTGTGATACACTGTATTTGCACCCCTTATGGTTGTGCAAGTTCACCCACATAGAAAATAGGTAGCGGTCTGAAATTTTAATCATACATTTCCACTTATAGAGACACAAGCTAAAAAAAAATGGAACTTACATTGAATGATTTTTCAATAATTTATCTGTAATTTACTGGGGTTCATAAGTATTTGTACCCCTGAGAAAATCAGTGCTAATATTTAGTGCAGAAACCTTAGTTTGCAATTACAGAGGACAGGCGCTTTTTCTGTAGTTCTTCACATACGGAAACAGGGATTTTGGCCCATTCCTCCACACAAATCTCCTCGAGATCTGACAGGTTTCGGGACTGTCGTTGAAAAACACGAAGTTTCACCTCCATCCAAAGTCTTTCTATTGGATTGATGTCTGGGGACTGGCTTGGCCACTCCAGAACCTTGATATGCTTTTTACGCAGCCACTCCTTGGTCAGCTTGGCTGTGTGCTTTGGATCCTTGTCATGTTGGAAGATCCAGCCACAACTCATCTTCAAGTCTCTAACTCAGGGAAGGGGGTTGTGGCTCAGAATCTGACGATACATTTCACCATTCATCCTCTGCTTTATACAGTACAGTCGTCCTGTCCCCTTTGCCGAAAAGCAGCTCCAATACATGAGGTTTCCACCCCCATACTTCACAGTGGGGATGGTGTTCTTGGGATTGTACTCATCCTTCTTTTTTCTCCCCACACTATGAGTAAAGTTTGCACCAAAAAGTTCTACTTTGGTCTCATCTGACTTTCTCCCAAGACTCCTCTGCATCATTCAGATAGTCCCTGGCAAACTTCAGACAGGCCTTCACATGTACTGGCTTCAACAGTGAAACCTTCTGAGCAATGCATGATTTTAAACCATTTCACCGTAGTGTTCTACTGAAAGTAGCCTTTGAAACTGTGCATCCAGCTCCCTTCAGGTCATTGACCAGCTCCTGCCATGTTGTTCTAAGCTTAGCCCTTACTTTTCTCATCATAAGTGATGCCCCACGAGGAGATATTTTACATGGAACCGCAGTGCGAGGTATCAGTATTAGTCATGTTTAGCCTTTTCCATTTTCTAACAAGTGCTACAACTGTTGATTTATTCTCACCAAGCTGCTTTCCAATTGTCCTACAGACTTTTCCAGCTTTATGGAGCTCAAAATTTGTTTCTCTGGTGTCTTTCGAAAGCTCTCTGATCTTGCCCATGGTAGCAGTTGGATTATGACTGACTGTGGGGTGCACAGGTAACAATATTGAGCTCAAACGGGTGGTGGGTGGGTGACTACTCATGGGGTAAAGGTGGGCTTTTTTTTAAGGTAAACTGACAACTCTTTACATGTCATAGTTATTGCTGATTCTAAGGGGTGTAAATACTTTATTATTTTTTATTATTTTTATTAAAATTATTTTTTTAAATCCTCCAATGTGATTTCCTGATTTTGTTTTAGATTGTGATTCTAGATTCAAGATTCTAAAATGTACCTTTGTCCAAATAGGAGTGTAGATCGGGTCTCAGCGTCATTAAAAGAAGAAGGTGAGCAGCAGATAACCATGGTAGTCCGACAGTTTCCTCCTAGGGAGTCCTGTAGGATTCTGGTCATTTTACTGTCCCTGTATGGCACATACGTCTGGCAAAGGCACACCACGAATAGTTTACAAAACAAATAAAAAGAAAGATTGCTGTCATTGTTGAATTGATACAGGAGCATAGAATGACGCATCATCCACCATATATAGAAGTGGCGCTAACATTGCTACTTCAGAAGGTTATGTGAGGGTCGCTATGGCACTAAAAATGCTACTCCAAGCCAACATATTTGAATCACGGTTTGAAAGCCAAATGACTAAATATTGCTCCATAAATGTGCAGTCGTACTTACCGAGCCTTCAGCCAGCGCTGAAATAACATTTCCAAGTGAAGAAAGGGACTTGTTGATCATCTTGGCTTCATCTAGCACTGTACCCTCAGCTCCTGTTTTCCCCACCTTGGAGAGAAAAACAATTGTTTTTTTATTCGATGCACTGCACAGCTTCTCAATAAGGATGAACGTACAACTAATGTGGAGACAGGGTAATGAGAAAAGAGATGTTCAATACTTTTTCACTCCCGGCCAGGTCGACAAGGTAGAGTTTGCTGGTGAGTTTCTGCTCTGTCTGGGTGTGTTCCTGCTTGATGTTGATTTGGAAAATGCTGTGACTCCTGGAGCTGTGCTCGTTCATGTCTGACAAAAACACAAAGAGAGGCAATAACATCCAATTTTGTTGACATACACTACAACAACAGGATATCTTATGATGACTCTTTATTGATTTAGTAATCAGATTCAACTTACTGTACTACGCTCAAGTGATTTAATTCACTTTACTAGAAAAGTAGTGTTTTTCTGCCATCTCCTAGCATATATCAGCTATCATAATATCCACAATTTCCAGCAGAGAGAACTCTGTACTCCGGCAAAAACAAGCATGTTAGTTTAATTAAAGACTTAGGGCCCAAATACACCAGATGCATGATCGTTGCGGTTCCGGTCCGACTCCGGTAAAAAACAGCGCCGGGGCCAATCCGTTCCTATTATATCCTATTGTTCAACGTATACCGGCCGCGTCAGTGCTCCGGATTGCCCGCGGACTATCTCCGCAGCCCGCCGGATGGTATAGGCTATTTTCTATTTTTGCCGGACACGCATCCGACAAAATGGGTGGAGCTGGGCCTGGACGTAACAGCCCAGTTGCTTATTCACGGTTTAAACACCAGCAAACATGGACGAAGAACGTATTATCATGGAGGTGGAAAGTCACAAAGTGATATACGATGCAGCAGATCGTTATTATAAGGACAGCATTAAAAGGGAAGCTGCAAGGTGTCCTATTATGTGTGTTTTTCTGGCAATGATATCAAAAACACGACGTGCTGACAACTTTGAGTGGAAAAAAAAAAAAAAGCAGCGTATCTGAAAGTGGCTCCACTGCAGAAATTCTCGTGCCCGGCGCACACACAATGTCGGTTTGTATACAGAGTCGAGGGGGAAAAGTACGAAAGAGAATAAAGAGACACAAGTTTCGACCTGGTGGTCTAGTCAAGACGTTTCTCTTTCTTTCCTACATTTCACTTGACTCTTCATAGAAAAAAACAACAGTTTGCGCTGGGCACAGGAATCTGCAGTGTTGAGACACCAATTCCAAGTACGCTGTTTTTTAGTTCATGTAGTATATAATTCGCTATCCATTTTATAAATATTACAGATTATTTAACAGTTGTTTATAACAGCGCTATCAGATGTTATGTGCCATAAATTCTAAATGTGCAGAGATATAAACCCACCGACATAACCGAGGGCAAAATAGGGCCCCCCACACACACACACACACACAGAGCCCTGATCTCAACATGATGCAGTCAATCTGGAATTAAGAGACAGACATAACTAAAATATCAATATGCAAATTAAGAAAAAATGTGCTCTCTCTCTGCTTCTCTGATGAGTATAGACTCCGTGTGTTTTTCGTTGTTTTAAATGGCACATTATAGCGCACGATCACGCGAAACGTCACTAGGGAACGGAGTTGGCCGACCGCAGCCGTGCGCAGCCAGTATGATTTGCCTGTTTTTGACATACTGCGTGGCACGCAGTCAACACTGAACCGGACCGGAACCGAAACGATCATGCATCTGGTGTATTTTGGCCCTAACATAGACTTCGTTACTATTGACGTGACACATGGTCATTCTCTGCGTGACGCCTTACCATCGGGGGCCGAGCTTGAATCGTCATTTAATAATAATTAGTCGAAAGCGGCACACGGTCATGTCAAAGCCGGGTTTAAGCTTGGATTTTGGAAGAACTACGAACGCTTAACCGCATACAGACAGGAAAGATTGTCTCAGGAGTGATTTGTTCGAGGATTTAAGGTAAATATCATATTTTTCGTACTATGCATGCATTTTGAAATGTTGGTAAAAAAAAAATCAATGGGGGAATGGGCACCGCTCCGGCATTGGCGTCATTCTTCGACAAATACATATAATAGATACGTAACTTTCCGTTTTTTAGCTCTTTCAATAAAGAATCAAGACAGTTTTACGTCCATATGTATCAAGAATTCAGCGATTGAAGCATTTATTCTCAAAAATTTTCTTCGTTTACACATGAAGGCTTAAAGACCGCACATTCGCCATATTTACGTAAAATACATGCTACCTGCACGGTTTATTTTAACTCATTTGCTCCCAAAAACGTATAAATACGTTCTATTTTTAATTGTTTCAGTGTCCCAATGACGTATTTATACATTTTTAAGTTTTTTTTTTTCTTCATAAGAGACACCTCTGGGTTCTGATTCAACTGAGCTCCAAAGCACAAAGCTGAAAGTCTATTTTAAAGCAATACAACTGGCCACTAGAGGGCAGTAGCGCATTTGGTAAGACCCGCAACCTGATTTAACAGCAACGAACGGACGGGCCGCACGGTCGGAGCGCCGGTCGAAGGATGCCAGGAGGCGGATGACCGAGCAGAACAACCGAGAGGGCGCCCGGGATGCCATGCGCTGGACGACCGAGCAGAACGACCGGGACCACCAGTGCAGTGGAAGATGCCGTTGAGTCCGTACTGCTCGCCTAGCAGACCCCGCAGAGGCTTAAAAAAAATTCATCTTTCTGAGACAGGCCGCGATGAAGGAAAAGTTTACCCGGCTGTCGCGGCAACAGCGTCATCTCGGCGACAACAGCGTCATCTCTCAGTTAGTTATATGTAAATAAATTGTTACTTTGCTATCAAAATCTCTATTTGTCTTGTTGTTTATGATGTTTTGTAAAAGGAAAACATGATTCAAATGTTTGGGATGTAACTAAAGCAAAAAATAGCTACGTTAAAGTCGAAAGTTATGTTCGAAATGTATGCTTTCACAAAAAAGCTCAATTTCTCTGTTTTTTCACCAGAAATTGGAAAATTGCTTAAACTAAGCTATTTTCTAATGCTGATTTCTAAAGAATGGAAAAAGACATGAACTTACTTTTTTTCCTGCTGAAAGAAGAGAGTCTAATCTTTCTTTTGGTGGTTTCCATCTTTATATTACAATAGAACAGAATTTTCTGTGGGCCTTGCAAAATCAGTCAAAATCCAGTAAAACGGCCAGGAGCGAAGGGCCTTGCTCCAGTGAAAATGGCTGGGAGTGAATGAGTGAACCAAGAATCGAGACTGTTTTACGTCGATATCTATAAATAATTCACGGATTTAAGCATTTATTCCCAATCATTTTCACCAGAAAAGCTGTGTTTACGCCAGACGGCCGCTAGCCTCATTCACTAACAGAGTAGCATTGTATTTCGACAATATACAGTAGGTAAAATAAACGCTAATATTTCTTTGCTTTTAACCAAGAATCTTGACTGTTTTACATCCATATACCATATTTATGAATAATTTGGGGATTTAAGCATTTATTCTCATGAATTTTTGCCGAAAACCTCTGTTTATGCCTGGTGGCGGCTAGCCTCATTCGCTAACAGTATATAGTGTATAATGATTATAAAAAGCCATTCTATTCTATATTAAGTTGTGATTGTATATAGTATTAATAATCTATTTACATATTTTTTATAATTGATTCTGCATCTTTACCTCAAGTATTACGTTTCAAATGTTAGATTTATTAGCTGTTGAAAAAAATAAAATAAAAGTTGCTATTTCGGTCAAAAACTTAAAGTATATATTAAATATTGCTATTGATCCTGAAAATATAAGTGACTATCTGCATTTGGAGATTTTTTTGCATTTAGCATAAAATGAGAGACTTTTATAGCCATTTTAAGTTATGTTATACTTATATAAAAAATAATTAATCAGGATTTTATAAGGGAACGACTTTGAATCGTTTGATTCCGCGCTCATGAAGACTCAAATATGGCTAAGGTAGGTGCCTGTTTTGGTTTTAGGTTGGTAGCAGCTTTGGTTTTGAAAATATTTGAAGTTTTTGAAAATAGGCCCCGTTTCCCATGTCATGTCAATAGGTTATGAGGTCTATGAGACTAAATATTCCATAGGTGTGAAAGTGCTTAATAGTAATTGCCAACGGAGACAATTAAAGCCGTTTTTTTTTTTTTTTTCCACACTAATCACCCATAATTAGATTTACCACATGACTTGATCCATCCCCCATGTACAGGCAAGCCTACTTTATTGCAGTTGTGCACTGAAAGCCTTTTATTTGGCGCAGAACAGTCAGGAGACTCGGTGAGGTTGAACCCATGAGAGGCAGAAGCACCGCACAAACTCACTTGTGACAGCCACGCTTCTGTTGTTTTTGCCTTCATCAATGGCATCCATGACTTCATCAGGACTGCACACGAAGCGCTCGGTACACCCCTGGGGACACATGCGCATCACAAGGCACAGGGAGACATGTTAAACAGCCCCTTTAGCAGGCTGGCTTGACAGAGAAGCACTTATTAGTACCAGGAGCTGTGACCAATCATATTGTCTGAGTGATGCTTGTCAAAGGAAACATGAAGCAGAAAGTATTTTTCATTTTACTTCACATAAAAACAAAATGTATCTGAACTGTACACAAGTTATGTGCCGTCAATAGCAGCCATACTGTTAACAGGGAAACTATTATGGTGGAATTTTGGTAGCAACTTGTCGGTTCCTTTTTATTTTTAAACATTGACCCCTTTATAAAACGATATACTGATTCTTGGCAAGAGCATATCGATAACCTTTTGGGATAAAAAGTATTATGATATATCATCATTTCAATATTTTGTCACACCCATACAATACAATGCCAAGTAAGTGCTTGACTTAACTTTATTAATTATGTTTACAGAGGGAATAGCAATTGGGTACAGTACTGGCCAAAAGTATTGGCACCCCTGCAATTCTGTCAAATAGTGCTCAATTTCTCCCAGAAAATGATTGCAATTACAAATGCTTTGGTGAACTATTTTGCTTGTAATGAAAATACACAAAACAGAGTGGGGAAAAAAATTGAATCATCATCATTTTACACAAAACTCCAGAAATGGGCAGACAAAAGTATTGGCATCCGTTTGAAAATCATATAATGCTTCCCTAATTTGTGTAATAGCAGCATCAATTACGTACCTGTGGCACATAACAGGTGGTGGCAATAACTAAATCACACTTGCAGCCAGTTAAAATGGATTAAAGTTGACTCAACCTCTGTCCTGTGTCCTTGCGTGTACCACGCTGAGCGTGGAGAAAACAAAGAAGACCAAAGAACTGTCTGAGGACTTGAGAAGCAAAATTGTGAAGAAGCATGGGCAATCTCAAAGCTACAAGTCCATCTCCAAACACCTGATGTTCCTGTGTCTACCGGGCGGAGTGTCATCAATAAGTGTAAAGCCCACGTCACTGTGGCTAAACTTCGTAGATGTGGACGGAAAAGAAAAACATCGACTAACATCCAAACAAGTTCAAGCTGTCCCGCAGTCCAAGGGTACAACAGTGTCAACCCGTACTATTCGTCGGCATCTGAATGAAAAGGGGCTCTATGGTCTATGGTCATAAAAAAAGCCAGGCTGGAGTTTGCCAAACCTTACCTGAAAGCAAAACACGTTTTGGAAGACAAAAGTAGAGCTTTCTGGGAAAAGCCATCAACATAGAGTTTAACCCTTTAACACCTATGCCTATTTTGGCCGAATTTGCATGCATTTGATGTTGCCTTTATATTTCAAAGAAAAAATTGTTCACAATGGCCAAGTTGGGTCCCTTTTTTAAGGACACCTTGAACCTCATGTCCAAACTGTTGTTTTCTTCCCTGACCAATTATAATCCACATTTTGGACCCAAAAAGACAAAAAATTCCAAAATATTTTTTCAAAATTTGTAATGTTAATGTTCCATTGACAACCAAACATGCTCGACCAACCGTTTTGAAGCTTGATAATATTTATTCTACTTGTTAGGATAAACATTCAATAGAAAAAAATAAGATTAATAGTTTTATGTTTGACACTTCAACACAAACAGCAAGTATGGTCATAGGCGTTTTTGGCCTTTACACATACTATGGTCAAAACGGGTTATATACAGTGCAAAATAGTGAGGAAAAAAATATATATATCATCTAACACAAAAAGGGTTTGGAGGATATCTCTTTGTGAAGTTAGGCATTATACACATCACCTTATCTAAAGTATATACGTACATGCAATCAAGCTTCTCGAACACTCATCTTTATGAAAATTGAAGATTATAGTGAAGAAAAAATATATACAACATTGAAAAAAAGTATTTTCAAAAATATTGACAAGTAGTTCAGTTCAATTCAAATTTTTCTGGCATACGACCCAAGTTTTTTTTTTTTTTTGTGAACTCAATAAAGCTTCTGCATGAACAGGTCACGGAGCTGCGTCACACACAACATCACACAGCCTACTTTTTCGCCATTTGCGCGCTGCTGTCAGCCTGTCACTTCTACTCGCCGAGATGCCGACTCATCCCAGGAAAACAATGACAATTACAGCTCATCTTCTTCCTTGAGTTAATGAAATAATACATTAGCTTGCGCTAAATTTAGTTTTAGATTCATTCTGCACGTTTCAAAGTCGCTCGCTCAAACCAACTGGCCATTGCTTGCTTCGCATGTCTCCTTTTCCTTAGTTGGCGCCTCGCTCGGAAATTTTTTTAAAAATGTCCACATTCGGTTCGTCCTTCTTGACATCACAACGGCTCTTGGGATATGTAGTCGTTTGTGCTGCTTTCGGTTTTTGAAAAGGACAAGAAACGATGGAAATATGGAGATAGATACATGGTCCATGCAGCGTTTTAATGCATATGTATGAGTGCAATAAAACTATAAAACTCAAATGACATTATCTCCCATTTTTCTTGGTCGATTGACTTCAAATAAAACTGCTGTGGACATCAACTTCCGTACTTTCAAATGAGACCAACCAGCGGCACGTGGATGACGTAATTACAGCGTGACGAAGCTTCAAAGACGACATGCGTAAACTCGTCGCTGCCGACACGTTCGGTGTTAAAGGGTTAAAGGATAAAAAGAGGCCATCGAAGAAAAGAACACAGTCCCCACAGTCAAACAAACAGTTCCCTGATGTTTTGGGGCTGCTTTGCTGCCTCTGGCACTGGACTGCTTGACTGTGTGCATGGCATTTTGAAGTCTGAAGACTAGCAACAAATTTTGCAGCATAATGTAGGGCCTCGTGTGAGAAATCTGGGTCTCCCTCAGAGGTCATGGGTCTTCCAGCAGGACAATGACCCAAAATACACCTCAAAGTGCACTAGAAAATGGTTTGAGAGAAAGCACTGGAGACGTCTAAAGTGGCCAGCAATGAGTCCAGACCTTAATCCCATAGAAGACTTGTGGAGAGATCTGAAAATGTCAGTTTGAAGAAGGCACCCTTCAAATGTCAAGACCTGGAGCAGTTGGCCAAAGAAGAATGGTCTAAAATTCCAGCAGAGCATTGTAAGAAACTCATTGATAGATACTGGCAGCGGTTGTTTGCAGTTATTTTGTCTAAAGGTTGTGCTACCAAGTATTTGGCTGAGGGTTCTTTCATTGTAAGCAAAATAAATGAAGATATTACTACCAAAGGATTTGTAATTGCAATCATTTTCTGGGAGAAATTGTGCATTATCTGACAGAATTGCAGGGGTGCCAATTCTTTTAGCCAGCACTGTATGTTAGGAGTGTATGTTTTATCATTGTATGCTTTACATCACAAAAAGTGAGTACCGTAGACCACCCACCATTTACTGTACATGGAAGAAAATACACTTGCTATACAGTAATGTGAAGTAGTCAGTGTATAGCTTGTATGATTATATTTGGTCTTTGCTCAAAGTGAATCAACACACGACTGCCAAAAAAGTAAATACTCCCTTTGGGGCAAAAAGGCTCAATATTTTGAGTGGCCAAATTAATATGCCAGCACTGCCTGCTGTGTGATCATTTTTGGAGGGTTGACTGTGGTGATTAATCATTGAGTGACATGGCCGAGCCATACATGCTGTAGGTTACATGACAGAAATAGCATCACACACATTTTACCTTTACATAGGGCACCCTGTTTTTATCCTCATGGACTGAAAGATTGGTCTTTGTTACTGTTGAAAAGGAAGAAAATAGAAATCTTGTTCATCAATCATGCCAATTGCCATCATGGACACAATTTGAAAAGTGTATGGAAAGCAGTTTGAGCATTTCTTGGAAATTCTTGATATTTAAGTATACCTTTTCCTTATTACTGGGGCAATTTGTAGTAGTAGAATCAATAATATGTACTACTGGACGGACTAGTTGGAATATTTAATTCCAATAAGCTTCGTGCCCTCATTCCATCGCAGATTTCTTTTTCAATTGATAAACAAAAAATAGAGATGAGCCGTACCGGGCCGATCACGTAGTCTCACTGTCCCTCCTGTTGCTCTTTGTTGGTCAGGTAGTGCACTGGAGTTTCTTATTAAAGTTAACAATGATGACAGACGTTTAATGTTTGATCTTGCCACAGATGCTTGGAAGCTGAAGCCTCAAAGCGTCTTATGCGTCAATCATCGTTTAACTTGTTAAACAGTTGCTGTGGCAATTCATTGTAAGTGAGCAGCTTGAGCGGATTTGAGTGGATTCACTCACTAAAGCATTTAATAAAGACAAGCATTTTTCTGCTTTATTCTTGATTAAAATTAATTTTGTTGGGACAGTAACATGTTCAAAACTTATCATAATTAACTGTACTACATTTGAAGTGCTTAAAAACCATTTAAAAATACATATACACAAAGTTTTTATTTTTATTTTTTAAATTTTACTTAAAAAGTGAAAACAACGTCTTCTTTGTATCTCTTTCCAATGCTAAATCTGAATAAATACATTGAATACACACACATACTGTATTTTTTGGACTAAGTCGCACCTGAGTGTTAAGTTGCACCAGCCATAAAATGCCCAACGAAGAGGAAAAAAAACATACAGGTATATAAGTTGCTCTGGAGTATAAGTCGCATTTTTTGGGGAAATTTACTTGATAAAATCCAACACATAAAGCAGATATGTCATCTCGAAAGGTAAATTAAAATAAAAATACAATAGAGAACAACATGCTAAATAAGTGTACAGTATGATAATGTTACATGATTCATTAACAACGAAATGCGAATGTGGCCGGTATGTTAACGTAACACAGCTATTAAGAGTTAGTCACATAACTGTAGCATATAGCATTACTGTGCGGTTTTTCACTTATCGTGGCAGGTTCTGGTCCCCGTTAACGGCGAAAAACGAGGGATCACTGTATTAACTTTATTACCAGGGGTGAAAGTGGGCCAGAACGGTCAGGAACGCAGTGATCATATAAGATTCAGAGCCAGAACGCAGTTCCGGTATAAGATTCAGGGCCGGAATGCTGTTCCGGTAAAAGATTAACTTCAATTTTTAATATACAGCCTATGTTCTTAAGTAGTTGAAATTGAGATTTGGCATTTAGTATGTGAGGAAATGAGGGAAAATAAAGATTAGGAGATGGAGGTTGGGGTTATTGCTGCTTTTGTTAACTTTTATTTTGCAAATCATTGAAAAAATACAATTTTGAATGAACATCGGTTTTTGTATGTGTTATGGAAATAACTGTGCTAAAACAGTTTTCTTTGCATTTCAATAGTTTAAGAGGTTTAACCCCCATAATTTTTTTTTTTTTTTTTTTTAATCAGAAGAAAAAAATGTTTTGGCTCTGGAGTAGTGATGGGAAAAGTCGTTCACCTGAGGAAACGAATCAATTCCAGTTCGTTTAGTAAAAAGATTCGTTCAAACAAATCGTTCAACGAATCGTTCGCCCTCCTCATCCCCCCCAACCACAACCGCCCAAATGAATAGTTCGGTCAGTGAACGGGAAGTGACGTTGCCAAACGAATCACCAAAGACCGCTTAGCATATATAACTGAACAGGAAGGCTTGGTCCCTCCCCCTCTTGCACAGTACACAGGCTTTTCATTGGCCGCTCTCTTCGTAGATTCAGAAGTGAGTGACAGACTGTGTTTTTCTTTCTTTTTTTTTTTTCCACTTCCTCGTCTTTGCAGCCCAGCCGCTGCAGCAATGAGAATTTCCGCGTCTATCATATTTCTATGGGATCAAAGCCATGGCTTGTGCTTGCTTCACTTTGATATAGGAAATGGTTAAACATTTCCCCTTTTTTTAAGCACAAACTTTTTCAATCACGCTAAATTACGTGTACGCTCCCCTCCGTATTCGTAGTTTAAATGCGTGTTTACGTGAGCTGGCTGCTCGTGAAAGCCATTTGATATACCACCAAATCATTTCGGCTGAAGAACAAATAAATGTGGAATTTAAATAAACTGTCTTCGGCTATTTTTTCCGGTTGAGTGAGATTTATTGTACACAAATAAGAAAATATAAAAAATATTAATAATTAATCAATTTATTATGTATATTAATAAATATTAAATCAGCGTTATAAATAAAATGTATTATTATTATTCTTATTTGGCTTCTCTGACACGAAAATAAATAAATAAAACAACACTCGAAAAAATATTACCTAAAAATTGTGTTGAAATGTCATTTTTGCACTGGTATTAATATATAAATAATCCCATCAACTCCACGCAGTCATCCCCTCCCGATCTCAGATCGCCAAATGCTGAAGAAAAGAGAATCGTTTGCTCTTTACAATGTAACCATTCCACTCTCATTGGTATGTTAAGAAAATGGAGACATACATGTATATATACATCCTACCTCCCCGCGTTTAATTTTTGGTCGCTTTAGTTGCACAGGATGGACTGATGGACTCAACATTAATTAATTTGCGCCCCAACCCGACAAGCTGTGACACGGGAAAAAAAAAAAAAAAAAAACTCAGGAAAATATGTCATGAAACTACCGTTTCATAGCAAATCAGTATTATGGTGATCATACTAAATAGTCATTTTCCATGGGCACAGATTAGATAAATTTCGCTACCCTGAAGTCCAGCTAGTCTCTTGACAGCTTTCTCGCCTGCCCCCGCGACGTATCCATAGCTCAGCCTTTTCGCCTTGAAGCTACTGGCGAAAGTTTTAACGTACTGTAAAGTGGATACAATGTCGTCATATGTAGTCTCGAGTCTGTCGAGAAAAGCACAGTAAACTTTGCTCACTGTGTTTATGTGGTGATTTTTGTGCATTTGAGTAGCATATGATAGGCTCAACATGAAAGAATAATTGATAAAGCCCTTTCCTTTCAGTCCTTAGCTCGTTCACTGCCGCAGCGCTGCTGCGTGACTGCCGGTGTAGGCTGACTATAAATTAGCGTAGCAGTCTAGCAGAACGAATCATCTAAGCATTCTCGGTAGGACGGAGAGTCAGTGAACGGGAAGTGACATAACTCAGTCTTGCCCCCTGCCTGCATGCTGGCTGCTTATTGGCCACACGTGGAAGTGAGTGACAGATGCCCTGATTCTGTTTCCGCTCCCTCCCCTGCCCGCGATGAGGCTGGCGTCTGATTGGTCGTGTGCTATGTCAGTAGACGCTGCTGCTTGCTCAACGCCCTCCCACGCAGATAACAAGGGACCCAACTTCATAGAACGAATCAGTGCAGAAGATGATTAGTTCGGTCTCGTTCACCCAAACAATTCGTTCAAAAAGAACGAATCGTTCACGACCGATACAACACTACTCTGGAGCGACCTTCACGTCGGGGAGTTCCGGCAACAAATTCTAGCCAATTTCTCCCCTGGAAATTACTGTATGACATTTCTGCACACTTGCACCATAAGAGATGGGAAAGGCCCTCACACAAACCAATCAATCAATCAATGAATCAATCAATAATTTAAAAGTAAATTCAAAAGCAGGACAGTGATCTCTTGCTTTTCGCAGTTAATGGGGAATCCCCCCGCCCCCACCCGCGAAAATAAAAATCCGCGAAGTAGAGGCGGAGCTTATTTAAATTGAAAATTTTTTTGGGAGGGTGTGTTCTATGTATTTTTTCAGATTTAACAGCATTGGAAACACATATAATACCTCTTTTTTACCTAAATTATAATTCAAAACAAAAATAAAATAAAACCCTTTATGTATATATATGTTTTGATAAATGGTTTTTAAAGCAACACTATGTAACTTTTCAACCTTTATAAAATATTTTCATAACATTTGTGATAATATGTCGACTGACAACTATTTGGATGACACCTCTTTTATATATTGAGGGGGTCTGTATCGTTTTCACCGAAACTACCTTTGAGGAGAATGGCAGGAACAAAAAAACAAAAAAACAAAAAAAAAACAAATATGCTGACTGCTTTTCGGCATACGTCACTTCCCCCTTTAAATGTAATTATAATGATATAAATTACATGTATATAAAATAAAATGATTACTACTCGTATACATGCATATATCTTATAATTTCTTAATAAAATACTGTATTTATTTATTTATTTATTTATTTTAATTGAAAAAAAAAAAAAAAATCAGCGATGGAATACCGTAAGTTTGAAGCCCAATATAGCGAGGGATCACTGTATAGCACAGTTTTGTTTTTATGTTATTTGACTGAAATGTCCAAGCATTTGTTTGGCACATTTAAGATCATTTTTACACAGTAGGATCCAGAAGATAACTTGTGCTGACTAATACATAGACATACCTTAATCGTCTGGTGTAAATACATAAATATGCACCAAAAGTGTTTGGAGAAAAGACATTTATTCGACACACAAGTCGTGAATAATCCTCTTCGTACTGACAAATACTATCAGTACATATACCGAGAAATGCATATCAAAGATATTTGAATAAAGAGCTCCAAATAGCTTTCCATAAACCAAAAGTCATTCATACCATCCAGCAAGTCTTTGATTTTGTCCAGGTAAATTTCAAAATAAGAGACCTAAAATAAAATAAAATTAAAAAAACAAAAAACAAAAAAAAACTCCCATCAGATGCAATTTTAAGTGCAAATTTAATTCGTGATGAAATGAATGACTTACTTTTATGTGAAACTCCAGGTTCTCATCCATTGAATAAATATAATTAAAAATATCCCCAACGATTCTGGGAATGATTCCCATCATGTCGCCGTCATGAAGATTGCCCTTTAGCAGAAAGAAGGAAATATACCTACATTACAGTTATTTAGAAATTTTTGCCGTGTTACAGTATCATGGTACTACAGTACCTCCATTGTGTGTGTTTTACCAGAGGACGTCTGTCCATAAGCAAAGATTGTACCATTGTAGCCCCCGAGGACATCTACATAAAAAAATATATATATACATATAAATATGGCGGAAAACACAGACAAGACTGAAAAAGCAGTTTCTGCTCTTGCACTCGTCTTTAAAATAAACTGCTGTATTTTAAGCCAAAAGAACTGTTGTGTTTGATAAAACAATGTCTGTATGCTGCCATAGCAGATTCATGGCGCATTATGTCCCTGAACTATTTTTAATGTGTCCCCTTTACCCTGGAAACCCCAGTTTACAGACGTCGCACAACCGCTTATTTCAACCCAGCCATAAAAAGAAGGTAAGTAATTATATTTATTAATCAAAATGTCAGTCATTTTTTTTCTTAGAATCATTAATTGATGTCTAATATTTCATACAAAAAAAAAGACTTTAAAAAATTATTCACTCGCATATTTTAAACTTTTAAATAATTTACGTCACACTGAAAAAAATGGCGTCTGTAAAAAAAGTCACATATATCTACCTCATAACTATCGATTAATTGTATTCTTTTGTTACTGTTGTATTTTCCCCAATATGTTAGAAGATAAATAATTGATCCAAACAAAGAAAAAATGAAAAAAAAGGGTAAAAATATGAAAAAGAATATCTCGACCACTCCTTGATCTCTGCGATTTCTCCATCACGACCCTTGTTATATGACAATGTTTCACCTATGCATAAAATCCCTCCAAAAATTCGGCTGTGGCCACTCACATCTGTGTCTTGACACTCGATGATACATGCTACATGGAGTTTTTGGATCAAAACAAGGTAAGTACTCGACAATATCTCAAAATCATGGTGTCTCCCTTCCAGGTAGGGTTTTGCTGCTTTTTTTTTTTTTTTTTTTTTTAATTAATTTTTTTAAATGCCCTCCTGTTCAAAATATTTCTTCCCCCAGAAAATTGAGATTTTAAGCTTTCCAATGATGTATCACACACGCATCTAGGACAATTTTGAAATTTGGTCAAATTGGGGGTCTCAGAGTGAAACTTCAAGTCACCTGAGTGTTTTCCGCCATATATATTGGATTGAATGCTTAACTCTTCTGTATTTACATAAATATAAGCACTGAATTCCATCTCACCCTTGACAATCTTCTGGGCCACAGCATTGTAGAATTGCACCTGAGTAGTATTGGACTGGAATACACGGTCAAAGTAGTAGGGTTTGCCCTGGAAATAAAGAATACATGTTATTTATTTGTACTCAGGAGGGCCCCCTACTTATCGTGTACCCTCATCTGCCAAAGTAAATGATTGTGGTTGTTGTTAAACAACTTATTAAGCCATTTATAATTTTACTGCAGATGAATACGGACTTACAGACTTTATAGTAAACCAGGAGCAAACGCTTTGCAATTATATCTTTTCCAAAATAATTTCCCATTTTGTTTTGGTGATGAGTACAGGAAACAGGCTACTTAGGCTAAGTTCACACTGCAGGTCTTAATGCCCAATTCCTATTTTTTGTCATATCTGTTTTTTTTGGGGTTTTTTTGCGTGCCCGTTCAGACTGCCTTTGTCCAATGAGCCTGTTCAGGTATCACGCATGCGCACTAATTCGCAATCCGAGATGCGCCGAGTAAACTGACCCGCATGCGCAGGAGCATCAAAACAAATGACGCACAAACACACATACGGGCAGTTTTTCCAGACTCCTGGCTGTGTCTTGAAATATCTTGAAATATTGCTCATTTGGAGCAGAGAGAAAACCGAACATCCTCAGGCTAAACTCAACCCATTTTATTTTTTTATGACTTGTCAAGCCAGCCTCTTCCCCAAAAGCCGCGTTCAAGCTAGGCGCTAACGCTAATGCACAGCTACTGTAGCACTCAGTCTCTCTTGCTTTCTGGTAATTGCTGCATGAATTCCAATTTGGGGGACTTGACAATTCAGACCGCAGCCACATTCTGGAAAAATGTGGCTCAGATCGAATTTTAACAACAGATGAAAGCGACCGAGATTGGATTTAAGATTGTCCGTCCACTTCTATGCAACTTTTTCCATTCAGGCCGACAAGTTAATGACTCACTCGAGTTGGAAAAACACGAAAAAAATGGATTTGTGCATTAAGACCTGCGGTATATATCTAGCCTAATTCACAGTCTGACATGCGCTGAGCAAACTGACCCGCATGTGCAGAAGCATCAAAACAAATGACTACACATGCTGGCTGTATGTCATTCCAGGGTCATCATATTTTGATTTGCAAAAAGAGGACACAAATTACAGACATTAATATACCCCGTTTAGTCTTATATTCGAAGTCTACCAGTATATGGATTGAAAGAACGCATGCACGCACAGTGTGTGCATGACGCACACAGTGCATGCATGACGCACACACATACAGTTGTGGTCAAAAGTTTACATACACTTGTGAAGAACATAATGTCATGGCTCTCATGATACAACTCTGATTTTTCTCTGATAGAGTGATTGGAACAGATATTTCTTTGTCACAAAAAACATTCATGAAGTTTGGTTCTTTTATGAGTTTATTATGGGTGAACAGAAAAAAGTGATCAAATCTGCTGGGTCAAAAATATACATACAGCAGCGCTAATATTTGGTAACATGTCCCTTGGCCATTTTCACTTCAATTAGGCATTTTTGGTAGCCATTCACAAGCTTCTGGCAAGCTTCTGGTTAAATCTTTGACCACTCTTGACAGAATTGGTGCAGTTCAGTTAAATTTGATGGCTTTCTGACATGGACTTGTTTCTTCAGCATTGTCCACAAGTTCAAGTCAGGACTTTGGGAAGGCCATTCGAAAACCTCAATTCTAGCCTGATTTAGCCATTCCATTACCACTTTTGATGTGTGTTTGGGGTAATTGTCCTGTTGGAACACCCAACTGCGCCCAATCTTCGGGCTGATGACTTTATGTTATCTTGAAGAATTTGAAGGTAATCCTCCTTCTTCATAATCCCATTTACTCTCTGTAAAGCATCAGTTCCATTGGCAGCAAAACAGCCCCACAGCATAATACGACCACCACCGTGCTTGACGGTAGGCATGGTGTACTTGGGGTTAAAGGCCTCACCTTTTCTCCTCCAAACATATTGCTGGGCATTGTGGCCAAACAGCTCGATTTTTGTTTCGTCTGACCACAGAACTTTCCTCCAGAAGGTCTTATCTTTGTCCGTGTGATCAGCAGCAAACTTCAGTCGAGCCTTAAGGTGCCGCTTTTGGAGCAAGGGCTTCCTTCTTGCACGGCAGCCTCTCAGTCCATGGAGATGCAAAACACGCTTGACTGTGGACACTGACACCTGTGTTCCAGCAGCTTCTAATTCTAGGCAGATCTGCTTTTTGGTGATTCTCGGTTGAATCTTCACCCTCCTGACCAATTTTCTCTCAGCAGCAGGTGATGGCTTGCGTTTTCTTCCTGATCGTGGCAGTGACAAAACAGTGCCATGCACTTTATACTTACAAACAATTGTTTGCACTGTTGCTCTTGGGACCTGCAGCTGCTTTGAAATGGCTCCAAGTGACTTTCCTGACTTGTTCAAGTCAATGATTGTTCAAGTCAATAATCAAAAGAAATTGCTAATTCGTGTTGCTGTATGTATATTTTTGACCCAGCAGATTTGATCACTTTTTCTGTTAACCCATAATAAAGTCATAAAAGAACCAAACTTCATGAATGTTTTTTTGTGACAAAGTATCTGTTCCAATCACTCTATCGGAGAAAAATCAGAGTTGTAGAAATAACTGGAAACTCAAGAGAGCCATGACATTATGTTCTATGTAAACTTTTGACCACAACTGTAAGCAGAGGTGGGTAGTAGCCAAAAAGTTTACTCAAATAAGAGTAGCGTTACTTTAAAATAATATTACTTAATTAAAAGCAAAAGTAGTCATCCAAAAAATGTACTCAAGTAAAAAATTATCCAGTGAAAAGGATACTCAAGTAATGAGTAATATTGTGATTAACTGCTTATTTATGTTTGTTTTTTTGTACACAATGGTATTTTTTTTCTCTCAGCACAAACATATCTACAGTATATGAGCTGTTGTTGTAATGATACTGTACAATAACCCATTAAATAACCACATTAAGCCAAAGAAATACAAAAATTTTTTTTTTAAATCATTGAATTCCGGTGAGAGAAAAAAAAAAAGAAGCATTATTTGTCCAAAGAGCACGAGTGCCCTCTAGTGGAGAAAATAGTTCCTAATTTGAATAGTGAATAGTTCTTTCATAATTACTATTATAAAATTAAAAGGATCATAGCTCTGGTTTTCCGTGGTCAGTCGGTAACAAATAAAAACTGGGAAAGAGGTTTAAATCTGCACTTTTGAGTCATGTTGAGGGCAGCGCTCTATGTCAAATACCAAATTTTATATGGTGCTTTAAAGATACCACATGATTGAACAAGCTGGCGTGATCAAAGAACAGCAAACTTGCGTAAGATTGGTGTAATGGAATCACGTGATTATTGTTGCAAGAGCTACTCTTGTTGTTGCTGGCAAAAAAATAAATCTAATACAAAGAGGAAATGACTCTTGTGTTGCCCAAAGTAACGGAGTAAGAGTAGTGTATTTTTTCTTCACAAATCTTCTAAAAGTAAAAGTAAAAAGTATGGCTTAGTAAAACTACTCTTGGAAGTACATTTTTCTCAAAAGGTTACTCAAGTAATTGTAATGGCATACATATAATGCACTACTACCCACCTCTGCACATAAGCCTCGTGTGTGCGTCAGTTTGCCCGACTTGGCCATGTAAGACCTGTGGTCTGAACCTGTTATTGCCAGTTTTTTTTTTTTTAAATCGTGTGTTGCTCAAATTGGACAACAACAGAAGAGGAACATGCACGTGGGTTGTTTTTTTTTTGTACTTCAAAAAAATTGCCCGGCTGTTGAGAATTGAATTGTGTAACATTTGATTGAACGTATTAAATATATCAAATCAAAAATAAATACAAATCTAAATAAATAAATAACATTTCAATAATTTATTATTTATAAAAGGGACATAGAAATAGATGTCTATTAAAAAAAATGTCAGCCCATGCCAAATGAAAACACCTAAAATGAATGAAATTGTTTTTGCATGTCATTCCAAAAAGGTATGTTTGGCACAAATGAAACCACAGTCCTAATCACCAAAGGACGACACAAATTGGCCGTCATTGGCATTAAAAATGAGTAAGCACAAGACAGAACAATAATAATACAGTGTTACCTCTACTTCGGAATGTCTCTACTAGTACATACAGAATTTTCAGGTTAAGAGACACTTCAACAGGGAAAACATTGTCTGTTGAAAGAAATTTCAGGATACAAAAGGCAAAAAATACAGTATGGCTGGTACACGCAGCTCGCAGAGTTTACTGAACGTAACATACTAATAGCTGCTCTGCCATTGGCTATTGCCTAGCATTCCTGGCATCCAATTGGCTAAGAGGGACCTCTACTGTATCTGTGTATCCCAGTGTCTTCTTCATTCGCCCCTCTTGTTCCGTTAGCTCAGTACTTCTCAAATAGTGGGGTGGGCCCACGGGTGGGGGGCGCAGAGTGATGCTGGGGGTGGCGCATGTGACCTTGGGGAACATACTTTTTTGACGAACTAGAATAGTGTAATTGCGCATCTGCTGAGTGGGTGGCAGTGGCGCGCTCATTTTCAGCATGTATCACTATTTTTTAACCAAACGAGCACACAGCAAAGAGCACTGGAGATATGAAAAGCCAAGACAAAGAAATATGACGACGCATATGTAGCATTTGGCTTTTGACTTTTAGTACAGTGGGAGATGAGGAAAGACCAGTCGGTTCACTTGGTCTAAAAATGTTCACAGCGGACAGCAGGTTTTTTTGTTTTGTTTTTTCAGCGAAAAGGTGCCGAATATTGCCAACAATCGTACCGCGTTGTCAGTGTTACATCAATAGACCAGCGACCACTGTCAGCATCACATAATGTGGCATACCAAGTTACTCAATGCAAAATAACCCAACACCACAGCAAAGGAGCTGAAACTGCCTGCAGAAAAAATAAAAACTCTCTCTGTCCAATGACACAGTAGTTTTTGTTCTATTAATTTTTGTTTTTTCAGTCTAATGGTTTGGCATATTGTCCTCTTGAGTTAATGTTGCTAATCAATTTGACTTTATATTTTTTTATTTTATTATTATTTTTTTTCAGTATCAAACGGTCAAAAATGCATCTTGAGTCTATTTTTACAGTATGGATGAGTTCTTTTTTTAACACTTTATTTTTTTTCTTCTTTAATATTAAAAAGGACACAATGCTATTTAGAGGTGTACTTATAATAATAAGAATTTTATAGACAAATGATACTACAGTATCATTTCGCCACATTTCAGGCTTCAAACATAAAGATATAAAATTTTAATTTTTTGTCAAGAATCAACAACAAATGGGACATAATCGTGAAGTGGAACAAAATTTATTGGATAATTTAAACTTTTTTAACAAATAAAAAACTGAAAAGTGGGGCGTGCAATATTATTCGGCCCCCTTGCGTTAATACTTTGTAGCGCCACCTTTTGCTCCAATTACAGCTGCAATTCGCTTGGGGTATGTTTCTATCAGTTTTGCACATCGAGAGACTGACATTCTTGCCCATTCTTCCTTGCAAAACAGCTCGAGCTCAGTGAGGTTGGATGGAGAGTGTTTGTGAACAGCAGTCTTCAGCTCTTTCCACAGATTCTCGATTGGATTCAGGTCTGGACTTTGACTTGGCCATTCCAACACCTGGAAACGTTTATTTTTGAACCATTCCATTGTAGATTTGGCTTTATGTTTTGGATCAGGTCTTGTGCAGATACCAACAGGGTTTCTGCCAGAATGTTCCTGTATTTGGCTGCATCCATCTTCCCGTCAATTTTAACCATCTTCCCTGTCCCTGCTGAAGAAAAGCAGGCCCAAACCATGATGCTGCCACCACCATGTTTAACAGTGGGGATGGTGTGTTCAGGGTGATGAGCTGTGTTGCTTTTACGCCAAACATATCGTTTTGCATTGTGGTCAAAAAGTTCAATTTTGGTTTCATCTGACCAGAGCACCTTCTTCCACATGTTTGGTGTGTCTCCCAGGTGGCTTGTGGCAAACTTTAAACAAGACTTTTTATGGATATCTTTGAGAAATGGCTTTCTTCTTGCCACTCTTCCATAAAGGCCAGATTTGTGCAGTGTACGACTGATTGTTGTCCTATGGACAGACTCTCCCACCTCAGCTGTAGATCTCTGCAGTTCATCCAGAGTGATCATGGGCCTCTTGGCTGCATCTCTGATCAGTTTTCTCCTTGTTTGAGAAGAAAGTTTGGAAGGACGGCCGGGTCTTGGTAGATTTGCAGTGGTCTGATGCTCCTTCCATTTCAATATGATGGCTTGCACAGTGCTCCTTGAGATGTTTAAAGCTTGGGAAATCTTTTTGTATCCAAATCCGGCTTTAAACTTCTCCACAACAGTATCTCGGACCTGCCTGGTGTGTTCCTTGGTTTTCATAATGCTCTCTGCACTTTAAACAGAACCCTGAGAATCACAGAGCAGGTGCATTTATACGGAGACTTGATTACACACAGGTGGATTCTATTTATCATCATCGGTCATTTCGGACAACACTGGATCATTCAGAGATCCTCACTGAACTTCTGGAGTGAGTTTGCTGCACTGAAAGTAAAGGGGCCGAATAATATTGCACGCCCCACTTTTCAGTTTTTTGTTTGTTAAAAAAGTTTAAATTATCCAATAAATGTTGTTCCACTTCACGATTGTGTCCCACTTGTTGTTGATTCTTGACAAAAAAATTAAATTTCATATCTTTATGTTTGAAGCCTGAAATGTGGCGAAAGGTTGCAAGATTCAAGGGGGCCGAATACTTTTGCAAGGCACTGTAAGTGTATTAACTTTTATTCTTTATTCTTGTATTTTTACATTATGCACAACTCTGATTTTATGTTTATTGTGCAATAATCTAATTGTAACTTGTATTTTTTACATGTTTTGATGGATTTTTATGCATTACAAAAGATTTATGTCTGAATTTTGGTGAGCTAGGAACGGATTAGGGAATTTACATGGAAAATGCGTCTCTACTGACAGAATATTCAAGTTAAGAAAAACTATTTCCAGAACCCCCCAAAAAAATGCTACATTTAAAATAATGACAGAGACTTAATAACTAGCAAGGAAAAGTCAAAATAAAAATTAAAGGCCAGACTTTTAAATGTGGACTCATTAAGGCAAAATCCATTACAAAAATAAAGATAAAACAGACAATAGACAAGTTATTATTACACTAAAAAATCAATAGCTTCTTTGTAGTAAGTGCGCCTTATGGGGGTTTTCATTCGGCTAGTGACTCAGCAAGTCTGATTTCCTCAGGCAGAGCATTCTAAAAATGTAGGCTCTTACAACACATTAACTGTACTGTTGATTAGAACATCAACTTTAGCCCACAGCTCAGGCACAGTGTGGTGGCAATTCTGACTGATAACATTTATATCACAGATCATACACATTTTAAGTATAGCTTAAAAAAAAACTTTGGTTTATTCAGGGGATCAGTTGCACTCTGTTTTTCGCTCAATGTTAACTGGGACAAAGTCCGACTCACTCATGACACAAAAAAAAAAAAAAAAAAAAAAAATAGAAAATACATGAACGCATAGTAATTTAATTTTATAAGCGAATGTGACAGCTTCAGGGAGCATAACATGACCAAAAAAATTGCTTGAGGCTTCAAACTGAACTGTGGGATTCACCAAAATGGATATTATGCAATTATGAGATTCTATTGCTTTACATGTATTAGAGGACTGTCTCATTGAGAATAATTAACCATTGAAGATCAATACAAGCTGTGGTAAGGGTTGCATTTGCTGTTGTGATGAGTTGACGTGTCCAATTTGAATAAAGTACAGAAACATCAAGATTAAATTGAAAAGAAATTATGCATAAAAATATGGAATTTGTGGCTCGTTATTTATTTAATTTAAAGCATCCTCAGCTCAGAAATATTAGTAAATTTCTACAAAATAAAACACTACACAAAAAATAGAATAGCGCAGACGCTGTTGCAAACGCGATGATGATTGGCTAGGTGGCTCGGCGCATTAGCATAGCATTCGCGTTCTCCTTAGCATTAGCATTTAGTGTAGCGAGCATCATCTTAAACTCTTGGGCAACTTTTTTTTTTTTTTTTTTTTTTTTTTTTTAACATACAGTTTATGGCATCCAGTGTGCATTATCATCACCAAGTTGGAATTGCCCATGTAGATGCTACATTATAACACAGTGATCCCTCGCTACTTTGCGCTTCAAACTTGGCGCCCTCAGTCCATCGCGGATTTTTTTCAATTAAAAAAAAAAAATACATATGAGCTGTTCCGAGCCGATCGCCAAGTCTCACACTCGCTCCCTCCCCTTTCTTGTTAACAATGTTGACAGATGTTTGTGTCTGATGTTGCCAGAGTCATGAACTTCAAATGGCCCGCATGCCTCAATCATTGTTTAACTTGTTAAACAGTTGCTGTGGCAACTCATTGTGTGTAAGTGAGCAGTGGAGTGGACTCAATGAAACATTTAATAAAGCCAAGCATTTTTCTACTACAGTACTTTATTCTTGTCTAAAAATAATTCGGTAGTACAGTGACATGTATAAAACTTATAATTATTACATTTGAAATGCTTAAAAACCATTTATTTTTAATTTTTTAATTTATTTTTTAAAATTATACTTTGGGGAAAAAACGTCATATGTATCTGTATCTGTATGTATCTCTTTCCAATGTTAAGTACATTGAACAAAAAAAAAAAAATGGGGGGGTGTGCGGGGTGTTTTTCACTTATCACGGTAGGTTCTGGTCCCCATTAACCGCGAAAAACGAGGTAGCACTGTAATAATAATAATGATAATAATAATAATATATATATATTTTTGTTTTTTATTACCAAAAATAGTCACGAAAACAAAAAGACTTTTTTTCTCACAGCATTTGAAAGTTCGTATACCATTACACTCTTATATGGTTATAATTTTTACCCCCCCCAAAAAAGGAAAAAGTGTGACCTATGTGTTTTTTTTTTTTAAATAAAATAAAAAACTGTTCAATTCAATCAGATAATATTAACATCTTTGATGTGAAAGATGTTATATGATGTATAATGTAATAATGTGTACAACATGAAAGGTAACGTCCATTACTTTGCTGAGTAACTAATTACTCTTACAATGAGGTAACTATGTTACTTACTTAATTTTACTACTTATGCTACTACTACTACTTTTAATAATAATTTTTTGGGGTGTTAATTTTGGATAACTTATCATTAGTATTAGTTTAATTAAAGTGGCGTTGTAATGGTTTGCTTTGAAAGTGTTTGCATTTAGTTTATTTGGGTGGATACGCTCCCCTCTATTCTGCCTCATTTCACATGGCTGAATCCAGCTGCTCCCTGTTAAGACCAACATAAGTATTTGTTTGAGCTAATGTTTTTTTAAATGCATTTGTAATTTAGTTCAAAGGTATATTTAGCCGTTTTTTGTGAGAATATATGTTTGAACTATTTGTAAAGAGCATTGCAAAAACATGTTAGCATTTTATAGCATTTAAAGTAGCGGACTTTTGCAATGTAAATTACCCAGTTCTTTTGTTGTACATACGTGTATATCCTCATTTATTTATGTTTTTTATACCATTTGAGGCTCAAGTCAAATATTTTAATTTATGTTCCTTATCCGATTACTCGATTATTTGAACTAACTAGTTCATCGATTAATCGACTACTAAAATCGATAGCTGCAGCCCTAATTGTGTGTAAGTGAGCATCTTTGGATTTGAGAGGACTCCCTCAATAAAGCATTTAATAAAGCCAATAATTTTTCTGCTTTATTCCTTTTTAAAAATAATTCGGTGGGACAGTAACATGCTGAAAACTTATAATTATTACATTTGAAGTGCTTAAAATCCATTTATTAATATGTATGTATTAGGGCTGTCAAAATTATCGCGTTAACGGGCGGTAATTAATTTTTTAAATTAATCACGTTAAAATATTTGACGCAATTAACGCACATGCCCCGCTCAAACATTAAAATGACAGCACAGTGTGTACTTGTTGTGTTTTTCGGAGTTTTGTCGCCCTCTGCTGGCGCTTGGGTGTGACTGATTTTATAGGCTTCAGCACCCATGAGCATTGTGTAAGTAATTATTGGCATCAACAATGGCAGGCTACTAGTTTCTTTTTTGATTGAAAATTTTACAAATTAACGAATTAAGAGGGATTTTAATATAAAATTTCCATAACTTGTACTAACATTTATCTTTTAAGAACTACAAGTCTTTCTATCCATGGATCGCTTTAACAGAATGTTAATAATGGTAATGCCATCTTGTTGATTTATTGTTATAATAAACAAATACAGTACTTATGTACTGTATGTTCAATGTATATATCCATATTGTGTCTCATCTTTCCATTCCAACAATAATTTACAGAAAAACATGGCATATTTTATAGATGGTTTGAATTGCGATTAATCGCAATTGATTACGATTAATTAATTTTTAAGCTGTAATTAACTCCATTAAAATTTTTTATCGTTTTACACCCACTAGTATATATGTATATAAATATATATACACACATAAAAGTTTTTTTTAAATTATAATTTGAAAAAAAAAAATCTTATATACATATATACAGTGGGGAGAACACATATTTGATACACTATCAAATACGTGTTCTCCCCTCTGTAAATCATTCCAGTGCTAAATCTGAATAAATACATTGAACAAAAAAAAAAAAAAAAAAAAATTGGGAGGGGGGGGCGCTACTTCACGACTTTTCACTTATCGCAGCGAGTTTCTGTCCCCATTAACCGCGAAAAACGAAGGATCACTGTACAATAATTCAAAATTTCACCTGCAGGACATTTTTTTTTTGTGAATTTGTAACTATTTTTTCCATGTATAATGCAATCCCAGTGGTCTATAAATTAAGCCACCAACATTCCAATACAATCAAAGTATTACAACTTATTTTCAGTACGAACGGCGGCATTGTCTGTCAAAATCATTACTATTAAGCTATTTCATAATATCTATTTTTTTTCATCTCCTAAAATTGTGCTGGTAAATGAATAATGATGAATGTACTTTTTTTTTTTTTTTTTTTTTTTTACAAACTAATGAAAGGGAAAAAAAATTAAAAATACTGTGTCCTACTCACCGCAATATGCACACAATCCTCGCCTTGAAACTTTGGGATGTATTTGTCTCCACGGGCGACTTCGGACTTGTTTAGCGGCCTGAAGCGACATACCACTTTGATACTGCACTCTGCCGGGTCCGCCATCTCCACCGCCTGAGATGGATGGAGAGCTCCGTGGTGCGACTAAAGCCGAGAGGAGGACGCACCCCTACAGCTCAGCTTCCTGGGTGAGTCTTGGGAACTAGTCCTCTATGTTTACTGTATTTACTGATGTCAACTTAATCAAACACATTTTTTAAAAAGTAGATGTGGGCAGTATCCAATGAGTGGATTGAAAGCTAAAGTCACTTGGAATGGAGACAAATACAGGAGTGATCAGGGTGGGAACATACTGTAAAATGGTCTGGAGTCACAAGAAGTCACAGGGTGTTAGGATCATGAGATCCAACCTCACTTTCCTTTGAGAAGCTCTGAAGTCAAGGTTGTTAATGCTATTAATAGATGGAATTCCTAAACTAAAAATACTTTTCATTCATTCATGTTTATTTACTGTACACTACAGTAGGTGGACATTTAGTAAAACAGGTGTGTACGCGTGAGTGTCACTGCAGGAATAAGAGGGAGTCACATGAATTGTAAGAATAGGAAAGGCATTGTCTAAACATGGCATGACACAGCAGCCCTCCAGTTAACCAGCTCTGATTTAAACACTCAATGATGTTATACATTAAACACAAGACAAGCTTTTGAGTTAACACATTTTCTTGTATTTTCTGCCGCAGAATTAATCAAGGGCATAGGGACGGCAGGGACATAACACTACCAACTTTTCAGGATGCTCAAATTGTCCCCACTAACTTTTAAGGAACTTTATTTGCATTATATAATGAGTTCAGTTATATAAGTAATTTAGATTGTCTTCTCATATGTTGTCAGGACAGAATAGACCCTACCATTATTAAGTGAGTCATTTTCATTATGTTCAGACTTACATTTATTCCTTTTCACTTGCTGAATGTGCCGGTCCATTCCCCCACTAAAATGCACGTTTGATTGGATGATTACCTCATATCCCCACCAATCCCTATCACCCCGAACCCCCGCCACACAGACTCATACGCATACTCACACAGCCTCCACAGATTGATGTCGAAAACATGCTGCCTCTTCAAGAGGAGGCATATTACAAGTTTTTTTTTCGCCCAGCAGAAGCCACTGTAGGTAATGTAAAAAGACATCAATGTTGTAGTGGTGGGGGAAACACCACTAATTTTTCTAGTGAAAGTCCGACCTTACATCTGAGTTCAACATTAAACTGTGTGAACTTGGTAACCTGCAAAACTACTGCGGTCAGGCCAGCCTCCACAAGGCATGATGTGTATGACGGTAATGCAACGCAGTGGCTTCCGAATGCAAGTTCATTTATTTAAAAAAAAAAAAAAAATGGGGAGCTATCCAAGAATGGGTCCACATCAGGGGGACGCTGACATGAACATGAACTGACATGAAATTTTTTTTTTTTTTTTTTTAGATCTGTGAAATGAAATCATATGTCAGAATTTCATGAGAGCGACATGGATTCACTTTTGACCCAAATGCACGACTGTTCCCATCAAACAAAAAGGTTTATTATTCAGTCCACAAGAGTTCAAAAAAAAGAGACAACAAAATTTCGCAACATTTGCTGGCTACCAAAAAAACCGCAAAGACAATGAAATAACCAGAAGGCATTTGTTCCATACATAAAACAATCTTGGTCAAGGCTTACATGTGGTGATGACATAGAACGTGGCAGGATACAAGAAGTTCCGACACAAGGCAATGTTAGAGGTAGAATATACTAGTTCTTCTAAAAAAAAAATGCTAGTACTGATAAACATTAGACTTTTATATTTTAGATTCATTACGCACAGCTGAAGTAGTTCAAGTCTTTTATTGTTTTAATATTGATGATTTTGGCAAAAAAGTCAAGAAAACCCCCAAATCCCTATCTCAAAAAATTAGCATATCATGAAAAGGTACTCTAAAGAAGCTACTAACCTAATCATCTGAATCAACGAATTAACACAAAACCCCTGTAAAAGATTCCTGAGGCTTTTAAAAACTCCCAGCCTGGTTCATTACTCAACACCGCAATCATGGGCAAGAATGCCAACCAGACTGCTGTCCAGAAAGCCATCATTGACACCCTCAAGCAAGAGGCTATAAGACACAAAGAAATTTCTGAGCGAATACGCTGTTCCCAGAGTTCTATATCAAGGCACCTCAGTGGGAAGTCTGTGGGAAGGAAAAAGTAAGGCAGGAAACCCTGCACAATCAGAAGAGGGGGCCGCACCCTGAGAAAGATTGTGGAGAAGGGTCGACTCCAGACCTTGGGGGTCCTGCAGAAACAGTGGGCTGAGTCTGTAGTAGAAACATCCAGAGCCACCGTGCACAGTCGTGTGCTGGAAATGGCAGAAGCGCCTGACCTGGGCTACAGAGAAGCAGCACAGGACTGTTGCTCAGTGGTCCAAAGTACTTTTTTTCAGATGAAAGCAAATTTTGCATGTCATTCGGAAATCAAGGTGCCAGAGTTTGGAGGAAGACTGGGGAGAAGGAAATACCAAAATGCCTGAAGTCCAGTGTCAAGTACCCACAGTCAGTGATGGTCTGGGTTGCCATGTCAGCTGCTGGTGTTGGTCTTCTGTGTTTTATCAAGGACAGGGTCAATGCAGCTTGCTATCAGGAGATTTTTGAGCACTTCATGGAGATGAAAATTTCATTTTTCAGCATGACCTGGCACCTGCTCACAGTGCCAAAACCACTGGTAAATGGTTTACTGACCATAGCATTACTGTGCTCAATTAGCCTGCCAACTCTCCTGACCTGAACCCCATAGAGGATCTGTGGGATATTGTGAAGAGGAAGTTGAGAGACACCAGACCCAACACTGTGGATGAGCTTAAGACTGCCATTGAAGCATTCTGGGCCTCCATAGCACCTCAGCAGTTCCACAGGCTGATTGCCTCCATGCCACGCCGCATTAAAGCAGTCATTTCTGCAAAAGGATTCCCGACCAAGAATTGAGTGCATAGCTGATATAATTAATTAAAGGTTGACTTTTTTGTTTTCAAAACACTTTTTTGTATAGGTTTGATGAAATATGCTAATTTTTTGAGATGGGATTTTTGGTTGTTCTTGCTTTTTTTTTGTCAACATTAAAACAATAAAAGGCTTGAACTACTTCAGTTGTGTGTAATGAATGTAAATTATATGAAAGTCGGTAACACTTTATAATAACTATCCGTTTTAGTAGTTAATAGATCATTCGTAAACTGTTGATAAATGATTTATTGTTGATTTGTAAAGTATTTGTTAACAGTTTGTTAAGCATTTACAGGGTGTTCTTAACCTGAAACACAGTTTGTGTAGAAACGTTTCAAGCTTTTGTGTGTAACATTTGGCATTTCTATCTTTTCAGGTTAAGAAATGCCTTTCACTTAAAAAGAAAAGGCATTTTGATAAGGCATTTTGCAGGCAGTGCTCATGTCGCAAATTTATGAAAATCTGCCAGAGAACCAACAAATATTTGTACTTTTCTTTCTATATTTAACCAATAAAACTTATGACCTTCAACATAAAGTGTATATAGTTTTATAAAGATCCATCAACTAGCATAGGCATTTTATTGAAACACCCTGTAAATGCTTAACAAACTGTTAACAAATACTTCACAAATTAACAATAAATCATTTATCAACAGTTTACTAATGATCTATTAACTAGTAAAACGGATTGTTATTATAAAGTGTTACCTGAAAGGCTAATGTTTATCAGTACATTACAGAAAATAATGAACTTTATAACAATATGCTATTTTTTTTAGAAGGAGTAGTATATGGCGGAAAACACTCAGGTGACTTGAAGTTCCGCTCTGAGGCTTAAAATCTCAATTTTCTGGGGGAAGAAATTTTTTGAACAGGAGGGCATTTATTTAAAAAAAAAAAAAAAAAAAAAAAAATTAAACAGCAAAACCCTATCTGGAGGTGAGAGCACGCGAAAGCATAATTACAGACGCCATGACTTTAAAGAGATACTTACCTTTTTTTGATCCATTTTTACAGACGCTATTTTTTTCATTGTGACAATTTGTTTAAAAATTTAAAATATGTGAGTGAATAATTTTTTTAAAGTTTTTTTTTAAAATGAAATATGAGACATCAATTAATGATTCTAAGCTAAAAACGACATTTTGAATAATAAATATAATTAATTACCTTCATTTTATGGCTGGCTTGAAACAAAAGCGGTTGTGCGACGTCTGTAAACAGGGGTTTCCGGGGTAAACGGACAAATTAAAAATACTTTGGGGGCTTAATACGCCATGAATCTACTATGGCAGCATATAGACATATTGTTCTATCAAACACAACAGTTGTTTTGGCTTAAAATACAGCAGTTTCTTTTAAAGACGAATGCATGAGCAGAAACTGCTTTTTCAGTCTCGTCTGTGTTTTATACAAAGGATCACAGGTGGATACGATCGGCCTGATTTGGAAGAGCAGGAAGTAAGGCTGAAACAAGGAAGAACAACACTACCAAAATAAAAGCAGGAAATCCTGCACGAACAAACAAAAAACATTAGCATGAATTCCGAGACAAGACAGACAGTACTTTGGTTCGAGTTTTGGGGTAGTCTTGTATGCCGCAGATGTAGATCGGCCCTTGGATATCTCAGATTTTTTTTCATTATTTTTATTCCCAAATCACTTTTATAGACACGTTTCTGAGGTACAGTGGGGCAAATAAGTATTTAGTCAACCACCAATTGTGCAAGTTCTCCTACTTGAAAAGATTAGAGAGGCCTGTAATTGTCAACATGGGTAAACCTCAACCGTGAGAGACAGAATGTGAAAAAAAGACCAGAAAATCACATCATTTGATTTTTAAACTTAATGAGTATTCTTTATCAATTTGGTGCCAACTCTCTTTGATTGCAGTTGCTAGATCATCCTTGCAGGTCGGAGCCTTGCTGTAGACCTTTTTTTTTTTTTCAATTTCCACCACAGGTTTCAATAGAGTTCAGATCTGGGCTATTTGCAAGCCATAACATTGGCTGGATGAGTCTTTCTCCAAAGAATGCTTTAATAGTTTTAGGTCTGTGGCATGATGCATAAACATCTTGGAAAATGATCATCACTTTGTCAAGAGTCAAGAATCTGCATTGGACAAGGTGATGATGCTGGATCTTTTGTTTGGTGCTGTTCCAGTGAGATTTACAAAGATGACTGCCTGAAGAAGAAATCAAAATTCTCTCAAAATTCTTAAGTAGTTAAAACTGAGATTTAGCATTTAGTATGTGAGGAAATGAGGGAAAATAAAAATTAGGAGATGGGGGTTGGGGTTACAGCTGTTTTCGTTAACTTTTATTTTGCAAAAATGACAATTTTGAATGAAAATCAGTTTTTGTATGTGTGATAGAAATAACTGACCAAAACAGTTTCTTTGCATTTCAGTAGTTTTGACCATCCCCCACAAAAAACAAACAAACAAACAAACAAACAAACAAACAAACAAACAAACAAACAAACAAACAAACAAAACCTAAATAAATAAATAACATTTCTGGCTTCGAGGCGACCTT
The DNA here is from genome assembly GCF_030265065.1 of Corythoichthys intestinalis. Lineage (NCBI taxonomy): Eukaryota > Metazoa > Chordata > Actinopteri > Syngnathiformes > Syngnathidae > Corythoichthys > Corythoichthys intestinalis. The sequence goes on along the minus strand of NC_080414.1, from coordinate 27,062,657 downwards.
CACGTTGGGGAGTTCCGGCAAGAAATTCTAACCACTTTCACCCCTGATGGAGGTGATGGACCTCCATTCAATTTCTGTCGCCTGTCGTACTATATACAGGGTATAGTGCATTAACTCAAAATTACCGCTAGGGGTAAGCAAAGTCCATTAAATTGTGTGAGCCACGCTTCCCATTGAATATTTTTGCGACACTGTAATACAGTAATCGTGACAGGAATTACAGCATTTTATATCACATTGAAATAATTCGATTTAAATGTACAAGGAGGAAATATTATTTTGCTCAAGACACCTAAAACAGAATACTCCTCTAATAACAATAGCCAAATGGAAAATTGGTTAAACAGCTTAAATAGCAGGTGTTCATTTTTACACACTAGTAAAATACAGTACTTGTCAAAGACGCATGTGTTACCTTGGTTACTGGATGAGGGTGCGGTTACTATGTGTGTGAGAGGAGGGAAGTCAAGCAACATTGCTTCTTGTTGCTAGGGAACAGTCCCTGCCACAAAAGAAGCATTTCTTTCGAGGTTGTTTGTGTACCCAATTAACAAGTTGAACCCAAGCTCAACACATTTATTGTGCTAGCTTTTGTCTGAACTGTTTGCAAATGATGGCAAAGTGGAAAAAAATACTAATACATTTCTACCATTGGTACATGATTGCATTGAACTGCAAACTATGTAAACCTCATTTTGTTATATTTGCTGATTGCAACTCTTTACTCTCGGTATGTATGCAAGATGGAAAATATTTTGGTATATAGTATGTGTATTATCTTAATCAGATAAACATGTTCAGTTTGATATAAAGCAGGGTTCACTAAATCCGGACCTCGGTGCCACTTTTCCTGTCGTGTTTTCCACGTCTCTCTCCCCTAACACACCTGAATCACATGACTATGTCATCAGCAACCTCTGCAGAAGCCTGATAATGAGCCCGATTATTTTGATTCAGGTGTGTTGGAGGAAGGAGACATGGAAAACACGACAGTAAAGGGGCACGGAGGTCCGGATTTAGTGAACCCTGATATAAAAGCTAGGGCTTAGGTTTGGTCTTAACATTGCTAGGGATGATATAACAGCAGGCGGAGTTTGACTTTTGGGCCAGGGGGGGCACAACATGTTGATGACCCCAAAACGCAGTGTCAGCAATAAAATTAACTTACAAGAATATGTATAATAATAAGTTGAAAATGAGCGTTGTTTTTTTTTTTTGTTTCCCATCATTCTCGAGGAGAATTCTAAATCAGGCTGCTTAGGACAGCTATACTTTTCGGCAAGATCGTCATCCATTGAATATGGTACGCCCCCGTAACGTGCAAATGTAGTTACCCCAGTCAAAAATTGTATCCCCTCAGTGGCGCCTCCAGAAATTTTTCATAGGGGTGGCCAGATGGGGCCACTTAAAATCTTGGGGTGGCCAAAACTAAAAGCCATAATTTTAGGTTTTCATTATATTATTGCAGTAAAAAGGTCAGGGGAAAACTATCAGAAAGACTTAAGGACACGGCTACTGATATACTTTGGTGTATTGTGTAATATTTGATGTTACTAACGATTTAATGTGCATAGTGCATAACTGTCCAGTCAACATTTTGAGTTCCACAACAATTCAATTTTATTGTGTTATGTATCTATCAGGCATAAGGTGTACATTTAACTAAGGCTGTCAAACGATTAGAATTTTTAATCGAGTTAATCACAGCTTAAAAATTAATTAATCGTAATTAATCGCAATTCAAACCATCTCTAAAATATGCCATATTTTTCTGTAAATTATTGTTGGAATGGAAAGATAAGACAAGACGGATATATACATTAAACATACTGTACATAAGTGCTGTATTTGTTTATTATAACAATAAATCCACAAGATGGCATTAACATTATTAACATTCTTTCTGTGAAAGTGATCCACGGATAGAAAGACTTGTAATTCTTAAAGGATAAATGTGAGTTTATATATTGTGACTAAATATTGCCATCTAGTGTATTTGTTGAGCTTTCAGTAAATGATACTGTAGCGACTTAACTGTTCTGCCCAAATGCATGATGGGAAGTGGTGCAACCATGACTGTGTGTGGTGGCTGCAAATGCTATATCTTCTCTGTGTTGGGTACACTACAGGGTGTTTAGAAAACTCCTGTCATTCTTCCCCACGTTGCTTCCCACAATATTTACAGTTGCTGTGGGAGAGATGACAAAGCTTTTGCCAATTAAAAGTACGGCCCCAATGAATGCTTGTATCTACTCCACTCAATTGACACTGCCTCTTATCTCTGTATATAAGTAAAACGGCGCCATTGTAGGCTGTTTGCGGCAATGTGCGACTGAGTCGTACCGCGACTGCGTGATTAATTTAAAAAATTAACGCGGTAAATTTGACAGCCCTACATTTAACAAAACAAAATAAATGCATTCATTTGGGATGAAATGCACAACTGAAGCTACAACAATCTAACGATATACTGGCAAGCGGGGTGGCCAACCAATTTATAGGGGTGGCCCTGGCCACCCCCTGGTGGCGCCACTGTAACCCCTGGGCGGAGCCATATGGAGGTAGATTTGAGTCTTCATTATTCGTTTGAAAATAAATGTGTTTGAATGCAAAAATAAATTTGAAACTCAAAAAAGTGCATTTGAAAGCTATTTTTCTTTGAATTTTTGCTTTGATTGAATTGAAGTCAATTTTTTTTAAAATTGAAGTAATGTTGTTTTCCGTTTGGGCCACAATTTGGTGAGGACATTTGTGTCTTTTATTATTCTATCAAAAAATAAGTTGCTTCAAACAAAAAAATATATTTTCAAACAAAGAAATCACTTCAATCAAAAAATGAAAAATTTCAATCATAGAAAACAGTTTTTGAATGCAAAAAAATATTTGAGGCTCAAATATTTGCATTTGAACACTTAATTTTTAATTTAAAAAGTTTCCTTTGATTTTAGCAATCCTTTTTGTTTTTGGGCCATATTATAGGTAGGACATTTGTGTCTAAATCATTAATTCCCCCAAAAAGTTGCTTCAATCCCCAAAAAATATTTTCAAACAAAGAAAAAAAATCATTTGAAAAATAAAGTTGCCCTTTCCTAATTAAAAAAAAATAATAATAATAATAATAATATGAAAGCAAATAACCGTTTAAGGTGCTAGTCACATGATGTGTTCGAAAAAATATTTTTGACCAATTATGAAATTTTTTTTTTGTTTGTTTCATTCATTTTTGTTGTTTGCTGTAAAGCTTTACAACTTTTATACAAATATAGGAAAGTCAATTACATGCAATGATACTTTTCGGCCAAGGGGGGTGGAGGGGCGCCCCCCCCCTTAAACTCCGCTTATGTATAACAGAGTAACCTGCACATACACTTTTTTGCTGTGGACGGGACATTAATAAGACCAAACAGATTGGGCGAACGGGGGCCGGGGCTACATTCCTCATGTTTATGATCTTAATTAATTGATAGGCTAAATGATCAATCCAAAATAAATCTGTATTGACTTATACTACCTTTCATATGTATTGGTTCAGGTGATACACAGTTCGAGTCAAACCTTTGTTTTCAAAAACAACAAATAGAAACATTTTGAAAACTTTCAGAAGAAATTTCTGGATTTTATTAGCAAATTTAAATTGCAATAATTGAACATAACACAATAAACATAGGCGGAATTTGACTTTTGGGGCACGGAAGGCAAAATATGTTGATGGCCCCGAAACACAGTGTCAGCAATAAAAATAACTTATAAGATATATGCTTGGATAGTAGCTTAGCACAAGCTCGTACATACTGCCATCCCAACTGTGTGAGTGCTTGTGTTAGCGCGTGCGTTTTTCTGTCTTACCAAGTGGAGAAGTAGACGCCGCATCCTTTTTGACTGAATATTCCAGCCAGAATCTGTCCTCAGGTGGTTTTGGCTAAGCAAAGCAAATGGCTGTCTCTAAGGTGCTAGTCACATGATGTTTTCAAAAAATAATTTTGATCCATTTTTCATTCAGTTTTGTTGTTTTATTTTTTTTACAACTTATATAGACAACATTTTACCGGCAAGGTTTTTAATTTTATATTCATTAATAGGAAAGTCAATTACATTTTTGGCCACCCTCACCCCCCACTTAATCGCTGCATATGACAATATATACAAATTTGTTAATAATCTCTTAACGATCCCGGAATACAAAAAATAAATATTTGTCTTAAGACAACGCAACATTTTCTGTCTAAATAAAGAAATTAAATATAACTGAAAAAAACTTCTTAGTCAAAGATTGACAAAAATAAATAAAAATGGAGCCTTTCTTCAGGTAAAACACTACTGCTTTTGTCCACAAGCAAAGCCAAACTCAACAAGAAAAATGAAAGCTCCTTTAGGCTGCTTTAACACCACATAAAGAAAATAAAAATGAAAATGGGGAGAAGGGGGTAAACCTCAGTTGTCTACATTTCTCACAGTTTAATTATCGTTAACAGTAGAAAAAACATACAGATGGCACCTCACTAAGTAGCTTTCTACTCGAGTTTTGCAGGTTAGAGCAAATTCAGTTTAATGTTATACCTACTCTGATGCAGGTCGGACTTTCAGTAGCAAAATTAGTGGTGTGTTCCCCACCTCCACAATATTGACATCTTTTTACACTACCGTATTGGCCCGAATATAGGACGGCCCTGATTATAGGACAACCCCCTTTTTCAAGACTCAAGTTTGGAAAAAAAGACTTTTTGAACACCAAATTAATTCTATACAGAAAATAATTACAGTACATCTGAAACAAATAATTATAACAATACATTTGACAGAAAGGGCATGTTATTTTGCCTCATTCAAATCTTAATATCTGAACATTTAAATATGTAAACTTAAGTGCAATCACGTTCATAAATGAGTGGCTTCTGGTTTTTGAAATGTAAATAAACCAATCTATTGTAATAAAACAACAAAATTATAATAACTGCATTAACCAACAAAGTGAATTCTAACTGTAACTGTAGTCTTGAAAGAAATCTGAATAAGGAAAAACATTGCAATAAAATAATGCAAACTGGTTAAACTTCAGAGTAGCTGAGACCTGTCATGTCAGAACATCGCTTCAAGGATATCTGGCGCCATCTACTGTCGTGAATGGACTTAATGTCTAGACCGCGAATATAAGACGACCCCCACTTTTTCAGTCTTATTTCCATGCAAAAAACACTGTCTTATATTCGGGCCAATACGGTACTTACAGTGGCTGCTGCTGGCCGAAAAAAAATACTAATATCCCTCCTTTTCGAAGGGGGCGGAGGAGGTGTTGCATGTTTTCGACATGTTTTATTTCTGTCTGGGCTGTGAGTGCGTTTGTGTGTGGGGGCGAAAAATGGACTGGCACATTCAGCAAGTGAAAAGGGGTAAATGCAAGTCTAAGCATAATGAAAAAAAAAATCACTGAATAATAGTAGGGGAAATTCTATACTTACAACATATGGGAAAACAATCTTAAATTACATATATACCTGAACTCATTATATAATGCAAGTAATTTTGCTTAAAGGTTGGTGGGGACAATTTGAGCATCCTGAAAAGTTGGTAGAGTTTTGTCCAAATGCAAACCGATGCCCTTGATAGAAGGTCAAAATCACACTGTAGTTAGGCATTTTAAAACGTGTGTGTGTGTGTGTGTGTGTGTATGTGTAAAAATAACACACTTTTCAGACCAACGTGTTTCAAACAGTTGTATTTTATAGACGGGAACTATATACCTACATATATAGCTTATTTTGTCCAAAATCCTGTCCACTGCATGTCAGTCCATGAAGTTTCAGCATCATACAGCAAACAAACAATAAATACCTGGCAATAGTCACGAAAAGAATATTCCAGTTATTATTATTATTTTTTTTGTACAAATAAAATACATACAGTACATCTTGAGACACACAATGTTCCTTTGATAATACAACAAATATGTACACTTTCAGTAGTTTTAACCAAGTTATATTGTTTTAAGACAATGAAACAACACAACAGTATAGAAATGCATATGTTTAAAAAAAAAAAAAAAAAAAAAAAAAAAAGGATAAAATAATAAAATAAAGTAATATATTCAGCTTGTAGGTTAAAGATAATGTATCATACTGTAGTTTGGCTGATATTTTGGTCAATTTTGGATGCAAGTCATATAAATTGTGATAAATTAGACACCTATTCTGAGTTTTGGAAATATTTTGAGTCAGTGATTTCTTTTCTACAGTAAGAGAAGTACAGTTCAGTGTTCCTGTTCAAAAAATTGTGACTGCGTATGCATTTGATACACATGTAAACTAACTCCAATTAAAAGGAGCAGTATTAACACTTTTTGAGGTTGATGAGTCAAAGTAATATTTTTTTTTTAATAGACGAGACGAAAATGTGCAGAAATAAGGGATTGAGATCTTTTTGGAATGAATATTTAAAATGGGTCCAAAAAATGGGTAAAACTTTCATTTGAAAAAATAGCATCAAAGATTTTATATCAAAATGTATTTCAAATAAATTCCACCTGGATTTACAACAAAAACTGACCTTGTGGACATCTTTTCGATAACGTATTCATGATTGACTATTAGGAAAAAAAGAACTTAAATGAGCAAAATATCATTTGATGGATGCTTTCGTCATAAAAAACCCAACTACCCAATCTTGATGCTACAGTGTGCCATTGTTTTTTGTTTATTTACCCATTCTAACCAGCCAGCAATACATTTCATGTGTTAAGTAGGCTTTACATATACAGTGAAGAAAATAAGTATTTGAAAACCCTGCTATTTTGCAAGATCTCCCACTTAAAAAATCATGGAGGTTTTGGGGTCTGAAATTTTCATCGTAGGCGCATATCCACAGTGAGAGAGATAATCTAAAAATCCCAAAATCACAATGTATGATTTTTTAAAACAATTTATTTGTGTGATATAGCTGCAAATAAGTTCATGAACACCTGAGGAAAGCGAATGTTAATTTTTGGTACAGTATGTCTTTGCTTGCAATTACAGAGGTCAAACTTTTCCCGTAGTTTTTCACTAGGTTTGCACACACTGCAGGAGGGATCTTGGCCCACCCATCAGTCAGGTTTCTGGGCTGTCGCTGAGAAACACGCAGTTTGAGCTCCTTCCAAAGCTTTTCTATGAGGTTTAGCTCTGGAGACCAGCTAGGCCATGCTAGAACCTTGTTATGCTCCTTGGTTTTCCTGGCTGTGTTTTTCGGGTCATTTTCATGTTGGAAGACCCAGGCATAACCAATCTTCAATGCTCTGACTGAAGGAGGGAGGTTGTTCACCAAAATCTCACAATACAGGGCCCCAATCATCCTCTCTTTAATACAGTGCACTCGTCCTGTCCCTTGCGCAGAAAAACACCCCCAAAGCATGACGCTACCACCCCCATGTTTCACAGTAGGGATGGTGTTTTTTAGATAGTACTCATCATTTTTCTTCCTCCAAACACAGTTAGTGGAATTATGACCAAAAAGTTTTATTTTACTCTCATCTGACCATAAAACCTGCTCACATGACTCCTCTGGATCATCCAAATGGTGATAGGCAAACTTCAGACAGGCCTTGCCATGTGCTTGTTTAAGCAGGGGAACATTCCATGCCATGCATAATTTCAAACCATGACATCTAGTGTATTATCAACAGTGACCTTGGAAACAGTGGTCCCAGATGTTTTCAGGTCATTGACCAACTCCTGTCGTGTAATTCTGGCTGTTTCCTCAGCTTTCTTAGAATCACTGAGACCCCACGAGGTGATATCTTCCATGGGGCTCCACTCCTATTGAGATTGACCGTCATGTTTAGCTTCTTCCATTTTCTAATGATTGCTCCAACAGTGGACCTTTTTTCAATATGCTGCTTAGCAAGTGCTGCTTAGCCCTTTCTCGCCTTTTGGAGGTGAACAATTTTGTCTCTGGTGTCTTTGGACTAAGGATGCAACAATAAACGCAAAACGCAAAAACGGTTAAGACCGTGGGTCACAGAGAGGTAACTCACAGTTACATAATGAACAATGAGTGGCAAATTAAGAGCGCTGTACTTCAAACTCGTCCTGTTTATGAAAGTTGATTGTCAAATGCTGATGTTATGCATGATTGAGCAGACGTGACTTGTGTGGCGTTTGTTAACTTTTTTTAATGCCCGACAACACTCGCGTGCACACACTAGATATCATGAAATAGCAACCTAGATGTGCTACGTTAGATCCCCCCAAGTCCCATTCCATTGGCTGCGTGAGCCCAGAGTGAGCAGGCGACACGTAGTCCATATACTACATCGATGAATTAAAAACCGCCATGACTGAATGGAAGTTAAGCAGGCCAAACCAATCCATACCAGTGACTATGGATAATGCTGCAAATATTGTTAATTCAGTACGTTTAACACAGATGGACTCAGACCACAAATAGGATGTTTTTTTTTCATGTGGTAAACATACCTGCTAAGAGAGTAATAGCAATTAACAGTGTGCCCCGCCTCACCTTACGAACAGTAAAGATTCTCAGCACTTTTATACTATACTACTATACTATACTATACAAAACTTGTATTTTTTTTTCCAAAGCATTAAATATTTTGAATCGAGGGCTGTAGTTATCGAATATTTTAGTAATCGAGTAATCGACTGGAAATTCTATCGATTAATCTAGTAATCGGTTAAAACAAATATATTTTTAGGTGAAGAGCAATAATAAATATACATGAGAAAACAAGACATTTCATCTAATCTTGAACTATTTTCAGTCAATCAATGTCTTTATTTTTGATGTATATTGTTGAAAACAGCCAACAATTGCATCCCAGATGTAACTAGAATATAAAAAAAAGACTAATTCACTGCTTTCACTCAAAAAACTTTTAGATCTTATTAAAAAACAAAACAAACAAACAAACAAAAAAAAATATATATGTGTATCTTACCTAAAAATGCGGTTACACTTGATAACACACATCACTTAAAAGTTAGGATTTTCCCCCATGTGTTTCAATTGAATTTCTATTTGTGTCAAGCCATTTTTAAGTTCTAGTTAAGTTTTAAGTTAGTCTAAACTGTAAGTCCTGATTTTGAGTTTTCGCAGTGTTCAAAATAAATGTATGATACAGGCTGTATTGGAGCACATTAGGGACCAGTGCTACTTGGTGTTTTATCCAGCAATGACTACTGAGCTAAAATTGCTAGTTAGCATTATTGAGTTTTTATTTTACACCCTCGTCACTCCACAACGCTATGTTATGTTAAAGCCTGTATGTAAGACACGTTAGCCACGCATCGAAAGTGGTCATAATTAATACAAACCTAGCCCTCCGCAGGGCTAACGTAACGTTAGCAAGGTACAGTAAAGTTAATCTTTTTTATTAGCGCTTAGCGCTCTTTATTAGCGCTTAGCGCTCTACTGCTTTAAGATGGCGGCTGTTTACTAACGCTGCCCAGACGCGGCCGAATCTGTCTGTAAGCATCTAGTTCAACATACATGTGATCTCTATGGCTACGTTCATACTACAGGTCTTAATGCACGAATCCGTTTTTTTGTCATATCCGTTTTTTTGGCGTGCCCGTTCAGACTGCCTTTATCCATTGAGACCGTTCAAGTATTACGCATACGCACTAATTCGCGGTCCGACACGCGCTGAGCAAGACGACCCGCATGCGCAGAAGTATCAAAACAAATGACACACGTCATCCGTCATTCCAGGGATATCATATTTTGCTTTTCAAAAGGAGGACACAAATAACAGACATAAATAATCCCCGTTTAGGCTTATATTCAAAGTTTATATGGATCGATAGCATGCACGCACGGTCCGTGCACGTCACACACACATACGGGCAGTTTGCCCCGACCTCGGCCGTGTAGGCGATGTTGAAATATTGCTCACTTGGAGCAGAGAGAAAACTGAGCATTCTCAGGCTTATCCTCAACCCATTTTTATTTTTTATGACTGTTGTCAAACTCAGCCCTTCCCCAAAAGCCATGTTCACTGCAAGCTAGGCGCTAATAACGCACAGCGGCACCGCTACGGTAAGCGTCTCTCTCGCTATTTGATGACGTAATTGCTGCATGAAATCCGATTTGGGAGAGTGGACAGTACAGACCGCCGCGACAGTCTGGAAAAATGTGGCCCAGATCGGATTTGAACCACATACGAAAGTGACCCAGATCGGATTTGAAATGGTCCAGTTCTATGCGACTTGTCACGTTCAGACTGTCAAGTTAATGCCTGACTCGAGTCGGAAAAACGCGAAAAAATCAGATTCGTGCATTAAGACCTGTAGTATGAACGTAGCCTATGAGACACATCCGACGCTACCTGCTACCAACATAGCATCGTGGGGGCTAGTATTTAGCAACGTCGGCGTCATTTGTAGCGGCTGTCGGCTGCAGTAAGTTTTTTTTTTTCCTTCTTCCTCCCCGCACGTGACATTAGCGCGTTGTCCCGCATTAAAAGTAGTCTGAGCAAATGCTTAGAGCTGTCAAAATAAACGATTACTCGAGGTGAATAAAATTTCTCGGATCAGTTTTTAAACTCGAGTTACTCGAGTTGCTCGAGTATTCGTTTCAGCTCTAATTGAATCAAATCGAAAATTGTTTCCCTCGTATCGAAAATCGTACTGAACTGTGACTTAACTGTATCGTTTCAAACCTACTTTGGACAGCTCTTTGGTCTTGACCATGTTACAAGTTTGAGTCTGACTGATTGTATGGGGTGGACAAGTGTTTTTATGCTGCCATCGACCTCAAACAAGTGCATCTGATTAAGGGTATTATATAGAGTGGAGGTAGACTTTTAATAAGTGGACTAACAGGTCTTTCAGGGTCATAATTCTAGCTGTTAGACAAGTGTTGAAATACTTATTTGCAGCTGTATCACACAAATAAATTGTTAAAAACTCATGCATTGTGATTTCCGGATTTTTCTTTTTAGATGATCTCTCTCACAGTGGACATGCACGTACGATGAAAATTTCAGACTCCTCAGTGATTTCTAAGTGGGAGAACTTGCAAAATAGCAGGTTGTTCAAATACTTATTTTCTTCACTGTACAGTGCTATCTCTACTTATGAAATTAATTTGTTAATTAAGTAGTTTCGCAATTCGTAACTTGAAAATTTGGTTATTTTTCCATTTAAATGCCCTAATCAGTTTCAAGCCCCCCAAAATTCAGATATAAATCTTTTAAAATGCATAAAAATGCATCAAAACATGTTACAAATACATGTACAAATATATTATTAAACAATAAACATAAACTCTGAGTTGTGTATAATGTAAAAAATCAAAAATAAAGAATAAAAGATAATATACTAATGTAAAGTTGTCGGAACACAAGGGGCGAATGAAAGGGTGTTGGAATACACACATACACATACAGTAGATGTCCCACTTAGCCAACTAGATGCCAGTAATGCTGGGCAATAGCCAATGGCAGAGCAGCTACAAGTATGTTACGTTCAGTAAACTCTTGGAGATGTGTGTATCAGCCATACTGTATTTTTGCCTTTTGTATCCTGGAATTTATTTCATAACAAAAGGCAATACTTTACCGTTGAGGTGTGTCGTAACCCTACATTCTGTATGTAGAGATGTTTTTTAAGTAGCGGTACCACTGTATGATACGATTTTTTTTTTTTTAATGCGGCATACATTTAGCTGAATTCAACCACAGAAGAACCTCTGAAGTAGAACTTTTTTTTCAAATGTAAACCAAAACTTCAGAGGAACAAAAGAAAACCCTCTTACTGTTGCACAAAACCCAGAGTTTTCACAAGGATCCTGTTGTGACACACGCCTGTCCTGGCTGAAGAAAAGAACATACATGAAATATTTAAAGGGGGTAAAGCTGAGTTTTCCCACTAGGAAACAAATCAGACCAACTATTGATTCCCCTTTTCTTGTGTAACACAAAGGACAGAAGCTGCCTGAAGCACAATTTGTTTTCCTTAACATTCACTTAGTTAACCTGTAAGGTACATCTTATCAAAGCAAAATTACAGCAGCACGACTCTTTTGTCCTTCCTTGGCTGGTCTCACGTAAACTCACAGTGTGGTGTTGTCTTCCGGACCGATTCGGGAGGCTTGAGGTGCAATACCCCTTTGGTAACAGACAACACAGTAACAGTAGTTGCACTCCAGTCTGGAAAAGCAAAGGCTGTCCAAAAAGCTTTCTTATAAATATTTGATTATGAACGTGCTGTTTCTCTTCTCCCACTGAGGCAGAAACACTATCATTGGAGTTGACCCATCAGGTGACAACAATACAGATTTGACAGCACCAAACATACTATTGAGGTCATAATGACAAACAGGGATAGCAGTGCACCAAAGAATTGAGATCGATCCTTTGCCTATTTCAACAGTAGAGAGACATACGACTCCGCCGCATAGCTTCGCTGATCAAATAAGCTGGGCTGACCTCTGGTTCTTCTGTCATGACCACAATGTTCTGCCACTCTCCACATTGGTTAGATTTCTTGATCGTATCCACCACGCAGAGAGCATAAAGACAATCCTCAAAGGTGGCGGCCATCGTCAGAGGCCTACCGTCCCATGTCCGCCGATCATCCTGTTCCTGAAAGGCTTGCCGAACAGCCTGGATCATTCGGATCATTCCAGTCAGATACGGAGAAGGGATGTCGCTGAAGGCTTTCTCAGGTAAGGAAGCCTTTTCAAGCGGTGTAGTGTCTTTTAGAAGAAGTTCAGTCCCTCCACCGCCGTTGTTCTTCTGTCCGTACAAGTCCGTCCCCGTGACAGATAACCTCCCGACCGTTCCGACGATGATCACTTCCTGTCGAAATTCTCCAGGGACGTTGAAATTGAGCGTGACGGTGCAGCAGGCCCCGCCTTCCAGCACCATCTGGAACGTGCAGAAGTCGTCGCTTGTGATCTGCCGGATCCCTCGGATGTGATCCGTCTGTTTGACAAAGGTCTTGAGGAAGCCGTGGACTTTTGCGGCACGTTGGCCTGTCAGAAACGTAAGCAGGTCGATGATGTAACTGCCTACAGAGTGCAAGCCCCCACCTCCCATGAGGTCATCACAGCTCCAGTTATATTTCTTCCCAAGCAGACTGCCACTATGGACCTTCAAACAAATAGAACATTCAAATAAAGAGTGAGCAAACCAAACCATGGTGTTATTGATCTGGTCTCAACCTTGGTCAGAAAATGTGCATAATAAACATACCTGCGCCTCACAAACCAGAAGTTCCCCTACATAGCCTTCCTCCAGCAGCTCCTTCATTCGAACAAATGCTGGCAAGAAGCGAAGGACATTTCCCATAATGCTCAGCAGCTTGGGGTAGTACTGGGCTGCGGACATCATTCGGAAGGCATCTAAAGGTGTGGCTGTCCGGTCACAAATTACGTTTTTTCCGATACCTTGAGGGGAAAAAGGGAGCACAGTTTAAGGGTAAGGTAAGGAAAACACTGTATCCAGACAGGAATTCAACTCTCATTTTTGTTTTTTACAGGAAAACTGTTGTGGCTTAAAAAAAATCTACAAATTCACTACAACATTCTTTTTCACTCATTTCAGTCTGGATTTCGGCCACAACACAGCACTGAGACCGTGCTTATCAAAGTCCTAAATGATATTCGTCTGAATACTGATTCAGGCAGCTCATCTGTACTGCTACTACTGGATCTCATTGCCACATTCGACACAGTTGATCACAACATACTACTTCGCAGATTGGAAAAGTGGGTAGGGCTCAATGACACAGTTCTTCAGTGGTTCACATCTTATTTACATGATAGGGACTTCTCTGTGTCAATCGGAAACCATCAGTCAGAACGAACCATATTCATGTGTGGAGTCCCTCAAGAGTCCATTCTTGGACCACTCTTATTTAACATTTATATGCTTCCCCTAGCTCAGATCATGGAACAGTATGACATCTCCTACCACACCTATGCAGATGACACACAACTCTACATTTCTGTGTACCCACATGATTATAGTCCCTTAGTCTCCCTGAGTGAATGCATTCATCAAATCAATGAATGGATGTTCCAGAACATTCTCCAGCTAAATGCGGAGAAGACAGATGTGATCATTTTAGGGGCCAAACACCTTAGCACAATGTCACTTACAGCTACAAATCAAGTCAGAAAGACCTAAAATTTGATAGCCATCTAAAGTCCGTCACAAAATCCGTTTATTACCACCTAAAAATATAGCCAGAATTAAGGGGCTTCTACCTCAACAAGACATGGAAAAACTTATGCATGCATTCATTTTCAGTAGATTGGACAATTGCAACAGTATATTTACAGGTCTTGATAAAAAATCAGTCAGGAAGCTGCAGCTAGTACAGAATTCCGAAGCAAATACAAGGAAATTGGACCACATTACACCGGTTCTGAAATCGTTACACTGGCTTCCAGTGAGTCAGAGGATATACTATAAAATACTACTGCTAGTCTACAAAACAATTAATGGGATTGAACCAAAATACAAGCTTGATTTGTTGGATCCCTATGAAACAACTAAACTCCTAAGGTCGTCTGGAACCAGTATGTACTGTATGTTCCAAGAACAAGAACCATGCAGGGTGAGTCAGCATTTAGTTATTATGCTCCTCACCTCTGGAACAAATGACCTGAAGGTCTGAAGTGTGCTAAAACTGTTAGCTCCTTTAACTCATTCACTCCCAGCCATTTTCACCGGAGCAAGGCCCTTCGCTCCCGGCCGTTTTACTCTATTTTGACTGATTTTGCAAGGCCCACAGAAAATTCTGTTTTATTTCTATATAAACGTGGAACCCACCAAAAGAAAGAATAGACCCTCTTCTTTCAGCAGAAAAAAAGTTAGTTCATATCTTTTTCCATTCTTTAGGAATCAGCATTAGAAAATAGCTTAGTTTGAGCAATTTTCCAATTTCTGATGAAAAACGGACAAATTGAGCTTTTTGTGAAAGTATACATTTCAAACATAACTTTGACTTTAACACAGCTATTTTTTGCTTTAGTTACATCCCAAACATCTGAATAATGTTTTCCTTTTCAAAATAACAAAAACATCAAGACAAATAGAGCTTTTGATAGCAAAGTAACAATTTATTTACACATACAGTAACTAACTGAATGATGACGCTGTTCCGGCCGCGACAGCCGGTTAAACTTTTCCCTCATCGCTGCCTGTCTCATAAAGATTAATTTTTTTTGAGTCTCTTCGGGCTCTGCTCGCGAGCAGCATGGACTCAAAGGCATTGTCCGCTGCACTAGTGGTCCCGGTCGTTCTGCTCGGTCGTCCACCGTCTGGCATCCATTCAGTCGTCTTCCACTGGCGCCACAGCTGTGCCGCTTGGCTGTTCATTGTCGTTGAATCGGGTCTCGGGTCTTACCAAATGCGCTACTGCCCTAGAGTGGCCAGTTTTATTGCTTTAAAATGGATTTTCAGCTTTGTGCTTTGGAGCTAAATTGAATTAGAACCCAGAGATGTCTCTTTTGAAAAAAAAAAAAAAAAACGTAAAAGACATAAATACGTCTTTGGGACACTGAAACAATCCAAAATAGAACGTATTTATACGTTTTTGGGAGCAAATGAGTTAACTTAGGGCTAAAAAGGTTTGTTTATCATAGCATATCCAAAACTGTTTACATATTTCAAACTTCAAGCTATTTGCTTTTTATTCCTTTTCTGCTTTATTTCCATTTTCTAATTTCATTCTATTTATTTTTATGTATAATTTCATCTCCTGTTTTGATTGCCTTTGTTTTATTGTTCTTTTAATTATTAATGATTAAAAGGATTTAAGGATTTAATGTGATTTTTATGACCTTCATGTGATGTAAAGTGTTGAATTGTGCTATACAAATAAATTTCCCTAGCCTTGCCTTGCCATGCCTTGCCTTACAACTAAGCAGTCCAGGTTTAAAAAAAAACTTAGTATTTAGATTGCACTAAAAATGTCCAGTCAGGATTTTCCCATAACCCACGAATTATACTGATTAACTCCACTAAGAAGGTCTTTTTTTCCTGTTTCGTGCCAACAGGGTTAAACAATAACTATTGGTACTTACAGTGATTTCAACGAAACTTTGTGAAAGGCTGAGTGGACATGGACCAAAGAACAAACCATTAAATGCCACAGACTTTCCATAGAGTCATCAATTTTTTGGAGGACATTTATTAGGGAAGATTTTTTTTAACCCTTAAATGTACTGTACCTTTCCTGTACATTCAATTTAGTAGAGTTCCTTACTGAACTATACAGTCTGTTTAGCTGCAAACCTCACTATGGAGATACTTCTTTAAGTATCGTCAAGTACAGTAGATAAATCTTGGTTGGGGGGAGTGGGCGGTGCGCTAGTTGTGAAAGTGAAACTTCCTATTGTAATCCGTCATTAGGAGCAATTGTCCAAGCATGGAAACTAATCCCTTTGACCCAGATCTGAGAAATCCAGAGTGAGAACCGACCCACCGTGCCTCTAACCACCACTCAACGCTCACAGACACAAAATACACACAAGTGTGTGCTTTATCTGTTTCTGTTGCTCAGCAAAGCACACAAGGATTCATTCATTTGGGTACTCTGTGGCTACAAGCATTTTAGTGTTTTTTTGTCTTTTCTTTTGATGACTAACTGGCTTGAAGAAAGTGTTTGGGGGTTTATCATGAAATCATACCAAAATCCATTTTGTTAAATCTAGGGTTGTTCTGATCATGTTTTTTTGCTCCCGATCCGATCCCGATCGTTTTAGTTTGAGTATGTGCCGATCCCGATATTTCCCGATCCGATTGCTTTTTTTTTGCTCCCGATTCAATTCTAATCATTCCCGATAATTTTTCCCGATCATATACATTTTGGCAATGCATTAAGAAAAAAATGAATAAAACTCGGACGAATATATACATTCAACATACAGTACAAAAGTACTGTATTTGTTTATTATGACAATAAATCCTCAAGATGGCATTTACATTATTAACATTCTTTCTGTGAGAGGGATCCACGGATAGAAAGACTTGTAATTCTTAAAGGATAAATGTGACTTTGTATATTGTGACTAAATATTGCCATCTAGTGTATTTGTTGAGCTTTCAGTAAATGTAGCCATTTAACTGTTCTGGCCAAATGCATGATGGGAAGTGCAACAATGACTGTGCGTAGTGGTACCAATATATATATCTTCTCTGCGTTGGGAAATAACATAGGGCGTCAAGAAAAAGATCAACTACAACCTTTCTTCCGTAAATTGCTTTCCCACGATATTTTTAATTGTTGAGAGAGGGATTTAAAGGCTTTAGCCAACTGAAAAAAGGCGCCAAAGACTGCTGTTATTCACTCTACTCATTTTACGCTGCCTATTAGCTCTATATATACATAGGTAAAACGGCGCCATTATAGATTGAACGCGATAATGCGTGAGTGGGTCGTGCAGCGCATGCGTTAATTGCGTTAAATATTTTAACGTGATTAATTTAAAAAAATTACTTACCGCCATTAACGCAATAAATTTGATAGCCCTACTTTAAGCCAAAACTAAAGACTCTGGATGAGTATAAGACATTTAGTCTGTAACGTTAAATACAATTAGAAAACGATTCAATTAAAAAATATATATACTGTATATTAAAAAAAGGCATGTCCGATATTTTTTTGCCGATTCCGATACTTTGAAAATAATGTGATCGGACATCTTTAGTTAAATCATAAATTAAAGTGCATTTAAATAACGCAAAAAAACCCAGAAATTGCAAATACAGTACATCCGACAAGAAAAGTGTTACTGCTTTGTGTTACTGTACATCAGGGGTGTCCAAACGTTTTGCAAACGGGGCCAGATTTGGTGTGGTAAAAATGTGGAGGGCCAACCTTGGCTGACGTCCTTTACGTAGAACAATATATTTAAGCAAATTTTAGCAAGCCATTCTGTGTGTCACATTTGCTTTATTATTATTATTTTTAATTAATATAGTTCTGTCAAAATTATCGCGTTAACGGGCGGTAATTATTTTTTTAAATTAATCACGTTAAAATATTTGACGCAATTAACGCCCTTGCCCCGCTCAAACAGATTAAAATGACAGCACAGTGTCATGTCCACTTGTTACTTGTGTTTTTTTCGTGTTTTGTCGCCCTCTGCTGGCGCTTGGGTGCGACTGATTTTATGGGTCTCAGCACCATGAGCATTGTGTAATCATTGACATCAGCAATGGCAAACTACTAGTTTATTTTTTGATTGAAAATTTTACAAATTTTATTAAAACGAAAACATTAAGAGGGGTTTTAATATAAAATTTATATAAGTTGTACTAACATTTATCTTTTAAGGACTACAAGTCTTTCTATCCATGGATCGCTTTAACAGAATGTTAATGTTAATGCCATCTTGTTGATTTATTGTTATAATAAACACATACAGTACTTATGTACAGTATGTTGAATGTATATCGTCTTGCGTCTTTCCATTCTAACAATAATTTACAAAAAAATATGGCATATTTTATAGATGGTTTGAATTGCGATTAATTATGATTAATCAATTTTTAAGCTGTGATTAACACGATTAAAAATTTTAATCGTTTGACAGCCCTAAATTATTTCAACAATCTCGCAACTAGCCTTTGTGGCGTTCTCTTTCGACTCTTGGCCTCTTGTGAAATACTGCTGCTGTAAAATTAAACTAGCTTCGAGTTGCTTCAATTTCTCGCTACGTATCTTCCCTGTAATCGTGTCGTACATGTCAGTGTGTCTTGTTTGGTAATATTGCCTCACACTGAACTCTTTAAAAACAGCGACTGTCTCTTTGCAAATGACCCAGACACAGTTGCTGCGTATTTTAGAGAAGAAATAGTCCAATTTCCACCCATCCTTGAAGCTTCGGCCGTCACAGTCACTTTCTTTTTTTTGTTGATTGTCGCCATTTTAGAAATGGGGAAGAAAGGGTAACACGGGGTAATGTTGCTTAGAGTGCTGCTGCCTTTTAGTGGGTAAATGAGGAGCAGCATTTAGTGTGTAAGCTACTTCATATGCTGGTAGCAGTACTGCTGACCAATTTATTAAGTCTGTGTGCGGGCCAGACGTTATTGATTTTATGACAGAGGCTGGCGGCCGGATGAAATTTGATCACGGGCCGCATTTGGCCCCCGGGCCGGACTTTGGACATGACTGCTGTACATTCTATGGTACATCAAAACAGTCACTTAAATCTGAATAGTTTTACTCAAAACACTTTAGCATCTCACTTTGTCAGGGATTACTTGTTTTGAAATATGCCGTCACTATGCTGGCATTAGATTTCATGATTCAACTCTGTATTCAAAACTAGTAGTCATCTGGCAACGTAAACTGGGAGACAGCCAGAGTGGTGCTGTGGGAGAGTCGTAATGGAGCAGAAAAAAGCTCCAGCTCTGCAGCTTGGTCTCTTAACATCAATAATTTAGAGACAGGACATACAGTATATATAACATGGAGAGACTTGAATGACTCAAGAAACACCTTGCAGAGACACAAAAACATTGACTGTATTATTTCAGCACAAGTATGATTTTGATGGATGGGAATACACAAATTACCATCCTTCCAATATGAGTAAATAATGTCGTCTTGGCACTTCTAATAACTCTTTCAGGTACTTTTGACAGTCTGTCAGAGCAGTTGCATGGACCTCACAGACTAAAGTCCAAGTGCTTAATACAAGCTGACATTAATAGTAAAGCCTTCACCTTATTTTAGAGAAGTAGACACTCAACACCCAAGGTTTTGTTGTTGTGTCATTGAACAGTCGTTTCTCAACCGAAAAAAAAAACAGATTACTACAGGGAGCCCAACATAGGTCTAAAAACAGATCATGTCAAAAAAAAAAATAATAATTTTTACATAGTATACTGCAATTTTTCCCCCTTAAAAATTGGTCTTCATAAATACAGATGCATTGATACAGTTGGTTAGGTTTCATTAAGTAAAGTAATTACGGTAATAAGTACATTCATTAAACATTAAACGGTTTTTGCCAAATTTTTGCTTCTCCTTCCTAGACATGCTGTTCTGTTCCCCCTGTTGTGCGCATCTTGGCCACCTGGCAGCAGTGAAATGCCAATAACAGTATTTTCCGCACCAGAAAACATATTGGAGTACAAGTAGTCCCAGGGTAACGACGGACCCGACTTAGGTGATTTCGACTTTACTACACCTGAGTCTCGTCTTTAAATGTTGACGTTTGTTGTGCGATGCATGCTTTTATTTTGGCGCAGGAAGCGTAGAACAGGAAGTGAGCGCATGTACAGACGTGCCCACCCCAAACACGCACACAGAGAGCATCCGAGTGCCAGAAGTGACAGTCTGCGTGCACATTTGTTGCTTGTGAAGCATCCAGAGGCGACAGCTGTATATAATCCTTTTTTACTGTTTATTGTACATTTTCAATTGTGGTTGAATACTTGGGCCGAGTTTATTTGATTTTTTTGATGATGCGCGGATGCTAATGGATACATGCTAATCATTTGTTATTGCTTTATCAGCAGCTACTTGTAAACGCTGTTATGTAAGACTGATTTTATTTCATTTTATTTCAGTTTCATTCTGCACGTGTTGATGTCATAAGCAGCTAAATAAAGTCAGCAAACCACACGGACATCTGACTTTTTTTTTTTTCGTGATGCATGCTTTTATTTTGGTGTGGGAAGCATAGAGCAGGTAGTATTAACACACGTGAGTAAGAGCGCACTTGCGCAAGCATGCGCACACACGAAGAAGAGCGCATTTGCTCCCACCAGGAAGTCGAGCAGCAGAGTAAGAGAGAGACAGGAAAGATTACAGCGGCAAGCTTGCGCACACATTTGTTACTTGTGAAGCATCCACAGTGCAAACACCTGTATATAACACCTTTTGCACTGTTTATTGTATGTTTTCAATTGTGGACATGATTATAGTCCCTTAGTCTCCCTGAGTAAATGCATTCATCAAATCAATGAATGGATGTGCCAGAATTTTCTCCAGTTAAATGTGGAGAAGACAGAAGTGATCATTTTTGGGCCAAAAAAGGGAAGGTCAAAGATAAGCAGGCACCTTAGCGCAATGTCACTTACAGCTACAAATGAAGTCAGAAATCTTGGCTTAATTATTGACTCAGACCTAAAATTTGATAGCCATCTAAAGTCTGTCACTAAATCTGCTTATTACCACCTAAAAAATATAGCCAGGATTATGGGCCTTCTGACTCAACAAGACATGGAAAAACTTATGCATACATTCATTTTCAAGAGATTGGACTATTGCAACGGTATATTTACAGGTCTTGATAAAAAATCAGTCAGGAAGCTGCAGCTAGTACAGAATGCTGCAGCTAGAGTCCTCACAAATACAAGGAGAATGGACCACATTACACCGGTTTTGGAATCGTTACTCTGTCTTCCAGTAAGTCAAAGGATAGACTATAAAATACTAGTGCTCATCTACAAAACACTTAATTGCCTTGGACCAAAATACATGCTTGATTTGTTAGATTCCTATTAAACATCTAGACCCCTAAGGTCGTCTGGAACCGGTCTCCTGCATGTTCCAAGAACAAGTACCAAGCAGATGAGTCAGCATTTAGTTATTATGCTCTTCGCCTCTGGAACAAGTTACCTGAAGGTCTGAAGCATGCTCAAACTGTTAGCTCCTTTAAATCAGGGCTAGCTAAAAATGCTTTTGTTTAGCACTGCATAACCATAACTGTCTACATATTTCAATCTATTTGCGTTCTATTCCTCTTGTGCAGTATTATTATTATTATGATTTTATTTTAACTTTTTTTTTTATGCTATTCATGATTAAATGTGATTTTTATGTATAATTTTATTTCCTATTTCGATTGTCTTTGTTTTTCCGTCCTACTGATTTTCATGTGATTTTTATGATCTTCATGTGATGTAAAGCACTTTGAATTGCCTTGTGTTGAATTGTGCTATTTAAATAAATTTGCCTTGCCTTGTGGTCAAATATTTGGGGCGAGTTTATGTGATTGTTTAAATTCAGCAAACTACACGAATGTCTGACATTGTCATTTCAGAGCTTAGCTCGCTGTCTAGCTAGGACTTAGCTCAAACTTATTGTCGAAGACGGTACAATGATGTATAATACATGTTTTTGGATAGTTATTTTGAGATTTGCGGGGTATTTAGGGGTGCTTAAAGGGTCAATTCTGACTTATGCGGAATTTCAGGTTATTTCGTTAGCATAGGAACGGAACTCGTTCGTAACCTGGTGACTACCTGTATAAGGTGCATTAGTAGTAGTAGTCGTGGTTGGGTTTGCATTTTATGCATGCACTAGATGGAGCTTTGCTAAAGGGAATGGCATGCCATGATTAACCATTACAGCGGTACCTCTACTTACGATCTACTTACGAACGTCTCAACAAATGGAACTTTCAGGTTATGAAACTCCTCAACGGGAAAATACTGCTCCTTGTAACAACAACAACAAAAATCACTATATAAGAGGCAAAAATACAATACACTACTGTGAAAGATACGTATGTAGTTTCTACTTTTAAATGTATAAGATCCTGCTGACCTACTGGTCACAATCTTTCCCATGGCATCATGCTTCAGTAACGTGATTCTGCTCTCCCATTTGCCTATTGTTGATGACATTTCAATTTGGGTGTCGCAGTATGTTGATGTCCACAGGTGCGACAGTGTTTTTGTTGTTATAGCAGTGTAGGTGCCTAAATAACGTTTAGTTAATTATTCAGGTTAATTGTGAATAATTCATTTTTGGTTCTATAAAACAAGTTATTTGTTTATTGATTTCGTGGGACGGGCTTGTGACGTCAAGTCGTATGAAATAAATGGGCAGCAAGAGCTGTTTGGGTGAGTCAGTTGGCATAGGCAAGAAGGATTAAGGAGAAGAGCCCAAACAATATTACCTCATTAACTCTCTGGATTAATCTCCCTCTTAAGTGTTATGTTTTTGGATCTACTTTGCTCTTTTGTTTACGTTTTTGGATGTTGCTCGGTGGAGTAGTTTTTTGTTGGATTAAAGAACGAACACATAAAGAGCGGCTTAAGAGTTTGCGGCGTGCAAAGGCAACGGAAGAGGAAAGCGTTGGGTTGAAAGCTTTTTTGCGTTGTGGATACTACAAGCAGGTTCGACGTCTTTGCCAAAAGAGTACAAGTCTCCTCGCATTTTTGTCTCACAAAGAGTTTTTTTCAAGGCACACACGGTTCACTACATTAGTAACACAGGTCTCCTCGCGTTTTGTGTCACAAAGAGTAGAGCTTAAACAAATACTCAAGCAACTCGAGTAACTCGAGTTTAAAAACTGATCCGAGTAATGTCCGATGCGTCTCATAGATATCGCA
Source organism: Corythoichthys intestinalis (assembly GCF_030265065.1). NCBI lineage: Eukaryota > Metazoa > Chordata > Actinopteri > Syngnathiformes > Syngnathidae > Corythoichthys > Corythoichthys intestinalis. Next base: position 27,039,358 of record NC_080414.1, on the reverse strand, counting down.
TGCATTTAGGACTAGATGCGAAATGACAGACTCGGCCACGTCTGGGCAGCGTTAGTAAACAGCCGTCATCTTTAAGCAGTAGACTTCTCAGCGCTAATAAATATAACGTTACTGTCACTCGCTCACGTAACGTTAGCCCTTCGGAGAGCTATGTTTCTATTGATTATGACCACTGTCGATGCGTGGCTAATGTGTCTTACATACAGGCTTTATTTAATCTGTAAAAACACAGAGCTGTAGAGTGATGAGGATGTAAAATTAAAACATAAATAAGCTAACTGTCAGCTTTAGCTCAGGAGTCATTGCTGAATAAAACACCAAGTAGCACTGGTCCCTAATGTGCTCCAATACAGCAGGTATCATACATTTATTTTGAACACTGCAAAAACTCAAAATCCCATCAGTACTTACAGTTTAGACTAACTTAAAACTTGACTAGAACTTAAAATAGCTTGACACAAATGGAAATTCAATTGAAACACATGGGAAAAACGTAGCTTTCAAGTGATGTGTATTATCAAGCGTAATTACATTTTGAGGTAAGAAATATGTTTTTTTTTTTATATAAGATCTAGAAGTTTTTTGAGTGAATGCCGTGATTTTTTTTTCTTCTAGTCAGATCTGAGATGCAATTGTTGGCTGTTTTCAACAATGTAAATAAAAAATAAAGACATTGATTGACTGAAAATGGTTCAATATTGGATTAAATGTCTTTTTTTTTCATGTATATTTATAATTGCTCTTTACCTAAAAAAAAAGTTTTATCCGATTACTCGATAGAATTTTCAGTCGATTACTCGATTACTAAAATATTCGATAGCTGCAGCCCAAACGAAGAGTAACATAGGCGATGGGCACCATCTTGAAAGAGAAGGAAGGTAAGATATATTTTTTTCTATTTTCCTTCGCATTATGTTCTATTATCTACTTCATTACAGATATTAACGGCTAGGTATATGAACCGATTCAAATGTTTTTGGCTATTGTTTTATTCCGGTTTTACCCTGATTATAAAAATTTGATGTGGTGTTTCAGTAGTGCTTGGAATGGATTGAGACATTTACAATACATGGAAAACTACGGATTTTCTTGTTCTGAGACGCCTTCCGGAACCAACTAATTTCGTAAATATAGGTAACACTGTATTAATCCATACATCAGGCACATCAGATTATAGAGCGCACTGTCAGCTTTTGAGAAAATTGAAGGCTTTTATTTGCGCCTTAAAGTGCGGAAAATACGGTAAACAAATGAATATTGTCATAATTCCTCAATAAATAAATAAATGATTTTCACAGTGGATAAAAAATATATGTGAGGTAGTTTTGCCATATTGTATGTGTGTTGTGTTTATAACACTGCAACAGTGGTAATATTGATTGGCCTGTCGATGGAATTTTTCATTGGGTGTTAGTATTGCACTAAACGTACTCATCTACGTGTTTGTTTTAGATATACCTGTAATTTCTTTGTCTAGTTTGAAAGTAAACATCAACTAGGAGTGGTAGTGAGTAGTTGAACACCTTTTAATTCACCTTGCAAGTATCTTATGTTTTCAACAAAGCACGTTTAGTATCATGTCTCCCCTGGTGCCAAGAGACCAGCAGGAAGAACAGCTACTTGCACTTATTTCAAGGGAAACCACAGAATTAAAGTAAAAAGGGACAGCAGCTGCGTCATTCTAAATAAAGGCTGACTCTGCAGTCAAGCGCTTCTCTCAGTTGGCTTCCATCCAGACCACCTGCCTCTCTGTGCATGGCTCCAATGACTCCTCCAGCACACTGATATTCACAAGTTCACATCCAGAACAGGGGTGACATAATACAAGAATACCTCGAGCAATTGCACACGTGTCTATTGTTAAGGTTGAATGGGTTGGAAGAGGTTGCTGTGCAGGAAAGGTAGAACGAAGTTGTCATATGGCTGAGTCATTACTCATTATCCATTGTTAACGGCATACACCAACAGTCTTCATGAATCGATTCATGTGGCGTGGATATAAAATTGACATGGAAAGGAGCAAATGACTGCGGGGGGAGCAAGGAGTGTTAGGAAAGATGTTGAATTACAGTTCACACAATAGGCATTTGCTATGTGGTTCAGGAAAATCAGGCATGCCAGGAGAAGCAAGACTGGGTGGAGTCTTTTACATTCCTGCATAACAATAAAAGTCATTGTTAAGAATCAAACATGCTAACATGCATTTAAAAGATGAGAGACTGTCAACACAGCAGAAGTGTTTGCATGCTATACTTAATGTGTCTATCTATCACTGCCCTCCAGTACCCCTGCAATGGAAAGCTGTTCAAGCATTAATTCAATATTCCCTTGATATCTAGCTTAAAGCCATTGTACTAATACGCTCTCTTGTAAGACAATTTGGTGAACCTGTACAGTATATGTACCTTCAACTTGATAATGCGACATTTTCAATTAGCTTTCCATAAGATTACAGATCCCTCACTGTCAGGGCTGTCAACAGAATTGCAGGGGCCTGGGGACAAGAGACCATTATAGGCCTACCCCCACCCCCTCTGCCACCGGTTTGTCACGACAACATACGCAGTACTTTTAACGCTTTGCAAGCAATGACAGTGTAAATATTCAAATTATTTAATTTGAGATGGACAGTTAAATTTAACAGACCGTAATGTGATGTGACACAATATAAACAAACAATTTCTATCTATTGTCCCATGTAGGCTACAATACAATACAACTGAGAGTACTATGCCTGCCTGCTAAGCAACAAAACAGTATAACTAAACATCCTGTCCCTGCCCCTTCCACATCCCTGGGGTTATCAAGCCCTCAAACAGTGATGCGCCTAGATTTTTTTGACAGCAAAGTCATTCATAACATCAGTGAAATCCAGTTTTTGAGCAAGCTCATGCTTAATGGAGGACATGGCTAAGTTGTTAAGCCTGCCGTGTTATATGGTGAAGTTTAGGTAGTTTTTTTATTTTTTTATTATTATTTTCATTTTACTGAAGGATCGCTCTCCTCCAGCACAGTCACTGGCAATAAGGCATTATATTGCTGCCTCTATTCTGAGCGAGCACAAAAAAAGGAGAACAAAAATAATAATATTTGAAATATTTAATATGTTAAAGTTTTCAAGAATATATCGAGTAGAAGATAATATTTAATCAGACAATGATTTAAATAAAAAAGAAATATGTGAACGTCAAGTAAAATAAATTAAGGGTCATTCAGGGGCCCCCTATGGTCCTGAAGCCCGGGACAACATACCTGTTAATGTATTAGATGGTTGGTTCACAATCACAGCTAGGGTACATATAAGAGGTCTAAATGGAGGACATATAAAAAAATAATAATAGACTTGCAGTGTATTTTCATCAACAATAAAGTTTTGCACGGTTTATACTGTACATAGTTAATTATGATTATGTTGTGTTGTGTGAACATATTTCTCACAGTTTAAAGTTAACAGTAGAAAACAAACAGAAGGACACTTCAAAGCAGCTTCATACTCAAATTTTGCAGGTTAGCAAGTTCACACAGTTTAATGTTATTCTAACTCTGGTGCAGGTCGGACTTTCAGTCGCAAAATTAGTGGTGTGTTTCCCACCGCTACAACATTGGCGTCTTTTAAAATTACTTACAGTGGCTGCTGTTGGCCCAAAAAAAAAAAAAAACTTCTAATATCCTTCGTCTGTGGAGGAGGCAGCATGTTGTCGACATGTATTTATGTCGGGGCAGTGTGAGCGTGAGTGTGTGTGTCGGGGGTGGGTCAAGTCATCAGCCAATCAAACGTTTCCTGCATAACTGAAGATTTCTTAAAGGTTGGTGGGGACAATTTGAGCATCCTGAAGTTGGTAGGGTCCCTACCGTCCCTATGCAAACCTACGCCCTTCTCTGGTTAAAAGATGAGAGCCTGTGAACACAGCAGATGTGTTTGCATGCTATACTTAGTGTGTGTTACCCTCGCCCACCTAGTGCTCCTGCAATGGAAAGCTGTTCGAGCATTAATTCAATATTCCCTTGATATCTAGCTTACAGCCATTGTACTAATACAAAAATTTAGTGCAGTTGTACCGTATATGAACTTTCAGCTTGATAATAAAACTTTTTCAGTCAGCTTTACATAAGACTACAGATCCCTTACTGTTAATGTATTAGCTAGTCTGTTCAGGGCTAAACATCTACCTTAATTCTGTTCTCAAAACTTCCTAGATTTGTGATTTAAACGTCTCTTCGCAGAAAAATAAAGTGTATCTAATGTGAACAAGTAACTTATTAAATCACACTCAAGAATGTCACCCTTGACATTCTCATCCCAAATGTTTAAACAACTATGTCATTGTTTCGGAATGCATCTGCTATTTGGATTCGACCTGATGAGATAACAGATTCTTACCTTGGTTTTTCATCGAAACGTGATAATTAAGTATATTTCAATAAAGTTGGTGAATGAAGAGTGTTTATCATATATTAATAAGCAAAGATTAAAACATTTTTAAGTGCCATCATTGAAATCTTCATTTAAATTTGAACTCCAGATGCGGGGGACAACATACATTATGAAATACTGTATGTATTTAAAAATATAGACCTGATGTGCTTTTGATTTCAATGCATGAAAAAAAAATATTACAGTCAATAGGCTGAGACAGACAGAGTTCAAGGTAGAGACAAAGCAGAACCATCTTGCAGATGATTATCTCAAATTGAATTAATCTTAAATCAATTCCAAAGCCTTGAGGGAACAACATAGGAACATTGGCTACACCTGCCATCAATATACAATGGAAAGTAAGCCTCTAAAAGCCCAACGCGAACAGTATATCTACACAAAAACAGATTTTTGTTCGACTCTTATTTTATTTTGCTTTGGGTTGGCATTTCTTCACAAAAAACAATGATCTTCTCACATATCCAATTGGATATAAAAGCATAAACTGCATAAAACATCACACATTAATGTAGTCAAGAGACCAGATTGACATGCTCTAGTTAGTAAACTAATTTGATCAACTGACAAAACCCATAAGCAGGTTACATTTGAAAAATGTCCTTCACTATATATTGTCTCTAAGCTCCATCTCCAATTACACACTAGAACAAAACAAGTATGAATGATGAAGGTCATTATTCTTACACAGCCATCTTTCCCTTTTAGCTAATGCCCTTGATTTGCTTGATTAGCATTCCTAAAAGCGCTACCATTAACCTGGCAACAACCCTGTCCACTGGAAGATGATGAAGAGATGACTAGTGACCAGGGCTTTCATTCCAAACCTAATGGGTGCACTTAAAAGCATGATAGTAATAGCTGTGTGCTCGCCATGTTTTAAATTAGGCTACAGTGTATTGAGCTGAGCTTAACTGTCAAAATACCCTCTTGTTGTGCAGTTTACCTCCAAGTTAAAAAAAAAAAAATACCTGACAATGTTTGTACCAGTGTATCATTTAGGTATAGCCTTCTTATTACTATTAATGAGCCGTATAGAAAGTTGGTTTGTTACTGTTTCTAGATTCTTGCACTGTGATAAGCGTTGTTTCCCCTTTTATGTACTTGTCCTGTACAGACCTGTGTGGCCCATAAGGCGAGCTAGGCAAATGCCTAAGGGCGCAGCAGTGTCCAAAAGGGCGTCAAGAAAAATATTCAAATAATATTTGATGATAGCAGTATTCATAAAATTATACAAAACAATAAAACAAAAGAACAACAACCGTTCGTGATAAGTCTTTAAATAATAATGAAATCATTTTTCTAGTGTGCCTTCTGGCCGTTTCAATTTTTCCTGTGATGCGATAATTTCACCACAGACCCTAGTCCCACTCACCACCCAGCAGACCAGCGAGCTACCTGAAGGTGCTATTTTTAGCCTCCGCAACTGAGCGACGTTACGATGACAAGTCAGCTTCATGAAAAGACAAAAGCCCTCTGGGTCAGAAGAAAAAGAAAGAAGAGAGCATAAACGTGAAGAAAAACAGAGGTTTGTTGTGATGATTTTTTTCAACAGCATAAGCACGTATACTTAGCGCGACTGCAAGCTAGCTGTTATTTACATAGAGTTTATATGACTTACTGCTAAAGCAAAATTATACTGTATCACTAGCCAGGCTGTTGTTTTAGAAATATGTTCAGTATTCAGCCAGCTGTGGATTAGTTTCAGTTAAATTTACTCCCCTTCCCATTTCAGAGAAATCTGGACAAAGTGTATGGGGGACTAAAATTCTTATGTGATGCGAACCACTTTTACCTTGTGTTAAATTGTGTTTTTCAAATAAATTTGCCTTGCCTAAAAGTGCCAAGGTTAATTAAATAAATACACCATTAAATATGCAATTAATAGTTTCAAAGTTCTGTGGTATGGGGGACTAAAAGTGCCACGGATTTAAATGCAAACATTTGTTATTAAACGTGTCATTAATTCATTAAAATGGCGATCACGTTCATGTAAAAAAAATTCAATTTTCAAACATTTTTTTGCGATCATATATTATTTAATTCATTATTATTGGATAGTCCTGTAGAGTTGCAGTGCTTCAAGATTTTCTTTTATTTAGCGCGCAGCTTAGAAGGAAAATTGCTCGCCATTTGTTTCTACATCCGATGAAATGCTCGAAATACGACGATTTATGACAGCGTCGCAATTTCATTGTTTTCCCGCAAGACGGACGCACGGTGGATTTCCTTGTGAGAGAAATCAACATGGGTTCCAAGAATATTAAAGCAGGTGGTGAAAAAGGAAAAAAGGTGAGGCTTACCATTGAAATGAAGATGGAAATGATAGAAAAATATGAGAGTGGAGTGCGTGTCCGTGAACTGCTTAACACTACTCCTCCAACCTCTGTTCGCCAGTCTTTATAAGTTAAGGTGACAATTATTATTGCGGTACCATCGCCAAAGAGATCGCCAGCTTTGTCAGGTTTTTAATCATTTATTTCAGAACTGGTGCGACACAACACGCCTACTGTCTGTGGCAGTTGATGCCAGCAACAACAGGACGTTAAAAGAGTAAGAATATCTCAACTGCACTCCCTCTCACTCTTTCATCAGCCACGTGGTGCATTCAGGTACACCACGTTAAATACATCCTTCACATTAGAACAAGATTTGTTACATTATTAAAGGTATTCTTATTCTTATTATTATATTATTATTCTGATTTTTATTCAGAAATTATTTGATTTGCTCTTTGTAATTGCTATTTGCAATAATAACAGCAGTATTTATTAAGGATTTAGTTTTGGCTGTGGAACGAATTAATGGAATTATAATGTGTTCTTATGGGAAAATCCTGCTCGACAAGCGACCATTTCGACTTACAAACAAGGTCCTAGCCAGTGTTGTTAATAACGGCGTTACAATATAACGGCGTTACTAACGGCGTTATTTTTTTCAGTAGTGGGTAATCTAATTAATTACTTTTCTCATCTTGGCAACGCCGTTACCGTTACTGAGGACGGAAAGGCATGCGTTACTATGCGTTACTATATTGGTCGAAAAGTCTGAGGGAGACGGACACACCGAGACGAAAGAGCAGAGCAGGAGCGGGGAGGAGGGAAGAAAGTTGTGACGCCGAGCTAACGCGATGCTAGGTAGCTCCAATAATACATGTTGTAGCCGATAGCCGACAAACTACGACCGCATGTTATGGTAGATATGGTAGACATGGTAGATATCACATGTACTGTATATAGATGTAACTAGATGCAAAATGACAGCCGTCATCTTAAAGCAGTAGGCTTTTTAGGACGGCTCTGTTGTAGAGAACCTTCCTCGCGAACCTAAGTAACTTTTTATCTAAAATACTTCTAAATCGGCAAAATCTTGATTTGAATCTATCTTTAAAGGATGAAACAGTTTAAAAACTTTCATATGTCGAAAGTAGAGAGAAGGGAACTAATGCAATAATGGGAGCAATTTTAACAACTTTTAACAATTGATTCAGGTTAAAGGGTAAATTAGGGTAAAGAATTGGGCTCGGGCCAATTGTACCAAAAACCTCCCAAAAAAACTTCACATAGTATGGCCAATGTTTTTTTTTTTTTTTTTTTTTTTTTTTTTTTAGGAAAAAAAAAAAAAAAGTAATTATCACCAATTACTTTGCCAAGTAACTAATTACTCTTACATTCAGGTAATTGAGTTAGTAACACAATTACTTTTTGGGAAAAGTAATTTGTAACTATAATTAATTACTTTTTTTCAGTAAGATTAACAACACTGGTCCTAGCACGAATTAACTTCATATGTAGAGGTACCACTGTATCTCGTGATACTTTGTAGCCCAAAAGGTATCATTTTAAAAAGGTGTCCCTGGTCACTGTTTAATTAAAAAAAAAAAAAAAAAAAAACATTTAAAAGAAGGAACCAACATGTTGCTACCAAAATCTTCCATGAGAATATTGTCTACGTTAGCTCACTGGCTGCCACTGACAGCGCTAGACATTCAATTAATTTTGACTGGATTGGACATCTAGTGCCGTCAATGGCACTGAAACCACGGCATTCCAAGCCAGTCTTGTGTGCATTTACAGGTCACTTCCTGTTCATTTTATGTGTGTTTACAAGTCACTTCCTGATGATTTTAAATTACTTCCAATTCATTCTTGAGTCACTTCCTTTTCAGTAACCCAAAATCAACAGGAAATGATCCGTTAATGCAGTGCTTCTCAATTATTTTCTGTTATGGCCCCCCCCAGGAAGACGTAAACGTTCCGCGCCCCCCCAATTCTCTGCCACCACTGTAAGTATACTGTAGTATCATTTGTATATAAAATTCATATTATAAGTACAACTCTGCATAACATTGTGTTCTTTTTAATATTAAAGTAAAACGTAATATAGATCAGCTTACAATAAAGTGTAAAAAAAACAAACAAACACATCCATTCTGTAAAAATACACTCGATAAATGTTTTGACCGTTTGATGCTGAAAAATAAAATTTGATAAAATCAATAAATAATAACAAATTCAAATTGATGAGCAACATTAACTCATTAGGACAATATGTCGAACAATTAGACCGAAAAAATTAAAACAAGAAAAGGAGACTGTCATTGGAGAGAGGGACAGTATTTATCTTTACTGCATGCAGTATTAGCTCCTTTGCTATGGTGTGGGGTTATTTTGCACTGAGCAGCTTGGTATGCCACCTTATATGATGCTGACAGTGCTCGCTGGTTTACCGATGTAACACTTACAAAGCAGGAGAATTGTTGGCAATATTTGGCACTCGCTGAAAAAAATAATTCCTGCTGTCCGCTGCGAAAGTAAACAGTCTGGTCCTTCCTCCTTTCCCACTGTACTAAAAATCAAAGCCAAAAGCTAAACGCTACATATGCTTCACCATATTTCCATGTCTAAGCTTTTCCTATCTCCAGAGCTCTTTGCTGCGTGCTCTTGTTTTGTTCAAAAATACTAGGCACACGCTAAAAATGAGAGTGGCACTGCCACCCACTGAGTGGACGTGCCATTACACTTTATTCTAGTATAACAAAAATGTATGCTCCCCAAGGTCACATGCGCCACCCCCAGCATCGCTCTGTGCCCCCCTGGGGGGGGGGGGCTGCCCCACTATTTGACAAGTACTGCGTTAATGGCATGCCCTAAAAGGAAAAGGAACTGAGGAACTGGAAAATCAGTTGTGGACGAAGCACTCACTTTTTTTTTTTTTTAATTAATTACAGATACAGGGGGCAAAAATACTCAAAAAGTGAAAGTACAAGTATCTAAGAGAAAACATTACTCAAATACAAAACTACTTCCTTTCAAATTTAATTTACAAGTAAAAAGTAAAAGTATTTTCTCCTGTATAAAAAACGTTCAATCAACTCTGCCAACCTGTTAAGCATAGTATGTCATTCCCAAAACTCACCAGTGAATCCAGTCTGGAATCTACAATTGGCTCCGCTAAATATCATATCTTTAGCTGGCAAATCTTACTTAGTTAATGATTTTATCAGCAAACATAACCTTGACATGATGATCCTAACAGAAACTTGGTCAGATCAAGATAATAGCTCTACAGTTCTGATTGAGGCAACTCCCACAAACTTCAATTTCTTTAATGCGCCAAGAACCCATAAGAAAGGAGGTGGGGTTGCCAGTCTGATCAGGGACAGTTTTCAATGCACGAATATTTCATGTGGTCAGTTTGATTCCTTTGAATATATTGTCATTCAGCTAAAAAGCCCTTGCAGAGCTGCCTTGGTAACAATTTACAGACCACCAAAGTATAACACAATGTTTTTTGATGAGTTTACCAAAATACTGTCTTCTGTCTGCATGGACTTTGATTGTGTTGTTTTAGTGGGTGACTTTAACATTCATGTTGATAATCCTGAAGAAGGATGTGCTAGAGAGCTTTTAAATATTTTGGATACATTTGGTTTATCTCAGCATGTCACAGTTCCAACACATAACAGAGGGCACATACTGGACTTAATAATATCCAAAGGTCTTAACATCTCTGAGGTCACAGTGAATGATGTTGCTCTGTCTGACCACTACTGCATTATGTTTAAAATGACCACCCCTGTCCATCCTCTGAAAAGGGAAACAGAGGTGATTAGGAAGCGTTACATAAGTGATAACACTTGTGCGTTATTTACACAGGCCTATGCCTCACCATCTTGGTTTTTACGATGTATTGATTTAAATGTGATTTTTATGATCTTCATGTGATGTAAAGCACTTTGAATTGCCTTGTGTTGAATTGTGCTATATAAATAAATTTGCCTTGCCTTGCCTTGATGCAAAAATATTCAAGGAAAGAACCAGAAAATTCATTGACTGTTAATTTTCTTCAAAACTGCAAGAAAAAAAAACAAGAAATATATACTGACTGCACTGTAAACAGAGGCTTAACAAGCTAAAAGAAAAAGTCCAAAACGTGTGCTCAGCACCCATTTGAAGCTGCGCTGCTCTCACTGTTGGGTTTTATTGGTCAATATGTTGTTCACTTGCCTCATCTTTCTTTTACTCAAGTTGCTGCCTCTAGTGCTCAAATACGGTATAGACCCTACTCACATGACGTCAGAACCACGCCTCCGCGCCATGTTGTCCGTCTACTCGTCATGTTAACGCATTACTGCTTCGTAAATATTATCGCGTCACATCGAACTCTTTAAAAACAGCGACTGTCTCTTTGCAAATGAGGCAGACACAGTTGTTGCGTGTTTTATTGAAGAAATAGTCCAATATCCACCTGTCCTTGAAGCGTCGGCCATTGCAGTCAACTATTTTTTTTATTTTTATTGATTGTCGCCATTTTAGAAAATTGGAAGTAAAGGGTCACACGAGGTAATGTTGCTTAGAGTGCTGCTCTTAAAGTTTTTCAAACTTTCGTGAGAATAGGCTGATTTTGTGTGGACAAGATAGTTGTAGATGTCAGGGTAGCAGATGTCAGGCAGAGAGAGCGAAGACAGCGGGTTGAAAAATATCGATTTAGGCATCAAATATGGATCTGGCGAATGGATAGACTGAAGCTTTTCCACATAACGCCTTTTATGCAACACATCCAATGAGTTTACAGCGTCTGAAAGCACCGGGGCTTCCATGAATTGCTCTATAAACTGAACGACTAATTGAAACCATTGAGAATAGGGCTAAACAGAGACGGACAATATGGCGGCCGGATACAGCGACACGTCATTCTGTGACGTTGGTGAGTAGGGTCTATAGTGGCATGGAGCTTATTGATTGCGCCGAAAATGAAACTAGCAATTCACAATAAGGAAAAAAAACAAAACAAACAAAAGTAACATGTAACGCAGGAGAAAATTTGAAAAAGTAGTGGAGTAAAAAGTACCACTTCATATTTGTACTCAAGTTAAGTACAGATACAAAAAATTGTGCTTAAGTACAGTAACAAAAATCAACAGTTAATGGCGAAATGCCCTAAAAATTAACGCATTGCCAGGCATAGGCTGTCACTGACGCCTGTGGACGTCCAATTCGTTTGAAGTGGGAGGGTTGGCAGCGAATGAACGAACGTTCATTCGCTGTCAACCCTCCCAGTTCAAATGGACTGGACATCTACAAGTGATAAACTCATTCCAATTCACAGCAGAATGAAGAAAATAGCTTGTTTTTCTATTTATTAGTTGTTTTGTAGAACATCCTAGCAAGATTCCTGACCCATGTAACGATATTTGTTGTATCGCCATATCTTGAGCTCATCGAGCCTTGCATCGCCAGTCGTATCGTATCGTGAGGTACCCTGAGGCTCCCTTCCTTAGTCGTAATGACAAATAGTAAAAAGTGAACGATCTGGTTGCCACAGATCAACTAAAGTGTGCTATCAGGCTCAAACAACCATTGGTCGGGGGGGTCACCCGGGGTTTAATTAACTGGAGCGCAGCACGTTCTCTTTTCTAATCACTCCCACACAGGCACGCACATACTGCACTGCATCCTAATCAGCACACTTGCACTAACAGCCTTCAACACACAGCAGTAGTGAAACCAAAGCAACGTGGCGCCATATTTTTATCATTAGTGCTTTCATCAGGTTGAGGTCAAACCCTGTAAAAATGATGCATTAACGGATCTTGTTTTTTCTTCTTCTTGCAAAAGAAATATGGCTGATAATTTGCATGGTTTTTATAAAGGAGTCAGGACTGATTTTCATGAATTTGAACACACACAAGTGTGTCCCTGGAGTGTTGATAATGAAAATATCATTTAATCAAGGAGTAATAGAAACTGAAAAAGAAATCAAAGTTATAGTGAGTCAAAGCAAGAACTGTAATTATACTGAATCAAATTTAGCAAACAAATTATGACAAATCAAATGATTGAAATATTCTGTTGTCAACATTTATCTTGATATAGTTCACCAACGAACACAAAAAAAAAAATCTTGAAAAAAATGTGATTCTAGATTAAATCCCTAATGACTTATTTCTTAATAAATTTCATGTTGAGGGGATTGTATTGTTGTCGATAACGTGTTTTTCTTGATGCACTATAAATCGTCACGAGGAGAAAAAAAACTGTGCATCCACTACTTCAGCACCACAGACAGTGCCATGGAATTATCAATCCAGAGGTCGGTAAAGTAAGTATGACATATTCATAAATCATGGTTAAGGTCAGATATTCTTATGAATCTAATGAATGAGTCAAGCAGACAAGAATATACTTCCATTTAATGACTGCCTTTCACATTCAGAGGAATATCAAGGGATAGAAACAACCCATTGTTCTATTTTTTTTTTTCAATAGAACAATGTTGCTGTTATCTTTACGGTTGCAATAAAGCAGAAAATTGCAGTACAAAATCAAGTCTACACAGGATTAGGGCTGCAGCTATAGATTATTTTAGCAGTCGATTAATCGATGAACTAGTTAGTTCGAATAATCGAGAATCGGATTAGGAACATGAAAAATTTAAATACCCGAGCTGAGCCTCAAATGTTATATAAAAAATAAAATAAAATAAGGATTGATGTACAACAAAAGAACAATTGGCTAACTACACAGCAAAAGTCTGATAGCTTAAATGCTATAAAACGCTTTAAACATTTTTATTTTTTATTTTTATAATGCTCTTAACAATTGGTTCGGAAACATATTCCCACAGAATGGCTAAATATACCTGTAAACTAAATTACGAATTACAAAACATTAGCTCAAACAAAAACTTAGCTTATGTTGGTCTTAACATGGACCAGCTGGATTCAGCCATGTGAACTGAGGCAGACTAGAGGGCAGTGTAACCACCCAAATCAATAAAACTCAATGCAAACACTTTCAAAATAAACCATTACAACCCCACTTTAATTAAACGAATACTCGAGGCAGCAAAATTTAATTCAAATCTTTTTTTCTAATCGAATACTCGAGTTAATCGATTAATCGTTGCAGCACTACACAGGATGATATAATAATTACAGTCAGTGTCATTGTCAGGTGAGGTGTCTGAAGTGAAATGTAATGGTCAGTTCTAATGAAACTACACTGTAAAATATGATAAGTTGACTGTGCTTTTTTTTTCCTTTAAAGGAAACTCACCGCCTTAGAAAAAATGTTAATTTATCTTACATTAATTAGATGCAATTTACTTTATTATTTAAAGTTTTAAGAACTCAAATCAACCTTAAAAATTATAATTATATAATTATAATAAATTGTTTACCTTGAGTTTGCAGTACTCAAATTAACTTGAATTAGATTACAGCAGAGGTGGGTAGAGTAGCCAAAAGTTGTACTCAAGTAAGAGTAGCGTTACTTCAAAATAATGTTACTCAAGTTAAAGTAGTCATTCCAAAAATGTTTTCAAGTACAAGTAAAAAAAAGTATTTGGTAAAAAGAATACTCAAGTAATGAGAAGCATTGTGAGTAACTGCTTACAATTAATTTTTAATCTATATAAACTGTTGGTTGTTACAATGATACTGTACAATAACCCATTACATAACCACATTAAGCAGAAAGAAAAATCTTCCGGCGAGAGAAAAAAATGACAGAAATGAATCATTGTTTGTCCAAAGTGTATGAGTGCCCTCAAGTGGAGAAAATAGTTCTTAGTTTGAATAGTTCCTTCATAGTTACCATTATGAAATTAAAAGGATCAAATCTCCAGTTTTCCGTGATCAATCAGTAAATGGTGTTAGACTTGTATAGCACCTTTCCACCTTTCTTTCAAGGCAAAGCTCTTCACACTATCGCGCCATCCATCTTGCTCAAGGACTCTTAGACGAGTTCATTAGGGCAGAGAATCGAACCCACAACCTCTGGGTTGGGGAACAACTACTCTTTCGCTTTCGAGTCATGTTGAGGGCAGCACTCCATTTCAAATATACTTCATTTTTTAAAGTGCTTTAAAACGGCACATGATTGAAAAGGCTAGCGTGATCACGGAACGGCAAGCTTGCCTCTGGTTGGTATATTGGAGTCATGTGATTATTGTTGCGACGTCTCATTGGTGAAATTGGTAGAACTAGTAGCGGAGAAAAAAATAGCGTTTCTTCTTGACAAATCTACTCAAGTAAAAGTAAAAAGTATGGCTTAGTAAAACCACTGTTAGAAGTACATTTTTCTCAAAAAGTTACTCAAGTAAATATAACGGAGTATATTTATTTTCCTACCCATCTCTGGATAACAGTAGCTTATTTATAATTTTCAGTCCTGAAGTGATACTTAGTTAGCTTTAGTGGCGATTCATCATATGCAGGTGAACTCAAATTTTTTTTTACTTGAAATAATTCTAAAATATAAACAGCTCATGTTAATTTAATGAATAACATATTTTCAAACAGTAATAATTAAGGGAGAACAATCAATGGATTAACTCAGTGGAAGTCATTCATTCATTCATTTTCCATGCCGCTTTTCCTCACGAGAGTCGCGGAGGTGCTGGAGCCCATCCCAGCTAACTACGGGCAGTAGGCAGGGGACACCCTGAACTGGTTGCCAGCCAATTGCAGGGCACAAGGAGACATACAACCATTGACGCGCACACTCATACCTACGGACAATTTAGAGTGTTCAATCAGCCTGTTTTTGGGATGTGGAAGGAAACCCACGCAGGCACGGGGAGAACATGCAAACTCCACACAGGAAGGCCGAAGCCCGAGATTGAACCCTTGATCTTAGAACTGTGAGGCAGACGTGCTAACCACTCAGCGGAATTAAACTACAACTCAGTGGAATTAAACTTTATTTTAAAATGCTTAACAATGCATTTAAGACACAAGAGACATTGACTCTTTACACACTGCTTAATGTTTTGTTAATGCTTGGTGTGAAATGAACAACACTTGTATAACTAAAACTCTGTTCAACACCTTTACCTATTTCACCTTGATTTGGTAAGTAAATAATGTGACAGAGACTGACTTTTGTTATTAACACGCGCTGTTCTTGTGCCCCATATACCACACCACCACAAGAAATGGCGCACTTTATTGAACAGAAAACACATGAGATAACACATACCACTACTCTCACTTGTGGTTGCCACAACTACCCATCATCCATTGCGGCAGAACAGATAAATAACAGTCGCTACATTATTTTACTCTTTTATAAACTGTCACGTTGCCATATACAACAAGGCAACGCGACAGTTTATAAAAGCGTAAAATATTTACTTACCAAATCGATATGATGAAAGTAAAGTAAAGTGTTGAAGAGAGCTCTGGTTGACGGTGTGGTTTACGGTGGATGTGTACGGGAATACTTTCGTGTGAGAAAAGCATAAAAAACCGGGGCGCATGTCTGAAAGAACGCCCAAAGAACACTGGGTAAAATTATTGTTATTTTTTTTAGATTGACTTAACTGAAACGCATCAGGCGGCACGGTGGCTGAGTGGTTAGCACGTCTGCCTCACAGTTCTGAGATCAAGGGTTCAATCCCGGGCTTCGGCCTTCCTGTGTAGAGTTTGCATGTTCTCCCCGTGCCTGCGTGGGTTTCCTCCGGGAACTCCGGTTTCCTCCCACATCCCAAAAACATGCATGGTAGGCTGATTGAACACTCTAAATTGTCCATAGGTGTGAGTGTGTGCGTGAATGGTTGTGCGTCTCCTTGTGCCCTGCGATTGGCTGGCAACCAATTCAGGGTGTCCCCTGCCTACTGCCCGAAGTTAGCTGGGATAGGCTCCAGCACCTGCGCGACCCTCGTGAGGAATAAGCGGCATGGAAAATGAATGAATGAAACGCATCTTGTGAAGCATATTTTCCAGCCCCAAATTGCGCCATCATTTCCGGACTATAAGCCAGGGCCAGCCCAGCCTATACGCAGACTATGTAGCTGCTTAGGGCCCCTGACCACTAGGGGGGGCCCAATCTGGCAATTGTTTAATTTATATTGTTTTGTTTACTACAGTTTGCTTTATTTGAATTTTGTGAGTGTTGATACTTGATTAAAACTTTAAAAAAATAAAAATTCTTCCTTAACCTCTTTCTTTTCTCTTTTAGAAAAAGGTTTGGCGCTATCTATTGTAAGTACTGACAATCATTTGGGGTGAGAAGTTTGAAGTATGCAGTGCAACAAAATCTGATTAATATACAAAATATGGACGTATGGGTTGGATTGCATGTTTGGGTTTCACAGTACACTGTGACGAAATGGTGCGCCAAAAATATGGGCCCCTTTGCATTATTTTGCTTAGGGCCCCCAAATGGCCTGGGCCGGCCCTGCTATAAGCCGCTACTATTTCCCTTATTTTGAATCGTGCAGCTTATGGTCCAGTGCGGCTTGTCTGTTGATTTATTTGGGTTAATAGGTAACACTTTATTTGACAGCGGAGTCATAAGACCGTCATAATTGTGACATGACGTTATCATGGGCATTACTAAATGCCTTTGACAGATGTCATTAGGTGCCGTCTGGCAAATTATATCACTCACTCCGTTTATGTCCAGCTCAGATCTTTTACATCCCTTCAAAAGTGAGATAATATGCCGGAAAACACTAAATGACATCTTTTATAAGCATTCATTAATGCTCATGACAGTGTCATAATAATAATAATAATGATAATACATTTGATTTATAACGCACTTTACATTTGAAAAACAAATCTCAAAGTGCACATTGTCATAATTATGATTGTCTAATGACAGTCTAATGGCGCCACTGTCAAAGAAAGTGTTACCAAATACCATATCTAGCATTTAATGAAACGACTGGAACAGTAACTGAAGAATTAGCACACAACATGAATTTTGATTGTTATTTACATTTGTAGCGCTGCAATGCATGCTAGGAGGCATGTTGGACAATAAAAGTGTTGACAGCAGATGGCAGCAGAGGTTGACTGTCTCCCCCAAGGGAGCAGTCATGGCCAAATGAAGTTTCTTCAAGCAGTGAAGAATTCATGATGATTCATTTGGTCTTATGACAGTCGTATGATTCCACTGTCAAATAAAGTATTACCGGCTTATATCTTTCGGTGTAAATATCGCATAATACAGTGAGGACCGCTGCGGCTTATAGTCCAGTGTGGCTTATCTATGGACAAATGTCATTTTCGTGTCAAATTTGATGGGTGGCGGCCTGTAGTCAGGTGCGCCTTTTGGTGCGAAAATTAAGGTACTTAAAAATTAGTGTCCACAACAGGTTGATAAAAATTAAGTTTGGTTCACTTATCATATCATAATGAAGTTGTATATTAGCATTTACCATGTAGCATTTTTCCACTTCCACAACCAAATTTCAATTGTCCTGTTAAGAACCTGAGTACCTAATTGAGATTCTTTAAGGTCTGAAGGGCTCATAATTAGAGAAGAAATGTAATTAATTTAACATGAAATTATACTGAAGAACCAAGACTGATGTGACACTGAAAATAAAACCCAATCTGATAAGGTAATTAAAGACAACAAGCCCACATTAGTAATAACAGTAAACTAATAACCATGAACATTCTTGGGCAGCTGTGTGACATCTTCACCACGGGGCCCATGACGCCTGTCCTAAATAGCTCGGTGTGAGGCTCATATCTGTCTGAGACAGATGAACTTTCTCAAAGAGGAGTGTGCATATTGCTGCTTGGTTAAATCTGGACTGTTGTCATGGTGATGAAACCCCCTGACACCAGTTTCTGTCAACCACTGAGTTCTATATAGAAAAGAGAAGACAACAAACTCTTGCTCCTTATTAAAAATTACGACTATATTGTGGATATCACAGATTCCTAAAGGGAATTAAAACACTATTTTAACTAGTGCAGCAATGTTTAAAACGAGTAATTCGGTAAGAAAAAGGCTTCAAATTCAATTTTGCTCCATTGATGATTCGTTTAATTAAAATGGCAATGGTAATGTCAAAGTGTTGCATTTAGTTTTATTGGTTTGGAAGGATATAATGTCCCTTGTTGACAACAGTGAATATGACATAACTAATTTAACATGGCTGAATCCAGCTGCTCCCTGTTAAGACCAACATAAGGTAAGTTTTTGTTTGAGCTGAGGTTTTTTTATGCATTCGTAATTTAGTGTAGAGGTATATTTAGCGGTTTTTGTCGGAATATGTGTTTGAACGATTTGGTAAGAGCATTGTAAAAAAACAAACGTGGGCATTTTATTGCATTTAAGCTTGCAGACTTTTGCTATGCAAGTTAGCCAACTGTTCTTTTGTTGTACTCAGAGCCTCATTTATTTATTTATTTATTTATTTTTCTAGACCGTTTGAGGTTAAGATCAGGTATTTTATTTTTAAATGAAAGAGCAATTCTGTGTCGTTTGAAGAAACACAGGTATCCAGCTGCTCCCTGTTCAGGCCAATGAAAGTTTTTGTTTGAGCTAATATGTTTGTTTATGCATTTGTAATTTTATTTAGAGGCATATTTAAATATTTTTGTGGGAATATGTAAAAAAAATTTTTTTTGCATTTTATAGCATTTAAGCTAACAGACTTTTGTTATGCAAATTTCTTACGAGCTACTAAAATTACATATCAATTAGACATTTAGACTAATTTTTTTTTGTTCTTGTTTTACGTACACCCTCATTTTTGAATACCATTTGATTTTTAAATTATTTTTAAATTAATATACTGCTCTAATGAAATGAAAGTGCAATTCTATATAGTTTGGGAGAAAAAAACACTCACGGATTTTTATTTTATGTATTTTCCTTTTATGCTCTTTTGAAAGTGCAATCTTGATGCCAATGGATGTGTGGGTCAACATAAATGTTAATGCAAGCATACACACTTGTTTCTTTGTTTTACAACTCCTAAAATTATTCTGCAAAACATTAAATGTTTGTTATCCAATTACTTAATCAATCGAACTAATTCATCCATAGATAAATCATTCAGTTAAATAATCGATAGCTGCATACCCTAATTTTAACCCATAGCTAGTGACCAAAATTACTGTCCCAAATACACTGGCGACCTTTTTTAAACGTCACATGACCAAACCTATTTAACAGGTTTGATAGTTCTGTTTCAACAATGTGACAGGAAGAAGTTGTACTCTCAGTTGACTGAATATTCATTGAGAATTATGCACAGTACATCTGTGTTGTTAAGCTAAGATGCAACCTGCATGTCGTCTATATTTCTATGACCATATTCTATGTCCACCTTATATAAATTACATAATAGCACAGGGAAAATATAAGTTTCCATCTCCACCACTGATCAGTGTTGAGAACGCAAACAAACTAGGGAGCAGTGGGAGGGGCATCAGAGGCATGATGGCGCTGAAATAAACACACTCTATGTAAACCAAGTGAGATGACCAGACTAGAGCTGCAACAATTAGTCAATTAAGTCAAGTAATTTGATTAGAAAAAAGTTTCTAATTAAAATTTTCTGCTTCGAGGATGCGTTTAATTCGAGTGGCGTTTTAATGGTTTGGTT
This sequence comes from Corythoichthys intestinalis, assembly GCF_030265065.1. Taxonomy (NCBI): domain Eukaryota; kingdom Metazoa; phylum Chordata; class Actinopteri; order Syngnathiformes; family Syngnathidae; genus Corythoichthys; species Corythoichthys intestinalis. The sequence goes on along the minus strand of NC_080414.1, from coordinate 27,019,059 downwards.
TGAAAGTGTTTGCATTCAGTTTGATTGATTTGGGTGGATACATTGCCATCTAGTGGCAACAGTGAATTTGACGTCACTCCTTTAACATGGCTGGATCCAGCTGCTCCCTGTTAAGACCAACATTAGGTAAGTTTTTGTTTGAGTTGTTTTTTTTATGCATTCGTAAGTTAGTTTATAGGCATACTTAGCAGTTTTTTTTTGGGGGGGGGGGGGGATATGTGTTTTGTTAAGAGCATTGTAAAAAAAAAAAAAAAAAAAAAAAAAAAAAAAATTAGCATTTTGTGGCATTTAAACTAGCGGACTTTTGCTATGCAAATTAGCCAATTGTTCTTTTGTTGTACTTAGATCCTCATTTACTTTATACTGTTTGAGGCTAAATTCTGGTATTTTATTTTTAAATGAAAGTGCAATTCTGTGTCGTTTGAAGAAACACTCGGAAACTTTAATTTGTATTGCATTTACTGCTCTTTTGAAAGTGCAATCTTCGCAAGCCTTTGTTTTACAGTGGGGAGAACAAGTATTTGATACACTGCCAATGGGTTTTCCCATTAGCCATGTTGACATGCTGACTTGTATTCATACCGATTCAAATCATTCCGAATGGAAATTTCACATCAGCTGTTTACATGTCACTTCATCTATTCCGATCCAGCGTTTACATGTGACTGCCTTTATTCCGAAAGGACGTTTGACAACTGCCGTCTGACATGCGCAGATTAATCAAAACAAAGCGTCACGTTGCAAAACATGGAGATCGATCGTCAGATCAGCTGCTATTTTAACTTTTCGAGTGGAAACAAAACTTCAGAATGATACGCCGTTCATTTAAAAAGTTGTGTGGGTGCGCTGTGCGTGTGCTTGGAAGCCATGTTGCAAGTGACGTTACTTACGTCACCGAGTGACGTCACCACGTCAGTACGGAGCATGCGCAGAAAGAACGCAACCAGACACCATTCCGCTTCCCTGTTTACATGATATAATTTTACTTCTAATTGGTTTGGGAAAAGGACTATTCCACCCCTGTGAATCGGAATGAAATTCCATTCGGTTTGGGCCTGTTCATTCCGAATGAGGTGTTTATATGGAACACATTTATTTGGTTTGAACAAATACTCCGATTGTAATTGGAATATTTGGCTCCATGTAAACGTGGCAATTGACTGTGTATCAAATACTTGTTCTCCCCACTGTAGATCTCGTAAAGTTGATTCTGCAACGTATTAAATGATCCTAATCCGATTACTCGATATTTTGATTACTAAAATAATCGATAGCTGTAGCCCTGGGCCAGATTAATTCTCGTCACACTCCTGGCTTGTGAGACGCATTCTAAATGTGACATTTTATTCGATGATACGTTTAATTCGGTCATGATTTGTCTCTTCACCTATTTAGAGGTTTGTAAAATTCACATCTATTTTTAACCGGGGTATTCAATTGCATTAAACTGTGCAAGTGCACTAACATGCCTGCTGAGTGTAAATTGGCAACCAGCCATGACAGCCCTCAGAGAAAAAAATAGTCTAGTCAGGTTCGTAGCAGCCATTATAGACTGTAAAGGCTATGTAACCTGTTTGTGTGCTTTTGCGTTGGGCTGATCCAGAAATGATCATCTTGCAGCAATTGGGGAGGAGGGAAAGCTTTAATCATGATGGCTATTCTATTTATAAACTGGCAAGGTACAATACAGGTGATGAAAATAGATGTTCAAACCATGACTTGCGATGACTTCAGTTTTTCAGTTGTTCCTTTTTATTCTTATCCAATGCAATTTAGGACCGAACAGTGACTGCGTGGTTGAGTCATGGCAGGCAGCTGGAATATATTCACGGCCAGACAGAACCACACCAAAGCTTGAGTCATGCACGGGAAGGGCCGAAAAAGATAAGAATTGCCCAGTGGAACATCTGTCTCTCCTCTTTCTCTTAGCTGTATAAAATGATACAAGAAAAGGTTTCATCTGAAAAAGATTTCAAAAATTTACCCAACTGTGCATGCAACAGGAAATGAAACAGATATCATTTCCTGTCATGAATGGGAACCTTTACTATACTATGCTACACTAGAGAGAACTTGGCTGTTTGCTGTTATGTGATCAGACTATGAACTACATTCATTCATTCATTCATTATGGTCCTATATGGAAAAACATGCACTCTTCGCTAGATCCTTTGACTCAGTATTTAGGAGCACAATGTGATTCCTCAACCAAAAAAAAGCCCCAAGTTCACCGCTGTACAAAACATTTCCTTCTAGCAGGTCCATGGTAAAGAAAGGCAGGGCTTAGAGGGGGCGGTGTTTGGGAGGTTTTCTACTTAATACAAGAATGCTCACTTGTCAGTGTGCCTGAAAGAGCATCCCTGCTTGGCCATTCATCAAACAGACAAAAGCAATTTCACAGGAAGGCCAAGCTTTCTCCTCTTGCTCCTTGTTGTCACTCCATCATCATTTTCTCTGTCTCTAGGGTTTTTTCACCAGCATACTCCCAAAGCAGCCATTAGCATGTAAATAGATGGCTCGGCAAAAATGAACATGAGGCAGTGAGAAACTCATAGAGGCTTACCTTAACATAGACAATGTAATGGCTGGCTTTGAACTAAAAACATTAATCTAAATTTACCAATGAATGACAGTAAAGTCCACAGATATCGCAGAGAGTCTAGGCTCGTTGACACTACTTTGTCATCCCTACGTTTAAACACCAAATGCCCAAGCTCCGCCCCTGATGTGAGCATATACAGTACTTAATTTGCATGTCAAACAGACATACGACAAGTATTTAGCGACAGGACCATGTAGAGTACAGTTTCCCTAACATGGTGGACTGTTGATGTTGTTTTCATCAAATGCTGTTTTTAAGATTTAACAACGCATTTAAAAAACTGTACATCTTCCAAAAAGTTCAACTTCTGTCCCAAACGTTTATTCTACTGCCATGTCCTGAATTAACTGTTCTTTACAATCCATCCTTCTTCAACCGCTTATCCAAAGTCAGGTCGCCGTGGCAGCAGTTTCAGCAGGCAGCCCCAAACTTCCCATTCCCAAGCCTGAGGCGCTCCCAAGCCAGTGTCGAGATATAATCCCTCCACCTGGTCCTAGGTTGCCCCGAGGTCTCCTCCCAGCTGGACGTGTCAGGAACCCTGGTGCCTTCCGCACCAGGGTAGATGTCCGAACCATCTCAACTGACTCCTTTTTACGCGAGGGATCAGCGACTTGACTCTGAGCCTCTCACGAATAGCACCGTTTCTCACTCTGTCTCAAAGGGAGACGCCAGTTATCCGCCTGAGAAAACCCATTTCGGCCGCTTGTACCCGCGATTCTCTTTTTTCGGTCATGACCCATCGCTCATGACCATAGTTGAGGGTAGGAACGAAGACTGAACGGGAGATGGAGAGCTTTGCCTCTCGGCTCAGCTCCCTCTCCGTTGCAAGAGTGCGATAATGTGACTGCAATACCGCTCCTGCAGTCCCGATTCTCTGTCCAATCTCACACTCCATTGTTCCTTCACTCATGAACAAGACCCAGAGATACTTGAACTCCTTCACTTGAGACAGGACCTCATACCCTACCCGGAGAAGGAAATCCACCGGTTTCCTGCAGAGAACCATGGCCTCCGTTTTGGAGGTGCCGATCCTCATCCTCAGCGCTTCACACTCAGCTGCAAACCGGTCCAGTGAGTGCTGCAGGTTACAGGCTGATGATGCAAATAGGACCATATCATCTGCAAAAAGCAGTGATGCAATCCTCAGCCCAACAAACTGTAAACCCTCTCCGCCACGACTACACCTCGGTATCCTGTCCATGAAAATCATGAACAGAATTGGTGACAAAGCGCAACCCTGGCGAAGGACAACATCCACTTGGAACAAGTCTGACTTACCGCCGAGGACATGGACACAACTCTCACTTTGGGTGTACAAGGATTGGATGGGCCTAAGGAGTGGGTTCCTCATCCCGTACTCCCACAGTACCTCCCACTGTATATCCCGGGAGACCTGGTCATATGCCTTTTCCAGGTCCACAAAGCACATGTAGACTGGATGAGCATACTCCCAATTCCAGCGAGAGTAAAGAACTAGTCCGTTGTTCCATGGCCAGGACGGAACCCATATTGTTCCTCCTCAATCCGAGGTTCGACAATCACGTTCTTGACAATCTTACGAGTTATTTTGTTTGGTCAGCTACTCTTTTGAGAGTTCATCATAGGTTGGTTCAGATGTGGGATGACTTTATGAAATATTAAGTATTGGGCAGAGATCTGCAACATTAGAGTGTGAGATGTTTAAAAATCACTAGAAACAAGGAAGGGGGCAAATACCGTACTTATCACTCAATTAAACGGAATTTCAGTGATGCCATTAACAGATGATGATAATGTGAGTCATGTGTGTATCATTTACAAAGGTTAGGGGAAGTGCTCTTTGTCAATTCTGCCTCTTAACGTGGAACCACATTAACTATGAGTAAGCAGATGGATACATTGAATCACTCGTCATCATGCTTGAGTTTTGTGTCAGCTTGAGTGAGGAATTTTCCTATCCAGAACATATAACTTAAACTGCGTATTACTGCATGATTTATATTGTTACACAATAAAGTACATTTTGCAACAATACAGGGATTTTACACTAACGTCACAAAGCTGTTTTGACTCTTGTGGAAAAGTCGCAAACTTCCATGCATGTTGTTCACTATTGCACACGGTATTGAGAAGCCTCACTAGTTCCTGTTTTAGTCTGCAATATCTATACGAGAGAAACAGCAGCTCAAAGTTTTACTTATTTTTTTTTCATTTCAGAACTCAAGACTTCCACTTAAATCTGGCTTACATTATACAACTTTACCACTTTTTTGGTCCGTTTCAGATTCCTTGACTAATAATAGTTGTTTTGTTTGTAGCAAAAAACAAAAAATTGACCAAGTTGTCCAGTTTTCTCTGGTTCCTACAAATGGCATGTTTCAGCTCCTTCCACAGATATTCAATAGGATTTAGATCAGGGTTGATAGAAGGCCAATTCCAATATTTTTTTTAACCAGTCCTGTTCAGTTGTTTGACACAAGGATGGGAATCGGAGTGTCCTATTGATCTGAACTGTTTTAATGTGATTATTCATTGTGTTTCGTTTATTTGGATAATGCAGCGAGCAGGAATGGGGTTATGGGGGTACGGAAAGGAAAATAGAAGAGGAGAGAGACAGAAGAGAAGAACAAACAACTACAAGAAACGCCTACAGTAGCTATGATTATAGTGGTGCTATCATTAGCTAATTGTATTTCTGGTGGACACTAGGGATGCAACGATATAGTTAAGTCACGGTTCGGTACGATTTTCGATACGAGGGACACGATTTTTGATTCAATTCAATACCTTTAATGCTCTGACATCCTATTTGTGGTCCGAGTCCATCTGTGTTACGTATTGAATTGATAATATTTGCAGGATTATCTATAGTCACTGGTATGGATTGATTTGGCCTGCTTAACTTCCATTCAGTCATGGCGGTTTTTAATTCAGCGATGTACTTTAGAGACTACACGTCCCGTGATCACTCTGGGCTCACGCAGCCAATGGCATGGGACTAACGTAGCACATCTAGGTTGCTATTGGAGGATATCTAATGTGTGCACGCGAGTGTTGTCGGGCATTAAAAAAAGTTAACAAACGCCACAGAAGTCGCGTCTGCTCATTACTGCATAACATCAGCATTTGAAAATCGACTTTCATAAACAGGACGAGTTTGAAGTACAGCGCTCTTAATGTGCCACTCATTGTTCATCATGTAACCGTGAGTTAGCTCTCTGTGACCCACGGTCTTAACCTGTCTGTTGTCAAATCGAGGTTTTTCATTGCAGCCAAGTCGGCAACAATAAACTTTGTTGTACATATCCTTAAAGACATTCTTTGTTTAATATGTACGAGTGGGGATAGCATAGCATTCATTTTGATGTAATGTTTTTGCGTATTGAAACGAAGAGGGCGTATCGAACGGTTCAATATAATACCGAGCATTGTTGCATCCTTAGTGGACACCATGTGGTGACCAAGGAGAAAGGCGGGGGGTGTCAAAAAGAGATGTGTTTAGTCAGGGTTGAGTGTTAGCAATGTGAGGTGTAGAACCCAGTATTATGTGAATCACTTGTAAGTGTGGACATGTTGACATCCTATTCTATGCTGCCTGATCGCTAATCATGGCACTGATACTTTCTGTACTTGAGTGTGTCTAATTGCACCCAGTCATACGTGAATCCCACCAGACATGTGATAGTCCTGCAGACAAGTGGAAATGCTGCGCGATGTACTATTAGCCAACAATTATTTGCTCCTACTAGTGGTGTCAACAATAATCGATGCGGCGATGCATCCCGATGCAGGGCATGGACGATTCGATTCGATGCGGGCAACAAGCCGAATCGATTCAGCGCATTTTAAAATATATAAGTACGTTCAAAAATCTTTCCTGCGCAATTCCGGTGATGCAATGGATTTGGTTTCCCCATTTGTATTATTATTGTCATGTTTCATTTTTTACACACTGCATAACTCTGGTCAAGTTTCCCACCAACCTCGTAGAAACCAAAATGTCTCCAGATGTCAGCTTTCAATGTCTTAGGTGCATCAATAATCTTTCTTGCTCCCTCTTTCTCCGCTTCAGTCATTATTATGTTATGTCCTATCTCTTAGAGGTTAGATCTTGTGCCCGAACCCGAACGGGTCGGGCCCAAAATGTTAAGCATTCACGTTCGGGTCCGGCTGCCCTGCGCCGGACTAATAAATTATATAAAAAAAAAATGGGATAAAACCGAGAGCAGGCTCTCTGTATTGTGCATTTGCTTGTGCACTCACATGAAGCAGTGGCGCCGCCCGCTTTTTCTTCTTCTCCTCCGCTGTGGCGCTTGCGATTCGTTACGAAAGACACTTTTATTTATGCACACAAAGGCAACACAAATGTAATCCTTTTGAATCTTCTCCTCTGTGTGTCTGCAAACTCGGATGTTTTTTAAAAAAATTTTTATTAAACTTTCCCAGCGTTATTTCGTTGTGTAAATGATTTTATAATGATCACAAAAATATGTAGACTATTTAAACATTAAGAAACATGCGTTTTTTCTGCCATCTCGATGAAATGAAAATAAATTGCTGCTGCTGCGTTTTTTTTTTCCGCGTCACTCCAAGCAGGGTCGGGCTTCAACACCAGCGGGCCGTGTCGGGTCGGGCTGGATTTTTTAGGCCCATCTAACCTCTACTATCTCTCTGCTCTCTCAATTGCAAAAATCTGATATTTCCTCATGTTGAAACAGATTGTTATGGCTGCTAAAATGCTGCTGCACTTCATTTCAATTAATAATTTTTTTATTGTTATGTGGTAGTTACTGATTGCATTTCTAAGTTGATTGCACATATATAGTGGGCTAGGCCTACATTTGACTTTTGTTCTACATTGCAATTTAGTTGGATGTTTTGTTTGCAACTGAACTGATCCCTGGATTGATATTGCGATAAAGATGCTGCTGCACTACAATATTTTCTTTGCCGCTTTCTTTAATATTTACTTGAATATTTTTATCGATGGGTTGTTGTGACTAAAATACAGTGACTGTTATTACTGATTTTGCACAGGAGTTCAGATGTTGCACTGTGTGAAAGGCTGCTACTGTGTGAAAAAAAAAAGAGAAAGCCCTGGTCTCATTCAAAGCACCAATTAAATGCTGTGATCTGTTTGTTTGTTTTTTTTTTTTAAAATATATATATAAAAGTATTTTCATTTGACTTCAACCAGGAGTGACACAAGAGCCAATAAGAAGTTGTTTAATGTCTGACCGCTTGTGTTGCTTCATGATTCACGAAAAATACGCTTTGCTTTAGAATTTTAATGCATCCCAGGCTTTAAGGCATCGCGATGCATTGCCGAATCGAACCGAATCGAATCATGACCCTCTGAATCGAATCGCATCGAATTGAATCGAATCGTGGCCCTCCGAATCGTAATCCAATCGAATCGTGAGGGCAGTACCGATGCACACCTCTAGCTTCTACTCATATTTTGTATGTGTGTGTTTCTAGCCCTGGTTTGGGTCATTATCTTGTTGCAAGACCCATAACCTGTGACTAAGACCAAGCTTTCCGACCTTGAATGGCACATTCCTTTCTAGAATACAGAGATAGTCTTTAGATCTTATTGTAGCCTGTACAGATTAATAACACCAAGCACCAAGTGCACCAAAGCGTCCCCAGAATTTAACTGAGTTTCCTCCATATTTCACATTCAGTACATACATTTCGGTGACCAGTGCGGATATAGCAGACGGGTACCAATACTTTTGAGAACATGTGTATCTAGTCATGAGTTTTAACATGCTTAAGAAGTCCTGTTTACACGGACAGAATAGGAAGGGAAATTTATTCTAAAGTCAATCTTTTTAGAGGGCAAGAATTGTGTCTTTCTCGGCTTTGGAAGACAGCCAGAAAGCTTGAATGACATCAGACGCCCCAGGAATGTCATAGTAGTAAGGAGGGAAGTGAAAGAAATCCCAATGGAAAGAGAGATGTTGTTCAACAAGATCGACCTGTTTGTCGAGACGACAAGCCCAACCTGGTAAAACCTGAATGACGTGTAGAACACGTTGGTGTTCTGGTGACTGTTATGACTCCTGCTGCTTGTGACTGGTCAAATTCTGGCTTTATACCTACAATTTCTATTATTAGCGTATCAGTACTGTAAACTTAATAGTACTGTGGTACTGTATATCTTTTTATAGCCATAAGGAGCTCAACTAACAAGCGAACTACTAGTGAAAGTCTCTACAAAGTTCAAATTCCTATGTCACAGGAATCAAATCACACACTTGCATCAGCCACATGGTGATCACAATCACACACGCAACAGGAAGCGAATCTTGTTTCTTACAATAGCGTCACTGCCGGCGTCTTTCGTGGGCGTTGTGAGTATATTGGTATCTTATGGGAGGAAATGTCATGTAATTGGAAAAGACCCCATTTTAAACAATCCTATTCCTTTTTTGGCAACACCTAGAGTGAGGTCATTATTTTCACAGAAAACAAGTTGATGTTCACAAGGGGATGTTTTGTATGTGGGAGAACCCATGTCAATATATTGAGGTTGAACAAGAATAGGAACAACAGTGGCCTCTCATTTTATAGATGTTCTTTAGAATTGGAACAAAATAGGAGTTGCTCAAACTGCATTAAGGGAAACGAGCAAATTGTGGGTTCATTATGTGTTCTCATAAGGGGACTTTAATGTATTGCATGTTGTACTTTAAAAATTAGGGATGTCCCGATCGCATTTTTTTGCAACTGATTTTGAGAATCTGCCGATACCAAGTCCTAATCCAACACCGAAAAAGTTCCAAACATGTTCCTGTCCCACACTGCCGCCTTCATAATATGAATCATTTTTAAACAAGAATAACAAAGAAAAATGCTTGTCTTTATTAGATGCTTCATTGAGTGAGTCCACTGAAATTCACTCTGGCTGCTGAGAAGAGTTTCTTTCTTACACAATGAGTAACCACAGCACACTTATGCAAGTTTAACTATGATTGACACATTTGTGCCTTTGATCGTAGAGCTACCAAGCTTCTCTGTCAGGATCAAAGCTACAAACCTATCAATCATCGTTAACTTTAAGTACCAAACGCAAGCTGGACAGTTTGGCCACACTGCTTAGCAGGAGGGAGGGTGAGAGGCTGTGGTGCTGTACCAGCATGAAGTAGAAAAACATAAATATTTCTTTTAGTTAAAAACACGATCCTTTTGAACCCGATACTGATCCTCTCAAAAATGTCGTGATCGACCCAATTTCCGATCACGTGATCGGATCGGGACATCCCTATTAAAAATAAGCAATAAAAAAAATTTAAAGAATTTTACTTCATCTCAATACTTAAGTCTATACATGGTTAGAAAAGGCTTATGTATTGAGGTGAAATTCTCTCTGCAAAATTTGCACTCATACTAGGTAAACTGATTAATGCTAAATAAGGTAGGATTGGCAAACATTAACAATTTGTTCTCCGTAAAAATGTACATATGATTGAATATAATGTTATAGACTTGTCTGGAGGTGGGGGCAGAAGCTAGAAGGAGAGGTGGCTGGGAAGGAATACTAAAAGCATGAGGAAATGAGCAAGGAGGAAGGGGAGGCAAAGAATGGCCATCGACATGCAGCTATAGGCATGTTGTTGTTTGACTCAAGTTCACTGGGACATGGCTGGTAATCTGGCTCATGATCAGCAAGCTTGTGCAACAGCGAGATCAACAACTTTACTTAAAAACCCCCATAAAGACACTCAATAAATCACATTTTATGTAGTGTTGGCATGAGCAGATGTTTGTCTAGGCAGCCTGTGATTTAATGCACTGTGGATATTGACATAAGAAAGGCAATGGGATACGGCCCACTGTACGCTTGCCATTCCCTTGTGTTGGCACTCCACAGTGTTTAACAAAAGTAAACAAGGCCATTAATGTGGGAATGTGCAAAATGCCAAAGACGTTTTTTTCCCCCCTTACAAACTTGCAACACTCTCGCGCTCCCGCTGATCTAAATTGAATTGTCTAATTACCATCTGACATGACTTGTAGTTGATATCAAAATCACATGCTTGACTGCATGTGTGTCTGTCCAAATCCAGTCATCTGATTTAAAAGAGCTGGGTAATTTTCACATTGGGTGCAGTCACAAGATCTATTTCATGAGTGCCCTTCACATGACTAGCTGCTCTTTCTGCCATCCCACACACAGCAGCAGCAGCAGCAGCAGCAGACTTTTTAATACGTACACTGTATGTAATGCTACCTATAAAATGTGACACAAACATACAGTATCAACATAATTGCGAAATTAATATTATTTTAATGGAGTTCCAAAGCTCCGATGACATGGTTACATCTTTAGTATCTTGCTGCGATTGTCACCAAATATTGTCAGTTAGTACGAGGGGTGTGACAAAATATCGAAATGGTGATATATCGTGATACTTTGTATGCCAAAAGGTTATCAATATGCTCATGCCAAGAATCGAGATATGGCGGAAAACACTCAGGTTACTTGAAGTTCCACTCTGAGACCCCCGATTTGGCCAACTTTCTCAATTGCCCGATATGCATGTGGGATAAATCATTGGAAAGCTTAAAATCTCAATTTTTGGGGGGAAGAAACATTTTGAACAGGAGGGAATTTAAAAAAAAAAAAAAAAAAAAAGTTTTTTAAAGAGCAAAACCTTATCTGGAGGTGAGAGCACGCGAGAGCAGAATTACAGACGCCATGACTTTAATGAGATATTATCGCGTACTTACCTTGTTTCGATCCAAAAACTCCATGTAGCATGTATCACCGAGTGTCAAGACACAGCTGTGAATGGCCACAGCTGGATTCTTTGGGGAATTTATGGGTGAAACGTGGTAATATAACAAGGGTCGCGATGCAGAAATCGCAGACATCAAGGAGTGGTCGAGATGTTCTTCTTCATATATTTACCCTTATGAACTTTTTTAAAAATTTTTCTTTGGATCGATTATTTATCATCTAACATATCGGAGAAAATGTGACAGTAACAAAAAAAAATACAACTAAGCGTAGTTATGAGGTAGATATCTGTGACTTTTTTACAGATGCCATTTTTTCATTGTGACATAATTTGTTTAAAAGTTTAAAATATGCGAGTGAATAATTTTTTAGTCGTTTTTTTTTTTTTAAACAAAATATGAGACATCAATTAATGATTCTAAGCTAAAAACGACAGACATTTTGAATAATAAATATAATTAATTTAGGGCTGTCAAAATTATCGCGTTAACGGGCGTTAATTAATTTTTTAAAAAATTAATCACGCTAAAATATTTGACGCAATTAACGCACATGCCCCGCTCAAACAGATTAAAATGACAGCAGTGTCATGTCCACTTGTTACTTGTGTTTTTTGTCTCTCTCTGCTGGCGCTTTGGTGCGACTGATTTTATGGGTTGACATCAACAATGGCGAGCTACGAGTTTATTTTTTGATTGAAAATTTTACAAATTTTATTGAAATGAAAACATTAAGAGGGGTTTTAATAAGGGCTGTCAAAATTATCGCATTAATGGGCAGTAAATAATGTTTTAAATTAATCACGTTAAAATATTTGACACAACGCACATGCGCCGCTCAGATTAAAATGACAGCAGTGTAATGTCCGCTTGTTACTTGTCTTTTGTTGTTTGGCGCCCTCTGCTGATGATGGTTTTATAGGTTTGGGGAGTGAGCATGGTCTAATGACAGCAACAATGGCAAGCTACTAGTTTATTTTTTTATTGAAAATTTTACAAATTTTAATAAAAAGAAAACATTAAGAGGGGTTTTAATATAAAATTTCTATAACTTGTACTAACATTTATCTTCTAAGAACTACACGTTTTTCTATCCATGGATCGCTTTAAGAGAATGTTAATAATGTTAATGCCATCTTGTTGATTTATTGTCATATTAAACAAATACAGTACTTATGTACCGTATGTTGAATGTGTATGTCTTGTGTCTTATCTTTTCATTCCAACAATAATTTACAGAAAAATATGGCATATCTTATAGATGGTTTGAATTTCGATTAATTAGGTTTAATTAATTTTCAAGCTGTAATTAACTCGATTAAAAATTTTAATCGTTTGACAGCGCTATAAATATACGTAATAATAAACATTCATACTAGGGCTGTCAAATGATTAAAATTTTTAATTACAAGTCTTTCTATCCGTGGATCCCTTTCACAGAAAGAATGTTATTGTTAATGCCGTCTTGTGGATTTATTGTTATAATAAACAAATACAGTACTTATGTACAGTATGTTGAATGGATATATCCGTCTTGTCTTATCTTTCCATTCCAACAATAATTTACAGAAAAATATGGCATATTTTAGAGATGGTTTGAATTGCGATTAATTGCGATTAATTACAATTAATTAATTTTTAGGCTGTAATTAACTCGATTAAAAATTTTAATCGTTTGACAGCCCTAGTTTTAATATATAATTTCTATAACTTGTACTAACATTTATCTTTTAAGAACTACAAGTCTTTCTATCCATGGATCGCTTCAACAGAATGTTAATGTCAATGCCAACTTGTTGATTTATTGTTATAATAAACAAATACAGTACTTATGTACAGTATGTTGAATGTATATATCCGTCTTGTGTCTTATCTTTCCATTCTAACAATAATTTACAGAAAAATATGGCATATTTTATAGATGGGTTGAATTGCGATTAATTACGATTAATTAATTTTTAAGCTGTGATTAACTCGATTCAAATTTTTAATCTTTTAACAGCCCTAAATTAATTACCTTAGTTTTATGGCTGGGTTGAAACAAAAGCGGTTGCGCGACATCTGTAAACGGGGGTTTACAGGGTAAAACGGACAGATTAAAAATAGTTCGGGGGCTTAATGCGCCATGAATCTGCTACAGAAGCATATAGACATATTGTTCTATCAAACACAACAGTTTTTTTCGCTTAGAATACAGTGGTTTCTTTTAAAGAGGAGTGTAAGGGCAGAAACGGCTTTTTCAGTCTTGTCTGCGTTTTCTGAAATATCGTTTTAAAAAGGTGTCAGTGTTTAAAAAAAAAAACAAAGGAAACAAAAAGTTGCTACCAGAATATTCCACCATAATAGTGATTGCCATTGATGGCACTCGACGCCCAATCCATTTAGACTAAGGAGGGGCCGGAGAGGGGTGAAACCAAAGCATTCACAGTCACTCTTTCCGATTTTCAGATCATTTACACGTCACTTTCCGTTCATTTTAGGGCATTTACAGGTCACTCCCTTTTAGGTTTGTGTCACTGCTATTCATTCTTGGGTCGCCTCTTGTTTTGTAACCCAAAATCAACAAGAAGTGATCCATAAAATGCCCCTAAATAAACAGGAAGTCTCTCATAAAATGCCCCCAAATCAACAGAAAGTTCCTGAAAATCAAGAGGGAATGAACTAAAATAGGGGTGTGACCAAATATCGAAATGGTGATAATATCGTGATACTTTGTATCCCGAAAGGTTATCGACATGCTCCTGCCAAGAATCGAGTTATCGTTTTAAAAAGGTGTTAATGTCTAAAAAAAAATAATAAAAAGGAACCAACAAGTTGCTACCAAAATCTTCCACCATAATAGTGTCTCAGTTAACACTAAGGCTGCATTGACGGTGCACAACGCCCAATTCATTTAAACTGGGAATATTTGTTCATTCGAAACCAGAGCAGTCACAGTCATTCTGTATGATTTTCAGGGCATTTACAGGTCACTTGCAGTTCATTTTAGGGTTAGGGTTATTTACAGGTCATTTCCTATTGAGTTTGAGTCACTGTTGATTCATTTGGGTGATTCCCAGGTAACTTCCTGTTCTGTAACTCAAAATAAATAGGAAGTGACCCATAAAATACCCCAAAATCAACAGGAAGTAACTGAAAATCAACAAGTAAATGACCTTAAATGGCCCAAAATTACCTCATTGCCTGGGATTGGCTGCCACTGACGGCTATAGACGTTCAATCCGTCTGAACATTCGTTCATTCGCTGCCATCCCTCCCACTTCAAACGGATTGGACGTCTACTAGTGATAAACTCATTCCAATTCACAGCAGAAGCTTGTTTTTTCTGTTCATTAGTTGTTTGTAGAATATTCTACAATGATTTCCTGACCAATGTATCGATAATTGTTGTATCGCCTTATCGTCAGATCATCGTTATCGTAAGCTTTATATCATATCGTATCGTGAGGTACCAAGAGGTTCCCACTCCTAAACTAAAATGCCCCAAAATTACCTTGTTACCTGGCCTTGGCTGCCGTTGACAGCCATAGACGTTCAATCCGTTTGAAGTAGGAGGGATGGCAGCGTTCGCTGCCACTCTCCCAGTTCAAATGGATTAGACGTCTACTAGTGATAAACTCATTCCAATTCACAGCAGAAGCTTGTTGTTCCATTTCTTAGTGTTTTGTAGAATATTTTCAGATGGTTTCCTAACCAATATAACGATAATCGTTGTCTCGCCATATCTTGAGATCATCGTTATCGTACGTTTTGTATCGCAAATTGTATCGTATCGTGAGGTACCAAGAAAATCGGGTTTTGGTACGTTTTTTTTTTCTTAAAAATAAATGAATAAAACATATTGAAAAAAAAAGCGTATTTGACTTTGGGGATTAACTATAGATTTCGGATTTATTTATTTATTTTTCGTTAATAACACTACCTGACACCTTGCTTGCTACCAGTTGTGTTGAATAAGGTGCTATTGGAAAGGAAAAGTAAACTGTTGAAAGAGGAGGCGTTAACGTGGCACAAAAACAAATGTGCATTTTTATCTTTGCAAAAATTTCTAAAATTCAATTTGAGGTCGAAGGTGAAGATGATTGTCCTTTGGTGTCTTCAAATGGGTAAGATATGCTTGCCTTGTAGCCATATTATTGTTTGTTCTCGTTGGATATTCGTGTGCAATTGATTTTAAAGTTGTGAAAAGGGGGCGTTAAACCAAGGCTTTTTGGCCCTTTTAATGATCAAATGTGTTCATATGTCATTGCACTGTCTAGCTGCATTGATTTGCATTATAATACATGGGCGCTTTTATTTCCAATACAAAAACTCCAACACACACTGTAGTTAAAATAGAACGCTGTCTTCGTAGTAGCCTAGTTGTAATATGTAAACTGTCCAGCATGCGTGTCCTGCCACTGTGCACACTTTGTATGGGGAAAACACATGTGCATGACAAATTTGGACTGAAACGGATGCTGTGAGTGACTTCCAGCGCACCGGCTAGTTAGTCTACTTTAGTAGGCAGAATTTTCAAAGTTGAGTGGACTATTTAACAACCAGCAAAGGCTCTGTTGATGAAATATCAACTAGTTTGCGTCCAGATAAATATACTGGCAATCAGGGCTGTCCACAGACTTGCAGGGGCCTGGGGACAAGAGACCATGATAGGGCCCCCCCACCACACCCCTGCCACCGGCTTGTCAAGACAACATACGCAGTACTTTTAACGCTTTGCAAGCAATGACAGTATAAATTTTCAAATTATTTAATTTGAGATGGACAGTTGAATTTACCAGACCGTAATGTGATGTGACACAATATAAACAATTTCCATCGATTGTCCCATGTAGGCTACAATACAATACAACTGAGAGTGCTATGCCTGCCTGCTAAGCAACAAAACAGTATGACTAAACAACCTGTGCCTGCCACCTCCACATCCCAGAGGGTATCAAGTCCTCAAACAATGATGCGCCTAATTTTTTTGACAGCAGTCATTTATAACATCAGTGAAATCCAGTTTTTCAGCAAGCTCACGCTTAATGGAGAGCATGGCTAGGTTGTTAAGCCTGCCTTGTGATATGGTGGAGCGTAGGTAGTTTTTTTATTATTGTCATTTTGCTGAAGGGTCGCTCTCCTCCAGCTACAGTCACTGGTAATAAGGCGTTATATTGCTGGCTCTATTCTGGGCGAGCAAAAATGGATTTTGAGCACGTCTCCTGCTCTCGCAAAATTTTTCGACTCCGGCACGCGTCAGTTTTTTTCTCTGCGTGCTCAGTTAAGCACACGCTAATAATGTGTCACGAAGCCAACCAATCAGAGAGCTAGCGGAGGGCAAACAGCCAACCAGTGAACTTCCGGAAATTGAGCGAGAGCAGGAGGGGTGTTTTCTGTGCTCAAGATCCATTATTGCTCGCTCAGAATAGAGGCAGCATATGTGTAACAGTGTGCTTCGTATTAGCGTTTGCTATAATACACAGCGGGTTGTAAACTCAAGATAAATACAGCCGACAGACCCGAGTCTGTTCAGCCTCGCGCACCCGCTCCCCAAAGACCAACATACTGTATATGCCGGATCTCCCATCACCTTCTCTCTCCTCGGATCAACGCGAGCAGCATGTCTTGTCATACCGCAGCTCAATGGGCTACTACGTACGTAGTGTAGCCTTTAGCATGCCAAAGCGGGGTTAAACCAAGGGCGTAGGTTTGGTCTCAACATTGGTAGGGACGATATGGCCTAACCTGCATGAACACCTTTTGCTGGGGACGGGACATTCATAATGATCAATGCAAAATAAATCTATATTGACTTATACTAAATTTTATGTGTATTGGTTCAACTTACATCGTTCAATTCAAACAATTGTTTTCAAAAACTACTAAAGAAACATTTTGAAAACTTCCAGGAAAAATGTCCGGATTTTATGAGCAAATTTAAATTGCATTATTTGAACATCAATTAAATTATATTAACATACAAAATAAATACAAGCTCATTATCATCTCTTAACTATCCAGGAATTTAGAAAAAGAAACATTTGTCTTCAGACCACTCAACATTGTCTAAATAAAGAAATATAACTGAAAAAACTCTTTTGTCTGGGAATGACAAAAATTTTTTTAAATGGAGCTGTCCTTTACGTAAAACACTACAGCTTTTGTCAACGAGCACAGCCAAACGCAACAACAGCAACAACAAAAAAAGAAAGCTCCAGAGGGCTGTATTAAGACCACATCAATAAAATAAAAAATATATTGGGGCGAAGGGGTTAAACCTCGTTTCACTACATTTCTCACAGTTAATTTAACATTCACAGTACAAAACACATACAGAAGGACACTTCTCTAAGCAGCTTCCTACTCGAGTTTCGCAGGTTAGCAAGTTCACACAGTTTAATGTTATGCTAACTCTGATGCAGGTCGGACTTTCAGTAGCAAAATTAGTGGTGTGTTCCCCACTTCCACAACAGTGATGTATTTTTACATTTTTTACAGTGGCTTCTGCTGGATGAAAAAAAAACATCTTAAATCCGTAATGCCTCTGAAATCTAATGCGTGTGTGTTGGGGGGGAGAGTGGGGTCCAATCATCAACCAATCAAATGTGCGTTTAGGAGTAAAAAAAAAAAAAAAATGGACCGGCACATTCAGCTAGTGAATAGAGGTACATGTAAGTCTGAGCAATAATGTAAATAATTCATTTAATAATTGTGGGGTCAATTACAACAACTAAAACATATACGAAGACAATGTAAATGACCTATATAACTGAAGTCATTATATAACGAAATAAGGTTGCTTAAAAGTTGGTAGGGACAATCTGAGCATCCCGAAAAGTTGGTAGTGTTTTGTCCCTACCGTCCCTATGCAAACCTATGCCCTTGGGTCAAACCATTCTCTGCTAAGACAGAGAGGGTGGGGGGAGGGGCGTTGTAAAAAAAGGAAAAAATATATATTTGAAATATTAAATATTTGAAAGTTTTTAGGTATATATCGAGTTTTATATCGATATTTCATCAGGCAATGATTTAGGTAATAAAGAAATATGTGAATGTAAAGTAAAATAAATTAAGGGTCATTCAGGGGCCCCTATGGTCCTGAGGCCCGGGACATCATACCCCCCCCACCACCACCACCACCACCACCAAGCCAAGGATGAATTAACACGTCAATTACGCTCTGCTGTGAATTTCAAGCTTGGAAACAATTTCACTAGTTTATGACATCCAGCAGATGGCAGCAATGCACACTTTTATATAAATAACTCCGGTTTGTTTTTGGTCCAGATGAGAGGTTTGTGTAAGAAAATGCTGTATTGAGTCCAAACTTTGGACTGATTTTTTTTTTCTAAATTTGATGAAAGAGTCCATGCTTTCATTTTGCAATTTCAGTTTTGATGCAATTCATAAATTGGAATTGGCTACACTTACACAATGAAATGTGAGTACAGATTTTTAAGCGAACAGGGCAAGTTCTAAAAGAGTCTGTGTCTCCACACATAAATCAAGCTTTATCCTCAGCCGCACCTTTCTAGTCATGCACACTGACTGAAGCTGCAGGGCGGTTGGATCAGTCGACCCCCCTGGAGCAGCAGTAGTAGCATCCTCCCCGCCCCTCACAGCCACTCACCCAAGGTTTTGACGGCGATCTGCCGCGTCAGAGGCGGCGGCAGGTTGATGCAAACCAAATCCACGTCCTGGTGCAGCAGCACGTCGTCGATCCGGTTGGTGTAAAATGGGACGTCCATCTCCTTGGCGAGCTCCTCCGCCTCTTCCTGCGTGCGACCCCAAAGCGCTTTGACGGCGAATCCCTCATTCTTCAACAGAGGGATGATCACCCTGGCGGTCAGGCTGGTTCCAAAAACGCCTACCCCTGGAAGCATGATTTTAGTATGTCCGGTGGTACGTTCGGGGCGTCGGTTTTAAAGAGGCTTTGCGTCAGGTTGGCCATCCACCTGCCGATAAGCACCCGCCGACGTGCTGCATTGCCTCACCGGCTACGAGCTCGGGATATGAATCACCATAAATATATCGGTCTGTAAATAAACCAGGAGCTAAGAACAGAAGTCCGCTCGCTCGTCATGGGTGTCAAAAAGCAAAATAGAAACACACCATTGCGGGGTTAGGTGCGTCCGTCCGGCGGACTGCACCATGCAGCGGCTAACCTTGTCACCTCCTTCCAATTCCAATTGACAGGAAATCTACACGACGGGTAGAAATAATGAAAAAGCCGTCAAATGAGTTCTAAACGGAAAAATAATGACGCCTCTTGTCCTTAAAAGGATCCTGCAGAGGCGGTGCGAGGTAGCAGGCAGCGATGGTGCGGCTTTAAACAGCTAGTCAAGCAAGCTCTGCTTACCGGATGGTGCCAACCTTTCAAAATAAAGTCACACATAATTAGAACCATTATTATAACCATGAAATTTCCATGCTTAAAATACAAAAAATAATTCACACATAAACATGTTTTAAACTATATCCATTTTTTCTTCTCTTATTGTATACATTTTTGTTGACAGCTATGAATTCTTGCACATAAAATCTAACATTAAAAAAAAAATGTAACAAAGTTAAATTGAGTTTCATTTGTAAGCTAAAGAAGCGTTTAAATCTATTTTAAAGCGGAAATGTGAACTAAGGTTGGCCAAACATGTTTTTGAATAATATCAATGGCTAAACAATTATAAGAATATTTTCATTATTTTTTTTAACGCAACCCTTCCAGATTCTTTGTTTAACCCATAGCAACGCCCTTGACAACGAAAATGCTTTTCTTCGGCAGTCTTCGGAAATCTTCGGAAATTACGTCACACCGGGAAGTGCGAGGGAAGTCCACCATAGAACAGTATTGTTTGTTGCATTGCTTCTCGGTAAGATGCCACGGCGGTGTGTGGCGATGTTTTGTTCTCACTCAAACGAAAAGTTGAGAGTGGCCAAAGGATAGCAGGGCACGGAAATGGACATCTTTCGTTCACTCGAAGCGAATGAATTTCACGCCATCATCGAGTAATGTTCTCTGTTGCAAACACTTCGAAGACGCCTGCTTCCTTAACCGGTCTGCTTATGATCAAGGATTTGCCAAAAAGTAAGTGTGATTTTTGGATAGATGACTGATGACTTTGTCAAGGCAGAGCTGCCAACTGTTGTGGAATGAACAGTATAAGCTATCGACGTTAGCTGAAAGTTAACTCGTGGCAATCCCCGATCATAGTTGTTGTTGCGTTGCTAGGCTAAGCGTGTTGAAATTGTGCGTCATCTACGATCTTGTCCGAAAGGGTTAATCCACTGTCAATCGGGAAAGGGGTGTGGATGTGCATATAAGCGGGTCGGCATCGCGGTAATTCACTGTCATGTTGCCGTAAGAGACACACACCGCCGGTGAGTTTGTGCACATTTATTTGTATTTGTATTATGTATCTCCACATTCAATCTTCAAGCATTGCATTGCATTTGTACGGTTCGGCGTTTCTTTCACGGTGATCGCTTGATAGCCTTCTAGTTTGTGTTTTACGTACGAGAGCCGCTGACAGGTGACAACAACAAGCGTGTTGGTTTTAATGTCTGGTAGCGAATCAGCGAGCGCGCAGGTCACGCAGTGAATCATGGGAAATGTAGTCTCGGGACAACACTGAAGTGGTGCTTTGTAATCTGTTCGCTTGTGTGAAAAAACTACATTTCCTCACGCCATTAGACGCCACTTCCTGCCGAGAGCCCCAAGCCATGTTGTACTGCTGGCTCCATGTGTGAATAAAAAAACAAAGTTGTCAGCACGTCGTGTGTTCGATACATTTGTAAACAAAAAGCTCATAACAAACTATGCACGATCAGTTTAAGAGACGCTGGAGTAGTAGGAAGCGAGGAAGAGATCAGCGAGAAGCAAAACTTTGCGGTCGAATGTGGCGGCAGTCCGCTATTATTTTGTTTTCTTATTGTTGCCACAATAAAGTGGAGAAAGCCATCAACGACTCATCTCCTTCTTTCCCCCCAATGTTTTTATATTATTATTTTATATGCACGAGAGCTGCCGGATCTGCCAAAATGAACATGAAGTCTGACTATTATTTTTTTAACAATGTCATCAGATAGACAAAAACATAAAATTATGTGCAAATGCCTGCATCTTCAAATCATGAAAATAATAACAGCCTATATCTTACCAATCTTGTAATCTCGATGGGTCTTGTCTCCATTCCATGTCAGGTAGTCTAGGCACATTGTTTGCATCCTGATTAGCGTCTGGCTAATACATGTTAGGTCCAACATAAAATTCCAAGCTCCTCTTCTTCCTCCAACTCTCAACCCAAAAACTTGGATCTCCTCCCTTGCGCTCGATCTATCGCTTATATCGCTGTTTGAATCATTGTTTGAAGGGCTTTGTACGGCGGCCGTATGCATGGAGCTGCCATCGCTGTTCCCGGTGTGACGTATCACTTCCGGGTTCGTCCCCTTTCAGGCTCGAACTTCGGAAACGCGATTATTTTGTCAAATATACAACATATAAATTATTTTTTCATGCTTTATTTGTTGGACAATGTTTAATTACTTTAATTGTGACCCTATTTGGCATGTTATGAAATTACTTCACATTTCTGCTTTAAAGTGCCTGGTTATCTTTAATAGAGTAGTGTAAATAAACAAACAAACAAATAAATAAATAAATAAAACCCCACAAATTTGTACTGCAAATAGAATACAAGTATTTAAAGCTAAGTGTACTGTTGATGGTTTGAGCTTGACAGATATGGTAATTTATCATAATTTTCCCCTTCAAAACAACAGTAAAAAAAACAAAAAAAAAAAACAAGTGGTTTATTTTTATTGTCAAGTGTCATCTCATATTAAAAAATTTGCAAAATGTAATCTATAAAACATGAATTGTGTTACTAATGAGATGCGCGACCAAGCTAGTAATTGTAATAGAACCCACTTGTATTTAATTTATCTATTTATTTATTTTTTGGAGACTGTGCTTAACGTTTTCATGAATAGACAAGTTTCCTTCGCGAAACATGGGCGGCGCCATCTTGGAAAATGTCTGCTCAGAACTTCCTGTTTAGAAAGAACAACATGAATCTCGGCTGAAGTAAGCAGTGTGTTGACAAAGTTAAAACTGCAAAATCAATGCAGAGGAACCCATGGAATCTCCAAAAATTGATTCAGCATGACGTAGATGATACTTTGTGAGTTTCTGCACTGTGCGTGATCTCTAGAAGCTTCTATGTATATGGTTGGAAGTGAAATATTTTCATCAGCGACCATCTATTCGCTATAATGCGCCAGTGTGGATCTTCTGTACCTCGCCATATGCCTTAAATCGAAACCAACTGCAGACAAGAAGGTAAGGATGTGATTTAAACCTAAGGATATTCCTAAAAGATTTATAAACGAAGTGATAAGAACAATCGTACATTCGTGGACAAAATTATAACAACCTGTCAGCCTGTGTTGACGTGAGGTGCAGATTGATACGCCAGCCACTTGAGTGACGAAAATGAGTTGAAATTACAAAAAATGTTACTGTACATTTGCTTAATTCAGAAGTGCTGACACATATTTTGTTGTTACAAGGAAATACTAGAAGGTATGGACATGTTAACAAAAATGATGTCATTCTTTTTTATTGCATATATTGATCACAATAAAACATTTGGACAATGTGATTCCATTTCTTGTTTTATTTAAAATGATTGGTGCATTCGCAAAACAGGGCAATAAATCACAGTTTATAAAATTATTAGAAGAAATAGCATATGAGAATGTGATATGAGACAGCAGAGTTCCAGAGTGGCTTTAGAGCCTCGCCAAACTTTGACCCGACATTACGCAGACCCTCGGCGGCCTACAGTTCAGCTTTTTCACGCTGTCCTCGGTAATTCCAGCTCCAATAGCGTATCTTAAAGTTGCGTCAGTTAAAAAGCTTGTAGTGGGATGTAGGGATCGAGGTGACGGTCCGCCTGCGAGGCGAGCTACCGTTTTTCCCAGCCTGTTGGCCGCCCCCGGGTAGAACGCACGTAGTCTTGATATATGTCCATCAACGTACATTAAGTGTTATTGTGAGGCACATCAACTTGTCTTCCCTAGCCTAACAGCGTTTTCCACCTGTAAACAAACGAACAAAATACTTGTAACACTTGCATTTATGCGTTGACATAATTGTGCCATCTACACGTACTGATTAATAGTAGCTGTAGTAAATAATATTAAAGATCATCATAATTACAATCATCATCGTAATAGCAATATCAAAGGCAACAAGTAGTTTCATGCGCAACATTTTAGCTTGCGTATTTTTTGAGCACCGGACAAATGAAAATGCAAGGATAGGAAGAACATGCCTTCCATAACACAGCAGCAACATGGCTACAAAAACAGCTGGTCTTTGTGGTGGCACGAGCTTTGTTCCACATCTGTTTTTATGAACATGTTGTCCTCCCCTGTCCTGATGATGGCAGATGGATGCAGTATTTCCAAATTGTCTTTTTAAGGGATTTTGATGTTTTGATGTTTGATGTGGTATTACTCCAGCTCCACTATTGCTTTGGACGGAGAAATTCGAAAACGGAAGTTACGAGCAGATATGCGGCAGTAAAGCAGAAATACCTTGGAATCTTGTCTATATATCTGTGAACTTGACACCTTCTACCTTTTGCTTCTCGTTTAACCCTTCAGCTTTAAAAGCGTATGATTGAGAAAACACTATAAATGATCTACTTCTTATTCTATCTGACTTCATTCTTGCAGACATTCATTAAACAAATACTTGTATGATTCATTACTGTGATGAAGTAAAATTTTCACAGTTCTGTATTTTACTTCATTATACTTAAAGTTATGGCAACTTTAATTACTTCCTTGTTGACGTTGATGACCCCGAAACACATTGTCAGCAATAGAATTAACTTACAAGTAAAGATGTCCGATCACGTCATTTTCAAAGTATCGGAATCGGCAAAAAAATATCGGACATGCCTTTTTTAAAAATATATATGTATATATATTTTAATTAAATCGTCTTTAGTTTTGGCTTAAAGTAGGACTGTCAAATTTATCGCGTTAATGGCGGTAATTAATTTTTAAAAATTAATCACGTTAAAATATTTAATGCAATTAACGCATGTGCTGCACGACCCACTCACGCATTGTCGCGTTCAATCTATAAAGGCGCCATTTTACCTATATATAGAGCTAAAAGGCAGTGTAAAATGAGTAGAGTGAATTTAGGCAGTCTTTGGAGCCTTTATTTAATTGGCCAAAGCCTTAAAATCCCCCTCTCAACAATTAAAAATATCATGGGAAGCAATGTGGGGAAGAAAGGTAGCAGTTGATGTGTTTCTTAACACCATATGTTATTTCTCAATGCAGAGAAGATATATCAATTGGTGTCAATACGCACAGTCATGGTTGCACCTCCCATCATGCATTTGGGCAGAACAGTTAAATGGCTATAGTATCATTTACTGAAAGCTCAACAAATACACTAGATGGCAATATTTAGTCACAATATACAAAGTCACATTTATCCTTTAAGAATTACAAGTCTTTCTATCCGTGGATCCCTCTCACAGAAAGAATGTTAATAATGTAAATGCCATCTTGAGGATTTATTGTCATAATAAACAAATACAGTACTTATGTACTGTATTCAAATGTATATATTAGTCCGAGTTTTATTCATTTTTTTCTTAATGCATTGCCAAAATGTATATGATCGGGAAAAATTATCAGGAATGATTGGAATTGAATCGGGAGCAGAAAAAAAGCAATCGGATCGGGAAATATCGGGATCGGCAGATACTCAAACTAAAACGATCGGGATCGCATCGGGAGCATAAAAACATGATCGGAACAACCCTACCTACAAGACATATGCTCGTCTAGTAGCTTAATACATACAGGCATCCCAGCTGTGTGTGTGCACGTGAGTGAGTGAGCGCAAACGTTTTTCTGTCTTACCTAGTGGAGAAGTAGACGCTGCATCCTTTTTCACTGAACATTCCAGCCAGGAACATATTTAATAATAAAGTGAAAATTTGAGGTTTTTTTTGTTGTTGTTTCCCATCATTTTTGAGGGGAATTGTAAATCAGGCTGCGAAGGACAGCTATGCTTTTGGCCAAAATCGTCGTCCATTGAATATGGGACGCCCGGTGACATCTTTCGTGGGGCAAACTGAAACTCCGCTCACCATTCTGGTGGTGCTCTCCGGCGTTTCATGGTCCACATCTTCAATCCCTGGTTCTCGCTCAGTAGTTGTTGTCGCTTTTGAAAGCTTAGGTTTGAAAGAATTACGTAAATCCATCTTGCCTCTTCTGTCCTCAGGTGTTTTTTTGGGGGGGCTAAGCAAAGCAAATGGCCATCTTTAAGGTGCTAGTCATATGATGTGATTGAAAAATAATTTAGACCCATTTTGAATATATATGTATTATTCATTTTTGTTGTTAGTTTACAACATTTATAGACGACATTTTACCGACGAAGTCTTAATTTTAAATTCATAAATTGGAAAGTCAATTAATTATATACAATGAAATTTTGCCCCCCCCTTAATGTCCACGTATGATTACTTCCCCACATTTCCTAATCAAATGTATGCTTTTATTCCGGTTTCTTTCCCCTCTGACCATATTTGTTAAATAGATTGAATAAAGAAACCCCATGCCTTTTTAAAAAAAACTATACATATTAATTTTTTAAATAAATGTACCGCATTCAGTCTGTGCAAAGTAAGCCTCCAGTGCAGTTATTACTATCAAATAGTGGTAGGCCACGGCCCACGAGTGACTCAATGTTATGAAAATTAACCTATATTTGTACTTTACTTTTAGTAGCTGTAATACTTTTGCCACCTCTGCTATTGCTTAGCCACATCATCTACGTTGTCTGCACCAACATATGCTTGCCACGGTTTCTCACCTGTCATTCAGCAGTTCAGCGATTTTTGCGACGACTTACTATTAAATTGTTTGCGCATTGTTGTCTTTAAAATTATGCCAACACAATGCTGCTCTCTAGTGGACGAACAAACACACTTGCGTGTACTGCAGTTGCCCGTCCATTCAGCACAACGCCATATCTATGGAGGTAGCTTGAGAAGGGTTCTTTTGTGTCTTTATTATTCAATAATAAAAAAAAAAAAAGTTGCTTCGATCAAAATATAAATTTTCAATTTAAAAAAAAGGTCACTTCAATCAAAAAAAAAAAAAAAAAAAAAAAGTTTGAATGCAAAAAAAATGTTAAACAAAAAATTGCATTTGAAAACTTTTTCCAAATTTTTTTTTTTTAAGTCTTTTTTTTTTTTTTTTTTTTACTATTATTATTATTGAAACAGCGTTTTTGATTGAAGTAATGTAGTTTTGCGTTTGGGCCACATTTTGGCTAGGACATTTGTGTCTTTATTATTCAATTAAAAAATAAGATTCTTTAAAACAAAACATAAAAAAATTCAAAAGAAAAATCACTTCAATCAAAAATAAAAAAAGTTCAATCAGAAAAAAGTTTTTGATTGATGCAGTCCTTTTTGTGTTTGGGCCATATTATGGGTAGGACATCTGTGTCTAAATCATTCAATCCCAGAAAAAGTTGCCTCAAAAAAAAAAAAAAAAAAAAAAAAAAACTATTTTCAATCAAACAAAAAAAATTGTTTGCAAAAATAAAATTGACCTTCCCTAAAAATATATATATGTATATTTTGAAAATATTTGTTTTTATTTGAAATATATATATTTTTTTCAATTGAAGTGTCACTTTTTTTGGAGCGCAAAAAGTTTTGAACTCATTTTTTATTTGAAGTACTAAAAGTTTTGAACGCACTTTTTTTTTTTTTAAAGTAGAAAAAGTTTTGAATCATTTTGACACAAAGATCCTACTTCGCTGCTACTTTCAACATGTTCGAGTGACAGGTGACTACGCCAATGGCATAAAAGCATGATGAAGCAAGAATAATGGCCACCAGGGCTCCAGGACAACACTGACCAAATGACACTTTGACACAATGAAAAGTAGTCTGTGTGCAGCTTTTATAATAGAGTTAATTTATTTTCCCCTCAAAATATAGCCATTAATACCTAAACCCCTGGCAACAAAAGTCAGTACACCCCTATGAAAAAACGTACATCCTTAAAGTTCCAAATTGAGTATTGCTTGTCATTTTCCCTCCAAAATGTCATGTGACTCGTTACAGGAGTGTTGTCAGCATTGCTGCAGAGATTGAAGAGGTGCTGGGTCAGTCTGTTAGTGCTCAGACTATACGCTGCACTCTACATCAAATTGGTAGTGCATGGCTGTCACCCCAGGAGGAAGAAAGCCCGCAAACAGTTTGCTTTTGACATGTCAACAAAGCACATGGATTACTGGAACCATGTCCTATGGGCCGATGAGACGAGCGGGCTTTCTTGTGTACCGTCTTCCGAAGACGCTTCCTCCATGCATACCAATTTGATGTAGACTGCTGCGTATGGTCTGAGCACTAACAGGTTGACCCCACACCTCTTCCATCTCTGCAGCAATGCTGACAGCACTCCTGTAACGAGTCACAATACATTTTGGAGGGAAAATGACAAGCAGTACTCAATTTGGAACTTTAGGGATGTTTGTTTTTTCATAGGGGTGTACTCACTTTTGTTGCCAGGGGTTTGGATATTAATGGCTATATTTTGAGTTATTTTGAGGGGAAAATAAATGAACTCATTGAAGGGCATTGAAGATGAGACGTGTCTGGGCCTTTCAGCATGACAATGATCCCAAACACACAGCCAGGGCAACAAAGGAGTGATTTCGTAAGAAGCATTTCAAGGTCCTGGAGTGGCCTAGTCAGTCTCTGGATCTCAACCCCATAGAAAATCTGTGGAGGGAGTTGAAAGTCCGTGTTGCCCAACGACGTTCCCCAAAACATCACTGCTCTAGAGGAGATCTGCACGGAGGAATGGGCCAAAATACCAGCAACAGTGTGTGAAAAGCTTGTGAAGAGTTACAGAAAACGCTTGGCCCCGTTATTGCCAACAAAGGGTACATAACAAAGTATTGAGATGAACTTTTGGTATTGACCAAATACTTATTTTTCACCATGATTTGCAAATAAATTCTTTAAAAATCATACAATGTGATTTTCTGTTTTTTTTTTTCCACATTCTGTCTCTCATGGTTGAGGTTTACCCATGTTGACAATTACAGGCCTCTCTAATATTTTCAAGTGGGAGAACTTACACAATTAGTGGTTGACTAAATACTTATTTGCCCCACTGTATATAACTGAACTAATTATATAATGCATATAAGGTTGCTTAAAAGTTGGCGGGGACAATTTGAGCATCCTGAAAAGTTGGTAGTGTTATGTCCCTACCCTCCCTGTGAAAACCTATGTCCTTGGTAAAAAGTGTACAATAACGATGGCAATACAAACATTCTATGAAATGCTCTGCAAACTGAGCAAATTACAACCACAGACAACACAAGGATTATTTCAGCACTTTTAATAGTTACTCAGAGAGGCACAGATATAATTTACAGGGCTACTGTCTCTACGTACTTCCACAAAGTGACTTCCTTATGCGGCCAGTGAGGCTCACTAGCAGTGCAGGACAAAAGCAGAAACACCAACAGCTTCTTCACCTCTCACAACACACATAGACAAACACACACTGGCACGCATGTACACGCACACGCTTCTGCTGCTCACCTCACATAGGTGAGGCTATTTTTTTCTTTCTTGTTTCCCTCTTTAGTGAAGCTGCAATGTGTCTCCACATTTTTGATTCTGTCTTCATGCCTCCGTGACACCTTTGAGGTAGATAACATTTTCCAGTCACCTCCCAGTTTCCACTGAGTTGTGAAACACATCTCTACCACTCCGTTCAACTCTTTTGCCAACCTTTTTCAAGGTAAGCGATATATTAGATTACATTTTAGTGCCACTGAGTTCAGTAACAGTATTAAACATAAACTTTAATAGCTTTCTCAAAACTAGACAATGTTTATTTCTTCTTTGTGAGGCTAACGACAAAGAAAGACCAACAGTGTCATACAACTTCTCAATCTGTGTAACATTCGTTCAACTAGTTTTTCCATTTAAATTTCCAAGAAAATGTAATGGAAGCATTTGATTGAATGAAACGAGGCAACACGGTGGATGACTGGTTAGCATGTCGCCTCACACTTATAAGGTCAAGGGTTCAAGCCCGGGCTTTGGAGGAGATTGAGGCTTCCATTAGTGCTGCAACAATTAATCGAAAAAATTGTTGCTGCGTTGAGGTTTGTTGGGAAAGTGTTTGCATTTAGTTTTATTGATTTGGGTGGATACACTACGATCTAGTGGCAACAGTGAATATGACATAACTCATTTAAAATAGCTGAATCCAGCTGCCCCCTGTTAAGACCAACATAAGGTAAGTTTTTGAGTGAGCTAATGTTGTTTTAGGTGTTCATAATTTAGTTTATAGGTATATTTAGAAGTTTTTGTTGGTATATGTGTTTGAACGTTTTGTTAAGAGCATTGGTGAAAGAAAAAAAAAAACGTTAGCATTTTATAGCATTTAAGCTAGCGGACTTTTGCTTTGCAACTTAGCCCATTGTTTTTTTGTTTTTTTTTTTAATTGTACTTAGATCCTCATTTATCCTTTTTTTAAATACATTTTGGGGCTTATCTTAGGTATTTTAATTTATTTTTAAATGCATTTATGTGAAATGAAAGTGCAATTCTGCATAGTTTGAAGAAACATCAGGAATTTTATTTTGTATTCACATTTAATGCTCTTTTGGAAGTGCAATCTTAGCAAGCAATTGTTTTACATCTCCTAAAATTTATTCTTCAACGCATTAAATGTTCCTAATCCGATTACTCGATTCTTTGAACTAACTAACTGATTAATTGATAAGTTAAATAGCTGCAGCCCTAGTTTTTCCCACCTCACCAAATCTTGAATGGTAGTGTATTTTAACGGTGTGAGTGTGATTGTTTGTTTGCAGATTTGTGACTTGTGATTAGCCCGCAACAGCTTGCGGTACAGAAAATGATTGAATACATTACAGGAAAAAATGCTAACAGCTCCCATTTCTGGCAAATTTTATTTTTGAATTGAAATTGAACGAATGATACACGGATCCTTCTCAAACCATTCCATTGTACCCTTTCAATTTTTGCTGTGGTATTGTAAAGGTGGAATTTCTGGTGAATAAAACATAGTAAAAGTAGCTGTATCGTAAAATAGAGCTGTCTTCAGATATACATACTTCCTCTTCCAGCCAGCCTCTTTTTGATAAAACAATCAACAGACACTCAAAATAAAACAGGTTCAATTAACGTAAGAAAAAAAAAAAAACTACAGACACCATACGACAGCAACTGAACAAAACAAAACACAAAATGTTGTGATAATAACCACTGGATGCACAAATTTAACATTTTCCGACAAAGGAAAATACAACTTTTATCACTTAAAAAAATACTGCTAATAAAAAGAAACTGTGGAGGTGTAAATGATATATGATGATATTTCTTTTGAATGTCAAGTTGAAACAGTTGCATTTCCTGCACAATAAAAATTTCGTTTTCACGGTGAATTCCCCCCCCAATACTTCCACAGTTTCTTGATCATTTTGGCACTTTCTCTTCCTGGCTACTGATCTTTTTTTTTAACAATTCAGCTAATTCAGACTATTGCTCAAAGCTTGAATATAGATAAAGCAAATAATGTAGTATTGACGTGACCAAGCTATAACGCAAATGTAGCAAACACGTGACTTTATGTTTAGTGCAAAACTGTCAGTTTAAGATGAAATTTGTGCTCTATTTTTAAATGCAGTGAAGGCCAATGATGATGTCATTGTATGAACATATAGATGATGAATGAATGCATAAAGTAAATACATTTTGGCCATTACTAGATAATTAAAATGTTTGCGTATGTGATAAATAGCTACATAAGCTAGCAAAGGGTGTGTTCACCAATCACAGAGCGGCAGCACAACTACCCATGATGCTCCGCTCTACTGAGGCACAGTGTGTGCCTCTCAGAGAAAAAGGTTCAACATCAGTCAACGGTGAGTGTTGATAACATCACAACGAGGGAAAGACGGCGATAAAACAAATGACCTCGTCAAGAGTTGAATGAAAAATATAAAGTGTCTATGCTCTATTTTTTTCTCACGAGTGTGCTGCGGCCTAGCACGGCCGCGCCGAGCTCGCTCGCGAGCCCGCAATGTCCCCTCCTTCCCCGATGTCCTGCTGACTAACCATCATTACTAGCGATTCCGCCATCCCATCTCAATAAAACTCGACTAAACGTCCTTCCCTTCAAAATAAATGTCAGGTGACTAGTATTGAAGGCGATAATGTGCAGAACAGGGATTTTTTTCCACTCTCGTTTCCCCCGGTCTAAGAGTAGATGGTGATAACTTCACGCCCGCCGCCTCGGACAAGCAGGACACGGTTCAGACCTTCAAGCAAAACCTCGAGAAATTCCATATCTGAGAGGAAGGAGGTAAAGGAGCGTGAAGTAGTGTTGTTGAGAATTGGAATTAGAAGCTGTAAAAGATAATAAGGCAACGTTGTTTTTAACAGCCCTTTTAATTTTTGTCTTAGTCTTTTGGACGAAAATACTTATTAGTCCAAGTCAAATTTAAGTCATTTCAAAATGTTTTCGTCTTGTTTTAGTCAGCAGTTACTCAAAATGTTTTCATCTGTAAAATTAAAACCTTTTCGCAAAAAAAAAAATAATAAAGGTTTCCAACATTTCAAATGAGCACAGACAGATGAGCACATATCGTCACGTGTACAAGGACGCAAACTTTGTGATAATACAAACTCAGCAAACCTGCCAATAAGCCATGAACTGGATGAAAAAAAAAAAAACCAAGTTGTTCGAGGGTTTAACATCCTCAAAAATTACTGACCAGAAAAGCTAAGTGGCTCTACTGTAGACGTGCCAGTGTTTTAAGAGGACGCTCACCATTCTGAAGCTAATGCTAATGCTACCGCGAATGCTACGCTATCGCTAGGTATTACATTTAGCATCGGATGATCTCTCAGAACAGAACTTTAAAGGCTAAAGCTGCATTGCAGGGTTTCCCCTACATAGAAAAGATCGTGGTGTGCCGCCACACCAAAATAAAAGCCGCCACGCATTGTAAATGGGATTTTTTTTTAGATATAAAGATACATTTGAAATAATTTGTCTAATTTAAAATGAGGTCTGAAAGAAAATATATATAGCTCCTTATTTGCACACAATAGCATGCCTTATTTTGAAAATCACATCGATTCTCCTGTTGTTAACTTGCGCCTGAGTTTGTCGGCGTGGAGTTAGAAATAGGGATAAAATGTGCAGAAAGGTATTTCAACTTAATGAATGTAATTGTGGTTTAAGACAATGAAAACAAATTTAATATGGAGATCAACGTAACGTTTAAGTTCTATATAGCGTCTTTGAACTGAATCGTCGCATCTTAGCATAGCAATTGTTCGTTGCTGACGTCACTAGTTTTAATTTCAGATTAGTATTTTGAAGTATCTTGGAAAGAGATATGTCATGATATGAAACAATTTCACGGCACGCTGTCCGATTTCGATGCAGTCCACCACCACCAAAGCTTAAAAAAATCCTAAGGGAAACCCTGCATTGTATATTCTCGTTAGCCAAGATAAGAAAACAAACCTTACCGTGTTTCCAAACAAACAAGACGGAGTGCAGCCTAGCTTGAGATACATCCTAAACTTCGGTTAGGAGAGTGCGGGAGAGCCGCAGCATATCTCATATGAGTGACACGACCCAAACACCGCTACGACGCAAGCTGAAGTACTCCACGTACAATATGAAAATATCACGCATTGTGAACAAATGACAGAAACGATGTTGCATTTCCAGCTCATTGTCCTCTCGTCAGACGAAAACTGCCATTTGTCTCATTATGTTCTTGTCTCCCCAGCCAAGTTTTTAGCTCGTCATCGTCACGTCATGAAAAACTGTTAGTCGATGAAATATTTTCGTTATTGTCATAGTTGACAAAAACAGCATTGTAATAAGGATACAGTTTTCGTCTCCTCCTCGGTTCTTTGGTGGACCGGGCATGTTAAGCAGAACCAGGTGGGCTCCTTGTGACTTGTTCACTACAACCTCGTTCAATTTGATGGCCGTGTGCATGCGACGGACGTTGGTCTGGTTCCTTGTTAAACAGAAGTAAACAATTAAATTTCATTTGCACATCGTGGCCCTTGCATGGTTACAATAAAGCCATAAATGTAAGTGTAAAGAAGACACACAAGAGGTTCAGAGTTGTGGTAATTCGTTTTCGCTGTAACTCAAATTTGTTTTTCTCTTGAATAGTTTGGTCATGAGAATTTAAAATGTTTACAAATTCCATAAAAATTCGCAATGCTTGCCGGGTTCTGAAAATGAGTCAACTTTGCAAATATTAACTTTTTCAAGGTAAACTAACAATATGTACACTGCAAATTTGTAACATCTTAAATACATTTTCTCCATTTTGTTTTGATTATTAAATGCTAGTTAACACATTCATGTGAAAGATTATTCCACTCACTTTAAGTAAATCTGACTGTTTGTTCTTATTAAGCCCATACATCTAAAAAGCTTAAAAAAAAAAAAAAAAAAAAGCTTACAAATAGAGATGTCCCGATCGATCGGGTCCGATCACGTCATTTTCAAAGTATCGGAATCGGCAAAAAAATATCGGACATGCCATTTATATATATATATATATATATATATATATATATATATATATATATATATATATATATATATATTTTGATTAAATCGTTTTCTAATTGTATTTAACGTTACAGACATAATATGCTAGTCTTTAGTTTAGGCTTAAGGTAGGGTTATCAAATGTATCCCGTTAACGGCGGTAATTATTTTTTTAAAAAATTGATCACGTTAAAATATTTAACGCAATTAACGCATGCGCTGCACGACCCACTCACGCATTGTCACGTTCAATCTGTAATGGCGCTGTTTTTCCTATATATAGAGCTAAAAGGCAGCGTAAAATGAGTAGAGTGAATTTTGGCAGCCTTTGGAGCCTTTTTTTAATTGGCTAAAGCCTTACAATCCCTCTCCCTACGATTAGAAATATCGTGGGAAGCAATGTGGGGAAGAAAGGTAGTAACTGATCTTTTTATTAACACCCTATGACATTTCCCAACGCGAAGAAGATATATCAATTTGTACCAGTACGCACAGTCATGGTCGCACTTCCCATCATGCATTTGGCCAGAACAGTTAAATGGCTACAGTATCATTTAATGAAAGCTCAACAAATACACTAGATGGCAATATTTAGTCACAATATACAAAGTCACATTTATCCTTTAAGAATTACAAGTCTTTCTATCCATAGATCCCTCTCACAGGAAAAATGTTAATAATGTAAATGCCATCTTGAGGATTTATTGTCATAATAAACAAATACAGCACTTATGTACTGTATGTTGAATGTATATATTCGTCTGAGTTTTATTCATTTTTTTCTTAATGCATTGCCAAAATGTATATGATCGGGAAAAATTATCGGGAATGATTGGAATTGAATCGGGAGCACACAAAAAAAAAAGCAATCGGATCGGGAAATATCGGGATCGGCAGATACTAAAACGATCGGGATCGGATCGGGAGCAAAAAAACATGATCGGAACAACCCTACTTACAAATCATGTTTTGAACAATATCCTTAAATGTTTATTTTCATCTGAATGAAAAAACTATCTATTTTTCTCATTTCAAGAAATCTGAGTAAAATTTACTGGAAGCACTGGCAGATAATTTCACTTATTTCGAGTAGATTTACATTGAAAACAATGGAATTTAACTAGTTTTAAATGAAGTGTGTTTTTGCAGTGTATATTTGTGAATACGTCAAATCAACAAAGATAGTAAACACAGTTAATTGCCAAGAACATTTAGCCTCAAGTGCATGTTAGTGATGGCCGGCCCATAAAACAAGCACGCAAACAAATGTAATTTGAATTTTGATGTGTTTGTTGACATTTTCCGATCAACCCTTGTTTAATGCTAAATATTGCAAACAAACACTTCTAAACCAAATTACATGAAAATGATGACATACAATAACAAAGTTCTGCTTTCCACTGTTTAAAAAAATAAATATAAATTATAGATGGTAAAAACTTTTTGGGTTGATATTTCTATCAACAATCAGTATCACTTTTGCTTTTACTTTATTAAATGGGAAATGGAAAGCAGAATTTTGCACACAATAGCTGCACGTTAACCAACGGCTGCTCATGCACGTGCACACACAGGAAACACACATGCTGAAGGAAACCGTGTACAGTAGCACAAACACACATGCAGTCTAAGTTAAATAGAATAGAACTTACAGGCTCCCCCACTCTCTAGAAGGAGAAAAATGGGACAGAACAGAGACAGGCTTTAAATGCATCTAAAGTCAGTGCCACTAAGCAAGTACGAGCTATGAAAGCTTCAAACTGTCCCACATGGCTTGCCATGACACTTGGAGCTGACCCGTCTGCCGTGCAAAACGAAGTGTCTCTTTTTTAAGGAGACTTAATTGAGATGTCTTAATTATAAGAGAAAAAGAGTTAGTCCACATTAGTGTTCGCATAGGTTGACGGGGGCTAGCCTTGCACTAAGCGTGCACGCTCACCGGTTCAGCCTGAAAGCTCAAGCCATGCAAACTTGTCCCATTTCACTCATCGTCATTATAATCTTTTTACTAGTACGAACACACAAACTGGTTTGGCAGCAGTCACTTTGGTCATTTCATGCTACATTGTTATTTGAATCACCTATGCACTTTGAACTAAATGTAATGTGTATGCTTAATCAGGCTTATTTTGAATGACGAAAACGACAGGCTAAATGTATGTAAGATGCTGTATCTTGCTTTCTATTCTGAAGACTTAATTTCAGGGGAATCCCAAATTTGTGAGGGGACCAAGATCTGCACCATTAGCAGTGGCGGATCCACCTGGGTGGCATGATGGTAGTGAGGGTTAAAAGTTAGGCTTCCCACTCTAGTAAGTCTCAGTGAGGATCCTTATAAAATTAAATAAAAAAAAGGATATATAATATATAGTGTATATAAGTATGTCTATGTATAGTAAACAGTGATATGAAAAAGTATCTGAACCTTTTGGAATGTTTCACATTTCTGTATAAAATCACCATCAAATGCGATCTGATCTTTGTCAAAAACACACAGATGAAAAAACACAGTGTTTGCTTTAATAAAACAACCCATACATTATTAAGTTTTCATATTTTAATGAGGATAGTATGCAAACAATGACAGAAGGAGGAAAAATAAGTTTGTGAACCATCACATTTAATATTTTGTGCCCCTCCCTTTGGCAGCAATAACTTCAACCAGTCGCTTCCTGTAGCTGCAGATCAGTCTGGCACATCGATCAGGACTAATCTTGGCCCATTTTTCTCTACAAAACTGCTGTATTTCAGTCAGATTCCTGGGATGTCTGGCACAAATCGCCATCTTTAATCATCGTCTCAATGGGGTTCAAGTCTGAACTTTGACTAAGCCACTCCAGAACGTGTATTTTGTTCTTCTGAAACCATTCTGAAGTTGATTTTCTCCTGGGTTTTGGATCACTGTCTATTGCACATCCATCCTCTTTTTAACTTCAACTGTCTGACAGACGCCCTCAGGTTTTCCTGCAAGACATCCTGAAAAATATTTGAATTCATTCTTCCAATTCATGATTGCAAGTTGTCCAGGTCCTGAGGCAGAAAAAACAGACCCAAATCATGATGCTCCCTCCACCATGCTTCACGGTGGGTATGAGGTATCTATGTTGGTGAGCTGTTCCATTTGTCCTCCACACATGACGTTGTGTTTTACTCCCAAACAATTCAACTTTGGTTTCATCAGTCCAAGAAATATTTTGCTACAAGTTCTGTGGAGTGTACAAGTGCCTTTTGCGAACATTAAACGACAGCAGTGGCTTCCTCCGTAGAGTCCTCCCATGGACACCATTCTTGGCCATAGTTTTACATATAGTTTATGTGTGCACAGAGATATTGGACTGTGCCAGTGATTTCTGTAAGTCTTTAGTTGACACTCTGGGATTCTTTTTTACCTCGCTGAATATTCTGCGCTGAACCCTTGGTGTCATCTTTGGTGGATGGCCACTCATTCGAAGAGAAGCAACAGTGCTAAACTCTCTCCATTTGTAGACAACTTCTCTGACTGTCGGTTGATGAACATCAAGACTTTTAGAGATGGTTTTGTATCCTTTACCAGCTTTTTACAAATCAACAATCCTTGATCGCAGGTCTTCAGACAGCTCTTTTGACTGAGCCATGATGCACATCAAGACATTTCTTACCAGGTGTGTGTTTTATAGTGGGCAGGGCAGCTTTAAACCACTCATCAGTGATTGGGCACACACCTGACTTAAATTGTTTGGTAAAAATTGGTTTCAATTGTTCTTTAAGTCTCCTTAGGCAGAGGGTTCACTTACTCATTTTTCTCCCTTCTGTCATTGTTTGCATGCTATCCTCATTAAAATATGAAAACCTATCAATGTTTGGGTGGTTTTAATTAAAGCGGACATTGTTTTTACATATGTGTGATTTTGACACAGATCAGATCACATTTGATGGTGATTTTATACAGAAATGTGAGAACTTCCAAAAGGTTCAGATACTTTTTCATACAACTGTAAGTATTGTATACTAGTCTGAGTGCATACAGAGGTGGGCAGAGTAGCCAAAATCTTTACTCAAGTAAAAGAAGTAGTCTTCCAATAAATGTACTCAAGTACAAGTAAAAAAGTGCTTGGTGAAAAGAATACTCATGTAATGAGTAACATTGTGAGTAACAGCTTATCATGTTTGATTTAAAAAAAAAAAAAAAAAACAGCACAAAGTTATCTATATAAACTGCTATTATTATACTTTGAAGAAGGAGAATAAGAAAACTATAACCTACTACATAACAACATTTATCCAAGGAAATAAATTTTAAAAAGCTTTGAAAATTGAATTCTGGGCAGAGAAGTGGTGAAAAAAAAAAAAAAAAAAAGTAAAATCTAAAGAGGAAAAATGTAATGACTAATGTGGCCCAAAGTAGCGGAGTAAGAGTAGCGTTTCTTCTTCACAAAGCTACTCAAGTAAAAAGTGTGGCTTAGTAAAACCACTCTTAAAAGTACATTTTTATAAAAAAGTTCCACAAGTTAATGTAATTCAGTAAATGTAATGCCTTACTACCAACCGCTGTGTATATACAATATATAACCTATAAAAATATATATATAAAAATGTGAAGCTAAGTTTCTCTATGTGAGTTTGTAAATGTCATTTGTGCCTTTTTGTGGGGTCTACATACAATTTCTTAGCAAACTCTTATCCAATAAATGTGAACATCTGCCATATGTTGACACTAGATGTGTAACAGTTAATCCATGTGGACTAATATATCGATTTGTTAAGCACAAATGAATGTACCTTATTGGCCTGAATGTAAGACGGCCTCGATTATAAGACGACCCCCTCTTTTTCAAGACAAGTTTGAAAAAAAGACTTTTTGAACACCATATTAATTTTCATAGTGAAAATAATTACAGTACATCCGAAACAAATGATTATAACAATATATTTGAGAGAAAAAGAATGTTATTTTGCCTCATTCAAATCTTAATATCTGAACATTTAAATATTTAAACTAAAGTGCAATCACATTTGTAAATGAATGGCTTCTGGTTTTTGAAATGTAAATAAACCAATCTATTGTGATAAAACAACAAAATTGCAATAACTGCATTAACCATCAAAGTGAAGTCTAACTGTAACCGTAGTCTTAAAACAAATCTGAATAAGGAAAAACATTGCATTAAAATAATGCAAACTGGTTAAACTTGAGAGTAGCTGAGATCTGTCATGACAGAACATCGCTTCAAGGCTATCTGGCGCCATCTAGCGTTGTGAATGGGGAGAGTAGCTGAGATCTATCATGACAGAACATCGCTTCAAGGATATCTGATGCCATCTAGCGTCGTAAATGGGTATAATGTCTAGACTGTGAATATAAGACGACCCCCGCTTTTTCAGTCTTATTTCAATGCAAAAAACACCGTCTTATATTCGGTCCAATATGGTAATCCCGATTAAAATGCAAACTATTATATTTTTGCTATGTTTTGTTTAAATAAAATTTAAAAAATCAGGAACAAAATTTTCATACGCATCACAACTGATTTGTAATTTTCTTTGCTTTAGGCAAATTTGAACTGATTATATTAAATGTTTTCATTTTGTATTAAATTGATCGAAGGCCTTTGA
This sequence comes from Corythoichthys intestinalis, assembly GCF_030265065.1. Taxonomy (NCBI): domain Eukaryota; kingdom Metazoa; phylum Chordata; class Actinopteri; order Syngnathiformes; family Syngnathidae; genus Corythoichthys; species Corythoichthys intestinalis. Next base: position 26,979,455 of record NC_080414.1, on the reverse strand, counting down.
ATCGAATCGTAGCAGAATAGCCTATCATTGTCCAAAGAATATCAACAAGAAATATTTGCCACTCTCAAAAAGTTCCTGCCTCCTTCTAGCTACCCCATTAATATTTTTCTAGATCCGCTCCTGAACATTAGCACCTGACAAAAATGTTCTGCACGCTTGGACTTTCTGTGGACATCGCACACAGACTCCATTACTGAATATGTCGAACATGGACGCTTGTTTTTCATTAAACATCTACTGTATTTTAAACCTCCATGCATCAGTAATAGCTAACTTACGGCTTCATGTTGAAGAGGTCTCGCATGGCCACATTGGCGTTGGCTTCGCGGTTGCGGTTCCGCTCTGTGAAAAGCTTATCTTTGGTCCAGGTCATGTGCACCCGCTCCGGGCCAGTTTCGGATTTGTCGTTACTGGCTGTGTGGGAGGCTGTGTTTCTGTCATGGATGAGCTGGGCCTGGGAAAGGCAAAAATGAGTTGATGACATAAATTATGTACAGTATACAAGGTTGAAAGGCAGAAAGTCAGGCAGTAGAGAACAGAATGTGAGAGGATACGTGCAAAGTAGCACAAAGAGAGAAATAGGATGAATGACATGAATGATGGGAAGATTGGATGATTGCCCACAAGTCAGAGAACGATGATATGCAAAGGAACAAATGCAAAACAGTTGGAGTTATAAAAAACAGAGGAGGAGGACATTGGGTTATAAAATGCTAAACCAGTACAAAACAAATGAAACACAGAACAACAACTCAACACCATGGGACTCAATTTCCAATAATTACAGAATGTTTTTCCTTATACTAAACAAAGAATTCATAATGAACTGTTTTTCACAGCAGTCATGACAATGAATTAGCATTTTAGTGATGTCCTCACTGTCAGAAAGTCATACTGTAAGTACAAGTGGGTTGAGGGGAAAAATGGGCATGGTAACTCTGTTTATCGCTGCTTTCCAATGAAAAAAACCTTTTAAAACCAAATAACTCTTATGTAGGGAATTGGATGAATAAACATGAGAAAATGAATATTCGGACCCAAGTAGTTTTCATTGGACAATGGCGATATGATAAAATGGACAGTGCTGTCATGTCTGACAATATGTTTGCAATTTAAATCATGGATAATTAAGTTCAGAAATGAGGATAAATGAACGTGTGATGTTTTGCATGTAACATTAGTTGCATATAAACACAGAGGTCAGTTTGGGTCACAATACTGTCCATTCTTTCATCAGAGGTATTTTGGGATGACTTCAATGTAGGATTAATGAATGAAGGAGCTTGGGCTGCAGTCTTGGGATGTGACAGGTTGGTATTCACAAAGCAGCATAGAGCTCTTTAGTACAGTATATAGTAACATGATGCTAAGAAAAGCTCAGCATGGCTGAGCACAGCAAAACAAAGACTGAAAGGGACCATTCCTTACACAACCTTATATATTGCTTGTATTTTATTTTTATATCACCTCTAAATAGTGTTAAATGTATTTATTTTTTTTACTAAATGTCCACTAGTAGCATTATCAAAAAATAGGCTGTGTTTACTGTATTTTCCGCATTATAAGGCGCATAGCTGCCTTTTTCCTCATGGGACCACTGAAGATTTGGACCTTATTTCCCCTCGGTATTATAGTGCAGCCATTGAGGTATGTAAATATGTCTCTATTGATTTGATTTATTGCATTATTGTGTCCTCTTTGTCATTAAACTATGACAAATTAATAAATGTCAGTTGTAAGAAGAACTATGGTGTGACCCATGTTACCTGAGGGACGTAATATCTATCTATCTACCGTAATCTTTGGACTATAAGCCGCTATTTTTCTCCTTCATTTAGAATCCTGCGGCTTATGGTCCAGTGCGGCGTATTTGTTGATTTATTTAGGTTAATTCGTAACATTTTATTTGACAGCGGCATTATAAGACCATCATAATTATGACATCACACTCTTATGACAGATGTCATTCAGTGTCATCGGGCCAACTATGTCACTAACTCCATTTATGTCTAGCTCGGATCTTTTACATCCTTTCAAAAGTGAGATAATTTGCCAGATAACACTAAATGACATTTGTTAAAGTCATTCATTAATGCTCATGACAGTGTCAGGGTCATAATTATGATTGTCAAATTGTCTCATGGCGCCACTGTCAAATAAAGTGTTACCAAATATCATAACTAGCAATTAATGAAACTGGAACAGTAACTGCAGAAATAATTAGCACAGGACATGATTTTTGATTGTTATTTACATCTGTAGCGCTACAATGCATGCTAGGAGGCATATGGACACAACAGTGTTAACAGCAGGTGGCAGCAGAGGTTGACTTTCTCCCCAAGGGAGCAGTGATGGCAAAATGAAGGTTTTTGAAGCAATGATGCTTTGTAGCCACTTGGTTCAAAGCTTCATGGTGGTTCATTTGGTCTTATGATAGTCTTATGATTCCACTGTCAAAGTGTTCTTGGTTAATATCTGTTGGTGTAAATATCCCATCATACAGTGAGGACAGCTATGGCTTATAGTCCAGTGTGGCTTGTCTATGAAAAAATGACGTTTTTGTTTCAAATTTGGTGGGTAAGTGCGAAAATTACAGTAATTTTTCATTTTATGAATATGATGTAAAATGAATATTTTTGGATAGTTATTTTGAGATTTAGGAAGTACTTAGGGGTACTTATAGGGTTAATTCCGCCTTACTAGGAAATTCGAATTACGTTGCCAGCGTAGGAATGGAACTCGTCCGTAACCCGGGGACTATCAGTATAAAGCGAACTTTCAATTAATGGTCTATTTTTAAACTATTCATATATAGGGCGCACACATTTTAAGGAGCCATAGTAGTAGTAGTAGTAGTAGTAGTAGAAGTAGTAGTAGTAGTGGTTGCGTTTTTCACTAGACAGAGCTGTGCTAAAGGGAATGTCATGCCATGATTAACGAATATCGATCCATATATGGGCTTACTGTTGGCTTTTGAGAAAATTGAAGGCTTTTGGGTGCGCCATATAGTGCGGAAAATACGGTACATTTAACAATCTGGTTCTCTGGTCTGTCGCAAATCAGGAAATTCAATTTGCAATGTATTCTGCATTGTATTCAACACTACGAAGCCCAACCTGGCTGATGGATGTCTGCAACTTTTTTTTTTTTTTTTGCTGAAAGTCAATTAAGAACAGTCAGTCAGCACGAGTCACAATTCATCCTAACTAAAATGCCACTGTAACTCTTTTAGTGATTTTGTTCTGCTGTTTTCTACTCATTCGAACATTAAAAAAAAAAAAAAAAACAACAACAACTACAGTAATTCCCCGAATATAACGCGCACTTTTTTTCTCCAAAATCGACTTGTAAAATCATGGTGCGCATTATAAACGGGTACATGGATGGAGACAGAAATATATATATATTATATATATATATTTATATATAAACCGATTTTTTTTTTTATCGACACGTCCACGTTGTGTTGACGAAACGTATGCGGCGATCCGTTGCCGACCATTACGGTACGTGACGTCACCATTTTGTTTCGGTAATACTTCACTCTGATCGGCCAAATGATTCCGTCTGTGTTAAATTCTGCTTTTTTCACTCTTCATAAAGCACAGAATTTAGTTTCTTGAACTCATTTGAGTCAACCTTTATTGCAGCTCTGCAACTCGGACCATAACAAACGTAACAACACAGACTTCCTGTGTGTGTCTGTCAACTATATCTGTCCCTTGGGAAACTCAACCCAAATAACAATAGTTCCTATTGTTACTGTCGTGTCGACAGTGATGAGCTCTCTCGGATTTCCGACTTACGTTCTCACTTTCATTTTACCATATCAATCTATGGAAGAAACATTGATTCGTCATGATGAAACGAGCAAGTTATACAGCAGTCTTTAAAAGAAAAGTGACATCTGTTTTGTTTTCTCCTAGATTCTGGTAAGTTGGAGAAGTTGTCAAATCATATTATTACCGTAAATATTGTCAGTTTATGGTAATGTTCTGAACTACCAATATGCTATGCTTGTGCTGTGTTTCACCATTCAGTAAAATGACATTTCTGCATCTGTACACGAGCTCTGTTTTCTTGTATTCTTCTATTTATTGGTGCTAAATTTAGGGTGCGCGTTATAAACGGGTACAATAATTTCCCCGAGATTTTACAAGTAAATTTGGGGTGCGCATTATACACGGGTGCGCCTTATATTCGGGAAATTACGGTACGCATTCAAAGCAAATGTGTGAATCGGGAACAAACCTCAAACTTCCTTCTACCTAATTATTTTGCTATATAAGATTGATGTTAATCATGTAGTCCTTTTTGAACTCTCTTAGTTCCAGTTGTAAATGAGTTAAAAGAAAATGTTTATATTAAAAATGTAAATGAATATGAATGAATGAAAAGTAAAAGTTGCACTGTAGCCAAAGATTATACTTTGTGAAGCCGGGCCACAGTTGTAAGGGACACTGGGGTTGACAAAAACGACTACCTCATCCTCTTGTGTGTCCTCCGTTGGAGAGGACTGCCGGCTGAGGCTCGCGCCCTCGGCAGCACCTTGGTTCTTCCTCCGGATTGAGTTACGTGATTCATCAGTGATACTCTGAATCTGAGTAGTGCGGCATTGCCCCGAAACGTGATTGCAGATAAAAAGCAGAAGGGGCCAACCGTCAATGAGTGCCACGGGTGTTGATAATGGACATAAAATTGAGAAATAACTTGTGTTTTGAACTGTTTGTCGAGCTGATCGGCACAAGGCTGGGTGTGTGCTAAAAAATTCTAACACACAGTCATATAATCAAAGACCACAATTGAGTCAATACGTAAATTGTAAATGAAGAACCCAATTCTAAATACTAGGGGGCCGTACCTCTCGCTCCCTTTCTGTCTTGGATAGCTGCATCTGTTTCAACATCTGAGATCTCTGTTCCATCACCAGCGTCTTCTCATAGGTGAAGGCTGAGATATCATTATCATGCTGCACACAGAGGAGCAATACAACGTCACCAAATGAGTTTGGTTCAATGGCTGATTAAAAAAACAACAACAACACTTTGGCATATTATGCATAATTAATGGCAAGCACTCAAACATATTTCACCATTTCCACCACTTCAACCTCTGCATTCAGTCGCAGGTGGTACAGAAACGTCTGGAGATCTTTTTTCATCTGGATACTGTTGTCATCCATCTGGGCCACAGTGAAGATGCGCATCTTGCACTTTCTCCACACCTGAGGGAGTGTTGTCGAGGAAGATGAGAAAACTAAATTTAAGTACCATAAAACTGCTTCACTTTCACTGTATTTCATCTTGCTGCCTTCAGCAAACCCCTTCACTAAAGAGTTAAATGGTTAATGGAGTTACACTTGTAGAGCGCCTTTCCACCTTTAAGGCCCTCAAAGCGCTTCCAGAGGTGGGTAGAGTGGCCATAAATTTTACTCTAGTAAGAGTGGCGTTACTTCAGAATAATAGTACTCAAGTAAAAGTAGTCTTCCACAAAAATGTACTCAAGTACAAGTGAAAATGTAAATGGTGAAACGCATTCTCAAGTAATTAATAACATTGTGAGTAACTGCTTAAGATGTTTGATTTTTTTTTAAACCATGGTATTTTTTATTCTCAGCTCATAAAGTTATCTTTATGAACTTTTATTATTATACTGTGCTATAACATATTACATAACCATATTAAGCCAAAGACATACAAAAAAACACATTGAATTCCAGCTAGGGAGAAAAATCTTAATCTACATAAATTAATCATTATTTGTCCAAAGAGCATGAGTGCCCTGTAGTGGAGAAAATAGTTTCTAGTTTGAAGAGTGAATACTGTAGTTCCTTCATAGTTACTATTATGAAATTAAAAGAAGAGTAGCATTACTTCAAAATAATATTAAGTAAAAGTAGTCAGCAAAAAAAAAGAAGTACTCAATTACAAGTAAAAAAGGATGAAAAAAGGTGAAAAGGATACTCAAGTAATGAGTAACATTGTGAGTAACTGCTTACGATTGTTTGACTTTTTTAAAATAATTGTATTGTTTTTTTGTAAGCACAAAATCTTTATGAACTTTTATTATTATACGGTGCTATAATAACCTGATTACGGTAAGCCAAAGACATACAAAAAAACACATTGAATACCGGTGAGGGAGAAAAATCTTAATCTACATAAATTAATCATTATTTTTCCAAAGAGCATGAGTGCCCCCTAGTAGAGAAAAGAGTTCCTAGTTTGAAGAGTGAATACTGTAGTTCCTTCATAGTTACTATTATGAAATTAAAAGAAGAGTAGCGTAACTTTAAAATAATATTAAGTAAAAGTAGTCATTCAAAAAAATGCACTCAAATACAAGTAAAAAAGGATGAAAAAATGTGAAAATGATACTCAAGTAATGTTAACATTGTGAGAAACTGCTTACAATGTTTGAATTTTTTTTTTTTAAGAGGTATTTTTTTTTTCTCAGCGCAGTTTTTTTATATGCCCTGTTATTATTATTCTGTACTACAACCTATGACATAACCACAATAAGCCAAAGAAATACAACCCCCCCCAAAAAGAACTCTAGCAAGACGAAAAAAAAAACCTCCTGAAATGCATCATTCGTTCAAAGAGCATGAGTGCCCTGCCCTCTAGTGGATAAAATACTTCCTATCTTGAAGAGTAAATACTGTAGTTCCTTCATAGTTACTATTATGAAATTATAAGGGAATATCTCCGGTTTTCTGGAGATATGAGCCTTATAATTTCATAAATAAAACCAAATAAAAACAGAGAGAAAAAAAGGGTTTTACTTGGGGTTCCTGTATTTGAACACTACAAATTGTCCATTGGTGTGAGTGTGTGTGTTCATTGTTGTGTGTCAATATGTGCCCTGCGAATTGCTGGCAACCATTTGAGGGCGTACCCCGCCTTTTTCCTGGCGTTAGTTGTGATAGGCTCCAGCACCCCTGCGACCCTCGTGAGGGAGAAAATGAATGAATTATATGAATGTTATGGAGAGTAGGGGTTTGGCATCTCAGACACCCGGCGATTTGATTCGATTACGATTCAGTGTGCTATGATTCTCGGTTATCACGATTATCGATGCGTCGTACATTACTAACAAAGTAGCCCGACAAATTTACGTCCATTATTTATTTAAAATATCCTAATTATTCAACAGGAACGATGGAAACATGTCCATACAACAAAAAGCTGCCCTTAAACTGCTTTTTAATTTTTTTTTTTACAAAAAAGTGCAAAAACATTAACCATTTTAAAGGCAGTACTTATTTCTCTCAACAATACAATAAAATTTACTCAGGTGGAATGAATTCCACATTTTCTGGAAACAAAGTGTCTATAAATAAGACTTCCTTTAACCAATATACTTTGTTTTCACAAATTTCTTCACTATTTCGCATGTTTGTAGTGTTACCGCTGTATTTAATCATGGTTTTACACGTTCTGTATATGAAATAAACGTTAGCGAATTAGCTAATTAGCTTAGCGGTCGGCGCTAACTGTTAACATCTCAAAAACAACAACGATAACGGCTAAACAGTACAAGAGGGTTTGTGTACACACCTCTTATAGACGCACACAGGTCTTAGGAACACACTCAGGACATTTTTCAAATGACACGACTTCAAACTACTGCTGAACATCTGAAAGACAAGGAGCCTCTCGCTCTAAAAAATAACTTGCGCAAAGAAGCGCAACTGCTGGGTTCCTGCCTTTCTCATACACAAATTTATCTTCCAGTCTTTTGAAAACGAGTAAATCTCTCGCTCAGTAACAGGCAGCATCCATCATAAAGTTGTGCATGCGTCCGTTAAAGGTGTCCAGGTGGCAGACGTGTCTTGATTTTCGTTCCGCTGCGAGCGGCTGTCATAAAGTTATTAGGGAGAATCAGCGTTTTAGAACCTTTATGAATCGTAATCGAATCGTTACGACTCAAATCGCGATGCATCTAATAATCGATTTTTTGGAACTACCTTAATAGAGAGTGATTAAAAGTATGGCGTTAAAGGTGATGCAATTAAAAATGTGTGTGCGCCTACATTTTGTGCCGGTGCACCTTCAGAAAAAAGTTAGGCGCACCGGTGCAACCAATGCAAAAAGTAAGTGTGGAGCATTCGCATTATCTATCGCACTATTATTTTTTTCCAATATCGTTCAGGCCCAGTGGGCACTCATGAGACCCATATAATACGTGTCATGTAGTAATCTACCTTGTGCTGTCGCAGCAGGAAAGGCAGCAGCATCAAGAGGCCTCCGTCATGAACCACCCACCACACATCAATGGTGCCCTCACCCAGGCGGTCTTGATTGGTGGGGAAGCTGTCCACATTCTTGGCTACGAGCAAGGCCTGGTGAGCAGATGTGGTCTCTCGCACCGTTTCTGGATGGGCACAGGAATAAAGAGAGCCTTTTTCTAACCTTGATTGGACATTTTCACTGCTTCCTCCTGTTTCTGTACCTATGAAATTCCTCCATGACTGCGGGTCATTGGACTGCTTCCACGTTCCTGGCCAGGCCATTAGGACTGTGTTATGCTTCATGCCTCCCAACCCGGCTGACTGGATAAGATGAGAGACTCCATCTCTGAGGTTTGAAGAAACGACAACGTGACAGAATCCTTTGGTCCGTTCAGCTGTCATGGAAGACTTGATGTTCTGTAGAAAATTACAGTAATAAAAGGATGTTACGACTCATCAAAGAATAAACGATGTAAATGGATGATTTCTGCTATACCTGCTCTGCCTTCTTTGCCTCAGCCTCTTTAGTAAGAAAGGTTCCTTCCAATACATTTCCCACTATAGTCAGGCCTTTCCCTGCCTTCAGCTGAGAAGTGAACGACAGCAGGCGTGGATGCTTGACTGCTTGATCTGAATCCAAGTTGAGCAGCACCAAACACTGAGGCCTGATTTTATCCAAAGAAAAAAGTAATCAAATTTTATTGCATTGGTAATTTCTTCAGCAGTGTTGTTTTAGTCAATGATGACCATAACGAAAAGATTTCGTCAACGAACACTTTTTTTTTTTTTTTTACAACGATGACGAGACGATAACGAGCTAAAAACTTGTTTTGGGAGACCAAACATAAAGATACTAATGTCAGTTTTTGTCTGAAGAGACGAGAACGCAATGAAAATGAGCAATAGTTTCCGTCACATGTTAATGTGTGACATTTTTTGTGTAGTTTTATAGTTGTTTCGTGACGTGCTGCGCCATCCCCCGGCTCACCAGTGTCGTCTCCGGTCACTCCAGCTTGCACACACGGTAAGATTTGTTTTCTTGTCTTGGCCAGAGAGAATATACAATGTTGCTTTAGCCTTCAAAGGTCTGTGCTGAGTGATGATCAAACACTAAAGGTAACTTGTAGCGTTAGCATAGCATTCGCGTAAGCATTAGGCTAATGCTAACGGCGAGCGTCCTCTTAAACCATCGGACAACTTTTTCTTTTTACAGACAGTTTGTGGCATCCATGTGGATATAATTCATTGAAAATAATGTACTGTTTGTCTGCAAGTTGTCGTTGTCCTTGTAGACGTGACAGTACAGTATGCGCTCGCCTGTCAATGTTCATTCCAGATAGTTGGAAACTTTTATTTATTGATTTATTTTTGGAGTAATTAAAAAAAAAAAATACGGACAAAAACATTCTTAGTAAACGTCGACTAAAACTAGACAAAATTACTCTTGAGTTTGGGTCAACAAAAACTAGATGAAAACAAACACATTTTGAGATGAGTAAAATATGACAGACTAGTATTATCGTGCAAAAGAACGAAAATTATAAGGGCCTCCTAAACACTGTTTTTCAGTTTTAATTACTGTTGTCAAAAACTATATCACACACTTTTATAAAAATAGAAGAAATCCTAAGGGGACATAATTTGAGAAGACCATGGCCTGATTTTGATCAAATCAATTGAGGGAATAAGGGGATACTGCTTGTTCCAGCCTGAATAAAGGCTTATCACATCAGTCTGGTAAATTAGACGTTGAACAATGAGATTAGACAAACATTCCGAGTCCAGTCTTGTCTGGATTCTGCCTACAAGTCGTTCACAGTGTTGCACTGACAAACTCAACATGGTGTACCTCCAGTTTTTGGTGTGTGGGGGAGCCTCTTCTAGACGAATGAGGGCAAAACGGGCTGCATTCAGTGACAGGCCACGGATGCCGTCGCCCCATTCCTTCTCAGCGCTGTTAAAGGACAAAAATAGTAGAAATATAATTCATGTTTATCTGGATGTTTGTGTGAGATAAAAATAAAACAGCAGGAATGAAAACAAAATGTCTGCTTTCACAGTTCGACAAAATTGACTACATCTGTCCGGCAGCTGGAAACTACTAACCTTAATTTTCGCACTATAAGGCTCACCTGACTATAAGCCGCTACCCACCAAATTTGACACGAAAACAGCATTTATTCATAAACAAATACGCTGCACTAGACTATAAGCCACAGCTGTCCTCACTGTATTATGTGTCTGTCATAAGACCATAAGAACCACCATGGTTGCTTCAAGAAGCTTCATTTGGCCATCACTACTCCCTTGGGGGAGACAATTAATCACTGCTGCCACCTGCTGTCAACACTGCTGTTTTCCAACATGCCTTCAAGCATGCATTGCAGTGCTACAGTTGTGTGTAATGAAGCTAAAATATATGAAAGTCTGTTTATCAGTACATTACAGAAAATAATGACCTTTATCAGAATATGCTAATTTTTTGAGAAGGACTAGTAAAACCGACTATTGTTGCATCCTTACTAGTTATGGTATTTGGTAACACTTAATTTGACAGTGGCGCCAAAAGACTGTCATTAGACAATCATAATTGTGACATGACACTGTCATGAGCATTAATGAATGCTTATAACAGATGTCATTTAGTGTTATCCGGCAAATTATGTCACTTTTGAATAGATGTAAAAGATCCAAGGTGGACATAAATGGAGCTAGTGCCATAATTTGCTGGATGACACTTAATGACATCTGTCATAAGCAATCAGTAATGCCCATGGTAGTGTCATGTCAAAATTATGATGGTCTTATCACAGTCTTATGACGCCGCTGTCAAATTAAGTGTTTTCTATTAACTCAAATAAATCAACAAATAAACCGCACTGGACTATAAGCCACAGGATTCAGAATGAAGGAAAAAAGTAGCGGCCAACTCCAAAAATTACGGTACTTACCCTCTGTATTCAATGTATTTGTAGATGCAGCCAGCGATGGCCATAGCAACTATGGCGTAATACCAGGATGAAATGAACATGAGAGCCAAGCACAAGCTCATTCCGAGAAAGGAGAGAGCCCTGCGAAGAAAAAGCAGTTCGCAACTCTCATCCACTAATTACAAAATCCATCTATTTATAGAAAGGTGTCATGGTTTTGCCTCATTAGTTGAGAAACAAATAAACCCATTTCAGAATGGACAGCTGAAAGGCTTAAAATGGGAGTAAAATGATGAAATTCTCGGGGCACAAGGTTGCTGACTGCTATTGTGTGCAACCTTTGTTGTGGAATTAATCTTAATGGAGATGTGTTTGTGTCTGAGTGTGAATGAATGTGAAAAAGGCCATAGATAATATCCCATGAGCATCATCACGAGTTACTTTAAGTCAAATATCTAAAACACTTAACAGGTTTCACTTGACTTCATAACTCAATATTTTTTCCATTTTATAGTCTATAAAATGCATTATTACAGATTACTGACCAGTGGTAGTATTTGAAGCGTGGTCTCCAGTTTGGTGTTCTTAGTAATGTCTGAACTGCGCAGGCCAGGTTGACAAACAGGTAGCACATGAGGAAAAACCTGCAGTAAGATAAAGATTTTCTGACCAACTGCATCAAAGCTCAAGTAGAGGGAAATGAAAACTATTCACGAAAATACCCACATGGAGAGGATTGGAGCCACAGCATCCAGAGAGGCGATGAGTATTCCAATCTCACAGATTGCAGCAGTAAGTAGGAGAGCCCAGGTAGGTTCTCCGTTAGCTTTTCCGTGTCCAAATACCTTAATAGCAAATGTAAAAATGCAAATGAAAGGGGTGTGTTTGATTTCACTAATCAAGGGTCTGTGTCTCACCTGTAAGAAAGGTACTATGCCATCTCGTGCAATGGCTTGCAGCAGGCGTGGTGCACCAGTCAAACTCTGCAGGCCTGCGCCACAGCAGGAGAAGAAGGAGCCAATTACAATGACCCAAGGTGAAGGCCAAGATAGTGTGCCGATAACCAGGTTGCCTTTTACAGAGTCACCAAACCTACAGGAGAGACAAGGCACATGTATCCACAAAACGTATAGAAGTGGCCTGTTGGCAGTATACAGTAGTATAGTGTAGTAGTAGTAGTAGTAGTAGTAGTAGAAGTAGTAGGAGTAGGAGTAATAGCAGAGTAGAGTAGAGTAGAGTAGAGTAGAGTAGAGTAGAGTAGAGTAGAGTAGAGTAGAGTAGTTTTTCAATCGGTGTGCAGCTAGTGTGCCGTGAGAGATCGTCAGGTTTGTGGCGAGAAATGAGACTCGTCAAGTGCAAGTACATTAGAGCTAAAACGAATACTCGAGCAACTCGAGTAACTCGAGTTTAAAAACTGGTCAGAGTAATTTTATTTACCTCGAGGAATTGTTTCATTTTGCCAGCTCTAAGCATCATGTTTTGCCCAGATTACTTTAAATGCGGGACAATGTTCTGATGTCACGTACGTAGTTGAAGAAGCAATAAAAAAAAATACCTTACCGCAGCCGACAGCCGTTACAAACTACTCCGACGTTGCTAAAAACTACGCCCGCATGATGCTACGGTAGTAGCAGGTAGCGTCGGATGTGTCTCATAGATATCACATCTATGTAGAACTAGATGCGAAATGACAGACTGGGCGGCATTAGTAAACAGCCGCCATCTTAAAGCAGTAGATTCGCAGCGCTAATAAATAAGATGTCGCTAGTTGTTACCCGCTCACGTAACGTTAGCCCTGCGGAGGGCTAGGTTTCTATGGAGGTAGATTTTGTGTCTTTGTTATTCAATCAAAAAAAAAAAAAGTTGCTTAAATAAAAAAAAAAGTCATTTCAATCATAATATATATTTTCAATTAAAAAAAGTCACTTCAATCAAAAAAATGTGAATACAAAAAAAGTTTTTTTTGACTGAAACAACTTATTTGATTGAAGTGATGTAGTTTTGCATTTGAGCCTTTATTATTTAATCAAAAAATAAGTTGCTTCAAACAAAAAAATATTTTCAAAAGAAAAATCACTTCAATCAAAACTTTAAAAAAAAATCAATCATACAAAAAAGGTTTTTGAATCCGATAAAATATTTGGGACTCAGAATTTTGCATTTGAACACTTAATTTTTTAATTTAAACTGTTTTCTTTGATTGAAGCAATCCTTTTTTTGTTTGGGCCATATTCCGGATAGGACATTTGTGTCCCAAATCATTCAATCCCAGAAAAAGTTGCTTCAATCAAAAAAAAAAGTCGCTTCAATCATAATATATATTTTCGACTAAAAAAAGTTACTTCAATCAAAAAAAAAAAAGTGTTTGAATGCAAAAATATATATATATTTTTTGATTGAAACTACTTTTTTGATTGAAGTAATGTAGTTTTGCATTTGGGCCTTTATTAATTAATCAAAAAAATAAGTTGCTTCCAAAAAAAAAATATTTTCAAAAGAAAAATCACTTTAATCAAAAAAAATAAAAATAAAATAAAAAATCAATTATAGAAAAAAAGTTTTTGAATGCAATAAAATATTTGAAACTCAGAATTTCGCATTTGAACACTTAATTTTTTTATTTAAACTGTTTTCTTTGATTGAAGCAATCCTTTTTTTGTTTGGGCCATATTATGGGTAAGACATTTGTGTCTAAATCATTCAATCCCAGAAAAAGTTGCTTCAATCAAAAAAACTATTTTCAATCAAAGAAAAAAATCAGTTTCAAAAATAAAATTTGCCTTTCCCTAAAAAATATATACTGTATATATATACATATATGTATTTTTGAAAATATTTTTTTTATTCGAAATATACCGGTATATATATTTTTTATTGAAGTGTCACTTTTTTGGAGAGCAAAAAGTTTTGAACTCATTTTTTATTTGAAGTACTAAAAGTTTTGAAAGCACTTTTTTTTTTTTTAAGTAGAAAGTTTTGATTGAATTATTCTGACATAAAGATCCAACTTTGTCGCTACTTCCGACATGTTTGAGTGACAGGTGATTACGCTAATGGCATAAAAGCATGATGAAGAATGATGCATGATGAATAATGGCCACCAGGGCTCGAGGAGTTCAAGGCGAAACTAGCGCACCTAAGGCGGATGACTTTGATGCGAGCAAGTGCTTCTATGATCCGAGAGTAAATCTGAGATGCAATTTTTGGCTGTTTTCAACAATGTACATCGAAAATAAAGACATTGATTGACTGAAAATGGTTCAATATTAGATGACAAAAAAAAAAAAAAAAAAAAAAAAAAAGTTTAATCTGATTACTCGATTAATCGATAGAATTTTCAGTCGATTACTCGATTACTAAAATATTCGATAGCTGCAGCCGTACTATACATGAAAGTGTCCTTTCCATTTTATCCATGTGATGACCGTCAATCCCCCACCCTGTGTTTTATTCCAACGCATTGTCGAGGACAGCAAGATTGCTGATGGCAAGAAATCCGAGCAGTTCTTAAATGCGACACAAATATCACTATCAGACAGCACCATGGTGCCAAGCAAGCTTAAACGTCATCTCCAGACAAAACAACTGTCGCTTCAAAACAAGTCGATGGAAAATTTTGTTCGCTTTCGTGAAAACACCGAGACACAGGCAACTTTTTTGAGAAAAACTACAAAGGTAAATGAAAAAGCCCTAAAAGCCAGTTACCTTATTGATGAACTTGTTGCTAAATCCAAAAAAATCCCACACTGTGGCACTGACATTTATACTACCTGCCTGCAAAGCCATTGCCAGCTAGATGCTCGGCCCTGATGTGGTTAAAGACATGGCTAAAGTCCCCGTCTGAGAATTCTGAGCTTTTCAAGCCTAACTGTTAAAAACAATAAAAACAAAGACTGAGAGCAGTTCAAGAAGATTCCTGCCAGTATATCGGCTTTGTGTTCATCTAAGCAGGCTCAAGTTTCACACTGAGTAAGTATAAATATTTAGAAATTATTTTATAATTAAATATGCTGTACAGAAAGTAATTTTGGAACATTTTTGGTATGTGGTGTGTGTGCACGAGATTTTTTCTAATGTAAAAACGTGCCGTGACTCAAAAAACACTAGTATAGTATAGTACAGTATAGTATAGTATAGTATAGTACAGTGCAGTATGGTACTAGGCCTGAACGATGTATCGTTTGAACATCGTCATCGCGATGTGCAGATACGCAATACTCGCATCGCAGGGGTGTGCAATATTTAATTTTTTTTTTTGAACACGCAAACTTGCATTTCTGCTTCATGCTCGTACAGCGCTACAGCCTCACACCCTCCCCCTCCTGCTAAGCAGTGCAACCAAACTGTTTTGCAGCTGGCATTTGGTACTTAAAGTCAACGATGATTGACAGGTTTGTAGCTCTGATCTGGCCAGAGAAGACTCGATAGCTCTACGATAGGCCTGAACGATATATCGTTTAAACATCGCCATCGCGATGTGCGCATGCGCAATAGTCCCATCGCAAGGACGTGCGATAGTTTTTTCATTTCATTTTTTTAAATCCACAAACGTTTGTTTTGAGGAAGGAGCGCGAAGGAGAGCGCACAGCCTCTCATCTCATTCCCTCCAACTCGCAGTCATCGGCTCCTCCCCCTCCCCTGCTACAGCGGAGTGGAGGGAGGAGGGGCCGAACAGCAGAGCGGAGGGAGGAGGGGCCGTTTTCAAAGTGAAAGCAAGCAACACGTTGAATAGGGAAGACTGTCTCCAAAAGGAGTTTTGGAAGTATTTTGGCTATCGACAAGAATATAAGGAACAAAAAACAGCCCTGTTGACAGTGCCTCGCCATGGTTGCCTCAACAAGAAGTAATCCGTCGAACATGTGGGACCATTTAAAACGCAGGTATCTATGCATTCCTGCTACGAGCTTCCCATCAGAGGCTTTTTAGTACAGGTGGGAACATTGTTACGTGCCAACGTTGTTGTCTCAAGCCTGCAATGGTGGATAAACTAGTAGTCTTGGCCAAAAACCTATGAGACCCAGTTGAGAATTGCTGAGCAAGGAAGGTGGACGATATGCAGACAAATACATAACACAGCTGCAGGAATGTCTTTTCTTTTTATTCATGTGACAGCTATCAGGAAGGCAGGAAATGTGGGAGTTAAAATGGTTCTGTTATTCATCAGTTATTTGCTGTTATTCAGTTCAATTATTTACAAGTTCAATTGAGTTTCTGTTTCTTTTATATTTAAATTAATTGTAAATCGTATTTTTCAAATAACTATAGTACAGCTGCACATAAAGTTTTGATACTTAATATTTTTTAAATATTTTTACAACTTTGTTGCAGTTTTGCAGTTTTATATTGTTATATTTTGTGTAAACAACTCAGGGGACTAATGCACTTGCACTTTTATTTGACAGATTTAATATTTAAGTTCAAATATGTTGACAACTTTATTGTTTTACTGAGGTTTTTATTTATTGTTATAGTTTGTGAACAACTCTTATTTGTCATATTTAATATTTTTGTTCAACTATGTTTACAACTTTGTTGTTATTTTACAGAAGTTTTTATTTATTGTTATATTTTGTCAAAAACTTAGGGGACGAATGCACCTGCTCTTTTATTTGTCATTTAATGTATTTGCTGCTGTTGAAGTGTCAAATATTGTGTTCAATAAATTATCTATTTTGTGCAGACATTGCTTCCTGGATCCCTTCATAATAATACAGCAATCTTAATCATTCACAAATGAAATGGTATTATATGAATACACTGTGGTCACGGTGTGTCATGCAAAGTATTTCCAAACAGCTATTCAAGTCATCTAGTGAAAATTTCTTTAAAAAAAAAAAAAATTGTATATATATATATATATATATATATATTTTTTACTATCGCAATATAATATCGCAATATATTGCACACCTCAAAAAAATCGCAACAATAGTTTTTTCCAATATCGTTCAGGCCTACTCTACGATCAAAGGCACATGTTAATCATCGGTAAGGTTGTTACATACAGTGGGGAGAAAGCAGTGTATCAAATACTTGTTCTCCCCACTGTACACAGTCTGAAGTGTGCTGTGCCAACTCATTCATTGTGTAAGTGAGAGGCTGTTCTCAGCAGCGTGAGTGTCAAACCGTGAGTGAATTTGATAGGACTCACTCATTGAAGCATTTAATGAAGACAAGCATTTTTCTACGATATTCTTTTTTAAAAATTAATTCACAATATAAAGACAGCATGCATGGGTTTTCTACAGGTTCCTGTCACATCCCAAGTTCCCAAGTTAGCTGTGATAGGCTCCAACACCCTCGCGACCCTCGTGAAGATGAGCGGTTCAGAAGATGAATGAATGAATGAAAGGTGATGCAATGAAAAATGTGAGTGCACCTACATTTTGTGCTGATGCACTTTAAGAAAATAGTTGGTCCAGTGCAACCAATGCAAAAAGTAAGTGTGGAGCCTTGGCAACGTAAATTTTTTTTAATATCGTTCAGGCCTATCTCAAACAGACCTATTGAAGTTATCTGGTGTAAATTCTTCTAGTTTAAATATCGCAATATATTGCAAACTCCCCAAAAATCGCAATGATAGTCTTTTTCAATATTGTTTATTGGTACGGTAGGGTAAGGTTTGCTATAGTAAACCGTAGCATATTATAGTATAGTTCATATATATATGGATATTTCCAATTGTCTTGAGTTTGTTTTTTTTTTTGTCTCATAAAAACATTCTGTGCTTAGCAAAAAGAAATATGAATTGTGAACTTGCAGGTCAAATAAATGATTTTGAAATGTGTGCAGAACATTGCAATGTGTGTTTAAGTCTTACTTGTCCCGGAGTAAAACGCCCTCAATGCATGCGCCGAATAGCACGACACAGGTTATATCTGATGCAAACTGTTAAGGAGAACAAATTAGGTCATTCTGGTCAAAAGCAATCTTCTACACTTCTTGGAAAGCTCCCGATGTTTTTTTCTTTGCCCATTCAAGCTTGATTTATCCTAACACGAAAAACAACTGTTACTAGTCCAGCAGTATTTACACATACTATACGGTTGTGATAAATGCTTCCTTGTTAAATAAGATTTGGTTGCATCGTTAGATTTTCTGTCTAAGGTCAGTGGGATTCAACTGAACAATAAAGAAGGATTAGAATTGAGTCTGTTCGCCTTAGCATAACTGATTGTCAGTTTCACCAGGAATTTCAATAAAACACACAAGGATACAGATGACAGAGGTGGTAAAGATAGCCAGGATGGTTCCAACTGGGATGGATCTTTGGGCATCTCGCAAATCACCTGACCGATTAGAACCGGCCATGATACCTGAAAGATCACAAAAAAACGGACAGAATCTAGGTCAAATGCAAGTCCAATGCTGACCACAAAATTCAAAATAATAACTACCATACAAGGTACTACACTCACCAGTGACAGAAGGAAAGTAGATGCCAACAAGTAGTGTAAAGAAGGAGGCAATATCATTGGCAACATAGGGCAGGTAGATGTCTTGTGTGGGATCACTTCCTCCCTGAGATGACAACTTCTTGTTTTCAACTAACATACCGAGAGGCCCATATTCTGACCACATATTTTCTGAATGGAAGTAGAGAAAGAGAAATTCAGACACAAAAGCCTCGATATGACAACCAAATGGTCATGCAATACTTCAGATTAATTACAGTGATCCCTCGTTTTTCGCAGTTAATGGCGACCAGAACCCACCACAATAAGTGATAAATTGTGAAGTAGCGCCCCCCCCCCCCACACACACACATTTTTTTTTTTTTTTAGTGCTCAATGTGGTCAGATTTAGCATTGGATAGAGATATCTATAAGACATGTTTTTTCCCCCTTTTCCCCCCCCAAATTATAATAATAATAATAATAAAAAAAAAAAAACTTTACGTATATATATATATATATATATATATATATATTATATATACATTATATAAAATAAATGGCTTTTAAGCACTTCTAATGTAATAATTATGATAAATTTTAAACATGTTACTGTCCCAACGAATTATTTTTAAACAAGAATAATGTAGAAAAATTATTGGCTTTATTAAATACGTCATTGAGTGAGTCCTCTCAAATCCGCTCACTGAGTTGCCAGAGCAACTGTTTAACAAGTTAAATGATGATTGACGCATGCGGCACTTTGAAGTTCGTGTTTCTGGCCAGGTCAAACCCAAACGTCTGTCAATCATTGTTAACTTTAATAATAAACTACATTGCACTGCCTGACCAACAAAGAGCAGGGGGAGGGAGGGAGGGATACACTACGCGATCAGATCGGGACAGTTCACTTGTATTGATTTATTTATTTTTTTAATTTAAAAAAAAAAAAAAAAAAAAATCAGCGATGGACTGACGGTGCAACATTTGAAGCGCAAAGTAGCGAGGGAACCACTATAATGGGGTATTCACTATGTGAGACACTATAGATTTTTTTTTTTAACACAATGTTAATGAGAGGAAAATAGCACAGCGCATTTATTACACTAGACAAATCAACCAAGGACAAGCTGTGTTCAAACCTGAAATAACTCCACTTGTAAGTCCAGGGATGCCTTGAATCTGGGTCACGTTGTTATTTAGGAAATAGTCATTGCAGGTAGCATTGAGCTCAGGTCCTTTACAGAACAGCTTCCATAGCTGGGTGGTAGCAGTCACATTATCAATAATGTCATTCTTAAGACACTTATCGAAGTTGTGGTTCTGCAGAGTACGATTTCCCAACATGCAAACACTATAACAACAAAAGGGAAAGCAGGGATATACTACTGTTTTGATAACTCATTTGTGAGAAGCATATAATTATTACTTGAATTTAATGGCACAAAGACAACTGATATATACTGTATTCATTCATAATTGACTCACGGAAAGTCGGGTGGCTCAAAGATGGTCTTGATGACTCCGGCGTAGATCGCAAGAATAGAGAGAATGACACAAGCCAGGAAGACGAGGGCAAGTTTGTTGACATATTTCACCCCCACAAAGACGACGATGGACATCAGCGTAAGGCAGCACGTGCCGTAGACACGCATGTTATTCAGAAGGGCATCAACTTCATCCTCCTTTTTTTCTGCCACAAAGATGGCTGCCTTAGGCACAATGTAGGTCTGAACAGGGATCGGAGACCAACATTGAGTTAAAAATGTCTGACAGTATAGGGTGCACAGTGTATTTCCTCACCAATAGAATCTCGATAGTACCCAGGATGTACATGGAGCCAGCAAATGTTGTACCAAGGTAGAAACAGAGACCCACAGCTCCACCAAACTCGGGTCCAAGAGATCTGGAAATCATATAGTAGGAGCCTCCAGCTGTGGAAAAAGTTCAAGTTAAAATTGCAAAACATTTCAAACCATCAGTGTTTTCGTTAACGATGACACGAAAATGCGCAATAGTTTCTGTCACATGTTCACAATGCGTGACATTTTATGTGTAGTTAGCATGTATCGTAGCTGTGTCTGGTTGTGTCACTCGTGACGTGCTGCGCCCCCCGTCCCCCAATCTCATCAGTGTCGTCTCCAGTCACTCCAGCTTGTACACGCGGTAAGATTTGTTTTCTTATCTTAGCCAGAAAGAATAAACAATGTTATTTGAGCCTTTAAAGGTCTGTGCTGAGTGATCATCACATACTAAATGTAACTTGTAGAGTTAGCATAGCATTTGCATTAGGCTAATGTTAACGGCGAGTGTCCTCTTTAACTCCCGGACAACTTTTTAAAATGTATTTATTTAATTTTTTTTTCGTGGCGTCCCGGTGGGTATAATTAATTGAAAACAATGTACTGTTTTCCTGCTAAGTGTGTACTATCACCAAGTGGCCGTTGTCCTATAGACGCTATAATATGTGCTTGTCTGTCAATGTTCATTCGAAATAGTTGAAAACCCTTATTTATTTATTTATTTATTTTTAATTTTTGGAGTAACATTTTTGAATTTTACGGACGAAAACTTTTTAAGTACACGTTGCATTTAACTACACGAAATTAGTCTTGAGTTTTCGTCAACAAAAACTAGACGAAGACAAAGACATTTTGAGATTACTAAAATATGACTAAGACTAATGAGTATTGTCATCTAAAAGACTAAGACGAAAATTAAAAGGGCTGCCAAAAACAACACTGCAAACCATTAATCACTAATGAATGATTAAGCTTGATACCTGGCACAACACCATTTGTAGCAATTGCACTCATGGATATGGCAGTCAGCATGGTCTGAAAGGAGAACACAGAAACAAAACATGGCATGATGTCTGATTATGACTGAAATCTGCTATTTGAAACATAGTTTGAAAATAATTCTCCATCAAAAACAATACTTAGCAGTCACATTGATGCTGTCAACTCAATACCTTTTTCATGCCATCATAATTAGAAAAAATACCTTTTTGGTTTTTCGCTGAATTAAACAATAGTTTAGTCCATAAAAATCAATGGTGGATGAAGTACTCACTGTTTTTTTTACTTCAGTAAAAGTATAGATACAGGGAAAAGTACAGGTATCTACGAAAAAAAATTCTCAAGCAGAGAAAGTACTTGCGTTAAAATTGACTTTACAAGTAAAAAGTAAATGTATTATTTCCCAATGCAAAAGTGTAATATACCTTTAAATACAGTATATATACAAACATACGTACAGAAATCTGAGTCAACATTCAAAGAAAGAACCAAACAATTCATTGCCTTCTCAGTTTTCTCTCAAACTTTGCAGAATGGCAACAACTAGCAATAACATCGACTGTACTGTAAACGGGAAGCTTAACAAGGCCAAAAACTCCAAAACCTAGTTAAATGGCAGATTGCACACAACTATCAGGTGCATACCGTCACTTACTGTACAAGAGTGTGGTGGTTTTTATTGGTCAAAATCTTGTTCACCTGCCTAATCTTGGTTGTACTCTTGTCGCTGCCTCTATTGCTCAGTTATGGTATAGTTGCACAGGGCTTATTGATTGCGGGTGAGGCATGAAAACGAAACTATCAATTCACAATGAGAAATAAAGAAAACAAACAAAAGTACTATGTAACGCAGGCGACAATTTGAAAAGTTGTGGAGTAAAAAGTACAGATACGTGGTCTCAAATGTAGTGAAGTTAAATATTCCATTTCATATTTGTACTCAAGTAAAGTACAGATAGATACAGAAATATTTACTTAAGTACAGTAACAAAGTACTTTTACTTCGGTAAATTCCACCCAAATCCGTTGACAGGGGGAGAGGCAACCGGGTATGTGTTCCTGGGCCTCAGGACCATAGGAACCTTAATGAACCTATGAACCTTAATTTATTTTACTTTACATTGACATATTTTTTTATTTAAATCATTGTCCGATTAAATATTAAGTTATACTTGATACATACTCAAAAACTTTAACATATTAAATATTTCAAATATATATTTTTCGCACAACGCCCCCCACCCCCTCTGTCTTAGCAGAGAATGGTTTGACCCCGCTCTAGCGCACTCAAGGCTACACTACGTTCGTGCCTTGAAGCAAGAAATTAAAATCTGTCATTGTTGTAAACTCTAAACATGGCGAGTCGTCATAAATCGGGTGCGCAGAAAAGAAAAGAAAAAAGAAAAAGAGATGAAGATCATAGAGGTGAATGACAAAAAATGATTGAGTTTTTGAAAGGGGGACAAGAAGCCAGAGAATTAGGGCTAGAGTTGGCTGTAGACGGTGATGTCGGTAAGTGAACAACAGCCGCTGACACTGAACGTTTACATTTGCGATCACCATGACCAAAGCCCAATTCGAGTCTGTCACCGGCCGCTTGTAGTCTATTGAGCTGCCAGACAAGACATGCTGCTCGCGTTGAGCTGAGGAGAGAGAGGGTGATGGGAGATCAGGGATGTATGTTAGTCTGTGGGGGCCAGGTGCGTGACGCTGAAAAGACCCGGGTCCGGCGGCTGGATTTATCTTGGGTTTACAACCCACTGTTATACTGTTTTGTTGCTTAGCAGGCAGGCATAGCACTCTCAGTTGTATTGTATTGTAGCCTACATGGGAAAATAGATGGAAATTGTTTGTTTATTATTATGGTCTGTTAAATTTAACTGTCCATTTCAAATTAACGTATTTTTCGGAGTTTTTTTTTTTCTTCATAGTTTGGCTGGGGGTGCGACTTATACTCAAGAGCGACTTATGTGTGAAATTATTAACACATTATTATATCATTTCACATGTTATTTTGGTCTTTTGGAGTGACACTGATGGTTTGGTAAACTTGTTAGCATATTCTTTATGCTATAGTTATCTGAATAGCTCTTAATAGCTATGGCCACGTTCACGTTCTGCCTTTGGCAATGTGTGTTCAATTGTATTGTTGACTTTTTTATATTGAAATGCATGCTTTTTAGTTTGTGACACTTTCACGTCCACGTGGGGGCGCACTCGCACTTGTTTACGCGAAGAAAAGCACTCACACGCCAGAAGACGGACAGCTACGCAGTGTCTCTGAGCGAGTGGGCGAGAGAGCAAGAGAGAGAGAGAATCACACAGCTGCGAACCTACGTTCATTGTTTATGCTTGTAAAACATCTCTACAGAGGCAACGCCTGTGTGTATCATCTTTTCTGTTGTTGTTGTGTGTTTTCCACCCGCGATCGGACACTTAGAGCCAGTTGTGTGGTTGTTTGACCGATGTGCTAATGCTAGCGAACGCATGCTAACCGTTTGTGTCATTGCTGTAATAGCACCTAGTCATTTATTTACGTTGATGTGAACCTGTTTGTTATCGAGGACAAAATTGTTCAGCGAATTTTAAGTACGTCCGGCATCGTCATTTGGGAGTTTAGCTCGCTGTATCGCCCGGACCGAGCCGTAGCTTCCTCGTGAGGACATATTCGCATTTCGTTGTTCATGCACTGTACACTTATTCAGCATGTTGTTCTCTATTGTATTTTTATATTAAATTGCCTTACAAGATGACATATCTTTTCTATGTGTTGGATTTTATCAAATAAATTTTCCCCAAAAAAGCGACTTATACTCCGGTGCGACTTATATGTTTTTTTCTCTTCGTTGGGCATTTTATGGCTGGTGCGACTTATACTCAGGTGCGACTTGTAGTCCGAAAAATACGGTAAATAATTTGAAAATTTACACTGTCATTGCTTGCAAAGCGTTAAAAGTACTGCGTATATTGTCGTGACAAGGCAGCTGTTTTCCCTGGGCCCCTGCAAGTCTGTTGACAGCCATGATTCCACCACTGGTAAAAACAAATCTTGAAGATTAATTTCTTAAATCAATTTAAATGGTATTTGAATTTGAATACAAATCATACAAGCTTTTCCATGAAATCATTTTCTATGTCGCCAATATTTTCATAAGGCAGCTGGCTACTAAAAAGAGGAAGGACAGGCACAAGATAACAAAGACATAAAGGTCAACTTCTATCCATCCATTCTCTGCTCTGCTTATCCTTTTAACTTAAACAAAAAAAGAACAAGGGGACAGTGAACATGTAAAGGTGACATTATGAAGGACAAAAAAAGATAAAGAAATGAAAAAAGAGCAGTTGGACCCAAGCAGAGCCAACAGGGGGAAAGCCGTGACTTCCCACAGCCAAGATAAACCTCCGGCTCTCGTTGGCCATCCGGTTTAAAACGGCAGACAAGCTGGAGAAAAGCCAATTAGCTGTTAATTTTACCACTCACTTCCTTTTAAATCCAAAGCAGCTATACAACTCGCGCTCTACCAGGAATATCTGACGTAATATACCACAAAGAAAAAAACACTAAGTGGGAGCTTTCACCACACAAAATCATATCATCTGTCTCACAGTCTCGAAGTTAATTTTTGATTTTTAATCTTTCTTACATATATTTTATACTGTATTTACTACATACTGATGCTCCAATTTAAAAACTACTGAATATAAGTAAACAGTCCTCATGATGGAATTTTTTGGAGTACAGCAATTTAGGGCAGTTTTAACTTGAAAATTTTAATTCTTCTGGACAATAAGTGACTTGACGAATAGTACCAGGTCAAATATCCAGATGCATTCTTTTGCATTGTTGTGTCTTTTTTTAACGGTAATTTGTTTCGAAGGTTTGACATTACCTTTGCCCTTTTGTTCTCGCAGAAGGTTAGTGGATGATACTGCGCATAGCATAAAGAGCAATAGGCTCAAGAAGTCAAACTGTAAATTTGTTAGAATAAGATCAGGATTTTATTAGTAACGGTAATTGGGGGGGGTCGTCTGGGTACCTCACGATACGATATGCAATACAAGGCTCACGATAACGCCCTCACAATATGGTGACGCAACAGTTATTGAAACACGGGTCAGAAAATTTTTGTAGGATACGCTACAAAACAAATAATAAACAGAAAAACAAGCTACAGCATTTTTTATTCTTCTGCTGTAAAATGGAATAAGTTTATCACTAGTAGACATCCAATCCATTTGAACTGGGAGGGTGGCAGCGAATGAACATTCGTTCATTCGCTGCCATCCCTCCCACTTCAAACGGGTTGGACGTCTATGGCTGTCAATGGCAGCCAATGCCAGGAAATGAGTTTATTTTGGGGAATTTCATGTTACTTCCGGTTGATTTCCTTTTCCTTTTGGGGCATTTACGGGTCACATACTATCGATTTTGGGGTATTTACAGGTCACTTCCTGTTGATTACTGTTGTTACTGAAAAGGATGCGACTCAAGAATGTCCCCAAATGAATCGAAAGTGACTCCAAATCAAAAGGAAGTGACCTGTAAATGCCCAAAGACTGGTTCAGTCCACTCCAGTCAAAATAAATGGGATGTCTAGCGCCATGGCAGCCAGTGAGCTAATGTAGACATTATTCCAATGGAAGATTTTGGTAGCAACCTGTTGGTCCCTTTATTTTTTCAAATCGGTGACCCCTTTTTAAAACCCTATATCGTCTTTCGGCGGGAGCATCTTGAAAACCTTTTGGGGTACAACGTATCGCAATATACTGAATCACTTTTTCAATACATTGTCATACTCCTAGCTGCAATGATGTGGCAGATAAGGAGCCTCCATATGAATGTACTGGTAAGATTTCAGTAGGAGTTTAAGCCTCATGATTGTCACAAAAAAGAATCAATTTTATATTATGAGAAATTGCGTGAAATTTCCGATTTTTAGATTATTCGCGATTCGTCCTTGGAAGGTTCAAGAACGATTCACAAACATCCATATTAAAGCGGAACTAAAACATAGCCAGAGCTGTCTTCGGGACGCAATGAAGAACGGACTGAGAGTACACATTCACAACTCATGCCGCTAGATACGAAACATGCATATAAGCATGGCTGACTTAACCAACCAACCTCTCTGTGAGATCAGACCTGTTCCCATAAATTTAAAAGCAGACGTGTGGAATTATTTTGGATTCTATGACAAAATCTTCTAGAAAATAAGGGATTTCGAAGAATGTTGAAAGCAAGCCGAGGTACATCATCCCATCCCGCCGCCGTTTGACTGACATGGCAGTCTCTACAAGCAGACGAAAGTAGAAATCATGTCATCGTTGTCGAATGTAGACAGAGTCGCCGTTACGTGTGATGAGTGGAGATTTGTAGCCCCCGAATTTTTTGTTATAGTAACAGCCCATTTCATAACCGATGAGTTGGAGCTGAAAGCTCACGGGCTTCAAAAAAGAAGGTTGCTAATATGGTTGAGCTGCTAAGCGGTGCTGTAAATGAATGGAACATTGCAAAAAAAGACGTTTCTGTTGTTACAGACAACGCAGCTATTATGATTGTCATTGCCCAGCTGGGTAGCTTTAGCCATCTGACATGCTACACCCACACGTTTATTTATTTATTTTAATTATTTGTACCTCAGGGAAACCCGTTAATGTTTACATGTTCATGTTTACACAACTTAAAGCAGAAAAGCACATTTTTGAGCCATTTGTATTGAAATAGTAGTACACATTGTCTTTCATTTATACCCGAGTTCACTTTTAGCTGGATAAAAATATATTTCTGCAAAATTCTATGATTTATTCTGATGAAGATCGAAGGTAGTTTAAAGCTGCTCATACAGAATGGGGACTTCAATATTTTATTTACTGTTTTGAACTGTTAATTTTATACTGAAATAGTACTTTATTTAAGCCTGAGAAGATTTTTGTACTATTTTTGTAACTAATGTATAAAACATCAGAAGCAGCTAATAGCTCGGGGGGGGGGGGGGCATCAATAATCGATTTATAATCGAATCATAGCCTCTGAATCGTAATCGAATCGTGAGGTGCCCCAAGATTCCCACCTCTAATCAAGAGTCTATTACATCTTCTGCTAGTGAGTCCTTTTCAGAATCAATACATTAAGATACATTTTTAATGACAAAATTCAAAGTATGGTACTTAATCATCTCTCCATTTAAATATAGGTGCTTTAATTGCAGTGTTCCACCTCCTGGTTGTGGTTTACATACACTTGTAATCTGGAGAACAATGTCATGGCTCTTTTGAGTTTACAGTTATTTCTACAACTGATTGTTCTCTGCCAGAGATTCAGTCAGAAACTTGCCAGAAGCTTGTGAATGGCTACCAAAAGTGCCTAATTAAAGTTAAAATGGCAAAGAGCCCTAGAACCAAATATTAGCATTGCTGTATATATATTTCTGACCTAGTAGTTTTGGTTACTTTTTCTGTTAACAGTCATAAAATCATTTCATGAACGTGTTTGTGACAAAGATGCATCCAATCACCATCAAGAGTTTTCGAAATAACTCGAAACTCAAGTGTTCTCTACAACTGTATGTCAACGTTTATCCACAACTGTCTGTTGAGCAAAATGTGAATGTAAATACGGTAGTCATCATTTGTCAGGAAGCATTCCTTCAGGAAGGAGGTAAAAAGCATTCCCTGCCAAGGCTTCTGCTTGTACTTTCCCTGATTAATCTGAGGTAATCCATTGTCTGCCGCGGGATTGGGCAATATCAGCAAGAGTGTGAGAGTGCACATTGCAGTATTTCTGACACTTTGCGGATGGAGGGATTATGTGATAAGCATGGGGAGGAGTGGAAATGTTGGTCCTTAATTACAGCACATAGACAAACACACATACACATGAATTTATATAATCTTGCATGTGACTGCTCTAAATCGCTTGATTTTACACAAATGTTAAGAGTGAGTATAGCCTGTGAGTTTCCTGTGAAAATTTCTCTGTAGCTCCTTCTCAATGCCAGTAAACTATTTTTAATCCATGTACTATGCAAAAGGCACCAAAATGAGTTGAGTTGTTGCAGATAAAAAAAGAATGGTCAGTCACACCCTTGATTTGACAATAATACATATATGTATTTATATTGGAGCTGCAACGATTAATCAATAAACTCGAGTAATTCGGATATAAAAAAGCTTTCAATCAAATTTTGCTGCTTCGAGGATTCGTTTAATTACAGTGGCGTTGTAATGATTTTGTTTCAAAGGATTTGCATTTAGTTTTATTGATTTGGGTGGATACACTGCGCTCTAGTGGCAACAGTGAATATGAAATAACTGATTTAACATGGCTGAATCCAGCTGCCCCCTGTTAAGACCAACATAAGGCAAGTTTTTGTTTGAACTAATATGTTTTTTATGGATTCGTAATTTAGTTTATAGGTATATTTAGCAGTTTTGTGGGAATATATGTTTGAACCATTTGTTATGAGCATTGTAAAAAAAAAAGTTAGCATTTTGTAGCATTTAAGCTTTCGGACTTTTGCTATGCAAGTAAGCCAATTGTTCTTTTGTTGTATTTATATCCTTTAATTAGGTTTATGTATTACTTTAAACTGATTGACAGTAAAATCAGATATTTTATTTTTTAAATAAAAGTGCAATTCTGCATCGTTTGACGAAGCACTCTAATATTTTATTTTGTATTGCATTTAATGCTCTTTTGAAAGTGCAATCTTAGCAAGCCTTTGTTTTATATCTCCTAAAATTTATTCTGCAACGCATTAAATGTTCTTAATCTGATTACTCAATATTTGTTAAGAGCATTGTTAAAAGAAAAAAAAAAAAAAAACGTCAGCATTTTATCGCATTTAAGATCGCGGACTTTTGCAATACAAGTTAGCCAGTTGTTCTTTTGTTGTACTTGGATCCTAATTTTTTTTTTTTTTTTTTCTAGACCGTGTGAGGCTAAGCTCAGGTATTTTAATTTATTTATATGCTTTTTTTGCTCTTGTGAAATGAAAGTGCAATTCTCCATAGTTTGAAGAAGCACTTGGGAATTTTATTTTGTATTCGCATTTAATGCTCTTTTGAAAGTGCAATCGTCACAAGCCTTTGATTTACATCTCTTACAATTTATTCTGCAACGCATTACATGTTCCTGATCCCATTAATTGATTATTCGAACTAATTGATAGATTAATAAATTACTTAAATAATCGATATCTGCAGCCCCTTTACATATATATTGTCATATAAAACAGCACTAGCAAAAGTATGAAAAAACAAACAAGAAACTGTATTGCTATAACCAGAGATTAATGGATCTAAACTTCAATCACAGCTATCTGGGGGTGACCAGACACCATTGTTAGACAAAGGAACCGCTTCTGATTTACACTTTATGTTGTGAAAACAGAATATTGACACTTTGATGGATCTGCTATATTCATTTCATATTGAAAATAGAGGTAAAACAGTTCAGCGTACGATACCTTTAACACTTGGAGAAGTGTTATAAGGACTGTTTTGGTTGAATACTCACACATGAGCAGCACAGGCCAACAATAGCCAGTGATTCCAAGATGCCGGCCGTGCCGACTATCCAGGTAAGGCGAAGAAAAAGGATGACCCCCAGAATGTTCTGGAGGCAGGGGAGATAGACACCCATGAAGGTTCCCATTTGAGGACTCTGATGACAGAGAAAAATGAGCCAAATAAATAAAATGTTGAAACCAGCTGTTAAAGAAGAGTACTAATTCAACTGTCATTGAAACAATTTTGTGACAACACACACAAACATGCACAAAATTGACATGCAGTCTTTTTGACTCAGTAATAAAATCAGGAAGATGGTTCATATACTATGGCCTGTATCTCATGACTTAGAAAACAGGATCACAGGAAATAAAGTGGATAGACCCCAATCTGCGTTACAGTGTGCAGGTCTATAAACACATGATTTCCTAAGTAGTAAACAGTATACCTTGGCCACCCTAGGATTCAAACATGTACTGGATATAGAAAAGACGGGAGCTATTCCAGTTTACCTTGACAGCTTTCTTTTTGGAGCCCTCATCGTCATCTGCCTCCTCGTGTTCCTGGGCTCCCTGGGTGAGATTTGTGTAGTTTGCCAGTTTGTCAAGAAGTGATGACACCATGGGGTTGCTGTCCATCTCTTCCTGCAATAAAATAAATAAGGAGGATTTAACAAGCCAAATCATAGCATATAGCAAATAAATAGCAAATAAAAGCAAACACTAGCCATTTTCACTTCTCGTTTATATATAATTTCTTAATTTTGATGTTGCAATTTTCTAAATGAACACACAAATACAATTTTTACATGGTTTCAACTTGACTGAACAAATTAGATGATATGTTTTTAAAATACATATGTCCATCAGTACTGCAAGCTTAAGTTTCATAGAGCAACAATAACTTAAAAATAGGACATTAAAACAGCCAACAAAGAGTCGTTTGTACAAGCTTTTTCGGGAACTGTGCCTATGTATGGTTGATTAAGTTAAGGTTTCGCTTTCCAATTAAGTCAGTACGAAGTCCAACGATCGCAGAGAGGCTA
This sequence comes from Corythoichthys intestinalis, assembly GCF_030265065.1. Taxonomy (NCBI): domain Eukaryota; kingdom Metazoa; phylum Chordata; class Actinopteri; order Syngnathiformes; family Syngnathidae; genus Corythoichthys; species Corythoichthys intestinalis. The sequence goes on along the minus strand of NC_080414.1, from coordinate 26,948,541 downwards.
CACCATGTTGGCCAAATGGCAGAACAACGTATGTGGCAGAGTCTCAGCGAGGTAAACATTTAAAATTATAATTAATCAATTATTTAAAAAATTAAAGTGTGAACATTTGGAATTTTGGCCTTTTTTTGTATGTCCTTACAATTTTTTACTTTTGTATGGGTCATGCATTGTGATATTGTATCAGGAAAGTAAGTGAAACTGATGACTACTGCATAGATCCAACCACAGCCTTTTTTAATTCAATTACCAACATTTTTAAAACAAAAACTATTGTTTATTAAATGCGAAATTTTAAAGCAACACTTGGTAACTTTTCAGATTTGGTCGATTTTAGCGATGCCGGTGGAAAAAAGCGGTAGTGTTTTGCCTTAAGAAAGACTGCGTTTCCCATGAGGACGAGCACACGCCCGCACAGTGTCCTAAAATCATCAATCAATCAATAATCAATGTCCCTGTCGCCTGCAGATGGATTAAACAACATTTCTGTTTCCAGTGGCTGTGCGAAGGATAAATAGTAATCAGGTAATGAATCCAGTTGTGGCTAAAAAATGGCACATGACGGTTAGCAACCGTGTGGCTAATCCCCCACCCCAACTCATCAGCGCTGACGAGTTCAGTTGATGGGTCGGAGGGTGTCACACCAGCGAGTGAAGGCAAAGCCAATGTTTATTCTGTATATCCTGATAGCCCCCCTTTTTTTCCTCCTCAGACAAAACTTTTTGTCTCTTTTGTTGCTCTGCCATCTTTGCAGAATTCGCACGAAAAAGTTTGCATCGACTTCCATTCTTATAATGAATAGGGGAAGGGGGTAGAGGCTGTAAAACAGCCAGCACATTTGCAGTTTTTGTGTGTGTGGCAGGGTTCTTGCCACCCTCCTCAAAGTTAATTAGTGCCGCTGAAAGCGATACAGACACCCCAAGATATAAAAGAGATGTTATTCAGCTAGTTTTCAGTCGACATCAATGTTGTTTTCGTAAACGATGACTATAACGAAAATATTTCGTCAACGAACAAATTTTTTCATGACGATGACGTCACGATGATGTCTTGGGAGACTAAAACATAACGAAATGGATGTTTTCGCGTTAGCATTAGCATTTAGCGTGGTGACTCTCTGTTTTCTTAAACCCTTGGAAAACATTTTACATACAGTTCGTGGCGTCCAGGTGGGTTTAATAATTGCAATTAATGAGCTGTTTTCCTGCTGAGTGTGTGTTATCATAATGAAAATTGCGATGTCCTTGTAGATTTTACAGTTATGTGCTCATCTGTCATGTTCATTCGAAATTCTTGGAAACTTTTATTTATTTCTTTATTCACAGACTAAAACTTTTGAAGATTATAGACGAAAATATTTTGAGAATTGTCGACTAAAACTAGACAAAATTTGAGTTTTCATTGACAAACTAGACCAAGACAAACACATTTTGAAATGACTAAAATATGACTAAGACTGTTATTTTCGTCCAAAAGACTAAGACGAAAATTAAAATAGCTGCCAAAAACAACACTGGTCGACATATTAACACAAATGTTATTAAAATATCTGATAAAGGTTGAAAAGTTACCTAGTGTTGCTTTAAATCCACTCATTAATTTTGGATTTATTCCCACTATAAAACCAAGATACAGTCCAAAACCCACTAGTTAATAAACTACAGATTAACACTGCACATTGCTGACTAACCATGGAAAGGTCCAAGTACACTGCATGCGTGATCGTTGCGGTTCCGGTCCGACTCCGGAAAAAAATAGCGCCAGAGCCAATCCGTTCCCATTATATCCTATTGTTCAACGTATACCGGCCGCGTCAGTGCTCCGGCTTGACTGCGAACCACCTCCGGCGTGCCGCATGCCCGCCGGATGGTATACGCTATTTTCTATTTTTGCCGGACACGCATCCGGCAAAATGGGCGGAGCTGGGCCTGGACGTAACAGCCCAGGTGCGTAATCACGGTTTAAACACGAGCGAAGATGGATGATGAGCGCTTCATCATGGAGGTGGAAACCCACAAAATCATTTATGATGCAGCAGATCCTTTCTATAAGGACAATATAAAAAAGGAAGCTGCAAGGTGTCCTATTATGTGTGTTTTTCTGTCCTGATCTCATCATGATGCAGTCATGTCTGTCTCTTAATTCCAGATTAACTAAAATATCAATATGCAAAGAAAATATGTGCTCTCTCTCTGCTTCTCTGATGAGTATAGACTCCGTGTGTTTTTCGTTGTTTTAAATGGCACATTATCGCGCGCGATCACGCGAGAGCTCACGGAGGGGGGACGAGGTTGGCGGACCGCAGCCGTGCAGCAGCCGGTATGATTTGCCTGTTTTTGACGGACTGCGTGGCACGCAGGCAACACTGAACCGGACCGGAACCGCAACGATCACGCATGCGGTGTACTTGGGCCTTAAGTGTGACAGCTGTCACAGTTATCACTGAGAACTACAGCAACTGACTAAGAACAACTTCAACTAATTCACTGGATGCAAATCACCTCAAAAAGTGCCATGTTGGTGCCATCATAACTGTTGCTTTTGTCATTGTCTGTGTTGTTGATGAAGGGACTGTTTTCCTTTGGGACACCATCACCTGTGGAAACAGAACAGTTTGTCTTTAGAGGGCACATTGCAAAAGGGTGCGTCTGACAAACACTTCTACTTATTGCTTACTGCTTCACTATCGTACACACTTAGAACAAGAATATTACAGAACAAAAACAATGGTGTAACCTTAGCTTATTGTTATAGTGCACATTTTTTTCTTTAGATTTTCACATGTATAGGATACCATTTTCTGAACTGTATTTTTCATCTTTTTTCACAGATATACAAGTGCATCAATACCAAGACCATTCAGAAGTCCTACATTTTGTTCTTTCTCATTCTTATGTTATTAGCTGTGTGCTAGTGTTGTATCGGTCGCGAACGATTCGGTCTTTTTGAACGAATTGTTTGGGTGAACGAGACCGAACTAATCACCATCTGCACTGATTCGTTCTATGAAGTTAGGGCTTGTTCGCTGCGTGGGAGGGCGTTGAGCAAGCGGCAGCGTCTTCTGACATCACACACGACCAATCAGACGCCAGCCTCATCGCGGGCAGGGGAGGGAGCGGAAACAGAATCAGGGCGTCTGTCAATCACTTCCACGTGTAGCCAATAAGCAGCCAGCGTGCACGCAAGGGGGCAAGACTGAGTTATGTCACTTCCCGTTCAGTGACTCGGTCCTCCGGTTCCTGACCTAGCTTGCTGCTAACTTGACTTTCCAGTAATGCGGTGAACGAGTCAAAAAATGGAAGGAAATGACTTTGTCACATATTTGTTAATGTGGAGCCTATCAAATGCTGCTCAAACAGACAAAACACCACACAAATCCAGCGAGCATGGTTTAGTGTACTACTTTTCTCAACAGACTCTGGACTACCTATGACTGACAACATACTATCAAATTTACAGTAGTTAAAACACGGGTAGCTAAAAATAAATTAAAAAAAACACGGGTAGCTACGAGGCAAGCAAAAGTGAGCTGCGGTCGCGTGACGGCACTCACGGCAGTGAAGGGGGCAGAGAACTGTCACTATATGGAGGCTTCATGGCAGCGATATTTACCTCATATGCGCACAGAAAAAATATTTAGTATTATCACCATAATACTGATTTGCAATGAAACTGTATATACATGTAAATTTTTTCCTACTGCTTTATTTATTTTTTTTTCGTGTCGGGTGTTGGTTGATTTGACAAATTATGTCCATCCGTTCATCATGTGCTACTCAAAAACAACGCACGCGGACACGGGAGATGTCGCAATATGTCTACATTTTTCTTAACAGACTAATGAGAGTAGAAAGGCAACATCGTAAAGCGCAAACAATTATTTCTCGTCAGCATTTGACGATCTGAGATGAGGGGGCGACAGGGGAGCTGACCGGATTATTTTATTTGTTAATACCAGTGCAAAAATTCAATACGATCATCTTAATAGTGATTTGCAATTAAACTGTCGAATATCAAAATGTAGTATTGTTTTTGTTTCAGAGCAGCACATTTGACAACTAGCTATTTACACTTCAGTTTTAGCAATAGTGACCTAAAATAATAGGGATGAGCATAAAAACAAAAATACAACAGAGCGAGAGGCAAATATGATGTGTTGGTCGCTCCATATTTAGAAATTAAACTTTCGATTTATTTTTATTTTCGTGACGTTATTTTTGTGATGCTGCGTTGGCTGGTAGCAGCAGAATTGTATATGTGATCAAGAACATGCTAAAGAAAGTCCGTGCGCCCCCGACCCCAAACCCCCACTCCCCCCACAAAAGGAAAATGTTTAACCGTGTCCTAAATCGAAATGCAAGCACGAGCCATGACTGAGCCCATAGAACTAGGACAGATGACGCGGAAGTTCTCCCTCGCTTTTGCAGCAGCAGGAGGGAGACGAGGCTGTCTGTGAAAGCAGAATGATACCGCCTGTCACTCATTTCTGAAACTACGACGAGCGGTGCCTGTGTGCAAGAGAGGGAGGGACAAAGCAATGTCACTTCCCGTTCAGTTATACTGCGAAGTGGTCTTTGGTGATTCGTTCGGCAACGTCACTTCCCGTTCAGTAACCGAACGATTCGTTTGGGCGGGGAGGGAGATGAGGGGGAGGCGAACGATTCGTTGATTTGTTTGAACGAATCTTTTTACTGAACGAACCGGAATGGATTCGTTTACTCAAGTGAACGACAGATCCCGTCACTACTGTGTGCTTGTGTCCTCATCCTGTTGGACGACCCATGACTTGCAACAGCAACTACAGTGCTGGCCAAAAGTATTGGCACCCCTGCAATTCTGTCAGATAATGCTCAATTTTTCCCAGAAAATCATTGCAATTACAAATGCTTTGGTAGTAATATCCTCATTTATTTTGCTTGCAATGAAAAAACAACGAAAGAGAATGGAAAAAAATCAAATCATTATCATTTTACACAAAACTCCAGAAATGGGCCGGACAAAATTATTGGCACCCTTTGAAAATTCATGTGATGTTTTTCTAATTTGTGTAATTAACAACACTTGTTACTTACCTGTGGCACATAACAGATGGTGGCAATAACTAAATCACACTTGCAGCCAGTTAAAATGGATTAAAGTTGACTCAAACGCTGTCCTGTGTCCTTGTGTGTACCACGTTGAGCATGGAGAAAACAAAGAAGATCAAAGAACTGTCTGAGGACTTGAGAAGCAAAGTTGTGAGGAAGCATGGGCAGTCTCAATGCTACAAGTCCATCTCCAAAGACCTGAACGTTCCTGTGTCTACTGTGCGCAGTGTCATCAATAAGTGTAAAGCCCATGGCACTGTGGCTAACCTCCCTTGATGTGTTCGGAAAGCAAAAATTGACGAGAGATTTCAACGAAAGATTGTGCGGATGGCGGATAAAGAACCTCGACTAACATCCAAACAAGTTCAAGCTGTCCTGCAGTCCAAGGGGACAACAGTGTCAACCCGTACTATCTGTCAGCGTCTGAATTAAAGGGACTCTATGGTAGGATACCCAGGGAGACTCCACTTCTGACCAGGAGTGAGGAGACATCAAAAAGCCAGGCTGAAGTTTGCCAAAACTTACCTGAGAAAACCAAAAACGTTTTGGAAAAATGTTCTCCTGTCAGATCAGACAAAAGTACAGCTTTTTGGTAGAAAACATCAACATAAGAGTTTACAAGGGAAAAAATGAGGCCTTCGAAGAAAACACAGTCCCCACAGTCAAACATGGCGGAGGTTCCCTTATGTTTTGGGGTTGCTTTGGTGCCTCTGGCACTGGACTTCTTGACCGTGTGCAGGGCATTATGAAGTCTGAAGACTACCTGCAAATTTTGCAGCATAATGTAGGGCCCAGTGTGAAAAAGCTGGGTCTCCCTCAGAGGTCATGGGTCTTCCAGCAGGACAATGACCCAGAACACACTTCAAAAACCACTGGAAAATGGTTTGAGAGAAAGCACTGGAGACTTCTAAAGTGGCCAGCAATGAGTCCAGACTTGAATCCCATAGAACGCCCCTGGAGAGATCTGAAAATGGCAGTTTGGAGAAGGCACCCTTCAAATCTCAGAGACCTGGAGGAGTTGGCCAAAGAAGAATGGTCTAAAATTCCAGCAGAGCATTGTAAGAAACTCATTGATAGATACCAGAAGCATTTGTTCGCAGTTATTTTGTCTAAAGGTTGTGCAATCAAGTATTAGGCTGAGGGTGCCAAATGCCAATACTTTTGGCCCATTTTTGGAGTTTTGTGTAAAATGATAGATTTTAAAATGATTTTTTTCATTCTATTTTGTGTGTGGTGCCAATACTTTTGGCCAGCACTGTAAGCTTTCTGACAATGGGCAGCACATCCCTTTTCAGAATGCCTTGCTGTATTTTGCTGAATTTAGCTTTACATCATGAGCTGTTTTAAACAGAGGAGACGCCTACAGAAATCTGACAGGAGTGGGGATTTGATGCATATCTTTTACTGTTTGATGCAGATGCACAAGGAATAAGAGGCTTGTACAGGGGCTTAGTCTGGTTTAATCACAGAGAAAGTCACTATGTCCTTGTACTCTGCAGCACTTTAAAGCAGTTGTTCATTGACACAAAAATGTACAATATTTCAAGCTCACAAAACTAACATGCTTCATCGAAGTCATTGTTTATTTCAGTAGCATGTTTGTAATAAGATAATTTTACTTGTGGTAATCGCATAGACAATGAAAGTTGGAATTTTTTTCCTCAGCATAACAAATAATGTCTACAGAGCTCAACCAGCATCCTCCCTGTCAATAACTATTTCAGTGACCTTCAGTTGCACTCACAACTGTAATAGGAGCTCAGCAAAAGTTCCAGCATCAACAAAAGCTCTCACAGTAAAGGCAAAATACCATAGTTAATGCAATACAATATTAAAACACAGAGCTAAATATAAATATGAACTCTTAGTAGTAGTAATATACCGACATTTGAATGAATTCACACTTTAAAATGTTAGCGCGCACATTGCATCATGTTACATAAATACTTTTGCGAACTGACAGTCTGACACTATACACAAAGACATAAGAACAAACAGGAGAGAGATGCTGTGTGCTGTCAGCAGTTTACCACATCAGTCAACACGTGCATGCAGCAGTGCAAAAGTCCTAGTGAGCTAGCTGGCCTTGCAATTTACCAAACTAAAGAAGGGATGTACTACATAGTAATGGAGCTGTATAAGAAACCAGGAAAAACATCACTTAAACACAAGACTTATTTTTCCTGTTTAAGTGCATCTGTTTAATCTGTCCATCTAACATTGCTATTGAAAATATGGAGAGATATTGGAATTAAGAATGTTGACACTGACGACTAGGGCTGCAGCTATCGATTACTTAAATAATCGATTAATCTGTTGTTTTGTTAGTTCGAATAATCGAGAAATCGGATTACTATTAATGCCTTGCAGAATACATTTTAGGAGATGTAAAACTTAAGAAATAAGTGTTAATGCTTGCAAAAATATTTTTTTTGGCTTGCTAAGATTGCATTTTAAAAAGAGCATTCAATCCATTTCAAACTAAATTAAAATACCTCAGCCTCAAACAGTATAAAAAAAATAAAAAAATAAATGAGGATCTAAGTATCACAAAAGCTAACTTGCTAACTTGCATAGCAAAGGTTCGCTAGCTTAAATGCTATAGAATGTTTTTTTTTTTTGACAAAGCTCTTAATAAAACGTTCAAACACATATTCCCACGAAAAGCTGCTAAATATATTTGTAAGCTAAATAACGAGTGCATATTAGGTCAAACAAAAATATACCTTATGTTGGTCTTAACAGGAAGCAGCTGGATTCAGCCATGTTAGAGTAATGGCATATTCATTGTTGCAACTAAACGGCAGCCTGTATCCACCCAAATCAAAACTAAACACTTTCATAGCAAATCATTAAAACATCACTCGAATTAAACAAATACTCGAAGCAGCAAAATTTGATTCGAATCTATTTTCTAATCGAATTACTTGGGTTAATCGATTATAGGTTGCAGCACTACTGACAACCTTCCAGAAAGCAAGCAAGGGAAAGAAATTAGCAAGAATGCAATGTTCGCCAATAAATGTTTTGTCACCATTGCAAAAAGCTTGCAGAGGTATTTCAATAGCGCAAATTCAAAATGTAGCCCCCCCCAAAAAACTATCATAAGTTTTAGTAATTTTTTACTAATTTAATCAATCAGACAAGCACGATCAAAATTTATTGCGAAATGGACCGTACGAAAATGTCCCATGCATCGCCATTGACACCGCAGAAAGTTGGAGCCGTTATGATGAATGAAGTTTTCACTATCTTCTGAGCTACTGTACAGCCACAGAAACAAACTTAAGTTAAATGTAAGCAAACATATTCGTTCATCGCTTTTGGGTTTTATATCACATAATCTGTTTTATATAGATATCAATTCATTTACAGAGGCGCTTATTTGTCTGGGATGACTCAAAAAACATGTTTAACTGACTGTTCAGGAGGCAAACACTTCCATATTCCAATCTTTTCATTCCGACAAAACTGCCTTTCTTAGTCATCAATTAAAATGTAATGATAAAATAAAAATCCATCACATCCCAATTGTGATGTATCTATGGAGTTCTCCCATCCCTAGATTATTTATGAATTTTGCAAAGCAGTTTTGAGAGGACGCTGCAGACTGCAGACGCTGCAAACAATTCTGATTTAGACAATATAGCAACATTTAGAATTTGAAAATAAAGCTAAGTTGTTCATTTTTATTCATGTTTTACAAATAAGAGTGCAAAGGATTTCGCTATATCGACCAATAAATAAATACAAGTGACATGATTGATGTAAATAATGCTGAATGTCTGCGAAGACCACATTAGTTTCAGCATTTTATTGATCATCAGATTATGAAAAAAGTGTGAATATGTGTTGAATTTTTTTTGTATTTATTTTGAGAAAACAATGATCAACAATGTTGCCTATTTTCTAATGTTATTTTATGGACGAAAGCAGTAAATCAGTCAGAATCAATTTAGGTTTAAGCACTATAGATTACAAATGTCCTGTTTTTCAATAACGGGATGGAATTTTAATGTTGTTTTTTTATTTACCCGATTCATCAATTAATAATAATAATGAAAAAAAAAAACAACAACTGATAGATTAATCTAATGTTAAAACAATTATTTGTTATAGTCCTACTTCAGAGTTAATTCAGCCACTGCCATCATATGCTAAATCGTCACAGCAGAAGATTGAGCCTTTTTCAGAAGAAGCCATGCTAGACGAAGACAATACAATGAACCAATTTTGAAAATCATCTTGAATGTTTGAGATTATAATGTAACCAACCTCTGGACAAATTGAATTTCCTCTAAGTCTATAATAAAGAGGAAATGAGTTTGGAAAAATGTGACTTGGGCATAGTGTAGTAGAGCCTACTTACGGTAATTTGTGGAGTGTTTCTTGCATTAGTGTGGATGGTGTGACCACTGAAATATGCCATTGTTTTGATGAAATTGGTGTCAATCAAATTGAGGCCAGGGGATGCTCAGACAGGCATCATTTCATTTGTACAGGATTTTCCCACATTGGAGAGAGATGGCAATGTTTACTTGAATATTTGTAGTGTCTAATTTTAAAAAGGAATGATCACGAAACAACAGTAACTCCTGTTCATAAAGGAAAAGAACTTCCAGCACCCAACAGTTGTATTTTTTATCATCAGTTTTATGTTAATGATGACATTCCTGATTAAAAGAGGCACCGAATAGCTTAGGCAAGGGATGGACTCCATTAGTTCAGTGCTTATTTATTGGTATAGGCTCGTCATCAGTTAGTAGGAACATTGAAGATCCGCTAATGGTTAGGTCAGCTTCTCTGGTCATTGTGGTAATAAATGACCAGGCATCCTATTTATATCAGCTAAGCTGCGCACTGTGACGATGCCTAAGCTGCCTAACGCTGCCAGAGTTAGCTCATGGTACACTCTACAAACGTAAGAAGGAAGTGGCAGTATAGTCATCATAATCTGAGACATTATACCACACAAATACCAAGAATCAAAAATCACTTCCATGAAGTTCAGGTTTAATGGAGGATTTAGGCTCAATTTAGGCAGTGGCATCATTAACGTGTTGTTTGTCACTGTTTAAAACTATCATAAAGTTATATTTAGTGACAAACAATCCATCACCAGTTCTGGAATCATGTTCATAGCAGTGCCAAGTAGGGGTGTGACAAAATATCGAAATGGTGATATTTCGTGATACTTTGTATCCCAAAAGGTTATCAATATGCTCCTGCCAAGAATCGAGATATCGTTTTAAAAAGGTGTCAATGTTGTTTTTTTTTTTTTTTTTTTTTGCCATTTAGACTGGGAACTTTTGTTCATTCAAAACCAGAGCATTCACAGTCATTCGGTCCGATTTTCGGGGCATTTACAGATCACTTGCTGTTCATTTTACGGCATTTACAGGTAATTTCCTGTAGAGTTGGAGTCATTGCCTATTCATTTGGGTGATTCCCAGGTCACTTCCTGTTCTGTAGCTCAAAATAAACATGAAGTGACCCATAAAATACCCCAATATCAACAGGAAGTAACTGAAAATCAACAGGAAAATGATCTTAAACGGCCCAAAATTACCTTATTGCCTGGCATTGGCTGCCACTGACGGCCATCGACGTTCAATCCGTTTGAAGTGGGAGGGATGGCAGCGAATGAACATTCCTCCCAGTTCAAATGGACTGGACGTCTACTAGTGATAAACCCATTCCAATTCACAGCAGAAATTTGTTTTTCTGTTTATTAGTTGCTTGTAGAATATCCTAGAATGACTTTCTGACCAATGTATCGATAATCGTTGTATCGCCATATCGTCAGATCATCATTATCGTGAGCTTTGCATCGCAAATCGTATCGAATCGTGATGTACCAAGAGGTTCCCGCTCCTAGTGCTGAGTGTGTATATATATTTTGTCATTACTTTTAAATAAAGGTTTTTGCCACTACTTGTATTCAAAAGCCCAAATTTGTCATCATGTTAGTATATTAATACTTTAGTGGAAATTAAATAAAACCTCAAAATGAAGAAAGGCAAAGGACGCAACTTTTCTAGCCTTGTCTATTAAGCCATAAATGATTTTTCAGCAGCACTACATGTATTTTTCAATTATTATTTTTGCTTCATCATTTGAGAGAGAACAAGTGCACACTATCAAAAATTATCTACCAAATTATTCCGTGAAGAAAAAAAATCAGGAAACATATCAATATATTACCCACATTATTTAGCTAAAATATAATAGTGTAAATAAAAAATATATAAACTTACCCCTCCGACGAGAGCCTCCCCTGTGCTCCATTTTGAGGAGCAGGGTTTAAAAAAGGTTCACGAGAGGAGGGGTCCAAACAGTGGTCCCAACGGAACTCCAGTAATAGAGGTCCAAAGTATAGTGATATTGTTTGTGAGGTGCAGAAGACAGGAATGCTGCCTGTGCTGTGTGGATAATGTGAGGATCAGCTATTTCTGTGACTGGGTATGTGCGTGTGTGTGAAAAGTGGCCTGCGATGACGAAGTCAGCGACAGCCATGCATCACAAAGCACCCTTTTCCCTCCCACTGAGACCAGCATGCACGCGCACCATCATGCACGCTCACATGCATGCTCACATGGATGTTTTTCCTCAATCACCCTGAGCTTCTGATCCCTTCTACTCACATTAACACTTGAGTACGTACAGTATGTGTGACTGCACACACTGAGTGGGCGGAGCAAAGAAAGTGAGGGAAGCGGAAGGCTTTAGAAAAGCAAAAGTGTCAGGACAGGGAGGGTTGAATGGCCCAAATGCAAAAAAACCCAAAACAAAACATAAGGATAGTGATCTCCTGGATCATCATCGAGAAAATGTGTTATTCATCTAATCAATTTGTATTTATTTATTCCTTAGTACTTATTTTAAAGAGACGTTTGTGGTGAGATTAATGCTTCCTCAAGCCTTGTACCATTACAGATGTCTTAGGTTTAGATGTACTTCACAAATTTGACAGGTTTTTTGCTTTTTAAAATATTTGAATAAACACTGTCGATTGGTTACGGCGTGCCAAAAAAAATCAACTATTAAATGCATCGCGATTCCACACGTGACGATTCGATTACGATTCACAGATGTTCAAAAAGGATGATTTTCCGTAATAACTTTATGACAGCCGCTCGTAGTGGGACGAAATTCAAGTCACGTCTGCCGCCCGGACACCTTTAATGAACGCACGTACAACGTTATGATGGATGCTGCCGATTACTGAGCGAGAGATTTACTCCTTTTCAAAAGACTGGAAAATAAATTTGTTTACGAGACAGGCTTCTGTGCGCAAGTTATTTTTTAGAGCGAGAAATAGAGAAATAGTTCCTTGCTCCTTGTCTTTCAGTTGTCCAGCCGTAGTTTCAAGTCATGTCAAGTAGTGAGTGTACACAAACCCTCTTGTACTGTTTAGCCTTTATTGTTGTTGTTTTTGAGATGTTAACTGTTGGCGCCGAACGCTAAGCTAATTAGCTAATTCGCTAACGTGTATTTCCATGTCCAGTTGTCCTTTGTTTGTTGGTGTACAAAAGTTACTCTATATGCAGAATGTGTAAAACCATAATTAAGTACAGCGGTAACGGTACAAACATGCGAAATAGTACAGAAATCTGTAAAAAAAAAAAAAAAAAGTATATTGGTTTAAAGAAGTCTTATTTCTAAAGACACTTTGTTTCCAGAAAATGTGGAATTCATTCCACCTGTGTAAATTTTATTGTATTGTTGAGAGAAATAAGTACTGCCTTTGAAATAGCTAATGTTATTGTACCTTCTAGTGAAAAAGAGTATCTCAAGGTAGCTGTGTGTTGTACGGGCATGTTGAGAAATAAGTATTGCCTTTAAAACGGTTCATGTTTTTGCCATTTCTCGTTAAAAAAAAAAAAAGAAAAAGTTTAAGGGCAGCTTTTTGTTGTATGGGCATGTTTCCACCGCTCCTGTTGAATCATTACGATATTTTAAATGAATACTGGACATAAATTTGTTTGGCTACTTTATTAATTAGTAATGTGCAATGCAGCGATAATCGTGAAAACCGTGATCATCGACAATACCGTGGTCATCGTTCAATAAGTGAATCGTAGCACCCAGAACCGGAATTGAATTGAATCGTGGGGTGCCTAAGATGGCACACTCCTAGTTACAGCCAAGCACTACACTCCATCTTCCCTTCAACTGCTTCAACACTTCATCAATCAACTACAATTGCTCAAATGTTTATTATGCCAATTAGGAGTGGGGACCTCTTAGTAACTAATGATATGATACGATTTGCGCTACAATGCTCACGATAACGATGATCTGACGATACAACGATTATCGAAACATTGGTGAGGAAATTATTCTAGGATATTCTACAAACAACTAATAAACAGAAAAACAAGCTTCTGCTGTGAATTGGAATGAGTTTATCATTAGTAGACATCCAATCCATTTGGACTGGGAGGGTAGCACATCCCTCCCACTTCAAACGGATTGAACGTCTATGGCCGGTAGTGGCAGCCAATGCCAGGCAATGAGGTAATTTTTGGCCAATTAAGGTAATTTACCTGCTCATTTTCAGTTACTTCCTGTTGATTTTGGGGTATTTTATGGGTCTCTTCCTGTTTATTTTGAGTTACAGAACAGGAAATGACCTGGGAATCACCCAAATGAATAGTCAGTGACTCAAACTCAACAGAAAATGACCTGTAAATGCCCTAAAATGAACATCAAGTGACCTGTAAATGCCCTGAAAATTGGACAGAATGACTGTGAATGCTCTGGTTTCGAATGAACAAACGTTCCCAGTCTAAATGAATTGGGCGTCGAGCACCGTCAATGCAGCCTTAGAGTTAACTGAGACACTATTAAGGTGGAAAATTTTGGTAGCAACTTGTTGGTTCATTTTTTTCTTTTTTTTTTTAGACATTGACACCTTTTTCAAAACGATATCTCGATTCTTGGCAGGACCTTATTGATAACCTTTTGGGATACAAGGTATCACGATATATCACCATTTCGATATTTTGTCATACCCCTAATGCCAATCCTTCATTTTAACATTTACCACTTAAAGAAACCAAAACATACAAAATTGAATGCAAAAAAGGTGTATTTTTGTTTTGTAAATTCAATTCTACATGAATCTGTGTTACATCCAAGTATTACAAGAATGCTCTATAATAATTTGAAATTAAACAGCTATTTCAAAACACAAATGCTGCCTTAGTGAAGTGTCATTAACTATGGCCTTGTTCAGACTGGAAGCCAAAATCTGATTTTTAGCCAATCCAGATTGAAACGATGGCTCTTTTGTTGTCTGGACAGTCACAAAGCACAGATATCCAATTTTTGCGAGACATATCAAAACCACATACGAGAAGTAGCTTCCGACATGGACAATATGCTTCTCAATCTGAACAGCTCAAATGGGATTTGACCTTCCGTGACGTAATTCTACGTGACGGAAAACTCAATGTGGCCGAGAGCGCTAATCGAAGTGCAGAGCGGTTAAAAAGAATGTAGCACGCTGAGGAAAAGCCCACTATTACAAGTACAACAACAAAAGAGGGGCAGGACGTAACAAATGCCTATTTTATGAATTAGGTATTAGACAGCATTCTTGGGGACAAGTCCAGCGTTTGCCCACTGCTCGCGCTCGACAGCACTTCTCCTCACGAAGACAAGGAGGAGGGACATGTAAATAATGTCAAAGCAAGTAAATAATGTCAATGTTTGTTAGGTAGCTAAAATGCCGTATACTTGCTACTATAATGGCATAGTAACATTCATAAAGTACTTTGTAGATACTTTTCTCGTATGTTGCACGTTTTTTTGCCGCTGTCGCAACTGTATGACGTCAAACTACACGCACGGGTTGGCGCCTTCATTGCCACAGCATCCTGTCATGCGGTTCAATATTTTGGCCCAGTCTTAACAGGCAAAATTCCAATAAGGAACCTAGCTAAAACAGATTGGAGTCAGATATGTCTGCAGTCTATGTGACCTCTGGCCACCAGAAGTGGAGGATGACAATCAATTGGTGTGGCAGTAAGCACTCAGGGTGGTACTGCGCAGGATATTAAAACATAATACATTTTACCAGGTAAAGTATTTCGCAGTCTCGCAGTTTTTTTCGTAGTTTGGCTGGGTGTGCAACTTATACTCAGGAGCGACTTAAGTGTGAAATTATTAAGACATTATGGTATCATTTCACATATTATTTTGGTGTTTGGAGTGACACTGACAGTTTGATAGACTTGTTAGCATGTTCTTTATGCTATAGTTATCTGAATAACTCTTAATAGCTATGGTCACGTTCGCGTTCTGCCTTTAGCAATGTGTGTTTAATTGTATTATTGACTTTTTTATATTGAAATGCATGCTTTTGGTTTGTGGCGCTTTCGCGCCCAAGTGGGGGCACACTCGCAATTGATTCCGGGAAGAAGAGTGCTCACAAGCCAGAAGAAGACGAACAGTTACGCGCCGTCTGAGCGAGTGGGCGAGAGAGAGAGAGAGAAACACGGCTGCGAACCTACATTCATTGTTTATGCTTGTAAAATATCTCTAGAGAGGCAACGCCTGTGTGTATCATCTTTTCTGTTGTTGTTGTGTGTTTTCCACCCACAATCGGACACTTAGAGACAGTTGTGTGGTTGTTTGAACGATGTGCTAATGCTAGCGAACCCATGCTAACTGTTTGTGGCATTGCTGTAATAGCAGCTAATTATCATTTATTTACTTTGATGCGAACCTGTTTGGTATCGAGGACGAAATTGATATGTATTATTTCTATTTTTAGTTTCACTCTTCCAATGATGGTGTCATAACGACGGCCAAAATAAAGTCAGCAAATTATAAGGACGTCCAGCATCGTCATTTGGGAGTTTAGCTCGCTGTATAGGCAGGACCAAGCTGTAGTGCCCTGTTGAGGACAGTATATTTGCATTTTGTTGTTCATGCATCATGTAACGTTATCATACTGTACACTTATTCACCATGTTGTTCTCTATTGTATTTTTATATTAAATTGCCTTTCAAGATGACATATCTGTTCTATGTGTTGAATTTTATCAAGTAAATTTCCCCCCAAAATGCGACTTATACTCCGGTGCGACTCATATATGTTGTTTTCCTCTTCAATGGGCATTTTATGGCTGGTGTGACTTATAGTCGGAAAAATACGGTATTTGAAATGCCACTGCACATCACAGACCAATTCAAATAATACATATTTCATTCAATCTATTTAATGTACAATATTGGCTTGGCACAGCCAGGGCTATCTGACTGCTCCAGGACCTCATCCCTCTGCTAAATGACTCCACCTTTGTTTTAGCTACTCATTAATCTGTATGTCTTAGAGCATGTGAAGTTGAGTCAAATCACTTAACTAGATTAGGCTAATCCTGAACTTTTTATAAAACACTGAAGTCACACCGGGGCGAGCGCACAAAGCAAGGCCTGGCTTTTAGCCCACGACACTTTGAACGTTGACTTGTGCTTCACTCTTCTGGCCACAGGCTAACTATCAGTCAGGTGAGTGTCTTACACCATGCTGGGGCACATTGACTTGTTTTCGAGGCGAGACACTGGGCCATGACCTCAAGGCTGTCTACATAAAGACAGCTTGAAAAAAAGTGCTCTGTGATCACTCGGTCAGTT
This sequence comes from Corythoichthys intestinalis, assembly GCF_030265065.1. Lineage (NCBI taxonomy): Eukaryota > Metazoa > Chordata > Actinopteri > Syngnathiformes > Syngnathidae > Corythoichthys > Corythoichthys intestinalis. The sequence goes on along the minus strand of NC_080414.1, from coordinate 26,931,811 downwards.
GGCAGTGGAAAAGCAAGCAAAAATCATGCACATTATCATCTGTTAAAGGAAAAGACATGATAAAATGACTTTCATGTGAAAAATAGTTGCTCAAAAAAATGCAAATCATAATTTATTTTTTCTTTTATTGATGATTTCTCCATTAATACCCATCATAAAAATGAAATTATATTTTCTTTCAAACTGTTAAACAAGATTCGTTTTGCACTAGGATGCACTTGATCAAACCTTATCTTTAGCTTAAATATCCGCCAAGGAGAACTGATTTAATGTAACAACCTAAAATGTCCACAAACTCGCTAGCTTGTTTGACGCTGGAACATCTGCTTAAGGTACCATCATTCAACGTGTCATGGCTCAGCTTTAAGAGGGTCTTTTAAATCACTCAGTAAGACGGATTTAATCGTATCAAGCTCCACTTGATGTCAGATGGTTACAATTTCAGTGTGACTGAGTGCATGTGAATGTAGGTTCCATTTAATGATATCCTCTGCCCTTAAACCCTAAAGCAAACAACAGTTATGTAACACATGCCAGTGTACTGGTGGCTTTTTAGGGTTTTAGGTTCAGTGGATATTAAATATAACTACTGCAGTTGTCATTTTGACCTCTAAAACTATTCTGATTTTAAAACAATAAAGTTGAGATCGGTGTTTTTACAAGATATTGTAGTGGGAGCAACAGCAGAGCAACAGGGAAGTTGAGTCATACTAAAGTAGCTGACTTAAGTCAAACTTTTAAATTACTGTATATGGATATATGGGAAATAAACTTCGTTTCGTTAAAAAAGTGGGACGATATAGAGAGCACACCTACCGTTATCTGAGCAAAACTCTAAAAGACCAAAAGTTTACTGTGGAAAAACCGTAGTCCTCTTGCGATGACGTAATCAAAACACGGCGAGCTAACACTACTGGCTAACAGCCAACATGTCCGCGGTTTGGAAGTATCTTCAGGTATCAAAGAAACATTTAATTATTAAATGAAGAAAGATAAAATTAATTTGCTTCATCGCTGCTACATGATCATTCTGAAGTTGTTTTCCATCGATGTCCCGCGTCACATCAAGTACAGTGCATTGGAGCCCGTGCACGAATAGTTTGGAGTTTAATTAAGCATACAGCATACAAAAAAGTAGTATTTAAATGCATACCGTATATTTCGGACTATAAATCGCAGTTTTTTTTCATAGTTTGGCTGGGGGTGCGACTTATACTCTGGAGCGACTTATGTGTGAAATTATTAACATTATTATATCATTTCACATGTTATTTTGGAGGGACACTGATGGTTAGGTAAACTTGTTAGCATGTTCTTTATGCTATAGTTATCTGAATAACTCTTAATAGCTATGGCCACATTCGCGTGGGGGGGGCGAGGGCGAGAGAGAGCGAGAGAGAGAGCTGCAAACCTACGTTCATAGTTAATGCTTGTAAAATATCTCTACAGAGGCAGCGCCTGTGTGTATCATCTTTTCTGCTGTTGTTGTTGTGTTTTTCACCCGCGATCAGACACTTAGAGCCAGTTGTATGGTTTTTTTAACGATGTGCTAATGCTAGCGAACACATGCTAACCGTTTGTGTCATTGCTGTAATAGCAGCTATTTATCATTTATTTACGTTAATGCGAACCTGTTTGGTATCGAGAACGAAATGGATTTGTATTTTTCTTAGGGCTGTCAAAATTATCGCGTTAACGCGCGGTAATTAATTTAATTAAATTAATCACGTTAAAATATTTGACGCAATTAACGCACATGTCCCGCACTGTCCCATGTCAGACAGTATTCTGCCTCTTGGTAAGTTTTACAGCAAGGTTGTTTGTGCTGTCTAACAGCGAACTCTTGTGGTCGCTTTGCGACATGGTTTATTGCTTTCTTGCCAGTTCAATATGGCTGCACGACGTCTCGGGCTGACGCCTACGTTGTAATGTTGTGCTTATATGATCCTTGGACAAGATTTTTCCGTAAGTGTGGTTGTTGTAAAGAATGTACATATTATGTTAGTAAGCGAAATGTTATATTTTTTGTATGAGACGCTTTTTGTTTATGTTTAGTGAACCTGTATAGCGTGCTAAGCTAACGTTGTTGCTAATGCAATGCTTGTGTACTTTTTTTTTTGTAGTTTCACTACGGTCTAAAGAGAACAATGGTTTGAGGCCATTTTATTAATAAATCAGATGAAAAAGGAAGAAGTCTGATTATTAAAGCGTCGTTCACTAGCTGTCTAGCTTTGGAAAAAGTAGACGCTTCGGAGTGAGGATAGCATAGACAGATTCAAATGACAGTAGAGTGAAATGCCCACTACAGTCCTTATATACCGCATGTTGAATGTATGTATCCATCTTGTGTCTTATCTTTCCATTCCAACAATTTATTTTTACAGAATATATATATAATTTACAGAAAAATATGGCATATTTTATAGATGGTTTGAATTGCGATTAACTGCGATTAATTACGATTAATTAATTTTTAAGCTGTAATTAACTCAATTAAAAATTTTAATCGTTTGACAGCCCTAATTTTTCTATTTTTAGTTTCACTCTTCAAATGATGGTGTCATAACGACAGCCAAAATAAAGTCAGCAAATTATACGGACGTCCAACATCGTCATTTGGGAGTTTAGCTCGCTGTATAGACCCTACTCACATGACGTCACAACCACGCCTCAGCGCCATATTGTCCGTCAGCTCGTCGGGTTTAAGCATTACCGCCACGTTAATTCCTCCTATTATGGCGTGTTTTTCTGCTCGTTAACATTAATAATCAAAAGGGTGAAGGCATGTGTGGCGGTTGGTTGCAGTAACAGAGAAGATAGATGGAGAGACTTGAAGTTATACCGTATTCCGAGAGACCCGGAGAGGAGAGAGAGATGGACTGCTGCAATTCGACGAGAAAACTGGGCACCAAACGATCACCACAGATTATGTAGTAGTCATTTTATATCTGGTAAGATGCATTTAATATATATTTAGAGGGTTTTGGGCTGACAAGCACAATTAAGATCATTGCGAGGCTAATCGCCGACAACATACAGTTTCAAATTCAAGATGTTTATTTCTTCCGCCATCATTATTTTTTGAATAATATTTAGCTGGTACCAAGTGAAAGAAGCTGGCCTTGTCTCCGGATCATCAGTTAAACAGGTGTGTCCAAACTTTTTTGTAAAGTGGGCCAGATTTGGTGTGGTAAAAATGTGGGGGGCTGCCTTGGCTGATTTACGTTGAACGATATATTTAAACACATTTTAGCAAGCCCTTCTGTGTGTCACATTTGCTTTATTATAATTTTTTAAATTCATAATTTTTCAACAATCTCGCCTTAGTAGCGTTCTCTTTCGACACTCGGGCTCTTGCGAAATACTGCTTCTGTGAAATTAAACTAGCTTCAAGTTGCTATAATTTCTTGCTGCGTATCTTCCTTGTAATGTTGTCGTACATGTCAGCATGTCTTGTTTGCTAATATCTCGTCACATCGAACTCTTTGAAAACAGCGACTGTCTCTTTGCAAATGAGGCAGACACAGTTGTTGCGGATTTTATTGAAAGCATAGTCCATTATCCACCTATCCTTGAAGCGTCGGCCATCGCAGTCAACTTTTTTTTTTTTTGATTGTCGCCATTTTAGAAAATTGGAAGTAAAGGGTCACACGAGGTAATGTTGCTTAGAGTGCTGCTCTTAAAGGTTTTCAAAGTTTCGTGAGAATAGGCTGAGTTTCTGTGGACAAGATAGTTGTAGATATCAGGGTAGCAGATGTCAGGCAGAGACGGCGAAGACAGCGGGTCGAAAAATATCGATTTAGGCATCAAATATGGATCTGGCGAATGGATAGACTGAAGCTTTTCCACATAACGCCTTTTATGCAACGCATCCAATGAGTTTACAGCGTCTGAAAGCACCGGGGCTTCCATGAATTGCACTATAAATTGCACGACAAATTGAAACCATTGAGAATACGGGTAAACAATGACGGACAATATGGCGGCCGGATACAACGACACGTCATTCTGTGACGTTGGTGAGTAGGGTCTATAGACCCTACCCACCGACGTCACAAAACCACGTGCTCGCTGTGTGGTTCCGCCCACTTGTCCGTCATTTTGTCTCTGTATTAGCATTGTTTTCAATTGATCGAGGAATTTAAAATGCATTTCATGGAAGACCCGGTGTTTTCTGATGCCGTAAACTCACTGGATGTGTTGCATAAAAGGTGTTATGTGGAAAAGCTTCGTTCTATACAGTCGCCAGATCCATATTTTATGCCCAAATCGATGTTTTTCGACCCACTGTCTTCGCCCTGTCTGCCTGACATCTGCTACGCTGATATTTACAATGATCTTGTCCACACAAAATCAGCCTATTCCCACGAAAATGTGAGGCTTATAAATAGGCTTATAAATACTTCGTTGCTGGTTGGGTGAAACAGGTCCTCGTTCGGCAGGAATCTATCTTGTGCTTGGAAAGGTGAGTTACGAAATTTTCAATTCAAAATCTTTTGTTATTGCTCCACTGTCAAGTCCACTGTCAAGTCTAGTGTATTTCATGTCGTTTGTCAATGGAGTTAAGGCTTTTAATGTTTATATGGTTTAGCGATAGCACTCTCACTACATACATACGTGTATGTTGTCGGCGATTAGCCTAGCAATGATCTTAATTGTGGTTATTTGTCAGCCCCGTAGACGAGGCCAGTTTCTTTCACTTGGTACCAGCTAAATATGATTCAAAAAATAACGATGGTGGAAGAAAGGGAAGTCACAAACATCTTGAATTTGAAACTATGTCGTACTACGTCGTATGTTGTCGGCGATTAGCCTCGCAATGATGTTAATTGTGGTTATTTGTCAGCCCCGTAGACGAGGCCAGTTTCTTTCACTTGGTACCAGCTAAATATTATTCAAAAAATAACGATGGTGGAAGAAAGGGAAGTCACAAACATCTTGAATTTGAAACTATGTCGTACTACGTCGTATGTTGTCGGCGATTAGCCTCGCAATGATCTTAATTGTGGTTATTTGTCAGCCCAAAACCCTCTAAGTATATCTTAAATGCATCTTACCGGATATAAAATGACTACTACATAGTCTGTGGTGATTTTTTGGTGCCCAGTTTTCACGTCGAATTGCAGCCGTCCATTTCGCTCTCTTTGGATCCCTCGGAATACGGTAAAACTTCAAGTCTCTCCTTCCATCTTCTCTGTTAGTGCAACCAACAGCCACACACGCCTTCACCATTTTGATTATTAATGTTAAGGAGCAGAAAAACACGCCGTAAATAGGAGAAATGTACGTAGCCGTAACAGGTTAACACTATGTTTTGACGGACAAGTGGGCGGTACCATTCAGGAGAGCGGAGTTGTGACGTCACGTGGGTAGGGTCTATAGCCAGGACAGAGCTGTAGAGTCCTGGTGAGGAGAGTACATTCGCATTTCGTTGTTCATGCATCATGTAACATTATTGTACTTTACACTTATTCAGCATGTTCTTCTCTAATGTATTATTTTAAATTTCCTTTAAAGATAACATATCTGTTCTATGTGTTGGATTTTATCAAGTATATTTCCCCCCAAAATGCAACTTATACTCCGTTGCGACTTATATATGTTTTTTTCCTCTTCGTTGGGCATTATTTGGCTGGTGCGACTTATACTCAGGTGCGACTTATAGTCCGAAATATACGGTAATGGAGATGAATATATGGGAAATAAACATGTTTACTTTGAAACTCTGAAAGTTTACTCTGAAATACTATCAAGAACCATAGTCCTCTTGTGATGACGTAATCAAAACACGGCGAGCTAGCACTACTGGCTGACAGCCAACATGTCCGCGGTTCGGAAGTATTTTGAGGTATCAAAGAAATATTTAAAATATTAAATGAAGGAAGATAAAATTAATTTGCTTCATCAATGCTACATGATCATTCTGAAGTTGCTTTCCATCGATGTCCCACGTTACATCAAGTACAGTGCATTGGAGCCCGTGCGGGAATAGTTTGGAGTTTAATTAAGCATACAGCATACAAATAAAGTAGTATTTAAATGAATACATGTGTATTTGATGTGGTTTAGTACTATATGTTAATAGAACAACCACTTCCACTTTTTGCCACTTTTTTTCCTGCGAGTTTCACAGCCCACCGGCAGGGAGCGACTTCGCTCGGCTTCGTCACCGCTAGAACTCGGCCCATTCGTCTGGCTTTCGATCGATTCCACTTGTTGCACAAGAAAATAGCGAGTCATATTTTAAAGAGTAGGAGATTATAGTAGCCTTGTAAATAGCTTTACTAGTTTCAGCTTTACTCGTTTTTTTTCTTTTATTGTACTATTTGTACGGTACTATTAATATTTTTGGAATCTATCTGGAAATCTTTTATAATAATTGTTGGTGTTTGTCCATATCAGAAGTAGGTGCCAATGTAATAAATTAGTACCGAGCAATAAATAACAAAATAATGATAAATCTGACATTATAAATATACAACGGAATATGATATTGGGAGCTGACATGGAAAGCAACACCAGATGCAAGGGTGTATGCCAGTTTACTGCAGCATGTTTAAAGCACAATAATTGTGGGAAATGACTGAAATCCTTTTCAACTTCGTAATTTCATACAAATCACAAAATAACCATAATAGATTAAAGTGAACATGTCCTAAAAGAGAAACTAAATGGACCAATTCATGAAAAACTGATCTTCAAATTAAGATAAAACACAAGTGACCACTAAACTGAGTCATGATTTATATTCAGCAAACATCACTTGAAGACATTTTACTTTTGAGTAGTCAAAAGAAAGGAACATAAAGTTATCAATTCAAAAGGGACTACTGGAAACATCAACAGACTAAGGAAGTGAAGTAAAATTTCAAAACAGCAAGCAATAAAAATTTTGTTTGCGTCTTATCACATAGACCACATTGGCAGAAGGGAACTGGTGGGGAAGAAAATATCTGTCAAGTGGAAACGGGAAGTGCCAGTCTGAAACAGCTGTTTTTTCTGACTTTTGGATTTTTCTTCTTCCTTAAAAAAATGCTGTTTATTTCTAGTAATTTGAAGTTGACAAGTACTGACTGTGATGGGTGTATTATTGTTCCCATCAGTGGTATTTGTTTATTTATCACACTATCTATTAAGGGTGTAACGGTACATGTATTTGTATTGAATAGTTACGATACGGGTACGGGCGTACCGAACGAGTTTCTGACGTAATGTAACACTTACTTTTTGAGGCTCTGAGTCAATCGGGTTACAGTTTCTTTGTGTAGATTATATTTACTCCGTCTTCTCTTCTATAATGAGGACCAACACGGTAGGACAGTATAACCCAGAAACATCAACGGCGCGACAACGTGGCCGCCGCGAGAGCACAGTGAAACGCGGGCGTTAAAGTCAATCAGCCAATGCACACCGGTCGCAGTGCTGCCGCATGTTAGACGCGTCCCAGAAGCGGCTCAACGCGACACACGTGAAAAGAATGGCAGAGTTTATTATTTGACGCAAGACGCGGCCCTCCTGCGTCAATACAACTAGCTAGGATCGGGCAGACCGGAAGTCACTCGTGTAAAATTACGGTGGATCCGGTCGATTTTCAAACTAATATGCAATCGTAACCCACTTTTTGAGTCCATCAGATCTATTGAGTGGTAGATCAGGGCAAAGTTGACTTGTCTTTTTGTCTTTGACTTTGTCTTACTGCTATCTTCTCTGCTATAATAATAACCAACACGGCCCCGTGTTCAATACATAACCCTCCTACTAGGCCTGAACGATATTGGAAAAAACTATTGTTGCGATTTTTTTTAGGTTTGCAATATATTGCGATATTATATTGCGATATTAAAAAAAAAAAAGATCTATCTTTTTTAAAGAAATTTTCACTAAATGACTTGAATAGCTGTTTGGAAATACTTTACATAACACACCGTGACCACAGTGTATTCATATAATACCGTTTAATTTGTGAATGATGAAGATTTCTGTATGAAGGTATCCAGGAAGTCATGTCTGCACAAAATAGATCATTTATTGAATACAATATTTTACACTTCAACAGCAGCAAATACATTAAATGATTAATAAAAGAGCAGGTGCATTAGTCCCCTAAGTTTTTGACAAAATATAACAATAAATAAAAACTTCTGTAAAATAACAACAAAGTTGTCAACATATTTGAACAAAAATATTAAATATGACAAATAAAAGAGTTGTTCACAAACTATAACAATAAATAAAAACCTCAGTAAAACAACAAAGTTGTCAACATATTTGAACAAAAATATTAAATATGACAAAAGAGTTCACAAACTATAACAATACATAAAAACCTCAGTTAAACAACAAAGTTGTCAACATATTTGAACTTAAATATTAAATCTGACTAATAAAAGTGCAAGTGCATTAGTCCCCTGAGTTGTTTACACAAAATATAACAATATAAAACTGCAAAACGGCAACAAAGTTGTAAAAATATTTCAACAAAAATATTAAGTATCAAAACTTTATGTGCAGCTGTACTATATATAGTTATTTGAAAAATACGGTTTACAATAAATTTAAATATAAAAGAAACAAACTCAATTGAACTTGTAAATAATTGAACTGAATAACTGCAAATAACTGTGATGAATAACAGAACCATTTTAACTCCCAAATTTCCTGCCTTCCTGATAGCTGTCACATGAATAAAAAGAAGAAAAGACATTCCTTCAGCTGTGTTATGTATTTGTCTGCATATCGTCCACCTTCCTTGCTCAGCAATTCTCAACTGGGTCTCATAGGTTTTTGGCCAAGACTATTAGTTTATCCACTATAGCAGGCTTGAGACAAGAACGTTGGCACGTAACAATGTTCCCACCTGTGCTAAAAAGCCTCTGATTGGGAGCTCGTAGCAGGAATGCATAGATACCTGCGTTTTAAATGGTCCCACATGTTTGACAGATTACTTCTTGTTGAGGCAACCATGGCGAGGCACTGTCGACAGGGCTGTTTTTTGTCCCTTATAGTCTTGTTCTTGCCAAAATACTTCCAAAACTCCTTTTGGATACAGTCTTCCTTGCTCCTCCAACGTGTTGATTGCTTGCTTTCACTTTGAGAACGGGCCCTCCTCCCTCCGCTCTGCTGTTCGGCCCCTCCTCCCTCCACTCCGCTGTTGCAGGGGGAGGGGGAGGAGCCGATGACTTGCTGGAGAGAAAGAGAAACTGTGCGCTTTTTTTCCCTCTCCTTCCTCAAAACAAACGTTTGTGGATTAAAAAAAATGAAATTAAAAAACTATCGCACGTCCTTGCGATGGGACTATTGCACATGCGCACATCGCGATGGCGATGTTTAAACGATATATCGTTCAGGCCTACCTCCTACCACAACAAAACGAGTAGGAACTAATATTCACATAGGAACTAAAGTTATACAACATAAAATATACAACATAAATGAATACTACATCACATTTGTAAAATATAAACACATAATAAAATAAATAATTGCCCATTTAAACAAAATAAATTTAAATGAACTAAAACACCTGCAATTAAATAGTGAGATTAATACACAATGCTCCTGAATGATATGGAGCGCTTGGATGTGTGTGAAAGCGATCGCTATATTTATTTAGTTTTTTGAATCCCGCGCCATGAAAATGAGTGACTTCCGGCTTCGGTCTTGCATTGAGGAGGAGGGCGCTGTGACGTGTACGGGAGAAGGACTCCTCTTCACTATACAGCCTACTGTTGTGTATGAGGACTGAGGATTCAGATGGCTTTTCGGATTAATATGTTTATTTTTCGCATCACGCCAGCCAAACGGCTGCAGAAAAATCTTGCTGTATGAGGGAGAGGCGTGTGCGCCTTTTTGGAGTTTCAAAAGGTTCCCATTCACCGTGGATATTGGCCAAAACAAGCCCTACTACTGTGGGACCATTGGACTTACGAGGAAGTGAGTAAACATCTTGTTTTGTATTATGTCAAATACGAATACAGCGATTACTAAGTAAACACTACAAACTTTCTTTAAATAAAGGACTACTTACGTTTGATCATTGATAGCATTGTAAAAGCTCTCCTCATGCACATTAGCTGCACGTTAGCTGCACAACAACTACAGCCGCCCTCCTCCGGGGAACAAGCTGTAAATTGCATGACTGTCATCATGTCAAATAATCCAGGCTAGTTATGTGTGATTTTCCGCTTCGAAGACTTTGAAACATCACTCGGTTCGGGTTACCATGTTGGCTAGCTGTCACGCCGCTTGGTTTGTTTACATTCTCTGAAGCCAGGGAACGGAAATGACATATGTCCGATTTAGGTGTCATAAAATATCGTTCGGGAGGTGCGACAGTAAAGGTGAAGTCAACACTTTTGACTATTATGGAGTAATTTTGCCATGTCGTCCTGAATAAGTGCATTTTTATAATTTCATATTCCATTTAGCACAAGACTGTTATTTGTCATGACCATGCCATTTATTTAGCAGTTGGGGAAAATACTTGGATAAAAAGAATATCCTGTAAAAATATTGAAGTAAAGAGACAGAAACAATGACATTTTGCAGATCTCTTTGTCGCGTTTTCCTCGTTGTAAATAGTTCGTCCTCGACGGGCTGACTGGTCCTTCTCAAGCCATTTATTTAGCTATTGGGGAAAAATATTTAGATAAAAAGAATATCCTGTAAAAATAGTGGAGTAGAGAGACTGAAACAATGACATTTTGCGGCTCTCTTCATCGTGTTTTCCTCGTTCTGCATAACTCCCCCTCAATGGGCTGTATAGTAAAACCGATGAGCCCAGTCTCCCACTGACGTCATCCACCTGTTGGGGACGCTTGAGCCCTATAATGGTAGGCGTGGCTAACCGGCAGATTAAGAGACTAATTTCTCATCATCTGCGCTTTGCTAAATTGTTGTATATAGTCGAATTGTCTCAAAATATGATTCAAATTCACATAATAATGCTATTTAAGACTTTTTTCCCCCTCCTGTCGTATGCTCTTTAACTTGAGAAAATCCACCAATAAAGCTTTTGAAAACCGTTCATAAGAAAAAAAAAAAAAAAAAGATTCATTGAGGTATTTCATTTGTAAAATACATGTTAAAATCTTTGCCATTGGGATTGCTTTTCTCTTTAGCACAGGACTTCTTTTTTCTTCTTTCTTCCAGAAAGAAAGCTGACCAATACGCAGGGTCTGAAAGGCAAATTGTTGCTGGATTATTGTATTTAAATACCCGCTACTTTTTGAGCCGTATTCTAGCTTTGTATAGGCTAATGTTCCTATTGCTGAAAGCACAAAAGTGTGTAATAAACAACAAGCACGTTTATATTTTGCATTTTGTTTTCTTACTGTACTGAAAATGAACCGAACGGTGACCTCAAAACCGAGGTACGTACCGAACCGAGATTTTTTGTGCCGTTACACCCCTACTAGCTATCATACTGCTAAGACCACAGCTGATACAAATACTGTCAATATTCTATGACTTCTACTTTATTATGCCTTTGAAAAGACCAAAGGGCGCTTACCAACAGTGACTACAAATTGTCACCTTTTTCATATTCCATCTCTAAATAAAAATATGCTGCCCAAAGAAATTTGGCTATTTCAGTTGTGGTAAAATTATATCAGTGATACAATTATTATTCAACATCTTTTAGTTGATGTCACAGCTGAGTGCAGGCCACTGAAGTTTTTCCCTTACCACAACGAGGTGTCTAATACCCTAACTGATCTCATAGAACAGGAAAAAGACAATTTTATGTTGGAACAGAAAAGGGACTTTCCCATTCTTTTCTAGAAAATTTCTTGGTACGACATTGTACATGACCAGATCCAGAGTGATGTAATTATTCTCCTTGTAGAGACTTAAGTTTATATAATGCTGTTGTTTACTCTGACGCAACTATGGCATTGTAAAATAAAGACGAAGACTTGAGTTTTTATCATGCATTCGGTATAAATATATATTTTTTAAATGAGCACAAATGTGGAAAATGCTGTATTAAACAGAACAAGATTTGGTCAGGGAATAAACAGGAAACATATGTCAAGGGTGGATTGGCCAATGGAAAGAGGAACAGTACTCTTGACTGAAAAAGTCAGAAATTAATTTCATGAAACATATTCTATTTTCTTTACTCGCCTTACTGCTGAATATCTGCCGTCCTTACTGAAAATCCATGAAAATCAAGGAAACGATGACAAAGTAAAGGTGGACTATATTTTCACATCCATGGTAGTACACAAGTAAACCTCGGGTTATGTCACGTGCTTTTAAAATGCCCCCCCCCCCCTTTTTTTTTCTACTTTTAAATAGAGAAATCAGGAAGCTCCCAGAACAAAAACAGCTCAACCACATCACCAGCATTTCCAAACTATAACAAACAATCAAAGTAAAAAAACTAACCAGAAAAGGGAACCAGACAATGAGGGAAGAAATAAGAACTGCATCATGAGAGGGTGGTGTCTCACCTCCCCCAACTCAACCAACGGGAAACTAGCCAGCAGCATAATCAATAGCAGTAACTGCATTTAAATACCATTCCACCCTTCAGTAATTCTCATGAGGCAACAGCATGCTTTCAGACCCTCCCTTGGATTTCACTCAAATTTGATTTAACCGAATCTGAACCTATCCCGTGACTTTTACTGTGTGAGGGTAAAAACACAGAAAAATCTATAGTTATTGGCTTTGTTGTGATGCAAGTTGGAATTTCACAATGATTCCAATAAGTCCCCACTAGGTTGAAGATTAAAAAACAAGCAACCTTTAGAACAATATACTGCCACACTTTGAAGGGAACCTCAGACTTAAAGACTTGTAGGCTTTAATAAGCCACAATTGTTCTCTTTTACTAAAATATGTTATTCGGAAACATATGTATTATTACCATTGATTTAAAAATGTATAATATTTAGAACATATTTTGACCTACGGAGGGCGCCATGCTTTACGCTCGCAATGCACGCTGGGGCTGATGACGTGGTTGGGATGGACTGGGAAAATAGCTGTGCTAGCTAGCAAGCGGAGCTAGTACAGCGACTGACATGATTTTCTCACATTCTTCTGCTAGTCAGATTGTTTTGTTACAGACCTGTGGGATGAGTTCCCAACGTCGTACCTGCATCCAATTCCAGCTCATCAGCAGTGTCTTTAAACCGATCCTAGGTTGCCTGGCACCGCCAGACTATTCTCCCTGTATTTTTCAAACACTGTGAGAAAGTCTGGGACCCAGCCCATTAACTGCCACGCGAACAAGTACAAAATCAACCGTCCAATCAGATTTGTTTATTTGCATGACGTGTTATTAACAAGTAACGTCACTCTTACACGCCGAAAGTCGTCTCTACAACAACACAGGTGGCGAACGGGAGAGCCTAGAATATGTTCCAATCCGCGGTAAAACCATTTTTAAATGACCAAAAACACATCGGCACAAGTCATTGACAACAGTCAACATGGCTCGCGCCAGCCATGTCGAATAAACGTCTCCATTCTCCGCTCATGCATTTGCCTGTGCACGCACATGAATTCAGTGGCGCCGCCCGCTTTTTCTTCTTCTCCTCCCGCTGTGGTGCTTGCGATTCGTTACGAATGACACTTTTATTTATGCACACAAAGGCAACACAAATGTGATCCTTTTGAATCTTCTCCTCTGTGTGTCTGCAAAATCGCATGTTTTTTTTTTTTATATTAAACTTTCCCAGCATTATTTCGTTGTGTAAATGCTTTTATAATGATCATAAAATTATGTAGACTATTTAAACATTAAGAAAACGTTTTTCTGCCAACTCGAAGAAATGAAAATAAATTGCTGCTGCTGCGTTTTTTTCCCCGCATCACTCCAACAAATTAAAAAAAAAAAAAAAAAAAATTAAATCGTGTTTTTCAGGCTGGGCCTGCAAATCTAGTTAATTGATCGAGCCCGGGCCGGGTCGGGCTTCAATACCAGCAGGCCGTGTCGGGTCGGGCTGGATTTTTTAAGCCCGATCTAACCTCTACTATCGCTCTGCTCTCTCGCTTGCAAAAAACTGATATTTCCTCATGTTGAAACAGATTGTTATGGCTGCTAAAATGCTGCTGCACTTCATTTTAATTCATTATTTTTTATTGTTATGTGGTAGTTACTGATTGCATTTCTAAGTTGATTGCACATACAGTATATAGTGGGCTAGGCCTACATTTTACTTTTGTTCTACATTGCAATTTAGTTGATGTTTTGTTTGCAACTGAACTGGATTGATATTGCGATAAAGATAGTGCTGCACTACAATATTTTCTTTGTCGTTTTCTTTCATATTTACTTGAATATTTTTATTGATGGGTCGTTGTGACTAAAATACAGTGACTGTTATTACTGATTTTGCACAGGAGTTCAGATGTTGCACTGTGTGAAAGGCTGCTACTGTGTGTAAAAGAGAAAGCCCTGGTTTCATTCAAAGCACTAATTAAATGCTGGGATCTGTTTTTTTTTTTTAAATATATATATCTGAAAGTATTTTCATTGGACTTCAACCAGGAGTGACACAAGAGCCAATAAAAAGTTGTTTAATGTCTGACTGCTTGCGTTGCCTCATGATTCACGAAAAATATGCTTTGCTTAATGCATCCCAGGCTTTAATGCATCGCGATGCATTGCTGAATCGAATCGAATCGTGACCCTCTGAATCGAATCGAATTGTGGCCCCCCGAATCGTAATCGAATCGAATCGTGAGGGCAGTGCCGATGCACACCTCTACTGTGCTAGCTAGCAAGCGAAGCTAGTATGGCGACTGACATGATTTTGTCACATTCTGTTGCTAGTCAGATTGTTTTGTTACAGACCTGTGGAATGAGTTCCCAACGTCGAACCTGCATCCAATTCCAGCTCATCAGCAGTGCCTTTAAACCGATCCTAGGTGGCTTGCAAAGATATTGACTTGCTGCTATTTGACAGTTTGTATATCCCTTTGTTGCTAATTGCATCATTGCCTTGTCTTTTTCATTTGTCTTCCTCTCACCCTGGTTTTCCCACGTTTTTTTAGTGTGTTTGTTTGTTTAATTGATCCCGACCTACTGTCACGCACCTTTTTTGTGTCTCCCATTTCGCGATCACGTGTTTTTTTTGTCTGTTCAATGAACCCTTTTACATTATCCCTATGTTTTTTTGGTCTGTTCAATGAACCCTTTTACGTTATCCCTATGTAATCTCGCTGGAGACCTTAATTTAATAGCTTCTTCTCCTCGTTTTGTGAAATATTGACAGTGCTGTCCTGCTCAACACTTTTCTGCTGGGTTGAAATTGGAAGGGCAGAACCAATGACATGTTTTTGTAGCTAACGAGTGACGCAGTAAAAAGTACGGCAGCGCTGCGTCAACAACAATGGCGACCTACTAGTTAAATTAATTTTCCAAATTTTATAAAAACAGAAAAATTAAGAGGTGTTTGAAAGCCAAAGTATTATAACTCATTCTAACATTTATCTTTTAAGAACTACAAGTCTTTCTGTCCGTGATTCCCTTTAAAGGCTTAGGTTCAGAGAATTATCCGTTACATAGCTGCTTTCCCTGAGTTTTGTCAGTCTCCTTCTTGGTTATGTGCATAGAGAAACCTAACTTAAGATACCAGCTCTACCATGTAATATAAATGTAAAAAAACTATAACTGAAGCACCACAGTAAATCCTTGACCATGAAGATCCAATGAACCCATAGCCAAATGTGTAAGTACTGCTGTGAGTACAAAAACCTCACTACCATCAATCCTATGTGACATTGCCTTGACAAAATTTTACACTTTTACGCAGTAGTTTAGATTGTTGTAATGATTCTAAGTCAGTAGAGTCTCGCTCCACAAAGTGTAATTTGAGTGCTTGGTTTGCAAATATTCAGAGTCTTTTGCCTTGACCCTGGAGGAATGGTATGTGATTGTGTAATTCTGAACCAAGAGATGATGTAAATGTTTTGGTAAGTTATTCGCATACACAAGGAATCAGATGAGAAAGGTCCTTGGTAACGGAATGTAGTCTTGAGAGTTTTTGCTCACAGAGAACTGAGAAAGAAAAGTGCAGTACAATCAATGAGTAGCAGGGAGTTGGGCCAAAGACAAGCTGTCATAGTACAACATGGATGCCGTGTTAAGTAAATCGAGCAAACCTTGTGGGGAAAAAAGCAATTTTCAACCACCCTAACCACTCATTCATAAGAAAAGTAGTATTTAACAAAATAGAGGGGAAAAGACAGCAGAAACCGCTTTTTTTCTGAGTAGGCTATGTTTGGTTTGAACCTAGTTATGAAGTCAATTGGACAATTGCGTCAAAATACACACGTGTATTACTAATTTACTTTGAAGTAATTACTACTCATCATCTAGTCCAAAAATGCAAAAAAAATACTAGCTCTCACCTGCAGCTTCCTCGTTTAACTCATTTTCATTCAAATCTTCCTCTTCAATCCTCTCTTTTGCCTTTTCCGAGCTGTCCTTTACAGGAACCACAGTGAAATTAGTTGGCATTTTAAACCATGTGCTTCCTCTCAATGTCTCCCTCTTGCCACAGCCTTATCTTCTCTCCCTCTCGATGTTTTGCTGGTCCACTCCCTTCCACTGTCCAGCTGTTTTCACTTTTACCTTTGCTCCCTCTTCTCGGAAATGTCTTTTTCCCAATTAGCTCCGCTTAATTAGATTACAAGGGTCTTCAAAAGTTTGTCTAGAACTGGGAGACTGTTCTGTTCTGTGAAATCCACAAACCCGTTACCCCAATAAGGAAGAGCAGAACTGGCCCGCCCCTGTGAAGGGGCAGTACCTACACACACATATACATAGGCAAACACACACACTCACTCAAACAACACGAAAAAAACATGATACGTGTGCTTGTGTGTATGAAAGCATGTCCATGATTTGATTTGTTTTCTTTGCCGGAGGGCAGTGGTCAGCAATGTCAGCTTTTGTTCAAAGAGAGAAGGAAGTCCAGAGCGTTCAAAGGAGGAGATTTCCTTCACAAGGACACACATTGAGGATAACATTTCCTCACTTCCTATGCAGTGTTATTTGACTCCACGAGTATTTAAACAGTTGGCAGGGTAAATCTGTGAAACAGCATGCTTTATCAAACATTACGGCACTGCACTGTACTTACACAATTCATTTATTTTTGTTAATTGGAGAATTATAGCTGTTAATAAATCTCTCCATCTCTTTCCTATAGCTCCTGTTCTGTTCAGTGTCAGGGAAGACTAGCCAAGCAGACTGCAGGCAGACTCCACCCTAGAGTGATCACCATCAATCCCAGGGTGATTATGAGAAGTTGATTCAGTTGGACTCAAACCTACACCAGCTGCACAAAAGTCAGCAATGAGAACTGTTACACTGTCAACTAAGGATGTCCAGATCGCATGTTTTTGCACCCGAGTCACCTGATATTGAGAATCTGCAGATACAAAGTCCCTAAGGGTGTAACGGTACATGTATTTGTACTGAACCGTTTCGGTACTTGGTGCTCGGTTCGGAACGGACGTGTACCGAACGAGTTTCTGACGTAATATAACCCTTACTTTTCGAGGCTGTGAGTCGATCGGGTTATAGTTTCTTTGTGTAGATTATATTTACTCCGTCTTCTCTACTATAATGAGGACCAACACGGTAGGACAGTAAGAAACGTCAACGGCGCAACAACGTGGCCGCCGCGACAACGCAGTGAAACGCGGCTGTTAAAGTCAAACAGCCAATGCACACCAGTCGCAGTGCGGCTGCGTGATAGACGCGTCCCAGAAGCGGCTCAACGCATGGCACGCGAAAAGAACGGCAGAGTTTATTATTTGACGCGAGACGCGGCCCTCCCGCGTCAAAAATACTAGCTAGCAGACCGGGCAGACCGGTAGTCACTCGTGTAAAAATACGGTGGATCCAGTCGATTTTCAAACTAAAATGCAATCGTAACCCACTTTTTGAGTCCATCAGATCTCTTGAGTGGTAGATCGGGCCACAGTTGACTTGTCTTTGTTGATTTACAGTTCTCTTCTCTGCTATAATAATAACCAAGACGGCCCCGTGTTTAATACAAAACCCTCCTACCACAACAAAACAAGTAGGAACTAATATTCACATAGGAACTAAAGTTATACAACATAAAATATACAATATAAATGAATACTACATCACATTTGTAAAATACAAACAAATAATAAAATAAATAATAGCCCATTTAAATAAAACACATTGAAATGAGCTAAAACACCTGTTATTAAATAATAAAAATAATACACAGATCCTGCTTACACAATTAAATGTTTTAATATCTGTGTGGCGCTTTAACTTGAGAAAATCCACCAATAAAGCTTTTGAAAACCGTTCATAAGAAAAAAAAAAAAAGATTCATTGAGGCATTTAATTTGTAAAATACATGTTAAAATCGTTCTCATTGGGATTGCTTTTCTCTTTAGCACAGGACTTCTTTTTTCTTCTTTCTTTCAGAAAGAAAGCTGACCAATACGTGGGGTCTGAAAGGCAAAAGGCAAATTGTTGTTGGATTATTATCTTTAAATATCCGCTACTTTTTGAGCAGAATTCTAGCTTTGTATAGGCTACTGTTCCTACAGTTGAAAGCACAAAAGTGTGTAATAAACAACTAGCACATTCATATTTTGCATTTTATTTTCTTACTGTACCGAAAATGAATCGGACCATGACCTCAAAACCGAGGTACGTACCGAACCGAGATTTTTGTGTACCGTTACACCCCTAAAAGTCCCGATCTGATACGAAACAGAAGTGTTTTTTTTGGGGGGGGGTGTTGTAGTTTTTTTTAAATAAAATTTTAAACATGTTACTGTCCCACCATGCTGCCTTCATAATGTGAATTATTTTTAAACTAGTATAACGCAGAAAAATTATCGTCTTCATTAAATGCTTCATTGAGTAAGTCAACTCTAATCTGCTCACGCTGCTGAGAACAGCCTCTCACTTACACAATGAGTTGCCACAGCACACTACCGCTAGTGTGTAACAAGCTAAACATTGATTGACAAGAGACCTGTAGCGATTACCGGTTTCGAGGCATACTGTGTTATTAAAACGTCACGGTTTCAAAACCGCAAAAATTTCCGGTCATACCATCCCTATGGTATGAGCTATTTTTTATGTCCCAAAAATGCAGGGAGAAATCCCTCGCTTGCCGGTGCAAGGCTGAACCCTCCTACATCAGTTGTTGCTTAGTGTCAGTGAGTCAGCTGTGCTACACAATGGCTGGAGGAAATGAAACTCCTGAACTTTTTCCCCACATCGAAGAAAACAAAATTGCTGGTGTGGGAATACTTTGGCTAGGGAAAAGTTACATGTAAAACATGTTTGCAGAGGGTGGCTGCTGAGGAGGCAGTACCTCCAATATGATTTCTCATTTATACAAAATAAACCTACATAAATAAAATTAACACTATCATGAACGTTTCCCACCAGCTACGAGAGCTAACACCAGCGTCTTTAGTGTGTCTAGTGGTGGTAAAACGTGATTTTTTTTTTTTTTTTCCCTCTCTCTACCGTCTGTGTTGAGAAAGAGGCCATGTATAATGTAAACATGATACAAGTCATACACACATGCTCTTATGGAAAATAATTCAATTATTTTTGTTCTGATGGTAATAATGTTGAGCTGTGGCTGTGGGATTACGCTCAGACAAAGGACTGCATTTATTTTAATTTTATTTAGAATATTTGTTATTTTTTGTTAATTTTTAAAAATTTATTTTAACTTAACATCATGTTTATGTTCCAATTTGCTAATACGTTTTGAAAAATAAAAATCATTTTTAATAGAAAAACTTTTTTTTAAATACAAGATATCTAACGGTAACACATTTTAGAGCTGTAATTGCACTACCGTGAAACCGTGATCTTTTTGCTTAAGGTCATCATATCATGTCATATCATATCATACCGTCAAAATCTCATACTGGCACATGCCTAATTGACACATGGGCACCTTTGATTGTAACGCTAACAAGCTTCTCTGGCAAGATCAAAGCTACAAACCTGTCAATCATTGTTAACTTTAAGTAGCTAACTCCAGGGTACTGATGACCAAGAAAAGTAGCAGGATGGGGAGTGAGAGGCATGAAGCAGAAAAACACAAATATATTTTTTAAATTAAGAACCTGATCCGTTCCACCCGATTTCGATCCTCTGAAAAATGGCCCGATTTCGAGAACGGCCAGATTTCCAATAACGTGATCAGATCAAGACATCCCCTCAATAGTCCGTTCCCAAAAACTACGACAGAAGTATAGCAACAAAAGACAGTGTTTTTCCAAGCCATCTTGTCACTCACTAAGCAACCACGAGGGAGTGACGATTATAGCTCGCAGGCTTTTATGATTCCCTCTCCCATACACCAATTTTTATCACCCTCTAATGTTGTCAATGTTGGACCCTCTGGGTTCAACATTGACATTTAAGTGTCTCTTTGTAAAAAGTATGTCAGCACTAAAATATACCCTTCTAAAAAGTTTAGTTAATTGATTAGCCTGCATGCATTCCTGAAAGATAAGAAAATGCGGAAACTTTGGACCTTTTGGGTGAAATCGACCCATTGGCTGCGTGTGACTGACAAAGCACATTTGAATGATTTTCTGATCGATAGTAGCCAACATTCTGAAGTGGGAAATATTAGTAATGTTTGACTCCTATGCGTTGGCGTGAGTTGCTGGCTGTAATTTGTTGCCAGTTGTCCTGTTCGATAGCCCCTGGGCACATTAACACAGTGTGCTGAGGGCCTTGAGATGCTGCAGCACTTATACGAAAAATCATCAGCTGACAGTTACATAATATGTCATATGCAAAACGGTGGAAAGGGAACCGATTTTTATTTCGTCTGTGGTTAACCACCAAGTAACCAAACAGAACTCTTGAGATTTTAATAAATAAATAAACAGTTTAAGAAAACGTGAAACAATGCAAATCTTCCAAGAGCTTGTCTTATTTGCTGTGTTGGGCCATAAAAGAAAAACTCCCATTTACTAGTTACTTCCTCAGGATGATGGTTTACTAAGTCAATGATGTCAACATAAGATTGGCATGTTGTTGTTGTTTTTTTAACCAGCATAGAATTGTTTTATACAACTTTGACATGTTGCTTTGCTCACAAATTCTTTTAGAAAGCACACAAATTATTTTTGCTAACACAGTCTTTCTCTGGTCTGGTCTTGATCTAATAGAAAACAGTCTTGTTGCCAATGCCAAAAACCTCTATCAACATTTCATCTGAATGTTTGGCAACATCCCCATACAAAGTATGAGTACAAAAAGCTATTAGATATAGTTGCTATAATCTAACATGAATGAACCATGCAACCTGCAGAACCAATTAACGGTACACAAAAATCTCGGTTCGGTACGTACCTCGGTTTTGAGGTCACGGTTTGGTTCATTTTCGGTACAGTAAGAAAAAGAAAATGCAAAATATAAATGTGCTAGTTGTTTATTACACACCTTGGTGCTTTCAACAATAGGAACATCAGCCTATACAAAGCTAGAATTCTGCTCAAAAAGTAGCGGGTATTTAAAGATAATCCAACAACAATTTGCCTTTCAGACCCCGCATATCGGTCAGCTTTCTTTCTGAAAGAAAGAAAAAAGAAGTCCTGTGCTAAAGAGAATAGCAATCCCAATGACAAAGATTTTAACATGTATTTTACAAAATGAAATGCCTCAATGAATCTTTTTTTCCCCTTATGAACGGTTTTCAAAAGCTTTATTGGTGGATTTTCTCAAGTTAAAGCGCCACACAGAAATTAATAAATTTAATTGTGTAAGCAGGATCTGTATTATTCTTATTATTTAATTACAGGTGTTTAAGATCATTTCAATGTATTTTATTTAAATGGGCTATTATTTATTTTATTATGTGTTTATATTTTACAAATGTGATGTAGTATTCATTTATATTGTATATTTTATGTTGTATAACTTTAGTTCCTATGTGAATATTAGTTCCTACTCGTTTTGTTGTGGTAGGAGGGTTTTGTATTGAACACGGGGCCGTGTTGGTTATTATTATAGCAGAGAAGACAGCAGTAAATCAACAAAGACAAGTCAACTGTGCCCCGATCTACCACTCAAGAGATCTGATGGACTCAAAAAGTGGGTTACGATTGCATATTAGTTTGAAAATTGACCGGATCCACCGTATTTTTACACGAGTGACTTCCGGTCTGCCCGATCCTAGCTACCGGTAGTAGTATTGACGCAGGAGGGTCGCGTCTCGCGTCAAATAATAAACTCTGACGTTCTTTTCGCGTGCGTCGTGTTGAGCCGCTTCTGGGAGGCGTCTAACACGCGGCCGCACTGCAACTGGTGTGCATTGGCTGATTGACTTTAGCGCCCGCGTTTCACTGTGCTCTCGCGGCAGCCACGATGTCGCGCCGTTGACGTTTCTGGGTTATACTGTCCTACCTTGTTGGTACTCATTGTAGTAGAGAAGACGGAGTAAATATAATCTACACAAAGAAACTAACCCAATCGACTCACAGCCTCGAAAAGTAAGGGTTACATTACGTCAGAAACTCGTTCGGTACGCCTCCGTTCCGAACCGAGCACCACGTACCGAAACGGTTCAATACAAATACATGTAGTGTTACACCCTTACCACCAATGTTTAAACAATCCAACATGTTCGTTGTTGTGAATGAGAAATTGCTTCCGCTTCAATCTTTCTTCCTCCTTAATATCTCAAATCCCGTTGGTAGCAGCATATTACCAAGTATAATTTATGTATTTGTATATTTTAACATCAGCTGTTCGTCTGTGAAGAACTTTTTGAACTATAATACTAAAGCTGACATAACTTGAGGTGCACATTATAAGTAAGCCTGTCGCGATATGCAATAAGTCAAATTATCGCACGGTAAATAAAAATGAGGGCGGTAATTTTCCCGGCTGCGATTTTTCGCCGCATGCGTGCGTGCATACATTTGTTCGTGCGTGTGCTGCGGCCACTCGGCACACGTGCGTGTTGATTGCCTATGAGACTCCAGTAGCTTTCACAGTTTATTGGCCATCAACGCACCGTAGAATTAAAGTTCAGACATACAAAATGAGGAAACAATTACTATATTTAACACTGTAAAACGTTAGCATTGCTACTATGAGGCTAATGGAAAGGAGACAATGTACTAACTACTTTAGCCTGCTATAAAACATTGGCAGTCTTCTCCACAACGCAAAATTGCAGTTAAAAGATGACACTTCAATCATGAAAACTAGCTGGATTAAATAATTTGCAAGCGACGCTAACAAAAGAAAAAACTATTACTGACACCACATGCTTGACAAAAGCAATGTGCACTTTGTTCTTTTTTTTTGTTTTGTTTGTTTTTTTTACTGAGTGTAAAGCTTACTGTTAGTGGCATAGCAAACGTACTTCTGGTGAACGTTTCAAAATAAAAGCGTGTTGTGTCCAGATTTCTGGAGGCAATCGCATATACTTCAGATTCTAAACTAAAAATAAATTTAAAATGACACCCATGATTATAATATGATGCAATAAATGATAATAATTTGGCTTCAAATTTGTTGCATGAGTACTTTGCAGGACAAGATGACATTCATTTTGGATCAAATTAACACTTTTAATAGGCTCTAATTGGCAGTCACCAAAAATCACATTGGCTTTCTCACCTATTTCATATTCTGAACTTAACTAGCTTTAAAATGACTCGTTATGCATTGCGTGTGTGTTTTTTTTTTTAAAGTATTTATAAATTTTAATATAGTTTGTCTTTATTTAAGAATAACAATTTATTCCATTCAAATCGGTGATTTATTACAATGTATCGTCACTATATTCATGGTTGAATTGGTAAAACAAAAACAAAAAAAAACAAGCAAAAGTATCGCATATCGGCAAGAATTTATGAAACAATATATCGCCTACTAAAATTTGTTATCACGACAGGACTAATTATAAGTCATTTCTGTGGTAATACGAAAAAAAAAAGATAGTAATAGTAATAGTGATAACTTTAATCATGAAGAGATTTTTTTCCCTCATCCGTGTAATCTCCAGATGACAGCAATCCATATGAGCAGTGATAACTGGCTGCCGAATTGGTCAGACACTCAGACTACCCCTGGAAAGTCAATACATCAAGGCCAGGGCAAGGTTATCCATATGATGAGGTTACAACAATGTGTAGTATTAACAAGTGTGCTTTTGTGTATGAACCATATATTTGACACTTTGTGTCAAGACGGCCCCTTTTTAGGGTATGAAAAGTATGAAATGAAGGGAAGCCTTTCAGCAAGAAATAATCAGTGGTCTGATATTGCGCCAATAAATAAATCAGATTAATAAAAGTCCTTAGTTTTGGCGAAACTAAAATTGTTTAGGTATTTGGAGACATATTACTGATTTGTCAAGGGTCAATGTCTTATTCATGAGTGTACAGGCATATCCTCATGAATTTCCTTATTTTCTTTTTGTTGATTCTATTTTACTTTTACAAATATTCAAGACTTAGGAGCCATGAAGGTCCATAGTGAACACAATTGAGGCCATTGTTACTCAAGTTGGTGGAGTCACTATTGAGCGTCTACTTTGAATCCCTCACAGACACACGCGCCACTCAGTTTAACTGAAATGATGCTTTGTTGCCTCCTTGTGAACACTCATGGAAATACAGTGGCATGCAATGTCACCATCACAAGATGGCTAAATCAATTTGATCATTTCTCGACTGACAAGCCCAACAACTGTAAGAAAATAAATTACCCTGTGTACTACTAGGAAGTGGAAAATCAATTTCCTTCAGCACTGACTAATGGAAAACCAGCAACTGTCTCCTAGTTTCCAAAACACTGACTGGGAAACAGTTACTATGAGCCTTTAAATTTCCTTAACAAAAAAAAAAAAAAAAACAACTCCATGACAGGTTAACTGATCATGGAAAGAGAACCTGTATACAAGAATAGCAAGCAACACTGCCAGTCAACTGTATGAGATACTGTATGAGATTCTATGGCTGCAGCCTATACCAGCTGACGTTTGGCAATCTGAGGCAGGTTGCACTCTGGAATGGTCACCACATTCATATCAGGTATATTTTGCTCTGCACTTTAGCACTGACATGACTTTATGCTGCTGTTGAATCTTTGTTGTACTTTTGTTCAATACTGTGTCAATGTTTACACTTGGTACTTAAGGGTATTTATTATATGGGTTTTGCACTTTATCAACTTAGCTGTATGGATGCTCTAAACAAGTTTTGTTGTGCTTTTGTAACAATGACAATTTTCTGAATCTGAATCCCCCAATCGCCAATCATGGTCTCAAAAGGTCATGGGAGCGAAAATAAGAAGAAACAAGATAAATTTGAATTTTATTTTGACCAAAATAGAACAGTGGTCAGTTTCATTTATGATTTATTATGAAACAAGTTAAAACTTTTTTAAACTTTTAATTTCTAAAAAGTCATTTTTTAAGCATCTGATCGAATCCTGTTATCTTTTGCTAGCATCCTATAGACCCTACTCACGTGACGTCACAGCCACGCCCCCGCGCCATGTTGTCCGTATACTCATCATGTTAATGCATTAGCGCTTCGTAAATTCCTCCTATTATGGCGTGTTTTTCTGCTCGTTAACATTAATAATCAAAATGGTGAAGTCGTGTGTGGCGGTCGGTTGCAAAAACAGAGAAGATAGACGGAGAGACTTGAAGTTTTACCGTATTCCGAGAGACCCGGAGAGGAGACCGAGATTGACTACTGCAATTCGACGAGAAAACTGGGCTCCAAACGACTACCACAGATTATGTAGTAGTCATTTTACATCTGGTAAGATGCATTTAATATGTATTTAGAGGGTTTTGGGCTGACAACCACAATTAAGATAATTGCTAGGCTAATCGCCGACAACATACTCAGACGTTGTGAATGAACTCCCTGAAAATATATAATTATAAGGGGATAATCAGACAGTTGTCATACAATTAATTTACAATTTCGCTATTGAGGTCAAAAGCCAAAAAATAAATTCAACTAGGGACAATCTGGAATAGTGCTATCGCACTTCATATTTATTACATATTATGTATGTATGTAGTGAGTGTGCTATCGCTAAACCATATAAACATTAAAAGCCCTAGCTCCATTGACAAATGACATGAAATACATTAGACTTGACAGTGGATGTTAGCAAGAACAAAAGATTTTGAATTGAAAATTTCGTAACTCACCTTCCCGAGCACACGATAGATTCCTGCCGAATTTTCGTGGACGAGGACCTGTTTCACTCAACCAGCAACAAAGTATTTATAAGCCTCCAAGCTCTTAAAGTTTTTCAAACTTTCGTGAGAATAGGCTGATTTTGTGTGGACAAGATAGTTGTAAATATCAGGGTAGCTAGCAGATGCAGACAGCGGGTCGAAAAACATCGATTTAGGCATCAAATATGGATCTGGCGAATGGATAAACTGAAGCTTTTCCACATAACGCCTTTTATGCAACGCATCCAATGAGTTTACAGCGTCAGATAACACCGGGGCTTCCGTGAGTTGCTCTATAACTTACACGACTAATTGAAAACAATGAGAATAAGTCTAAAAAATACGGACAATATGGCGGCCGGATACAGCGACACGTCATTTTGTGACGTAGGTGAGTAGGGTCTATAGCTTTGTTAAAAAAATAAAAATAAATTTAAAAAAAAAATCCTACTATTATATCACCCCCACAGTCTGTTTACAAGGTTTAAGATGAAGAGATCCATCTAAATTGTTCCGTGGTGTTCAGAAACGGGACTTGACAATTGTTGGGGGAAAAAATTTCCAATTTCCCTCTTTCCTAGCAGGGGGCAATCTATTTTAGAGCTGAAACAAACACTCGAGCAACTCGAGTTAAAAAAATTATCCGAGTAATTTCATTCGCCTCGAGGAATTGTTTAATTTTGCCAGCTCTAAGGATCCGTTTTGCCTGGACTACCTTTATTGCGGGACACCGCGCTGATGTCACGTGCGTCGAGAAGGAAGCAATGATACCTGACTGCAGCTGACAGCCGCTACAAACTGCCACTGTTGCCAAAAACTACGCCCGCATGATGCTACGGTGGTAGCAGGTAGCATCTGATGCGTCTAATTGATATCACATGTATATAGAACTAGATGCGAAATGGCAGACTCAGGGCGTTAGTAAACAGCCGCCATCTTGAAGCAGTAGACTTCTCAGCGCTAAAAATAGGATCAACGTTACTGTTCCATGCTCACGTAACGTTAGTCCTGTGGAGGGATTAGGTTTCTATTAATTGTGACTACTGTCGATGCATGGCTAACGTGTCTTACATACAAGCTTTATTTGATCTGTAAAAGCATAGCGCTGTAGAATGATGAGGGTGTAAAATAAAAACTCAATAAAGCTGTCAATTTTAGCTCCGTAGTCATTGCTGGATAAAACACCAAATAACACTGGTCCCTAATGTGCTCCAGTGCAGCAGGTATCATACATTTATTTTGAACACCGCAAAGACTCAAAATCCTATCAGGACTTAAAAGTTTACACTAACTTAAAACTTAACTAGAACTTAAAAACTGCTTGAAAAACACCTAACCGCTAAGTGATGTGTGTTATCAAGCGTGATTACATTTTTAGGTAAGAAATATTTTCTTTTTATAAGATCTAGAAGGTTTTTGAGTGAAAGTAGTGAATTTCTTTTTTCTAGTCACATCTGAGATGCAATTGGTGGCTGTTTTTAACAATGTACATTGAATATAGAGACAATGATTGACTGAAAATGGTTCAATAATAGATCCGTTTTTTTTCCATGTATATTTATAATTGCTCTTTACCTAAAAAAAAAAAAGAAAAAGTTTTATTCGATTACTCGATTAATCGATAGAATTTTCAATCGAATACTCGATTACTAAAATATTCGATAGCTGCAGCTATAACAAGTGGAAGTAACTCCTGTACGGCAGTACTGTAGCTGGTGCCGCAGTTTGGCGGATCTAAGGCAGCAAAAATTAATCAATTAAATTGATTAATAAATTAATTGCTAACGAATTTGACATTCGATTATTGCTGGCAGGTATGAGCAGTCCCTTTTAGGTCCTTGGTTTGTGCGAATTGTGAGGCTGCGCGCGCGCCAGTGATTAATGCTGAAGAGAGAAAGAGTTCACTGCTACACTCAGGTTGAGTTGCCGAATTAATAATATTACCAAGTGTCGAGAGTTAGATTGGTTTTTGTGTTGTTAGATCCAGTGTGCCTCCGTCAGAGGTGAGTAAATGAAGCCAAGTGTATTATTTGTATTCCTTGTTGATGAGACGCTAAGCTATTACGCGATTATGCTAATCAGTGTCTCAAGTTTGTATTGTGTTTTGGAAAAGCACATTACCACTTGAGTTATTGTTAGATAGTAAAGTTGCCTAATTCCTTTTTACAAAGAACACATAAACCTATTCATATAACAGCTTGGAGTCTCCTTTGAACACAAACTGTAAATTGTCATACAAGTAAGTGTGCTTTTAAATTGTATTTGGATTGTATTTATGAACAACAGTTTGATAAAGAAAACTGATTCGTTACAGTCTGCCTCTTCCTCATTGAATTTTGCTGTTCAGTTTGTTTAAAGAAATACGAAGAAAAGACCCACCAATTTTATCATTGCCCCATTCCAAGCTCAACTGCTGACAGACACCTACAGCTCTGTCAATTATTTTTTAAAAGATTTAAAACTTTAAAGAAATTAAGGGTGCCATTCATCATGATCTCTCCAAGAGATATCAGTGGATGTGGTGTGTTTCCTCTATATGTGCAGGTACACAATTTGCAGTAGATGTATATTTTGCAGCAATGTTGCACAAAAAAGGTGTCACTGTTCAATAAATGACTTAGATAGTATTTTTTTCTATTTTGAAATATCTTTTTTTTTTCCGTTTCAACAGTTGTATCGTAGAATATCATGTATCAAATTTCTGACCAGTATCTCAATAATCGCTGTATCGTGATATCGTGAGATAATCGTTATCGTGAGCCTTGTATCGCGAATCGTATCGTATCGTGAGGTGCCCTGAGGTTCCCACTCCTAGTCGAAACGCATCAATAATGCTAAACTAAGTGGTGGGCAGAAAGCCAATAAGACAACAAAATACACTCGAAACCTGCACAAGGTAGAGGATCACAAAACAAAGGCGGCTGGCGAACAAGCAAGCAAATACGATGCGACTCAAAAGTACTAGGTGTCGAATGGCGACCAGCAAGTTAATATCTCGGCACCCTTCTCTTGGATCGCAGTGGTTTATACTACTGTTGATGAGCTGGATTGTTTAATTAATCGTGCGATTAATCAATTATAAAAGTAATCGTTAATTGCTGTTCTAGCAGTCCAATAATTTAGAGACAATAATTTAAGCCAGTGTTAAAAAAACAAACAAAAAAAAAAAACTGGTGAGTTAACTATTTGTGATTGATTTTAGCAATTGACCTTGAGTTTCACCTTTGGTGACAGTGGCCTAACTTTACCGCACCCATTTCAACAGCTCGTGACATGAAGGGGCAAGGAGACTTACCGATACCCTCTTCATTCAGACACAAGCAGAACATGATACGTCTCTCTACACATTTCTGACATCTGATACCCCTGACTACACAGCCGAGGAACGCTGACTGCCCCTAGATATTAATAATTCCTCCTCAACATAGAGCAAACGCTAAAGAGCCTCAAAGCCTTAATCACATTTACAGTTATTATGGGAATGTATGTTTATTTTTACCTCTCAGTACATTCTTCTTTGGTAGCACTATAATGAAATAGCTGCTCCAGAAGTATTGTGTCCAAGGACAAATGACAACGTTGTTGTCGCATTTTTAAAACATTTACCAGCATCGTTTCAATTTATATTTTTATATTATCTGATAAAAAATGTTGCCAGCTTATGTTGAGGCAAGTTTCACTTTTCCTAAAGTCCTCGCTCTTTTTCAAATTCATCAATATTACATTCGATAAGTATTTGTCTGTTTCCTTAAAATGTCTGTCTGACCATGTGAACTTTGCATCCAATCAAAATCAACTAGAAAAGTGTAGAATGTGGAGTCCACACAAACCTAGGAGCTGAATGAGTGCTCAACAGGGCTCAGTTGATGTGCTGACTGATAGTCTCCAAATAAAGCAGAGGACAACACATGACACCGAAGGAGCATGCCTTTTTAAATAGGAATATACACACACATGCACGCAAACATAATGCGCATCTTATGTTGCATTTTGTTGCATAACTTGCATATCGCAACATATGATCATATTACACAACCCATTACTTGTCTATGACGTGATGAATGTCTCTTGGATTAATGAGTCTTCGCCAACAATTCCAATATCTATGATGCATCTAAAGCTCCATACAGAACACTTAATGCGTATTTGATGTAGGGGTGCACGATATCCATTTTTTAAAACCGATACCGATAACTTGCTGCTCTTCAAGGCCGATACCGATACGATAACCGATAATATACGTATATATAATTTTTCAATGCATATGCACCTGAGTTTTTGAACACCTGCAGGTCAAAAATATTATTGGTTGATTCAGCATAGATTTGCCTTTGACTGAACCAGAATTTTCATGATGACATGAACATTATTATAATGAACAAAGCAAAGACAAGACCAGTTTTTACTTCAAATAAAGTGCCCATATTAATTTTTTCAAATAAATATAATTTTAGTCAATCAGAATTCATCAGTCAATATCATTGACAACGGGTTCCCCTGAACAATGAACACCTATCGAAACAAACATAAACCCAACAGGTATTGTGCTTTGTCAGCAGATAAAACATTTGGTGCAACAGGAGAGGAGACTTTTGTCATTTTAGTCCATGAAACTTTCTAAACCTGGCAATTCTAGAGCAGCAAGCCTATCAATAACCAAAAGGCTGCAAACATTTGCTAATTGCCATAGTAAGGTTTCTAACTCGGTGACGGAAAGATGCAGCCTCTAGAACAGTAACAAAACTTTGCATACTGGCAAAACAGGAATTGAAACAAACACACACATCCCAATCCGACACGTGCCAAAAATATTATTAATAGGACTGAAAATATATATTGTTATCGGATTTATTGGTATGACGTCATAATTCCCATTATCGGACCGATAATTATCGGACCGATAATTATCGTGCTCCTCTAATTTGATGCAATGAGAGACATTTATCATCAGTAATCCAGAGATGTCATGTACTGTGTTTAACTAATCAAAATTTGTTGAGTCAACGCACACAAACATGGCAACTCACCAACAAAAGTTCATAGTTATGTGTAGGAATTAGGGGTGTGACAAAATATCGAAATGGTGATGTATCGTAATACTTTGCTTCCCAAAAGGTTATCGATACGCTCATGCCAAGAATCGACATTTCGTTTTAAAAATAAACAAATTGCTCCCAAAATCTTCAACCATAAAAGTGTCTAAGTTAGCTCTACTGGCTGCCATTGACACTCAGGTCACTTTCTATTCATTTTAGGGCATTTACAAGTCATTTCCTGATGAGTTTGAGTCACTGCCTATTCATTCACTGCATAAAATGCCCCCAAATCAACAGGAGGAGACTAAAAATCAACAGTCAGGTAATGACCTCAAATGGCCCAAAATTACCTCGTTGCCTGGCATTGGCTGCCACTGACGGCCATAGAAGTGGGAGGGGCCCGTTTGAAGAGTGAGGGGTTCATTCGCTGCCACACTCCCAGTTCAAATGGATAAGATGTCTACTAGCGATAAACTTACAGCAGAAGGATGAAGATAGCTTGTTTTTCTGTTTATAAGTTGTTTTGTAGAATATCCGAGAATGATTTTGTGACTAATGTATTGATAATCGTCATATCGCTATCTTGTGAGATCATCGTTATCGTGAGCTTTGTATCGCAAATCGTATCGTATCGTGAGGTACCAAAAGGTTCCCACCCCTTGTAGGAATGCAGTGCACCAATAGCACATTTTTCGGACTGAGTACAAGCAGTTTAGGTCAATGAAGATCAGGCAAGTCTAAGCATTCCTTATCTTTGGGACATTTAAAATTTTAACATTTTAATAATGTGACTGCAAATTCACTGCAACAGTAGTTTGTGTTTGACAGCTGATAATAAATATTGACCGTGAGAAGTGTTGTTTGCAAGAGGCAGGTTAATTTTCTGTAAATATTTACTTTAAATTTTAATAAGAAGTTTTAACTGCACTGTAGTTTCTTATCTTTTATTGCAGATTTTCTAAAACTACCTGTTCATTTGCACTGAAATGTCGCTATCAATGCCACAACATTGTCACATACATCTCACTAAGTAATGTGTTGATAGAAATCTGTCTCAATCTGGGAATTGCATAATCTGGGTATTCCATATTCGATATTTGCGCAGTTACCTTATAGCATTTTTGCACTGTTACATCAATAACTATGTGCAAATGGTCATTTGCACTATCATATCAAGTCAGCCATCTGCCTCCTAGTCTGAGTACTGTAAATTGTCACGTTAACCTGTATTTCTTATCTTAGCCTTGTTGTACTTTTGCTTTTGTTTTATGCAGTGCATGTTATGGCGAAGCTTATATCGTTGTTCTCTCTGTACAATGACAATAAAGGCCTTCTATTCTGTTCTGTTAATTAAAAAAAAAAAAAATTGAAAAGATTTCAAATCGGACAATATGACATCGCCAACCCTAATGTACATCATTTTATTTCTAGAGATTGACTGATATGGGTTTTTCAGGACTGATACCGAAATCGATTATTAGTATTTAGAGTAGCCGATAACCGATTTTTGGAGCCGATATTCATTTGCAGTAAAAGTGTAAAAATTGGCGTGAAAAAAAATGAATAACGCAAACAGTGAACTTCATTGAAATTCCTAAAGCATGTTAATTGAATTATACAAATAGAAAATAATAGCTAATAATAGGAGGTGGCATTGTTCAGTGGTAGAGAAGTTGTTCCCCAACCCAGTGGTTGTGGGTTCCATTCTCTGCCCTGATGA
Organism: Corythoichthys intestinalis; assembly: GCF_030265065.1. Classification (NCBI taxonomy): domain Eukaryota; kingdom Metazoa; phylum Chordata; class Actinopteri; order Syngnathiformes; family Syngnathidae; genus Corythoichthys; species Corythoichthys intestinalis. Next base: position 26,898,833 of record NC_080414.1, on the reverse strand, counting down.
CCTCGTCTAAGCATCCTTGAGCAAGATACTAAACCCCACGTTGCTCCTGGTGCTGCCAGTGGGTAGATGAGAATATAGTGTGAACCGCTTTGAAGGCCTTAAAAAGGTGGAAAGGTGCAATACAAGTGTAACTCCATTTACCATTACCATTTAACCAATCAGATGACAGGGTGAATACTAGTGCAGGAGACAGCAGGCAGGACAGAGAGGCGCGGCTGCATCTGAGCCAAAATAACCCAGTTTTAAATAGATTTTTTCATATCGGCTGGTATGATTAAAAAAAGGCAGATACAGATATATGTTAAATTTCAGATAATCGGTCTACCTCTATTCATTTCCTGATCATCTAAAAAGATTTTTCATAAAAATCACCTCTTGAATTACCACCATTCATCATTCAATAGTGTGCTTTCATCAATCATTTCGTCAAAACCACAAGCATCCTCTTGATAACACATGTACTCAATCCTTCCAAAGACAATCTTTTGCGACCCTCATCAGGACAAAACAATTTTCCACTTTTAATTAACGACTTGTATTTACTGACCCAATCTTGTTTTCAAGGCTCTCCATAGCAATGAAACGGCAAGTATCGCATGACTGCAAAAGTTGGTGGTGTGAAAATGACATTGTGCTGGATGATTAATAGTACTAGCCAATTAACTTTCATCAAATGCGAAGATCTTTTGGTTCCTAAATGTTGCAAATTTGTTTGTCTCAGGTGCATGTGAGGATTTATTAAGATGCCTGCAAGAAAAAAGGACTATTTGTGTTAATGCTTTAAATTGCAGGTCGTCTTGTTTTCTGTTTGTAAAATTAAAAGAGAGGGGCGTTCAAATATCCTGGAATATTAGATCAATCCAACAAAAGGGGACAACTGTAAAGCCTTACATACTAATTAAATCGTGATGATAAGATTATCTTGTGAGATCTACACCAGGTCTGACAATTGTCAAAACACAAGAAAAACCCTGTGGAAACTACATAAATGGCACCATCTTAGTTGACTATACAGACTATCCCACTAAACTCATTACCAGCCATAATTACACATTTGACAAATGGAAAATATATACTACCAGTAAACAGATTAGAATAGTTTTTTAAATTGCATTATTTTGAGGGTTTTTTTTTTAGTTCAATGAATAACCACCATATTAGGAGGAACACAATTTGATTTTGAAATGTAATTCTATACAGCACATGCAATTACGTTGAACAGACCGCCACATTGATGTGATCAGATCCAATACATTTTCTGTAGATTATATGGTAACTTTATACTTTTTTTCACCAAAATTTACACACGGTGTAATGTTTATCTTTAGCTATTTGTGTATTTTACCGTAAGCCAATGTTTTAGCACTCTAGTCTTCTTGATAACTCTTATTTATTTTATTGAACAGCTAGAGCTCCAAAGTCAATCTTTTAAAAAGTTGCACACATATCGTTTACATGGTGACGCTACAACACCAAGACGCAACGTTGTGGAATGGCTTTGCCTTTCAACGGTGAAGGCGAAAACAGAAGGCGAAAATGTAAACTTTTGATTAGGGATTGCTCTGCAACCATATGAATGGAACGCGCTCGCTCCGATAACGTCAGTACTCGCACACATCACTTTGGGCACGCGCAGTCCCTGCAACCAAACATTCAAGACAGCAAACATGGTGAAATGTTGGCTTTAATTTACAGTTTTCATAATATTTTTAATCTAAATATATTTTATGTTCATGTTTTTGTGGTTTTTGAAGCGAAAGAAAAAAAAACCAAGCTGAGGAGGTCATTGTCAAGTGCATCATTGGCTGTCGCCTTGTAAAACTGCACTGCCGTCTCGGGCCTGGCATGAATACTACATCGTTTTCATGCGTAATTGCGACATCATTCAAATGGAGACGGAACTAAGACGGAACAATGTAAATGCAAAACATGAAATGTGTCGTATTCTCGGAGTGTCACCATGTAAACCGGCCCCTTAGTCATCAAGATCTGGAACTTTGAATGGAACTGTTCTTATATTATTTATTTTATTTACTCGTTTTTTCCCTGTAGTTTAGTTGGCAACAGCAAAACAACTGCAAATGTGTCTGTCCTAGTAGCTCAGTATATGGCAAAGTGTAATAGTGCTGCAACGATCAATCGATTAACTCGAGTATTCGATTAGAAAACAAAATATTTGAATTAAATTTTGCTGCTTCGAGTTTTCATTTGATTAAAGTGGCGTTGTAAAGGTTTGTTTTGAAAGTGTTTGCATTTAGTTTTATTGATTTGGGTGGCTACACTGCCCTCTAGTCTGCCTCATTTCACATGGCTGAATCCAGTTGCTCCCTGTTAAGACCAACACAAGTTTTTGTTTGAGCTAATTTTTTTTTCTTGCATTCGTAATTCAGTTAAAAGGCATATTTAGCTGTTTTTTGTAGGAATATAATAATAATAATAATACATTTTATTTCTAGAGCGCTTTTCAAAACATACAAAGACACTTCACAGGAGACATGGAATCACAGTCCGATAAAAAGGTATTAAAAGAATAAAAAATTAAAAGCACAATAAAAAGAAGTAAAAATATAACAGAGCTAGGGGTTATGGTGGGTAAGAGAGAGTGAGAAGGTGTGTTTTCAGTCTAGATTTGAAAAGTGATAGGGTAGATATGCTGCGAAGATCAGGGGGTAGGGAGTTCCAGAGCTGGGGGGCGCAATGACTAAAAGCTCTGGAACCAAAAGTGGAGAGGCGGACACGGGGGACGGAGAGGGGAAGAATAGTGGTAGAGCGAAGTGAATGGGGTGGATTGTTTAGACGGAGAAGATCGCAAAGGTAGGGGGGCCAGGGCATGGAGTATTTTGAAGGTGATGATGAGGATCTTGTAGTTGATTCTTTGTTTGACGGGAAGCCAGTGAAGTTGACGGAGGATGGGGGTGATGTGGTGTGTTGCGGGGGTTCGAGTGATGAGGCGTGCTGCTGAGTTCTGGATGAGCTGCAGTTTCTGGAGGGACTTGTTAGGGAGACCGAAGAGCAGTGAGTTGCAATAATCGAGCCGGGAGGTTATTAGATTACAGACCAGGGTGGAAGCGGTATGGCGGGTGAGAGAAGGGAGGCGAGAAATGTTGCGAAAGTGGAAATAGGCTGATCTGGTGATGCTGTTGATATGTGAGTCCGTGACCGGAAGGAAAGTGTGCTGTCGAGGATGACACCCAGACTCTTAACCTCAGACGAAGGAGAGTAAATTGGTAAATCGGTAAATTGTTGATAGTAATAGAGAACTTATGGACATTAGAGAGCGTTGCGGTGGTTCCAACTAAAAGGACTTCTGTTTTGGAGCTGTTTAGTAGGAGTAAGTTGGAGGAGAACCAGGAGTTAATGTTATCTAAGCAGAGGGTGAGGGAGGAAGGTGGGAGGGAGGCGGTTGGTTTTGAGGATATGTAGAGCTTGGTGTCATCGGCGTAACAGTGAAAGTGAATGTTGCGTTTGCGGAAGATGGAACCGAGGGGGAAAATGTAGATGATGAAGAGGAGCGGCCCCAGGACAGAGCCCTGGGGCACGCCAGCGGAGACAGGGAGGGAATTGGATTTATGGGGGCCAAGTTTGACGAATTGTGTGTGGTTGGACAGGTAGGAAGTGAACCAGGAAAGGGGTGTGTGGGTGATACCAATGGAGGAGAGTCGGTCGAGAAGGATTGTATGGGAAATTTTGTCGAAGGCGTCAGTGAGGTCGAGGAGGATGAGAATTGATAATAAACCGGAGTCGGATGCTATGAGGAGGTCGTTTGTAATTCTAAGTATGGCTGTTTCGGTGCTATGGAGGGGGCGGAAACCAGATTGAAAGTGCTCATAAATGTCATTGGTAATTAGGTGGTTATGGAGTTGGGATGAAACGGTTTTTTCAAGAATTTTGGAAATGAAAGGTAGGTTGGAGATGGGGCGGAGGTTATTGAAATTGGTGGGATCCAGGTTGGGTTTCTTTAGAATGGGTGTGATGGAAGCAGTTTTGAGGGATGGAGGGACCGTACCGGATGTAAGTGAAGAGTGAATGATAGTAGTGATGGGGGGGCTATTGAGGGAAGACAAGTTTTGATGAGGGCAGTGGGAAGAGGATCAAGGTGACAGGTGATGGGTTTGAATATGTGTTTGAACTATTTTTTAAGAGCACTGTAAAAAAAGAAAAAGAATGTTGGCATTTTATAGCATTTAAACTAGTGTACTTTTGCTATGTAAGTTAGCCAGTTGTTCATTTTTTTATGCTGTTTGAGGCTCAGGTCAGGTATTTTAATTTTTTAAGTTCCTCATCCGATTACTGGATTATTCAAACTAACTAGTTCATCGATTAATCGACTACTAAAATAATCGATAGCTGCAGGCCTAAAGTGTAAATTAAGTTAACAATATTAGCAAATGGAAATACTACATATTTTGTTCCTACACTAGGAAGTAAGCAAGAACTCATATCTAAACACCAGCTGTAATATCCCCTTGCACAATTTACAGTATGTCACTCACTGTGGGTGAATACACATTTTTGCGGGTTTCGATTGTGAAATATTAATGATTAAATCCTTTTAACACATTTTACACAAAGGAATACATTAGTTATCCTGTACAGTGCTGTAATACAATAATATTTGCTGGATACTGACATTTTAATTCTCAGTAAATGTGTGTCCCAAGCAAATCTAAATACAACAGATTACCGCTGTGAGATCCAATCCCACCTCACAAAGCATCTAATGAAAATACACAAATTGCAGTGAATTTTCCTAACTTTCTGGTTTAATGTGGCAGGTATCGCTCAGTGATCATGAATGAATGAACACATAGCTATGTTGTCAAAATGCCAGCACATTATAAACCTTCAACCTGCTGCTATACATAGAAACATCACAACCACACTCCTGAGTAACTTCAAGTGGTTAACCCTTACATGTTTGTCATTGTCAAACTGGATCATTTTTGACATATTTGACAGACATAACACACATCTCATTAATTTATCCTGACTTTCCCAAATTGAACTGAAATTAAATTCAAATGCAGGGGGAAAAATGTTAGTTTGTGTACGGCAAACTGCTATAGATCAAAAATAAACACTGTCTGCTAAAGTTGTGTTGTTTGTTTGGTTGTTTGTTTTTTTAACTGAAAAGGGAAATAATGCTAGCGGTGGTAAATTTGAATTTGTACATGACATAGCTGTGAGTTTTAATGAAACTTTAATGAAAAATATTCATGGGGGAATTTCATCATTACTATTATATCATTACTTGATAGGCTATAGTTAATGTAAGGATGAATGAAAACTGAACAGTATGTAGAATTTAAGCACATTTTAAGTTTTTAACTACCATGTTTGTACCTTGCATAATGAAGAAATTTTTTTCACATATGGCTAACATGAATGGCGACACAACTTTACATTGTTATAGTTTAGTTGCTTGGTTACAAAAAGTTACCCCATCAAGTTACTTAAATTTCATGATATTGTGCAGACTTATTGCTTTGCCTATGATACTGAAGCACAGGCGTCATAGCACTTTTCGTTCCACAAAACAAAAAGATAAAGAGCCAAAAAAAAAAAAAAAAAAAATAGCAGACTGCTAATCCTAGGGTGGTTAGAAGAGATAAGAACAGGGACAGTGTAGTAATTGCCCGGCTGACTCACCGTATTTATTGGGTTCCCTGTTGTACTCCAGAATGGGCACCGCGGCGTTGGGGTCCTGCGGTTCGAACACTGCGTTCTCCTCCAACTCAGGGTCCTCCACCCGGTCATCGCCACCGGTGAATCGCGTCGCTGGAACTCTAACTGAGTCCGATTGCTGCCCTTCGATGGAGACATCTCCTCCCCGGTCAACCGGGACGACCACAAACCTGTCCCCCATGTAGTTCCCTTTGCTCTATTGCCTAGTTTTGGGCCCTAAATGAGTGGAGAACGTCGGCAACTTGCGCGTGGCTGCAAAAGGGGAACACAGTGACAAGGAACAAGCACTACGCTCACCAGTTGATCAGAGGTTTTGATTACAGTACGCACGTGCACGCCCCCGGCAGTCCCTCATTGGACGAGAGGCACGGGGTGCGCTGTCAATCATCCGGCCAATCCAACCCCGCATCGACCCCCATCCAAAAATTGTTACACCCTTACATCACAAAAAAATATTTTCATAATTTCAACATATTTATTTTGCTTTGCAAAAAAATGTTTTCGAGGTTTTAGTTTACACACTTTCCCATTTTCAAAAATAGGAATGTTTTTGCAAGAGAGTTATTTAGTGTGTCACTGTGAATTACCATTCAAAGATATTTGTCACACCCACGGAAAAAAATGTATTGATACTTAGAAAACAAATCCATAATGTAAAACCTAAAAATACTCACATGACATCTAAAATGCCTATATAACAATCTTGCGCTTGCTAACTCATTTGAGGCCACAATGGAGAATTTGCCCTGGTATGTCCTTCAAACAAAACGGAGTATTGAATGTCTTATTATAATAATAATAATAATAAATATATACATTGTATCCAAATCTCGAAAGCTTTATATGATATTATAACCACCACAGGTTAACCCTCTGATGCATAAATCATGAAATCATCGGTGAAGATTTTTTTCTGAAGTGTTTTTATTCTTCTTACGAAGTGAAATTTAAAAAAAAATAAATAAATTTAAAAAAATCCAAAAATATTATTTTTACATGAAGTTACAGACATGTCCAATCCAGTGGACTCCATCCGCCTGCACACTTAACATGTTAATTTACTATTAAAAAAAAAAAAAAAAAAAAGGAATTAACTTGTGCTGTGTTTTAAATATAGAAACCAAGGGCGTAGGTTTGCATAGGGACGGTAGGGACATAACACTACCAACTTTTCAGGATGCTCAAATTATCCCCACCAACTTTTAAGCAACCTTATTTGCATTATATGAGGACTTCAGTTATATAGGTATTTTAGATTGTCTTCCTATATTTTGTAAGGATAGAATTGATCCTACCATTATTAAATCAATTACAGTACTTTCATTATGTTCACTTTCACTGACCCCTTTTCACTTGTTGAATGTGCCAGTCCATTTTCCCCTGAAACTGACGTTTTATTGGCTGATGACTTGAACCCCCCCCCCCCCCACACACACACACACACACATTCACAGCCCAACAGAAATACAACATGCTGCCTCCCCAGCCCCCTTCAAAAACGAGGGGTATTAGAAGTGTTTTTCCGCTAGCAGCAGCCACTGTAAGTAATGTAAAAAGATGTCAATGTTGTGGAGGTGGGTAACACTCCATTCATTTTGCTACTGCTACAGTGCTTCAAGTCGATTTTACTCACTGAGATTTCTTGAAATAAAAACAGCTAGCTGAAAATAAGCTTAACAGACTCATTTTAAGCAAAACGTTTGTCTATTTAATCTTAAAAGAAAAACTTATTCGTCAAAAAGGTTTTTATTTCAAGAATATTGTTCAAAACCTTATTTGAAAGAATGTTTTTCTTGATTTTGGTGAAAGATGACCAACGTTTAGATGTGTGGGCTCAATACGAACAAATAGTAATATTTACAGAAAGTAAGTGGAAGAATCTGACGCATTAATCTGTTAACCAGCCTTTAACACTCAAAAAAAGATGGAGAAAATTATTTGACTAGATTAAAAAAAAATATATATCAGATTAAGACGTTTAGAATTTGCAGTGTGAAAGTTAGTTTAGGTCAATACAGATTTATTTTGCATTAATCATTTAGCCTATCAATTAATTATGTCCACAATAGTGAGAAATGTAGCACTTACCCCCATTCACCAAATATGTTTGGTCTTATTAATGTCCTGTCCCCAGCAAAAAGTGTACATGCAGGTTATGCTGTTATATTGTCACTACCAATATTAAAACCAAACCTACGCCCTTGATTGATTTTTTATTTTATTTTATTTTTTTATGCTTTGATAAAAATTTCATTTCATTTTCATTTTTTCAACACTTTAAACACTATAAGTCAGTGGTTCTTAATCTTGTTAAAAGTACAGAACCCCGTGAGTTTCTCAGGTGCATTAACGAAAGCCTTCGGAAGATGGATGGATGGATGGATGGATGGATGGATGGATGGATGGATTTTAACTTCAGAACCGAAAGATCTGAGCTAGCAAGCTAATATGTAACCAAATTCCTGTTCAAAATTATTCTTTTAGACAGCATGCTTTCTCATATACCAAATTTAATGAACCGCCCTGTATTTTATCAGTGCACAAAATGATTGACAAACTTTGTAGGCAAAATCAATATGTTAAAAAAAACATGGATCTTCACACAAAAACAACACAACAGTGTGAAACAAAAATTGACTACAAATAATTTTGCCTTCACTTTGGACAACAAAATGAAACTCGATTCATTTGACACGTACCTGTTTTTGTATTCTGTCGCTAATCTCATTCTGTTGATGCAACTTTGCATTACATACCATTTTCATCGTGTAAAATCATGTGACACAAATGTTTATGTCAGCGCAGTCCACGCTGCCCCTACGTCTGTTGTACTTCCTCACACCAAGGGCGAGTCAACCTTCCACAGAGCAAACCAGTGTTGCTTTCCTTCAGATGAAGGATTAGCATTTGAAAGAAATGGAATAAATCCTGTTAAAAAAAACAAAAAACAGTCAAACGGTTGCCTGAATTTATTCAGCGAACAAAAATCGGGCCCTGCGTGTCTTCCCCTTCACCGAACCCCTTGGATTCACGCACCGAACCCCTGGGGCTCAAGGCAAGGGCTAAAGGCACAATGTATAGACCTGAATGAGAAAACCAATGAAACTTAATTGTGACTCCTACACCTAAGCACCAATGTCTTTGTTGTTGTCTGGCAGCCACTCATCATCACTTTTGTCACGACAGTTATCATCACTGGAGATGGCTAGAATTTCCTGGGCTATTGTGTAAACTGCCTTATTCTTTACTGCTTTTGAAGACTACAAAATAAGATAAAATGCATGTAGTAATGCAAACTATGACTAATCAGCACCAAAATGTATATTTTAAATTAACTGCTTATAAATATAACAATTACTTACTAATTTATAACAAAAACAGTCATAAAAACAGTGACGCAATTATGTGACTTGTGTTCAAATATATACTGGGGGATATCCACTTCATTGGACACATGGTTAATTGGAAATTTCTATTTATTATATACAAATGGATATTTCATATTCCAAACACATCTTTCCCAAGATGTTACTGCATATAATACGTAATAGTACGTATATTATATATCTTGTATACAGTATAATTACCACTATTGCTCTTCGAGCATAGAATTATTGACAGTATCTTGATTCGGAGGATTTTTATTTGCAGTTACACCACCTGACCATTGAATTGAACTCAACAGAGTTTGGCAGCAGAGAGCACACTTGAGGCTGCTATGCAGTTAAAGCCATGCAAGTAAGTGAGTAAAAAAAAAAAAAAAGCGTAAAAAAAAAAGCATATGAAAGAATATGTCCCTTGTTGAATAAACAGTAAGTATTTTGTTGTGATATATTGCCAAATGAATAACTTCATTTCGTGAACATAATGCCTATTATTAAAAAATGATTATTACATTAATCATTAGTCTTTCTATATTTAACCTAAGTGCATTGAACATTACAATTCCTTCCTGACTTTCCTCACCTTGAACGCCTCCTGTGGGGAGATCGTGAGCGACTTCTTCGCCGGTCTCTGTCACGATCTCGTGAACGATCTCTCTCTCTTCTTCTTCTATCACGTTCTCGTGAAGTTGAACGTCTTCTCTCTGTTGGCAAGATGATTGAGGTTTAGATAGGGATGCAGGAGTAAAACACAAAATGAAAAAACGTGGAGAAAAAAAAAAAAAAAACACATGAATATTGCTAAATTACATTCTCGGCATTGGTTATGCCAGAAGGTTATGGAGCCCTTGTTTTAAAAGTCTATTCATTTCTCTGTGATGAGACTTCTAGGCACATTCATAGTAAAGGTGTGCGAAATTTCCGATTCTTAGATTATTCGCGATTCGGCCGTGGAAGATTCGAGAACGATTCACAAACATCCAAATGCCGATTATTGAAATATGTCAAGTAAAGCGGAAGTAAAAAACTCACTCAGCGTGTCGCGCGGTCTTCGGGACGCAATGAGGAACTGAGCGAGAGTAGCTAACCATCATGCTTGTCATTACCCGGCCCATCGGGTAATGCCAATGCTCAACTCACGGCTCTAGTTCAACTCATGCCGCGGGATAAAAAAACAACAACATACCTGACTGCTGCAGACAGCTGCTACAAAGTGCGTCCAAATAATGGTACGGTAAATATCATATTTATATAGGACTAGATGCTAAACAGACTCGGTGGCGTTAGCAGTATATGTACAAAAAGCTAGATGCGGGTGTTAGTAAACAGCTGCCATCTTAAAGCAGTAGACTTCCCTGCAAGGCTGTTGTAGCGAACCTTCCAAGCGAACCTAATTAACTTTTTATCTAAAACACTCCTAAATCGGTAAAATATTGACTTGAATCTATCTTTAAAATAGTTTTAAAACTTTCACGTGTCGAAAGTAGACAAAAGGGAAATTATGTAATAACGGGAGCAATTTTAACAACTTTAACGGTTGATTCACAACATTAAATTAATTGAATGTTTATTTATTTATTTAAGCCTGCGAGGCTTTTTTTTTTTTTTTTTTAAACAGTTTTTGTAACTAATGTACAATACATTAAACCATCGAAACCAATGCATTAAAGAGGAAGGTACAGTAGCTGTCCACTATGGTGACCACTATGCACCACAGAGTTAAAAATATTACTATTGTTATTTTAAAATCACCAACTCAAAGAAATGATCAACGGAACCACTGCTAAAATTGTAAAATTAGCTTTTCATTAATTTGTTTGTTCTCTGCTATAGGGCTTTCCAAATTTGAATTTACATCTTCGAATACTAGTTAGCACAGCAAACAATTTCTTTTGGCCATGGTAATTTCCTGATGGATGCGTGCCATATTTGACATGACGTGAGGCAGTACTTAAAATTGCATAGTAACACAAAAAATGTCTGATGTAAAAAAGTCATGTATACAGATCCCCTATTCTGCATGAATGAGCTTCACCAGTTAAACTACGACAACAGACAAACGAAGGACTTTCAGTCTTTAATTTATTCATAATCAAACTCTATTAGAAGACACATTAATTACTAAAATCAGCATGCTGAACTGAGAATCTGCCAGATTTATTGAACAAGCTAAACAAATTGTTTTTTTTTCATTTAATTTTTTTTTTCTTTTTCAAATTTCTTTTTTTATTGGTTTTACAAAAATACAGAACACTCCTCCCAAACTAAAAAAAAAAAAAAAAAAATGTTTCCCTCTAAGTTATCCAACACAAACAACCATGAAGTCTAAGTCTAATTGTAAATGTCCAGACAGTCATAGAAAGTTCTTATGTTCTATCACTTCCAATACATAATGGTTACAGAATAAAAATACAGTGCGATACATTCAAATGTCCCACCAAATAGGAGCCGCATGGAAAGCGACCGTACCGTTGCCCATCCCCCATGGCTATATTAGTAATATAACAGTGTATATGTCATTCCTGCACTTGTGTAGCGGTGTTGTCAAAGAATGAAAGAAAAGGTCCCCATGTACTATAAAATTTCTTTTCAGAACCGCGAAGAATATATCTGATTTTCTCGAGCCTAAGGTTCATCGGCACATCCCTTATCCAATGCGACGTTGTGGGTGGGGCAGCCTCCTTCCACCTCAAAAGAACCAAACATCGCGCCAAAAGGGTGGTAAACGCAATAACCCTACACCCCCAAGTAGGCAGCCACAGTCCCTCCGGTAAAACTCCAAATATTGATATTAAAGGATCAGGAGTGATTCCGACCCCTAACACTAGGGAGAGGGCTTCAAAAATATCCTTCCAAAATATTTCTAAGTTTGGACATTACCAAAACTTATGGATCAGTGTTGCATCCGCCAGCTTACACCTATCACACAAAGGGCTGATTTCTGGAAAGATTCTGGACAATCTTACCTTAGAATAGTGTACCCGATGTACTACCTTAAATTGAATCAGAGCATGACGAGCGTACATAGATGAATTATGTACCCTACCCAAAACCTTGGACCACAGTCCCTCTCCGATTGGTGTTTGAAGATCCCGTGCCCACAGGTCTTTGATTCTGGATAAGGACGGAGCTACCATATGAGAAATTAGATTAAAGATGCGCTTAATTCCCCCTTTCTCTGTCGGATCTAAAGACATAACATCATCTAAAACTGTTGTAGGAGGTTTATTTGGGAAAAGCGGTATGGTACTCTTAACGAAGCTTCTAAGTTGCAGATATCTAAAATGATGAGAGTTAGGAATATTAAATCTTTGGACTAGCTGTGCGAAAGAGGCAAAAATATCATTCACAAAAAGGTCATTTAAACGTGTAAGACCCAGGCTGGACCACAAATGAAAGGCTTTATCAACTGTTGAGGGTTCCAAAAAATGATTCGACGCCACTGGGCTAAAAAGGCAAGTACCAACTACTTTTCATTTTAATTTAAGGGACAATTTACAGACTTTGGAAAATCTGAGCAATTGCCTTTGCGGCGTTAGTACTGGAGAGATATCCTGGGCCTGGCTTGACCACCCATAAAATAGTACCGTAAGTGACCTGGGGTTGTCACAGAACTGCAAACTAATGAGTCATACATCAGTAAAATAATAATGGAGCCATTACTTTACATCTTTTTTCAGTCATGACCTCAACATAACTAAGCTTAACATGCCTCTAAACAATGTTGGCAGGCTGCCATTTGCTTTTTCGGCTCGACAAAATTTCCCAAGTCAAACTATTCTGGAAAGACTCCAAGAGACCACTCAGACAGTAATCACTTGAATGCATGTTACATCTAAAATAGACAGCTGGCAGAACAGTTGGATGACAGAGAAGTGGGAGGGTCAGTTGGGAGTGGGAATTGCAGTGTTGAATAACAACTGAGGTCAGGTCAGTTTTTGATGGCACTTTAATCATCAGCAGTCCATCATCAATGATCATTTGGAGAAAAAAGTGGATTCAGGGGCAGAATGCGCCACCAAACCCAGACCTCTGAGGGGTCCGGTTTGCGGGCTTAAAGTATGCACGGTTGGGTGAGAGGGGAGGGTCAAAATGAAAGGTAAGATGATGCACGGAGCTGAGGGGTCTGCAAAAGTGTGAAGCAGACCGCGAATAATTGTCCACTAGCACCAGCCCCCCTCAGCCCTTGTCGGACGGTCAAGTCAGGGGGTCCCATTTATGCAGCCTGAGGGGTCCACAAAAGTGTAAAGGGGTCTGTGAATAACTGTCCATTAGCACCACGCCATCGGACAGTCCACTCGGGGTGTCCCATTTATGTTCATCGCACCCGGGCCCTGTTCACATTTGTTCCGCCACAGGGTGGATTACTGCTTTTTCCAGACCGTATTGGCCCGAATATAAGACGGTGTTTTTTTGCATTGAAATAAGACTGAAAAAGTGGGGGTCGTCTCATATTCGTGGTCAAGACATTATACCCATTCACGACGCTAGATGGCGCCAGTTTGGCGATGTTTTTCCTTATTCAGATTTGTTTCAAGACTACAGTTACAGTTAGACCTCACTTTGATGGTTATTGCAGTTATTGCCATTTTGTTGATTTATCACAATAGATTGGTTTATTTACATTTAAAAAACCAGAAGCCATTCATTTATGAATGTGATTGCACTTTAGTTTACCTATTTAAAGGCTCAGACATTAAGATATGAATGAGGCAAAATAACATGCTCTTTCTCTCAAACATATTCCGTAATTTCTGGACTACAAGCCGCTACTTTTTTCCCTCATTTTGGATCCTGCGTCGTGTGCAATGATGCGGCCAATTTGTGCCTATTTCTGACGGCCGCCCGGGGCACTCGAGCATGGAATGTGGGAGTGAGACACGTGGAATATAAGTGTCTTGGAAGACGCTTGTTTGCACTGTGACCGGTGGTTTAACTTTATACGTTGTGTATGAATAGAGGTGGCAGACCCTCGTCTTTGTGCATGAGTAGAATTGGCAGATCTGCATCATGGAGAACGCTAGAAAAAATTAAATTGGCCATCCGAGTGTTATGGGAAGTTTTGACGACTCGCGACGAGAGATTGTTTGCGGCGAGAGATCGTTTGCCAAGACTCGCCTCATGCGAAGAGCAGCTATTGCACAGGTATGCCGGGTGAGCCTGGCAGCGTGAAGCAGTGTGAAAGAAGTCCGCCATCACCAACAGGTTTCGAGGGGCCAGTCTGCTGCGTGCTGAAGAGGACATTTGCCTCATTGTGGGAGACATTGAAGGCGACGGCGAAGGAGAGACTGTGTAGGTGCGTGGCGAAGTGTATCTGAGCGTCTTCATATCCGACACTGAGGGTGAAGACTTCCATGGTTTGAGTGCACAGGAGGAAGATGAAGATTGCTAACAAAGACTTTTATGTTTTTAATGACCAGCCCAATTTGTGCTGTACCGCCGTGCTGATGCTATGTAACTTCCGTGCCGCTGCTATATAACTGCCGTGTTTCCTGGCGCTGTTTGGAATGAAAAGTTAAGGTGTGTTATTAAAATTTTGAAAACTGTGCGTATTTCTTTGTCAATATCTCATGTTACTAAGTGGGCACACGCGGCATATAGCCAGGAGAGGCTTATGTATGTACAAAATAGTTTTTCCTTTAAAAATGTACTGGGTGAGGCTTGTAATCAGGGGCGCCCAATAGTCCAGAAATTACGGTTGTTATAATCATTTTTTCAACTGTATTGTAATTATTTTCTGTATAAAAATTAATTTGGTGTTCAAAAAGTCTTTTTTCAAACTTAAGTCTTGAAAAAGAGGGGTTCGTCTTATAATCAGGTCCGGCTTATATTCGGGCCAATATGGTATGTTGCTCCTGAATGAAAGTCAGTTTAGTTAAATCGAGTTTGTCTCATGACGGCAAACCCCACCTCCTCTAAAACATATACTGTAAACATCACACCAGATATAAATGAAACTCAGATGTCAGCAGAGGTGGGTAGAGTAACTAAAATGTTTTCTCGAGTAGCGTTACTTCAAAATAATATTACTCATTTAAAAGTAGTCATCCAAAAAATTTACTCAAGTACAAGTAAAAAAGTATCCAGTGAAAAGACTACTCAAATAATGAGTAACATTTTTTTTTAAACAATGGTATTTTTTCCCTCATCACAAACATAGCTGTATGAACTGTTGTTATAATGATACTGTACAATAACCCAGTCCAGAATGACATTAAGCCAAAGACAAAAAAAAAAAAAAAAAAAAAAAAAAAAAAAAAAAAATCATAGAATTCCGGCAAGAGAGAAATAAAAATGAAATGAAGCATTATTCGTCCAAAGAGCATGAGTGCCCTCTAGTGGAAAAAAATGTTCCTAGTTTGAATACTGAATACTGTACTGTAGTTCCTTCGTAGTTACTATTATGAAATTAAAAAGATCATGTGCCTGGTTTTCCGTGGTCAATCGGTGGCAAATAAAAGCTGGGAGAGAGGTTAAAATCTGCAGTTTCAAGTCATGCTGAGGGCAGCGCTCTATGTCAAATACTTCATTTTTTTTTTTTTTTTTTTTTTACAGTGCTTTAAAGACGCCATGTAATTGAACAGGCTGGCGTTATCATAGAACGGCAAGCTTGCTTGATTGATGTAATGGAGTTGTGTGATTATTGTTGCAACGTCTCATTGGTGAAATTAGTCGCGCTACTCTTGGCAATGGCATTGCTGGCAAAAAACAAATAAATAAATAAATTAGGGCTGTCAACATTATCGCGTTAACGGGCGGTATTTAATTTTTTAAATTAATCACGTTAAAATATTTAATGGAATTAACGCACATGCCCTGCTCAAACAGATTAAAATGACAGCATAGTGCAATGCCAAATTGTTACTTGTGTTTTTTGGGGTTTTGTCGCCCTCTGCTGGCGCTTAGGTGCGACTGATTTTATGGGCTTAAGCACCCATGAGCATTGTGTAAATATTGACATCAACAATGGCAGGCTACTAGTTTATTTTTTGATTGAAAATTTTACAAATTTTATTAAAACCAAAAAAAATTAAGAGGGGTTTTAACAAAAATTTCTATAACTTGTACCGGTACTAACATTTATCTTTTAAGAACTACAAGTTTTTCTATCCATGGATCGCTTTAACAGAATGTTAATAATGTTAATGCCATCTTGTTGATTTATTGTTATAATAAACAAATACAGTACTTATGTACAGTATATTACTTATCTTTCCATTCCAACAATAATTTACAGAAAAATATGGCATATTTTATAGATGGGTTTGAATTGCGATTAATTACGATTAATTAAGATTAATTAATTTTTAAGCTGTAATTAACTCGATTAAGAATTTTAATCATTTGACAGCCCTAAAATAAATTTAATACGTAGAATGAAGAGGAAAAATGTAGCGACTCTTGTGTAGCCCAAAGTAGCAGAGTAAAAGTACCTTTTATTTATTTATTTATTTTCTTCACAAATTTACTCATGTAAACGTAAACTGTATGGCTTAGTAAAACTACTGTTAGAAGTACATTTTACTCAAAAAGTTACTCAAGTAAATGTACCAGAGAACATTTAATGTGTTACCACCTCTGTATGTCAGCAACAATGGAAAGATGTCGACAAAACAAACAACAGACGTGAACGAGCAATGCCGGATAGGGCTCAGAAAATACAATCAGTTTGAAAAAAAAAAAAAAAAAAAAGTTGGCTCCACTTAAGCGTGGCGACGAAGACCATTTAGTTCCGTTAACATTGAGCACTTGACAACATGTCGCAGTATGTCTGCGTGTCCCTTCATGGCTTCATGCAGTCCACACAGCAAGTTGCATGTTTTCGCAACTTGAATGGCTACACAAACTAATCTGAATTATTAAAAAATCGGATGCAGTCCTACACCACTGCAAACTACAAAGATAAAAGCAGAGTGTACCTATATTGGTTCACATTATATTATGCAAGTGGCAGTGGCGGAACTAGACTTTAATCCTTAGGGGGGCAAGGGGGTGGCCAAATCTATTTCAATGGGTCAAAAGTTGCTACTAGACACACAAATATGCTATAGCACTCATGATTAATGAGGCACCAGAAAGCATCAACCTCCTGTAAGTGGTTGTGTGCTGTATATCTGTCATCTCATGTGTTTATGCATTATTATTATTTATTCTTACACAGCCGCACAGTATATTGTCTTCTGTCAATCAAATACATATGGCGGAGTCAGTCAAGCGATTGGCTGGATCGTGGAGTCTGGTTAGTTGCGTTAGCAACTTAGCATTTGGTGGTGTCGATAAACTGTTAGGTAAACTTTCAGAAACCATGTCATCAAAAACACACTGCTGCTGAAGTCCTCGCTCAGGCTGAGGTAAAAGCCTTTCGTTACTATCCAACCGATTCACAACTTCTCTTTGCAACTCTGAAAGTTACGCTACCAAATGCTAACGTCGCTAACAGACTCCACGATCCAGCCAATCACTTGATTGACTCCGCCTTATGTATTTGATTGGAAAACAATATTATTGTGCTGAAAAACAATATTATGAAATAAAAAGGCGTTTGTGGAAAAAGACATGAAATAAAAAAAATACTTAGCAAAAAACGTTTTTAATCTTGTAAAATCTTTTTCATAATAATAATACTGATTGAACACTCTAAATTGTCCATAGGTGTGAGTGTGTGCGTGAATGGTTGTGTGTCTCCTTGTGCCCTGCGATTGGCTGGCAACCAATTCAGGGTGTCCCCTGCCTACTGCCCGAAGTTAGCTGGGATAGGCTCCAGCACCTCCGCGACCCTCGTGAGGAATAAGCGGCATGGAAAATGAATGAATGAATGAATACTCACACACTATGGAACCCCAAGAGCGTTATACCTAAATAAGTAAAACAACATTTTGAAAAAAATACCATTTTGATAAATAACAGAGAAATTATGTAATATAGAGCTTCAATTGTAAAATAAGGCAATATTATTATTCTTGTGCGGTATCATCTGAGGGGGCACCCGGGCACCCAAGACCCCCCACCCCGTAACTCCGCCCCTGGCAAGCTGTGAACTGTGTGTTAGGTCATTTTGTGGAGTGTAGTTGTCCAAACCACTCGATTTGCAATTGACAAAATGTGATCCTTCATGCCCATGATGTTTTATTCATCTGTTGCTACTCATCAGCTCAGCACAGACAAAATTATAAAGATTACATATTTAAATTGGATGGGACAGATGTGACCTTCACAGCATACAATGTTTGCAGAGCCATCATTATTTTCTCCATTGCCTGTAATGTGTACAGTTTCTAAGACCAAATGAAAAACTGCTGTGATTATTCATAATCCTTTATTTTAACCAATACTGTGCAAGACCTATTGTTATAGACAAGATGCTGGAATAGTTAGCTTTGTGTTACATCACACTAACCCATACTGCATGCTAAATGGCCATACAATGTGTGAAGGCACGCATCAATAAACAAATAAACGCACATGTCAATGTAAGAATATACTGCAGTAATGTATACACTGCTGAAAGGCAGTTTGCTTATTTGTCTTTACATAATTTCTCGTTATATTTTATGAGGTTTTGAATGCATATTTGACAGTACAATTTTTTTGGGTGGTGATTTTCAGTGACCTGGAAGGAATAAGTGGTTATATGCTACCTTGTGTTGAGTTCATTCAAGCACCTCTGGGATATTCACCGCTGCTTCATCATAGAACAGACAGCAGCCGTCAGACTGACTTCACTGATGTTGATCCTGATTGAGGTCTGAGAAGCCGGCCTCCTAGGAGGCCATCTGTCACCTCATCAGGGGAATGATTAGAAATCGTACGGACTACATGCAGGCACAAGGAGGCCATAAATAATTTGCGCTGTCTGTAGTATCTAAGAAAATGATATTAGTAATATACAGTCGTGCGGTGATTGAACTGGGCATGAGGCTTTGTGATTATGTAGCAAGACTTTTACTGTATTTGAATCAGTGCAGGTACCCACTGACTATTAAAGACTACACACCCAAAGACTGTCTGTAAAATTATTGGAGCAGCAATGTGAGCAAGTCTGGAATATACTACAGTATGTGGGTCAGTCATTATGCACAAATTGATGCCCCACTTACCACAAAAGATAGTATAGGGTCTTCCATGGTCCATTGTCATCCATCTTTGGCATGGTGGGTTTCAGATGAAATCATGGGTCAATAGTATACAGAGCAAGATGCAGGAATATATACTGCATTTTAACATATACAGTGTGTTTAGAATTTATGGCATTGCATTTATTTTACATACTGTAGGTGTGGTGGTTAGCATGTTTTCCTTACTGTCTTGAAAGGTGAATGTGTACATATTGTACGCCCCGCAATTGTGATGACCAAACAATAGGCTCCATCTTACTTATGACAGAAAAAAAGATAACTACTCCACTTTGCCTAAATACTGTATAATATAATGCTTACATTATTGTAGTACATCAGAGAATATTTAGCAATGCACATTCATTAAAGGAGACAACAGCAGTGATAAGGGAAGTGGTAGAAGACACAGTCTGCTTGTTTTTGTTCGCCTGCAGATGTCACGCTGTAACAAGATCCCTTGGGCTACACTATTCCCGAGGGATAGAGAAGCGTATGATGGAGAGGAACAGTATATGAGCTAACCTAGCATCTGGCTCAGTGTCAAAAAATCATGTTGGAAAAGAAAGCAGAAATTAGTGCAATGTGCTCATATGGGTCACATCTGTCATTTTCTGCTGTCGGTCACAGAAAAGTTGTTTGAAATGCATCTTAGTAAAAATGCCAGCAAAAGCAGCAAAATTTGAAAGTATTTTGAACAATATTACAGTCTACTAATCAGGTAATGTATTTTTAAGACTTCTTTGATCCCACAAAAATGATATTCACTGCAGCACCCGGCCAATAATAAGGTAAAATAGATTAATATAGAGTCCATGTTGCAGCACGTATTTATTTACCATTATTAAAATAAATCTTACCTCTATTGAGTTGGATGGAAATGTTTTTACTTTTAAAATACGTGTAGTCACTGCCATCTAGCGGTAAAACGACACAAAGCAATGAACACAACCTGACATAATATTAATACTGTATCCAATAAAGTACTATCAATTAACTTATTAACAACTGAAGACATATCAGAATTGAGAATCGATATGTCTGAAAAGTTATACAGTATTTGCCCTAATTAAGATAAGCCGTTTTGCATATATGAGGGACATTCAAAAATTAATGCACTCAAGTGCGTTGCTCGTACAGGATTTTACCAATATTGTTTATAATTGGCACAAACATGATAGGACACACCTTTTTGCGATTGTTTTTCTGTTTTTCTTATTTTCAGATTTTCAAAGCTTAAACGAGCTTCCAAAATGGCTGCCCCTCTTAAAGCTCGTAAGAAACAAAGAGCTGTAATCGAATTCCTTGTTGCAGAGGAAGAAACCCCTCTGAAGATTCACAACCGGCTGGAAAATGTCTACAACGATTATACCATAGACCACAGTACTGTTAAAAAAAAAATTAAAAAAAAATGGGTACAGCGATTTAAAAAGATTACTGAAGACCATGAAGGAGATCAATGGAATGGCGTCACCCAAATTCACCAAGGACAAAAAGGTTCAAGGCCCAAAAATCAGCTGGCAAAATTATGGCCACCGTTTTTTGGGATTCTCAAGGTGTAATCCTTGTGGATTTTTTGGCGTAGGGGGAAACCATTAACTCTGAGGTATACATTGAGACTCTTAGGAAGCTCAAAGCAAGAATTTGACGTGTTCAGCCCAACTTGAACATGGCAAAGGTGCTCCTCCAGCATGACAATGCACGTCCTCACACAAGCATCAGGACCATGGAGGTCATCACTTCATTTGGATGGACTGTGTTACCACATCCGCCATATTCTCCTGATTTGACACCGTCAGGCTACCACCTCTTTGGTCCAATGAAAGAAGGACTCCGGGGCAACCGATATGGCAATGACGATGAAGTGAAAACTGCTGTCAAGAACTGGCTTAGAGATCAACCGGCTGAGCTCTACAACACTGGTATACATGCCCTCGTTCAGTGGTGGACTGTAGCTCTTGAGAGAGGTGGAGACTATGTGGAGAAGTAAAAATGTAATCCTCACACTTGTACCTGTCTTTTGATGTATAATATATGTTGCTATTATAATTTGTTTATACATAATAAAGTTGGGTGCATTACTTTTTGAATACCCCTCGTAGTATTACTTGCCTGGTACACCAGACTCACCGCTGTACAGCTATTTTCTCTCAGTGTTGAAAAATACAGGGAGAACAGCATGGCCGTGGCAGGCAATAGTATTACATTGAATCGTGATTGGGCCGTCGGGTCACTTGTGTGTACTATAGCATAAAACAACCGTCAGGTGGCAATAGAGACTAATGAACCCGCAAGGCGGGCACAAGCCAGTATGATGGAGAGGTTTTACTATCGGTGTGCCGGAAGACATTTTGGCAGAGCAGGTGTTGCAGAATTCCTTCACAAGTGAGAGGAACACCAATTGTTAATTTGTGCCATATCAAACAACGACCGCCATCGGTGCTTGTGGTCTACAGCTTGCCGTGAAAATGACTACTGTTGGTTGGAGAGGAGGAACAATCGCATGCGGTGAGGTTCATAATTAGTGTGGCAATGAACAGGTGTCAGGTATGAAAACATGAACTAGTGGGACAAATAAATGTTGCTAGTGACCAGAGATGGATAGACCAGCCAAAGATTTTACTCAAGTAAGAGTAGCATTACTTCAAAATACTATTACTCAAGTAAAAGTAGTTATCCTGAAAATATACTCAAGTTTTGTGAAAAGAATAGCAAGTCATGAGTAACATTGTGAGTAACTGCTTACGATGTGTGATTTAAAAAAAAAAAAAAAAGGTATCTTTTTCTCAGCAGCACAAAGTTATCTATATGAACTGTTATTATTATACAGTGGTACCTCTACATACGATCACTTCGACACACGATCTTTTCGACATCCGACGTAAAATTTGAGCCGCCATTTGTTTCTACATCCGACGAGTTGCTCGAAATACGACGACATGACAGCACTGCAAACGAACGCACGGTGGATTTTCTTGTGTGAGAAATCAACACAGTTTTCAAAAAAAGTTGATACAGTTGGAGAAACAAGGAAAAAAGTGATGCTTACCTTTGAAATGAAGATGCAAGTTATAGAAAAATATGAGCTTGGGGTGCGCGTCCCTGAACTGGCTCAACAATACAGCTCCATGGTCCTCTTCCGACCACCGTTCGCCACTATTTATAAGTTAAGGTGACAATTATTATTGTGGTAACATTGCCAAGGAAATTGCCAGCTTCGTCACGTTTTTATCATTTATTTAAGAACTTATCCAACACAAAACGCCCATTGTCTTAAGCAGTTGACCGCTCTCAAGAAAACGAAAGTATTATCTCTACCGCACCGACCTATCTCACTGAGACGTCACCTTCGCGGTGCGTTCAGGGACAGTAAAAAGTGTCCGCCATATTAGAATCCGATTCGTTACATTATTTACAGGAATAATTATTAATTATTCTTCTTATTATTATATTATTCTGAATTATTTATTTATAACTTATTTGTTTTTCTATGTTTAATTGCCATTTGTAACAGTGCCAGCAGTATTTATTAAGAATTTAGTGTATGTTTTTAGGCTTTGGAACGAATTAATGGAATTATAATGTATTCCTATGGGAAAATCCTGCTCGACATACGACCATTTCGACTTACAAACAAGGTCCTGGAACGAATTAAATTCGTATGTAGAGGTACCACTGTATTTTGAAGACAAATAAAATCAATTTATTTATATAGCCCCTTTACAAAAAGAGAGGTCCTCAAAGTGCTTTACAACAAAGCAAAATATAGTTAAAGAGCATACGACATGAGAAAAAAAGTCTCAAATGGCATTATTATGTGAATAAGAATCATATTTTGAGACGATTCGACTATATACAACAATTTAGCACAGCGCAGATGATGAGAAATTAGTCTATGAATCTGCTGGTTAGCCACGCCTACCATTATAGGGCTTTAGCGTCCCCAACAGGTGGAT
This sequence comes from Corythoichthys intestinalis, assembly GCF_030265065.1. Taxonomy (NCBI): domain Eukaryota; kingdom Metazoa; phylum Chordata; class Actinopteri; order Syngnathiformes; family Syngnathidae; genus Corythoichthys; species Corythoichthys intestinalis. Next base: position 26,875,697 of record NC_080414.1, on the reverse strand, counting down.
GACGTCAGCGGTAGACTGGGCTCATCGGTTTTACTATTCAGCCCATTGAGGGGGAATTATTCAGAACGAAGAAAACGCGATGAAGAGAGCCGCAAAATGTCATTGTTTCAGTCTCTCTACGCTAATATTTTTACAGGATATTCTTTTAATCCAAGTATTTTTCCCCAATAGCTATATAAATGACTTGAGAAGGACCAGTCAGCCCGTCAAGGGGGAACTATTCACAACGAGGAAACGCGACGAAGAGAGCTGCAAAATGTCATTGTTTCTTTCTCTTTACATCAATATTTTTTACAGGATATTCTTTTTATCCAAGTATTTTCCCCAATTGCTAAATAAATGGCATGGTCATGATAAATAACAGTCTTGTGCTAAATGGAATATGAAATAATAAAAATGCATTTATTCAGGACGACATGGCAAAATTACTCCATAATGGCCAAAACTGTCGACTTCACCTTTACTGTCGCACCCCCCGAACGATATTTTATGACACCTAAATTGGACATATGTCATTTCCCTTCCCCGGCTTCGGAGAATGTAAACAAACCAAAAGGCGTGACAGCTAGCCGACATGCTAACCGAACCGAGTGATGTTTCAAAGTCTTCGAAGCGGAAAATCACATATAATTAGCCTGGATTATTTGACATGACGACTGGGTTGTTGATTGTCATCGCGGATCGGCAAACCGCCCGGTTGAGAGCAATTTACAGTTCGTTCCCCGGAGGAGGGCGGCTGCAGTTGTTGTGGAGCTAACGTGCTGCTAATGTGCATGAGGATAGCTTTTTACATGCCTGTCAATGATCAAACGTAAGTAGTCCTTTATTTAAAGAAAGTTTGTTGTGTTTACTTTGTAATAGCTGTATTAATATTTGACATAATACTAAACAAGATGTTTACTCACTTCCTCGTAAGTCCAATGCTCCCAATGTAGTCGGGCTTGTTTTGGCCAATATCCACGGTGAATGGGAACCTTTTGAAACTCCAAAAAGGCGCATACGCCTCTCCCTCATACAGTATGATTTTTCTGCAGCCGTTTGGCTGGCGTGATGCGAAAAATAAACGTATTAATCCGCAAAATCAGCTGAATCCTTCGTCCTCATACACAACAGTACGCTGTATAGTGAAGAGGACGTCTTCTACCGAACACGTCACAGCGCCCTCCTCCTCAATGCAAGACCGAAGCTGGAAGTCACTCATTTTCATGGCGCGGGATTAAAAAAACTAAATAAATATAGTGATCGCTTCCACACACATCCAAGCGGTCCATATCATTCAGGAGCATAAAATACCGCGTGTATTATGAAATAAACATGCTTTTCCGTGTCACAGGCACTAGGTAACTTCTCAACCTTTAGAAAATATTTTCATAACATTTGAAATAATATGTTGAATGACACCTAGTTGAATGACACTTATTTTATATCTTGAGGGGGTCTGTATCACTTTCACCAGCAGTAATTAACTTTGAGGAGAGTGGCTGGAACCCTGCCACACAAAAAACCCTACAAATGTGCTGACTGCTGTACAGCATACATCACTTGCCCCTTTTCCCATTCATTATAAAGACAGAAGTCGATGCGAACGCTTTCGCGCAAATTCTGCAAAGATGGCAGAGCAACAAAAGACAAAAAGTTTTGTCTGTGGAGAGAAAAAAAAAAAGAAGCTTTCATCCGCTGGCATGGCGGCAACTCCCAAACCTACCGTCAACAAACTCGGGTGGGGTGGGGGTAGCCACATGGTGGCTAATCGTCATATGCTATTGGTTAGCCACAACTGGATTCATTACCTTATTAATATTCATCCTTCACACTGCCGCTGGAAACAGAAATGTTGTTTAATACATCTGCAAGCAACCGGGGGATTTATTTTTGATTGATTGATGATTTTATGACAATTTGTGGGTCTGCGCAGGTCCTCATGGGAAATGCAGTCTTCCTTAAGGCAAAACACTACTGCTTTTTTCCACAGGCATCGCTAAAATGGATCAAAACTAAAAAATGACCAAGTGTTTCTTTAATGATTAAGCCTATAACCATTTAATAACCACATTAAGCCAAAATACCATTTAATAACCACATTAAGCCAAAAAAACAAAAACAAAAAAAAATCATTAAATTCAGGCGAGGGACAAAAAATACAGAAATGAAGCTTCATTCGTCTAAAGACCATGAGTGCCCTCTAGTGGAGAAAATATATTTCCTATTATGTAACTAAATGGATCATATCTCCGGTTTTCCGTGGTCAATAGGTGCCAAATTAAAACGGGTAGAGAGGTTAAAATCTTCGAGTCATGTTGACGGCAGCGCTCAATGTCAAATACTTAATTTTTCATGGTGCTTTAAAGATGCCCCATGATTGAACAAACCGACGTGATCATAGAAGGGCAAGCTAGTCTGATTGGTATAATGGAGTCATGTGATTTAAAAAAAAAAAATCTAAAATGTAGAATAAAGAGTAAAAAAGGTCACAACTAGTGTAGCCCAAAGTAGAGGAGTAAGAGCATTTCGTCTTCACAAATCTACTCAAGTAAATGTAAAAGGTGCGGCTTAATAAATTTAATCGTAGAAGTACATTTTTCTCAAAAAGTTACTCAAGTAAATGTAACAGAGTAGATGTAACGTGTTACTACCCACCTCTGCTAGTGACGCACTGGTTGCAAACTTATACTTCTACTACCACCACCTGTGAAGCACTGAACTAGGAGAACTTCACAATGTTAATGGTGACATTGTGAAGTTCTTCTAGTACTAGCAGCACAAGGTAAACAAGTGCAGTTTGCCTCAATAATAATGTGGTTGTCCCATTAATATGCCAAAGTGGCCTTACTAGTAAGGACTAGGCATGTGCCGGTATGATATTCTGACGGAATGATGACCTTAAGCCAAAAATATCATGGTTTCACGGTATTGTAATTACAGCTCTAGAATGTGTTATTTTAAGATATCTGAGTTAAAAAAAACTTTTTTCCATTGAACATGAGGTTTTTTTTCCCAAAACATAATAGCAAATTGGAACATAAGTATAATGTTAAGGAAAAATTAAAAAATAACAATATTCTGAATAAAATTAAAATAAATGCGGTCCTTTAGGTGAGCCAAACCCCACAGCCACAGCTCAACATTTTTACGATCAGAACAAAAATAATTGAATTATTTTCCTTAAAAAGCATGTGTGTATTACTCATATCATGTTAACATTATACACACACACTCTTTCTTAACACAGACAGTTGCCAGAGACAAAAACACAAACAAAAAAACACCGCTAGACACACTAAACACGTTTGAGTTGACTGTCGTACCTGGTGGGAAGCGTTCTTGACAGTGTTTACTAATCTTTAATATTACTGTATATAAATGCGAAATCATATTGGAGGTATGACCTCCTCGGCAGCTACCCACCACAAACATGTTTTACACGTCGGTTGGCCCTCCTCTTCTAAGCCGCGGCCGCTGTAACTTTTCTGGAGCTGAAGTATTCCGATACCAGCGATTTTGTTTATTTCGATGGGGGAAAAAGTTAAGGAGTTTCACCTACTCCAGCCATCGTGTAGCACAGCTGAGCCTCTGACACTGAGCAAAAACCAGTGGGGGAGGGTTGAGCCTTACAGTTTCAAGCGAGGGATTTCTCCATGCATTTTTGGGACATAAAAAATAGCTAATACCTTAGGGACGGTATGACGGAAAATTTTTGTGGTTTTGAAACCTTGACGTTTTCATACCATGGTATACCTTGAATCCGGTAATCGGCACATGTCCAATAAGGAAAGAATACACAAGTAGTACATGCCCAAATGCTGTATATCACGGATAGTGCCCTACTTGTTCAAACAGTTGTGGTGAACCCAGAATAACGTAGAATACAAACAAAATCCATATTCATCATCAACATTTTAATAAGGTCAACAAAACAGATTTCTGCTTTAAGAGGGCAAAGAGGACTGACAAATGATTTGAAAAAACATTGTTGCATGACTAAATTTAGACCCCACTCCTGTGATTTATGATTACGAATACCATTTTAAAATGAATTACAATGTTCTATATTCTTACAAGCTTGTCCGTTGTGACGTCATGGCCGTCAACTCCATGGCGATTACAACTGGAATGCTTGTTATTGTAGTTTATATCCACTTTCCTTCAGCCATTCATTCAGTAAATTGGCATAGCTTTCATACACTGCACTTTTACATGCACATTGTAAAACACTGACACACAAATAAAAACTGTTTCAGATTTGGGCAATTCCCTTTACTCGCGTCAGTTGCTATTTACTTAAACACATACAAACCGAGTTCTTAGAGTGTGATTTATGTTTTTACTTTTTAATGAATACAAAAAAAAAATAATGAAATGATTACAATAATTATATTTATTTCACCATCTCCTGCTTGAATTAATATTATTATGTCAGGAACGTGTATATTTTGCAACATTACAAACTGTATAGTTTGGTTACCATGGAAGCAAGTGGTATCCTGGATTGTTTGCGCAAAGGATCCGGTATCGGTCTGTTTGCACTCAGAGCCTTGTTGCCTTTCGAGTAAAAAACATCCCTGCCAAGAGGGCAAGTAGGCCATGCTGTGAGCCAGGGGTTTTACCACTGGCTGTGCTGATATGCTACATCCTGCATCCTGAATGCCTGCCACCGCTAAGCCTCAGCCATGGAAATGCTTCATTGGAGTGGCAGCAACAGTCAGCCCATATCCTTTTCCACATGTAGCGCAAGGTGAAAAGAGAGGTTTATGGATAAAATGCAACTAAGTGAAAAAGTGTACAATATAAGGAAAACCCACACAATTGTGGTTCAACGTCTATGAATTTTGGGAATTCCTTTCATGGATGGAGGGACACATAGGTACAAAAACACTCAAATTATATGCATATTTTACCCAAAATGTACTTCAATTTATTAATTTACCAAGATCCTTATTGAAAATGTACAGGAGTTTTGGTGTTTTGAATTAAAAACTCATCTTTCGGTTCAAAGACAGTCTCTAGCCTAATCTCACAAGGATAGTTATTCCACCGCAATGGTAACATCTACACTCCTGCATAAGTGCCATTGTAAAAGAATTTTTTATCTGTCACACAATGACCTATAACCTCTGGTGTCCACCGTTGGACTTTGGGCTTTCCGTCCGGGTCGGGCCGGACGATGACCGTGCTTCTAGATGCGATCGAAGGGTCTTCATCAAAGAAGTTGAATGGTCGGAGGAAGAAGCCCACCGCGTTCCCAGGTGTTGCCGTGTTGGGGATGTCTTCAGAGTGAGGCACATGCAGGAAGCCCACTGTCACCCAGGCAACCAGATCCTACTCAGAGAAGAGTAAATATTACTCTCGGATTCGTCATCAGCCCACATAACTTGTTGTTCTGTGCTTAAAAAGGCAAACAGACGAAAATGTCAGCCTTTACATTGACTTTGCAAGACCAGATATGACTCATGAAATGTTCTAGACATTCCAAACTAAAGGAAACTTAAAGTAATACATAGGGATGTCCCGATCTGATCACGTGATAGGAAATCAGGCCGATCATGCCATTTTTCAGAGGATCTGAATCGGGTGAAAAGGATCAGGTTTTTAATTTAAAAAGAACAACAACAATATTTGCTCGTACAGCGCCACGGCCTCTCATTCTCCCTTTTGCTAGCAGTGCGGCCAAACTGTCCAGCTTGCATTTGGTACTTAAATTTACTAATGATTGGCAGGTTTGTACAGTAGTTTTGATCTTGCCAGAGAAGCTCGGTAGTTCCAAGATCAAAGGAACAGATGTGTCAGTCGTTGTTAAACTTGCATAAGTGTGCTGTGGCAACTCATTGTGTAGGTGAGAGGCTGTTCTCAGCAGTGTGAGAGTCAAAGTGTGAGTGGAGTGGACTCACTCAAAGCATTTAATAATGACAAGAATTTTTGTACGTTATTCTCATTTTAAAATAATTCACATTATGAACATTACAACAGTAACATGTTCTAGGAACTTTTGTTCAAAAACCAAAAAAAACCCTTATTTTTCGGTATCGGATGAGGACTTGGTATCGGTATCGATTCTCAAATTTCGGACTTGACTGCAAATATATGCGATCGTAACATCCATAACAATACGGTATACCAGAGCACAATATCATTTTTACCTGGTTGACGATATCCTCATCATTGCGAATGTAGTCTTCAAATGACACAACAGGTTTCCAGGGGTCATTCTGGTTATAAATACTGCTGCTGGTGGCCTCACTGTCTTTATGACGAGTAACAGCCAGAGGATATCTGCATTGAAATTTTCAATTCAGCTATACTGAAACTTAAAGCAAAAACAAATGTAGTTTTTTAATTATATAGAATTACCTTGACCAACTGATGCCGTTTTCTTCTTGCCAACCTCTTGGAAGGACACTGTCGCCATGTGAATTTAACTGAATACGGTAGCCCTTTTGATGCCCCCACTTATTTTTCTCATTAGGGTTGTAGAAATGAACATAGCGGGGGAACTTTTTGCCATAGCGGAAGGCGGCGGAACGCTCTGTCTTGCGTTCCGTCCAGTTCAGTTTGGATTGGACGATGAAATTCTTCGGGCTCCAGGGATTTGTGAAGTTTACATATTTCAAATCCAAAGTCTGAAAGCTGTTCTCTCGACCTGTTTCAAAGCAAATAAATGTCAGTATACAGGAAATTAAACATATAAAAAAAAAACCCAAAGAGCATTAGCTTATTTTACCGGCAATATCCAGGTCAACTTTGTAATTGATAAGATGTGTATGCAGGTTCCCCAGCACATACTTGTACACCTTACGGCCATATTGAAGTCCATTCGGAGTAAAGAAAGTTGCATGGATATAACCTGTGGCGCTGACTTTTACCTCCATTACCCCATTTTGGTAAAAGACGAAATCCCAGATGTAATCATAGTTGTAAACAGTTGAAGTTGTCCGTAAAACCAGCACAGTGTTGTCTAGTCCTCCATAGAAGTTATAACTTCCCTTGAATGCGTTGAAATGTCTTCTCAAAGGCAAAGCTGTGGTCATCTCGAAAATACAGAGTGCATTCCTATAGCGCACCGGTTTGTCGGTGTCAAAGTAATGGTGAAGGTCAACAAAAGTAGCAATTTCTGGACAGTCGATTCCAGGGGCTAGCTCAAATGATAAGGTACCCATACCCCAACCAGCATCAATGTACTTGGTTTGCATGCCAGCAGGAGTGTCACCGGCATAGAAAGCAATAGCTTCCTGCAGACTGATCTCATAAGCAATTCTTTCTCCATTAAAACGGACATCAAAGACCTGAAGTCCGGCTGATGAGCGCACTCTATAGGCAAACGACCATCCAGCATATTCAACAAAGTTGTGATCAATATGGTAGCGATGCCCTTGAGGTTCGACGAGTTTTGCGCCGTGGATATGAGTGGGAGTGTTGCTTTGACCTCGTGGAAGGTAAGTGGAGTAGTGATCATTGTCATCATGCCGGGGTAGACTGACCTTCTGAACAGCTCCGGATTCATACTTTTCTACTAACTCCTCTACACTATCAAAGAACATACTGTTATACCACACCTTCTCAACAGCCCATTTTTCTGGATCCAAGTCCTTATGGTTGAGCAATATCTCAAATCCAATTGGATGGATGTAATATCCTTCTACAAACTTGACCAACATTATCCAGCTTCTCCTCTCACCTGACGCTAGCCCTCGTGGGGCTATGTCGATAAGAAACAAACAGCGATCAGAGCAGTTAGTGAATGTAAATCCTCCTGTGGTTTCAGACAGCAGCTTATGAGCTTTAGATGTGATTTTAGCAATGCTGTGATTGAGGTGCCTGTACTCCATTGTAGTCATTGGTCGAGACTCAAACGGTATAGGCCTATCTCCTTTGAACCTCTTCACCTCATGAGACTTTGGAGATGGTAAAGGTCCGACTATAAACTCAGTGATATTCGGCTTTGTTTGGTTTGCAAACTGGATGACCACACGGGCCTGACGTGGGGGTTTGGCCTGACCGCGGTCCAACGCTCTCAAGGCTTCATGTTTTCTTGGTACTTGTAGCTCCATCATCAGGATGCTATTTTTCTTGAGAGCTGCGTTACTGGCATCAGTGAGTCCAAATTCTGTAATTCCGTGTAGGTAAGCCCGAACGGCTTTCATCTCACGAGGTGTCAGGTCTGCAAACATGGGAGCACCATGATGAGCCCAATCTCTGGCTCTGGAAGCATCACAAGCAGCCAGGCAGAGCAGATACAGCAAATAGAGAAGCTTCATTCCTAAAAGTGAAAGCAAAAACAAACTATTAGGCCAGACACATAAAGAAAACATCAAAACAAAGTTTCTTTCATTTTAAGATAACTGTACAAACAGTGGTATAAATATATAACAATATAAATGGGCCAATGGCCCGGACGTACTTTTTTTTTTCTTTCTTTTTTTTTTTTAACCTGTCCTGTTCAGCTGCTTGACATGGAAAATAGAAATCTGAGTGTCTGATTGGTCCGAACAGTTTTAATGTATCACATAGGAGTACGACATACTCCCATTGTGATCATTCGACATGCCTCGTTTATTAGTAAAAAGCAGCTAACAGGAAGGAGTCACGGGGACAGAAGAAAAGAAAGAGAAAAACTACAAACAACAAGAAATACGTTGAACGCCTACACTAACTAATGAATATGTTGGTGCTTTTGTTAGCCAGTTGTATTTCCAGTTGACACCATGTGGGGGGCCTGATGACCAAGGAAAAAAGAAGAGTGGGGGCAGTCAGAAAGATAAGTTACTGGGAGGGGTGGAGTGTACACAAATCAGCCATGTGAGGTGTAGAACCCAGTATTTGTGTGAATCCCTTGTGAATATAAGTATGCTGGCATCCTATTCTATGCTATCTGATCGCTCGTCCTGACACCCGAGTTATACTACTTTAGTGTGTCGAATTACACCTAGTCATGCATGAACATGTGCAGACGAGTAGAAATGCCGGTGGGGGCCGCGGCCCTTCCCCAGCCAATCTGGAGGGGGCGAGCCAGTGCAGCCCATCTCTCCTCCCGCAGCCCAGCAAGGGGGCCACCGTCACCCCCCCTGAATCCAGGGTGGTCCCCCAGGCCATCTGCGCCCCTATCAACCGGCCTTCAGGGATGGGGCAAGGGGACGTGAACCACCACGCACACCTACCACCACCCCCGAACGAGCCACCACCACAGCACCCCAAATGGCACGGGTCACCGCGAGACCCCCAGCGGCTCACCAAGCCCAGGGCAGGGCGTGATATCCACTTGGAGTTGGCGATACCCAGCTGACCCACTGGCAACCAGCCGGCGAGCCGAGGGGGGGAGGTGGAAGCAGGAGAGCGCTGAGAAGCGCCGCGGAGCGATGCAGGATCGGAGCCCCGACCCCGCCGCCACAGTGGCCGGCAGCCCAGGCAGAGAGGAGGCCACACCTCGGGAGCCACGCCATTAAAAAAACAAACAAACGGTGGAACCCACCTACTGCCGTATTACTGTGGCTGCCAGGTCCCTTACTGGCAACCATTACCCAGCACCGTGATGGGATTGTGTGGGGAGGGTAGTGCTGTGTATGCATTAAAAGTACTTGTAAAACCGTCAGGGCCTCCAGAATGCCCCGGTGGGGCCCGTATTGTCACTTTATTTCCCAGTGGTTCGGGATGACGTTATGCTATCCCGGTCAAAGACAACCTTACAGGCGTAAACACGCCTTGTTCGCTCGCTCCTGCATGAGCGTGCGCAACCTGATAACTGCTGCTGATTGATTGTCAGTATCTCATTACACACCTAACGTTATACTACAAGATGAGATATTTCTGAAACACCCAGCACCCGGCCAAGCACCGCGGGGAAAAAAAACACTAAAGAGAATGTCAATGGAGGAGTTGAGGAAAAGCGCAATCCACTATGAAAAGAAAAGGGACAAAAAGTTTCAGCCCCACTGGTGAGACCGCTGGAACTGGCTCGGCTGTGATGAGATCAGAAACGAGGCTTACGGTGAGGTCTGCAGATCAATGCCCACATTTGCAGACAAGTAGGTTAGCGATAAGTTAGCGAGTACGAAACCTATGGTATGAACATAATTTGATAATTCACACGCGAAACTACGGAGAAACTAATATCGTCATAATGATGGTCTAGCTTGAAAATCTTTAGCCATAATTGTCTTAATCATCTCTTTGACTTCTAAATTGTTGCCAAGACAACCGAGCTGGGGGGGGGGGGGGGGGGTGATACTTCCAGAGGGCGGTAAGGGGAAGACAGGAAAGCTTAGCCCAGACGCTGGGCTCTCCCGCAGGCCTGCTTCCCCCTGGAGCGCCCAAGAAAAAATGTTGGCTATACTGGAGTTATTATAGAATTACTATGGATGTGATTATGGAATTGGAATAGGATTATTTGCATTAAATTCATGTTTTTGGACCGTTTTGCTGTATTCTTCATTAAATCTACCTTTAAAAACATAACTGTTCATGATATTCAGGCAAATTGTTCTTTTTCGTGATAATTGGGATCAATAACTGACGCGTTGACCAGGGCCAGTGGTTTAATAGTGGGGCCATTGAACTTTCCCTAATTGTCTACCCCTGGTATCACACTCATTCACTGCCAGCTTTCCCAGTTGACATGGATGTTCAATTTCTACAGCCCTCACTGTCTACTGTGAAAACTATAATCTTCAACATTTGTGATTCATTTGTGACCCAAAGCCTCTTGAAAAACTGCTTAAGACAAAATTTGAAATTTGAAAAACGAGGGTTTGATAAAGCCATTTATACACATGCTGTGCTGTGTTCAAAAATGAAAATGAGACTCAATTATTGGTAAGTGGACGTCACTATAAGATGATTCTAATGTTTTTCATAAACCTTTATAGGGCCTTCATTGAAACAGAACAACGGGATAAAAGAAAAAAATTAAGAGTGTTATTCGTGGCAATATCCGGAGTTTATTCCATTAAAAAAAAAACACAAATATTTCTTAAAGGAGGAGGTGAACTGGAAATGCCCCCAAATCAACAGCAAGTGACCCATAATTACCCCATAATTAACAGACAGTGCTAGCAGGACGTCACACAGTTTTCCGAGAATTAACAGGAAGGGACCAAGAAATGCCCCAAAACCAACAGGATGTGACACGGATAGAGTTTGACACCAACATGCCACTAGATGGTGCTAAAGCAATATTTTTAAAGTAGGCATGGCTCGGTGATATAGCTGGCAAATAAAGGAGTGCAGTTTTTGTAAATGTTGGACAACATATATGGTGGGATTGATTGTTTAATCTCATGTGTAATTGGTTTATTCGAAAGTATATTCTATAATAATAAAAGGTAGAAGGGGGAAAGTACACACAAGAACATAAAAAGTGGATGTTTGTGAGGGAGTAGTAAATTGTAGGTTTCAGATATCTTTTCAGCTCCCTTTTCAATAGCGGCTTCTCCTTTCTCCAGTCAGCTAAAGTAAGGCGTAGGGTGGTGACAGCTGTGTTTGAGCCCTCATTCTAAGGCCGAGAGGTCAAACAGAAAAGATCGGCGATTCCCTCTCTCCCTATGCCCATTGACAAGCTTTATTTAATAAACGGCCCCATCACCCTTCCCGAAATGCCCCCTTTACAGGATTAGGCTTTGACAAACACGTCTTTATTCTACGACCGAGGCTCCGCTACCCCTGACTGTCACCTCCCACGTTCTATAACGTTTAATGGGATGTGTCCGTCAAACAGCCGATGTCCAATTCCAACGCTCACAGCTGGGACATTTTGGTTTTACCCAATAGCCGGAGGTTCAGATGCTACTGTACATCCTTTGCATCGACCCCCACATTTAAAAACCATGGTTCAGTCCATTCAATAGGTAAAATATTATTTTTCTGGAGAATGATGCAAAAAGAAAAATAGTGAATGAAAACTATCATAACATTTTTATATATATTGAGGACATCTAAAAGAAGAAACCCCAAACCGGTTTGAAGGTAAGATTTTTATTTCCCCCAGTACTGTTTTAGAGGAATTATTTTGTCAACCTGTGGATATTTAATTAGCTCCAGTGTCACATGTCAATTATGAATGTTATTTCAAAAGTTTAGAATAAATGTATTTCTTAATTTATTTGATTTGGAATCGATTTTTCAATATTATTTACCTGCGACCAGTAGTGTATATATTGATTTTTTTTTTCTTTGCTCCTCAGCACAGAGTGATTTAAGCATGTATCGCTGGACTGCGGAGGCACTGCTGTTGACCCTACTTGGACTGCAGACAGTCATGGGAAAAGGGTAAGTAATTATGATGATAGGAACACATAGTCAAAAATTACAGATATTTGTTTTTTATCCTTTCCTGTAACTATTATGTTTTTGGATGTGGTGGCCAACTGCGCTGGATAAGGAAAAATATTGAATTTATCTCTTAAAAAGTTGAAATAATGTATTAATATACAGTGAACAGCAGAGGTATTTGCACCCATGGTGATTTTGTAAGTTCACCCACTTAGAAAATAGGTAGAGGTCTGAAATTTTACTCATAGATGCATTTCCACTTATAGAGACAATCAGGAAAAAAAAAAGAAAGAAATAAAAATCCGGAACTCACATTGTATGATTTTTCAATAATATTTGTAATTTAATTTAATTCATAATTATTTGTACCCCTGAGAAAATCAGTGCAAATATTTAGTGCAGAAGCATTTGTTTGTAAATTCAATACATGGAAACAGCGATTTGTGGCCTATTCCTCCACACAAATCTTCTCCAGATCTGTCAGGTTTCGGGGCCGTCGTTGAGAAACATGAAGTTTCAGCTCCATCCAAAGATTTTCCAATGGGTTGAGGTCTGGAGACTGGCTAGGCCACTCCAGAACCTTAATACCCTTTTTTCGCAGCCACACCTTGGTCAGCTTGGCTGTGTGCTTCGGATAATTGTCATGTTGGAAGATCCAGCCACAACTCATCTTCAAGTCTCTGACTGAGGGAAGGAGGTTGTGGCTCAAAATCTGACGGTACATTTCACCCTTCATCCTTTGCTTTATACAGTACAGTTGTCCTGTTCAGTTTGCCGAAAAGCAGCCCCAAAGCATGAGGTTTCCACTCCCATACTTTACAGGTTGGATGGTGTTCTTGGGATTGTACTCATCTTTCTTTTTCCTCTAAACATGACGAGTTGAAGTTTGCACCAAAAAGTTCTACTTTGGTCTCATCTGACCACATGACTTTCTCCTTTGCAACAAGGGAACCTTCTGAGCAATGCATGATTTAAAACCATTGCACTGTAGTGTTCTACTGACAGTAGTCTTTGAAATTGTGCATCCAGCTCTATTCAGTTCATTGACCAGCTCCTGTCGTGTAGTTCTAGGCTGAGCCCTCACTATTTTTTTCATCATGAGTGATGCCCCACGAGGAGAGATTTTACATGGAACCCCAGTCTGAGATAGATTATCAGTCATGTTTAGCCTTTACCATTTTCTAACAATGCTGCAACTGTTGATTTATTCTCACCAAGCTGCTTTGTAATTGTCCCATTGACTTTTCCAGCTATGTGGAGCGCAACAATTTTTTCTCTGGTGTCTTTCGAAAGCTCTCTGGTCTTGCCCGTGGTAACAGTTGGATTATGACTGACTGGGGGGTGCAAAGGGGACAATAATGAGCTCAAACAGGTTGTGTTTGGGTGGTTACTTATGGGGAAAAGGTGGACTTTTTTTGGGTAGACTGACAACTCTTTGAGTCTCATAATTATTGCTGATTTCTCAGTGTTACAAATACTTATGAACCCCAGTAAATTACAAGTGAATTATTGAAAAATCATATAATGTGATTTGGGGATTTTTTTTTTTCTTTAGATTATGTCTGTGTAAGTGGAAATGCAAATTCTTCTGCTCCTCACTGTAAATAAAAAAGATTAAATACAAATGTATTGGACGTAAAAGTTAAATACAACTGAACTGCATTTTCTGATTTATGTATTGTGAAGTACCACAAATACTGTAGCCCCACTTTTAGAATCACACACTATATCATTTTTTAAATGCATGCACTCTGAAGCTGCTGAAAAGTATTGAACTGAATTTTGCTACAGACACTGGTGTGAACGCATCATACAGCAGAAAGTGGATCGGGTTCTGACACCACGTCTGACGCTGGAGGTGAGCTGCTCCGACGTGTACCAGTATAACACCCAAGGCTGGAGACTGGATGTAGAGTCAATGAGGGCTAAGCATGGTGGAGACGATGGCATTGCGTTGTACTACAAACAGCAAGGTCTCAAGGCATCCTGCTCATTGTACAAGTAAGTCATTCAGTTTTACAGCATTGTATGGCAGGTCTATGGGAAGCTTTTATTCGATATACTTGACATCCATTCAATAAGCTCATGGGCAGAACACAACTTGTTCAGGGATTTTGTTTTTTAAGGATATAATGGAACCAGATACAGCCATTTTCATTGTCAAAACGTCACCATTTCAATACATTGAGGTGACTTATGAGATGATGTGACATTTTGGTCAATTGTGTTTGTGCTTTCATTCTTGGCTCTTGTGAGCTGTGCAAATGCTGAATTGTATGCCCTTCTGTTCATTCATTCATCTTCCTTGGTGCTTATTCTCACGAGGGTCACAGGGGTGCTGGAGTCTATCCAGCGGTGCGGGAAATGGGGTGCTGAGGGTGCTGCAGCACCCCCTGGCGTTTGTAATTTGGTAGATTTAAAAAAAAAATAAATACAGAAATAAAGCATATTGAAACAATAGCGAATTTAACTTTGGGGAGGAAATACAGAGATCCCTCGCTACTACGCTGTTGAAAACTTTGCGCTCTCAGTCTATCGCGGATTTTTTTTTTCCAATTAAAAAATGAATAAATAAATAAATACAGATGAGCTGTCCCGATCCGATCACGTAGTCTGCCTCTCCCTCCTGCTGCTGCTCTTGCTCTGGCAATGCACAGTGCAGTGCACCGGACTTGGTAACGATGATTGACAGATGTTAAGGTGTGATCTTCAAACTTCAAAGCGCTACATGCGTCAATCATCGTTTAGCCCGGTAAACAGTTGCTGTGGCAACTTATTGTGTGTAAGTGAGCAGCTTGAGCGGATTTGATTGGAGTCACTCAATTAAGCATTTATTAAAGACAGGCATTTTTCTGCTTTATTCTTGTTTAAAAGTAATTCCGTGGGACAGTAACATGTTTAAAACTCATAATTGTTACATTTGAAGTGCTTAAAAGCCTTTATTAAAATATATATAAATAAAAGTAAAGATAAAAATGTGTTATATGTATCTTTTTCCAATGTGATATCTGAATAAAAGCATTGAACACATAAAAAAAAAAAAAAAAAAAGGGGGGGGGGGTCACCACTTCGCGATTTTTCACATATCCCGGTCGGTTCTGGTCCCCATTAACAGCGAAAAATGAAGGATCACTGTATTCATGTTGAAGAAGTTTTTTTGTTGTTGTTGTTAAAAACACCACCTGACACCTTGCTTGCTACCGGGTCACGTTGACTAAGGCACTATTGGGACGGAAAAGTAAACTGTTGACAGAGGAGGCGTGAACATGGCACAAAAACGATTTCGCAATTTTTTTCTCTACAAAAGCAGCGAAATTTTGTAAAATTCAATTCGAGGTCGAAAATGAAGATGATCGTCTTTTGATGTCTTCAAATAGGTAAGACATGCTTGCATTGTAGCCATATTATTGTTTGTTGTTGCTGTTGAGTTGAGCTGCCGCCGTGCAGAGCACTGTTAGATATTCGTGTGCAATTTATTTCAGTGTTGTGAAAAGGGGGTGGTAAACCGAGGCTTATTGACCCTTTTAGTTGTCAAATGTGTTTGTGTGTCATTGCGCCATCTAGATGTGGGGATTTGCAGTATAATATACGGGCGCTTTTATTTCAAATACAAAAACTCCCACACACACTGTAGGTAAAATACAATGCTGTCTTTGCAGTAGCCTAGTACTAGTATGCAAACTATCCAGCATTCATGTGTACTGCCATTGTACACACCTTCTATGGAGAGAATGCGCCAGCATGACAAATTTGACAAAGTTTTTGGATGGGGGAAAAAAAAAAAAAAAAAAGATCCTCAGCACCCCCTGCTGTGAGTGACTTCCAGCGGCCCTGAGTCTATCCCAGCAAATTACGGGCAGGAAGCAGGATACACCCTGAATTGGTTGCTAGCCAATTACGGGCAGTAAGCAGGATACACCCTGAATTGGTTGCTAGCCAAAGGCAGGGCACAAGCAGACAAACCACACATGCCTAAGGACAATTTACTGTAGTGTTCAGTCAGTCTCCCATGAGATATGGGAAGAAACCGGAGTACCTGGAGAAAAGACACACAGGCACAGGGAGAACATGCAAACTGCACACAGGAAGACCAGAGCTCGGGATTGAACTTCTGATCTCAGAACTGTGAGGCTGATGTGCAAACCACCCACACTTCAGGTCATATTCCTCCAATTCACATTGAAATTTAATCTAATTCAACAGTACAGTACATGGGGGTTATATTTTCATTAATAGAAATTGCACCATGCAAGGATGCATTTTAGCTATTTTTTTCATCATCCCCTTTAAAGGTGGCGTACTCACATCTTGCATTGTCACTGGATCTAGACAGTGTGGCAACAGCACCTTTATTTAATGAACTCATGCACCACTGGTTACTGAAATATGTTAGTGGACCTGATGTACCATATCTGTCCTTACCCACATAATTTGCAAAACCATATTTAAGGGCATAATTGTTTTCATTGTCATGCAGTATCCCTAAACAATTACTATAAAATATTGTTAAAAATGTAATTGGAAGCAATTCTGGGTCATGAACATGATTTTTTACATGACCCAAATTCCATATAAACAAATGACGTAAATCCATTCTGTTTTCATCAAATTATTTTAAAAAATAGCATAATAGCTGGTGCAAGACACAAAATCACAAATGCACAGAAAAGCACATACAAGCACGCATACACATTTTCGGGCATAGGCCTATTCACACGCACACATTGAAACCAATTTCATTCCGCCTAATTATTCATCCTTTCACCATGATTTCGACACAACAACATTATCTTAATGTGTTTCCAGATTTCTTTCATCTTCAAACCATACACGATTTAATTACAAAGAGGATTGTACACCGACACTTGCATATTTCATATTAGTGAAACGCTTTTTGAAAGCGCTGCTTCCAGTAGCGTGACATATATGTCTGTGGACATCTAACTAAAGGTTATGATTAAAACAGTCACCTTCATTTAATGAGCTAGTGCACTACTGGTGACTTAAATATGTCAGTACCCATGTAATTCTCAAAACCATATTTAAGGGGTTTATTGTTTTCTTTTCATGCAGTATCCCTAAACAATTACAATAAATAATTCAGAAAATGTACTTGGAAGCAATTCTGGGCCAGGGACGGAAAAAAACAGTATGTGGAGGATCACATATTAAGCATTGTAGCACATTGTCCTATATTATAAAATAAAAATCACCAAATTTTAACAGATAGATGATTATGATTTAATCATGCTACCCAGATTCCATATAAACAATTCAAGCAAATTCATTGTTTTCATAAAATTATTTGAAAATAGCAGTTAAACTGGCGCAAGACACACAAAGGCACACAGGCTCAAATGCACAGAAAAGCACACACCAACCACCAACCACCACCACCATGTTTTCAGGCATATTTACAAACGCACAAATTGAAACTATTTTCATTCCGTCTTATTATTCATCCTTTCAACATGATTTCAACACAACATTCTCTTGATGTGTTTCCAGATTTCTTTCATCTTCAAACCATACATGATTGGATTACAAAGAGGATTGTACACCAGCACTTGCAAATTTAAAATTAGTGAAACACTTTTTGGAAGCACTGATTCCAGTAGTGCGACAAATATGTCTATGGACATCAAACTAAAGGTTATGATTAAAACACTCACATGGGGTAAACACGTATCTATGGCTTTTTTCCGGACTTCTCCATGGCTGTTATAGATGGTGATGAATATCTTTATGTAAGTGATGAGGATCAACAGCATAGGCAAGATAGAAATGTTTGTTAAATTTAATACAGACCACACAGCCAGATATATTGGTGTTGTACAGTGAATCTTAAGCATTCTAACGTTGCAATAAAATCCCTCCAAACTAAAGTTACAGATTTTTTGTTTGGACTGCAGAACCATTGTCACTGACATCTGCAAGGCAGGCACAAACCAGGCCAAAGCCAAAAAAATGGTGACAGTGGTTGTGCCCATGATAGAGGAATATTGCAAGGGCCTACAGATGGACACGTATCTATCATAAGCCATGGCTAACAACAAGAATAAGTCAGAAGATGATAAAGTATAGAAAAAAAATGCCTGAGTCAAACAGCCCGAGTAAGAAATGCTCTGCTCGTGAAACAACACGTCCATCAAAATCTTAGGGTAGATAGGAGTGGTGAACAAAATTGAGTTGAGGGATAGAGCTGCAATGAAAATGTACATGGGCTCATGAAGGTTCCTGTGAATCCAGATTAGAAAAATAATAATGCTGTTAGAGCAGAGAATAGCAACAAATACTGGCAACAAGAACATAAAGTACACATATCCGTACTTGTCAACCTCTACATAGCCTCCAAGACTTAGCATCACTGTTTCATTCCGTTCCATCATGACAACCACACAGGGACAATATGTGTGTTAATTACGAAGCTCCCGGTCCAAGCCTCTGCCTCAATGCTGATGAAGTGCTTGTGAGCAGTGGATAAACAAAAAGATGTAAGAAGACATCAGGCTAATGATAAGCATGATGAAAGCATGAGATTGGTCGTCTGATTAAGGAGGCGTTCTCGTCCCTCCCTCTTTCGACTTCAAACCCTCAGGATGCTGAGGTGCTTCTTTAACCACTTGTAAACAACTTTCCCATATCCTGGAACTACCAAGAGACTATGACTAATGTAAAATACATTTGATGACTGATGACATGTTTACAACCCAGAAATCTATCTTACAGTCTCGTTGTGTTCAACTATTGAGGGTTGATCCTGCCCAGTGGCGCAGGAAGTGGGGTGCTGAGGGTGCTGCAGCACTTCCTGGTGTTGGTGAGGGAAAAAAAAGTTGAAAATTGATAAATATATAAATAAAACATATTGAAACAATAGCATGTTTAACTTTGGGGATTAAATATATATGTTAAAAAAGTTCTTAATAACATGGTCACTACCTGACACTTTGCTTGCTACCAGGTCGTGTTGAATAAGGTGCTATTGGAACGGAAAACTTAATGTTGACCGAGTAGGCGTTAACACAGCGCAAAAAGTATTAGCGATTTTTTTTCTTAACGAAAACAGCGAAATTTTCAAACATTGAATTCCAGGTCTAAAATTAAGATGACTAGTGCCTAGTAAGCCCGAACGATATATCGTTTAAACATTGCCATCGCGACGTGCAGGATAGTTGCATCGCAAGAACGTGCGATAGTTTTTTAATATTTTTTTTAATCCAAAACTTTTGTTCTGCTTCATGCGCTCCGCACAGCCTCCCTCCCTCTCCCAGCTCTGTCACTGTGGCACTTGCTTATTAAAGTTAACGATGTTGGGAGATAGTTGTCTTTGATCTTGCTAAAGAAGTGGACTTCACATGCGCAGCAATGTGTCAATCATCGTTTAACTTCTTAAAAAGTTTCTGCAAGGAAGCGCACGCTGGAATGGATTTGTGTGTGTGTGGAGACGTGCGAGGCAACCTGACGTATGTCGTGGCAATAAACGGCAGAAGTGATTCTGAGGAGTTTGTAATTTCTTCATATCACTCCAAGAGTCACAGCCAAGGTAGGTAAACAGAAGTATTTGATAAAGCCAAGTATTTTTCTACTACGGTACTTTATTCTTGTTCAAAAATGATTAGCGGGACCATTATTTTTAAAACTGATCATAATTATTACAATTGAAGTGCTTAAAAACCATTTAAAATATATATATATATCTATAGTATATATGTATAAACATTTTTTAAAATCATACTTTGGGGAAAAAGTGAAAAAACATTTCTTATTATCTTATTATCTATGTTATCTTATTATTGAACACCCAAAAAAAAAAAAAAATTGGGGAGGGAGCGTGCGCTACTTCACGGTTTTTTACTGATCGTGGCGGATTTTGGTCCCCATTAACCGCGAAAAACGAGGGATCACTGTACACTGTGGTCATTATGACTAAAGGTGGAAAAGCGCTATACAAGTATAACACCAATACCAACCAACCAACACCAATCCAAAGTCTTTCCTAACAGCTATTAAAGTCATCTAATGAAAATGTCTTGAAAAAATATATATGTATATACAGTATATGTATTTTTAATATCGCAATATAATATCTATATATACTAGTGTATATCAGAAACCCCCCAAAAATCGCAACAATAGTTTTTTCCAATATCGTTCAGGCGTAGCGAGTAAAAGTTAGCTGCAGATTTAAACCGTGCACAACATTAAATAGGCAAGACACGCTTTCATTTTAGCCATATT
Organism: Corythoichthys intestinalis; assembly: GCF_030265065.1. Classification (NCBI taxonomy): domain Eukaryota; kingdom Metazoa; phylum Chordata; class Actinopteri; order Syngnathiformes; family Syngnathidae; genus Corythoichthys; species Corythoichthys intestinalis. Next base: position 26,855,204 of record NC_080414.1, on the reverse strand, counting down.
ATTGTTTGTTGTTGCTGTTGAGCTGCCGCCGTGCAGAGTGCTGTTGGATATTAGTGTGCAATTTAATTGAGTGTTGTGAAAAGTGGGTGTTAACCCAAGGCATATTTGACTTTTTCGTTTTCGAATGTGTTTGTGCGTTATTGCGCTGTCTAGCTGCGGGGATTTGCATTATCATACACGGGCACTTTTGTTTCCAATACGAAAACTCCAACACAAACTGTAGGTGAAATAGAATGCTGTCTTTGTAGTAGCTGAGTAGTAGTACATCAATTATTTTGCATGCGGTTGGACTGCCATTGTGCACGCATTTGATGGAGAAAAAGCTCGAGCATGACAAATTTGGACGGAAACAGCTGTTTTTCGATGGGAAGAAGAAAATAAGATCCTCAGCACCCCCTGCTGTGAGTGCTCCTGATCATACCGAAGTTGGAGGCGATGTTGGATAGGACAGCTGTCCTATAACCTGGAACTACTCTTAGACTCTACTTATTCTAAAGTACATTTGATAACTGATGACATGTTTACAATCTAGAAATCCACCTTACACTATCGTTGTGTTCAACCATTGAAGGTTGATCCTACCTAAGTTAAAGGTGATGTTCAGCCCTTCCCTGTTAAGCAAGGGAAGCCATCATTAAGCATGGGTGACTAGTTCATCCACCTGCAATATGCCAGGTTGAAAAATCGGTCAGCTGGAAGACTTCAGGCATGAATTTGCCTGGGGTTCGGTGGGTGATGTTAGCCCACAATGAAAAACAAACTAGAGAGCAGGAAGTGCAGCTTACAAAGCAGGGTCTTCAAATCTCCCTTGGAAGTGCATGTCAACACACTATATGCGGCACGTCCTGATCTTTCATGTGAATGCACAATGGGTTGACCATCTTGGTGAACTACCTGTAGCAAAACCAGTAGGACAAAATAAACACATTTGCCTTCACGATATGCAGCGCGCTGGTGCAAGAAGATTATGCAATCAGAATGATCCTTCATATTGTTTTATTCCAATAAATCGATAGCACAAACAAAAAGAAAAAGTTTAAAACACACGCATATATAGATGATATTATGTTAGTTAATTGTATTTAAGATAGAGGTGTTATGATAACGTTTTTTTGGAGGGGGGAAATACACACTGTATTTCACAAGAACATATCGCGATCAACAATAATGTGTTTTTATTAGGGCTGTCAAATGATTAACATTTTTAATCGAGTTAATTACAGCTTGAAAATTAATCGTAATTAATCGCAATTAATCGCAATTCAAACCATCTATAAAATATAACATATTTTTCTGCAAATTATTGTTGGAATGGAAAGATAAGACACAAGATGGATATATACATTCAACATAGGGTACATAAGGACTGTATTTGTTTATTATAACAAGATGACATTAACATTATTAACATTCTGTTAAAGCAATCCATGGATAGAAAGACTTGTAGTTCTTAAAAGATAAATGTTAGTACAAGTTATAGAAATTTTATATTAAAACCCCTCCTAATGTTTTTGTTTTAATAAAATTTGTAAAATTTTGAATCAAAAAATAAACTAGTAGCCCGCCATTGTTGATGTCAATAATTACTTACACAATGTTAATGGGTGCTGAAGCCTATACAATCAGTCGCACCCAAGCGCCAGCAGAGGGCGGCAAAACTCCATAAAACACAATTAACAAGTGGGCATTTCACTGTACTGTCATTTGAATCTGTCTGAGGTGGGCATGTGCGTGAATTGCGTCAAATATTTTAAAGTGATTAATTTAAAAAATTTATTACCGCCCTTTAACGCGATAATTTTGACAGCCCTAGTTTTTATCCAATTATTTTTCCTGCTGGGATATATTTTAAACATTGGCATCATGGAAAAAACTAGAACAATACATAAAATATCTTAACGTATAGTAGGGATGTGACAAAATATCCAAATGGTGATACAGTGTTTCCCACAGGATTTTAGGAGACTGTGGTGAGAGGGTCTCTGACCCTCGGGGTAGGGTGTGTGTGTACATTTTCAAGCCTGGTGTATCTCTATAGGGCATTTTGAGACCACTGAATGTAATATAAATTGCTGTATGCGGTGTCGCCGGATCGCGCCAAATGCAGCAGAATGCAGCAGACAGTAGTCCCGTAGCCTGGTACACCAGACTCAGCGGCAATATGTTCCAATCCGCGGTAAATTCGGTTTTACATGACCAAAAACACATCGAGTCGCTAAAACCAACAGTCTGTCTCGCGCTAGCCATGTTGAATATGTTGAAATGTCTCTCGCTAGTTTCTTGTCGCTTTACCGACGTCGCGTCAGCCCGTCGCTGATTGGTCCGCTCCGCTGTCTATTTGCTGTGGCTGGCTCCGCCCTGGAAATTTTTTTCTGCTGAATGGTGGCCAGACTCATACTCTCATGCCAGGCATGAAAATGGGTCAGGGGTTAAAAAGGTGAGAAGGGTGTGGAGGAATTATTTTCCAGTACACTGTACACCCCAACAAAATATTGAGCTCTGTCGACCCACACTGTGTTTCAGCAGGGCAGTGCAGAGACCGGTGGAGGGGCGGGTGCTTGTAGATCAAAAGGGGCACATGAACAAGTATTTAATACACTTTAAAACAGCATAACTTCAATTTTAACCAGCTTTAGATAATAATTGGCTGCGACTGTGACATACTTTAATTGGGAGGGGGCAACAGTGAATAGAAATCAAAACTGTCATCAACACTTTCTGGCTGTGACTCAGTCAGTCTGCCTCTTTTCTTCCTTCAACCTCTGCATCAAAACTTCCTTCCTCAACTTGTTCATCTGAGAACAAACCACATCAGATGGTCACTGAGCCACAAACAGCACAGTTTTCTCAAAACTATTATTTCATTATTATCCATACTTAACAACTCTAGCACCTAATGATTAATAAAGCAATGACATAAAATCTTATAGAAAAATAACATTGTAATTGTGTTTATAATTGTATTTAATACCTGACTATCCTTGCAAACTTGTTCTTACCAGGTCTGCTATTCACCCAGCTGACGAGGTATCCACTGCCTTTAGCAGCCTCATCCAACTCCTTTTTTTATCCCTCAATCTCCTTTCCCTACGAGGCATGTCTATGTAATGAAATATAAATATTAAAAAAAAAAAAAAAAAAAAAAAGACTCCCCGGTGGCTTTTAGTTTTAAAGCTTTCTTAATTTCTTTCTCACTCAATAACGATGGAGGTAGATTTGTGTTTTTATTATTCAATCAAAAAACAAAGTTACTTCTATCAAAAACAAAGTTGCTTCAATCAAAATACAGCATATACTTTTAATTCCAAAAAAGTCACTTCAATAAAAAAAATTGTGTTTGATTGCAAAAATAAATTTGAGACAAAAAAAGCATTTGAAAACTATTTTTCTTGATTGAAACAAATTTTTCCATTGAAGTAATGTTTTGCGTTTGGGCCACATTTTGGCTAGGACATTTGTGTCTTTATTATTCAATCAAGTAAGTTGCTTCAAACAAAAAATATATATATAAAAAGAAAAACTTTGCACATGTTTCAATCACCGTTTAACAAAGTCTGAGAGGGTTTGAGTAGACTCACTATGAAGCATTTAATAAAGCCAAGCATTTTCTTACTACTTTATTCTTGTTTAAAAATAATTCGGTGCGGCAGTAACATGTTTAAAACTTATCATAATTGTTACATTTTGAAGTGCTTGAAAACCATTTATAAACGATACTTTGGTGAAAAAAGTGAAAAAACATGTCTTAAATATATGTATCTTTTTTCCAATGTAAAATCTGAATAAATACATTGAACACGCACAAAAAAATGGGGGGGGGGGGGGGGGGGGCGCTACTTCGCGGTTTTCACTTATTGCGGCGGGTTCTGGTCCCCATTAACCGCGAAAAACGAGGGATCCCTGTATTTCTGAAAAGCTTTAAGAAGCAATAGTCATTCCCACCACTCGTCGGGCCGGTGTTGTGCCGACACCGGCCGTCAGCTCAAGTCCCAGCCGAAAATAACGCGTCTCAGGTGGACGACGGGAGCGATACGAGGCGCCCCCCTCCATCCGAGAGCATGCCGCTTAATTTGACTCAACAGTGTGTTTCTTCGTTTATATTACTGCTAAATACACAAGCTTGACGCCAATTTAACGGGAGCTATTTTTTTTCATGGGAGATTTGGCTAGCTCTGGCAGTGTTCAACGCAAGCTGCAACGAATGGCAGTAACTTTTTTATATCGCAAAATGTGAAAACGATTGAAACCATTACTCACCAAATTCAATCTGCTGGCAAATACAGGCAAGTGGGTATGCTGCGTTCAGGTCTGCCCCGGTGTGGATAAGGCCTGCTTTTTGTTTTCGCAGCTTTGCAATGCAACCAAAGGCTCTCCGAGCACTCCCATGTACACGTAAGGAGTGCGCGTGTTTGGAATAATGGAACGCAGATTGGGCCGATGATTGGTTCTCGTCAGCGAAGCATCTAGAAGGATTTGCTGACTGTCCAAGTGTCACTTTTTTAAATAACCAATTTCTTAAGTGCTCAGTTTACGTACTAAGTTAATCACATGATGATAATAATAATAATAACTAAATAAAACCTCCCGATCCCCCCCCCCCCCCCCCCCAAAAAAAAGAATTTCTCCTCGGATCTACGCGACTTACGTAGGTCGCCCTTTTTGACTTCAAAACGGCGAATTTCGCCGAAAGGTGAGAGATTTTCATGCCTGCATAGCACAGCTATGAGTCTGGTGTACCAGGCTAGTAGTCCCGTCTATGAGCGCGACCTGTTGGCGCGTGTGTCTGTGCACGCACGCGCGCGCTCTCGCTCGCGCGGGTAGTAGAGTGGAGTGGGCTACAGCTGTGTAATTGGCTGACTGACGTATCTGATTTTCTTTTTTTTTTTTTTTTTTTTTTTCCGGCGGGGGGCAAACGAGACTGTTTCATTGGTGGGAAACACTGGTGATATATCGTGATACTTTGCATCCCAAAAGGTTTTCGATACGGTCATGGCAAGAATGGGGAAAAAAAAAAAAAAAAAAAAAAAAAAAAAAAAAAAAAGATAAGGAACCAACAAGTTGCTAAAAAAAAAAAAAAAATCAACAAGCAGTGGCCTGGCATTGGCTGCCACTGATGGTCTTAGAAGTGGGAGGGGCCCGTTTGATTAGGGAGGGGTTCATTTGCTGCCACCCTCCCAGTTCAAATGGATTGGACATCTACTCGTGATAAACTCACTGCAGAAGGCAGCTTGTTTATCTATTCATTAGTTGTTTTGTAGAATACCCGAGAATGATTTCGTGACCAAATTATCGATAATCGTTGTTTCGCCATATCATGAGATTTGTATCGTATCGTATCGTGAGGTACCTAGAGGTTCCCACTCCTTACGTATATGAAATAAGGCTTCGGAAAGGGTGGAAAAAAAACATTCGACTACCTCACTTGTGACAACGCGGAAAATGTATGCTACCTTTGTCGAGCTTGTTTCCCTTGCCATCACAAACTCATCGTCCACGCCAGTGATGTTTTCCTTGTGCATATGTAGTGAAGGAATCTGACCTTTTAGCCAGATTGCCGGAATCACGCAAGCCGAACCGCGCTAGCGTAATTTGAACGACCCTGGCCAGCAGAACTCCGACAACCCGGCCAAAAGGCCAAACTTTGCGCTTTCACCTTAGTTTTAACCCCTTGTAATGACTATTTTAAAAGCTGGAAAAGGGCTTCAAAACACAAGTTGACAATTTATTCCAATTTGGCAGCAAACATACAGCACAGAGAGACCAAGGCGAGGACGCAAACTGGATCCAGGGTCACCACATCATAGGTCAGTAAAAGATTCCCGAGAAAAATGACAAGGATTAGTTAAACAATCAGTCTTTTAAATGATCCGGTGAGGCGGGCTGTAGTCCGGAAGAAGGGTGTGTTTGGGCGTTGTTTAGGATTATTGCCTGTTGGACAGGAGAATTTGGGCGTTAGTGTTATCAGGGCAACGAGCGTTATGGATTTTGCCATCCTCAGCGCCACGTGAGTGCTGAGTGTTCACTTCTCGGTCACGGGTTCCTCCGTATCAGATGTTCCATGTGGCAAGACAAGATGTCCTGCCATTTGTTCTGGACTGTTCAGAAAACTGGTTGCGAGATTTGTTGGTGCAGATGTGGGCTTGCCTATCCCCTGCTTGTCAGCATCAATCTTGCTCAGTCAGCTGCATGACGCGCACGCTGGGCTTCCATGGTCTGAAGGCGTCTTGTATATGTTCTGCCCTTATTTGCCCATTGTCTTGGCCCTGCAAATTCTAATCAGTTCAAGTCCAACTGTTCATAATATCAAATATATTCTTGTTTTTCTTAAACAATGATATAAATGCTATTTATTTTATATTGGGTATGTTAGAGTAATACAAAAAGTCAAACAGTAAATACGAGAAAAGACACCATCCCTTCAGTTGTACGGAGCAGCTGCATCACGGCTCGCTGTTGGCCATTTTTTTTGCCGTGTGTTATTACACAAAGCCCAAATAACATAAAACCTTAAGCTTCAGAGGGAAGATGTATTTACGGGGTCTGTAACTTTTAGGCATAGCTTAAAGGTCAGGTTTTGGATCAGGAAGTTATAGCTGCGCGGAATAGCTATCGACGGTGCTCATTATTTATATTGTGAAAATGGTTGGCAAAAAACATTTTTTTGACAACATAACTAGATATCATGTTTAGGCCAGCCAAAAATAATCTTATTGACCAAGGAAGTGAAAAAGAAGTTTCTCTCAGTCTTAGGACATTTTCATCAGTTATCTTCAACATATTTGAAATATGAGGAAAAAATAATTCATTCATTTATCTTCTTATTCACTTATCATCACAATGGTCGCGGGTGTGCTTTAGCCTGTTCCAGCTGATCATGAAGGTCAGGCAGGGGTACACCCTGAATTGGTTGCCGGCCAATTAAATAGCACAAAGAGACAAACCATTCATGCTCACATTCACACTTGCAAAAAATTTCAAGTGTTCAATTAGCCAACCTTTTATGTTTCTAAGATAAGGGAGGAAAATTAAGTACACGGAGAAAAACCTGCGCAGGATACAGGGAGAAACATGCAAACTCCACGCAGGAATTCTAGAGCCCATGATGGAACCTTTGAGCTGAGAACTGTGAGGCCGACATGCAAACTGCTCAATCGCTGTGCCGCCCACACTTCAGGTCATTTTTCTCCAAATTATTCACAAATAAACATCCAGTGTATGGGGCTATATTTTCGTGAATAGCACAAAATGTAGATTAACACATTAATGCAACAAGCGAGGAGGCATTTTAGAGCGAGTGTTGGATCATATTTGGTGAAAAAGCAGGTGGGTGCATTTGAAAAAGGGCGTTTTGCAGTGGTATGGGCGTGAAACCTTTGCAATCAATGACAATGTTCTCTGGCTTCCTCTTTAAAGGTGGCACGCTCACATTTCGCATTGTCACTGGATATGGACAGGGTGAAAACGGCACCTTCATTTAATGAGCTAGTGCACGACTGGTGACTTAAATATGTCAGTGGACCTCGTGTACAGTATCTGTCATTGCCCACATAATTCTCAAAACTATGTTTAAGGACTTGATTGTTTTCTTTTCATGCAGTATCCCTAAACAAATACATTAAATAATTGATAAAAATTTACTTGGAAGCAATTCTAGGCCAGGGAGAAAAAAACAGTATGTAGAGGATGGCAACATATAGTGCATTATAGCACATCGTACTATATAATTAATACCACAAAATGAAAGAGTTGTACATGCTTATGATTTAATCATGCTACCCAGATTCCATATAAACTAATCACACAAATTCTTTGTTTTCGTAAAATTATTTGAAAATAGCATAGTGAAGCTGGCGCGAAACATACAAAATCACAAAGGCAAATAGGCTTAAATGCACAGAGAAGCACACACCAGCCACTTACATGTTTTTAGGCATATTTAGAAATGCACAAATCAAAACTATTTTCTTTCTGCCTTATTATTCTTCCTTTCAACATGATTACAACACAACATTCTCTTGATGTGTTTCCAGATTTCTTTCATCTTCAAACCATACATGACTGGATTACAAAGAGGATTGTACACAAGCACTTGCAAATTTATAATTAGTGAAACCCTTTTTGGAATAACTGCCCCCAGCAGCGTGATAACTGTGTCAATGAACATCAAACTAAAGGTTGTAATTAAAACAGTCACATGAGGTAAACACGTATCCATGGCTTTCTTCCGGACTTCTCCCTGCGTATTATAGATGGTTATGAATATCTTAATGTACGTGACGAAGATCAACATCATAGGCAAGAAAGAAATGCTTGTTAAATTAAATAAAGTCATCAAAGTCAGATAAATTGGTGTTGTACAGTGAATCTTAAGCATTTTAACGTTGCAATAAAATCCCTCCAAAGTGGTGTTACAGATTTTTTGTTTTGACTGCAAAACCATTGTCACCGACAACTGAGAGGCGGGCAGAAACCAGGCTAAAGCCAAGAAAATGGTGACAGTAGTTTTGCCCATGATAGAGGAATATTGCATGGGCCTGCAGATGGACACATATCTATCATAAGCCATGGCTAACAACAACAGAAAATCAGAACATGATATACTGTAGAAAAAAAATGCCAAGGTCAAACAGCCAGAGTAAGAAATGCTCTGCTCGTGAGACAACACGTCCACTAAAATCTTAGGATAGATAGGTGTGGTGAGCAAAATTGAGTTGAGGGATAGAGCTGCAATGAAAATGTACATGGGCTCATGAAGGTTTCTGTGAATCCAGATTAGAAAAATAATAATGCTGTTAGAGCAGAGAATAGCAACAAACACTGGCAACAAGAACATAAAGTACACATATCCGTATTTGTCAACCTCTACATAGCCTGTAAGACTTAGCATGACTGTTCCATTCTCTTCCATCATGACAACCACACGGGGAAAATATGATGAATGCTAAATTGATCACAAAGCTCCCAGTCCAAGCCTTCTCCTGGATGCTGATGAAGTGCTCGTGAGCAATAGATACACCGAAATATGTAAGAAGACATGGGGCTGGTCATCAGCATGTTGAAAGCATGAGATTGGTCGTCTGATGAAGGAGGCGTTCTCCTCCCTCCCTCTTTCAACTTACAATCCTCAGGATGCCGAGGGGTGTTTCTGATGAAATGTTTACAATCCAGAAATGGTATGAAAAAGTATCTGAACCTTCAAATGAGATCTATCATTGTCAATCTCACACAGAAGAAAAAACAGTGTTTTAACGAAAACAAGGGAAATAGCGTGCAAATGTTCACTATAGTTGGTTTATAGCTAAAATTATGTGGTTTTAAGTATAATAAGCTACACACATTAAGAGGTCTGTGAATGATGCCTATACAGTATATCTGTATGTTTTTGACCAGATACTAAATGTGTGTACAGTGGTATGAAAAAGTGTCTGAACCTTTTGGAATCCCTCACATTTCTGCATAAAATCACCATCAAATGTGATCTGATCTTTGTCAAAATCACACAGAGGAAAAAGTGTCTGCTTTAACTAAAACCACCCAAACATTTGTAGGTTTTCATATTTTCATGTAGCTAGCATGCAAGCAATGACAGAAGGGGGAAAAATAAGTAAGTGAACCATCACATTAATATTTTGTGGCTCCCCCTTTGGCAGCAATAACTTCCACCAGATGTTTCCTGTAGCAGCAGAGCAGTCTGGCACATCGATCAGGACTAATCTTGGCCTATTTTTCTCTACAAAACAGCTGTACTTCAGTCATATTCCTGGGATGTCTTGCTGTCTTTAGGTCATGCCACAGCATCTCATTGGGGTTCAAGTCTGGACTTTGATTTGGCCACTCCAGGACATGTACTTTGTTCTATGAAACCATTCTGAAAAAGATTTAACTTCTGTGTTTTGGATCATTGTGCATCTTACATAGTGGGGACTTCATATCTCCCTTGGAAGTGCATGCTAACACATTATATGCAGCACGTCCTGATCTGTCATGCGAATGCACGAGTGGTTGACCATCTTTGTTAGCTACCTGTGGCAAAACCTGTAGGGAAATAAATCCGTTTACCTTCACAATATGTAGGGCAAAGGTGGAAGAAGATTATGCAATCAGTATGATCCTTCTCTCCAAGGAAATATCACCTTATCGTGGTGGAGAAATTTGTGTACCATAATGATCCTGTGAGCTTTATTGTCGGGAGTCTTGTGCTCCTGGTATGGTCACCCAAGGCAAACAGGTCTCAGGTGAAGGGCCAGACAAAGTATGGTTTACCAAACCTAATGATAAATAGAGGAGGGAAAAACAAGACCCTGTCCGGAGGAAGTCCGGCGCCCACGTCTGGAGCCAGGCCTGGACGGAGGGCCCGTCAGTGAGCGCCTGGTGGCCGGGTCTGCCATGGGGCCTGGCTGGGCTCAGCCCAAAGAAGCAACGTGGCTTTTCCCCACCCCTGTGGGCCCACCACTCGCAGGGGGGACTGATGGGGTCGGGTGCGCTACCAATTGGGTGGCAGTCAAGGCAGGGGGTCTAGACGGACCAGACCTCGGCGGCAGAAGCTGGCTCTGGGGATGTCGAACGGATCACCACCTGGTTGTGAGTTGGGTTCGTTGGCAGGGAAAACCTCTGGACAGACCTGGTAAGCCCAAACGGGTAGTGGGGGTGAACTGGGAACGTCTGGAGGAAGACTCTGTCCGCATGACCTTCAGTTCCCACCTCTGAAGGAGCTTCTCTCACATCCCTGTGGAAGCTGGTGATATTGAACCTGAGTGGTCCATGTTCAAAGCTTCCACTGCTAAAGCTACAGCCAAGAGCTGTGATCTTAAGGTCTTAGGTGCCTCAAGGGGTGGTGACCCTCGAACACCGTTGTGGACCCCGGTGGTCAGGGAAGCCGTTCGACTGAAGAAGGAAGCTGTCAGGGGGATGTTGTCCCTGGGGACTCCTGAAACAGTTGCAAGGTACAGATAGACCCGAAGGACTGCAGCCTCGGCTGTGATGGAGGCAAAACAGAGTGTGTGGGAACAGTTCGGAGAGACAATGGAGAAGGACTTTCGGACGGCACCAAAGTTGTTCTGGAAGACTGTCCGGCACCTCAGTAGGGGGAAACCGGGGACCATCCGAGCTGTTTACAGCAAGGATGGAACACTGTTGACCTCGACTAAGGAGCTTGTCAGCCGTTGGAAGGAACACTTTGAGGAACTCTTGAATCCAACTACCCCAACTGACCCGCCCTTTGTTTCAGAGGCAGAGCTGGAGGATGAGGGGAAATTGACACAATCTATTTGGGCGAAGTCACCGAGAAGGTTAAACAACTCCATGGTGGCAAAACCCAGGGGATTGATGAAATTCGCCCTGAAATGCTGAAGGCTCTGGGTGTTGAAGGGCTGTCATGGATGACACGTCTGTTTAACATTGCATGGAAGTTTTGGACAGTACCGAAAGAGTGGCAGACTGGGGTGGTGCTAGACTAATTTCTCGTCTTCTGCGCTTTGCCAAATTTTTGTATATAGTTGAATCGTCTCAAAATATGATTCTAATTCACATAATAATGCTCTTTAAGCCTTTTTTTATCCTGTCGTACGCACTTTAAGTTATCAAAATGGTGAGTCCTTTTTCATAGGACCCTCTTCAACACGGTTTATTTTCTCCTAGGTGTGTGAATGCCTTTTTAATCCCCAAAAAAGAAGCGAGTTTCGAGCAAGTTAGGCTCACATGAGATGATAAGAGAGGGACGATCTGCCACCACCCTGACCCTGCATGCTGTCCGAGTTGGGACAAACTGCTAGGGTCAGTTCAGTCCTTCTGGCAGGCCTCGTGTGATTTGGCGTTTTGTTTTTTTTAAATCTTTTTTTTTTTGTTATGTAATTCCCCATTGGGTTTAAAAGAAATGTTTTGTTAAGTAATTTGCCATTGTGTTTTGCACTTCAGGACCACCGTAGTACAATTTATACATATTTATTCCTTCTGTTCAGAATTCTTCAAGTCGTTTAATAGTAGAGCCGTTTGAATAATTTTACTTGCCATTTCAAATGGCAATTTTATTTTGGTAACTGATTGTGCTTTAATATCCAGTTCTACGGTTCTCGGTTCTTACATCTCCTCCTTCAATAATGATGTGAGTAAATGCCTTGTACAGTGAATTAAAGGTGCCGCACATAGATCTTGAACATTCCTCACCATGCTAAGTGGAGGAATAGTTGTGTTAATGTGTTTATGTGTCAGTTTTTTTTTTGTAATAGTTCATACTCGTAGTTTTATAGTTGTTAGCTTTTTTTTGTTTTGTTTTGTTTTAAATCAATTATTGTGCAATTATTGTTAGCAGTGAATCTCATGGTTTGAAGGGAGATAGCATGCAAATAAACACAGTAGTTGGTTTATAGTTAAAAGTAGGGCTGCAGCTATCGAATATTTTAGTAGTCGATTAATCGATGGACTATTTAGTTCGAATAATCAAGTAATCGGATAAGAAACATGAAAAATTAAAATACCTTAGCTGAGCCACAAATGGTATGTATTTTTTTAAAATGAGGATCTATGTACAACAAAAGAGCAACTGGCTAATTTACATAGAAAAATTCTGCTTGCTTAAATGCTATAAAATGCTAAAAAATTATTTACAATGCTCTTAAGAAATGGTTCAGACACATATTGCCACAAAAATTGGCTAAATATACCTGTAAACTAAATTATGAATGCATTAAAAAGCATAACCTCAAACAAAAACTTAGCTTATTTTGGTCTTAACAGAGAGCAGTTGGATTCAGCCATGTGAAAAGAGGCAGACCAGAGAGCAGAGTATCCACCCTAATCAATAAAACTAAATGAAACACTTTAAACATAAACCATTACAACAGCACTTTAAGTAAACGAATACTCGAAGCAACAAAATTTAATTAGAATATTTTTTTCTAATCGAATACCCGAGTTAATCGATTAATCGTTGCAGCACTAGTTAAAAGCATGTGGTTTAAAGTTTAACCCTCGTATTGTCTTGGGGTCAGAATTGACCCATTTTCAAAATTTTCAATGCAAAAAAAAAAAAAAAAAAAAATAACAATGGTACTTTTGACATACCCAAACTTAAAAACGGGTCCGTCTTGACCCGAAATTGATATACGCAAAGGTTGAGTATTTTCAGGCCAAGTTAATTTACAAATCATATTTAATTCACGAGCAAAAATGTGGGCTGATTTCTAATACAAGACAAGGGATAAAAGCTCAACACATTAAGAGGTCTGTGAATGTTGACTATATATCTGTATATTATTCACTAGATACTAAATGTGTGTATCGTTACGTGTATACACACCTGCACATGAGCCCTAAAAAAATGTTCTCCTGTGCTCTCTAACAGGAACCCCTCTAGTGGTCAACACATCCGAGACAACTAGTCACAAGTAGAATCTTCCACACTTTATTATAATATTTTACAATCCTTCTGATGTTAAATTAATATTTTCTGGCACATATTTATTGTTATGCACCTTCCACTGGTTTGATAGCGTGAATAAATGTAACATTCTTTACAAATACTGTCTTTTGGTTGAGATGTGCTAAGTATACGTCATGCGCTGTATTTTGTGGGACAACTGTTTCAACTGTGTCTTGTCACTCAGGGCATCATATAGGCTAGGAACGCCACTGCAAACTCCACTTAGGAATTCTAGTACTAGCCCAGGATGGAACATTTGATCTCAGAACTGTAAGAAGCACGTGTAAACTGATCAATCACGTGCCGCTCACACTTCAGGTCATTTTCCACTAAAATATACATACAGTACAGTACATGGGGCTATAATTTAGTGAATACCAAAAATGTAGACTAGTTTTTTTATTGCAAAAAAAAAGTGAGGTGGCATTTTAGATAGGGTGTTGGATCATATTTGGTGGACAAGTAGGTGGGTAGATTTGAAGAAGGGAGTTTTGCACTGGTGTGGATGTGAAACCTTTGCAATCAATGATAGTGTTCTCTAGCTTCCCCTTCAAAGGTGGCACGCTCACATCTCTCATTGTCACTGGATCTGGACAGGGTGACAACAGCACATTCATTTTATGAGCTAGTGCACTACTGTTGACTCAAATACTGTATGTCAGTGGACCTTATGTACAGTATCTGTCCTTACCCACATAATTCTTAAAACCATTATTTATTGTTATCATTTCATGAAGTATCCCTAAACAATTACAACAAATTATTCATAAAAATGTAATTGGAAGCAATTCTGAGACAGGGAGAAAAACCAGTACGGGGAGGAGGGTAACACAGTGCATTATGGCTCATCATACTATATAAAATAACTAATAAAACAAATTAATAACAGATAGATGTTTATGATTTAATCATGCACCCAGATTCCATAGTAACAAATCACGCAAATACATTGTTTTCATAAAACTATTTGAAAATGGCATAGTTAAGCTGGCGCAAGTTCTGTCTTATTATTCATCCTTTCACACAACAACATTCTCTTGATGTGTTTCCGGATTTCTTTCATCTTCAAACCATACATGATTGGATTACAAAGAGGATTGTACACAAGCATTTGCAAATTTAGAATTAGTGAAACCCTTTTTGGAAGCACTGCCCCCAGCAGTGCGACAATTATGTCAATACACATCAAACTAAATGTTATAATTAAAACAGTCACGTGAGGTAAACACGTATCTATGGCTTTTTTCCGCACTTCTCCATGGCTTTTATAGATTGTTATGAATATCTTAATGTACGTGACAAGGAGCAACATGGGCAATAAAGAAATGCTTGTTAAATTAAATAAAGTCCACAAAGACAGATAAGTTGGTGTTGTACAGTGAATCTTAAGCATTTTAACGTTGCAATAAAATCCCTCCAAAGTGGTTTGACAGATTTTTTGTTTGGACTGCAGAACCATTGTCACCGACAACTGAAATGCAGGCAGAAACCAGGCAAAAGCCAAGAAAATGGTGACAGTGGTTTTGCCCATGATAGAGGAATATTGCATGGGCCTACAGACGGACACATATCTATCATAAGCCATGGCTAACAACAAGAGAAAATCAGAAGCTGATAAACTGTAGAAAAAAAATGCCAGGGTCAAACAGCCCGAGTAAGAAATGCTCTGCTCGTGAGACAACACATCCACTAAAATCTTAGGATAAATCGGTGTGGTGAGCAAAATTGAGTTGAGGGATAGAGCTGCAATGAAAATGTACATGGGCTCATGAAGCTTCCTGTGAATCCAGATTACATAAATAATTATGCCGTTAGAGCAGAGAATAGCAACAAACACTGGCAACAAGAGCATAAAGTACACATATCCGTATTTGTCAACTTCTACATAGCCACCAAGACTTAGCATGACTGTTCCATTCCGTTCCATCTTGTCAACCACATGGGGAAAATATGATGTGTGTTGAATTGATCACGAAGCTCCTGGTCCATGCCTCCTCCTGGATGCTGATGAAGTGCTTGTGAGCAGTAGATGCAACGAAAGATGTATGAAGACATGCAGCTGATGATCAGCACGATGAAAGCATGAGATTGGTTCTCCGGTTATGGAGGCGTTCTCCTCCCTCCCTCCCTCCCTCCTTCCCTCTCTCTATCGCATCTTTAACCACTTGTAAAAACAATGTCATTAAGTGATATGAACAACTGTCTTATCACCTGGAACTACTCTTAGACTCTATTTATCCTAAAGTACATTTGATTACTGATGTCATGTTTACAACGCAGAACTCCACCTTACGCTCTCATTATGTTCAACCATTGAAGGTTGATCTTACCGAAGTTAAAGGTGATGTTCAGGCCTTCCCTGTTAAGCAAGGGAGGTCATTATCATGGGTGACTAATTCACCTGCATTTGCAGGTTGAAGATGGACGACTTCAGGCATGAATTTGCCTGGGGTTCAGTGGGTGAGGTTAGCCACAATGTAAAACAACCTAGAGAGCAGAAGGTGCATCTTACAAAGCGGGAACTTCATATCTCCAATGGAAGTGCATGTCAACACACTAAATACGGCACGTCCTGGTCTGTCATGTCTGCACAACTGGTTGACCATCTTTGTTAGCTACCTGTGGCAAAACCAGTAAGACAAAATAAATCTGTTTACCTTCACAATATGCAGCGCGTAGGTGGAAGAAGATTGTGCAATCAGTATGATCCTTCATATTGTTTTATTCCAATAAATCGATAGAACAAACAAAAAGAAAACGTTTAAGACACACACATAAATGATTTAATGTTAATTTTATTTGAGGTAGAGGTGTCACGATAATGATTTTTTGGGGGGAAAATATATATGATCCAAGAAATTATCCAATTATTTTTCCTGCTGGGATATATTTTAAACATTGGTATTATGGAAAAAAAAAAATCTTTGATAAAATATTTTATCACTTTCTCAGTTTCATTAAAAAAAAAGAATGCTCTTAAATGCCGAGTAAAATGGAAGTCAACATCAATTAATTATTTGACTGGGCTAAAGAAAAAAGTGTTGTTTGCAAGCCTGCCAAATTTGAATGCATAAAAACACTGCTAGGTGTGTATATGAAATAGAATGGGGGGAGAAAAAAAAAAATCATTCAACTACCTAAGTTGTTATAACGTTGAAAATGGACGTCAGTTTCAACGTAGAGCGATGAAATTTGGGGAGTGGATACATTGTGCAAAACTGCTCCAAAAAGTCTCCAACAGGAAATTGGGTATTTTGGATCAAATGTGAATTTTTTATCAATTTTTATGGTGCACATTTGAGACCTTGTCACCGGGGGGTGTAAGTTGAATCGTCCTCAAAATGGTGAGACTGTTCATGAGACATGAGATATTCAGTTATCAAAAATGTGAGTCCTTTTTTGTAGGACCCTTTTCAATAGGGTTTTTTTTCTCCTAGGTGTGTGAATGTTTTTTTAATCCCCCATAAAGAGGAGAGTTTCAAGCAAGTTAGGTTCTCATGAGATGATGAGAGAGGAACGATCTGACACCACCCTGACCTGCGTGCCGTCTGAGTTGCTCCAAACTGCAAGGGCCCGTTCAGTCCTGCTTGCAGGCTTAGTGGGATTTGGCGTTTTGTTTTTTTTTAGTTTATTTTTTTGTTACTTAATTTGCCATTGTGTTTTGCACTTCAGGGCCACCATAGTATAATGTGTATGTATTCTGGTCAGAATTCTTCAAGTCGTTTAATAGTTGAGCCATTTCATTAATTTACTTGCCATTTCGAGTGGCACTTTTATTTTGGAAACTGTTCGCGCTTTAATTTCCAGTTCTACGGTTCACGGTTCTTGCATCTCCTCCTTCAATGATGATGTGAGTATGCCTTGACAAGTGAATCAAAGGTGCTGCACATAGATCGTGAACATTCCTCACAATGCTAAATGGAGGAATAGTTGTGTTGAATGTGTTTTTGTGTCAGTTTTTCTTTTGGTAATAGTTCATAGTAGGGTTGTTCCGATCATGTTTTTTTGCTCCCGATCCAATCCCGATCGTTTTAGTTTGAGTATCTGCCGATCCCGATATTTCCCGATCTGATTGCTTTTTTTTGCTCCCGATTCAATTCCAATCATTCCCGATAATTTTTCCCGATCATATACATTTTGGCAATGCATTAAGAAAAAAATGAATAAAACTGGGACGAATATATACATTCAACATACAGTACATAAGTACTGTATTTGTTTATTATGACAATAAATCCTCAAGATGGCATTTACATTATTAATATTTTTTCTGTGAGAGGGATCCACGGATAGAAAGACTTGTGACTTTGTATATTGTGACTAAATATTGCCATCTAGTGTATTTGTTGAGCTTTCAGTAAGTGATACTGTAGCCATGCCCAAATGCATGATGGGAAGTGGAACCATGACTGTGCGTAGTGCTACCAATTGATATATCTTCACTGCGTTGGGAAATAATATAAGGTGTTAAGAAAAAGATCATTTGCTACCTTGCTTCCCCACATTGCTTCCCATGATATTTCTCATCGTAGAGAGAGGGATAGTAAGGCTTTAGCCAATTAAAAAAAGGCTCCAAAGGCTGCCAAAATTCACTCTACTCATTTTACACTGCCTTTTATCACTCTATAAAGGTAAAACGGCGCCATTACAGATGGAGCGCGACAATGTGTGAGTGGGTCATGCAGCGCATGCATTAATTGCGTTAAATATTTTAACGGGATACATTTTTAAAAAAACTAATTACCGCCGTTATCGGGATAAATTTGATAACCCTACCTTAAGCCTAAACTAAAGACTCTGGATGAGTGTAACATCCTGTATTATGTTTGTAACGTTAAATACAATTAGAAAACGATTTAATTAAAAAATATATATATATATTAAAAAAAGGCACGGCCGATATTTTTTTGCCGATTCCGATACTTTGAAAATGACGTGATCGGACCCGATCGATCTCGGGACATCTCTAGTTCATACTCGTAGTTTTGTAGTTGTTAGCTTGTTTTTTTCTTTTTTAATCAAACTAAATGTGAGCAGTGAATCTCGTGGTTTGAAGGGATATAGCATGCAAATAAATAAATAGTTGGTTTATAGCTAAAAGCATGTGGTTTAAATTTTAACCCTCGTATTGAGTTGGGGTCAGAGTTGACAGATTTTCAAATTTTCTTATGAAAAAAAAAAAAAAACAATGGTACTTTTGACATACCCACACTTAAAAACGGGTCCATCTTAACCCGAAATGGATATACTTCAAAGGTTGAGTATTTTCAGGCCAAGTTAATTTACAGATCATATTTAATTCACAAGCAAAATGTGGGCTGATTTCTAACACAAGACAAGGGATAAAAAGCTAAACCGATAAAGAGGTCTGTGAATTTTGACTATATATCTGTATGTTATTCACCAGATATTAAATGCGTACATGTATACACACCTGCACATGAGCCCAAAAAAAGTGTTCTCCTGTGCTCTCTAACAGGAACACCTCTCGTGGTCAACAACTAGTCACAAGTAGAATCTTCCACACGTTATTTTTTCTATAATATTTTACAATGTTTGTGATGTTACAATGATATTGCACATATTTATTGTTATGCACCTTCCACTGGTTTGATAGCGTTAATAAATGTAACATTCTTCACAAATGCAGTGTTTTGGTTGTTAAGTTGTGCTAAGTATACATCATGTGCTTTATTTAGTGGGTCAACTGTTTTTTGTTTTTAAATGGGGGCAAGGGGGGCAAAGTGTCTTGTCGCCAAGGGCATCATGTAGGCCAGGAACGCCACTGCAAACTCCACATAGGAATTCTAGTGCCCAAGATGGAACCTTTGAGCTCAGAACTGTAAGAAGGATGTGCCATCCATACTTCAGGTCATTTTCCAACAAATTATTCAAAAATAAACATACAGTACATGAGGCTACATTTTAGTGAATAGCAAAAATGTAGACTAGCTTTTTATTGCAACAAGCGAGGTGGCATTTTAGACCGGGTGTTGGATTGGTTGGTTTGGTGGACAAGCAAATGGGTGCATTTGAAGAGGGGAGTTTTACACTGGTGTGCGTGTGAAACATTTGCAATCAATGACTGTGTTCTCTGGCTTCCCCTTCAAAGGTGGCACGCTCACATCTCGCATTGTCACTGCATATGGACAGGGTGACAACAGCACCTTCATTTTATGAGCTAGTGCACTATTGACTCAAATACTGTATGTCAGTGGACCTTATGTACAGTATCTGTCCCTATCTTACCCACATAATTCTTAAAACCATTATTAGGGCTTGATTGTTTTTGTTTCATGCAGTATTCTTAAAGAATTACAACAAATCATGAATAAAAATGTACTAGGAATAATTTTGGGCCAAGGAGACAAAAACAGTATGAGAAGGAGGATAATATATTGTGCATCATAGCACATCATACTATATAATGTCATTCATATAACAAAATGAATAACAGATCGAAATTTGTTAATCATGCTTCCCAGATTCCATATAAACAAATCATGCAAATTCATTTTCATAAAACTATTTGAAAATAGCATAGTTAAGCTGGCACAAAACACACAAAATCACAAAGGCACACAGGCTTAAATGCATAGGAAAGCAGACACCAGCACACATACGTGTTTTCAGGCATATTTACAAATGCACAAATTGAAACTATTTTCTTTCTGCCAAATTATTCTTCCTTATAACACAACAACGTTGTCTTGATGTGTTTCCAGATTTTTTCCACCTTCAAACCATACATGATTGGATTACAAAGAGGATTGTACACAAGCATTTGCAAATTTATAATTAGTGAAATCTTCTTTGAAAGCACTGCCCCCAGTAGTGTGAGAATTAAATCAATGCACAACAAACTAAAGGTTATGATTAAAACAGTCACGTGGGGTAAACACGTATCTATGGCTTTTTTCCGGACTTCTCCATGGCTATTATAGACTGTTATGAATATCTTAATGTACGTGACGAGGATCAACAGCACAGGCACGATAGTAGTGCTTGTTAAATTAAATAAAGACCACACAGTCAGATAAATTGGTGTTGTACAGTGAATCTTAAGCATTTTAACATTGCAATAAAATCCCTCCAAAGTGGTTTGACAGATTTTTTGTTTGGACTGCAGAACCATTGTCACCGACAACTCAAAGGCAGGCACAAACCAGGCCAAAGCCAACAAAATGGTGACAGTGGTTTTGCCCATGATAGAGGAATATTGCATGGGCCTACAGATGGACACATACCTGTCATAGGCCATGGCTAACAACAAGAGAAAATCAGAAGATGATATACTGTAAAAAAAAAATGCCAGGGTCAAACAGCCCGAGTAAGAAATGCTCTGCTCGTGAGACAACACATCCACTAAAATCTTAGGGTAGGTAGGTATGGTGAGCAAAATCGAGTTGAGGGATAGAGCTGCAATGAAAATGTACATAGGCTCATGAAGATTCCTGTGAATCCAGATTAGAAAAATAATAATGCCGTTAGAGCAGAGAATAACAACAAATAGTGGCAACAAAAACATGAAGTACACATATCCATATTTGTCAACCTCTACATAGCCACCAAGACTTAGCATGATTGTTCCGTTCAGTTCCATCATGTCAACCACACAGGGAAAATATGATGTATGTTGAAATGATCACGAAGCTCCTGGTCCAAGCTTTCTCATGGATGCTGATGAAGTGCTAGTGAGCAGTAGATACACCGAAATATGTAGGAAGACATGGGGCTGGTGATCAGCATGAGATTGGTCGTTAAGGAGGCGTTGTCCTCCCTCCCTCTTTCGACTTCAAATCCACACAATGCTGAGGGGCGTTACTGATGACATGTTTACAATCTAGAAATGGTATGAAAAAGTATCTGAACCTTTTGGAATTTCTCACATTTCTACTAGTGATGCACGATAATCGAATTTTCAACCGATAACCGATAATTTCCTCCTCATTCCAACCGATAACCGATAATGTCAAGCCGATAATTCTATTAAAATATTTATGTAAAAATTTTAAAGTATACACAAGAGAAAATATTACTGTGCAAAAATATAATTTATTGTGCTCTTTTTCAACATCATATGTGAACAAGTTGTCAATTCCAACATCTAAATAATGACAGATTGTCTGACATTGTGTAATGGTAAACTTTTGGCAACAATTAATAACAGAGTAAATACCCAAGTTGCACAAAAATGCCTTTAAAGGTAAGCCGTTCCTAACATAACATTACTACATTGCAAAAGCACACCTCCTTAACCCTTTAAGGTCTGGGCCTATTTTGTCTGATTTTGCATGCCTTTGAAGTTGCCTTTATATTTCAAAGAAAGAATTGTTTACGATGGCCTGGTTTGGTCCCTTTTTTTGTGACACCTTGAACTTCATGTCCAAACTGTTGTTTCCGTCACTGACCAATTATAAATCATCATTTTGGGCCCAAAAAGACCAAAAATTCCACAATCGTTTTGTCAAAATTTTTAATTTTGATGTCCAATTGACAACCAAACATGCGTAACGAACCGTTTTGAAACTTTGTAATATTTATTCAACATGTTAGGATGAACATTCAACCAAAAAAAATTAGAATAAATGGTCTTATATTTGACAATTCAACATAAACAACAGGTATAGCATAGGCGTTTTTTGCCTTTATACATGCTCTAGTCAAAACAGGTTATATACAGCAGACCGAACAGTGAAAAAATATATACCATCTAACACAAAAAGTGTTTAGAGGCCATATCTTTATGAGTTTAGGTATTGCGGCCCATCACCTGATGAAAACTATGTACACACAATCAAGCTTCTTGAACACACATTTATATACACAAATTGAGAAGACTGATTGTGGGAAAAATGTATATATATATAACATTGGGGGAAAAAAAGTATTTTCAAAAATATTTACAATAAACAAGTTAAATTTTTTTCAGGCATGCCACTCCGAAAAGCAGTTTCGTCCTGGAATTCGAAACAGGGCGACATCACACAGCCCACACTTCCATGGGGTGTTGGTCCTCTTTCCACCCTTCCATTTTCATTTCACTTTACTTTCATTGTGACTATAAATGTACATGAAAAAAAGTCAGTATTTATGAAAATAATAAAGTATAAAATAAAGATATATACAGCAATAAATAATAATGGAAATCTATATGTATGACAATAGAAAGAATACCATAGCTGAATATGTGCTACATCCCTAATCTTCATATAGAAAGAAGATCACCACAATTATAAATTCCTGCCTTGAATACACACAGTTCACGTACGACTTTGATCTGATATGAACATTTTATTATTATATACACAAACACACACTTATATTGCATCAAAATTAACTTTGTCATGCAATATCAAAAGAAACTTTCAAAAGAAACTTTTTCCAGCCTAAAAAAAGGAATACAAAAGAAACTTTCAAAAGAAACTTTTTCCAGCCTAAAAAAAAAAAAAGTGAGTTTGCTTACCTCTGCTCGTCGATGGCGTCACCCACGTGTTCAAATACGTCACTATCTTCACTCGAGGACTCTTCCGAAGAAGACGATGATGACGAATTTGGACCATCCTCTTTCTCAAGTTGATCAAATAGCACAATTGCTTGCGCTAAATTTAGTTTTCCGTTCATTCTCAAAGTCACACAAAGTCGCTGCTCGATCCAAACGGCCGTCGGCTCGCCACCTCGCTGCTTCAGAACACTCCTCCCTCTCGTTCGGTGGAACCTCGCATGGCAGTTATATTTATTTAAAAAACGCATTTTGTGCTTCCACTGTGACTTCGAAAGGGTTCGTTTGATTTGTGTTTTTTTCATGGAGCTTCCGTTTTGAAAAAGGACAAGAAATGATGGAAATATAGACACAAACAAATGATCCATGCAGCGTTTTAATGTTTTTTTGAGAGGACAATAAAACTATAAAACTTAAATGACAATATCTCACGTTTTAATTGGTCGATTGACTTCAAATAATAACGAGAGTAAACCGCAACTTCCGCACTTTAAAACGAGACCAACCAACGGCATGTGGGTGACGTATTTAAAACGTGAGGGCGCTTCAAAGACGACGTGCGCTGAGGACGCGCCGGCGCGTCCTTCGACTCTCAAGGGTTAAAACTAGTTAAATTCCATTGTTATTAGTGTAAATCTATTGGAAATACCGTATTGGCCCGAATATAAGACGGCCCTGATTATAAGACGCTCTTTTTCATGACTGAAGTTTGGAAAAAACACCAAATATAATTTTTAAACAGAAAATAATTACAGTACATCCGAAACAAATGATTATAACAATATATTTGAGAGAAAAAGCATGTTATTTTGCCTCATTCAAATCTTAATATCTGAACATTTAAATATGTAAACTTAAGTGGAATCACATTTGTAAATGAATGATTTCTGTTTTTTGAAATGCAAAGAAACCAATCTAATGTGATAAAACAACAAAATTGCAATAACTGCATTAACCATCAAAGTGAAGTCTAACTCGAACTGTAGTCTTGAAAGGAATCTGAATCAGGAAAAACATTGCAATAAATAAATGCCAACTGGTTAAACTTGAGATATCTGAGAGCTGTCATGACAGAACATCGCTTCAATGATATCTGGCGCCATCTAGCATCGTGAATGTGTATAATGTCTAGACCGTGAATATAAAACCTTTTTTCAATCTTATTTCAATGTAAAAAACACCGTCTTATATTCGGGCCAATACGGTAAGTGAAATTATCTGCCAGCGGTTAAAGTGTATTTCACTCAGATTTCTTGAAGAAAAATAAAATAAGCTTAACAGCCTTATTTTAAACAATCAATTATTATACTTAACCCTAAAAACCTTGTTTGTCAGTCTTTAACACTCAAAACAAGATGGGAAAAAAGATATGTCTAGATTTAAGAAGAATGATTAAGACGTTATAAATTTACAGCATCCTGAATGCACTACTGACTGGCTGACTTCTTGTGACTGAGGTTTGGTGCATGTTGAAATTGTCATCTAACCACTGTGCCGTCATGATAACATGCTTACTTGACATCACTTGTCCAAATGTCCATGGTGAAACTGATGTGATCGGCATGTTCTATTTCATCCCTGCTGACCGCTAGAGGTGGTGCTGTAAGCACTGAATGATCCCTTTGCGCATGCGCAGTACGAGTACCACTACCAACAAAGTCACCTGTGACCCCAGGTTGACCCCCTGCAAAGGTATAACTTACGATGTCAACCGAGATGCAGTCCCTTTTTTCTTCTCTCGTGGCAGTTGCTGCTTTAATGTTGTGTCGCGTATAGCCTTTTAGACTGTGTGTCGGAGCTGCGAATTGGATTCGCCCTCCTTAGGCTGCATCACTTTGTTTGCAATCCGGCCATGTGGAGTTTCTGTTTTGTTTCTTCCTCGTTGGAGCAACTGACAGCCCGTGCCGGTGACTGCTTCGTTTGTGACCCCTCTCCCGGCTGGTGGCGTTGGAGCGGCTGACAGCCCGTGCTGGTGACGGCTTCGTTTGCGACCCCCCTTCCCGGCTGGTGGCATTGGATGAGTGATCTCGGCTGGCTCTCCGCTTGCGTGGCCGCGGTCTGTGTTCACCTGTTTCATTTTTCCCGCCGGGGTGTGTTCTGGGGTTGGCGCTGTCAACCGCCTCGCTGGTCTCCGTTGCCGCTTGCTGTCTCACTGTTTGCGCGGCCGCCGGCTTCGTTCGCCTGTTTCTTTTTTCTCGCCGGTGTGTGTTCTGGGGTCGGCGCTATCGTCCGCCTCGCTGGTTTCCGTTTCGGCTTGCTTGGCCTTTTGGCTGTGTGCGGGCTTTCACGGTGTTACGTCGATTCCCGTCACTTCTTGCGGTCGGTATCGTGGGTTGGCTATCACGCTAGCCTGGCTGCACTTGCTGTGCAGGTGGCGTTCGCGCCCCCTTCCCTCGGCTGGCTTTCACGGTGTTACGTCGATTCCCGTCGCTTCTTGCGGTCGGTATCATGGGTTGGCTATCTCGCGAGCCTGGCTGCGCTTGCTGTGCAGGTGTCGTTCGCGTAGCTTATTGTCAACGCGATCGCGTTGGCCGTGAAGGGCTCTTCCTGTGTGTTGCATGTGGCTCCCTCCTTGGGTCGTGTGACGCCCTGGACCGGTGCTCGGCTTGCCGTGACCTGTCTGATGTTTCTTGCATGGGGTTTGCAGCTGTGGGCTTGCTCCGGTGTAGCTTACTTCCTGTCCGTCGACCGTTGTCCATGGGCGGAACTGGCATTTACACTAGCGGGGGCCTGGACCCCCCGGGCCCCCCTTGAATATCGCGTCTGCCTATGGCATGCATTCCCCTGGACCCGACAGTAACTGTAGGGGTTGGTGCGGGCCCCCTCACGGCCAGGGGGCGGGACTGGGACCAGTAGGCTGGCCGTCAGTTTTCCCACCAGCAGCTCGGTTCCTGGGCTGCTCGCGTTTCGGTCCCCTGGGTAATATCCACCTTGACCCGTGGGTCCGTGCCCCTGTTCCTCACTGGCCCCATGTGGCCCACCGGGTCAGGGTGGCTAGGGTCACAGGCCAGGCGACGGCTCTGGTTCTGCACCGGGTACTCTCCTCTCTTCTGGCCATAAAGCCTGTGGCTCCTCAGGCTTGCCCCCGAGGTGTTTTATTCGACTTACTTCATGGTTCCTAAGTGGACTGGCCGTTTCGACCAGTTCTCGTCTTGACGGGCCTCGGTCGGTTCCTGTGCGTTCTCCCGTTCCGCATATATACCTCTGCGGACATCTTGCGGGTGGTCGGCCAGGGGGAGTGGTTCTCTCCTGTGGAGGCTGGCTGATGTGTTCACCGTCGCGCGCTCGGGTATGAGGTGATCGGGCCGTTCTTCTTGCCCACGTGGCTTGCTGGGGCGTCCGGGTCGATATGGGGCTGTTTTGCTCGATCCCCTCTCGACAAGTGGCCTTCCGTGGGGTGTCTGTGGATGCGGTGGCCATGTTTGCTTACCCATCGTCTCGTGGGGGTGGACACTCTGTGCCTCCTCTTGCGTTTTCAGGTTGGTCGTGTGTGCCCGTGTGTGGCCTTCCTGCCACTTTTGGGCGTGTTACCGTCCTTGTCCGCTGTTGTGCCACTGGGTCCTCTTTTATTGCGCCCCCTGTTGCAGGTGGCTGATTGGCTTTCGTCTGGTTGCCATACGGCTCTGGAGGCTCAGTGTCTCCAGCCGGTGCGCAGTTGCCGTGATGCTGTGGGGGAAAGGTGTCTACCTGTGGTAGGGCGTACAGTTGGGTATGGCCCCTGTCCGGCGCAGTTTGGTCACTGTGGGTGCTGGCCAGCGCAGGGCTGCTTGGGGCGGCTGATCTGTACTGGACCGCGCCGATCACTGCAATGTGCTGGGGCTGCTTGCGGCTCACCTTGCTCTCGGGCATTTTTGCTTATACCTGCGGGAGTGGCTTTTGCTGTGCGAATGGACAACGCTGCCATGGTGGACTATACCATCCACCGGGGGCGCAGAGTCTGCTACTCTCTTGTGGGCATCCTATCGTCTTGTGTGGCCGGCCCCTCCCCTTGCGAGGCTGCAAGCCTCGTTTCTTCGCGGCCTGATGATCTATCTTGCGGGTGCCCTATCCTGCCGTCGTCTACCACCGGGGGTCTGGAGCCTCCGTCCCAATGTGGTGCACACTATTTGGTGTTTGTTTGGCGGGGTTGGGGTCGTTCTCTTCGTCTCCCGGGAGTCGAACCACTGCCCTCTGTGGTTTTCTCTGTGGGAGGGCTCCCACCTGCTTGGTCGGGATGCGCTGGGCGCACTCTTGGCTGGGGGCCTGCTCTACGCCTTCCCGCCTCTCCGTCTGATCTGGCTGACGCTTCAGAGGGTCCCTCTGGAGGGGCATTCGTTGCTGCCTGAGGCTCCCTTTTGGCCGGCTGTCGGCAATTTTTGTGGCCTCCCCTACTGTCCCAGTTGGGAGGCCTGGTATCGCGTCCCGGTCCTTGCCGGCTCCGTCGGCATGTCTGCCCGGTGACAGGTACAGGCTCGCTGATTGACAGCTGCTCGGTTTTAGTCAGGTGGACGCGTATGGACGCCCTCCACCCAGCTTCAGTATGCCGGTCGGTGGAGGTTGTTTGTGGCATGGCGTGCAGGCCGTGGGAACCCAGTGTGCCGTTTTATCCCCGTTGTTCTGGACTTGCTGCTGTCCCTCCTTGATTGGGTTGTTCTACATCCACCCTCAAGCTCTGCGTTGCTGCGATCTCTGCTCCTTGCGCCAGGGTCTCTGGTGGCTGTGTAGGGAGCCACAGCCTGGTCTCTGCGTTCCTCACGGGGGGACTGTGTCTCCGCCTCGCAGGTGTCCTCGTGCCCCGGTTTGGGGTCTGCGGTCGGTGCTCGACTGTTTGTGCTGCCCCCCCTTCTAGCCTCTGGCTGCGGCCGGCCCTCAGTGGGTAGACCACTAGGCGCAGTTTCTGCTGACCTTTGCCTCTGCTTGGCATGTCGGCGTATTGCTCGAGCTCGCGATTGGCCGTCGTGCATGTTTTTGCACTCCGGGGGCTCGGGTGTCGCGCTGTGGCCTAACATTACCTCTGTGCCCTAAGTGTTGTCTGGCTCGTACTGCAATCAACCTTTACACCTTGCTGATTTTCGCCCCGACTGCGGGTGTCGGTGACGGGCCGGGGCTGTTGTTCCTGGCTAGAGCCCTGGGGATTTGTGGGGACTCTACGACAGGTTTTCGTAGGTCTTCATGCCTTTTTGACTGCTATGGGGTTCATGGCAGGGGACCTGCCCTCTCCAGGCAGCGCCTCCCTCGTTGGGTCGTGGATCCAATTGTCGCTCTTATCAGACGCCCCCTGGTGTCTGGGGTGTGCTCTTGCTCTGCCTAGGGCATTGCTGCTTCCTGGGCTGCCTCGAGGGAGTGGCCCTTGAGGTGGTCTATGCCGCTGCCTCATGGTCGGGGTCTGGCTCCTTCTTCGGGTTTTACTGTTTTTGATGTAACCTCCTCCCACCCACTGGTCGTCGTCTTTGTGTCCCTGTGAAGTTTGGGTTGGTGATTCTTCGTGACCCCGCTGGTATTGGTCATTAAGTGCTGACAGCACCGCCTTTGGTGGTCAGCAGGGAAGAAATAGAACGAAAGTTACGTAGGTAACAACGGTTCTATGAATCCCGAATGACCGCCAGAGCATTCCGTCACTCAGAATCCTCGTGACCACGCGAGAAGGTTCAGTAGGGACTGCATCTCTGTTGACACCGGAAGTTATGCCTTTGCAAGGGGTCAACCTGGGGTCACAGGTGACTTCGTTGGCAGATGTACTCGCACTGCACATGTGCAAAGGGATCATTTAGTGCTTACAGCACCACCTCTGGCGGTCATTCGGGATTCATAAAATCATAGTTACCTACATAACTTTCGTTTTTCACGAAGAATGGGGGTCGTATAAACAGCATTATTTTTTTTTTATCGGGGTTTTGGCTCCCTAGTCATTTCGGTAAAAAAAAAGAAAAAAAGTCCTTCGTCCAGCATAACCTCCCGCCTGTGCCTTTCAGGCTGTCTGGCCGCCAAATTAGCACCCACGCCAGGCCTCTGTCTGACCGTGTTGCTCGATGAGTTGACTGGAGTTGAGTAGTCGGGGCATGACTCTGCTCCGAAAGGAGGCGCACACCGCTCGTCCCGCACGCCGTGGGGGAACGCTTGAGACACCGGGGTGTTCGCCGGAGGTCCCGCCGCCTGGGAACCACCTAGGGCGAGGCGGCGGCCTGCCGGACCGGCCATAGTGGCGGGCTCCGTCGGAAGACGGCTACTTGTCGACTTGTCTCGTGCTGGTGTTTAGCTTAGATGGAGTTTACCACCCGCTTTGGGCTGCATTCCCAAACAACCCAACTACGGGAAGGCTGCAGCGTCTCTCCATCCTCACAAGCCCCGTGGTGTAGCTTCGTTTATGTGTGTTTTCATTAGCGTTAGCATTCGCGCTAGCAGCAGCCTCGTATTTGTTCCAAAAATCCTTGTGATGCAACTTTTAATGGCTCATCGGGTTTAGTGGTGTTGAATGAGGACGCTTTTTTCCGCCTCGTGGAACTTCTGCAGTGGATGTTTTGCAGATGGCGAAAGCGTCGTTTTTTTTTCCACAAACAGAAAAACCCAGCCATGCCGGTGCAGAGCCGACATGGTCTCTCCACTCCAACTGCCTCTGTTGTGTAACTCCGCCTCCTCAACCCCTCCTCCCTCAGGTGCTGATTTCTTCGGTTGCGCATATTTGGAGGCTAAATCAAGTATATACCGTATTTTTCGGACTATAAGTCGCACCTGCCATAAAATGCCCATGAAAGAGGAAAAAAACATATATAAGTCGCACCGGAGTGTAAGTCGCAATTTGGGGGGAAATTTACTTGATAAAATCCAAAACATAGAAAAGATATGTCATCTTGAAAGCCAATTTAAAATAAAAATACAATAGAGGAAAACATGCTGAATAAGTGTACAGTATGATAACGTTACATGATGCATGAACAACGAAATGCGAACGTGGCCGGTATGTTAACGTAACATAGCTATTAAGAGTTATTCAGATAACTTTAGCATAAAGAACATGGTAACAAGTTCACGAAATAATAATAGTGTTAATATTTTCACACATAAGTCGCACCCCCAGCCAAACGATGAAAAAAACTGCGACTTATAGTCCGAAAAATACGTTAATTATCGGATTGCGTTATTGGTTGATTTTTTTTTTAATCTGGATTATCTGTTTGACATCATAATTGCCATTATCGGCCGATTATTACCGGTAACCGATATTATCGTGCATCTTTAATTTCTACATAAAATCACCATCAAATGTGATCCGATCTTTGTCAAAATCACACAGATGAAAAATCCGTGTCTGCTTCAACTTAAACCAGGGAGATGGCGTGCAAATGTTCACTTTACTTGGTTTGTAGCTAAATGATGTGGTTTTAAGTATAATCAGCTAGTACATTAAGAGGTCTGTGAATGATGACTTTATATCTGGATGTTAATCACCAGATACTAAATGTTTGTACAGTGGTATGAAAAAGTATCTGAACCTTTTAGAATTTCTCACATTTCTGCATAAAATCACCATCAGATTTGATCTGATCTTTGTCAAAATCACTAAGATGAAAAAACAGTGTCTGCTCTAACTAAAACCACGCAAACATTTATAGGTTTTCATATTTTAATGAAGCTAGCATGCAAACAATGACGGGGGGGGGGGGGATAAGTAAGTGAACCATCACATTTAATATTTTGTGGCTTCCCGTTTGGCAGCAATAACTTCAACCGGACGCTTCCTGTAGCTGCAGATCAGCCTGGCACATCGATCAGAATTAATCTTGGCCCATTCTTGTATACAAAACTGCTGTACTCCTGGACTGTCTGTACTAGACAGCAGTGGCGATCTTCGTGGAGTCCTCTGATGAACACCATTCTTGGCCAGCCATAGTTTTGCATACAGTTGTTGTGTGCACAGTTATTGGACTGTGCCAGTGATTTCTGTACATACTGAGTGTCTGTACAGACACTTGAGGGTTATTTTTTACCTCTCCGAGTATTCTGCGCTGAACTCTTGGCGTCATCTTTGGTGGACGGCCACTCCTTGGGAGAGAAGCAACAGTGCCAAACGCTCTCCATTTGTAGACAACTTCTCTTACTGTCGATTGATGAACCTCCAGACTTTCAGAGGGGGTTTTGTATCCTTTCCCAGCTTCATACAAATCAATAATCCTTGATCGAAGGCCTTCAGAGAGCTCTTTTGACCGAGCCATGATACATATCAGACATTGATTCTCATCAAGACAATTCTTACCAGGTGTGTGTTTTATAGTTACCAGGGAAGCTTTAAACCACTCTAATTAGTGATTAGACACACACCGGACTTAAAAATTGTTTGGTAAAAACTGGTTTCAATTGCTCTTTAAGTCTCCTTAGGTAGAGGGTTCACTTACTTACCCCCCCCCCCTTCTGTCATTGTTTGCATGCTATCCTCATTAAAATATGAAAACCTATAATTGTTTGGGTTTTAGGTAAAGCAGACACTGTTTTTACGTCTGTGTGATTTTGAAAAAGATCAGATCACATTTGATGATTTTATGCAGAAATGTGAGAAATTCCAAAAACTTCAGATACCTTTTCATACCACTGTATATGTATACACACCTGCACATGAACCCCAAAAAAGTGTACTCCTGTGCTCTTTAACAGGAGCCTCTCTAGTGGTCAACACATCTGAGACAACTAGTCACAAGAAGAATATTCCACACTTTCTTTATTATTTCTCCAATATTTTATTAAAGTTTGCGATGTTAAATCAATATTCTCTTGCACATATTTATTGTTGTGCACCATCCACTACTTTGATTATGATAGCGTTAATAAATGCAACATTCTTAAGAAATACTGTGTTTTCGTTGTTGAGTTGCGCTAAGTATACGTCATGTGCTGTATTTTGTGGGTCAACTGTTTTTTGGTTTTTTTTTATGAATGGGGGCAATCGGGGCGAAATGTCTTGTCGCTCTTGGCATCATTTAGGCTCGGAACGCCACTGCAAACTCCACGTAGGAATTCTAGTGCCCAGGATGGAACCTATGATCTCAGAACGTGTAAACTGCTCAATCATGTGCTGCCCCTACTTCAGGTCATTTTCCACCAAATTATTCAAAAATAAACATACAGTACATGGGGCTATATTTTTGTGAATAGCAAAAAATGTAGATTAGCACGTTATTGCAACGAGCGAGGAGATATTTTAGAGCGAGTGTTGGATCCTATTTGGTGGACAATCTGTTGGGTGCATTTGAAGAAGGGAGTTTTGCACTGGTGTGGGCGTGAAACTTTTAAAATCAGTGGCAGTGTTCTCTGGCTTCCCCTTCAAAGGTGCACGCTCACATTTCGCATTGTCACTGGATATGGACAGAGTGACTACAGCACCTTCATTCTTTGAGCTAGTGCACTACTGTTGACTTAAATATGTCAGTGGACCTTATGTACAGTATCTGTCCCTATCTTAGCCACATAATTATCAAAACCGGATTTAAGGGCTTGATTGTTTTGTTTTCATGCAGTATATCGAAACAAATAAGACAAATAATTAATAAAAATGTACTTGGAAGCAATTCTGGGCCAAGGAGACAAAAACAGTATGAGGAGGGGGATAATATATTGTGCATCATAGCACATCGTACAATATAATGTAATTCATATAACAAAATGAATAACAGATAGAAATGAGTTAATCATGCTACCCAGATTCCATATAAACAACTCATGCATTTTCATTGTTTTCATAAAACTATTTGAAAATAGCATAGTTAAGCTGACGCAAAACACACAATATCACAAAGGCACACAGGCTTAAATGGACAGAAAAACACACACCAGCCACATCCATGTTTGCAGGCATGTTTACAAATGCACAATTAGAAACTATTTTCTTTCTGCCTTATTATTCATCCTTTCAACACAACAACATTCTCTTGATGTGTTTCCGGATTTCTTTCATTTTCAAACCATACATGATTGGATTACAAAGGGGGTTGTACACAAGCACTTGCAAATTTATAATTAGTGAAACCCTTTTTGGAAGCACTGCCCCCAGCAGCGCAATAATTATGTCAATGCACATCAAACTAAAGGTTATAATTAAAACAGTCACGTGAGGTAAACACGTATCTATGGCTTTTTTCCGGACTTCTCCATGGCTATTATAGATTGTTATGAATATCTTAATGTACGTGAAGAGGATCAACAGCACAGGCAATAAAGAAGTGCTTGTTAAATTAAATAAAGTCCACAAAGTCAGATAAGTTGGTGTTGCACAGTGAATCTTAAGCATTTTAACGTTGCAGTAAAATCCCTCCAAAGTGGTTTGACAGATTTTTTGTTTGGACTGCAGAACCATTGTCACAGACAACTGAAATGCAGGCAGAAACCAGGCCAAAGCCAAGAAAATGGTGACAGTGGTTTTGCCCACGATAGAGGAATATTTCATGGGCCTGCAGATGGACACATATCTATCATAAGCCATGGCTAACAACAAGAATAAGTCAGAAGATGATATACTGTAGAAAAAAAATGTCAGGGTCAAACACCCTGAGTAGGAAATGCTCTGCTCGTGAGACAACACATCCGCTAAAATCTTAGGGTAGATAGGAGTGGTGAGCAAAATTGAGTTGAGGGATAGAGCTGCAATGAAAATGTACATGGGCTCATGAAGGTTCCTGTGAATCCAGATGATAAAAATAATAATGCCGTTAGAGCAGAGAATAACAACAAACACTGGCAACAAAAACATAAAGTACACATATCCATATTTTTCAACCTCTACATAGCCACCAAGACTTAGCATGATTGTTCCATTCTGTTCCATCATGTCAACCACACTGGGAAAAAATATGGTGCATGTTAAATTGATCAAGAAGCTCCTGGTCCAAGCATCCTCCCGGATGCTGATTAAGTGCTTGTGAGCAGTATATACACCGAAAGATGTAAGAAAACATTGGGGTGGTGATCAGCATGTTGAAAGCATGAGATTGGTCGTCTGATTAAGGAGGCGTTCTACTCCCTCCCTCTTTCGATTTCAAATCCTCAGGATGCTCAGGGGTGTTACTGATGACAGGTTTACAATCCAGAAATGGTATGAAAAAGTATCAACCTTTTGGAATTTCTCAGATTTCTACATAAAATAACCATCAAATGTGATCTGATCTTTGTCAAAATCACACAGATGAAAAAACATTGTCCGCTTTAACTAAAAACCAGGGAGATAGCATGCAAATGTTCCCTATAGTTGGTTTACAGATAAAATAATGTGGTTTTAAGTATAATAAGCTGAACACATCAAGAGGTCAGTGAATGATGACTATATATGGCAGAAAACAGACAAGACTGAAAAAGCAATATCTGCTCTTGCACTCCTCTTTAAAAGAAACTGCTGTATTTTAAGCCAAAACAACTATTGTGTTTGATAGAACTATATATCTATATGCTGCCATAGCAGATTCATGGCGCATTAAGCCCCCAAACTATTTTTAATTTGCCCATTTTACCCTGGAAACCGGCACTTTTATTTTGGAAACTGCTCGTGCTTTAATTTTCAGTTCTACGGTTCACGGTTCTTGCATCTCCTCCTTCAATGATGATGTGAGTATGCCTTGTCAAGTGAATTAAAGGTGCTGCAACTAGATTGTGAACATTCCTCACAATGCTAAGTGGACGAATAGTTGTGTCACATGTGTTTATGTGTCAGGTGTTTTGTTGTAATCGTTCACACTCGTAGTTTTGTAGTTTTTCGCTTTTTTTTTTTTTTTTAATCAAAATAAATGTGAGCAGGGAATCTAGAGGTTTGAAGTGAGATAGCATGCAAATAAACACAATAGTTGGTTTATAGCTAAAAGCATGTGGTTTAAAGTTTAACCCTCGTATTGTGTTGGGGTCAGAATTGACCCATTTTTAAATTTTCTTATGCAAAAAAAAATCAATGGTACTTTTGACATACCCAAACTTAAAATGGGGGCAGTCTTGACCCGAAATTGATATACTGCAAAGTAGGGCTGAACGATATTGGAAAAAACTGACAATGCGACTCTTTGGGGGTTTGCAATATATTGCGAGATATATTGAGAATTTAAAACTAGAAGAATTTTCACCAGATAACGTGAAGACTTTGGTGGAATACTATGTCCACACTGTATTCATTAGAGATGTCCGATCTGATCACATGATCGGAAATCTGACCGATCATGCCATTTTTCAGAGGATCGAATTCGGTGAAAAGGATCGTTTTATGGGGGGAAATTTTTTTTGCTTTATGCTCATACAGCTTTTCACCCTCCCTCCTGCTAAGCAGTGCGACCAAACCGTTTTTCTTGGTCACCAGTGCAGCTGGCGTTTGGTACTTAACGATTGATTGACAGGTTTGTAGCTTTGATTTGGCCAGAGACGCCTCATTAGCTCTACGATCAAAGGCACAAATGTGTTAATAATCATCGTTAAGCTTGGTACACAGTCTGAAATGTGCTGTGGCAATCCATTCATTGTGTAAGTGAGAGGCTGTTCTCGGCAATGTAAGTGTCAAATAAAAAAAAAAGTTTTTTTTTTTCCCCGGTATCGGATCAGGACTGTATCGGCAGATTCTCAAAACCAGGTGACTCAGATTCAGGTGCAAAAAAGTAACGATCAGGACATCCATAGTATTCATATAATAACGTTTCATACAGGCTAAGGGGGTTTATCTGTGAATGAAAATTGGTGTATATACAAGTGATGCAGGAAGCCATGTCTCTGCACAATTGCTGCTTTTATGAAGAACGGAAGTTTACGTTTAAAAAAATTTATTAAATTGAACAACATGTATTGCGATGGGACTATTGCGCATGCGCACATTGCAATGGCGATATTCAAACGATATATTGTGCAGGCCTACTGCAAAGGTTCTTTTAAGGTCAAGTTAATTCACGGATCATATGTAATTCGTTAGCAAAAATATGGGCTGATTTCTAACACAAGACAAGGAATAAAAAGCTAACCACATTCAGGGTTTCCCCTGCATATTAATTATTGTGGCACACCACCATACCAAAATAAAAGCCGCCACGCCGTGGAAAAGAGATTTTTTTTTAATTAATTATTTTTTTGCAGACAGTTTCAACCTGGCGGCAGCCTAGTGTGAAGGATTCAGCGGCAACCTATTTATTGTGTATTTTAATGTCCTTAACTATGCGAGGCCACCTTAAGAGGCAATTGTACGGGGAGCTGTGACGTAGAGGGAAGCGAGATAGCAGTCGCATGTTGCGGAAGCCCGCTGTTATTTTATTATTGTTTTTCTTTATTATTGTTGCCACAATGAAGTGGGTAAGCCAATTCAGTTTCCTCTCCTTCTCCCATCCCATCCGGGGCATTATAGTGTTTTGGATCGGACTTTTCGGTGAAAGTGAGCGGTGGACGGCCGCCTCGGAGAGAACGGCAAGTTTGATATAAATTGCACCGAGAGGCGGGCAGAGCGCTGCCGCGCTAATGTCACCAACGCATTCAAAAGCTGAGGGGCAGGCGTACTTATATATCTGTCAGGGTCCCCCCAGGATTGATAAATCTAAATTTAAGACTTTTAAGACCTTTTTTAATGCCATTCCAACTGAAAATTAATACTTTTCTCGCACACATTATTTAGATCATATTGAATCATATTAAATAAATAAAGCACTGAACATCAAATTTAACCTCAATTACTAAGTGTGTTTGACAAAAGAATGCACATATAATGAAGATACAATTAAAATATATTTAAAGTAACATTATAAAGTCTGTCAGATTTTTTAAAAACACACACACGCACACAATAATTATGGACAAAAAGAGGAGGAGGACAGGACTCAGACCAGCCATCTTCTGTAACAGGCTAGCCGCTCGTGCACCTGCCAAGACCCCAGTGAACATGGCTAACTCTCGAGTTAAAACGGCTAAATTCACATTCATTCGAAAAGCAAACCGAAATGTTTAAGCAGGTCCACTGCCTTTGCATGACCCATAAACTGCAACCTAAAGTATCTGGATGTAACTTGAGCCCCTATCACATACTCCAAAACAACGGGAATATCGCGGGACTTAACCGTGCAGCAGTTGTGTGTGAAAACAATTTCCCATGTCGACTGACATGGGAAGCAGTGTGCGTGAAAGCAGGCGTTAAATTCCCGGGTCACAGCAGATGGCTGATGACTTAAATATCATAGCGGCGGCTGATGTAACTTCCTCCCTCTTCGCAGTAAGAGGAAAAGCGGTAAACAAACATCTCAATTATAAACATAGCAAGCTGGAAACAGCTGAATTAAACTGAAAACATGAGCAAAATTAAAATGTAAATTATTACGTGAATTTACGTCGGGCCGGGCCAGGGTTCTTTCTCGCTAACTTTTTGTAATAACTATATATTAACGATGTATGAATGATAACCTAAGGAATACTTGTTATAAAATAAATAATTTGGATAAAAAACAGAAGGCACTGTATGGTCATTGCAGAGCCAGAGCGTGCCTATACGCACTTTTTAATCTCCCCCTCTGCGAGTCCGCAAAACCGCATCAGTTTATTTATATTTGACAAACTTTTCCAGCGTTATTTCGTTGTGTAAATACATTTATAATGATCATAAAAATATATAGTGTATTTAAACATTAAGAAAATGTGTTTTTTTTTCTGCCAACTGAGAATTCGTTATAAAAGACAGGCTTTTATGCAGACATCGTCACAAATGTTATCACACAAAACGCGGGTCGGGCTTTAATAGCCGCGGACCAGTTCGGGTCGGGCTGGACTTTTTAGGCCCGATTTAACCTCTATCTTAAAGACTTGATGAGCTTAAATTGGCTGCAGTTACGAAG
This sequence comes from Corythoichthys intestinalis, assembly GCF_030265065.1. NCBI lineage: Eukaryota > Metazoa > Chordata > Actinopteri > Syngnathiformes > Syngnathidae > Corythoichthys > Corythoichthys intestinalis. The sequence continues at coordinate 26,817,490 of NC_080414.1, read as the reverse complement.
TCGGGAATGCTCCCTCCGGAAAAAAAAAACACGATTTGAGCAACATTATGTCTAACAAACTTTTCCAGCGTTATTTCATTGTGTAAATGCATTTATAATTGTCATAAAAATATGTAGACTATTTAAACATTAAGAAAATGTGCGGTTTTTTTCTGCCAACTGAAAATTCGTTACAAAAGACAGTTAAGACATCGGGAACGCTCCCTCTGGAACAAAACGCAATATGACCAACATTGTGACAGCCGATGCCGACAAAAAATGACGTAATATCCGAAATAGATCACCAATGGACTCATTTGAAGTATATGAATGGTGGTCTGTTTTGGTGTTCAGAATCCACAATACAGTGGTACCTCTACATACGATCACTTCGACACACGATCTTTTCGACATCCGACGTAAAATTTGAGCCGCCATTTGTTTCTACATCCGACGAGTTGCTCGAAATACGACGACATGACAGCACTGCAAACGAACGCACGGTGGATTTTCTTGTGTGAGAAATCAACACAGTTTTCAAAAAAAGTTGATACAGTTGGAGAAACAAGGAAAAAAGTAATGCTTACCTTTGAAATGAAGATGCAAGTTATAGAAAAATATGAGCTTGGGGTGCGCGTCCCTGAACTGGCTCAACAATACAGCTCCATGGTCCTCTTCCGACCACCGTTCGCCACTATTTATAAGTTAAGGTGACAATTATTATTGTGGTAACATTGCCAAGGAAATCGCCAGCTTCGTCACGTTTTTATCATTTATTTAAGAACTTATCCAACACAAAACGCCCATTGTCTTAAGCAGTTGACTGCTCTCAAGAAAACGAAAGTATTATCTCTACCGCACCGACCTATCTCACTATGACGTCAGCTTCGCGGTGCGTTCAGGGACAGTAAAAAGTGTCCGCCATATTAGAATCCAATTCGTTACATTATTTACAGGAATAAATATTAATTATTCTTCTTATTATTATATTATTCTGACTTATTTATTTATAACTTATTTGTTTTTCTATGTTTAATTGCCATTTGTAACAGTGCCAGCAGTATTTATTAAGAATTTAGTGTATGTTTTTAGGCTTTGGAACGAATTAATGGAATTATAATGTATTCCTATGGGAAAATCCTGCTCGACATACGACCATTTCGACTTACAAACAAGGTCCTGGAACGAATTAAATTCGTATGTAGAGGTACCACTGTACTTCTGCCTGCAGGGTTTTCGTTCCACCCACAAACGGACGCATTCCCGATGCAGAGGTGGATGGATTCTCCGTTTTGCCGGTTGTGGTGGTTTGGCACGCACGAGTTGCATTTCGATTTGTAGTGCAGTGCATCGTAAAAATTCTATGCGTCATCTTCGTTATGGATTTAAAAAAAAAAAAAAAAAAAAACGTCACGGATATAATTTAGGTTGCACTGAGATGTTCTTGAAAATTAAAACCACGGGGAAAAAATTCCAGACTTACAACAGCTAATTTAATACTTTTAATACCTTAAATAATGGAAAACTAAATTCAATGCTTTTTTAATACTTTTAATAACCCACGGGTACCCTGTCTGTGCTATAGGGCTGTTTCGGCGGACGGATATACGCAATCACGGCTCACGAAACCTTGATAAATGCGCATTGTTATCCAAATTTCGTGAGCTCTGGGACACTCGAAAAATGACTCTCATACTTCTCCTTGCTGAGCTAATTGGTCCCTCGATGTGCGTTTGTGTGGAAATGTAGTTCACAAACAACAACAACAAAAAACTATTCACCTTCTCACCGAAACTAGTAAAACTTTTTACACGGCAATAAGAATTATCCCCCCTACTCCTTGAAATGGGGTCCATTACAAGGGCTTAGGTTCGGTCTCAATATTGGTAGGGACGATATAACAGCATAACCTGCATGTACACTTTTTGCTGGGGACGGGATATTAATAAAACCAAACAGATTACGTGAACGGGGCTACATTTTTCACCAATATGAACCTAATTAATTGATAGGCTAAATCAGGGGTGGGCAAACCGGGTTATGGTATTTGGGAACACTTTATTTAACAGCAGCGTCATAAGACTCATAATCATGACATGACACTATCATGGGCATTAATCAATGCTTATAACAGATATCAAGTGTCATTCGACAAGTTATGTTAATAACGCCATTTATATCCAGCTCGGATCTTTTGCATCCATTCAAAAGTGAGATCATTTGCCAGATAACACGAATGACATCTGTTATAAACATTCACTAATGCTCGTGACAGTGTCATGTCATGATTATGATTGTGTAATGACAGTTTTATGGCACCACTGTCAAATAGTGTGTCACTAAATAGCATAACTAGGAATAAATGAAACAACTGGAACAGTAACAGTTATAAATAATTAGCACATAACGTGAATTTTGATTGTTATTTTCATCTGGAGCACTGCAATACATGCTAAGAGGCATATTGGCCAGAAACCGGGTTGACAGCAGGTGGCAGCAGAGGTTGAATGTCTCCCCCAAGGGAGCAGTAATGGCCAAATGAAGCTTATTGAAGCAATGGAACTTTGCAGCCAATTGATTCAAAGCTTCATGGTGGTTCATTTGGTCTTATGACAGTCGTATGATGCCGATTGTCAAATAAAGTGCTACCAGTTGATATCTTTTGGTCTAAAAATCCCATAATACAGCGAGGACAGCTGTGGCTTATAATGCATGCAATTATCTATGAACAAATGCCGTTTTCGTGTCACATTTGGTGGGTGGCGGCTTATAGTCAGGTGCGCCTTATAGTGCGAAAATTACGGTACTTATTTGCCCCACTGTATATCTCTAACGTCCCTATGCAAACCTACGCCATTGGTCCATTAACAGAAGGACCATTATTGTTGTGTTAATGTAGCAGTGAAGGGAAAAAGGACTACGAGATGTAAGTCGTACTATTGCTACGAGAAAAAAAAGTCGCATTATTACAGAGGGTAATGTAGCTGTAATCAGCTACGCATTTTACGTACATGTGCTGTAGCTGAGAGCTACGACATTAGCCTGGCTAATGAAATATTTCAAATAGATCTTTGTTATGGTTCTTCTTGGGAAACAAAATGTAGGGAAAAAATTTATTTGTCATGATATGACGCAATTTTGCCGTGGCATGACATGGTGAGGCGATCCCACTCTGATGCAGCCCACCGCAGCTTCAAAGAAATCCTAGAGGAAACCCTGACATTAAGGTCTGTGAATGTTGACTATATATCTGTATGTTATTCACCAGATACTAAATGTGTGTACATGTATACACACTTGCACATTAGCCCCAAAAAAGTGTTCTCCTGTGCTCTCTAAGAAGAACCCCTCTAGTGGGCAACACATCCGAGACAACTAGTTACAAGTAGAATCTTCCACACTTTATTATTTCTACAATATTTTATTAATGTTTCTGATGTTAAATTAATATTCTCTTGCACATATTTATTGTTGTGCACCTTCCACTGGTTTGATGGCATTAATAAATGCAACAGTCTTCACAAATGCTGTGTTTGGTTATTAAGTTGTGCTAAGTACCGTATTATTCGTACTATAAATCGCATATTTTTTTCCCCATAGTTTGGCTGGGGGTGCGACTTATACTCTGGAGCGACTTATCTGTGAAATTATTAACACATTATTATGTCATTTCACATGTTATTTTGGTGTTTTGGTGTGACACTGATGGTTTGGTAAACTTTGTTAGCATGTTCTTTATGCTATAGTTATATGAATAACTCTTAATAGCTATGTTACGTTAACATACCGGCCAAGTTCGCATTTCGTTGCTCATGTATCATTATCATACTGTACACTTATTCACCATGTTGTTCTCTATTGTATTTTTAATTTTAAATTGCCTTTCAAGATGACATATCAGTTCTATGTAGAGGCGTGCAAAATTTCTGATTCTTAGATTATTCGCGATTCAGCCGTGGAAGATTCGAGGACGATTCACAAACATCCAAATTCTGATTATTGAATTATACCAGGTAAAGCGGAAATAAAACGCAGTCAGCGCGGTCTTCGGAACGCAATGAGGAACGGACTGAGAGTAAATATCATGTGCAGCTAATGCCGCTAGGTAAAAAAAAAAAAAACAATAATACCTGACTGTGGCCGTCAGCCGCTACAAACAGCGCCCAGTTGGTAGTTGCTACAAACATACGGCAACATACGGCTATGGTAGCTATCACATATATCTAGACTAGATGTGAAATGACAGACTTTCCCGCGTGAGTAAACAGGCGCCATCTTAAAGCAGTAGACTTCTCTAGAAGGCTCTGTTATGGAGAACCTAATTACTTTTTATCTAAAATACCCCTAAAATGGCAAAATTTTGACTTGAATCTATCTTTAAATGATGAAAGTTTCAAAACTTTCACATGTCGAAAGTAGACATGAGGGAAATTATGGAATAACGGGCGCAATTTTAACAACTTTAACGGTTGATTCACAACATTAAATTAATTGAATGTAGTTTAAAGCTGCTGAAACAGATTGGGGACTTGAGTATTTTATTTACTGTTTTTAACCAATAACTTGATACTAAAATAGTAGTTTGGTTTATTTATCCTGGGAGGATTTTTGAACAATTTTGGAACAAATATACAAAACATTTTTTTTTTTTTTTTTTTTTAATGGGGGTTGGGGGGGGGGCATAAATAATCGATTTATAATCAAATCGGAGTCTCTGAATCGTAATTGAATCGTTAGGTGCCCAAAGATTCCCATCTCTAGTTCTATGTGTTGGATTTTATCAAATAAATTTCCCCCAAAAATGCGATTTATACTCCGGTGCGAATTATAGTCCGAAAAATACGGTATACGTCATGTGCTTTAAATTGTGGGTCAACTGTGGGTCAACTGGGTCAACTCAGTTTTTTATTTTATTTTTTGATGGGGGGAAGGGGGACAAAGTGTCTTGTGTCACCTAGGGCATCATGTAGGCTAATAACGCCATTGCAAACTCCACGGAGGACTTCTAGTGCCCAGGATAGAACCTTTGATCTGAGAACTGTAAGAAGGACTTACAAAACTGCTCAATCATGTACTGCCTGTACGCCAGGTCATTTTCAAAAAAATTATTTAAAAAATAAAAATTCAGTACATGGGGCTATATTTTAGTGAATAGCAAAAATGTAGACTAGTTTTTTATTGCAACAAGCGAGGTGGCATATTTGACCGGGTGTTGGATCATATTTGGTGGACAAGCAGGTGGGTGCATTTGAAAAAGGGTGTTTTGCACTGTTGTGGGCGTGAAACCTTTGCAATCAATGACAGTTTTCTCTGGCTTCCCATTCAAAGGTGGCACGCTCACATCTCACATTGTCACTGGATCTGGACAGGGTGACAACAACACCTACATTTTATGAGCTAGTGCACTCCTGTTGACTTAAATGTTGTATGTCAGTGGACCTTTTGTACCATACCTGTCCTTAACCACATAATTTTCAAAACCATATTCAAGGGCTTGATTGTTTTCTTTTCATGCAGTATCCCGAAACAATTACAACAAATCATTAAGAAAAATGTACTTGGAAGCAATTCTGGGCCAAGGATAAAAACCACTACGGGGAGGAGGGTAACATATTGTGCATTATAGCATTTCGTACTATATTTTATAATAAATATCACACAATTAATAACAGATAGATGATTATGATTTAATCATGCTACTGAGACTCCATATGAACAAATCAAGCAAATTCATTGTTTTCTTAAAATTATTTGGAATTAGCATAGTTGACGCAAAACACAAAATCACAAAGGCACACAGGCTTAAATGCACAGAAAAACACACACCAGCCACAAACATGTTTTCATGCATATTTACAAATGCACAAATTAAAACCATTTTCTTTCTGCCTTATTATTCATTCTCTCAACAACATTCTCTTGATGCGTTTCCAGATTTCTTTCATCTTCAAACCATACATGATTGGATTACAGAGAGGATTGTACACAAGTACTTGCAAATTAAAAATTAGTGAAACCCTTTTTGGAAGCACTGCCCCCAGAAACGCGATAATTATGTCAATGGACAGCAAACTGAAGGTTATGATTAAAACAGTCACGTGAGGTAAACACGTATCTAGGGCTTTTTTCCGGATTTCTCCATGGCTATTATGGATGGTTATGAATATCTTAATGTACGTGATGAGGATCAACAGCATAGGCAAGAAGGTAATGCATGTTAGATTAAATAAAGCCCACACAGTCAGATAAATTGGTGTTGAACAGTGAATCTTAAGCATTTTAACGTTGCAATAAAATCCTTCCAGAGTGGTGTTACATATTTTTTGTTTGGACTGCAGAACCAATGACACCGACATCTGAAAGGCAGGCAGAAACCAGGCCAAAGCCAAGAAAATGGTGACAGTAGTTGTGCCCATGATAGAGGAATATTGCATGGGCCTACAGATGGACACATACCTGTCATAGGCCATGGCTAACAACAAGAGAAAATCAGAAGCTGATACACTGTAATAAAAAAATGCCTGAGTCAAACAGCCTGAGTAAGAAATTATCTGCTTGTGAGACAACACATCCACTAAAATCTTAGGGTAGATGGGTGTGGTGAGCAAAATCGAGTTGAGAGATAGCGCTGCAATGAAAATGTACATGGGTTCATGAAGCTTCCTGTGAATCCAGATAAGAAAAATAATAATGCCGTTAGAGCAGAGAATAACAACAAATAGTGGCAACAAAAACAGAAAGTACACATATCTGTATTTTTCAATCTCTACATAGCCACCAAGACTTAGCATGACCGTTCCATTTCGTTCCATTATGTCAACCACATGGGGAAAATATGATGTGTGTTAAATTGATCACGAAGCTCCTGGTCCAAGCCTCCTCCTGGATGCTGATGAAGTGCTTGTGAGCAGTAGATACAACGAAAGATGTAAGAAGACACCCAGCTGATGATCAGCACGATGAAAGCATGAGATTGGTTCTCCGGTTACGAAGGCGTTCTCCTCCCTCCCTCCTCCCCTCTCTCTATCGCATCCTTAACCACTTGTAAAAACTTTGAACAATGTCATTAAGTGATATGAACAACTGTCTTATAACCTGAAACTACTTTTAGACTCTACTTATCCCAAAGTACATTTGATTACTGATGTCATGTTTACAATGCAGAAATGCACCTTACGCTCTCATTATGTTATATATATAAGGTAAAAGGTATATAAGGTAATATAAACAACTCTCCTAAACCCTGGAACTACTCTTAGACTCTACTTATACTGAAGTACATTTGATTACTGATGACATGTCTCCAACCCAGGAATCTCCCTTACACTCTTGTTGTGTTCAACCATTGAGAGTTGATCCTGCTCGAAGTTAAAGCGATGCTCAGCCTTTGTTCAAGCTTGGGAGGCCATCATTAAGCATAGGTGACTAGTTCACCGGCATTTGCCAAGTTGAAGATGGGGTCAGTCGGACGACTTCAGGCATGAATTTACCTGGGGTTCAGTATTTGAGGTGAGCCACAATGAAAAACAAGCTAGAGAGCAGAATGTGCAGCTTATAAAGCGGGGCTTTCATATCTCCCATTGAAATGCATGTCAACACACTAAATGTGGCACGTCCTGATATGCCAAGTGAATGCACAACTGGTTGACCATCTTTGTTAGCTACCTGTGGCAAAACCACTAGGACAGACATGTCCAAAGTCCGGCCCGGGGGCCAAATGCGGCCCGTGGTCAAATTTAATCCGGCCCCCAGCCTCTGTCATAAAATCAATAACATCTGGCCTGCACACAGACTTAATAAATTGGTCAGCAGTACTGCTACTGGGTATGAAGTAGCTTACACACTAAATGCTGCTCCTCATTTACCCACTAAAAGGAAGCAACACTCTAAGCAACATTACCCCATGTGACCCTTTACTTCCAATTTTCTAAAATGGCGACAATCAACCAAAAAAAGAAAGTTGACTGCGACGGCCGACGCTTCAAGGATAGGTGGATATTGGACTATTTCTTCGCTAAAATACCCAACAACTGTGACTGCCTCATTTGCAAAGAGACAGTCGCTGTTTTTAAAGAGTTCAATGTAAGGCGATATTACCAAACAAGACACGCTGAGATGTACGACAAGATTACAGGGAAGATTAGCAGCGAGAAATTGAAGCAACTTGAAGCTAGTTTAATTTCACAGCAGCAGTATTTCGCAAGAGCCCGAGAGTCAAAAGAGAACGCTACAAAGACTAGTTGCGAGATTGCTGAAATTATTAATTATAAAAAATAATAAAGCAAATGTGACACACAGAATGGCTTGCTAAAATGTGCTTAAGAATATTGTTCTACGTAAAGGACGTTAGCCAAGGTCGGCCCCCCACATTTTTACCACACCAAATCTGGCCCCCTTTGCAAAAAGTTTGGACACCCCTGCACTAGGACAAAATAAATACGTTTTCCTTCACAATATGCAGCGCAGAGATGGAAGAAGATTATGCAATCAGTATGATCCTTCATATCGTTTTTTTCCAATAAAGCGATAGCACGGACAAAATAATTTTAAAACACACACATGAGCCCCTTTCACACACTCAGAAACACCAGGAATATCGCGGGATTTAACCATACAGCGGTTGTACAATTTGATGGGCCATCTGACTATGAGATTACGTGGACATATTACAGGTCGCGTTTTAGTATCATGTCCGGGGCTTTCCCGGGAATCTGTGTGCGTGAAAGCAGGTGTTAAATTCCCAGGTCACAGCACGATGGCTGATGACGTAAATATCATGGCGAGCCGATCATCACTTCCTCTAACTAATCTACTTTCACTACTGCGGAAGCAAAGTTGTACTTCAAAGCACAAAACACTGGAGGGATGCGTTCAAGGGTATACTAAATACATATTTGCTACTACTAAGAAGAAGCGGAGCCTTCATATCTCCCTTTGAAATGCATGTCAACACACTAAATGTGGCACGTCCTGGTATGCCAAGTGAATGCACAACTGGTTGACCATCTTTGTTGGCTACCTGTGGCAAAACCAGTAGGACAAAAATAAATACGCTTTCCTTCACATTATGCAGCGCGCAGATGGAAGAAGATTATGCAATCAGTATGATCCTACATATTGTTTTTTTCCAATAAAGCGATAGCACGGACAAAATAATTTTGAAACACACACATGAGCCCTTTCAGACACTCAGAAACACCGGGAACATCGCGGGATTTAACCGTGCAGCAGTTGTACAATTTGCCGGGCCGACTGACTATGAGATTACACGGACATTTTACGGGTCGCGTCTTAGTATCATGTCCGGGGCTTTTCGGGGAATCTGTGTGCAAGAAAGCAGGCGTTAAATTCCCGGGTCACAGCAAGATGGCTGATGACGTAAATATCATGGCGAGCGAATCGTCATTTCCTCTACTACTCTACTTTCGCTACTGCGGAAACAAGGTTGTACTTCAAAGCACAAAACACTGGAGGGATGCGTTCAAGGGTATATTAAATACGTATTTGCTACTACCACCAAGATCTGCACCCACAGCAGCTCCACCCGGGCCCGCGCCTGTGGCTTCCGTGCGCACCGCGGCCACCTTCCAACTCGGCGCGGCCTGAGGCGAGCCGCTGCTCCGCGGACAAAAATACACGCGATTGCTGGCTGAAAAGGTGGAATTACCCAATGCGTCTGTGACAGTAGAACAGAGGAAGAGAGTCCATCTTCCATCTTTGGAAATAATGTGGTTTATTTTGTTCCCAATGTTTGGGTCCGCTACAGTGGAAACAAAGTTGTACTTCAAAGCAAAAAACAATGGAAGGATGCATTCAATGGTTTATTAAATACAAAAATACATGCGATCGCTGAATGAAAAGGGGGGAAAATTACAATTGGTCCGTGACAGTAGGTCAACGGGGATCAATAAAATACTAAACTAAGCAGTAAGCAGAGAGTCGATAAGGCAACAAAACAAAGCCAGCGGGATTCTTCCTTCCAGCCTTCTCTTGGATCGCCTGGGCTTAACCCTTAGATGCATAAGTGGGTCAAAAATGAGCCAGTGAGGTTGTTTTCTTGAAATATCTTCGGACTGAAAAATTGTTATCAATTCATATTCCAGGTATTCCTCAAAAACATGTTTTTGACATAATGCCATTCAAATTTTTGATGAACTTTTTGAACATTTGAAGAAATTGTCATTTTTGTATTAGTACCCTAAGCTTCCACAAGTGGGTCAAAAATGACCCACATGCATTTTCTATGGAATCCAATGGGAATCTTTCATTCTTATTAACTTTGGCTGTCGGGAATAAATCTACCGTGGACCTTACAGACTACGTATATAAAAAGTGACTATTTTACACAGCAAGGGCTGATATGTGTACTGTAAGTATTATCTCCGTCTAGTATTTTGTGTGTGTGTGTCTTTCGTGACTCTTTTTATTATTACCGTATTTATCAACAAATTAAACTACTTCATAACTAGCTAGCTAACTAAGGCTAGGTTCATACCGCAGGTCCTAATGCACAATTCCGATTTTTTTGTCATCTGTTTTTTTGGCGTGCCCGTTCAGACTGCCTTTGTCCATTGAGCCTGTTCAAGTATCACACATGCGCTCTAATTCGCAGATCGAGATGCGCTGACCAAACTGGCCCACATGAGCAGGAGCATTGGAGCAGAGAGAAAACCGAGCATTCTTAGACTTATCATCAACCCATTTTATTTTTTCATGACTGTTGTCAAGCCCGCTCCTTCCCCAAAATCCGCGTTCAAGCTACGCGCTAATGCACAGCTGCACTGCTAGCGTAGCGCCCTGTCTCTCTCACTCTTTGCTGAAATTAATTGCTGTATGAATTCCAATTTGGGGTACTTGACAGTTCAGACCGCAGCCACATTCTGGAAAAATGTGGCCCGGATGGGATTTTAACCACATACGAAAATGACCTGGATTGAATTTGAAATGGTACACTTTTATGCAACTTTTCCCGTTCAGTCGAGTCGGAAAAACATGAAAAAAAATCGGATTCATGCATTAAGACCCGCAGTATGAACCTAGCCTAAGTTAGATAACATTACTGGATACAGTATACTGTATATAGTGTGTGGGGGGGGGTGTATTTATTTATACAGCTACACATTGATCCATTAAAAACACTACTCTTATGTTTCCTTATCCAAAATGTCATAGCTGCTAGATTTACAGCTGAAATGGTCCTACAGATGTTGGATGATGGAGAGGCAGTGACGGGGCTGGACTCAAGTGTCCGAAATTTCTGTTGATGAGGACCCAGACTATTGTCCAGGTGGCAGTGGCAGTTGTCCACCTGGAAATCCAACTAAACAGGATCAATCTGACTCATAAGATTCCACTTTTGTGTCCTTTGAAGAAGAAAGTGTCCAAGTCATGGCCAACAGAATGAGTTGGTAGGGCTCTTACTAGAGAGAATTACCTCCCACACAGGGCAGAACACAGAGCCACAATATCCTCAGAAATCGGTCAGTGCCTCCACAAGGGCTTAGCACCGCCGTCTCACCAAAAAGATGCATGGGAGCTCTTCATCATTGATGATAAAATACAAGATGAAGTTTATTGCTGTTCTGTTGGGTTTTTTTTTTTTTTTTTTTTTTTTTTTTTTTGAATGTTAAGTGAATCATAAAGATATTTCAAGCAGGAACTCATTCTTGTGTGGCCCTAAATATCATACTAATTAATATGCAAGTGAGTATTCTTTACCAAAATGGCATAAAAACACATTGGCTCTAATATGGGTCATATTTTACCCATACTGACTGAACAAAACAAAACCTTTTTTAAATTATAAAGCACGCCATGTCTTGGTCTCATCATTAGTAATGCCATACCTCAGCTACTGTGAGGAGGTTTGGGGCAATACATATCCCAGCAATTTACAGTCACTTGTGATACTTCAAAAAAAGGCAAGAATAGTGCACAGGGCTAACTACCTTGAACATACAAATAGACTGTTCTTGGAATCCAAGCAGTTAAAATTCCTGGATCTAGTCAAATTCAAAACAGCCATAATCATGTTTAAGGCACAGAAAAACGCATTACCTGAAATCTACAAGTTTTGTTTTCAAATAGACAAGGGGGTGTACAATCTGAGAGGGGAGTTAAACTTCAAAAAGCAATATCAGCGTACAACAAAAACGAGCTTTTGTCCTTCAATTTGTGGTATGGACTTGTGGAACAAACTTACTGAGGACCTAAAGAAAAGTGCTAATTTGAGCGTGTTTAAGAGAAAATACAAAGATCTTGTTTTCTGTAATTATAGAAATGAATCATAGTATTTATGTTGAGAAAATGTTGAGCGACGCCAACCATTGTTCTTTCGGCATAATTGAACTGTTGTGAATTGTATTAGTTTTGTCTGATTCATGCTGATGAATGAAGTTTTTTTTTGTACTTTTTCCTACTCCTTTTAGTCTTATGTTTTGTTTGTATTCTTGTATATCCACAATGTGATGAATGTTTTCGAAATAAATTCAATCAATCAATCAATCAAATTCTTCCCAGGTGTGTGTTTTATAGTGGCCAGGGCAGCTTTAAACCACTCATCAGTGATTGGGCACACACCTAACTTAAATTGTTTGGTAAAAATTGGTTTCTATAGCTTTTTAAGTCTCATTAGGCAGAGGGTTCACTTACTTATTTTTCCCCCCTTCTGTCATTGTTTGCGTGCTATCGTCATTTAAAATATTGAAAATCTATAAATGTTTGGGTTTTAGTTAAAGCAGACACTTTTTACATCTGCGTGATTTGACAAAGATCAGCTCACATTTGATGGTGATTTAATGCAGAAATGTGATATACTGTATTTCAAAAGGTTCAGATACTTTTTCAAACCACAGTAGATGTATGCACACCTGCACATGAGCCCCAAAAGGTTTTCTCCTGTGCTCTCTAACAGGAACCCCTCTCGTGGTCAACACATTTGAGACAACTAGGCACAAGTACAATCTTCCACGCTTTATTATTTCTACAATATTTTATTAATGTTTGTGATGTTAAATTAATATTCTCGTGCACATATTTATTATTATGCACCTTTCAATGGTTTGATAGCGTTAATAAATGTATCATGCTTAACAAATACTGTGTTTTGGTTGTTGAGTTGTGTATATGTCATGTGCTTTATTATGTGGGTCTTTATTTTTTTATATTTTTTTATTTGATAGGGGTTTTGCACTGGTGTGGGCGTGAAACCTTTGCAATCAATGACAATGTTCGCTGGCTTCCCCTTTTAAGATGGCACACCCTCATCTTGCATTGTCACTGGATCTAGACAGGGTGACAACAGCACCTTCGTTTTATGAGCTAGTGCACTACTGTTGACTCAAATGCTGTATGTCAGTGGATCTTATGTACAGTATCTGACCTTACCCACATAATTCTCCAAACAATTATTTAGGGCTTCATATTTTTCTTTTCATGCAGTATCCCGAAACAATTACAGCAAATCATTCATAAAAATGTACTTGGTACCAATTCTGAGACCGGGTGAAACAGGGAGGAGGGTAACATTGTGCATTATATACTATGTATTATATTGTGCACATCGTATTATATAACATAAGAAAATTAATAACATAGATGATTAATGATTTAATGCTACCCAGATTCCATACAAACAAATCACGCAAATTCATTGTTTTAAAAAAAATTATTTGAAAATAGCATAGTTAAACTGGCACAAGACACACAAAAACACAAAGGCACACAGGCTTAAATGCACAGAAAAGCAAACACCAGCACAGATACGTGTTTTCAGGCATATTTACAAATGCACAAATTGAAAATATTTTCTGTCTACCTAATTACTCATCCTTCCAAAACAACAACATTCTCTTGATGTGTTTCCGGATTTCTTTCATCTTCAAACCATACATGATTGGATTACAAAGAGGATTGTACACAAGCACTTGCAGATTTATAATTAGTGAAACCCTTTTTGGAAGCACTGCCCCCAGAAACGCGATAGTTGTGTCAATGGACAGCAAACTGAAGTTTATGATTAAAACAGTCACGTGAGGTAAACACGTATCTAGGGCTTTTTTTCGGACTTCTCCATGGCTATTATGGATGGCTATGAATATCTTAATGTACGTGACAAAGATCAACAGCATAGGCATGAAAGTAAGGCTTGATAAATTAAATAAAGACCACAAAATCATATAAATTGGTGCTGTACAGTGAATCCTAAGCATTTTAACATTGCAATAAAATCCCTCCAAAGTGGTGCGACAGATTTTTTGTTTGGACTGCAGAACCATCGTCACCGACAACTGAAATGCAGGCATTAACCACGCAAAAGCCAAGAAAATGATGACAGTGGTTGTGCCCATGAGAGAGGAATATTGTAGAGGCCTGCAGATTGACACATACCTGTCATAGGCCATGGCTAACAACAGGAGAAAATCAGAAGATATTATACTGTAAAAAAAAAATGTCAGGGTCAAACAGCCAGAGTAAGAAATGCTCTGCTCATTAGACAGCACATCCACTAAAATCTTAGGGTAGATAGGTGTAGTGAGCAAAATCGAGTTTAAGGATAAAGCTGCAATGAAAATGTACATGGGCTCATGAAGGTTCCTGTGAATCCAGACTAGAAAAATTATAATGGCGTTAGAACAGAGAATAACAACAAATAGTGGCAACAAAAACAGAAAGTACACATATCCGTATTTTTCAACCTCTACATAGCCACCAAGACTCAGCATGACTGTTCCATTCTGTTCCATCATGACAACCAAATGGGGAAAATATGATGTGCGGTAAATTAATCACGAAGCTCCTGGTCCAAGCCTCCTCCTGGATGCTGATTAAGTGCTTGTGAGTAGTAAATACAACGAAAGATGTAAGAAGACATTCAGTTGATGGTCAGCATGATGAAAGCATGAGATTGGTTGTCCGGTTACGAAGGCGTTCTCCTCCCTCCCTCTTTCCCTCCCTCAGTTCACTTTCAAATCCTCAGGACGCTGAGGGGCGACTTTAACCACTTGTAAAAACTTTGAACAATGTCATTAAGTGATATAAGCAACTTTCCAATACCCTGGAACTACTATTCGACTTAAAGTATATTTGATGACTGATGACATGTTAACAACCCAGAAATCCACCCTACACTCTCGTTGTGTTCAACCATTCAGGGTTGATCCTGCCTGAAGTTAATGCGATGTTAAGTCATTCTTTTTTCAAGCTAGGGAAGCCATCATTAAGCATAGGTGACCAGTTTTTCCTTCACCTGCCTTTGCCAGGTTGAAGATGGTGTCAGTTTGACGCCCTCAGGAATAAATTTGCCAGAGGTTCAAAGCGTCAGGTTAAGAAAGTTATATCTGCACTGAACAGTCACTGACAGAACTCACTACTTTTATATTGAGAGGAGTACCCCCCCCCCCCCAAAAAAAAAAAATATTATGTTGTTTTTTACTTACATCACTAGATACCACGTAGGCAAGCCAAAAAAAAATCTGTTGTCTCAGGAAGAGAAAAGCTATCAACCTCTACATAGCCGCCAAGGCTTGCACCACTGTTCCATCAGGACAATTATGCATGTTTAATTGATCATGGAGCTCCTGGTCCAAGAGTCCTCCTTGATGGACACAAAGTGCCTGTGAGCAATCGATACATTGAAAGAAGTAAGAAGACATTGAGCTGATGATCACCTTGATTAAAGCCTGCCATTGGTCATCAGCATTCTGCTCCCTCCCTGTGTTAGCTTCAAATCCTCAGAAAGCTGAGGAATGTCTTGAATCACTTGGATACCTCTGAACAACGTTGTTAAGTAATATATACAACTCTCCTAGATACTGGAACTACCCTTAGCCAACTAATCCTATACTGTAGTATATTTGAGAACTAATGATCCGTTACAACCTAGAAATCTACCTTACATGTGTTGTGTTCACCCATTTTGGTTGAATTTTCCTTTCCTCAGTTTTGATGGGACTGCGCATAGTGGTCAGTTTGCTCAGCGTGTGTTGGATTCGAGTTAGTGCGCATGCGTAATACTTGAACGGGCTCAATGGAAAAAGGCTGTCTGAAAGGGCACGCCAATTGTTATTACATGAAGACCTGCGGTTTGAACCTAGCCAAAGTGGTGCCTTAGATATCCCTTCAAAATTCCGTGGCTGAACTTCACCGTGTACAGATGCACTCACAGTTTTGTAGCCATCTGATGTATGTACCATGTCTGAACATGCTTCTTTAGTTGTATGGGGGACGGGAAACTGATAAGCATATGCTTCTTCCCGTCCGCCTTTGTCTTCTTCTTCGGTTCCTTCGGGCAAATCATATCACATTTTGTAATTGTCAATGATTGTCAATGATACCGATGATGATGTTAAATAAAATTATTCAAATCAAATCAAATCAAAATGCATGTCAATACAGAATCTGCACTGCCTGCACAATCTGCTATGTGCATGCACTATGGCTTGACCATTTTACGAAATAAATTGGGACATTATAAACCCGTTTGCCTGCATGATATGCAGTGTATGCAGAAGATTCATCTCATCAAATTTCAGGAGATTAAAGTTTAAAGACAATATATTTTCTCCAAAACCATCACGATAATAATATTTACGCATGTATATACTAGGGATGTCCCGATCCAGGTTTTTGCACTTCCGATCCGATACCGATATTGTTTTGCACTTCCGATCCGATACCGACCTATCTGAGCATGTGTTAAAATGAGGGCTGTCAGATGATTAACATTTTTAATCGAGTTAATTACAGCTTAAAAATTAATTAATCATAATTAATCGCAATTAATCGCAATTCAAACCATCCATAAAATATGCCATATTTTTCTGTAAATTATATATATATTCTTAAAATAATTTGTTGGAATGGAAAGACAAGATGGATATAGACCCTACCCACGTGACGTCACAACTCCTTCCTCCTGACTGGTGCCGCCCACTTGTCCGTCAACACATCATGTTTACCTGTTATGGCTACGTACATTCCTCCTATTTACGACGTGTTTTTCTGCTCGTTAACATTAATAATCAAAATGGTGAAGGCGTGTGTGGCGGTCGGTTGCAATAACAGAGAAGATAGACGGAGAAGACGGAGAGACTTGAAGTTCTACCGGAGTCCGAGAGACCCGGAGAGAAGAGAGCGAGATGGGCTGCTGCAATTCGACGAGAAAACTGGGCTCCAAACGATTACCACAGATTATGTAGTAGTCATTTTATGTCTGGTAAGATGCATTTAATATATATTTAGAGGGTTTTGGGCTGACAACCACAATTAAGATCATTGCTAGGCTAATCGCTGACAACATACACGTATGTATGTAGTGAGAGTGCTATCGCTAAACCATATAAACATTAAAAGCCCTAACTCCATTGACAAACGACATGAAATACATTAGACTTGACAGTGGATGTTAGCAATGACAAAAGATTTTGAATTGAAAATTTCGTAACTCACCTTTCCAAGCACAAGATAGATTCCTGCCGAATTTTCGTGGACGAGGACCTGTTTCACCCAACCAGCAACGAAGTATTTATAAGCCTCCAAGCTCTTAAAGTTTTTCAAACTTTCGTGAGAATAGGCTGATTTTGTGTGGACAAGATAGTTGTACATATCAGGGTTGCTAGCAGATGTAAGGCAAATACGGCGGAGACAGCGGGTCGAAAAACATCGATTTAGGCATCAAATATGGATCTGGCGAATGGATAAACTGAAGCTTTTCCACATAACGCCTTTTATGCAACGCATCAAGTGAGTTTACGGCATCCGAAAGCACCAAGTCTTCCATGAAATGCATTATAAATTGCTCGATCAATTGAGACCATTGATAATACAGACACAAAATGACGGACAAGGGGGCGGAACCATACAGCGAGCACGTGATTTTGTGACGTCGGTGGGTAGGGTCTATATACATTCAACATACGGTACATAAGGACTGTAGTGGGCATTTCACTCTACTGTCATTTAAATCTGTCTATGCTGTCCTCACTCCGAAGCGTCTACTTTTTCCAAAGCTAGACAGCTAGTGAACGACGCCTTAATAATCAGACTTCTTCCTTTTCCATCTGATTTATTAATAAAATGGCCTAAAACCATTGTCCTCTTTAGACCGTAGTGAAACTACAAAAAAAAAGTACACAAGCATTGCATTAACAACAACGTTAGCTAAACAAAAAGCGTCTCATACAAAAAATATAACATTTCGCTTACTAACATAATATGTACATTCTTTACAACAACCATACTTACGGACAAATCTTGTCCAAGGATCATATAAGCACAACATTACAATGTAGGCGTCAGCCTGAGACGTCGTGCAGCCATATTGAACTGGCAAGAAAGCAATAAACCATGTCGCACAGCGACCACAAGAGTTCGCTGTTAGACAGCACAAAAAACCTTGCTGTAAAACTTACCAAAGGCAGAATACTGTCTGAGCGGGACATGTGCGTTAATTGCGTCAAATATTTTAACGTGATTAATTTAAAGAATTAATTACCGCGCGTTAACGCAATAATTTTGACAGCCCTAGTTAAAATTTAAAGTTATTTAGCCTCCTTACTTAGTTGTCAGACTCGTGTTGAAAAAGGTTTTAGTACTCTTGATAACAACTAGCCAGCTGAATTAGGTGAGTTTGAATAACACACAACGGTTGGTAACAAGAAACTGATCTGTTTATTCAGTGACAAACACAAAACATTATACATAACAAACAGAAATGGCATAGTCAGTCAGTAAAACGTGCAAATAATATTGTAAACTGTCTTAAAAAAGCAAAACACACAAACAACATCAGTGGAAAATCCCACAAATCCCCCAAGCTATTAGATGCTTTCAATGTTTCGTGCATTAGTTACAAAAATTGTATAAAAAACCTCTCAGGTTTAAATAAACGACTATTTCAGTATCAAGTTAACATTTTAAAACAGTAAATAAAATACTCAAGTCCCCATTCTGTATCAGCAGCTTTAAACTACATGCAATTCATTTAATTTTGCGAATCAACTGTTAAAGTTGTTAAAATTGCTCCCGTTATTCCATAATTTCCCTTCTGTCTACTTTCGACATGTGAAAGTTTTAAAACTGTTTCATCATTTAAAGATAGATTCAAGTCAAGATTTTGCCGATTTAGGAGTATTTTTGATAAAAAGTTAATTAGGCTCGCTTGGAAGGTTCACAACAGCCGACCAGGGAAGTCTTCCGCTATAAGATGGCGGCTGTTTACTAACGCAACTAGTTTTTAATACTTCAATGTTGCTAACGCAGTCGAGTCTGTCATTTTGCATCTGGTTCTATATACATATGGTATCTATTATCTCCAGTAAAACGACGTTGACGTAGTTTGTAGCGGCTGTCAGCAGCAGTCAGGTATTCTTGTGTTTTTTATCCAGCGGCATGAGTTGAGCTAAAGCCGTGAGTTGAGCATTGGCATTACCCGGGTCTATGACAGCATTATGTTTTCTTTCGGGACGCAATGAGAAACGGACCGCATTGCGTCCCGAAGACCGCGCTGTGTATTATTTCCGCTTTACTTGACATATTTCAATAATCAGAATTTGGATGTTTGTGAGTCGTTCTCGAATCTTCCACGGCCGAATCGCTCAAGGATGTAATGACGGCTGGGCATGTTGTACCGTGGTTCTAAGTGTTGGATGGTGCGTCTTTACTCACGAGAGATAATGGCTCGTCATCCAGAATGAATTCTTGGGCAATGAGTCATGTTATTCCCTGGGCTTTGGGACTGTCGAGTGCCAGTTTGTCACGCACAGCAAAAGTTTCTGCCAGTGTTAGTTGCGTAGGACCTTTCTTTTTCCTCATATTGTTTGTGGTGGTATTTCGCTAAATGCTTGATTAGGTTGGTTGTATTAAAACTTCTTACAGCTTTACCACCACGCTTGACTTTACTGTGGCATATGTTGCACTCTGCCTCTTCGTCTTTGTCGTCCTTTAAGGTGAAATGATCCCACACAGCTGACATTTTTACCAATAAAGTCTCTTGGTAAATTGGGAGACGGTCATGTAAATGTAGTGTGTTGAAGGTGTGCCGTAAAATGCGGACCGGATTTTCGGGAAACCGAAGCAAAAATTGGAATGGATTATGTAAATCGGTGCACTGGAAAACCCGGACCGGACTTAAAAAAAAAAAAAAAAAAAAAAACGGATCAGAAGTCTGGATCGGAATTTTTCTGTGTTGGTCGATCCGATACCGATGCGCATTTTTTTGCCCACATCGGCGTCCGATCTAAATATCGGATCGGGACATCTCTATTATATACATTAATTAAAGAGCATATGACACCAGAAAAAAAGTCTTAAATGGCATTATTATGTGAATTAGAATCATATTTTGAGACGATTCGACTATATACAACAATTTAGCAAAGCGCAGATGACGAGAAATTAGTCTTTTAATCTGCCGGTTAGCCACGCCTACAATTATAGGGCTTTAGCGTCCCCAACAGGTGGATGACGTCAGCGGTAGACTAGGCTCATCGGTTTTACTATTCAGCCCATTGAGGGGGAATTGGGAACGAGGAAAACGCGACAAAGAGAGCTGCAAAATGTCATTGTTTCAGTCTCTCTACTCCCAATATTTTTACAGGATATTCTTTTTATCCAAGTATTTTTCCCCACTAGCTATATAAATGGTTTGAGAAGGACCAGTCAGCCCGTCGAGGGGGAACTATTCACAATGAGGAAAACGCGACGAAGAGAGCGGCAAAATGTCATTGTTTCTGTCTCTTTACTTCAATATTTTTACAGGATATTCTTTTTACCCAAGTACTTTCCCCAATTGCTAAATAAATGGCATGGTCATGACAAATAACAATCTTGTGCTAAATGGAATATAAAATAATAAAAATCCATTTATTCAAGACGACATGGCAAAATTACTCCATAATGGTCAAAACAGTCGACTTCACCTTTACTGTCACACCTCCCGAACGATATTTTATGACACCTAAATCGGACATATGTAATACCCCTTCCCCGGCTTCGGAGAATGTAAACAGACCAGAAGGAGTGACAGCTAGCCGACATGCTAACCCGAACCGAGGGATGTTTCAAAGTCTTCGAAGTGGAAAATCACACATAACTAGCCTGGATTATTTGACATGACGACCCGGTTGTCGAGTTTCTTTGCGGATCGGCAAACCGCCCGGCGGAGAGCAATTTACAGTTCGTTCCCTGGAGGAGGGTGGCTGGAATTGTTGTGCAGCTAACGTGCTAACAGCTAACTGCTAATGAGCATGAGGATAGCTTTTTACATGCCTATCAATGATCAAACGTAAGTAGTCCTTTATTTAAAGGAATTTTATAGTGTTTACTTTGTAATCACTGTATTCGTATTTGACATAATACAAAACAAGATGTTTACTCACTTCCTTGTAAGTCCAATGGTCCCACAGTAAATATCCACAGTGAATGGGAACCTTTTGAAACTCCAAAAAGGCGCATACGCCTCTCCCGCATACAGAATGATTTTTCTGCAGCCGTTTGGCTGGCGTGATGCAAAAAATAAAAGTATTAATCCGCAAAATCAGCTGAATCCTTCGTCCTCATACACAACATTACACTGTATAGTGAAGAGAACGTCTTCTACCGTACACGTCACAGCGCCCTCCTCCTCAATGCAAGACCGAAGCCGGAAGTCACTCATTTTCATGGCGCGGGATTCAAAAAACTAAATAAATATAGCGATCGCTTCCACACACACATCCAAGCGGTCCATATCATTCAGGGGCATAAAATACCGCGTGTCTTATGAAATAAGCATGCTTTTTCGTGTCACAGGCACTTTAAGGGTGTAACGGTACATGTATTCGTATTGAACCGTTTCGGCACTTGGTGCTCGGTTCGGAACGGAGACGTACCGAACGAGTTTCTGACGTAATGTAACACTTTTCGAGGCTGTGAGTTGATCGGGTTACAGTTTCTTTGTGTAGATTATAATTACTCCGTCTTCTCTATTATAATGAGGACCAACACGGTAGGACAGTAAGAAACGTCAATAGCGCGACAACGTGGCCACCGCGAGAACGCAGTGAAACGTGGCCGTTAAAGTCAATAAGCCAATGCACATTAGATGTTAATGCCCTCAACTAGTTTAAGTCCTACCGTACAGACAGAATACAAACTGTTGCTGCTGACGGTGTTCAATCAAGTCCACTTACTATTAAAAATGGGGTGCCGCAGGAGTCTGTCCTTGGACCACTCCTTTTTACGTTATAAATTCATAATATTATTCTTCCTGATCAAAATTGTAATGTCCATTTTTTTGCTGATGATTGTATTCTATATGCGCCCGGTTCTTCCCCAGCTCTAGCTCTGACTCATTTACAGACTGCTTTTGATTGTTTACAAATATCTCATCATAATCACAGATCAGTTTTAAATGCTGAAAAAACGAAATACATGGTTTTCTCCGCTTCCACCATTACTGACAATGACTTACCCGGAATCAAATCCCTAAATGGTACTCAAATTACTCCCACTGATTCATACTAATACTAAGAAATTGGGATTGACAGTAATTTATCATTCAAAACTCATTTTCATCATCTAATCCGTAAACTTAAATTTAAACTTAGCTTCCTCTACAGAATCAAAGGCTGTCTGTCAACTTCTAACCGAAAAACCATTGTATTATCTTCTTTTGATTCTGTTCTTGATTATGGAGACATCCTGTACTACCATGCGGCTCCATCAACTCTTCAACAGTTAAACCCGGTCTATCAGAGTGCACTACGTTTCATCACCAATAACAATTTCTACACTCATCATTGTACCCTTGATCAAAACGTTGGTTGGTCCTCACTACAGTCAAGAAGAAATATCCACATCATGTTATTCATCTATAAGGCTTTACTGTGCAAACTTCCTAACTACCTCACATCTCTCCTGTCATTCAAATCCAGTAACGACAAAACACGATCATCCAACAACTTAACTGTAAACATTCCATTCACACGCACTAATGTTGGCAGAACTGGCTTTAGCTACTATGCTCCTCTTAAATGGAACGAATTGCAAACTACTCTTAAACTACAGTCAATCATTCATCTTGGTGATTTTAAATCTCTTGTGTCTGATGTTTTTACTGATTATTGTAACAGTTTCAGTTCGTGTATTTTGTGTTGTTTGATATTTGTGAATGTTTCTTTGTGCTCAGGCCTCTCTTGTAAAAGAGATATTAATCTTAATGAGACTGCCTGATAAAATAAAGATTAAAAAAAAAAAAAAAAAAAAAGACTGAATTAACATATCTGAATCACTGGTTCAGGCTAAACAAATTAACAATAAATATGGAAAAAACAATGTATTTTATTTGGAAATAAGACAAAAACTGAAGAAAAGAATAATAAATAATAGCGAAATTGAGTGAGTAACAGTCTAAATTTTTAGGTGTAATACTGGATGAACAGTTGAATTAGAAGTCACAAATAAAGAATATAAAAAAAAAAAAAAATGGCAAAGAGTGTTGGACTACTGAACAAAACGAAACCCTTTTTAAATTATAAAGCACACCATATCTTGTTCCCTTCATTAGTAATGCCATACCTCAGCTACTGTGTTGAGGTTTGGGGCAATACATATGCCAGAAATTTACAGTCACTTGTGGTACTTCAAAAAAAGGCAAGAAGAATAGTGCACAGAGCCAACTAGCTTGAACATACAAATAGATTGTTCTGGAATCCAAGCAGTTAAAATTCCTGGATCTAGTCAAATTCAAAACAGCCATAATCATGTTTAAGGCACGGAAAAATGCATTACCTGGAATATACAATTTGTTTTCAAATAGACAAGGGGAGGTACAATCTGAGAGGGGAGTTAAACTTCAAAAAGCAATTTCAGCGTACAACAAAAAAGAGCTTTTGTCCTTCAATTTGTGGTATGGACTTGTGGAACAAACTTACTGAGGACCTAAAGAAAAGTGCTAATTTGAGCGTGTTTAAGAGAAAATACATAGATCTTGTTTTCTGTAATTATAGAAATGAATCATAGTATTTATGTTGAGAAAATGTTGAGCAATGCCAACCATTGTTCTTTCGGCATTATTGAACTGTTGTGAATTGTATTAGTTTTGTCTGATTCATGCTGATGAATGATTTTTTTTTTTTTTCCTACTCTTTTTAGTCTCATGTTTTGTTTGTATTCTTGTATATCCACAATGTGATGAATGTTTTTGAAATAAATTCAATCAATCAATCAATCAAATTCTTCCCAGGTGTGTGTTTTATAGTGGCCAGGGCAGCTTTAAACCACTCATCAATAGCCACGTTTACATGCTGACTTTTATTCATACCGATTCAAATCATTCCGAATGGAAATTTCAGATCAGCTGTTTACATGTCACTTCATCTATTCCGATCCAGCGTTTACATGTGTCTGCCTTTATTCCGAAAGGACGTTTGACAACTGCCGTCTGACATGCGCAGATTAATCAAAACAAAGCATCACGTTGCAAAACATGGAGATCGATCGTCAGAGTGCTGCTGTTTTAACTTTAACCCACTTGTTGTGTTTGTGGGGTCATATCCGCTTCTGCTGTTTTGCTCTTTTGCCTTGTAGTAGCCGGTTGTCAGCGTTTTCCACCATTTCTAATCTGGTCAACGCGCCGGTCTATTCAGGCTTCGTGTAACCTCTCGTGAACTTTTTTAAATAGTTCACTGTTCCTCGTTTTACACCTGTTTAAGCGAGCAATTATATTCAATTCTTTTAAAGTTTGAATTAAATACAATCTTTCCGCCGGACTCCAATTAGGTGCGCTGTGCTTGGAAGCCGTTACTTACGTCACCAAGTGACGTCACCACGTCAGTACGGAGCATGTGCAGAAAGAACGCAACCAGACACCATTCCGCTTCCCTGTTTACATGATATAATTTTACTTCTAATCGGTTTGGGAAAAGGAATATTCCACCCCTGTGAATCGGAATGAAATTCCATTTGGTTTGGGCCTGTTCATTCCGAATGAGGTGTTTATATGGAACACATTTATTCGGTTTGAACATCTAAACCGATTGTAATTGGAATATTTGGCTCCATGTAAACGTGGCAAGTGATTGGGCACACACCTAACTTAAATTGTTTGGTAAAAATTGGTTTCTATTACTTTTTAAGTCTTATTAGGCAGAGGGTTCACTTATTTTTTCGCCCTTCTGTCATTGTTTGCGTGCTATCCTCATTTAAAATATGAATCTATAAATGTTTGGGTTTTAGTTAAAGCAGACACTTTTTACATCTGCGTGATTTTGACAAAGATCAGCTCACATTTGATGATGATTTAATGCAGAAATGTGATATACTGTATTTCAAAAGGTTCAGATACTTTTTCAAACCACTGTAGATGTATGCACACCTGCACATGAGCCCCAAAAGTTTTTCTCCTGTGGTCTCTAACAGGAACCCCTCTAGTGGTCAACACATTTGAGACAACTAGTCACAAGTAGAATCTTCCACGCTTTCTTTATTATTTCTACAATATTTTATTAATGTTTGTGATGTTAAATTAATATTCTCGTGCACATATTTTATTATTATGCACCTTTCAATGGTTTGATAGCGTTAATAAATGTATCATGCTTAACAAATACTGTGTTTTGGTTGTTGAGTTGTGTATATGTCATGTGCTTTATTATGTGGGTCTTTATTTTTTAATTTTTTTTATTTGATAGGGGTTTTGCACTGGTGTGGGCGTGAAACCTTTGCAATCAATGACAATGTTCGCTGGCTTCCCCTTTTAAGATGGCACACCCTCATCTTGCATTGTCACTGGATCTAGACAGGGTGACAACAGCACCTTCGTTTTATGAGCTAGTGCACTACTGTTGACTCAAATGCTGTATGTCAGTGGATCTTATGTACAGTATCTGACCTTACCCACATAATTCTCCAAACAATTATTTAGGGCTTCATATTTTTCTTTTCATGCAGTATCCCGAAACAATTACAGCAAATCATTCATAAAAATGTACTTGGTACCAATTCTGAGACCGGGTGAAACAGGGAGGAGGGTAACATTGTGCATTATATACTATGTATTATATTGTGCACATCGTATTATATAACATAAGAAAATTAATAACATAGATGATTAATGATTTAATGCTACCCAGATTCCATACAAACAAATCACGCAAATTCATTGTTTTCATAAAATTATTTGAAAATAGCATAGTTAAACTGGCACAAGACACACAAAAACACAAAGGCACACAGGTTTAAATGCACAGAAAAAGCAAACACCAGCACAGATACATGTTTTCAGGCATATTTACAAATGCACAAATTGAAAATATTTTCTTTCTACCTAATTACTCATCCTTCCAAAACAACAACATTCTCTTGATGTGCTTCCGGATTTCTTTCATCTTCAAACCATACATGATTGGATTACAAAGAGGATTGTACACAAGCACTTGCAAATTTATAATTAGTGAAACCCTTTTTGGAAGCACTGCCCCCAGAAACGCGATAGTTGTGTCAATGGACAGCAA
Organism: Corythoichthys intestinalis; assembly: GCF_030265065.1. NCBI lineage: Eukaryota > Metazoa > Chordata > Actinopteri > Syngnathiformes > Syngnathidae > Corythoichthys > Corythoichthys intestinalis. The sequence goes on along the minus strand of NC_080414.1, from coordinate 26,791,019 downwards.
ACTGAAGTTTATGATTAAAACAGTCACGTGAGGTAAACACGTATCTAGGGCTTTTTTTCGGACTTCTCCATGGCTATTATGGATGGTTATGAATATCTTAATGTACGTGACGAGGATCAACAGCATAGGCATGAAAGTAAGGCTTGTTAAATTAAAAAAAGACCACACCATCACATAAATTGGTGCTGTACAGTGAATCTTAAGCATTTTAACATTGCAATAAAATCCCTCCAAAGTGGTGTGACAGATTTTTTGTTTGGACTGCAGAACTATCGTCACAGACAACTGAAATGCAGGCATTAACCAGGCAAAAGCCAAGAAAATGATGACAGTGGTTGTGCCAATGAGAGAGGAATATTGTAGAGGCCTGCAGATTGACACATACCTGTCATAGGCCATGGCTAACAACAAGAGAAAATCAGAAGATATTATACTGTAAAAAAGAAATGTCAGGGTCATACAGCCAGAGTAAGAAATGCTCTGCTCATGAGACAACACATCCACTAAAATCTTAGGGTAGATAGGTGTAGAGAGCAAAATCGAGTTTAAGGATAAAGCTGCAATGAAAATGTACATGGGCTCATGAAGGTTCCTGTGAATCCAGACAAGAAAAATTATAATGCTGTTAGAACAGAGAATAACAACAAATAGTGGCAACAAAAACAGAAAGTACACATATCCGTATTTTTCAACCTCTACATAGCCACCAAGACTCAGCATGACTGTTCCATTCTGTTCCATCATGGCAACCAAATGGGGAAAATATGATGTGCGGTAAATTAATCACGAAGCTCCTGGTCCAAGCCTGCTCCTGGATGTTGATTAAGTGCTTGTGAGTAGTAGATACAACGAAAGATATAAGAAGACATCCAGTTGATGGTCAGCATGATGACAGCATGTGATTGGTTGTCCGGTTACGAAGGCGTTCTCCTCCCTCCCTCTTTCCCTCCCTTAGTTCACTTTCAAATCCTCAGGACGCTGACATAGCGACTTTAACCACTTGTAAAAACTTTGAACAATGTCATTAAGTGATATAAACAACTCTCCAATACCCTGGAACTACTATTCGACTTAAAGTATATTTGATGACTGATGACATGTTAACAACCCAGAAATCCACCTTACACTCTCATTGTGTTCAACCATTCAGGGTTGATCCTGCCCGAAGTGAAAGCGATATTTAGTCCTTTTTTCAAGCTAGGGAAGCCATCATTAAGCATAGGTGACCAGTTTTTCCTTCACCTGCCTTTGCCAGGTTGAAGATGGTGTCAGTTTGACGCCCTCAGGGATAAATTTGCCTGAGGTTCAAAGCGTCAGGTTAAGAAAGTTATATCTGCACTGAACAGTCACTGACAGCACTCACTACTGATATATTGAGAGGAGTACCCCCCCCCCAAAAAAATATATATATTATGATGTTTTTTTACTTGCATCACTAGATACCATGTAGGCAAGCCCAAAAAAATCTGTTGCCTCAGGAAGAGAAAAGCTATCAACCTCTACATAGCTGCCAAGACTTGCACCACTGTTCCATCAGGACAATTATGCATGTTTAATTGATCATGGAGCTCCTGGTCCAAGAGTCCTCCTTGATGGGCACAAAGTGCCTGTGAGCAATCGATACATTGAAAGAAGTAAGAAGACATTGAGCTGATGATCACCTTGATTAAAGCCTTCCATTGGTCATCAGCATTCTGCTCCCTCCCTGTGTCAGCTTCAAATCCTCAGAAAGCTGAGGAATGTCTTGAATCACTTGGATACCTCCGAACAACGTTGTTAAGTAATATATACAACTCTCCTAGATACTGGAACTACCCTTAGCCAACTAATCCTATACTGTAGTATATTTGAGAACTAATGTTCCGTTACAACCTAGAATTCTACCTTACACGCGTTGTGTTCACCCATTTTGGTTGAATTTTCCTTTCCTCAGTTTTGATGGGACTGCGCATACTGATCAGTTTGTTCAGCGTGTGTTGGATTTGAGGTAGTGCACATGCGTAATACTTGAACGGGCTCAATGGAAAAGGCTGTCTGAAAGGGCACGCCAATTGTTATGTGGTTTGAACCTAGCCAAAGTGGTGCCTTAGATATCCCTTCAAAATGCATGTCAATACAGAATCTGCACTGCCTGCACAATCTGCTATGTGCATGCACTATGGCTTGACCATCTTTACGAAATAAACTGGGACAATATAAACCCGTTTGCCTGCATGATATGCAGTGTATGCAGAAGATTGTTCAATCAATACGTGAACAGTAAACCTTCATCTCATCAAATTCCAGGAGATTAAAGTTTTAAAGTGATCCTCGATTTTAAAGACATGTAGGCTCTAATAAATCACAATTGTTCTCTTGTATTAAAATATGTCGTTAGAAACACATAAAATGTTAAATCAATGGAAATATTTTATAATATTTAGTGCATATTTTGACCGATAGTTGGCGCCATGTTCTGCGGGCGCGGAGTGATGACGTAGATGATATTTTTCCAATCGTGTAGCCGTGTGTACAACAACTGTGTATTACTGGCTTAACTCGCGAAGTAAAATGCCACGATGTGCTGCTTATGGATGCAATTTCGAGTCAAATGGAAACAAGGAGAGTGATGCGAGTCTCCACAAATTTCCTGTTGACAAGAAGAGGAGAAAGGTTTGGGAAAATGCCTGTAGACAAGCAAATCTTCCCAAACAACCAGGGCTTTGTTGTCGCCATTTTTCTCCTACCGCGTTTGAGGATTTTAGTAGATGACAACTAATGAAAGATCTCATCGGAGCGGCTAGATATAATCGCAGACTAAAACCAAATGCTGTTGCAACTATTTTCCCGCACAAGAAGCCTCAGCCTGCTCGGATATCGAGTGAAATGCGCGCAATGAAGCGAGACGGACGAGACACTCTGGCCGCCCTCTTAAGCACCCAAGCCGCTCCTGTCGCTACAGCGGGAGGCGAACCTTCGGGTGTACCGCTAGTCACAGAGGAAGCTAATAATTCACCTCTACTGTCAGTTCATCAGGCAGTGTGTGTTCAGTATTCAGCTAATATGAGTGATGCTGCCACTCAAACTGATCAAAGCACGTCCAATGCAATTCATTCAATGCAACACAAATGTCCCAACCCCATTGATAAAGCAATAAATTCTCATCGCCGGAATGGCATACATGTGAAGTCAAAATCCATTTTTGGGGACTCCCTCTGAAAGCTCATCGCGAGAATGGCAAGAGTGCCAAACAGTAATCAGAGAAAAGGGTGGCTACTTTGAAGATACTAGAATATCACACGTTTTTAGTTATTTCACCTTTTTTCTAAGTACACAATACACACGTGTGCATTTGTAGCAAGTTATAACAGAATTCACCGGCGGAAATTATGTTGGCACGTTGTGTGGTTGGGGGGGGTACTTTGTGAATGGAACAGCTGGAAATAACTGTTACCTTCCGCGGGTCGCATGCCAGACAGACATTGCTATTTCTTGCAGCCTAAATGTCAATAAAACAACGCGGATTAGCTCCGTGGTTTGATACTCCGCATCCTTCCCTAGCTCGCCACACATTCATAGTTTTATTGCCTTCAGTGAGAGTTTATAATGTCAATGGTCAAGAAAATAAAAAGGCACGAATGCCAATGTGTTTTGGCCTGTACTCTATGTAAAGCATACGACAGCTCTGGATGCGAACAATCTACACAATTATATTGGAATGAGTTTGATGACGCAATAACTCACCTTGAAGATCTGCTGACAAAAACCTGAGTTCTCGACAACATACGCTCTCTCGCTCCGTTGTCATCGAGATGCACTTGCCGCAAGTACACCAGAAGTTTAGCCCAACTCTTGCCTCATCAGGTATTTCTTGCTCTGCATTTCTCCTTTGCTGCTCGTCTTGTGAACGACCGACAGTGCTGTCCTGCTCTTCACTTTTCCGCTCTGGTTCAAATTGGAAGGGACGAACTGACGAGATGTTGCTAATGAATGACACGCTGAAGTCGAGAGAAGTCCGGCAGCGGGATTTGTGACGTCACAGCACTGCGACGTCAACAACCATGGCGAACAATCAGTTAAAATAATTTTACAAATTTTATTAAAACGAAAACATTAAGAGGGATTTAATGTCAAATTATTATAACTCATACTAAGATGTATCTTTTAAGAATTACTTGTCTTAAAACTAGAGGATCACTTTAAGACAATATTGTTTCTCCAAAACCATCACGATAATAATATTTACGCATGTATATACAGTGCCTTGCAAAAGTATTCGGCCCCCTTGAATCTTGCAACCTTTCGCCACATTTCAGGCTTCAAACATAAAGATATGAAATTTAATTTTTTTGTCAAGAATCAACAACAAGTGGGACACAATCGTGAAGTGGAACAACATTTATTGGATAATTTAAACTTTTTTAACAAATGAAAATATTGTGCAATATTATTCGGCCCCTTTACTTTCAGTGCAGCAAAGTCACTCCAGAAGTTCAGTGAGGATCTCTGAATGATCCAATGTTGTCCTAAATGACCGATGATGATAAATAGAATCCACCTGTGTGTAATCAAGTCTCCGTATAAATGCACCTGCTCTGTGATAGTCTCAGGGTTCTGTTTAAAGTGCAGAGAGCATTATGAAAACCAAGGAACACACCAGGCAGGTCCGAGATACTGTTGTGGAGAAGTTTAAAGCAGGATTTGGATACAAAAAGATTTCCCAAGCTTTAAACATCTCAAGGAGCACTGTGCAAGCCATCATATTGAAATGGAAGGAGCATCAGTCCACTGCAAATCTACCAAGACCCGGCCGTCCTTCCAAACTTTCTTCTCAAACAAGGAGAAAACTGATCAGAGATGCAGCCAAGAGGCCCGTGATCACTCTGGATGAACTGCAGAGATCTACAGCTGAGGTGGGAAAGTCTGTCCAAAGGACAACAATCAGTCGTACACTGCACAAATCTGGCCTTTATGGAAGAGTGGCAAGAAGAAAGCCATTTCTCAAAGATATCCATAAAAAGTCTCGTTTAAAGTTTGCCAAAAAGCCACCTGGGAGACACACCAAACATGTGGAAGAAGGTGCTCTGGTCAGATGAAACCAAAATTGAACTTTTTGGCCACAATGCAAAACGATATGTTTGGCGTAAAAGCAACACAGCTCATCACCCTGAACACACCATCCCCACTGTCAAACATGGTGGTGTCAGCATCATGGTTTGGGCCTGCTTTTCTTCAGCAGGGACAGGGAAGATGGTTAAAATTGACGGGAAGATGGATGCAGCCAAATACAGGAACATTCTGGAAGAAAACCTGTTGGTATCTGCACAAGACCTGAGACTGGGACGGAGATTTATCTTCCAACAGGACAATGATCCAAAACATAAAGCCAAATCTACAATGGAATGGTTCAAAAATAAACGTATCCAGGTGTTAGAATGGCCAAGTCAAAGTCCAGACCTGAATCCAATCGAGAATCTGTGGAAAGAGCTGAAGACTGCTGTTCACAAACACTCTCCATCCAACCTCACTGAGCTCGAGCTGTTTTGCAAGGAAGAACGGGCAAGAATGTCAGTCTCTCGATGTGCAAAACTGATAGAAACATACCCCAAGCGACTTGCAGCTGTAATTGGAGCAAAAGGTGGCGCTACAAAGTATTAACGCAAGGGGGCCAAATAATATTGCACGCCCCACTTTTCAGTTTTTTATTTGTTAAAAAAGTTTAAATTATCCAATAAATTTTGTTCCACTTCACGATTGTGTCCCACTTGTTGTTGAATCTTGACAAAAAAATAAAATTTTATATCTTTATGTTTGAAGCCTGAAATGTGGCGAAAGGTTGCAAGGTTCAAGGGGGCCGAATACTTTTGCAAGGCACTGTACATTAAGGGTGTAATGGTACATGTATTCGTATTGGACTGTTTCGGTACTTGGTGCTCGGTTCGGAACGGAGACGTACGGAATGAGTTTCTGACGTAATGTAACACTTACTTTTCGAGGCTGTGAGTCGATCGGGTTGCAGTTACTTTATGTAGATTATCTTCACTCCGTCTTCTCTACTATAATGAGGACCAACACGGTAGGACAGTAAGAAACGTCAATGGCACGGCAACGTGGCCACCGCGAGAATGCAGTGAAAGGCAGCCGTTAAAGTCAATAAGCCAATGCACACCAGTCGCAGTGAGGCCGCGTGTTAGAAGCGTCCAAGAAGCAGCTCAACGCGATGCACGCGAAAAGAACGGCAGAGTTTATTATTTGACGCGAGACGCGGCCCTCCTGCATTAATACTACTAGCTAGCAGACCGGAAATCACTTGTGTAAAAATACGGCGGATCCGGTTGATTTTCAAACTAATATGCAATCGTAACCCACTTTTTGAGTCCATCAGATCTCTTGAGTGGTAGATCGGGGCACAGTTGACTTGTCTTTGTTGATTTACAGTTGTCTTCTCTGCTATAGACCCTACCCACGTGACGTCACAACTCCACTCTCCTGAATGGTACCGCCCACTTGTCCGTCAAAACATAGTGTTAACCTGTTACGGCTACGTACATTTCTCCTATTTACGGCGTGTTTTTCTGCTCCTTAACATTAATAATCAAAATGGTGAAGGCGTGTGTGGCTGTTGGTTGCACTAACAGAGAAGATGGAAGGAGAGACTTGAAGTTTTACTGTATTCCGAGGGATCCAAAGAGGAGAGCAAAATGGACGGCTGCAATTCGACGTGAAAACTGGGCACCAAAAAATCACCACAGACTATGTAGTAGTCATTTTATATCCGGTAAGATGCATTTAAGATATACTTAGAGGGTTTTGGGCTGACAAATAACCACAATTAAGATCATTGCGAGGCTAATCGCCGACAACATACGACGTAGTACGACATAGTTTCAAATTCAAGATGTTTGTGACTTCCCTTTCTTCCACCATCGTTATTTTTTGAATAATATTTAGCTGGTACCAAGTGAAAGAAACTGGCTTCGTCTACGGGGCTGACAAATAACCACAATTAAGATCATTGTGAGGCTAATCGCCGACAACATACGACATAGTACGACATAGTTTCAAAATCAAGATGTTTGTGACTTCCCTTTCTTCCACCATCGTTATTTTTTGAATAATATTTAGCTGGTACCAAGTGAAAGAAACTGGCCTCGTCTACGGGGCTGACAAATAACCACAATTAAGATCATTGCTAGGCTAATCGCCGACAACATACACGTATGTATGTAGTGAGAGTGCTATCGCTAAACCATATAAACATTAAAAGCCTTAACTCCATTGACAAACGACATGAAATACATTAGACTTGACAGTGGATGTTAGCAATAACAAAAGATTTTGAATTGAAAATTTCGTAACTCACCTTTCCAAGCACTAGATTCCTGCCGAATTTTTGTGGCCGAGGACATGTTTCACCCAACCAGCAACGAAGTATTTATAATCCTCCAAGCTCTTAAAGTGTTTTTCAAATTTTCGTGAGAATATGCTGATTTTGTGTGGACAAGATAATTGTAAATATCAGCGTAGCAGATGTCAGGCAGACAGGGCGAAGACAGTGGGTCGAAAAACATCGATTTGGGCATCAAATATGGATCTGGCGACTGTATAGAACGAAGCTTTTCCACATAACGCCTTTTATGCAACACATTCAGTGAGTTTACGGCATCAGAAAGCACCGGGTCTTCCATGAAATGCATTTTAAATTCCTCGATCAATTGAAACCAATGCTAATACAGAGACAAAATGACGGACAAGTGGGCGGAACCATACAGCGAGCACGTGGTTTTATGACGTCGGTGGGTAGGGTCTATAGTAATAATAACCATCACGGCCCCGTGTTCGATACAAAACCCTCCTACCACAACAAAACAAGTAGGAACTAATATTCACATAGGAACTAAAGTTATACAACATAAAATATACAATATAAATGAATACTACATCTCATTTGTAAAATACAAACACATAATAAAATAACGAGAAAATCCACCAATATAGCTTTTGAAAACCGTTCATAAGAAAAAAAAATCATTAAGGCATTTCATTTGTAAAATACATGTTAAAATCTTTGTCATTGGGATTGCTTTTCTCTTTAGCACAGGACTTCTTTTTTCTTCTTTCTTTCAGAAAGAAAGCTGACCAATACGTGGGGTCTGAAAAGCAAATTGTTGTTGGATTATCTATAAATACCCGCAACTTTTTGAGCAGATTTCTAGCTTTGTATAGGCTACTGTTTCTATTGTTGAAAGCACAAAAGTGTGTAATAAACAACTAGCACATTTATATTTTGCATTTTGTTTTCTTACTGTACCGAAAATGAACCGAACCGTGACCTCAAAACCGAGGTACGTACCGAACTGAGATTTTTGTGTACCGTTACACCCTTAATATACATATTTTTTACCTGATTTTTTAAATGTTATCTAGGTCTTTTATGAGACTGAACCAGGGCTCCAGATTGCGACCAAATTTTGACATTTTGCGACTAAAATCAGAGCCAGTACGAGTGTTTTTTTCATCTACTTGGACATGCGCGACCAGTAACATTGTGAGGTTATATAAAAAATGCATAGAGGAAAATAAATGACGAAAGGGAACCGCGTGGTACCCGAAGTCACACAAGCGCATATCGCTTTCACTTTCGTGACTTTTTGGACTGTCAAATTGTCACCACTTCCAGGAGAGCGAGACTCATGAAACTGACGCTGAGAGAGGCTCCGCCTGTCTCGGCCACTGTTACGCACACTTCACTCTGGTCGTCTACGTTTGTGGTTTCCACTTCCAGGAAATATACGCGAAACCACAACATATTTGTATTTTTTTCCAAGTGGTGAGTGCGCAACGATTGTAACATCACAAGCAACGACGTTAGACTTTCTTTGTCGTTTTGTCAAGATTTATTTCAATCGTAACTCAGCGAATGCTTGTAAAACAGAGAGTAACCATGCTCTCCCTCCCGTGTGACGCGTTCATGAAAGAAAGAGTGCTCAAAAAACTGACTGACTAGCTGGAAACAGACAATAGAATAAACGTTTATATATGGCGGAAAACACTCAGGTGACTTGAAGTTCTGCTCTGAGACCCCCAATTCGGCCAACTTCATAATTGTCCGATATGCATGTGTGATACATCATTAGAAAGCTTAAAATGTCAATTTTCTGGGGGAAGAAAAATTTGGAACAGGAGGGTATTTAAAAAAAAAAAATTTTTTTTTTTTAAAAACAAAACCCAATCTGGAGGTGAGAGCACACGAGAGCAGAATTACCGACGCCATGACTTTAACGAGATATTATCACGTACTGACTATGTTTCGATCCAAAAACTTCATGTAGCATGTATCACTGAGTGTCAAGACACAGCTGTGAATGGCCACAGCTGGATGTTTTGTGGATTTTATGGGTGAAACATTGTAATATAACAAGGGTCGCGATGCAGGAATCGCAGACATCAAGGAGTGGTTGAGATGTTCTTTTTCATATATTTACCCTTTTAAACGTTTTATCCAATTTTTCTTTGTTTGGATCGATTATCACCTAACATTCGGGGAAAATGCGACAGTAACAAAAAATATACAACTAAGCGATAGTCATGAGGTAAATATCCGTGACTTTTATACAGACACCATTTTTTTCATTGTGACGTAATTTGTTTAAAAGTCTTTTTTTTTTTTTTTAATGAAATATTAGACATCAATTAATTATTCTAAGATAAAAATGACAGACATTTTGAATAAGAAATATAATTACTTCCCTTCTTTTTATGGCTGGGTTGAAAAAAAAACGGTTGCGCGACGTCTGTAAACGGGGGTTTCCAGGGTAAGACGGACAAATTAAAAATAGTTTGAGGGCTTAATGCGCCATGAATCTGCTATGGCAGCATATAGACATATTGATCAATCAAACAAAACAGTTCTTTTGGCTTAAAATAAAGCAGTTTCTTTTGAAGAGGAGTGCAAGAGCAGAAACTGCTTTTTCAGTCTTGTCTGTGTTTTCTGCCATATATATATATACACACACACACGCACACACACACACACAAACTTTCCATGTCGATTTACAGTGTGCACCCCTGAATCTTGAACCATACCACACTGGTGTCAAACCGGTCCTCAAAGGGCCGTAGTGGGCGCTGGATTTCACTCAACTAAACGAGATGTTTGTGAGTGAGTTGTAACAGCACACTACCACTAGTGTGTAACAAGCTAAACAATGGTTGATACATTTGCAACTTTGATCATAGAGCTACCAAGCCTCTCTGGCAAGATCAAAGCTATAAACCTGTCAATCATCGTTAACTTTAATTAGCGAACTCCAGAGCACTCCTGACAAAGGCTATGTCTACACCTAGCAGGTTTTTTTTTTTTTTTTTTTTTTTAAACCTGCCGTAATATGTCGAGAAAAAAATATTGTTACACGAGCACGTTTGTAGAAAAAAAAAAAAAAGCTTCCTTTTTAAGTACATTCATAACAATGGCCGAAAAATAATTGTCCCGAATACCCCATCCTTCGCATGTGGTCTTCAATATGAAGCACTGCAAGAGTTTGTAAATGAATGGAATCAAAAAGGAATCTGTCTAATTTACTCCAAGTGTAAACATTACTCGTGTGTGACGTAGGGACAAAGTTTGTCGCAGTTAGTTACATTTTCACAGTTAAATCTTTGGTTATCAGTGTCCAAATGAGGGCGCCACAAACGCAAAATTCGACGCAAAACGCAAAAATCTTCACTCGCTCTGAGCTTAGTTTTCAAGAACCCGTGTATGTGTGGATGAAAGGCCAAACAATAGAAAAAGTTATTCTTTTTGCCAAATACACTGCTACGTGTAGACATGGCCCAAGAAAAGCAGCAGGAGGGAGAGTGAGAGGCTGTCCGAGCATGAAGCAAAAAAATATCAATAAACTTAAAAAAAAACAAAAAACATCCTTTTCACCTGATTCTGATCCTCTGAAAAATGGCGCGATCCTAGTCCACATCTACTCTGCTGGCCAAAAGTATTGGCACCCCTTCAATTCTGTCAGCTAATGCTCAATTTCTCCCAGAAAATGATTGCAATAACAAATGCTTTAGTAGGAATATCTTCATTAATTTTGCTTCCATTGTAAAAACACAAAAGAGAATAATAATTTAATAAATAAATAAATAAATAAATCATTATCATTTTACACAAAACTCCAAAAATGAGCCGGACAAAAGTATTGGCACCCTCAGCCGAATAATTGGTAGCACAACCTTTAGACTAAATAACTGCGAACAACCGCTTCTGGTATCCATCAATCAGTTTTTTAAAATGCTCTGCTAGAATTTTAGACCATTCTTTGGCAAACTGCTCCAAGTCTCTGAGATTTGAAGGGTGCCTTCTCCAAACTGACATTTTCAGATCTCCCCACTAGTGTTCTATGAGATTCAGGTCTGGACTCATTGGTGGCCACTTTAGAAGTCTCCAGTGCTTTCTCTCAAACCATTTTCTAGTGCTTTTTGAAGCGTGTTTTGAGTCATTGTCCTGCTGGAAGACCCATGACCTCTGAGGGAGACTCAGCTTTCCCACACTCGGTCTTCCATTATTCTGCAAAATTTGTTGGTAGTCTTCAGACTTCATAATGCCAAGCACAGGGTCAAGCCGTCCAGTGCCAGAGGTAGCAAAGCAACCCCAAAACATCAGGGAACCTCCACCATGTATGACTGTGGGGACAGTGTTCTTTTCTTTAAAGGACTCACTTTTTTTCTCCTGTAAACTATGTTGAAGCATTTTCCCAAAAAGTTCTACTTTTGTCTCATCTGACCAGAGAACAAAACGTTTTTGGCTTTCTCAGGTAAGTTTTGGCAAACTCCAGCCTTGGTTTTTTTATGTCTCTGGGTCAGAAGTGGGGTCTTCCTGGGTATCCTACCATAGAGTCCCTTTTCATTCAGATGCCGTCAGATGGTATGGGTTGACAGTGTTGTACCCTCAGATTGCAGGATAGCTTGAACTTGTTTGGATGTTCTTTATCCACCATCCGCATAATCTTTCGTTGAAATCTCTCGTCAATTTTTCCTTTCCATCCACATCTAGGGAGGTTAGCCAAAGTGCCATGGGCTTTACACTTATTGATGACACTGCGCACGGTAGACACAAGAACATTCAGGTCTTTGGATATGGACTTGTAGCCTTGAGATTGCCCATGCTTACTCACAATTTTGCTTCTCAAGTTCTCAGACAGTTCTTTGATCGTCTTTGTTTTCTCTATGCTCAACGTAGTACACACAAGGAAACAGGACAGAGGTTGAGTAAACTTTAATCCATTTTAACTGGCTGCAAGTGTGATTTAGTTATTGCCACCACCTGTTAGGTGCAACGGGTAAGTAGAAGTTGCTGTTCATTACACAAATTCGAGAAGCATTACTTGATGTTTTAAAGGGTGCCAATACTTTTGTCCGGCCCATTTTTGGAGTTTTGGGTAAAATGATAATGATTTTTTTATTTAACACTTTTATCATAGCAAGCAAAACCAATGAATATATTACTACCAAGGCTACCATTTGTAATCACAATCATTTTCTGGGAGAAATTGAGCATTATCAGACAGAATTGCAGGGGTGCCAATACTTTTGGCCAGCAGTTTATATTATTTTTCAGTCCATCACATTAAGCATATCAGCTTTGCTCGATGACCATGCACCAGTAAAACAGGATGGTGTTCCTCACCCATTTTTAAATACTTCCTTTTTTATCAAGGAGAACTCACAACTGGACCAGAGGCAAGCCTGTGTCACAACAAAGAGTAAGGATGCTGATCTTTTTGGGCTCGCATTACAAGGGCCAAAATGAACCTAGTTTTGGCAGATTGTCCACAGACCTTGAACTGCGTGCTGCTGTACCCTTTTGAGTACAAGCTGAAGTCCAAAATGAAAATGTTTCATGTCATAATAAAAATGTCTTGGTATTCATCATATCATATCAAATGTGATGTCTGAACCTACTTTCTGTTATATTACCAAACTGATTCATCATTATGTTGACAGATTTTCTTTATCCAACATGTACAAAAAAACAAACGCTCAGCCTTTGGGAATAACTAATGATGACCTACTGATTGTTGTCTTGTTTGTCGACTTTGTTTCTCCCAATAGAGAAAATCACTGTGTCCACTAGCTCATTAATGACTGCCCTCTGAGGCAGACTTTGTTTTTGCAACATCCTTACATCACTCACTGGTCCTTTAGCATCAGCATCCTACGGGATCAATCAAGTAGCCAAGCAAAGAAAACATCACTGAGGCCACTGGGATTATCATTCATTCTTCCCTGAGGCCCAGTTTGTTATCCATCTATCCTTTTCGAAAATATCAATTCTTGTCAACAAATTTTCTTGTATAGAACATTCAGTTGTACATCTTATATTGCAACACATAATGAAAATAGTATGTGGCAAAAAGCGGGGACTGACGTAATCAAGAATTTAAGGACTTGCTAAATCCCCCCAAAAATAAGTGTCCACTTGACTTTGATTTGAACTATACAACTTGATAAGTTATTCCATTTATAACTTTAAATCCAAGTGAGTTGTGGAGCTCTTTGTAAAAAGTGGAGCGCTTGCGTAGCAACCATCGTGTAAAAGCTGATCGGCAATTCTAAACCTTTCTGGGGTGAATATTCATTAATTTGAGGTCTTCTGCAAACACTCAGACAACCTCCAGAGCAGACGTTCACAGCTCCATAACAGACTGCAAATGAATGGCAGTTGACAAAATCCTGTACTGTACAGTATGTACAATGAGGAAAAGAAGTATTTGAGCCCCCTGCGATTTTGCAAGTTCTCCCGCTTAGAAATAATGGGCGGGTTAGAAATTTTCATGGTCGGTCCTTGTCCACTGTGAGAGACAATCTAGACAAAAAAATCCAGGAATCACAGTGTATGATTTTTTAACATTTTATTTATACTACACTACTGAAAATAAGTATTTGAACACCTGCCTATTAGCTAGAATTGTTTGCCTGGCACCGCCAGACTATTCTCCCTGTAACACTGCGAGAAATAGTCTGGGACCCAGCCCATTAACGGCCTCTCGAACAAGTACAAAATCAACCGTCCAATCAGATTCGTTTATTTGCGTGACGTGTTCTTAACTAGTAACGTCACTCTTGCGCGCCGAAAGTCACACAGATGGCGAACGGGAGAGCCGAGAATATGTTCCAATCCGCAGTAAAACCAGTTTTAAATTACCAAAAACACATCGACACAAGTCATTGACAACAGTCAACATGGCTCGCGCTAGCCATGTTGAATAAACACCTCCATTCTCCGCTCACGCTAATTACTTGTCGCTTTAACAACGTCACGTCTGCCCGTTGCTGATTGGTCCACTCCGCTGTCTGTTTACTGTGGCTTGCTCTGCCCTCGGAATTTGATCCGCCGCTGGAACAGCGCTGAGTCTGGTATACCAGGCAATAAAATTGTGAGCCTCAAAGACCTGTTAGACGCTTTTAAAAGGTTCACCTCCACTCCACTTATTCTCCTAAATAAATGAAGTGAAGGTGGACTTTTTGAGTCCGACCTTTTGACGTGTTTGAGGCGGTTAGCTGCATATAAACACCTGTGCACTCCATACACCCCAAAGAGCTGTCCAAGGACAGCAGAGACATAATTGTAGACCTCTACAAGGCTGTGAAGAGTTATGGGGCAATTGCCCAGCAGCTTGGTGAAATAAGATCCATTGTCGGAGCAATTATTTGAAAATTGAAGAAGCTAAACATGACTGTCAATCTCCATTGGACTGGGGCTCAATGCAATATCTACCTCATAGGAAGTCAACGATCCTAAGAATAGTGAGGAATCAGCCAAGAAGTACACATGAAGAGCTGGTCAATGACCTGAAAGGGCCTGGGACCACCATTTCCAAGGTTACTATTGGCAGTACACCAAGATGCCATGGTTTAAAATCATACATGGCACAAAAGTTTACCCTGCTTAAACCAGCACATTTTCAGGCCCGTTTTAAGTTAGCCATTGACCATTTGGATGATCCAGAGGAGTCATGGGAGAACGTCATGTGGTGATATGAGATCAAAATAGAACTTTTTGGTCTTAATTCCACTCATAGTGTTTGGAGGAAGAAGAATGATGAGTACTATCCTAAGAACACCATCCCTGCTGTGAAGCATGGGGGTGATAGAATCAAGCTATGGGGGTGTTTTTCTGCACATGCGACTGGACAACTGCACTTTATTCAGGAGAGGATGACCAGGACAGTATATTGAGAGATTTTGGGTAATCACCTCCTTCCCTCAGTTAGAGCATTGACAATGGGTCGTGACTTATGGGGCACCGTTTGTAAAGCAGTACATGCTGAAAATTAAGACAAACATTTTCTCACATTTAGCGCCACACAGTGTTTAAAATGTGGTGTAAAATCTTTAGTCACTTTTTTACACATTTAAAACATTATACTTATTTTTTTTTTTTTTAATAAGAAGTTTTGGACAATTGTACAGTATAATACAAGTAAATTGAATTTAAAAAAAATCATACACTGTGATTTATGGATTTTTTTTAGATTGTCTCCCGCAGTGGACAAGCACCTAACATGAAAATTTCAAACCCTCCATCATTTCTAAGTCAGAGAACTTCAAATATCGCAGGGTGTTCAAATACTTATTTTCCTCACTGTGTATATAATATAATTTATGGTACTGTATGTATCAGTCAAATTGCCAAACAAAAATGTCTCCCACTCTTACATTGACATCTTTGGCGAACATTAACTGAATTGTGTCACCAGTGTGTCAGAGATGATTAACTTTCTGTGTGAGTTATCAAGGCTCATATACACCTGATAGTCATAGGCGGCGTTTTGGGGCAGGGGGGCAACACATGTTGATGACCCCAAAACGCAGAGTCAGCAATAAAATTAACAAGAATATTTATAAAATAAGTTGACTATGAGCGTTTTTTTTTTTTTTTGTTTCCCATCATTCTTGAGAGGAATTCTAAATCAGGCTGCTTAGGCAATACTTTTTCATTGAATATGGTACGCCCGCAAGTGTCGTGCCAATATAGTTACCCCAGTCAAAAATTGTATCCCCTGGGCGGAGCCATATGGAGGTAGATTTGTGTCTTTATTATTCAATCAAAAAAAAATTGCTTCAGTAAAAAAAAAAAAAAAAAAAAAAAAAAAAGTCGCTTCAATCAAAATATACTGTATATTTTCAACCCCAAAAAGTCGTTTCAAGCAAAAATAATGTGTTTGAATGCAAAATGCAAAATGAATGCAAAAATACATTTGAAACTCAAAAAATGCTTGTGAAAGCTATTGTTCTTTGATTTTAAAAAGTTTTAGTTTTTTTTTTTTTTTTTTTTTTTTTGATTGACACTTTTTTGATTGAAGTAATGTTGATTTGTGTTCGGGACACATTTTGGCTAGTACATATTTTCTTTATTATTCAATCAAAAAATAAGTTGTTTAAAATATATATTTACAAAAAGAAAATTCACTTCAATCAAAGTTTTTGAATGCGAAAAAATATTTGAGATTGAAAAATTTATATTTGAACACTTGTATCGAAAAAGTTTTGATTGAAGCAATTCTTTTTGAGTTTTGGCCGTATTATGGGTAGGACATTTGTGTCTAAATCATTTAATCCCCAAAAAGTTGCTTCACTCAAAAAAAAAGAAATATTTTCAATCAAAGAAAAAAATCATTTGAAAAATAAAATTGCTCTCCCCTCATTTTTTTTTTCTTGGGGGGGGGGGGGGGGGGGGGATTATATGCAAAGCAAATGACCGTCTAAGTTGCTAGTCACATGATCTGTTCGAAAAATAATTTGGACACATTATAAAAATATATTTTTTTGTTCATTTCATTCATTTTTGTTGCAGTTTTATTGCTTTACAACTTTTATATATAAAAGGAAAGTCAATTACATGCAATGACACTTTTCGGCCACAGGGGGGAGCTGCCCCCCTTAAAATCCGTTTATGCTGATAGTGTGCTACGAGTAGGTTATCAGTAACCCAGTCAACTTTCCACAGTGACATTGAATACATAATAAATAATGTGTGATATTGGGTTTCTAGTTTTTTTTTTTTAATCAATTAACGAGTACGACTAATGCTTTATGATTTGGTCAAAAAAATTGAGTCCATCTCATTTTCTGTCACAATAGGATGAATAAGTAGTAAACACATCCACCACGGTTCTGGGTAGAAGGTTGACAGTCCTGCATGGTGGATGTTTGCAAGTTTTCCTAAGGCATGCATGGACTTCCTTTTGGCTTCATGCCACATTCTTCCAAAAATGCAAGGTTCATTGTATATTCTCATATTGCCCATAGGTGGGAATATGAGTGTGAATTTGATGAAAGTCAACTGTGATAGGCACCAGAAAGGAATATAGAGTTAGAGGAACAGGGGCTTCTGGTTTTTAGTTAATATTTACATGAAAACACCATCTAGCGCTTAAACCAAATTAAAAACAGTAAGGTTGGACGAGTCATGCTACTGCTAGACGCAGTGATAACGTCGACGTGAAAACTATTGTTGTGCGTCGGTTGACCTCCAAACGTCGTATGTCAGACCCACGTGATTCTTGACACGGTGCTGTCATGCAATGCGCTGAGGTTTCGTACATGCATAAAAGGTGCACACAATATGTTTGCATTGAATACATTCACTCATCATTTTAAAATTCAATACAACGTGGAAGTAAAGTCGTTTCACATTTTTTCCTGCAAGGTATACGTGCTGCATCATATTGTGATGATAAAGTTCAAATGATTTTTTTAATGATAGGACGTACTTGCCCGTGTCGACTTCGTATCTCGGGTCGAGTAATTCCGGTCAGAAATTAGGTGAAGCGCGTATGGAGGTTTTTATGATTTTGTTCAGATGACGTCACGGTGACGTAGAACGTCTGGCTTCCGCTCAGTGATACAGCATTTAAAGTAAATGGGTGGTTTATGAATAATCCATGCATTCTCTTTTTAATTGGCAATCGAAAAAAGAAGCTGAGACTCATAAATTAGTTATTTCTTTTTGACCTAGATAGAACCATTGGAAGAAAATAATAAATAATTCTTTTTAATTTGGGATTCATTTGTTTCTTCAGGAAATATTTTAGTTGTGGATATGTTTTAGGGTTTTCACGTTTATGAAAAATGCAAAACTCGTCACAGCTCAAGATTTCTTTGTCTAATGTAATTGTACCTTTGAAAAATTATTACTTTGCTCAACGGATTTTGCAAACGCTTTAGCGCACCCCACCCCCGCCCTCATAAAAAATAAAGAAATAAATAATAATAAATAAATAAAAAGCACAACATAGGGACGGTAGAGACAACACTACCAACTTTTCGGGATGTTCAATTTGCCCCCACTAACCTTTAAGCAACCTTATAGGCATTAGTGTTTTTGAGTTCAATTGTACAGGTAATTCAAATTGTCTTGTCTTCCCATATTTTGTAAAGAAAGAATTGACCCTACCATTATTAAGTGAATTATTTTTATTGTGTTCAAACTTAAATTTACCCTTTTCACTTGCTGAATGCGCCGTTCCATCCCCCCCACCCCTTAAACTCGCGTTTGATTGGCTGATAACTTGACTCACCCCCAACACACACACACATGCTCACACTCACACAACCCCTATAGGAATACAGTGGGGCAAATAAGTATTTAGTCAACCACTAATTGTGCAAGTTCTCCCACTTGAAAATATTAGAGAGCCCTGTAATTGTCAACATGGGTAAACCTCAACCATGAGAGACAGAATGTGGAAAAAAAAACAAAAAGAACAGAAAATCCCATTGTTCGATTTTCAAAGAATTTATTTGCAAATCATGGTGGAAAATAAGTGTTTGGTCAATACCAAAAGTTCATCTCAATACTTTGTTATGTACCCTTTGTTGGCAATAACGGAGACCAAACTCTTCACAAGCTTTTTACACACTGTTGCTGGTATTTTAGCCCATTCCTCCATGCAGCTCTCCTCTAGAGCAGTGATGTTTTGGGGCTGTCGTTGGGCAACACGGACTTTCAACTCTCTCTACAGATTTTCTATGGGGTTGAGATCTGAAGACTGGCGAGCCCACTCTAGGACCTTGAAATGCTTCTTACGAAGCCACTCCTTTGTTGCCCTGGGTGTGTGTTTGGGATCATTGTCATGCTGAAAGACCCAGCCACGTCTCATCTTCAATGCCCTTGCTGATGGAAGGAGATTTTCATTCAAAATCTCTTGATACATGGCCCCATTCATTCTTTCCTTTACACAGTTCAGTCGTCCTGGTCCCTTTTTGCAGAAAAACAGCCCAAAAGCACGATGTTTCCACCCCCATGCTTTAGTGTGGGAATGGTGTTCTTCGGATGCAATTCAGTATTCTTTCTCCTCCAAACACGAGAACCTGTGTTTCTACCAAAAAGTTCTATTTTGGTTTCATCTGACCGTTCCACATTCTCTCAGCCCTCTTCTGGATCATCCAAATGCTCTCTAGCGAACCGCAGACGGGCCTGGACGTGTACTGGCTTCAGCAGGGGGACACGTCTGGCACTGCAGGATTTGAGTCCCTAGCGGCGCATTGTGTTACTGATAGTAGCCTTTGTTACTGTGGTCCCAGCTTTCTGTAGGTCATTCACTAGGTCCCCCCGTGTGGTTCTGGGATTTTTGCTCACCGTTCTTGTTATCATTTTGACGCCACAGGGTGAGATCTTGCATAGAGCCCCAGATCGAGGGAGATTATCAGTGGTCTTGTATGTTTTCCATTTTCTAATAATTGCTCCCACAGTTGATTTCTTTACACCAAACGAAGAGTGAAGAGTTACAGAAAATGTTTGGTCTCCGTTATTTGCCACAAAGGGGACATAACAAAGATTGAGATGAACTTTTGGTTTTGACCAAATACTTATTTTTCACCATGATTTGCAAATAGATTCTTTAAAAAAAATCAAACAATTTGATTTTCAGTTTTTTTCCCCCACATTATTTCTCTTATGGTTGAGGTTTACCCATGTTGACAATTACAAGCCTCTCTAATCTTTTCAAGTAAGAGAACTTACACAATTGTTGGTTGACTAAATACCTATTTGCCCCACTGTATATGTCGACAACATGCCACCTCCTCCACCCCCTTCGAAGACAAGGGATATTAGAAGTTTTTTTTTCGGCCAGCAGCAGCCACTGTAAGTAATTTAAAAAGACGCCAGTGTTGTGGAGGTGGGAAACACACAACTAATTTTGCTCCTGAAAGTCTGACCGGCATCAGAGTAAGCATAATATTAAACCCTGTGAACTTCCTGACCTGCAAAACTTGAGTAGCATGCTGCTTAGAGAGAAGTGTTCTTCTGTATCTGTTTTCTACTGTTAAAGTTAATTAAACTGTGAGAAATGTACTGAACTCTGCTGGAAACTATCGAACCAGAAAAATGTGAGAAGCTGCTTAGAGAGAGACGGGTGCTGCATAACCTCAAATGTTGCTCACACAACACAATGTAAATGTCTCTAAACGGGGGTTTTCAGGGTAAAACGGACAAATTAAAAATAGGGCGGGAGCTTAATGCGCCATGAATCTGCTATTACAGCTTATAGACATATTGTTCTATCAAGCACAGTTTTTTGGCTTAAAATACAGCAGTTTATTTTAAAGAAGGGTGCAAGAGCAGAAACTGTTTTCAGTCTTGTCTGTTTTCTGCCAAATACAGTATAAATGTATTTTGCTCCAGGGATTGGCTCCAGCACCCCCGCGACCCTTGTGAGGAACATGAATGAATGCAGAAAATTGTGTTGTGGGGAGTACGCATGAGTTCCATGTTGTGATTATTCTTTCCTGACTAAATGACACAAAGTCCACTCACTCTGTTGAAACTTGAGTGTCCACTCAACTTTCAACAGACAAGTGACATAATTGGAAAAATATTCACAATGGTCTAACAGCAAACCTGTTCTTGCATTTTTTCAAAGGTCTTTCAGTAGGCCTACTAGAAGCGCTAACAATTAAACATGCATCTAACTTTTGTATCCACCTCAGACTGCCAGTAATTGAAACCCAAATGTTGAACAAGACAGTGAGAGCATGCTGTGAAGGATGGAGTGGTCCACGGTGCTCGGATGGTAAGGGTACTTAGACATACAACTTTATTTGGTGACACTTTTATCGTTGTAGTCAAGTAGAGCTATTCATAGGAAAAGGCCTACTTTGTTGGCGGCCATGTTAAAGATCTGCATTCTTTCTGTCTTTCGTTTTATTTTAGTATTCTTATTTTATATTTACACTTTGACGTTTTGACTTTAGCCCCTACGATTTTCAGCTTTTTGTTTATTCCTTCTCAGGTGTAGGAGTACATGGTCAGTGTTACTCCACATGGAGTTGTGTGGAGTTCCCTGGTGTCAACAATGCGTCGCTAATGGCGATGGAGCAGTGTTGCAGCAGCACCTGGGGATTAAGTTGGAGAAATGCCTCATCACAGACCTGTTTGTCCTGCACCTATACTCTACTGCCAGGTCAACAAACATGTTTTTATACAATAAATTGCTTTTTAACACTGTTCTGTTTAATTTATGACCTGCTAATACTCTTTCGCACACATGCAGACTCCCAGTTCTCCCCACTAGTGCGTGGGGGTCTTCTTGGGAGTGTCAGGGCACCTCAAGGCTCAGCCACCTGCATGTCCTGGGGTGGATCACACTACCGCACTTTTGACAAGAAGCACTTCCACTTCCAGGGTACTTGCACTTACCTGCTGGCCTCATCCACTGATGGCACCTGGGCAGTCTACATCAGCACAGTCTGTGTTGGCAGGGGAGACTGCAGTAAGGTGTGAAAGTTTTGCAGATGTTTAATTACTGTTCTGTGGAATTTATTTTAAACTTGACAGTTTTGCTGTTTTCTTTATACAGGTTGAACAGTATGCATAATCTGTAATTTGTCCTTTTATTTCAGGCTCTGAGGATGATGATGGGCCTTGATTTGGTTACGATCATTCAGAGGAATTTAACGCTCAACAACCAAGCTGTTCCAAATGGAGAGCCCATCTTTCAAAATGGTACCCTGTCTCTCATCATCGCATTTCCGACAACACTTTTATTCATCACAGGATCGTCCACATATGTTTCATCAGTATGGCATGTCTTTGTTTCAATCTATACAGCGTGACACAAAATCCTCACATTTAGTGAAAGATCATTCAAACCTGACAAAATCCAACACGTGCTAATACCAAATTTACAACCCTAGCAAAAAGTATGGAATCACCAGTCTCGGTTGAGCACTCACTCAGACATTTTATTATGTAGAACAAAGTCAGATGAAAAGCTTGAAAAAATAATGAATTAGTTCAAAAGTGCAACTCATTGGCATTCAGAAACAACAATAATTAATAAAAAACATTGTGGTGGTCAGTAGATGTTACTTTTATAGAGCAAATGCAGGGAAATAAATATAGAATCACTCCATTCTGAAGACAAAAATATGGAATCACTCCATTTTGAGTAGAAAATACACACACACACACACACACACACACACACACACACACAGAGTCAATTTCCTTTCCTTAATTGGGCCCCTGCCTCAAATCTGCTCATTAGTCAGCAGTTAAAAACATTGCAGTTATCACACCTTGGAGGGCTGCTGGACCAAGTGGATTCACAAGAATCATGGCTCCAACAAGATAGATGTCTCTTGAGACCAAGGAGAGGATTATCAAACTTCTTGAAGAAGGCAGTGTTGGGCATGTTACTTTAAAAAAGTAATTAGTTATAGTTACTCACTACTTCTTCCAAAAAGTAACTGAGTTAGTAACTGAATTACTCTATAGTAAAAGTAACTAGTTACCAGGGAAAGTAACTATTTCCGTTACTTTAAAAAGAAGTTGTTGTATGTCAAAGAATTTGAAATTTTCTTAGCAGTATTCGAGTCAGTTGAATAGAGAATAACAGACAGATAGTTGTGTTATAGAACCTTGTAATATTTATTGCACCTCACCAGCAACAGATTTATCCTACACTTGAAGTGCAACAAAAATAAACAGATTTGAATTGCTTACCACAGATGTCGACAAAAGCTTTGCCCTGGGACATAAATGACACTTTACGTGCATGTTCTTTCCTTTAATTTCGACCAACTTGAAATAGTGTTTATATCTCCACCTCGTAAAGGACACATTTTCCTCTGAATGCTCTGCCATCATATCCCTCTGCATCTGTTTTGCGTGTGTGTTTGCCGCACGCGCTGTTTCTGTTTGTGTGTGAAAACACCGGCTCTGAAGTTTATTAAAATATATATTTATATATATATATATATATCAACAACAAATACACATATACAAACATAGGGCGAGATAATTCACATATAAACAACCGGCTCTGAAATACGTGCGCTAGGCTCGAGTGTTTACGTCACAGAATGGGGGCTCACGTTAGATTTGACAACAAGCAGGTCTGGCTCGCTGGACATTAAACTTTAACTTGCCAGTTCAAAAAAGAGACAAACTCGTTACTGAGGCGAAGAACAGATAGTGATCAAACTTAAGGATGTGAACAATGTTGACCCTTATGAGCAAGCCTAAGACAAATGGAGTAAAGATGTCGATGGGCTTCCACAATTATGCGAAATGGACATTCTGCTGTATATTGTTTGGTATATGTGACTAAACTCATCAGCGATTCCGAAATTACAAATCGCTACAAAGCTACGAACAGTTTTGCTGCAGATGGGTGCAGGACCTGCACATTATGACCTTATCAAACGGTAACTTCATCGTTCTTGCAAAGGTAGGCTTTGTGTGTTTACTATTTTCATTGCCATGAACCTGAACGCACCCCAAGTCTTGGATGATAAATAAACAGAGCAGAGTAGACTTGCTACGGCTGGTAGTTTCTTCAATTTATTCAAAGTAAGTAACGCACCGCTTTTGACCGTCAGTAACGGTAACAGCGTTGTAACGGCGGAAAAAATAATTAGTTAGATTACCCCGTTACTGAAAAAATAACGCCATGATGTAACGGTGTTATTTATAACGGCGTTATTCCCAACACTGGAAGAAGGTAACGCTACACATATGGTTGCCAAAGATGTGGGCTGTTCACAGTCAGCTGTATGAAAAATCTGGACCAAGTACAAACAGCTTGGCAAGGTTGTTCAAGTTAAGCGTACTGGTAGACTGAGGAAACATCCAAAAGTCATGACAAACAACTAAAGGCCATATGTCTTGAAAACAGAAGATGTACAACAAGACAAATGAAGAAGAAATGGGAGGAAGCTGGAGTCAAGGTATGTGACAGAACTATGCAAAATCGCCTAAAGGAAATGGGATTTTAATGCAGGAAAGCTAAAAGTAAACCATCATTGACACTTAAACAGAAAAGAACAAGACTGCAATGGGCTAAGGAGAGGCAATCATGGACTGTAAATGATTGGATGAAGGTTATTTTCACTGATGAGTCAAGACTCTGCATTGGACAAGGTGATGATACTCATACTTTTGTTTGGTGCCGTTCCAGTGAGATTTACAAAGATGACTGCTTGCAGAAAACATCAAAATTCCCTCAGTCCTTTATGACATGGGGCTGCATGTCAGGCAAAGACACTGGAGAGATGGCTGTTGTTAAATCTTCAATGAATGCACAAGTTTACATTGAAATTTTCTTTTCAGCTTTCTTATCCCTACAATTGAAAATGTTTGGGGATAATGAAATCATTTCCCAAGATGACAATGCATCATGCCACAGAGCGAAAACTGTTAATACATTCCTTGGAGAAAGACTCATCCAGTCAATTTCATGGCCTTCAAATAGCCCAGATCTCAACCCTATTGAAAACCTATGGTGGTAATTGATCAGCAAGTCTCTGACCTGCAAGGATGATCTGGCAACTCCATTCTAAGAGACTTGGCACCAAATTGATGAAAAATACTGTTTGTCACTCATCAAGTCCATGCCTCAGAGACTGCAAGCTGTCACAAAAGCCAGAAGTGGTGCAACTAAATACTAGAGATGTGTTTTGATTGTTATTTCTTTGTTTGTTTCTCATTATTCCATATATTTTTCCTCAGAATGGAGTGATTCTATCTTTTGCTTTATATTTTTCACCTGCTCTATAAAAGTAACATTTACTGACCACCACAATATTTTTTATTCATTTATTTTTAGTAGCACTTTTGAACTAATTCATAATTTTTTCAAGCTTTTTATCTGAGTTTGTTCAACATACGTCTTAGTGAGTGCTCGTCTGAGACTGGTGATTCCATACTTTTTGCTAGGGGTTGTAGATATCGAATTTAAAAATATAGATGTTTATTCATAAGTACATGACCCATGCCAAACAACATTTTTGTTTGGTACGGTTGCTTTGATAAGAAACTGTTGTAGTGGGTCACAATTCCCATGGTTTTTGTCCAAAAGTCACCAGCTCGTCAAACCCTGAGCATGATAAGCATAATAGAAAATTGAGGGATCTGTGGTTTCTTTGTTTTCTAATTATGTACAACCAATAAAGTAAAATGTCTTAAAAGGAACCTCGGAATTAAGACTTACAGGGTCTAATAAGCCACAATTTTTCTCTTTTACTAAAATATGTTATTAGAAACACATAAAGTATTGCCATTAATTTAAAAAGTAATAATATTTGGTACATGTTTTGACCTACGGAGGGCGCCATGTTTTATGCCCGCAATGGACACTCGGGGTGATGACGTAGTTTGTCACTGTCACTACACGAACACTACTGGTTTATTGCAATTCCTTCTACGGGGCGAGAAGTCCAACACATGCGCACATCGGTTAAAAGCAGCAAGTACTTGCTGTTTGTGTTTTAATTGACGCTTTTATTGTTGATCTGTTGACCACATTAGTCGCGTAGCACAATTAAATCAGCCTTATTTGATATTACTATGTTTTCATATTTTTTTAAGGCATCTTTAGTATGTTCTGTCTATATGCATCTAAGCAAAACAAGCCGAAAGCGCACGGTTGTACTTTGGGTGTCAAATACGCCTCTTGTAGATGTTTTGCCGGTGTAGCACATTTTGGTAGAACACTTGTTTTTTTTGTTTTTTTTTTAATTCTACTCTCGTTCTCATTCCGTCTTTCCTGTTAATTTTACTTTTGCTGCTCGTTTTGTGAAATATCAGCAGTGCTGTCATGCTCATTAATGTTCCTCTCAGGTTCAAGTTGAAAGAGTTGAACAGATGACATGTTTATCTTGCTCGGGTATTTATTTTATGGGTTTTGCACTTTACCGACTTAGCATGAGCTGTATGGATGCTCCAAACAAAGTTTCGTTGTGCTTTTTGTAACAACGACATTAAATATTCTGAATCTGAATCTGGAAGCCCGGCAGCACAACCATGTGACATCACCGCCCTACATACACCCTACATACATACGTACATTATTTATCTCAGTTATTTTTGTCCTCTTTTTGGAAATCAAAATATGATCACCCTAGAATGGCGTTGAGCCAGCATTTTTTTTATGCTCCTGCGCATGCGGGCCAGTTTGCACAGCGCATCTCGGACTGCCAATTAGTGCGCAGGCGTGATACTTGAACGGGCTCAATGGACAAAGGCAGTCTGAACGGGGAGGCCAAAAAAACAGATATAACAAAAAAATCGGAATTGTGCATTATAAACTAGCCTTTGCAGTATAAACCTGGCCCAATTTGCATATAATTTTGTGACAGGAAGCTAGTGTGCCTACAGAAAATCCATCATGCTGGCGCTTTGAAAAATAATGCTTGAATAATTTGAAATTCATCTCACCATTTGTAGGAGTGAGTGTCCACTGGCTTGGAGATTTCGTGTTTGTGGAAAGTGGCCTTGGGGTGAGGGTGAAGTTTGATCTGGTCAACACTGTCCATCTGACTCTAACATCTGAGCATCTAGAAGCCACTCGGGGACTTTGTGGAATCTATAACAACAATCCAAATGGTGATGGGTGCAATTTGGGTTTAACCTTGACCAAACGTGGTGTTACATGTTTTGTTTTATCTGTTGTAGATGATTTCACCACAATTGGAGGAACTGTAACTCAGTATGCTGCAAGCTTTGGCAACTCATGGAAAGTTACGGACCAGCAGAATGAAGTAAAGCACCATATATAATCAGTGTTGTTTTTGTCAGCTATTTTAATTTTCGTCTTAGTCATAGTTTTCTGGACGATAATACTTATTAGTCGTAGTCATATTTTAGTCATCTCAAAATATGTTTGTCTGCATCTTGTTTTAGTCGACGTTTACTACACTGTTTTCGTCTATAAAATTAATAACATTTTACTCCAAAAATAAAGGTTTCCAACTATTTCGAATGAACATTGACAGACGAGCACATATTGTAGCGTCTCCAAGAACAACACCAATTTGCTGATAATTCACACTCAGCAGGAAAACAGTACATAATTTTCAATGAATTATACCTACCTGGACGCCACAAGCTGTTTGTAAAAATAGTTGTCCGAGAGTTTAAGAGGTAGCTCGCCGTTAGCATTAGCCTAATGCTAATGTGAATGCTATGCTAACGCTACGAGTTACATTTAGTGTGTGATGATCACTCAGCACAGACCTTTAAAGTGTATGACAACACCTGGGGAAATGCTAATATTCCATCATTTATCCATAAACGCATGCCTTTTGGATTCATATCATGCCACGTCGTGTAATTGCACACATCGCAACACCAAGAAAATGATAGAAATTTGGATCGATTGTCAAGCTAAAACGACCGGCGCCCGGAAATCTAGCATATTGTGTGTGTGTGACGTCACAACTAGGAAACACCCGGCTCAGTGCTTAGTACTGAATGGCGGCGATGATGGCGGAAAATTTTGTTTCTAGTTGCAGCGACGAATCCGACGTAACGAACGTTCTTCTAATAGTGACGAGGAGAGTTATGAACCTTTCTTTGGTGTTTTGGGTTATCAGTTTGAGCCCAAACGAAAGTCAATGCAACCTAATGAAATGATCATTGAGGGGAGCAGTCACACTGATGAAACACCGGCATGTTCAGGAGACATATGAGATCTTAAGTTTTTAAAATGGTGCGTTTTCATTCACGGGTTTGACCTGGGCGTGGTGCCAAAGTCGGCCATTTTTTCGGCAAAATGACAAATTCAGTAAATGACTAATAGTTCCTTGACACAACGTTCAATCTTTTTCATATCTGGCATGTATGTGCGGTATCCCACCCTTAACACGAGTGCATTGAAATATTACCCATTAGGCCTAGCGCCCCCTAGTGAGAATAGGAAATGCCTTTTTTTACGAGACAGGTTCCTCCTCCAAGGGAAAAAATTCTGTTGACCTCAAACCTGTTTCAGGGGAGCCTCAAGACATGTGTTCAGGTGCCTGATGAAAAATATTGAGGTTTCGTTGAAGCGGAGAGGTCCAAACTGGAAGTGAAAATGACCGTCAACAATTTGTCTCGCCAAAAACTTTGAACAGTCATAACTCGGCAGATATACAACATATCTGCGCCAAACTTCCCGTGTTTGTTGAGAGTCATACCCTGAAGGTCCTTGTAGGGGTCATTTGCATCAACTCTACAGTGCCAACTAGTGGCGACAGAAAGAAGTTTTAAAAAAGGCCTTTCCTATTGGGTTTTTTCAACATAGAGCGAGGAAATTTGGGGAGTAGATACCTTATGCAAAACTGCTCCAAAAAGTCTCTTGCACCCGTATTCCAAATCCTACAGGAAATCGGGTATTTTGGATCGAATGTGAAATTTTCATGGGTTCACAGTAGGAGTTAACATTTGGAGGCTTGAATATGCACAAAAACTCACAAAAATTTGCACATACATGCGGCTTTGGATAACGTTCGATAATCTTGCAATGTTATGAAAAAATGTAACAAAATGGCTCAGTGGCGCCCCCTTGAATTTTTCAAAAAGGCCTCTCCATTTATGTTTTTTTAACATAGAGTGATGAAATTCGGAGAGTCAAAACCTTGTGCAAAACTGCTCCAAAAAGTCTCTTGCACACACATTCCAAATCCTACAGGAAATCGGGTATTTGGGATTGAATGTGAAATTTTTATCGATTTACAGTGTGCACATTTGAGACCTTGGCACGGAGGGAATTAGTTTGATCATCCTCAAAATTGGCGAGACTGTTCATGAGACAAATGAAATCTTAATTTATCAAAATGGTGTGTTTTCATTCACGGGCCTGACCTAGGCGAGGTGCCAAAGTCGTCCATTTTTTCGGCTAAACGCCAAATTCGGATAATCACTGATAACTCCCTCATACAACGTTCCATCTCTTTTAAATCTGGCATGTGTCTGAGGTATCCCAGCCTGAACAGGACTGGATTGAAATATTATCAATTGTGCCTGGCGCCTCCTAGTGGGAACAGGAAATGCACTTTTTTACGGGACACACTCCTCTAAAGGAAAAAAAAAAATCAATCAACCTCAAACCTGCATAAGGGAAGCCTTAAGACGTGTTGAGATGACTGATGAAAATTATTGAGGTTTGGGTAAAGCAGAAGGGTCCAAAAGGAAAGTGATTATGACTGTCATCATTTTCTCTCTCCACATATTTTGAACAGTGATAACTTGGGAGATTTAGAGGGGGGCTGTCTGCCACCACCCCGACCTGCATGCCGTCAGAGTTTGCGTGGCGTCCGAGTTGCGCCAAACTGCGAGGGCCCGTTCAGTCCTGCTTGCAGGCCTAGTTATCATTTATTGTTTAGGTTTTCGCTCTGCCAACAGACACAAATATGAATGGGATTAGAGGATTTGTTGTATATATTTTACGAGCGATAATTTATACATGTGTCCAGTCCTATATCCAATGCTTGATATGTTTTTTAATATAAAAGAGTACTCACTCTGGCCATTTCGAGCTTGGCTGCTCCCCTCCTTTGCTTAGCCTGGGGTGGTGGGGTTGTCTCATCAGTGCCAGTCACCGTCCTCTTTCTTGATATCTCAGGACATTTAGGTGGCTGCGCGTGTATGGTGGGCACCGCATCTGCTTTCAGCAGCAATTTCTTAGCAAAACCTAATTTCATTTGTCCATAGTTCGAATAGCTTTCAAGTGTAAAATGTGCACCACACAAAACCGTGCCGGAGGCTGGGTCTGCAGAATTAGCCCTCTTTGCACGGAAGAACTTTACTCATTGTCTGCGTAGTCCAGCTCTTTTTCTCGCGTTTGGGAACTCATGGGTACTACATTGCGACAAATGGCTATTTGTACACCACATAGCATGACAGGTTTGAACCATTTTAGCGATTTTTTGATAAAACACGAACGCAACTCTCTCGTTGATAAACAACGATGGCACCTGCTTCGACCTTTTGTTTCCTGGCTGTGACGTCAAAGCCCCATTCGGCTGTTTCTGGAATACTTTCGGAAATGTTGGTAGTTTTCTATCTATTTTCGATAACTGCTCATGAATGTGATTTTTTTTTTTGTTAACCTTATTAATATTTGTTATCTTGCCACATAACGGTTCTATTGATATCTCACAGCCCCGTAGTATTATAATTCTCTTTAAAGGCTAAAGCAACATTGCATATTCTCTCTGGCCAAGATAAGAAAACAAAACCGTGTGTGCAAGCCTGGAGACTTGGGAGCAGCAGCAGCAGCACGTCACATGATTGACACAACCAGACACTGCTATGATGCATGCTAACTTCACATAAACATTTCACACATTGTGAACATTTGATGGAAACTATTGCGCATTTTCGTTTTTTTTTGTCAGACCTAAAATACGTTTTCGTCATCGTCATGAAAAAATTGCTCGTTGACGAAATATTT
Source organism: Corythoichthys intestinalis (assembly GCF_030265065.1). Taxonomy (NCBI): domain Eukaryota; kingdom Metazoa; phylum Chordata; class Actinopteri; order Syngnathiformes; family Syngnathidae; genus Corythoichthys; species Corythoichthys intestinalis. Next base: position 26,760,321 of record NC_080414.1, on the reverse strand, counting down.
TCGTTAGTCATCGTTGACGAAAACCACACTGGATACAACCATGTAATATTGCAAAAGTATGGCTGTCCTTTTTAACTTCTCCAATGACTCCTCATAATCCTCAAAGGGCTGCAGTGATGCTGCGGAGCTTGGACACAGTTGTGACATCACTGGAGATGCTGCCTTACGCAGGCAAGCAGAGTCCATGTGTCATCGACTATTAGAAAGCCCCTTCACGAATTGTCACCCCCGCGTAAGTGTACACACATCATATAGCTCTATAGATAGTCCCGTGGCTTACTGCAATTTATGCTATTGTTGGAACATTTAATTCAATATTGAGATTTATTCTAGCATTTGCTCACTTGCACACTAGTAGTACAAATCTCTTCATGGTAACAGTCAACCCAACTGAGGGAAATATATATTGTCATCTTTGTAGAATGTTTTTCCCCACAGGATCAGGCCATTCCAACGTTTGCAGTAATGTGTTAGTGTTTTTCTTGTGTTTTTCAGTTGGACCCAGCAGCATACCTAGATACATGCATGTATCTTTTCTGTAGCTTGCCATCTAGGGAGAGGGAAGCGGCAGTATGTGACACACTGGCAAGCTATGCTCGAGAGTGTGCCCAGCAACATGTCGTCATTATTTGGAGAAAAGACACGCTATGTGGTAATTATTTGGGCTAATGCTATAAGTACTAAGTAGTTTGACACTTGTTTTTGTATGACATTGTAAAAACTGAAATCCATGCAAAATTAACTTCACATCAGTAGGACTAAAGCAACATTTCTTTTGATTGAAGTAATTTAACTCAATGAATAACCTTTTTATTACCTTGTACCAAGATTTCTGATCTCCTAAAAGTACCGCATTGGCCCGAATATAATACGGCCCTGATTATTAGACGACCCCCTCATTTTCAAGACTCAAGTTTGAAAAAAGACTTTTTGAACACCAAATTAATTTTTATACAGAAAATAATTACATTACATCCAAAACAAATGATTGTAACAATAAATTTGAGAGAAAAAGTATGTTATTTTGCCTCATTCAAATCTTAATATCTGAACATTTAAATATGTGAACTAAAGTGCAATCACATTCGTAAATGAATGGCTTCTGGTTTTTGAAATGTAAATAAACCAATCTATTGTGATAAAACAACAAAACTGTAGTCTTGAAACAAATCTGAATAAGGAAAAACATTGTAATCGAATCATGCAAACTGGTTAGACTTGAGAGTAGCTGAGATCTGTCATGACAGAACATCGCTTCAATGATATCTGGCGCCATCTAGCGTCGTGAATGGGTATAATGTCTAGACCGCGAATATACGACTACCCCCTCTTTTTCAATCTTATTTCAATGCAAAAAACACCATCTTATATTCGGGCCAATACGGTAATATATGCTATAAATTAGTTATAGTTGATGCAATTTTGCAATGTAGCGTAAGCGCGTGAGACATGAGAATGATAACCAGAAAATAATTGAGTGCATCAATTATAACACTGCAAAATTCTTAGCACATTAACATCAACCAGAATGTGATTGAATTTCTTATAAATGGCGTTATTCTGGCATTCATGTGATCGATTTCAACTTCATGTTAATGAAGTGTGAAGGGCCTTCTGTCTATGTGCTCTGTGATTGATGAAAATTAATAGCCTAACCAGCCAGCCTGACTTTTGCTATGAACAAGACACAGTCAGTCTGGTAAGTGATTCCTCGTTTTTCGCTGTTAATGGGGACCACCCTCGCGATAAACGAAATCCGCAAAGTAGAAATGTAGCTTATTAGCTTATTTACATAAAAAAAGAAAGGAAAAAAAAGTTTTTTGTGTGTTTTTTGGTGTATTTGTTCAGATTTAGCATTGGAAAGAGACGCATAGTAGACATGATTTTTCCCTTTTTCCCCAAAGTATAATTCTTTATTAAATTCTTCATTGAGTGAGTCCTCTCAAATCAACTCATGCTGCTTAGAACAGCACGCAACGCAACGCAATGAGTTGTCATAAACGAGGCGGCGGCATTTGAAAGGTAGTTGTCTGGCCACTTCAAAGTAGCTCCCTTGTCACTCATCGTTTACTTTATCAAGGCTCAGCTGCTTGGTGAGAAAGAAACACTTTAGCAGGGAGAGAGGCTGGAGGTGACCAGTTGGGACATATCTATAAAATCCTGCATTTTTTATTTAAATTGAAAAAAAAAAATCGCCGATGGACTGAGGTTGCGATGTTTGAAGCGCGAAGTCGCAAGGGATCACTGTATTTTAAAATTGATGCTAGAAGTGGGGCTAACAAGCACACACTGAGTCTGGAAGACCCAATCACAGATGCACAGATTTTACCTACACACAATGCGATTTATGCTGTTGGTTGTAGTCAATTTGTCGTTCATAAAACAATCATGGCATGCAGTTGAATCTAATAAGGGGACCAGTGAATGATAATTTCTGTTTTTGTGGGAAAAATGTAAGAGTATGTGGTGTATTGTTGTGTCCAGCTTTTGTTTTTTAAAAGAGAATAAATGCTAAAACTTTATTTGAAAGATTTGCAGAGTTACAGTGGGGCAAATACGTATTTAGTCAACCACCAATTGTGCAAGTTCTCCTACTTGAAAAGATTAGAGACGCCTGTAATTGTCAACATGGGTAAACCTCACCCATGAGAGACAGAATGTGGAAAAAAAAGAAAATCACCTTGTTTGATTTTTAGAGAATTTATTAAAGTGGAAAATAAGTATTTGGTCACCTACAAAGAAGCAAGATTTCTGGCTGTCAAAGAGGTCTAACTTCTTCTAACGAGGTCTAATGAGGAACATTATTAAAAAATGGAAGACATACAAGGCCACTGATAATCTCCCTCAATCTGGGGCTCCATGCAAGATCTCACCCCGTGGCGCCAAAATGATAACAAGAACGGTGAGCAAAAATCCCAGAACCTAGTGGATGACCTACAGAGAGCTGGGACCACAGTAACAAAGGCTACTATCAGTAACACAATGCGCCCCCAGGCACTAAAATCCTGCACTGCCAGACGTGTCCCCCTGCTGAAGAAAGTACTCATCCAGGCCTGTCTGCCGTTCACTAGAGAGCATTTGGATGATCCAGAAGAGGACTGGGAGACTGTGTTATGGTCAGATGAAACCAAAATAGAACTTTTTGGTAGAAACACAGGTTCTCGTGTTTGGAGGAGAAAGAATACTGAATTGCATTCAAAGAACACCATACCCACTGTGAAGCATGGGGATGGAAACATCATGCTTTGGGGCTGTTTTTCTGCAAAGTGACCAGGACGACTGATCTGTGTAAAGGAAAGAATGAATCGGGCCATGTATCGAGAGATTTTGAGTGAAAATCTCCTTCCATCAGCAAGGGCATTGAAGACGTGGCAGGGTCTTTCAGCATGACAATGTTCCCAAACACACAGCCAGGGCAACAAAGGAGTGGTTTCGTAAGAAGCATTTCAAGGTCCTGGAGTGGCCTAGCCAGTCTCCAGATCTCAACCCCATAGAAAATCTGTGGAGGGAGTTGAAAGTCCGTGTGCCCAACGACAGCCCCAAAACATCACTGCTCCGTTATTGCCAACAAAGGGTATATGACAAAGTGTTGAGATGAACTTTTAGTATTGACCAAATGCTTATTTTCCACCATGATTTGCAAATAAATTCTTTAAAAATCAAACAATGTGATTTTCAGTTTTTTTTTTTTCCACATTCTGTCTCTCATGGTTGAGGTTTACTCAGATTGACAATTACAGGCCTCTCTAATATTTTCAAGTGGGAGAACTTGCACAATTAGTGGTTGACTAAATACTTAAGAAAATGTCCTTTTAACTGATATTCTCCCACACCATACTTTTGACTTGAGTAGATTTTTAAAGCAAAACGCTACTCTTACTCCGATGCTTTGGCCTACACTAGAGTCATTACATTTGTCCTCTTTATTTTACGAATTAGATTTAACTTAGCTCTGCCAGTTAATCAATGAGAGATCGCAACAATAATCACATGACTCCATTATACCAATCAGACACGACAATACAGTCACATGACCACACACAAGCCTGAAGTCGAAAATCATGTGATCGTGCCAGCTTGTTCAATCACGTGGCACATTTAAAGCGCCGTAAAAATTCAACTATTTGACATATAGTCAACATTAGTCGAAAGCACGGATTTGTTTGAACTCATTTTGATTTGGCAGCGATTTATTTGATCGCGATAGATTCGTTCTCAATTCATAGTTGGAAATATGTTTTTTTTTTCTCAATTAGAGAGCAGACTTGCAATTTGAATGGGTAATATTCATTTTATTAGTTGGAATTCGATTATTTTTGTTTATGTTTTTGGCCTAGTATGGTCATGTAAAAGGCTATAGTACAGTATAATAATAACAATTCATATACAGTAGATGATGTTGTGCTAAAAAAACAAAATATACCAGTGTTTAAAAAAATATCACACTTTAAGCAGTTACTCACAAAGTTACCAATTACTCTACTTGAGAATGCTTTTCACCGGATATTTTTTTACTTTTACTTGTGTGCATTTTTTGGTTGACTACTTCTACTTTTACGAGAGTAATATTATTTTAAAGTAACAAAACTCTTACTTGAGTAAAATCTTTGAACACTCTACCCACCTCTGCATGGTCTGTATGTGCAAATTTTGTTTTGATGTTATTTAGTGCTTAGAACCAGACATTACATTCCTCAAGCAATATCAGATGCTTTAAAAAAAAAAATGCCATCAAATCCCACACAGCCCTCTCTTTGTCCGATATACTGGAAAAAAGATTAGAATACTCAACACCTTCCAAAACCCCTAAGCGTAGATTAGCTGTCGCTCCCCTTCATGACCCATCACAACGTCTCACCTTATGTGCTGTGATTTGGCAGTCCAGGTTGGACTGGAGTGGAAAGCCACTTGAAACCACAGAAAACCAAACTGATTTGCCATGTATCTTGTAGGTGGCGAAAATCTGGCTAGAAAACCCTAGTGGTAGGGCTTTAAAAATAAAAACAGATGAATTAATTCTTGATTTTGAATGTTTTAAAGAATAAATTCTCATGATCTCTCTCCCATCTCCACAGCTCGCGTTTGTCCGAGAGGGCAAGTCTTTTCAGACTGTGTGTCCTCATGTCCCCCCAGCTGTGCATCCCCCGAACCTCCGGGGTCAGCTGCATCAGTAGGTCAGTGCCGGGAGGAGTGTGTTGGGGGATGCGAGTGTCTTCCAGGTCTCTACCTTCATCAGGGAAAGTGCCTGAAAAGAGATGACTGCCCTTGTTTCCATCGTAGACACACATATCAGTCAGGAGACAAGATACAGCAGAAATGTAACACCTGGTGAGGTGGAAATATTTTCCTTTTTGTATCAATATATTTGTGGTCCTTCTTTATAACTTTATATTTATTCCTAATTAAGTGTGTGTAAAGAAGGTCAGTGGAAATGTTCTGGAGAGAAATGCGCTGCTCAATGTGTTCTGATGGGAGCGCTCCATGTCACAACCTTTGACAAAAAGAGATACTCATTGAAAGGAGGAGACTGTCCTTTTACCACTGTGGAAGTAAGAGAAATACATTCACTGGGAAAATTAGGTTACCCATCATAAAACAGAAGATATGCAAATAAAATGTTGCAATAAAAATTATTCATTGCAATACTTGTGATCAGTGGCGATTTTAAGGGTACGTGACCACGAGATTTTTTCCAATGTAAAAACGTGCCGTGACTCAGAAAAGTTCAAAAACGCTGTTTTTGTTAAAGGTGCGTTATTTAGGATTGATGGCCAAAAATGGTACTGCAACTAGATCAAAATATTGAGTAACACAAAATGCCCTCCCCATTCAGGTTGCCAGAATACCGCTTCACATTGCAGAACCTGCAGACAAAAAACTTCCTCTGCCAAAATTATATCTGATTTGTAATGCCAACATTTAGTAATAATGATTAAAAGAGCCGTGATACAAGGTCCAAGTTAATTTATGTCACCAAAACCGAAGAGAGGGAGTGCTACTTTTCTCAATGTGTAAGCACACTGGCAAAGAAATATATCATTTGGTAATGCGTTGACAGCATCCACAAAGACGATTGATTTGCTCCATCCATTTTAATATCCAGTACGGACTAAATATATACATGTGCAAAGACTTTATCTTTGCCCCGGTCAACGGAACCACATGTTAAATAACGTAGCAAAACCTCGGCAAATGAATGTATATCCTTATTTTGCTTCTCTTGTTGTCTTGAATCCTTTGAGATTCATAATGAAGCAAAACGGGAATAAATTTGCGACACGTAAATAGTCTTTTAAATATCAGTTTAAACATTGAGAACAATTTTAGAAGTATTTCCAAAAAACGTTTTTTTTTTTTTTTTTTTTTTTAATTTTATGTCTATTGCAATATTATGGCTATTTAATGAGTAAATGAAGTGCAAATCTTACATGGTGCACTTTTAAATATTAACGTTGCTTTTTGTGTTTAAAAAAAAGCGATAAGAATTATTGTTCCATGTATTTAATCCTTATTTGCACACAGTATGATTAAAATGCAAATTATTACACACTTTACTGTTTTAACTTTTCTTGACAGTGTCAAGCAAAGATGTTTTTACCGCCACACGCAGGATAATCTGCATATTGCTTTGTTGACCAAAACCAACACGAAACAAAGATGGCAGCGACACTTAGGCCCACAGGGTTACATGTGGCCCCTTCTTGCCCCTGTTTCAGACTAATCATAGAACCGCCACTGCTTGTGATATAATACCAATTAACATGTAGTTGTAATTTGTTAAGATTGCAATGTTGTGACAAGGGGATGTTATGTTCTATTTTTTCCACTTTAGTTTTAACCTTAGATGTCTATGTGTCTGCAATAATTCAATGTGTTTTCAGGACTATGTCGACCGAAAGCTAGTTGTAACTGTGCGCTCTGGTGAGTGCACAACAGGAGGAGGAGGTAGCGTAACAGGTCTAGGTTGTTTAATAGAGATGACAGTCTCAGCACTTCGTACCACAGTCACCATCACAGACACTGGTGAGTTAAGCATAACATTGCAGAGATTTTATAGACTGTAAAAACAACTTTAAAAAGATCCCATAAACAACATCATGATGCCCGATATTACGGGAGTTCATTGTGTTTCCGAATTTGATTGGAATAGTCAGCATTTATTGTTGTAGGTATGGTGAAATTGAATGGCCAGAGGGAACAGTTGCCGGTGGTGACTGCAGACCTGGTAGTATGGAGGGCTTCGTCTGCTTTTCTCCTAATCCAGACTTTTGGAGCTCAGATTCTGTGGCATCTAGATGGACCCCTAATTATCATTACCTTACAGCCTCACTTTACAAACAAGGTAGCCTTCACTTTCATTCCCCTATTGAGGAAGTGTTGCATAGAAAATGGATGATCATTATTTTTTCCACACTAGTCATTATGTTCTGCCTGTTTTAATGTGTAGGTCCGAGGCCTTTGTGGAACACTTACGTGGAACCAGCATGATGATTTTATGACTCCGGAAGGAGATGTAGAGAGCAGCGTATTATCCTTTGCTGGAAAATTCACCACAGAGCATTGCACCTTATCTGGAGGAACTCTTCCAGACCCCTGCACTACTTCCACCCAGAAGAGGCACTATGCTGATACTCTGTGTGCCATCATACACAGCAACGTATTCCAGGTTAGTTGAAATGTTAAGTAGGTGTTTCCCAAAATTCAAGTTTTTTTAATTAATTAATTAATTTATTTATTTTAAACCAACTTAACTTTCGCAGTTTTGTTGATTTGAGCAGCAAACCCCATTGCTCCTGAAAATATTAGAAATAAATACTTTACTTGACCCATCATCAGAGCAATTTGTGTTCACATTTACAGTGGTATGAAAACGTTTCTAAACCTTTTGGAATTTCTCACATTTCTACATAAAATCACCATCAAATGTGATCTAATCTTTGTCAAAATCACACATTTGAAGAAACAGTGTCTGCTTTAGCTATAACTTCCCAAACATTTACAGGTTTTCATATTTTAATGAGGATAGTATGCAAACAATGACAGAAGGGGGAAAATAAGTTAGTGAACCATCGCATTCAATATTTTGTGCCCCTCCCTTTGGCAGCAATAACTTCAACCAGACGCTTCCTGTAGCTGCAGATTAGTCTGGCACATCGGTCAGGACTAATCTTGACCCATTCTTCTCTACAAAACTGTTGTAGTTTAGTCAGATTCCTGGGATGTCTGGCATGAATCTCTGTCTTTAGGTCATGCCACAGCATCTCAATGGGGTTCAAGTATGGACTTTGATTTGGCCACTCCAGAAAGTGTGTTTTGTTCCATTGAAACAATTCTGAAGTTGATTTACTTCTTTTTTTTTGGAGTTTTGTAGCAGCATCCATCCTCTTTTTCGCTTCAACTGTTTGACAGAGGGCCTCAGGTTTTCCTGCAAAATATCCTGATAAACGTTTGAATTAATTCTTCCTTTAATGATTGCAAGTTGTCCAGGCCCTGAGGTAGCAAAGCAGTCCCAAATCATGATGCTCCCTCCACTATGCTTCACTGTAGGGATGGGTGTTGATGTTGGTGAGATATTCAATATTTCCTCTACACATGACGTTGTGTGTTACTTCCAAACAATTCAACTTTGGTTTCATCAGTCCACAAAGTGTTTTGCCAAAACGTCTATGGAGTGTCCAAGTCCCTTTTTGCGTACATTACACGAGCAACATTTTTTTTTAGACAGCAGTGGCTTCCTCCGTGGAGTCCTCCCATGAACACCATTCTTGGCCATTGTTTTACATATATTTGATGTGTGCACAGAAATATTGGACTGTGCTAGTGGTTTCTGTAAGTCTTTAACAGGCATTCTAGGATTCTTTTTTACCATTCTGAGTGGTGGACGGCCACTCCTTGGGAGAGAAGCAACAGCGCCAAACTCTCTCTATTTGTAGACAAGTTATCTTACTGTTGATTAAAGAACAGACTTTTTGAGATGGTTTTCTATCCTTTCCCAGCTTTATACAAATCAACAATCCTTGATCACGGGTCTTCAGACAGCTCTTTTGACCGAGCCATGATGCATATCAGACAATGCTTCTCATCAAAATGATTCTTACCCGGTGTGTGTTTTATGGGTCAGCTTTAAACCACTCATCAGTGATTGGGCCCACTTCGGACTTAAAATGATTGGTAAAAAATTGGTTTCAATTGCTCTTTAAGTCTCCTTAGGCAGAGGTTTCACTTACTTATTTTTCCCCTTCTGTCATTGTTTTGTATGCTATCCTCATTGAAAGATGAAAACCTATGAATGTTTGGGTAGTTTTAGTTAAAACAGACACTGTGTTTTCATCTGTGTGATTTTGACAAAGATCAGCTCACATTTGGTGGTGGTTTTTGTGAGAAAAATCAAAACGTTCAGATACTTTTTCATACCACTGTATGTTTCAACTAAAATTTTCACAAGCCATTGAAAATAAATAGTATCCTATACCCAGCAAATTTTATTTATTTATTTATTCATTTATATTTTATTTGGTTTGTACGAGAGGGACAAGAGTAGATAAGGTTATTTAGTGGTGGCTCAAGGTTTATTTTGATATTTTAAATTTCAATTAGGAATCATTTTTATGACATTTTGTCTTAGAAATTATTTAATTTTCTCAGCTAGTGCAAATTCTTTACTTTGTCCATGTGTTGTATTTAAATTTCATGAAGGAGTCAGAAAATGTCCTCAAGTTCTGAAATGGTGCACATTTACCATTTTAGTGTATTTTATAGAGAGTCTTATACAATTTCTTTCTCCTCCTGTAGGCATGCCATGATGTAGTGGAGAGAGAACCTTATTTTCGCTTATGTCAGTCAGAGGTGTGCAGCTGTGCACCCCATAAGGCATGTCATTGCACAGTGCTGACTGCCTATGCCAGAAACTGTGCCCAGGAGGGTATAGCGATCCGCTGGCGTAACCATACCTTCTGCCGTAAGTATTTTGGAATAACAAGTAGAACTACAGCTAGAAATCTTATTTACATTACATGGTAGCAGCACATACTCTTCACTGTGCAGTGTGAAAAGATCTTGTTTGGAAAAGGTGTGCTGCTCCGTAATCAAATGTCATGTAGAGTAAATACATAGCTAATCAAATAAATACACAACACAATTATTGACAGTTTTGACATTTAAAGCAACACTAGGTAACTTTTCAACCTTTATAAAATATTTTCATAACATTTGTAATAATATGTCGACTGACAACTAGTTGAATGACACCTCTTTTATATCTTTAGGTGGTCTGTATCGCTTTCGCTGGCACTAATTTACAGGAGGGTGGCAGGAACCCTGCCCAACATAAAAAAAAAAAATAAATAAAAACTACAAAATGTGCTGACTGCCTTACGTCATATGTAATTTCCTCCTTTCCCCATTCATTATAATGACTGAAGTCGATGCAAACGCTGTCGCGAGAATTCTGCATAGAAGACAGAGCAACAAATGAGACAAAAAGTTTTGTCTGAGGAGGGAAAAAAGGGAGAGTACTGGGATATACAGAATAAACATTGGCCCAACTTTCACCCGCTGGCTTGATTACCCCAACCCCCAATTGAACTCGTCAGCAGTGAGAGTTCAGGTGGGTTGGGGGAATTAGCCACACGAAGCCACACGTTGCTAACCGTCATATGCTATTGTTTAGCCACAACTGTAGTCACTACCTTATTACTATTCATGCTGCACACAGCGGCTGGTAAAAAAAATGTCATTTAATCCATCTGCAGGCGACTGGGAGATTGATTTTTGATTGATTGACAATTTTATGACGCTGTGCAGGTGTGTGCTGGTCCTCATGGAAAACGCGTCGTTGGTCCTAACAGGAAATGCAGTCTTCCTTAAGGCAAAACACTACCGCTTTCTGCCACCGGCGTCACTAAATTGACCAAAAGTGCAAAGTTACCAAGTGTTGCTTTAAGTCGATATTTATCTGGCTGTTTAAAAAGGGCGAGACAACAGTTGATGTTAAATAATGTGTTTGTATGTATTTTTGTATAAATAGTCTCTCTTCAGCTTCAAAGAAAGCTCCAGTCCACCTTTAACCCTGTAGTGGATAAGCACATTATAAAAAGAGATGAGAAAAGTGGGTTCATGTGGTTTTGTTTTGTTATCAATATTGGTAAATAATCGAGCCAGGGATATGTGAACAAAATCCTCTGGGTTTTATTGTCAGCGGAGCAACACTTGAAAATGTTTCACTTTTACAGCTGCCATTGCCAATGATTAACGCATTTATCTAAATGGCCTATGTCATCCTGTCTCCCAGCGGTCCGGTGTTCAGGGGGTCAGGTCCATCAGGAGTGCGGTCAAGCATGCGGCCGCAAGTGTTCAGACCTGCAGCACGGCTGGAGCTGTAATGGTGACAGCAATGATAGTGGTGGTGATGGGCTCTGTGTTCCAGGTTGCCAATGCCCTGTAGGTCTAGTGGAGGACTACCAGGGCCAGTGTGTGCCGACCAATATGTGCCCCTGTGTGCAAGGAGACAAGACATATCTACCTGGGGATCTTGTTCAGAACAGCTGTAAAACCTGGTATGTGCAAAGCAAAGATTGCATTCATTAGGGGGACGTTTAACTGAGAGAAAACAATTCCTACCTTGCATAGATTAAAAAAAAAGTCAGCACACAGTGGTACCTCTACTTACGGATTAATTGGTTTTGGAAGTAGTTTCGTAACTTCTGTAAGTAGTTGGTTCCCCAACCACCGGGCCGCGGACCAGTACCGGTCCATGGCCTGTTTGCTACCGGGCCGCAGAGACATAAATAATTTATTAACGACTGCAATCTTGCCTGGGGCTCTTGGCACATAAATATCCCTGTCTGCTCTATAGACTAATCCGAGTAAAGATTTGTATAGGTCGCCATCTCGTGGTTGGCCGCAATTACTTGTGTGTTTGCACCAATGCGGTCAATGTCAACAGTACATTTAGCTGCTGTTGGCTGTGTGCTGCGGGCGGCAACATCTTTGGACAGCTTTTTACGGGGAAAAGGCTACCTGCTGAGCCAGAAGAAGAGCCTACAACCAAGTCCATTCTGCATAATATGTGGCTAAAACCTAGCAAAACAAGGCAACAAAAGCGAATGCACTGAGAGCATCATATCTCACGGCAAACCATATTGCTAGAGCTAATAAACCTTTCACGATTGGAGAAGAACTCATTATGCTTGCGATCAAGGATATTTGCCGACAAGTTTTAGGAGAGGCTGCTGATAAAAAAAGGTTGATTCAGTGTATGGTGAGTGACATTTTCCATGTACTTAATATTCGTTTTTAGCCTTGACGTGTTATTTTATATTTATTGTAATTTTCTGTTACACATTGCCGTGAAAAAAGGCCCACATTACACCGGTCCGTGGTTCAAAAAAGGTTATGGACCACTGCCCTAATCCATTCCAATCCCTCCAAAATAAATATGTTACGTTCAGTAAACTCTGGGAACTGCTCGTACCAGCAATACTGTATCTTTGCATTTCATATCCTGAAATTTATTTCGTAATTAGAGGCAATATTGTCCCGTTGAGGCGTGTCTTAACCTGAAAATTCTGTATGTAGACACGTTCGTAAGAGAGGTACCACTGTATAATTGAAGCCCCACTTAAATACTTCTAGAATTGCTTCTTAATAATACAGAGATGCTGGCAAAGCCCAACTTTAGTAAAAAATAAGCACCTCAACCCATATAAACAAAGGGTATTTATTTGGTACCAGAATGCCCCAAAATAGCAGAAAAGACTTTTGACTAAAAGCAAAGCAATATTAAGTGGCTTTGGCCTTAGCACAAAAACAATAAGTGACTTGTCAGTGAATAATATAACACAAAAATTATGATTCACACTTCACTTGCCTCTATTAAAAAAGATTATATATACAAGAGCGATCTGGTTCACTGAGAATCTGTAGTCATAAAAGAAACCATTTTTAACAAGTGTATTTTATGTTGATATTATGACAGGTACTCATAGATGACTTAGGTATTGATGTTATTAAGCTAACAATACTATGCAAGGAGTCATGACCCACTGTTAGAGATTAAATTTTTTTCTACAGGTTGTAAAAGTGACTCTTCAAGGTCTATACAGTATGTGTTCTACTTTGGCTGTTGTAAATAATCAATAAGTAAACCACTAGTAGACACCTTGAAGAGTATAGTGGTTGTAGTATTGTTGTATATATACCTGTATGTTTTCAGAATATTTAAGCATTGAGGAATTAGTACCCATGCATTATTTTTCAATGCACGTGCTAACTCTATGAGGATTTTGTTGCGTTGTTTTATATGGTGTTCACTGTCTTCAAGTGGTGCAGTCCAACGATATCTAAAGCATATGGGCAGACAGTCTTCAGGGCATTGCGTGTGGTGGTGCAAGAGCTCTGATGAAATCACTCTATGTTCCTGCTGCGTTCGACAGGATAGGTTGATTTCATTGCTTCTCTTCACTGCATAGCAGCTTTGATGATCACTCTTGGCAAACTTTGGAGTCACAATGATGAAATCATATGTGATGATTACAGTGGTGTTGGTAACGAAAATCAAACTTTAACACTTGCATAACTATGTTGCCATTGGCCTGTCACCTATGAATTCACAGTGTGTGTAAGGAGGGGCGCTTTAACTGTACCGAAGGCCACTGTGAAGACGTCAATAAGTGTCCCGGCTCACTGATCTACGCTCCACGTTCCTGCCTCCTCACATGCTCTAGTTTAGACCCTCCGAGTCAGCAGCAAGGTTCCGGCTTCCTGAGTTGTAGAGAGCCTCTTTCTGGCTGTGTGTGCCCCAATGGAACTGTACTGCTTGTAGGTGAAACTCAACTTTTCAACATGACAGTGTCAAATTCGACATTTTTTGTCATAGTTATTATTTGGAAATGATTAGAATTTTATTTTTGCATCTTTACTTGATTATACCTTATTATACTAAATTATGATGCACATACCGTGGGGCCAATAAGTATTTAGTCAACGACCAATTGTGCAAGTTCTCCTACTTGAAAAGATTAGAGAGGCCTGTAATTGTCAACATGGGCAAACCTCAACCATGAGAGACAGAATGTGGAAAAAAAAACAGAAAATCACATTGTTTGATTTTTAAACAATTTATTTCCAAATTAGAGTGGAAAATAAGTATTTGGTCACCTACAAACAAGCAAGATTTCTGGCTGACTTTTTCTAACGAGGTATAACAAGGCTCCACTGTATTACACTGTATTACTCCACCTGTTTTAACGGCACCTATTTTAACTCATTATCGGCATAAAAGACACCTGTCCACAACTCAGTCAGTCACACTCCAAACTCCACTATGGCCGAGACCAAAGAGCTGTCGAAGGACACCAGAGAAAAAATTGTAGACCTGCACCAGGCAGGGAAGATTGAATCTGCAATAGCTTGGTGTAAAGAAATCAACTGTGGGAGCAATTATTGGAAAATGGAAGACATACAAGACCACTGATCTCACCCCGTGGCGTCAAAATGATAAGAACGGTGAGCAAAAATCCCAGAACCACACGGGGGGACCTAGTGAATGACCTACAGAGAGCTGGGACCACAGTAACAAAGGCTACGATCAGTAATACAATGCGCCGCCAGTGACTCCTGTGAATCCTGCACTGCCAGACGTGTCCCCGTGCTGAAGCCAGTACATGTCCAGGCCCGTCTGCTGTTCGCTAGAGAGCATTTGGATGATCCAGAAGAGGACTGGGAGAATGTGTTATGGTCAGATGAAACCAAAATAGAACTTTCTGGTAGAAACACAGGTTCTCGTGTTTGGAGGAGAAAGAATACTGAATTGCATCCGAACAACACCATACGCACATTGAAGCATGGGGGTGAAAACATCATGCTTTGGGGCTGTTTTTCTGCAAAGAGACCAGGACGACTGATCTGTGTAAAGGAAAGAATGAATGGGGCCATGTATCGAGAGATTTTGAGTGAAAATCTCCTTCCATCAGCAAGGGCATTGAAGATGGGACGTGGCCGGGTCTTTCAGCATGACAATGATCCCAAACACACAGCAAGAGCAACAAAAGAGTGGCTTCGTAAGAAGCATTTCAAGGTCCTGGAGTGGCCTAGCCAGTCTCCAGATCTCAACCCCATAGAAAATATGTGGAGGAAGTTGAAAGTCCGTGTTGCCCAACGACAGCCCCAAAATATCACTGCTCTAGAGGAGATCTGCATGGAAGAATGGGCCAAAATACCAGCAACAGTGTGTGAAAAGCTTGTGAAGAGTTACAGAAAACATTTGGCCTCCGTTATTGCCAACAAAGGGTACGTAACAAAATATTGAGATTAACTTTTGGTCTTGCCCAAATACTTATTTTTCACCATGTTTTGCAAATAAATTCTTTAGAAAATCAAACAATGTGATTTTCTGTTTTTTTTTTTTTTTCCACATTCTGTCTCTCATTGTTGATGTTTACCCATGTTGACAATTACAGGCCTCTCTAATATTTTCAAGTTGGAGAACTTGCACAATTAGTGGTTGACTAAATACATATTTGCCCCACTGTATTACTTATGTAAATTACAGTATGCGTTCGTTGCAGGGTGATCAATGTGTCTTGCCCGCTGAGTGCCCATGCCGCCATAATGGCCGCCTCTACTACAGCAACGACACCATTACTAAAGACTGCAACACATGGTACTTATACACAGTCTAATTGTCGAGCCCGTCCAGCTCATGCGGGCCACACTGAAATTGTTGGTGAAACGTTGCTCTCCTCCATACCTGATTCACTTCTGCAGTGTGTGTAAGGAGCGCCGCTGGCACTGCAGTGAGTCAGCCTGCGCTGGGATGTGTGTGGCCACTGGAGATCCTCATTATGTGACATTTGATGGCCGCTTCTTCTCTTTCCTGGGCGACTGTCAGTATGTGCTGGTGAGAGAGAACAGTGGTTTGTTCAGTGTGACAGCAGAGAATGTGCCCTGTGGGAGCACAGGGGTCACCTGTACAAAGTCTGTTACTCTCAGCCTGGGGAACACAATCATACACCTGCTAAGAGGTAAGAAATTGTAATACTGAATAATCTTAGGCAGAGGTGGGCACTAATGCGTTACATTTAGTCCGTTACATTAACGAGTACATTTTTGAGAAAAATGTACTTCTGAGAGTAGTTTTACAATGCTGTACTTTTTACTTTTACTTGAGCAGATTTGTGAAGAAGCAGCGTTATTTTTTTGTCCGCTACTTTGGGCTACACTAGTCGTTACATTTTTCCTTTTTATTCTACATATTAAGATTTTTTTTTGTAGCTCTACCAGTTTCACTGATGAGACGTCTCAACAATAATCACATTTTACCAATCAGACTCAAGCTTGCCGTTCTGTGATCATGCCGGCCTGTTCCATCACGTGGCGTCTTTAAAGCACCGTAAAAAATTAAGTACTGTCTTTGACATAAAGCGCTGCCCTCAACATGACTGGAAAGCGCAGATTTTAACCTCTCTCCCAGTTTTTATTTGGCACCGACTGACCACTTAAACTGTAGATATGATTCTTTTAATTTCATAACAGGAACTATGAAGGAACTATTCACTATTCAACTATTCAAACTAGGAACTATTTTGTCCACTAGAGGGCACTCATGCATACTCTTTGGTTGAATGATGCTTCAGTTCATTTTTTTTCTCTTGCTGGAATTCAATGATATTTTTTATGTATTTCTTTGGCTTAATGCCATAGTACAGTATAATAATAACAGTTCATATAAATAACTTTGTGCTGAGAAAAAAAATATTACAATTGTTTAAAACACATCAAACATTGGAAGCGGTTACTCACAATGTTACTCATTACTTGAGTAGGCTATTCTTCATCAAATATGTTTTTACTTGTTCTTGAATACATTTTTAGGATGACTACTTTTACTCTTACATGAGTAATAATATTTTGAAGTACGGTACTTTTCGGACTATAAGCCTCTACTTTTTTCCGTCATTTTAATTCCTGCAGTTTATGGTCCAGTGTGGCTTATTTGTTGTTTAATTGGGTTAATAGGTAATGTTTTGTTTGACAGTGGTGTCATAACACTGTCATAATTATGACATGGCACTATCATGGACATTACTGAATGCTTATGACAGATGTCATTAAGTATCATCCGGCAAATTATGGACCTAACTCCATTTATGTCCAGGTCAGCTCTTTGACATCCATTCAAAAGTGAGATAATTTGCTGGATGACATTTAATAACATCTGTTATAAGCATTCATTAATGCTCATGACAGTGTAGTGTCATAATTATGATAGTCTTATGACAGTGTTATGGCACCACTGTCAAATAAAATGTTACCAAATACCATAACTAGCAACTAATGAAACATCTGGAACAGTAACTGAACAAATAATTAGCGCAGAACATGAATATTGATAGTTATTTACATCTGTAGCGCTGCAATGCATGCTCGGAGGCATGTTGGATGACAACAGTGTTAACAGAAGATGGCAGCAGAGGTTGACTGTCTCCCCAAGGGAGCAGTGATGGCCAAATTAAGGTTTTTGAAGCAATGACGCTTTGTAGCCACTTGGTTCAAAGCTTCATGGCGGTTCATTTGGTCTTATGATAGTCTTATGATTCCACTGTCAAATAAAGTGTTACCGGTAAATACCTTTGGTGTAAATATCCCATAATACAGTAAGGACAGCTGCGGCTTATCTATGAACAAATACGGTTTTTGTGTCAAATTTGGTGGGTGCACCTTATAGTCCGAAAATTTTGGTAACGCTCCTCTTAGTTCCGTAAAAATTTTTGCTACTCTGCCCACCTCTGCTCTTCGGGGTGTCAAACTCAATTAATGAGATGATACTCTTGACCTGGCTCACATGATGTGTGTATATAATTTGATGAATATTAATGTCTTTTAAATCATCTCTGTAATTTAGGTAAATCAGTGACAGTCAATGGGATGCCAGTTAATCTACCTAAAACCTACAGTGGGAGTGGTCTGTCTTTGGAAAGAGTGGGCATGTTTGTGTCGCTTTCCTCCAGACTTGGGGTCACATTGTTGTGGGATGGAGGTAGCACTTACACACAAATTTTGAACTTCAAAACACAGTATGGTTAACCTATCATCTCTAGATTTCATTTAGACTTGTCATGATACAGAAAGTATGGTACTGAGTGCATGTTGCTTGCAGGTATGCGTGTGTATGTGCGTCTGGCTGCACACTTGAGAGGAAACGTTGGAGGACTGTGTGGTAACTTTGATGGTGATACAGAGAATGACTTCACCACACGACAGGGCATAGTGGAATCTACTGCTGAATTATTTGGGAATTCATGGAAGGTCAGCCCATCTTGCCCGGATGTAACAGACCAAGATTTGCGAGATCCGTGCAGCGTGAGTCCAAAACATTTACTTCATTTACACTTATAGCTGTCAATGGTTCTATGAGGGGTTGTTTGTCTGACAACGACAGTAGTCCTAGATAGAGATGTCCCGATCTATCGGCGTCCGATCACGTCGTTTTCAAAGTATCGGAATCCGCAAAAAAATATCGGACATTAATTAAATCGTTTTCTAATTGTATTCAACGTTACAGACAAAATGTCTTACAATCATCCAGAGTCTTTAGTATTGGCTTGAACTAGATGGCAATATTTAGTCACAATATACAAGGTCACATTTATCCTTTAAGAATTACAAGTCATTCTGTCCGTGGATCCCTCTCACAGAAAGAATGTTAATAATGTAAATGCCATCTTGAGGATTTATTGTCATAATAAACAAATACAGTACTTATGTACTGTATGTTGAATGTATATATATTCGTCCGAGTTTTATTCATTTTTTTCTTAATGCATTGCCAAAATGTACTGTATATGATAGGGAAAATTTTTCGGGAATGATTGGAATTGAATCGGGAGCAAAAATCGGGAAATATCGGGATCGGCAGATACTCAAACTAAAACGATCGGGATTGGATCGGGAGCAAAAAAACATGATCGGAACAACCCTAGTCCTAGAACGTGGATGACTTTATAGTATAGTCACTTGATTTAACAGTTGCCACGTTTACATGGAGCCAAATATTCCAATTACAATCGGAATATTTGTTCAAACCGAATAAATGTGTTCCATATAAACACCTCATTCGGAATGAACAGGCCCAAACCGAATGGAATTTCATTCCGATTCACAGGGGTGGAATATTCCTTTTCCCAAACCGATTAGAAGTAAAATTATATCATGTAAACAGGGAAGCGGAATGGTGTCTGGTTGCGTTCTTTCTGCGCATGCTCCGTACTGACGTGGTGACGTCACTTGGTGACCTAAGTAACGTCACTTGCAACATGGCTTCCAAGCACACGCACAGCGCACCCACACAACTTTTTAAATGAACGGCGTGTCTTTCTGAAGTTTTGTTTCCACTCGAAAAGTTAAAACAGCAGCTGATCTGACGATCGATCTCCATGTTTTGCAACGTGACGCTTTGTTTTGATTAATCTGCGCATGTCAGACGGCAGTTGTCAAACGTCCTTTCGGAATAAAGGCAGACACATGTAAACGCTGGATCGGAATAGATGAAGTGACATGTAAACAGCTGATGTGAAATTTCCATTCGGAATGATTTGAATCGGTATGAATAAAAGTCAGCATGTAAACGTGGCTACTGAAACCTAATGTAATTTGCAGATCAACTTGCACAGACTGCCATGGGCCAGGAAAAAATGTGGCATCTTGACTCAGGATCTCTTCTCTCCTTGTCATCTTGAAGTGGCCTTTCAGCAGTATTATGACTGGTGTGTCTTTGATGCTTGTGGGTGAGTCACAGTTTCATCGGATGTCTGAACAAGTTGTCCCCACCTGATTATTTTGAATGGGTTTTCTTGAGAAGATTGATCCCTGCTCTCTGATTGGTTTGTATTCTTTTCTCTTTTAGCTGCGACTCTGGTGGTGATTGCGAGTGCTTGTGTACAGCCATCGCCACCTATGCAGAGGAGTGTAACCGCAGGGGGATCTATATTCGCTGGAGGTCCCAGGAACTCTGCCGTAAGTCACCCTCACATTTTTTCAGTTTCATGGGACTCTAATTTAATTTGTCTTTATGATCCTCTTTTTGTACAACAGCCATGCAGTGTGAAAATGGACTTGTTTATGACCCATGTGGTCCAGCTTGCTCACCTTCATGTCCAAACGTGCAGCAGAGTCCACACTCTCAGTGTGATGTCCTCTCCTGTGTGGAGGGTTGCTTCTGCCCTGCTGGTACTGTTCGACATGGTAAGCTAGAGAAGCACATTCTTATGGCAAAAACTAATGGTTCGCCAAAATACTGAGTAAGAAATTTAAACATCATGGTTAAGTCATTCCGTTTTTTTGTTTCTTAATACATTACGACTTTAAAGTGCTGAAAATGTGTAAAAACAAAGAAAACTTTCTCGAGAGCCTGCTGAATTTTTTTGGTTGCGCCTAAATGAAGTACCCAGATCGCAAAATATAACTAGAGCGGACATGGGCCAGATGTACTGCAAATTTCGGCCCAATTGCATAAAAAGGATCTGCCCCAGTATCTTTTTGAAGAATGACCCAAACTCAGTATGGAGCCACTTGCCGGATCAGCAACCAGTTTTGGGCCAGAACTGGTCCAAAGTAGCAGACACTACATTAATGTATGGCCCGGATGTAGCACACGTTACCCAATCTAGGCCAGATTTGTATCAAAACCGTTTTCAGTGTAAATTTGGGGTCCATTTTGTTCAATGTATCAAACTGTATTGTGTTTAAATTGCAAATTATATTTATATTCTATTAAAGGCAATGATAACACATATTCTTTTTCATGCTATTTATTAATTCTAACATATGAATGCACCATAACAATAGTATCCGAAGAATCCGGTGGGCAGTTTGGTGATAAAACAGGTGAATGGGCTGGCAAGCATTCTGGCCTCGAGGACCGGTTTGCCCACCCCTGGTCTAGGGAAAAAAAACAAACAAACGTGAGCTCAGTATCAGGATTACAAGACTGCGTTAGCTGAAAGTCACGTCGGTCAGTTGTTGATTTGGCGATGATGTGAGGCCAATGACCTGTTTAAGTAAGCTGCTGATAATGATCAGCCGCTTCTCGTCCAAGGCTCAGCAATCTGTGCAATCAAGGCAGTGACACAAATACACATACACAAGGAGGAGGGGCTCAGTTTGAATAATGGTACTCAAACATTGAAACATCAACATATAGTAAATGCCTTCTCCCTCCATTTGCCGTTCTGCAACAAATTTTGAATTACTTGTAGACATGGTAGATCACTCGAATACACCGGCCATTTTATTAACGCTCGGTTGAATAGCTTGTTTAACAGTCAAGCAAAGACTTAGAAATGTGATTATGACTTTGAATAAAGCACTTATTACAAATTTGCCGTCCGCTGATGTGTTGTGACTCGTGACTCCTGCCTGCTCTTCTGTTTAGTAGCCTTTCAGCTGCACGCTGACAGTGACGTCACATGTCGACCATTAAATTTCAGATTTTGAGCGCGTCCGGTCTGTACGATCCGCCCCGGAACAATGTGTAACCTAAATCATTTGGACTGTCATAGTGCTGATCCGGGCCCCATCTAGCGAAATGACGTCAATCGGGTGAGATTGCTATGTGGATCTGACGAGCAAAGGCCGGATCCGGCACTCATTTGCCTGCTATTGGGTTATTGATGTCAGCAAAAAAAAATGTTTCTGACTGTTCCCTTCCAGGCGATAAGGACTAATTAACAATTGCAATCCTCATTCAAAACATTGCACCAAGCTGTGCCTACAAGTTAACACCCACCATATACAACTTCCCTCAGGTGTTTCTTTGTTTTATGTTATTTGGGCACGCCCACACAATCCTACAACAGCAGATTTTTCATGATTTTGGAGTACTATTTTTAATATTTGGCGACATTTCATTCATTTTGATTTGGTAGTATCGTTAACTTTACTCCTCTCTAAAGGGTTTTAGTTCAGTTGCATTTTAGGATATTACAAACTTTTTTTGATTAGTGTATTCATATACAGTAAATACTAAACACTGACAGAGGTATATCTTTTGTCATTTGATCACAGGTGACAGCTGTGCGGTTCCTACCCAGTGTCCATGTGAGTGGGAGGGTTCCATGTTTCCTCCTGGAACTACAATCATTCAACACTGCCAGAACTGGTGAGTCCATTATAATGCCTGAAAGAAATACAGTTCATGTACAAAATGGTTATTGTTGATGTTTTCTTTTTTACTACCCTGTGTCAGGGAAGTTAACTTTTGAACTCCAAGACAAGTATCAACTCAAATGAGAGAAAAGAATCGGACTCAGGCAATGATTGCCTGATTCGAAGACTTTATAGATAAACAACATATACACTCACCGGCCACTTTATTAGGTACACAATGCTAGTAACGGGTTGGACCCCCTTTTGCCTTCAGAACTGCCTCAATTCTTCGTGGCATAGATTCAACAAGGTGTTGGAAGCATTCCTCAGAGAGTTTGGTCCATATTGACATGATGGCATCACACAGTTGGTGCAGATTTGTCGGCTGCACATCCATGATGCAAATCTCCCGTTCCACCACATCCCAAAGATGCTCTATTGGATTGAGATCCAGTGACTGTGGAGGCCATTTGAGTACAGTGAACTCATTGTCATGTTCAAGAAACCAGTCTGAGATGATTCCAGCTTTATGACATGGCTCAATATCCTGCTGAAAGTAGCCATCAGAAGTTGGGTACATTGTGGTCATAAAGGGATGGACATGGTCAGCAACAATACTCAGGGCGGCTGTGGCATTCCAACGATGCTCAATTGGTACCAAGGGGCCCAAAGAGTGCCAATAAAATATTCCCCACACCATTACACCCCCAGCCTGAACCGTTGAGACAAGGCAGTATGGATCCATGCTTTCATGTTCTGACCCTACCATCCGAATGTCGCAGCAGAAATTGAGACTCATCAGACCAGGCAACCTTTTTCCAATCTTCTATTGTCCAATTTCGATGAGCTTGTGCAAATTGTAGCCTCAGTTTCCTGTTCTTAGCTGAAAGGAGTGGCACCCGGCGTGGTCTTCTGCTGCTGTAGCCCATCTGCCTCAAAGTATGACGTACTGTGCATTCAGAGATGCTCTTCTGCCTACCTTGGTTGTAACGGGTGGTTATTTGAGTCACTGTTGCCTTTCTATCAACTCGAACCAGTCTGGCCATTCTCCTCTGACCTCTGGCATCAACAAGGCATTTCCGCCCACAGAACTGCCGCTCACTGGATATTTTTTCTTTTTCGGACCATTCTCAGTAAACCCTAGAGATGGTTGTGCGTGAAAATCCCAGTAGATCAGCAGTTTCTGAAATACTCAGACCGGCCCTTCTGGCACCAACAACCATGCCACCTTCAAAGTCACTCAAATCACCTTTCTTCCCCATACTGATGCTCGGTTCGAACTGCAGGAGATTGTCTTAAACCATGTCTACATGCCTAAATGCACTGAGTTGCCGCCATGTGATTGGCTGAGTAGAAATTAAGTGGTAACGAGCAGTTGGACAGGTGTACCTAATAAAGTGGCCGGTGAGTGTATATATCAAGGGTACAAATGATATGATCCAGCCAGGAGCTGTGACCACGCAGGAGTACAATAAAACAGTGCACAACAAGATATATAGCCTATATCAAGGGTACAAATCATGTGATCCAGCCAGGAGCTGCGACCACGCAGGAGTACAATAAAACAGTGCACAACAAGACTATATGCTTTGTTGAAAGGGCGTTGCTTACTATGAAACGATACCCACAATGAAAACAGAAGTGAAACTTATTACAGCCCAACTCTGGTGATTTTCCACAGAAAAACATCTTGAGTTACGACCTTGAGCACTAGCTGTAGCTGGTACAAGAGGGAGTCAAAGCAGATAAGGAAGTCCACAGATACACATTGTAAATGTTCGAAGAAATAGATGGAGCACACGAACATGAATACAGTCTCACTAACGCATACAGTTTCCCAGCAGTTATGTGTTTTATAAGCATGAATAAAATATTCTTTCACACCCTGAAACTTCTGCTTGTTCTGCTTACAATCACACAGTTCTTGTGAAGATGGTATGTGGCAATGCGATGGCGTCGGTTGTCCCCCTCCTGCGCCAACTTGTCTCGAATCCGAGTTTTCCTGTGCAAGTGGTCGCTGCATCCCCTCCCAATGGGTGTGTGACAATGAAAATGACTGTGGTGATGGGTCTGATGAGATTTGTCCATTTACCTGCTCACCCCAACATTTCCGCTGTACTAGCACTCCAAGGTATGCCCTCTTTTTTTAAACTTGAGCACAGTAGACCTACAGTTTTGCAATGCTTTAATGAAAATTTTAAAGTGTATAACCACTCTTACGAAAATAGAAAAAGAAAATAATGGCGTGATGGTTGAGTTTACCGGAAATAATGGAAGATAAGCTCCAAAATGAAGACTGAATCTAATGAATGTGCAAATGCCGTTCTACCAGTATGTGGTGGTTCATCATTGTAGAAGCTTGCCAGTCTGCAACCTTATCTAAAACTCAATTACAGTGCTCATAAACTGTCAACTCTAATCCTTGTTTTTTATTATGTCAAAAGGGCACAATAATTCATCACACGCAACTCGCTTCCTGATTAGATATCATTCACTTTAATGTGATAGTCAGAGCCATCTTGTATCAGTAAATATGAGTTATATTTTCACAGCCCAATTATCATGCAGGTCAGCATGTCACTGGGCCAGTGAGAATAAAATGGCCCAAAGTTGAATGCTGCTAAGTATCTTAGCTGGGAGTGGTTTACACCCTCTAGTTTGCAGTGGTGGAATACTACTTCGTTACTGTACTTAAGTACATTTTTTGTGTATCTGTACTTTACTTGAGTACAAATATGATGTGGTACTTTTATTTTTACTGCATTACATTTTACAGCATGTATCTGTACTTTTAACTCCACGGCTTTTCAAATTGTCGCCTACGTTACACGTTATTTTTCTTTGTTTTCTTTTTTCTCATTGTGAATCGATAGTTTCGTTATCAGGCCTCCGGCACAATCGATAAAAACAACAGTGAGAGCTGTGCGCCTTCAGATGAGTGCTGCACACTCTTGTACAGTAGGTGGCGATATGCACCTGACAGTTGCTTGCAACCCTCCATTTCGCTAAGTTTTGGAGTTTTTGAGCTTGTTAAGTTCTGTTTATAGTGGTGTCAATTTATTGCTTGTGTTTTCCATTCTGCACAGTTTTAAATAAAACTGAGCAATCAATTGATTTTCGGGTTCTTTCTTTGAATATTCACTCAGATCTCGATATGTATGTATGTATATTATTTATTTGAAAATTATATATATACCATATATGTATACAGGATGTCCCCGAAAAATGTATACTCTCTTACAGCTGATAACTTGACATGTTCACACTTGAACTGCATTTCCATACTTCCAGTAGTATTGGAGAAGGAATTTTCTTCCTTTAAAGTTTAGTCTGGCTGTCATCATTGATTCAATGTGTTTAGTCTACAAAAAAAATCCATTGACAACTTGGTTACCAACAGCTAAAGAATGTATACATTTTTTGGGGGACACCCTGTATATGTATACACACTTATATTACATTTTTCCAATGGGAGAGAATACTTTTAGAATAGGATAGAATAGCCCTTTATTGTCATTATACAGTTGTACAACAAACTTTTTACTCTTTACTTGTAAATTTTAAAGCAAGTACGTTAGTACTTTTACTTGAGTATGTTTTTTCCTGGATACTTGTACTTTTACTTAAGTAGTTTTTTGCACCTGTATCTGTACTTTTACTTAAGTAATGAAAAAGTGATTACTTCATCCACCACTGCTGGTTTGGCAATGTGTTCATGTCTAACGATGAGAATCCCCTCGTGCAGTTATCCTTAAGTGTCACACTAACAAGAAAAAAAAAATAGTATTTGAATGAAGTCAAAGAAATTCTACAATAAAAACCAAACTTCTAAGAAAAAAAAAAAAAAAAAACGACATTCGATTAGCAAATAGTTAATGTACACTTTAAGACTTGTTACTGAGAAATAACATAATGGACTGAAATGGTATCTCTTTTGGGTTTGTCAGTGGCCCATGTCTGAACCTGGCTTTGCGCTGTAATGGCCACCCAGACTGTGCTGACCAATCGGATGAAGAGTTCTGTGGACCCACCACTTCAATGCCACTGTGCCCACCGGGGGAGTTTCAATGCAGCAATGGGAAATGTCTTTCACCTAGCCGCGTCTGTGATGGGCGACTAGACTGTGGCTTTGCTGATGGTTCTGATGAGCAAGGTAATTCGACTGGTATAATAACGAGCAGTCACCATCATATACGAGGCCTTTTCAAGTGAAATATTTCAATATTTCAAGCTGATATAACTAATTTTACTGTGTATGTTTTATATATATATATATATATATATATATATATATATATATATATATATATATATATATATATATATATATATATATATATATATATATATATATATATATATATACAGTACTGTGCAAAAGTTTTAGGCAGGTGTCCTGCCTAAAACTTTTGCACAGTACTGTATATTTTTATTATATTATGTATATACAGGATATACTGTATGTATATATTTTCCCCAAGCGGAGGCTTCCATGATCCTAATAAATTTAATAATTAAAAACATATATATATATATATATATATATATATATATATATATATATATATATATATATATATATATATATATATATATATACACACTAGTATATATATGTTAGCGCTGCAATGATTAATCGAAGATTCACTTAATTATAGTGGCATTGTAATGGTTTGTTTTGAAAGTGTCTGCGGTTAGTTTTATTGATTTGGGTGGATACAGTGCCCTCTAATGGCAACAGTCAATATGACATAACTCATCTAACATAGCTGAATTCAGCTGCTCCCTGTGAAAACCAACGTAAGGTTGTAAATTTTTGTCTGAACTAACATAATTTTTTATGCATTCGTAATTTAGTTTAGAGATATATTTAGCAGTTTTTTGTGGGATAATGTGTTAACGATTTGTTAAGAGCATTGTAAAAGAAAAAAAGCATTTAATAGCATTTAAGCTAGCGGACTTTTGCCATGCAAGTTAGCAAATTGGTTCTTTTGTTGTACTACGATCCTCATTTATTATTATTATTTTTTAAACCATTTGAGACTAAGCTCAGATATTTCAATTTATTTTTAAATGCATTTATTGCTCTTGTGAAATGAAAGTACAATTCTGCGTCGTTTGAAAAAATACTGAGAGATTTTATTTTGTATTTGCATTTAATGCTCTTTTGAACGTGCAATCTTAGCAACCCTTTATTAGCAATCTTAACAACTGCTAAAATATATTCTGCCACGCATTAAACGTTCCTAATCCGATTACTCAAATATTCAAACAAACTAATTAAATTAATCGATTACTTAAATAATCAATAGCTGTAGCCCTAATATATACTCTATATGTATATATTTGCCAGATTGTGGTGTAGTCTGTGATGAAGGAGAGTTTCTATGTGCCGGAGGACGATGTATTCTTTACCTTCATCGATGTGACGGCCATGATGACTGTGGGGATCTCAGTGATGAAAGGGGGTACGTTTGTAGATCTGCTGATAGATGTTTTAGGTTTTTTTTCTTTATAAATCTTATTGGAACTTATCTGTTTGTTCATTTAACTTTCATTTGTGCTTTTAAATCACTTAAGAACATATTCTCATTTGCAATATCAATATTGATTTTATTAAATTTCCTTGTCCTGCTGTTTTGCCAATTATTCCCCTCATCTTTTTTCTGGTTGCTAGGTGTGTCTGTGCACATACAGAATTTCAGTGCCCAGGGGACCAATGCATTACTGCAGAGAAAGTTTGTAACGGACATAGAGACTGTCCATCTGGAACAGATGAGGCCGTCTGTCCTACCAGAGGTAAAATAATAGTACTTCACAATTTACACTTGTTTGTGTTCAATTTATGCAGTACTTTTCAAATAAAGGGGCACGCCACCCCAGGGGGGCACAACGCGATGTGGGGCACATGTGACCTTGGACAATATACGTTTTTGCCGTACTAGAATTAAGTGCAATTACACATCCACTCAGTGGGTGGCGCTCTCATTTTTAGAGTGTGCGCAGTATTTTTTAACCAAACAAGACCACAAAGCGACCAGCACGGAGATATGAAGAGCTAAGACCAGTAATTATGACAAGCTATGTAGCGTATGGCTTCACTTTTAATACAGTGGGAGACAAGGAAAGACCTGTATGTTTTCTGTGTGTAAAAATGTTGGCAACAGACAGCATGAAGCCAAATCAATTAAGACATCACTTAAAGACATTAGGGCCCTAATCGCATTGATAAGCCCCTTGATATTTTTTTTCAGCAAAAACGTGCTGAATATCGCCAACAATCATGTTGAGCAATCTTTGTGAGTGTTACATCAGTAAACCAGCGAGCACTGTTTGGATCATATAAGGTGGCATACCATGTTGCTCAGTCCAAAAGGAACCCCACACCACAGCAAAGGAGCTGATACTGCCTGCAGCAAAAATAAAAACTGTCCCTCTGTCCAATGACACTGTCGTTGTTGTTCTATCAAATTTTTTGGTCAAATTGCGGTTAATAGTGCTCATCAATTTGAATTTATTACTTATTTATTCACTTTATTAAATTTCATTTTTTATTATCAAATGGTCAAAAAATACACCTGAAGTCTATGTTTACGGTTCGGATGTCTTTTTTTTTTTTTTTAATTCAGGCAAATTGATGCGGTTTGTCTTTTCTGTTAATAAAAAAAGGTCAATAAAGTTATACTTTATTGTAAGTTGATCTATATTACTTTTTTTCTTTAATGTTAACAAGGACACAATGTGATGCAGAGGTGTACTTATAATAATTATATCGACAAATGTTGCTATTTACAGTGGTGGCAGAGAGTTGGGGATGTGAAATGTTTATGTCTTGCCAAGGGGGAAATAGAAAATATTTGAGAATCACTGAATTAATGTCATGTTTTGGATGTATTCTTGAAAAAAACATAGGAATTTATGAGTGTGAGAGAATTTCAGTTCATTGTGATTGTTTTAGTTGTGTGTGTGTGATTATTTAAATCGTGTGTGAGGGGTTCATTTGTGTTCATGAGTGTCGCAGTAGAGTGTGGCAGTATTTCAGTAGTGTTTAAAAGTATCTTAGTTTTATGTGTGACTGTTTCAGGAGTCTTTGGGTGCATTTCAGGAGTAGCGTTTCATCTGTGTTTCTTAAGTGTTTCAAAAATGTGACAGCATTGTTTCGGTTGTTGTCATGAGTGTTTCAGTCGTGTGCAAGAGCATTTCAACAGTGGCTGTAGTATTTCAGTAGTGTGTTGTTTTTGTTTGTTACAGTGACATGTGGCCCTGATCAGTTTGCCTGTAGTGGAGGCACATGCGTTGCCATCACTAAACTATGCGATGGAACACGAGATTGCCCTGCTGGAGAGGATGAAAAACAAACCAACTGCTACTCTTTTATAACTCCACTACCTTCACCCATGACGCCGACTGTGCCTACCTCAGGTAGTAATATGACTCAAATTAAAGTCTTGTATGGATGGTCTGTATCCCAACATTAATGTATGACTTTATTCTAATAACATAACGTAACGTAACGTAACATACCATTCTGATTTTAGTGTCCTTAATGCAGTACTTCTCAAATAGTGGGGAGGGCCCCCCCAGGGGAGCGCAGAGCGATGCTGGGGGTGGCGCGTGTGATCTTGGGGAACATAAATTTTTGTTATACTAGAATAAAGTGTAATGGCATGTCCACTCAGTGGGTGCCACTCTCATTTTTAGCATGTGCGCAGTATTTTTGAACAAATCAAGTGCACACAGCAAAGAGCTGGAGATATGAAAAGCTTAGACAAGGAAATATGATGAAGCATTTGTAGCATTTAGCTTTTGGCTTTGACTTTTAGTACAGTGGGAGAGGAGGAAAGACCAGACTGTTTACTTTCGCAGCGGACAGCGGACAATTATTTTTATCAGCGAGTGCCAAATATTGCCAACAATTCTCCCGCTTTGTAAGTGTTACATTGGTAAACCAGCGAGCACTGTCAGCATCATATAAGGTGGCATACCAAGCTGCTCAGTGCAAAATAACCCCACACAATAGCAAAGGAGCTAATACTGCATGCAGCAAAAATAAATACTGTCCCTCTCTCCAATGACACTGTCCTTTTGTTGTTAATTTTTGTTTTTTCGGTCTAATTGTTCGACATATTGTCCTAATGCAGTACTTCTCAAATAGTGGGGCGTGCCCCCCCAGGGGGGCGCAGAGCGATGCCAGGGGTGGCGCGTGTGACCTTGGGGAACATGCTTTTTTTTTTTTTTTTTTTTTTTTTTTTGCCGTACTAGAATAAAGTGTACTTGCACATCCACTCATTGGGTGGCAGTGGCGCTCTCATTTTCAAAGTGCGCGCAGTATTTTTGAAGTAAGCAAGAGCACACGGAAGAGACTCATGAATGAAGAGCTGGAGAGCTGTGCGCCGTTTTCGAAAGCCGTTTTCCGGCCGGACTCACGCAGCGACCCACCGTCTTCGCCGGTTCTCACGTGTCCGCCCGAAAAGTGCCATTTTCGGCTTGGGATTGTCACGACGACCGCCCTCACCTACGGTTCTCCCTCGGTCGCCGAGAAGGCGCTTTTTTCGGGCCGTTTGCCTTTGACATTTAATACAGTGGTAGACGAGAAAAGACCACTGTTTACTGTGTCTAAAAATGATTATAGCGGACAGCCGGAAGCAAAATCAATTAAGACGCCACTTAAAGACATTAGAGCCCAATTTCATTGATGAGCTGCCTGGCTGTTTTTCAGCGAAAACGTGCCGAATATTGCCAACAATCGTCTCGCTTTGTCAGTGTTATATCAGTAAACCAGTGAGCACTGTTAGCATGCTCAGTGCAATATAACCCCACGTCATTGCAAACTGGAGGTCATACTGGGAGCAGCGAAAATAAAAACTGTCCTTCTGTCCAAAGACACTTTTTTTTTCGGTCAAATTTTTTGGCATATTGTCCTCATGAGTTAATGTTTCTAATCAATTTGAATTTGTTAGTATTTACTGATTTTATTTTTCAGTATCAAATGGTCAAAAATGTACCTTGAGTGTATTTTTACAGTTTGGATGTGATTTTTTTTTTTTTTTTTTTTTTAATTCAGGCAATTTGATGCGTGTTAAGTCTTTTCTGTTACAAACAAAACAATGTTAATAAAGTTATACTTTATATGTTGATCTCTGTTATTTTCTCTAATAGGAAAAAAAAAGGATACAATGTGAGGCAGAGGCGTACTTATAATAGTAATAGACAAATGATACTATTTACAGTGGCGGCAGAGTTCGGGGGGGCGCGAAACATTTAGGTCTTCCTTGGGGGGGCGTAACAGAAAATAATTGAGAAGCACTGTCCTAATGAGTTAATGTTGCTAATCAATTTGAATTTATTATTATATATTGATTTTATTAAATTTTATTTTTCAACATCAAACGGTCAAAAAATGTATCGAGTCTATTTTTACAGAATGGATGTGTGTTTTTTTATTTTTTACTTTTACACTTTATTGTAAGATCTATATTACATTTTACTTTAACATTAAAAAGAACACAATGTAATGCAGAGTTGTACTTATAATAAATATGAATTTTATATACAAATTATACTACAGTATATTTAAAGTGGTAGCAGAAAATTGGGGGGCGCGGAACATTTACGTCTTCCTGGGGGGCTGGGGGGGGCGTAACAGAAAATAATTGAGAAGCACTGCCTTAATGACAAATACTTTTCTTTTTAATGGTTTCTACAGGTTGTTGGTCCTATGAGTTTGCCTGTGCCACTGGTGGGCAATGTGTTCCTCAGACTTGGCACTGTGATGGCGAGTCAGACTGTTTGGACGGTAGTGATGAACAGCAATGTCCTTCACTCTGTGGTCCTGGCCAGGTACTTTGCCTCAGCGGTGACCAATGTGTGAATTACCAGCAACTTTGTGATGGCAACACTGATTGCAAAGATGCCTCAGATGAGAGCATAGACAACTGTGGTAAGGCAAACATGTGGCAAATGTCATCTGATTATAAAAGGTTGTTTGAGAGCAAGGTGATCTTGAGTCTGTTTTTCTTACAGGCTCAACCAAGATCCCTCCATGTCCAGGGAGCTTCTCATGTGATAATCGCACATGTGTGAACATGTCAAAAGTGTGCAATGGGATCCCCGACTGTCCACGGGGTGATGACGAACTTGTTTGCGGTAAATTCTCAAAATACAAACTGCTGTATTGTTGTGCAGTCTGAGATGCGTGGTGGAAAACAGTCCTCTGCACGCTGTCATATGTTCAGGTAAAGATGTATCACCAGCGCCCCCTGGCGACAGGAATACCACTGTCTCCTGTCCTGAATTCACCTGTTTGGATGGATCCTGCATCAATTTCAACCTGGTGGGTTTACCTATTTTTCTGTGAATTAAGAAATAAGAGTCATGTCAGTAAATATGCGCTGTCTTCCATCATACCGTCTTAACTATAATCACCGTATTATTATGTATACGCCACAAATGGCAGTGCATTTCCGTACCATCATGTATATTTTAACAGCAATTTTTTCAAATTTGACCCCTAAAGATTTAATGATATAGCTATTGTTACATATCAGTGAAGATGATATTTGGTCAAGTGTCTTTAAAAAGTAAAGAACGATTGCTTTTTCAGTTACTTTTGATTTGTTGGGCCACAAAAAGAAAACGTAATATAACATTAACAACCACACTAAAACATTTTCTAAAACTAAACCACTTTGATGATTCATGGGAGTTTTGGACATGCATTTGTAGAAGCCGCCATAATAGACAGCACCTTAAATGACCTAAAACATCACTGCCTAACTGTCCAGATTTGCAACGGTGTGGCAGACTGCCCAGACTCCTCACTATCGGCTCTCAGGGTTCCCACAGATGAGCAGGGTTGTCAAAGCTGGAGCTCCTGGGGTTCTTGGAGCACGTGCAGTACCACCTGTGGAACAGGCTTCACGAGCAGGCGCAGATCTTGCCCTTCAGGAGACATATTGCACCAATGTCGGGGTCAGGATATACAGAAGCAGCAGTGCTTCAACACCACTTGCCCTGGTATGGATGTGGACTTTTTATTTAAATGTTTTAAAAGCCTAATGTTTTTTTTCTTTCTTAATCAGTGGATGCAAAGTGGCTTCCATGGGTTAACTGGTCAAACTGCTCTAGCGAGTGTGGAGGAGTGCAGATCCGACACAGAGACTGCATCCTCCCTCAAAATGGAGGTCGAGACTGCTTTGAGCTCCCAGGCCCATCTAACCTAAGCTTGGAAATTAGTAAGAAATCCATCAATGCTTGTCCCCATTAAGGTTCTGAGTAATCTGATATCTTGATTTTAAGAAAATAAAGAAATAAATATCAACATTATTTGAGTTTAAAATTTGACGGCTACAAGAAAACCTTAAAACAAATCCCTACGAAGTGAAAGAAAATTCCATGACATGACAAACATTTGTAACTAAATACAGTGAGGAAAAAAAGTATTTGAACACCCTGCGATTTTGCAAGTTCTCCTACTTAGAAATTATGGGCGAGTTTCAAATTTTCATGGCCGGAGCTTGTCCACTGTGAGAGTCTAGACAATCTAGGAAAAAAACACAGAAATCACAGTGTATGATTTTTTAACAATACTGCTGTAAAGAAGTATTTGAACACCTGAGAAAATCAATGTCAATTTCTGGTATTGTAGTCTTTGTTTACAATCAAAGAGGTCAAACATTTCCTGTAACTTTTCAACAGGTTTGCACAGACTGCAGCAGGGATTTGCACCACTGCTCCACACAAATCTTCACTAGATCAATCAGGTTTCTGGGCTGTCACTGAGAAACACAGAGTTTGAGCTTCCGCCAAAGATTTTCTATCAGGTTTAGATCTGGAGACTGACTAGGCCCCTCCAGGACCTTGAAATGCTTTTTACAAAGCCACTCCATAGTTTTTCTAGCTGTCTGCTTTGGGCAATTGTCATGTTGGAAGACCCAGTCACGACCCATTTTCAATGCTTTAACTGGGGGGGATGAGGTTATTCCCCAAAATCTCACAATACACTGTCCTGGTCATCCTACAGTGCAGTCGTCTAGTCCAATGTGCAGAAAAACACCCCCAAAGCATCCATCCCCATGCTTAACAGGAGGGATGGTGTTCTTGGGATGGTACTGGTCATTCTTCTTCCTCCAAACACTATGAGTGGAATTAAGTTCCATTTTGATCTCGTATGACCAAATGACTTTCTCCCATGACTCCTCTGGATCATCCAAATGGTCATTGGCAAACTGAAAACGGGCCTGCACATGTGCTGGTTTAAGCAGGGGAACCTTGCATGCAATGCATGATTTTAAGCCATGACGTCTTAGTGTATTACCAACAGTAACTTTGGTATTTGTGGTCCCAGCTTCTTTCAGATCATTGAACAGCTCCCCCTGTGTAGTTTTTGGCTGATTCCTCACCATTCTTAGGATCATTGAGACCCTACAAGGTAGAGCTTGCATGTCCGAGGGAGATTGACAGTCATGTTTTTTCCATTTTCTAAGAATTTGCTCAAACGGTGGATCTTATTCCACCAAGCTGCTTGGCAATTGTCCCATAACTCTTTCCAGCCTTGTAGAGGTCTTCAATTCTGTCTCTGGTGTCTTTGGACAGCTCTTTGGTCGTGACCATGTTAGGAATTGGCATCTTTCTTATTTTATGAGGTGGACAGGTGTTTATACAGTGGGGCAAATAAGTATTTAGTCAACCACTACTTGTGCAAGTTCTCCCACTTGAAAATATTAGCGAGGCCTGTAATTGTCAACATGGGTAAACATTAACCATGAGAGACAGAATGTGGAAAAAAAAACCAACAGAAAATCACATTGTTTGATTTTTCAAGAATTTATTTGCAAATCATGGTGGAAAATAAGTATTTTGGCAATACCAAAAGTTCATCTCACTGCTTTGTTATGTACCCTTTGTTGGCAATAACAGAGACCACACGTTTTCTGTAACTCTTCAAAAGCTTTTCACACACTGTTGCTGGTATTTTGGCCCATTCCTTCATGCAGATCTCCTCTAGAGCAGTGATATTTTGGGGCTGTCCTTGGGCAACACGGACCTTCAACTTCCTCCACAGATTTTCTATGGGGTTGAGATCTGAAGACTGGCTAGGCCACTCCAGGACCTTGAAATGCTTCTTACGAAGCCACTCCTTTGTTGCCCTGGCTGTGTGTTTGGGATCATTGTCATTCTGAAAGACCCAGCCACGTCCCATCGTCAATGCCCTTGCTGATGGAAGGGGATTTTCATTCAAAATCTCTCGATACATGGCCCCATTCATTCTTTCCTTTACACAGATCAGTTGTCCTGGTCCCTTTGCAGAAAAACAGCCCCAAAGCATGATGTTTCCACCCCCATGCTTCAATGTGGGTATGGTGTTCTTCGGATGCAATTCAGTATTCTTTCTCCTCCAAACACGAGAACCTGTGTTTCTACCAGAAAGTTCTATTTTGGTTTCATCTGACCATAACACATTCTCCCAGTCCTCTTCTGGATCATCGAAATACTCTCTAGCGAACCGCAGACGGGCCTGGACGTGTACTGGCTTCAGCAGGGGGACACGTCTGGCAGTGCAGAATTTGAGTCACTGGCGGCGCATTGTGTTATTGATAGTAGCCTTTGTTACTGTGGTCCCAGCTCTCTCTAGGTCATTCACTAGGTCCCTCAGTGTTGTTCTGGGATTTTTGCTCACCGTTCTTGTTATCATTTTGACGCCACGGGGTGAGATCAGTGGTCTTGTATGTCTTCCATTTTCTAATAAATGCCCCCACAGTTGATTTCTTTACACCAAGCGTTTTACCTATTGCAGATTCATTCCCATTCTGGTGCAGGTCTACCATTTTGTCTCTGGTGTCCTTCGACAGCTCTTTGGTCTTGGCCATAGTGGAGTTTGGAGTGTGACTGACTGAGGTTGTGGACAGGTGTCTTTTATACCGATAATGAGTTAAAACAGGTGCCATTAATACAGGTAACGAGTGGAGCCTCGTTAGACCTCGTTAGAAAAAGTTTGAGCTCTTTGACAGCTAGAAATATTGCTTGTTTGTAGGTGACCAAATACTTATTTTCCACTCTAATTTGGAAATAAATTCTTTAAAAATCAAACAATGTGGGTTTTTTTTCACATTCTGTCTCTCATGGTTGAGGTTTACCCATGTTAACAATCACAGGCCTCTCTATTCTTTTAAAGTAGGAGAACTTTCACAATTGGTGGTTGACTAAATACTTATTTGCCCCACTGTATGCAGCCAACCACCTCAAACAGGTATAAAAGTCCACCTACACTCCACTTATTCGTTGGATTTTTTTAAAGGCGACCAACAGGTCTTTGATGCTCTCAATTCTCACTTACAGATTGGTGTTCAAATACTTATTTGCAGCAGGATAATACAAATAAATTGTTTTTTAAAAAAATCATACACTGTGATTTCTGGATTTTTTTTCTTTAGTGTCTCACGGTGGACAAGCACCTACATTGATAATTTCAAATCTACTTATCAGTAAGAGAACTTGCAAAATCGCAGGGTGTTCAAATATTTTTCTCTCGGTTAAGTGTAAAAACTAAGAGAGAAAAAAAAAAATCATATTTTAATTTTACAGTTTTAAAAGTCTGCCGTTTACAACTAGAGGGAGCCAGTTTACCACTATTGGTACTTCAGAGACTGAGAATTAAAGTACCGTCACAGTACATTTTAGCTGTTAGAATAATCCTGAAATTTTACCCAATAATTCTATTTCCCTCACTTGATGTCGTCTGCTTGACTCCATTTTAGGGCCATGTTCTGAGGACGGTTGTTTTAACAGAAGCTGTCCGACAGGCCTGGTTAGACACGACTGTTCCCCTTGTCCATTTTCTTGTGCACACATCAGCAGCAAGACTACTTGTGATCCTACAGCACCATGCTTCTCAGGTATTGTATGGTAAAGTTCTTGATATTATGTATATTTTATATTTTGCACATTGTATTATATGCTCACCCAGGTTGCTGGTGTCCTGTGGGGCTGGTCATGAGCCACACACAGAAATGTGTGTTGCCAGATGACTGTGTGTGTGAGCTGGCAGGTGTACGCTACAGGCCAGGTCAGCAGATGAAAGTGGACTGTGAGATTTGCGTTTGTCAGAGAGGAAGGCCTCAAAGGTGTCAACCTAACCCGGACTGTTCAGGTTGGTCTTAAAATGTCTTTTTTTTGTTTGTTTCACAATCAATATACAGTGGTATCTCAATTTACGGATGTCTACATACAGAATTTTCAGGTTAAGACACGCCTCAACAGGAAAATTTTTCCTCTTGTGAAGAAAAAACGTTTCAGGATAGGAAAGGCAGAAATGGCAAAATGTCTTGTGCATTCGGCCCCCTTGAATTTTTCAACCTTTGGCCACATTTCAGGCTTCAAACATAAAGGCATAATTTTTTTGGTCATAGTCAACAGCAATTGTGACACAACCGTGAAATGGAATGAAATGTATTGGATTTTTTTTCCCATTTTTACTCTGAATGATCGAATGTTGTCCTCAATGAGCGATGATGATACATAGAATCCCATTTGTGTGTAATCAAGTCACTGTATGTGACAGTCTCAGGGTTCTGTTTAAAGTGCAGAGAGCATCATAAAGACCAAGGAGCACACCTGGCAGGTCCAAGATACTGTTATGGAGAGGTTAAAGCCAGATTTGGATGCAAAAAGATTTTCCAAGCGTTAAACATCTCAAGGAGCACTGTGCAAGCAATCATATTGAAATGGAGTATCAGACCACTGGAAATCTACCAAGACCCGGCCGTCCCTCTTAACTTTCACCTCGAACAAGGAGAAGACTGATCAGAGATGCAGCCAAGAGGCCTCTGATCACTCTGGAAGAACTGCAGAGATCTACAGCTGAGGTGGGAAAGTCAGTCCATAGGACAAAATCAGTTGTGCACTGCACAAATCTGGCCTTTATGGAAGAGTGGCTAGAAGAAAGCCCTTTCTTAAAGGTATCCATAAAAAGTCTCATTTGAAGTTTGCCGCAAGCCACCTGGGAGACGCACCAAACATGTGGAAGAAGGTGCTCTGGTCAGATGAAACAAAAAACCTCAAAACTTTTTGGCCACAATGAAAAACAATATATCTGGCGTAAAAACAACACAGCTCATCACACACCATCCCCACTGTCAAACATGGTGGTGGCAGCCTCATGGTTTGGGCCTGCTTTTCTTCAGCAGGGACAGGGAAGATGGTTAAAATTGATGGGAAGATGAATGGAGCCAAACACAGGACCATTCTGGAAGAAAATCTGCTGGAGTCTACAAAAGACTTGAGACTGGGACGGAGATTTATCTTACAACAGCACCATGGTCCAAAACACAAAGCCAAATCTACAATTGAATGGTTCACAAATAAACATATCCAGGTGTTAGAATGGCCAAGTTAAAGTCCAGACTTGAATCTAATCGAGAATCTGTGTTCAAACACTCTCCATCCAACCTCACTGAGCTCGAGCTGAT
The DNA here is from genome assembly GCF_030265065.1 of Corythoichthys intestinalis. Classification (NCBI taxonomy): domain Eukaryota; kingdom Metazoa; phylum Chordata; class Actinopteri; order Syngnathiformes; family Syngnathidae; genus Corythoichthys; species Corythoichthys intestinalis. The sequence goes on along the minus strand of NC_080414.1, from coordinate 26,721,712 downwards.
TTGCAAGAAAGATTGGGCAAGAATTTGTCTCTCGATGTGCAAAACTGAGCCATACCTCAAGCAACTTGCAGCTGTAATTGCAGCAAAAGCTGGCGCTACAAAGTATTAATGCATTAGGGTTGAATAAAATATTATAGTATACCTGTATATACTTTTCAGGTTTTTATTTGTTAAAAAAGTGTAAAATAGCCAATTTCGTTCCACTTCACGATTGTGTCTAAATTGTTGATTCTTGACAAAAAAAAAAAAATTATATCTTTATGTTTCTAGGCTGAAATGTGGCAAAAGGTTCAAGGGGGCGAATAATTTCGCAAGGCACTGCTGCTCTACCATTGGCTATTACCTAGAATTCCTGGCATCCAATAGGCTAAGAGGGACCTGTACTGTCCATGTGTACCGTATGTGTGTATCCCAGCGTCCTCTTCATTCACCCCTAATGTTCCGACAGCTTTAGAGGAACTTTTCTTCTTTACTCTATTTTTGGATTTTTACATGATGCACAACTCCGATTTTATGTTTGTTGTGCAAAAAAATGTAATTGTAACATGTACTTGTTACATGTTTTGATGCATTTTTATGCATTAGAAAAGATTTATGTCTGAATTTTGGGGGGCTTGGAACGGATTAAGGCATTTCAATGGAAAACACGTCTCTACATACGGAATTTTCAAGTTACGAAACTACTTCCAGAACCAATTAATTTCGTACGTTGTGGTACCACTGTAAACACCTTGTCTCATCATTATAACACCCCAATTGTTTTTTTAAAACAAAACAAAAAAAATTAACCTTTTTTTTTAAACCCAATACTCCTTAGTCCATTGTGCCTGGTCGTCATGGTCTGAGTGGGGGGAGTGTTTGGGACCATGTGGTGTCCAGAGTGTCCAGTGGTCATTCCGGAGTCCAAACAACCCCGCCAACCATATCGATGGGAAAACCTGCAGAGGGATTTATCGGAAAGCACGTCGGTGTGCAGCATTTTCCTTAATCCTACCTATTTGTACAAATTTTTATTACGCATGGATATTTATGGTGCTAGTACTATACAAAAAAAAGGTCTTAGACGAAAGCTCTCTGCCTTTCACTCCTGCATACACATTTTTTTTTTAAATCTGTGTGTCCCAAGATGTCAGACTGACCCTTGTGATGAGTGTGAGTACCAAGGTCAGTCCCACGCAGTTGGAGACAGATGGAGGTCGGACCATTGCCACTTGTGTCATTGTTTGCCCAACCTCTCGGTGCAGTGCTCCCCTTATTGTCCATATGCTGTTACCGGATGCCCACAGGTAAACAACTGAAGATTATGATTAATATGTTTTTTTTTTTTGGTCACATGTCCTTTCTTTCATACTTTGTTCTTTACTTCCAGCTATAGTAACTGATATATACCTCTTGTAGGGGCAGAGTCTAGTACCTGGAGAGGGAGACACATGTTGTTACTGTCAAGGTAAATTCAAATTACACTAATAACATGTGATTTGGTATTTTTTGCCATTTGGGAAAGGTATTTTTTTAATACTGTACATTTAGAATAACAGCACACAATGTCCGAAATTATTGGGTAACATATCAACATGGACCTAAAACCTTTTCAGTGCAACTTAAACTTTACCAATATCCCAACCCTTTTCTGAGTCATGTAGTTTGAAGAACCCTGTGTTTTCCTCCCTGATGTTGAGTTATGATATGTAATACATAGGACGCAACATAAGTTCTACAGTTACTCCCTACCCTGTGACAACTAAGCCAGGAAAGGACAGCACTCCCTCCGTCCCCACCTATCCACTCCCTCCAGGTGGTCAGTGACTTCATTCAACTACATGATCAGTCTCATGAGAATGTTTTTGGTAACATCGTAATGCAATATTATTTATAATTTTGCTTTTCTAGAAGAGTGCTGGTCGCCTTTGGGTGTTCAGTTTCTGCCGGCCTCCAGTTTCCATGCCTCATCTCAGCAAACCGGTCACCCTCCTGAAGCAGCTCGCCTTCATGGCTGGGATGCCCACACAGACCTCCAGGTACAGTATATACATTGGGGCAAATAAGTTTTAGTAGTTAATGTTTTAGTCGTTTTAGAAAACAACGGTTTTAATTGAACGGTGTATCACCTGAACCAATACACATGAAAGTTAGTATAAGTCAATACAGATTTATTTTGCATTGATTTATTTTGCATTTAGCCTATCAATTAATTAGGTTTGTATTCACGAGAAATATAGCCCTAACCCCACGTTCACAGAATCTTTTTGGTCTTATTAAGGTCCCGTCCCCGGCAAAAACTTTACATACAGGTTATGCTGTTATATCGTCCCCACCAATGTTGAGACCAAACCTATGCCCTTGGAGTTACTGTTTGTCTGCTTTTTAATCAGTTGATTTTGGATTATTCCCTTGGTTATGTATAGAATTGAACAAAATCATCATGTACATTTGCAGGGCTGGAGTCCAGAAACAGAAGAGTACAAGGATCTACCACAGCGGAGCCCCTTAGGCCACAGTGGCAGCACACAAAGCCCTTACATAGAGATTGACTTGCTGAAAGCATACAACATCACTGGTAAACTTGTGGTGCTATCAAGCAAATCTCTCTCATTGCAGATAAATGATTGCTCATGCCTTTTGTTGCTTTCTGCAGGGGTACTTACCCAGGGCGGCGGTGTGTTCGACACATATGTTTCCAGTTTATACTTGCAGTTTAGCCGAGATGGAAGACAATGGTTCATTTACAAAGAGCTTGTCACTGACACTCAGCCCAGAGCTAAGGTCTGATCATGACAATATATTTTTCTATGATATATTTTGGGAGACTTGGGCAATGTGAGACATGTTTGCTTTCCGCCAAGCGAGATAAAACAACAAAACACCTATTTACTCCATTATTTAGAAACGGGTTGTCTCACATTACCATCTGTCTCATATTGCCCCAGTTTCCTTATATCATTTGTACTATTATCCCAACAGGTCTTTCATGCTAACCACAATGAGGGAGGGGTTGCAGAGATCAAATTGGACAGGATGGTGTCAGCTCAGTTTGTGCGTCTTCTACCACATGATTTCCATAATGGCATCTATCTTCGTCTTGAGATTATGGGATGTGAAGATGGTCAGTAGATGGTGATATGTTGTCTTTTTTTGTGTGTGTGCATTTGTCAACAGTGACTGTTTTTCCAAATTCTAAATACATCAAGTACATATGGAAATGTTCTGTGTTAAAGATAAAATGCATACAAGTGAGCTTCTGGTCTTTCTAAGAGATTTATTGGTCAGTGTGAAAGTTTTCTATAGAATGTGAAATGTTTTTTGTTAGCCGTGTATGGTTTATTAGTGTGTTTGATTTTGGGGCATGTTGTGTGTGATGTGTGTGCCAAGTAAACTTTTTTTTAAGTTATATGGCACCCCATACAGAACAGTTGTTAATGATATATGGTTGTTGGTTCATAACAGTGAAGTGTCAATATAGAGGTGAAAGAAAAACTACTTTGTTGCCAATAATTTTGAACTGCTAACTGAAAGTATCTTGGTTACTTTTTACCCATTCAGGTTTCCATTGGTCAACCTTAGCTACACCTACTTCAACCTTCTCACCAATAAGTGGCTGCAAAGACAGGGAACTTTCATGTAAAAATGGTCGCTGTGTCCCAGCTGGTCCTTCAGGAGTTATCTGCAATGGAGTCGATGATTGTGGTGACGGATCAGACGAGATGTACTGTGGTGAGGGTTCCTTTTCATTTCATCTTGTCCAGTTAAACTGAAATGCATACAAATCCAATTGTAATAATAAAGTTAATTCTTTGGATCACTTTTTTACTGACCTTATTCCAGGCACAGAAATTTACCCAACAGTCACAACTCCTCACAGCTGCCCTGTTGGTCAGTACTCCTGCCTCCCACCAGGAGGCTGTATTGACACAGGAAAACAGTGCGATGGGATTCCACACTGTCCCAAAGGAGATGATGAAAGTAACTGCCACCTGCATGAGAGCGTCACCACTCAGTCAGATAGGTAAGGGCAGTTTGATTTCAACCTTTCTGCTATAAGATACAAATGTATTTTCACATACATTGTTTTTAGACCATATACAAGCACCGCCGCCCCGATCAGGACTCCTTCTAGGATCCCTGTGACCCGTCCTGCTATATCACCAACAGTAAGTAGAGTTAGTGGAGTTACACTGTTGTTTCTTGTTTTCTTTGATAATACTAGATTTGTGCGTTAGACATTTACAGTGGGGCAAATAAGTATTTAGTCAACCTCCAATTGTGCTCTCAGTTCTCCTACTTGAAAAGATTAGAGAGGCCTGTAATTGTCAACATGGGTAAATCTCAACCATGAGAGGCAGAATGTGGAAAAAAAAAAAAAAAAAACAGAAAATCACATTGTTTGATTTTTAAAGAATTTATTTCCAAATTACAGTGGAAAATAAGTATTTGGTCACATACAAACAAGCAAGATTTCTGGCTGTCCAAGAGGTCTAACTTCTAACGAGGTCTAATGAGGCTCCACTCTTTACCTGTATTGATGGCACCTGTTTTAACTCATTATCGGTATATAAAGACACCTGTCCACAATCTCAGTCAGTCACACTCCAAACTCCACCATGGCCAAGACCAAAGAGCCTTTGAAGGACACCAGCAACAAAATTGTAGACCTGCACCAGGCTGGGAAGACTGAATCTGCAATAGGTAAAACGCTTGGTGTGAAGAAATCAAATGTGGGAGCAATTATTAGAAAATGGAAGACATACAAGACCACTGATAATCTCCCTCGATCTGGGGCTCCATGCAAGATCTCACCCCGTGGCGTCAAAATGATAACAAGAACGGTGGGCAAAAATCCCAGAACCACACGGGATGACCTAGTGAATGACCAACAGAGAGCTGGGACACAATGTGATTTTCTGTTTTTTTTTTTTTCTTCTCCACATTCTGTCTCTCATGGTTGAGGTTTACTCATGTTGACAATTACAGGCCTCTCTAATATTTTCAAGTGGGAGAACTTGCACAATTAGTGGTTGACTAAATTCTTATTTGCTCCACTGTACAAAGACTTACCCCATTATCGAATATGGCTATACTAGTATAATAATGTTTGTATTTGGAAAGCTAAATAAAATAACATTGATAGTCCTCATTTGATCTTCATATGCCCTTACATTTACAGGATGGAGGGCCTGGATATCGTGGTAAGTACCTGTGTTATTTTCAATTCAATTCAATTCAATTCAATTTTATTTGTATAGCCCTCAATCACAACAGAGGTCTCAAAGGACTTTACAGAGGCAATATGATACACGATTAGAAATGAAGCAACAAAGATGAATAGATACAGTTCAAGTCCTGGGTATCCCCTATCCTTAAGACCCTCCATGCCGGCAAGGAAAAACTCCAAAAACTCCAGAGTCAATTGGGAGAAAAATGAGAAACCTTGGGGAGTACCACAGTCAGGAGAGATCCACTCCCAGGACGGATAGACAGGAACCCCAGAACGGCTAATGGGAATTAGCAAGCATAATTATAATCCGTAAAAATACAGTGGAGTAAAGGAGCATGAAGAGGTCCCTCTAGTCAGGTGAGACGGGGGTAGCAGCGAGGACGTCTATCCAGCCAGGGGTCCGGACAGTCAGGAGGCTGCAGCTGAAAAATAGCCCCTCCCCAGAGGGGAGGGGGGAAAGGGGACACCGGGTGACTAGTGATGAAGAGACTAGACAACTAGATATTAACATTGGAAAATAGAAATAAAGTAAGACAAGTGGTAGGTAGAGTAAGAAAAGGAGATAGAACTCAGCGGCTGTACTGCCCCCAGCATTATAGCTTCTAGTGCAGCTTAGACTAAACAGTGAGTCTACTCCGACTTCAACTAGCCTAACCATAAGCTTTGTCGAATAGGAACGTTTTTAATCTAATCTTAAATGTGCAGACTGTCTCAGCTTCTTTAATACTAGCTGGAAGCTGATTCCATAAAACACGGGCTTGGTGGCTAAAGGCTCTAGCTCCGACAGTACTTTTATAAACCCTGGGAACTACCAGTAGACCTGCATTCTGAGATCGGAGTGTTCTGTTGGGGCGGTATGGAACCAGAGCATCTGTGAGATAAGATGGCCCCAACCCATTAATGGTCTTAAATGTAAGAAGGAGTATTTTAAATTTAATTCTAAACTCGACTGGAAGCCAGTGAAGTGCCTGGAGCACAGGGGTGATGTGCTCTCTTCTATTGGTTCCTGTTAAAAGTCTTGCTGCTGCGTTTTGGACTAGCTGAAGACCTTTTAGAGAGCTTTTAGGACAAGCTGCAAGTAGGGAGTTACAGTAATCCAATCTCGATGTAACGAACGCGTGAATTAATTTTTCTGCATCGCTTTTAGATAAAATATTTCTAATTTTGGCGATGTTGCGCAGGTGAAAGAAAGCCGTTCTACAGGTTTGTTTAATGTGTTTAATATTTTGGCTCATTAGTTGTCAAATAACGCCCTTCCTGTGTTTCATCCATCCATCCATCCATCCATCCATCCATCCATCCATCCATCCATCCATCCATCCATCCATCCATCCATCCACTGCTTAACCTGGGGTCGTGTCACAATGTGGCAGGGGCATGGAGGACCCAAACACAGGGAAAACCAAGGGGTTAAGGTTAGATTTGAAGGTGTATGTACACCTAGCTTGGCTAAAAAGAACACGCAGGAAGTCGATGTAGCTTTTTTGGATGTTGGTAGCCGCCCCCCCAGCTGCTGGGATAGCAACTTTCTTTTTGCCTGGTACACCAGACTCACCGCTGTTCCAGCTATTGAGTCTGGCCACCATTCACGCGGATACAATTTCCAGGGCGGAGCAAGCCACAGCAAACAGACAGCGGAGTGGACCAATCAGCGACGGGCAGACGTGACGTTAGTAAAATGACGAGGGACTTACGCGCGGAAGTAAACATACGAAGAGAGCGGAGTTTATTCAACATGGCTAGCGCGAGACAGACTGTTGTCAATGACTCGTGTCGATGTGTTTTTGGTAATTTAAAACTGATTTTACCGTGGATTGGAACATATTCTCGGCTCTCCCGTTCACCATCTGTGTTGGAGACGACTTTCGACGCGCAAGAGTGACGTTGGTCATTAAGAACACGCCACGCAAATAAACTAATCTGATTTGTCGATTGATTTTGTACCTGCTCGAGAGGCCGTTAATGGGCTGGTTCCCAGACTATACTCTCAGTGTTTGAAAAATACAGGGAGAATAGTCTGGCAGAGCCAGGCAAACTTTCTTTATTCAGGTGCAAACAATAGGATGGGAGGGGTCAGGAAAGCAACATAGAACATAGAATAGAATACATAGACTACTGTACATAGGGGCCACGTGGCCAAGGACAAAGGAAAGGCTGATTAGACAGAATTTATCCTATCAGGTGACTAACAATCAAGAAAGCATAAATGTTAATTTTATGCACAACAATTCCAACAGTTAGGCAAAAAGGCGTGGTTGTAACTCAAAAGGCTTTAAAAGAATAAAACAACAAATCAAAGTACAGACAAAAGTCAAGAGGATCAAACAAAAGGTATCAAAACTTACTTGGGGAAAAAGAAACAGCCAGGGCAAGGACAAAGAAATGCAGGAACGAGACGCTGGCAATGGTACTGGGATGGACAAGAAATCGACAATGACATAATAAGGACTGAAAAGAAAACAGGGAGCTTAATCACACAGACAAGGGGTAACAAGAATACGAATTAACTTTGTATGTAGAGGTATAATGCATATAAGGTTGCTTAAAAGTTGGTGGGGGACAATTTGAGCATCTTGAACAGTTGGTAGTGTTATGTCCCTACCGTCCCTATGAAAACATAAACCTTTGGGTTTGGTTGAAAAACAGCACCTCGAAATCCGAGACCATGGTCCTGTGTTTTAGTGGGTGATATTATCAATCTTAAACGCTGGATGTACATTTCCTTGTAGGCATCTGCTCATCCCCACTTGGACTAGAGGATGGGAGTGTTCGTTATGGTCAGCTGACCTCGTCCTCTTATCGTGAGAACAACCCTGCTGATGCTGGTCGCCTTAATATTGTTCCCAATGTGTGAGTAATAAATTAGCTAGTCTCTGAATTGTGCACATGTTAAAAAAACGATTTAAAGTGTTTGAATGAAAAGATCATTTAAATTTTGTCTGTGGTGTTGGCAGCCAAGTGATGGAACCCGGTTGGAGTCCCTTACCTTCAGACCTCCATCCGTACTTTCAGGTCGATTTCCTTGAGCCCACTTGGATTTCAGGGGTTGTGACCCAGGGCAGTGAACGCATGTGGGGTTACCTCACTAAATATAGATTAGCCTTTGCCTTGCATAGCAGTCTCTTCACCAACTTTACACAGGATGGCAAGCCCGGTAGTCCTGTTAAGGTATTTTAAATTCATATAGCAGTATGTTTACAAAGGAAGTAAAACTTTCCTTTAACTGATTGTGTGTAGGTATTTGAGGTGCGAATGGTGGGTAGGACCCCTGTGACTCGTTGGCTCAGTAGGCTTGTCAGGGCCCGTTACCTGCGCATCATCCCTGTGGAGTTCAGACACACCTTCAACCTGCGCGTTGAGATTCATGGCTGTAGAGGAGGTGAGAAGTTCTCGTCCCTCGGTTTTCTTTTTCTGCGAGGAAAACTTGTATTAAACTGAGCTGAAGCCAGTTGTGATGTTCCTCTTGTGCTGCAGATGAGCTGGTGACCCCCATTAGTGTTACATCTCCCCCTGACGATGGGAAAGTTACACCGCAGCGTTGTAAACCGGGCCAGTTTGCCTGCCAGCAGAGTGAACAATGTGTTCCTATTGCTGTGGTTTGCGATGGTCAACTTGATTGCAAGGATCATACAGACGAGATTAATTGTGGTGAGAATTTATGAACACGATAATTGGTATTCATTTGGCTTTCAGGTAAAAATTCAGGATTTATCAAAAAATCCCAGGTTTGAACAGAAAATAGAGGGCTGGATATATAAATCTCTCCACACTGTAGAACAGGGGTCGCTTGCGAGCCAGATATGGCTCCTTTGACGGCTACATATGGCTCGCAGACAAATCTTCTATTATAAAAAAAAAAAAGTTTCGATATGTAATGAGAAGGGCGCTAGGACCTCGGGAAAACCTGGTGGGTGTAAGGGCCTCAGGGGAACCGTTAAAAAGAGCAACCAGCAAGGGGCGCTCACATTTTTTTCATTGGCAAGTCAGTGATCAGGCGACATTCAAAACAGGTGTGGCAGTGGACAATGTCTCAAAAGTCTGATGATGCGTGTAGCAGTCAGTTGAAATAATAGCTGTGCATCTGTAGTGTGGTGCAGACAGAGATTAAATGCTTCAGTCTGTTGCTACACATTTTTGTTTTATTTTCATTTTTCTTGTACAGCTGAAACGAAAAAAAGAAAAAAAACAACGTCCGTCTCGCATTGCTGCACACAGACGGCTCATTTCTTATTCGCTCTAAAATGTAATTATATAATTATATTAATAAACAAATGTTTAATTTTTGTAACAGTAAAAGTTTTTGAAACAAAACATTTAACTTCTGCATTTTAGACACTACTAGCATTCACTTGTCCTCTGCTCGCCATTACGAACACATCTGCAGTCATACATAAGCATACTTAACGATTAGCATATTTCTGAACTATATTAACACACAGTACACATCAAAATCATCTTAAAATAAAGCAATCCGCTAATATACACAGTGAAATGATACTTTTTCTTACCTGAAACAAGAAAAAAATACTAGTTTACAATGTCCGTCTTGCATTGCTGCAAAGACTGCTAATTTCTTATTCACTGTAAAATGTGAACATTTATTGCCCATGTACGCCAAGAAGCGAACGCTGCCCCCTGCTGGTTCAAAAGAGTAAGTACAACTGTCTTTTCAGGCTGAAACTTGTGTGTATATTTTCCACAAACACAACGAAATAAAATGAATCATTTTAAATATAGGGTGAATCTATCTGTGGACACTACAAAATATTAAAATAACTATTTTGATATTATTTAATTATTATTTATTATTTAATTTTAATTAAATTATTATTATTTACTAGGGCTGTCAAAATTATCATGTTAACAGTAAGCTTGAGAATGATAAACCGATACGACCGGATATCCGGTTTTACAGGTGAGAGATACAGCTGTATCGATAATAAACTTAACATTCGACAGTAATTAGCCATTAAATATTCAATGAACCGATAGTAAAGACAGAATTCGGCTATCGCGAGCACAAGAATTGGCTTCTAATGCCTAGTTCAATATATTGCTTAATATGATGATAATTTAGCTTTTAATTCACATACTGCGCTTGTGTCATTCATCACACAGCGCACTTAGCTTGAGACAGCACGCATATGATATGGACAAGCACCACTCACAGTCGTGGTTGCCTCAACTTCCCATGCATTTCGGCAGAACCGCTACTAGTCGCCGTCATTACCCGATCAAAACCAAAAACCACTGTAACGCACACTCCGTAGCATTTTCTTCACAGCCCAAAACGAAACTAGTAGTGGCAACGAAGCAACATGCTAAAACAATGAACAGTTTGCGCACCGACGGCAGCGACGTGCAGTGATTGATTTTCAACGCACCCAGGAAAACAAAAGTCGGACTTTGAAGTATGAAGGGAGCCAGATCTGTTCGCATGGGACAGAGCTTGTGTGAAGTGTGGAGCGGTACAGAGATCGTGAGTTTTTAACCCTGAAAAATAACCCACTACAATGGTGGAAAGGGCAGCGCGACCCTCTGGAGATTTTGTTTCCACGAAACACAGTCTACTTAAACATGAAATGTGGATTAGTTGATCTTCCACAAGAAAAATCTGCCCTTTACAAAAGATGTGGACAGTGATGAGGAATAAAAAATGTAGAAGCACAGGCATAAGTGAATGACTTTGCTGTGTATAAGGTTAAAGTAATGATTATTGACCTGTCTGTCTAAAATGCCATGTTTTTATTCACCTAATTATACCAGTGGTAAAGCATAATTTATTATTTATTTATGATAACACTAACAGGTTTAATTCTTTTTTTCTAGAGCTGTTGCATATAATTAATATTTTTGTTTGTAAGATGTTTACGTTTGCACTTAAATTACTTACCTCTTTTGTTCAAAACACCAGGAAATACAGTAATTGAATTACTGCACTTTATTGTTGTCTGTCACTGGAGTTTTATTTTATTATCAATCCCATCCAACAAAATGACGGTCATATAGTAAGCTTTATTTATTTATTTATTTAATGAAAAATAAAACATAACATTGGTATGAAATTTTGTTGTTTAATTTTGCTATTAGAAATGTGGTCTTTCTTTATATGGTTAAAATACTGTAGGAACACACACAAGAAATGTTTACTATCATATCGTTTTCAATCTGTATCGAACCATATCGTTCTTAAACTGTATCGAATCGTATCGAATCGCTCGGCCTTAAAAATGTATCGTTTTTTTAATCGAATCGTAACCTGTGTATCTAGATACATATCGAATCGGCTTCATGCCAGAGATTCCCAACCCTAGTTAACAGGCGTTAATTATTTTTTTAAATTAATCACGTTAAAATATTTGACGCATTTAACGCACATGCCCCGCTCAAACAGATTAAAATGACAGCAAAGTGTCATTTCCACTTGTTACTTGTTTTTTGGTGTTTTGCCGCCCTCTGCTGCCACTTGGGTGCGACTGATTTTATGGGTTTCAGCACCATAATTATTATTAACATCAACAATGGCGAGGTACTAGTTTATTTTTTTAAAGAAAATTTTACAAACTTTATTAAAACGAAAACATTAAGAGGGGTTTTAATATAACATTTCTATAACTTGTACTAACATTTATCTTTTAAGAACTACAAGTCTTTCTATCCATGGATCGCTTTAACAGAATGTTAATATTGTTAATGCCATCTTGCTGATTTATTGTTGTTATAAACAGTGTTGTTAATAACGGCGTTACAATATAACGGCGTTACTAACGGCGTTATTTTTTTCAGTAGTGGGTAATCTAATTAATTACTTTTCTCATCTTGGCAACGCCGTTACCGTTACTGAGGACGGAAAGGCATGCGTTACTATGCGTTACTATATTGGTGAAAAGTCTGAGGGAGACGGACTCACCGAGACGACAGAGCAGAGCAGGAGTAGGGAGGAGGCAAGAAAGTTGTGACGCCGAGCAAACGCGATGCTAGGTAGCTCCAATAATACATGTTGTAGCCGATAGCCTACAAACTACACCCGCATGTTATGGTAGATATGGTAGACATGGTAGATATCACATGTACTGTACATAGATATAACTAGATGCAAAATGACAGACATGGCACTAAATGAGTTAGTAGACAGCCGCCATCTTAAAGCAGTAAACTTTTTAGGACGGCTCTGTTGTAGAGAACCTTCCGAGCGAACCTAAGTAACTTTTAATCTAAAATACTTCTAAATCGGCAAAATCTTGACTTGAATCTATCTTTAAATGATGAAACAGTTTTAAAACTTTCATATGTCGAAAGTAGAGAGAAGGGAACTAATGCAATAATGGGAGCAATTTTAACAACTTTTAACAGTTGATTCAGGGTAAAGGGTAAATTAGAGTAAAGAATTGGGCTCGGGCCAATTGTACCAAAAACCTTCACAAAAAACTTCACATAGTGTGGCCAATGTTTTTTATTTTTTATTTTTTTTATTTTTTATTTTTTTTTTTTGAGGGGAAAAAAAAAAGTAATTATCACCAATTACTTTGCAAGGTAACTAATTACTCATACATTCAGGTAATTGAGTTACTAACGCAATTACTTTTTGGGAGAAGTAATTTGTAACTATAATTAATTACTTTTTTTCAGTAAGATTAACAACACTGGTAATAAACAAATACAGGACTTATGTACAGTATGTTGACCGTATATATCCGTCTTGTGTCTTATTTTTCCATTCCAACTATAATTTACAGAAAAATATGGCATATTTCACAGATGGTTTGAATTGCGATTAATTACGATTAGGGCTGTCAAACGATTAAAAATTTTAATCGAGTTAATTACATCTTAAAAATTAATTAATCGGAATTAATCGGAATTAATCGCAATTCAAACCATCTATATTGTTGGAATGGAAAGATAAGACACAAGATGGATATATACATTCAACATACGTTACATAAGTACTGTATTTGTTTATTATAACAATGCCATCTTGTTGATTTATTAACATTATTAACATTCTGTTAAAGCGACCCATGGATAGTAAGACTTGTAGTTCTTAAAAGATAAATGTTAGTGCAAGTTACAGAAACTTTATATTAAAACTCCTCTTAATGTTTTCGTTTTAATAAAATTGGTAAAATTTTCAATCAAAAAATAAACTAGTAGCCCTCCATTGTTGATGTCAATAATTACACAATGCTCATGGGTGCTTAAGCCCATAAAATCAGTCGCACCCAAGCACCAGCAGAGGGCAACAAAACTCCAAAAACATCGCACATAGACACTTGGACACTGTGCTGTCATTTTAATCTGTTTGAGCAGGGCATGTGCGTTAATTGCGTCAAATATTTTAACGTGATTAATTAAAAAAATTAATTACCGCCCGTTAATTCGATAATTTTGACAGCCCTAATTACGATTAATTAACTTTTAAGCTGTGATTAACTCGATTAAAAATTTTAATCATTTGACAGCCCTATTATTTACATATGTTATTAAAAAGAATTCAGACACTTATTGTACTTTAAAAATGTTGAAATTACATATGATGCACATATTACTTGTATTTTTAGTTTTAAACATATTGTATGGCTCTCACTGAATTACATTTAAAAAATATGTGGTGTTAATGGCTCTCTCAGCCAAAAAGGTTCCCGACCCATGCTTTAGTATATCTGGCCTTAATTGTTGTTATCACTTTCTACTCAGGTTCTCCAGGTTTACAGAACCAGACTAGTTCAACAGGGAGACCAGGGTTCCTTGGTGACAGGACAACAGGTGCCCCGGGTCTCCGAACCACTAAGTCAAGAGGTGGGCTGCCTGGTGTGGCTACTACTGGAGTCACGGGATACCCTGGACTTTGGCAAGCCACCACTCCACACACTGGTATGAATATTTCTGGGAGGTTTTGCGCACTGTAGCGCTCTGGTTGTTTTTAATTGTGCTTTAATAAACGTTCATGATCAGATAAAAGATTCATAAAAATGAAATTGTTTCCCACTTGAAGCAACTACTGGCCACCCCGGATTGCACCTGACTCCATCGCACAGGCCCGGAGTTCCTGGTTTACAAACCACAAAGCGTGAGAGACACCAAACAATGTTGATCGTTCTGGAAATATGATTTAATGTGCCTTTTACTGAACAAACAGAGACTCTATTTTTACAGTTCAGTGGATCACTACAACCCCCAATGATGGGGGTTTGCCCAGAGTGCTTTGTGTGGAAGGCCAGTTTGCATGCCGCTCGTTTGGCTGTGTCGACTCGACTCAGGTGTGTGATGGCAGGCGGGACTGTTTGGACGGCTCCGATGAAGAGCGCTGTGGTACGTGTGAATAAACAGTAAAATATGAAAATGTTTTCTCCCTCTGAAATCAAACACAGCATATGCTTTAGTTTTCCACTGTAACATCTACTCAGTATACATGAGGTTTTAGAATCCTACATAAATTTGAGCATTTCTTAGAGAGGTCGACCGATATGGGATTTTCAAATGCCAATGCAAACATTTTCAGCCAATTGACGATATCCAAGCCTATTTGGTAAGCCAATATTTGTGGCCGATATATATATATATATATATATATATATATATATATATATATATATATATATATATATATATATACAGTGCCTTGCAAAAGTATTCTGCCCCCTTGAATCTTGCAACCTTACGCCACATTTCAGGCTTCAAACATAAAGATATGACATTTAATTTTTTTGTCAAAAATCAACAACAAGTGGGACACAATCGTGAAGTGGAACAACATTTATTGGATAATTTAAACTTTTTTAACAAATAAAAAACTGAAAAGTGGGGCGTGCAATATTATTCGGCCCCTTTACTTTCAGTGCAGCAAACTCACTCCAGAAGTTCAGTGAGGATCTCTGAATGATCCAATGTTGTCCTAAATGACCGATGATGATAAATAGAATCCACCTGTGTGTAATCAAGTCTCCGTATAAATGCACCTGCTCTGTGATAGTCTCAGGGTTCTGTTTAAAGTGCAGAGAGCATTATGAAAACCAAGGAACACACCAGGCAGGTCCGAGATACTGTTGTGGAGAAGTTTAAAGCCGGATTTGGATACAAAAAGATTTCCCAAGCTTTAAACATCTCAAGGAGCACTGTGCAAGCCATCATATTGAAATGGAAGGAGCATCAGACCACTGCAAATCTACCAAGACCCGGCCGTCGTTCCAAACTTTCTTCTCAAACAAGGAGAAAACTGATCAGAGATGCAGCCAAGAGGCCCATGATCACTCTGGATGAACTGCAGAGATCTACAGCTGAGGTGGGAGAGTCTGTCCATAGGACAACAATCAGTCGTACACTGCACAAATCTGGCCTTTATGGAAGAGTGGCAAGAAGAAAGCCATTTCTCAAAGATATCCATAAAAAGTCTCGTTTAAAGTTTGCCACAAGCCACCTGGGAGACACACCAAACATGTGGAAGAAGGTGCTCTGGTCAGATGAAACCAAAATTGAACTTTTTGGCCACAATGCAAAACGATATGTTTGGTGTAAAAGCAACACAGCTCATCACCCTGAACACACCATCCCCACTGTCAAACATGGTGGCGGCAGCATCATGGTTTGGGCCTGCTTTTCTTCAGCAGGGACAGGGAAGATGGTTAAAATTGACGGGAAGATGGATGCAGCCAAATACAGGAACATTCTGGAAGAAAACCTGTTGGTATCTGCACAAGACCTGAGACTGGGACGGAGATTTATCTTCCAACAGGACAATGATCCAAAACATAAAGCCAAATCTACAATGGAATGGTTCAAAAATAAACGTATCCAGGTGTTAGAATGGCCAAGTCAAAGTCCAGACCTGAATCCAATCGAGAATCTGTGGAAAGAGCTGAAGACTGCTGTTCACAAACACTCTCCATCCTACCTCACTGAGCTCGAGCTGTTTTGCAAGGAAGAATGGGCAAGAATGTCAGTCTCTCGGTGTGCAAAACTGATAGAAACATACCCCAAGCGACTTGCAGCTGTAATTGGAGCAAAAGGTGGCGCTACAAAGTATTAACGCAAGGGGGCCGAATAATATTGCACGCCCCACTTTTCAGTTTTTTATTTGTTAAAAAAGTTTAAATTATCCAATAAATTTTGTTCCCCTTCACGATTGTGTCCCACTTGTTGTTGATTCTTGACAAAAAATTAAAATTTTATATCTTTATGTTTGAAGCCTGAAATGTGGCGAAAGGTTGCAAGGTTCAAGGAGGCCGAATACTTTTGCAAGGCACTGTATATATATATATATATATATATATATATTTTTTTTTTTTTTTTTTTAAAGCATGTACATTATGAAAGGTTATTTTAAAAAAAATAGTTCAAATTTACAATGATGTCCTGAGACTTAAAGGGATCCTCGATCTTAAAGACATGTAGGCTCTAATAAACCACAATTGTTCTCTTGTACTAAAATATCTTGTTAGAAAGACATAAAATGGCAATATTTTACAATATTTAGTACATATTCTGACTGAATGTTGACGCCGTGTTTTGCGGGCTGGCAGTGATGACGTAATTGGGACGTTTCCACTTGTGTACAACAATTGTGTATTGCTGCCTGAACTCGCTAAGTAAAATGCCACAATGTGCTGCTTTTGGATGCATTTTCCAGTCAAATGGAAACAAGGGGAGTGATGTGAGTCCCCGCAGATTTCCTATTGACAAGAAGAGGAGAAAGGTTTGGAAAATGCCTGTTGACTAACAAAACGTCCCAAAGAGCCAAGACTTTGTTCTCGCCATTTTTCTCCTACCGCGTTCGAGGCTTTTAGTCGACGACAACTTATGAAAGAGCTCACCGGAGTGACTGGATATAAGCGGAGACTAAAATCAAATGCTGTTCTAACTATTTTCCCTCACAAGAAGCATCAACGCGTTCGGATAGCGAGTGAAATGCGCGCAATAAAGCGCCAAAGACAAAAACACTGCTGGCCGCTCTCTTAAGCAGGCAAGACGCTCCTGTCGCTACAGCGGTAGGCGAACCTTCAGGCGTACTGCTAGTCACAGAGGAAGCTAATAATTCACCTCTACTGTTTGTTCGTAAATCAGTAAGTGTGTATGTTCAGTATTTACCTAATATGAGTGATGCCCGTGGGAGTTATTTTATTTTGACTAAATTCTTGTGATTTTGTCCAATTTATGGCTTTTCCTTTGAAGTGTGATAACTAAGTCATTTATAAATATTTTTTCACTTTCAACCACTCAAAAATGTTCATTGGCATCAGACCTATCTACACATATATAGTTTTTATTTATTTATTTATGTTTAATGCCCCCTATGGACATTAATAGCAGTATTATTCTAATAGTAAAACTAACTATGCTGTATATACTGTGTATATATATATATATATATATAAAATAAAAGTCTAATTTGAATGTTTCATATGACATAGTTAGAGGCCCAAACAAGTTCATAAGTCATAACAGAATTTTTTATGCATGCCCAGTTTTTACACAATGGCAGTTTTCTGAATCAAACTAAATTCTTATGATTTTGTCCAAAGTATGACTTTTCCAAGCTTTCTTTGCAAGCAAATTCATGTATTGGCCTTTGGCGCCCCCTAGTGACTTTTGGGTGTTAAGCCTCTCAACACACAAATTCCTCTATTTCCATGTTTATGATTCGCCAAAGAAGTGATTGAATGAGTAATCACGGAAATTGCATGATAACACTCCAAGTTTACAGCATATCAAAATATATGATATATAATGGGAGTCAATGAGCCAGAACATGGTATTAATACAAGAATTTAGTGCGAATCTCCCCAACCTGTTTGCAATAAGTTAGAAATTGCAGCATGGTGCCATTTTGATCTTTACATGTTTTTTACTATCCTGGGGAAATATTAGCTCCCTAGTGTAATTTTTTCACTGCTTAGTCTTTGATGAAACACAGAAAAAAAGAATTAAAAAAAGCCACAAAAAGGACAAATAACACCGACGGGTTATTAAACTGATCCAGATACGTCCGATGCAGCAATACAGGGGCCAGCTGATGCGCGCCGAGCACTTAATATAGACCACCCTTAGGTAGCTAAACGTGAGTTGGATGTACAGGACATGGAGGACACTCGATCTAGATGACGAATTTAATGAGGACAGTCAGCCACGGCAAGACTCCAATCCTATCACACGTGTGCATTCATAGTTTTATCACCTTCAGTGAGAGTTTATAATGTCAATAGTCATGAAAATAAAAATGCACGAATGACGAGGTGTGTTCAAACTTTTGCCCTGTACTTTAAGTAAAGCACACGACAGCTCTGGATGCTAACAATCTACATATTTATATTGGAATAAGTTTGATCACCCAATAGCTCACCTTGAAGATATGCTAACAAAAACCGGAGTTCTCAACAGCATACGCTCTCTCACTCCGTTGTCATTGAGACACAGTTGCTGCAAGTAACATCACCAGTTTTGCCCAACTCTTGTCTTATCAGGTATTTCCTGCTCTGCATTTTGCCTTTGTTGCCCGTCTTGTAAACGACCGACAGTGCTGTCCTGCTCTTCACTTTTCCGCTCTGGTTCAAATTGGAAGGGCAGAACCGACGACATGTTGGGGTAGCTAACGAGTGACATGCTGGCAAAGGGCCCGGTGACGTCACCGCACTGCGACATCAACAAGAATGGCGACTTATCACTTAAAATAATTTTTACAAATTTTATTAAAACGAAAACATTAAGAGGGGTTTTAATATCAAATTATTATAACTCATACAAACATTTATCTTTTAAAAATTACTTGTCTTTAAGATCGAGGATCCCTTTAAAGGATTAATTTAGTCTAGTGCTACCAAACCAATGAACGCAGCACTTATTTTTCTGATCATACCAGAGGTTGCGCTAGAAATTTTCATTGTCATTCATTTTGACTGACAGGGTCATAAAAATCCGGTCATAATCTTTTTTACCCGTCACTTAAATTTTTAAAATGATAATGATG
Source organism: Corythoichthys intestinalis (assembly GCF_030265065.1). Taxonomy (NCBI): domain Eukaryota; kingdom Metazoa; phylum Chordata; class Actinopteri; order Syngnathiformes; family Syngnathidae; genus Corythoichthys; species Corythoichthys intestinalis. The sequence continues at coordinate 26,702,540 of NC_080414.1, read as the reverse complement.
ACATATTCAATAGTATTTAGTTTTCATTCATTTTTAATTAATATTGTAACGCTTGCTTGGCGGCGAAAAATTAGACACGGAAGTCGTGGTATTTTTCTCCCTCTTTTTACTCTGCTTACCGCCAACAAAACAACAACTCCGCCCCCAAAGAAAAAGAGGCAACTATATAGACCCCAATCACCAACGTCACACAATGATCTTAATTGTGGTTGTCAGCCCAAAATCTTCTAAATATATATTAAATGCATCTTACCAGATATAAAATGACTACTACATAGTCTGTGGTGATCGTTTGGTGCCCAGATTTCTTGTCAAATTACAGCAGTCCATCTCGCTCTTCTCTTCGGGTCTCTCAGAATACGGTAGAACTTCAAGTCTCTCCGTCTATCTTCTCTGTTACTGCAACCAACCGCCACACACGCCTTCACTATTTTGATTATTAATGTTAACGAGCAGAAAAACACGCCGTAATAGGAGGCATGTACGTAGCAGTAATGTGTAAACACAGCCGACACATATGGCGGCTCCAGTCAGGGGGGCGGAGTTGTGACGTCATGTGATTGGGGTCTATACACAGGCGGCAATCTAGTTCACCAATTGGATGACGCGCTGGCACACCGGGTGCACCAATAAGAACCTCGCGTTGATGTGTCAATCACGGTGCCGCCGCCAGACCCCGGTGACGCTACAATATTCTGACAGCATAGCCAACGACGTCATGCATTAAGAGAGACAATAGCTAATTAATATGCTCACTCGCCACCCTGTGGTCTGGGGTGTGAATTGCAACCTGTCAAAATGACGGACGGACTTCAGTTTTTTCCGTCACCATTTTAAAAAGACGGTCAACGACGGAAAATATTCGGTTAACGCGACCCCTGGATCATACACACTCGGCGAGAGCAGTATATTCAAACAATTAAACCCAGGACGTCACAATAACGTAAGAGATAAAAGGACGCTCGCCATGCTAAAGCTAATGCTAACGCCAAGGCTCCACTGATGCTACGAGTTACATTTAGAGCGTAAGGATCACTCAATAAACACCTTAAAAGGCTAAATCAACATTGCATATTCTATCATGCAAGAAAAAAAAATATACGAAATATATTTACGAAACAGGCAAGCCTGAAGCTTTTAGTAGCAGCCTGACTTCAAGCTGCTGCAGAGTCATTCCGGGGTCCTACTGTCAGTCAGTGGCGGCCACAATTGCCCACTACGATGCCTGATGAAAATCCTTTTATTTTTTTTGTTAATCGTCCGATGGCTGATGTTGCAAAAAAGTCCATATATTGGCCCGATATATCGGCCGACCTTTAATTTCATATATAAAAGTTGTTTTAAAAGTGAATTTACTTTTCCCCCCTAATGACTAATTAGGTTCCTCAGTAATTCCTCTGACTACGCAACGCCCCCCAATTCCGAGCCCCTGCTCTCCCAAGCAGTTCTCTTGCAATAGTGGTGAATGTGTTCACCTGGACCGCAGATGTGACCTGCAAAAAGACTGTGCGGATGGTTCTGATGAGAAAAATTGCGGTATGGAGAATACATTATGACAGAATAAAAAATCCTGATTAGAGCTGAAGTGAAGTAACATACGTTCCGTCATTCTACAGTTGACTGCATCATGTCCCCGTGGACTTCATGGAGTCTGTGCAGTGTCTCATGCGGTTTGGGCTCATTATTTCGACAGAGGGACATCATGAGGGAAGCCCTACCTGGAGGATCCTGCAATGGGGCCCAATTTGACAGCAGGGCCTGCTTCCCACGACCATGCCCAGGTTTCTAAAAATGTTGCATCCTGCAGTAAGTCCTCTTTTCCAAACTTATTAAATCACTGTTTTTATTTTTTTCACATATTGTAGTTGATGGTCATTGGTCGGAGTGGACAGAGTGGTCCGAGTGTGATGCGCAGTGTGGAGGAGGTGTTAGGCAGAGGAAGAGAATCTGTTCCGCACCTGCTCCGAAAAATGATGGGAGGGATTGTGAGGGCATGAGCTTGCAGAGTCGAAGCTGCAACATCCAACCCTGTACTAAAGACACTGGTACACAGACAGGTGAGTAATTTACTGTATGCTGAAATAATAAAGGAAAGTGTGCGAGGAAATGGACAGTTTGTAAAAGTTAAAAATGTTTCGTCAGGTTGTGTCAATGGTATGGTGCTAGTGTCCGAGGCAGACTGCCTGGCTGGGAGAGTCGAGCCTTGCCCTCCAACATGCTCGGATGTCAGCTTTACCAACAATTGCACGGAAGAATGTAAACCAGGTGAGTCAGTATACAGCATTTAAGCAGGGTGACCATATTTTGATTTCCAAAAAAAGAGAACACTTGGCCCGGCCTCGAGACACCTGAATTTTAGTCGAAGTTCACTCAAAGATGCCTATATCACTTTAATATATTTATTATGTACTTCCTCCGTCTGTATAGAAAAATTCAGTTTTGTAAAAAAAAAAAAAAAAAATGTATAGCCATTTAGTATATAACCAAAGACACAAATTCGAATTCTCAGAGATTACTCAACAGGCTTTATTATTCCTAAAAAAAAAAAAATCGAACAGTAAACACGCAAAAAAAAAGTTCAATAATGATTTAAAAAATAAGAATATAATGCAGACCCATGTAAATGTAGTCCAGTCAATACACACACACAGTAGGCTATGTGCCAACCAAATATTTTTTATAAATTACTATCGCGACAATTGTCGTTGATAAATTGTTATTCCCACCTAATTGTTATTCTCATTCAAGGTTCTAGAATGCACGCAAACAATACCTGAAGTAAAATGACAAACAATTCAACTAGCATGTATCCAAGCAGCAGTTCAAAACTACATTTCCCATTATGTCTAGCGCGGCTTAGCTCATTGACAGCTACCCTATTGGCGAGCACCATTAGCCAAGGCAAAATCAAACATTGTTATAAAAGTTGACAATGATCGGCAGTGCAGCAATGCGACACCAAACAGGATTTTACAGATCACACCAGTACAAAGCTCCAACATTAGTCAAGTTGCCGAAAACTAAGTTTCGCAAGTGTACATACCGATAGCCTGTGAGCTCCTGTCGTGACGAAGGTTTGTTTGTGAATGAGACTTGAAAGTTGAGGCCATAATAAAGCCAGTCTGTGACTGCGCACACATGCGCACATTTGTATCCAAAGTAGAATAATTATTTAGTATTTAGTATTTTCAACTTAATTACTCTTATGAGTACATGAGCATTTGATTACTGTAATTTCCCGAATATAACGCGCACTTTTTTTCCCCCAAATCAACTTGTAAAATCAGGGTGCGCATTATAAACGGGTACATGGATGGAGACAGATATATATAAATATATATATATATATATATATCTATATATAAACCGATTTTTTTTATTGACACGGCCACGTTGTGTTGAAGAAACGTATGCGGCGACCCGTTGCCGACCATTACGGTACGTGACGTCACCATTTTGTTTCGGTAATACTTCACTCTAACCAGCCGGATGATTTCGTCTGTGTTAAATTCAGCTTTTTTCACTCTTCATAAAGCACAGAATTTAGTTTCTTGAACTCATTTGAGTCAACGTTTATTGCAGCTCCGCAACTCGGACCATAACAAATGTAAGCACACAGACTTTCTGTGTCCGTCAACTATATCTGTCCCTCGGGAAACTCAAACCCAAATAACAATAGTTCCTATTGTTACTGTCGTGTTGACAGCGATGTGCCCTCACGGATTTCCGACTTACATTCTCACTTTCATTTTACCGTATCAATCCATGGAAGAAACATTTATTCATCATGATGAAACGAGCAAGTTATACAGCAGCCTTTAAAAGAAAAGTCACATCTGTTTTGTTTTCTCCTAGATTCTGGTAAGTTGGAGAAGTTGTCAAATCATATTACTACCGTAAATATTGTCAGTTTATGGTAATGTTTTGAACTACCAATGTGTTATGCTTGTGCTGTTTCACCAGTCAGTAAAATGACATTTCTGTAACTGTACACGAGTTCTGTATTCTTGTATTCTTCTATTTATTGGTGCTAAAATTAGGGTGCGCGTTATAAACGGGTACAATAATTTTCCCTAGATTTTACAAGTAAATTTGGGGTGCGCATTATACACGCGTGCGCCTTATATTCGGGAAATTACGGTATATACGCATTGATTACAAGAAAAGTCGTAACAACTGGGCAGGCTCTCTGGGAACACGTCACGGGCAGCACAATACCGTAGTATTCTGTGCAAAGGGTCAGTTAATTTCATCACACACTAATTGGTCCTGTGAAAATTAACGAAAACCGGACATTTTCATGAATTCATAAAACCCCACCAGACACCCCGGACAGGATGTGAAAAGTGGACGTGTCCAGGCAAAAGAGGACGTTTGGTCACCCTAATTTAAGGCCTTGTCACAGTACCGTCAGCCCACTGTGAAGAGCGGTCCACGGCTAGCGCAAAACAGGAGGAGCCATGTAGCCTGACGTAAACGCTGTCAGGAATTGAAAATCGCTAGTGTGTTTATTTTTCATCGTTGCACAAAAAAACAGAGACTTTATAATAGCCATGTAAAGAGTTTATGAGTTTCGGTGAGAAGGTGAATAGTTTTTGTTGTTGTTCGTTAACTCCATTTCCCACAAAAGCACATTGAGGTACCATTAAGCTTAGCAAGGAGAGGTATTAGAGAGTCATATTTCGAGTGTCCCAGAGCTCGCGTAAACTTTAAAAAAGCGCATTAAACAGGGTTTCGGCGGTCGTGATTCACGTATATCCGTCCGAAACACTGATAGCACAGATATAGGTACACCTGCTTCCTGTTGACTCATCCATTTAGCGCACAGGTGTCAAACTGATTCCAGAAAGGGTCAAGTGGATGCTGGATTTTGTTCCAACCGATAACGCGCAGAGAGTTTAACCAATGAACTTTCTGCTGAAACAAGCAGCACCTGACAAAGTTTAACTGATTACACATGTAAAAGATCTAATTGGTGAAAAGGTGTCCTCTTCATTGGTTGGAAAGCAAACCTGCACCCACTTGGGTCTTTCTGGAATCGGTTTGACACCTGTGATTTAGAGCCTGCTAACATACTGTATTTCCACCTGGTACTGGAGCTGCACTGCTGCAGACAGGGACAGGCTTCAAGGCAGCACAGAGGATCACTGGCTGTCCTCTCCCCACCCTGATGGACATCTACTCCTCCCGGCATCTCAGTAGAGCTCTAAACATCCTCAAGGACAGTTCACATCCTGGTTTCCAGCTGTTTGAACTGCTTCCCTCTGGGAGATGCTATAGGTGTTTAAAAGCAAGAACAGACAGAGGAACAATTTCTTTGCTAAAGCCATCTCCACCCGAAACTGCCATATGTAACACCACATCACCCAATGTCCAATAATCATTTAAATGCAATATTCTATGTGCAATACATACTTACGTGCAATATTAACAAGCAATATTCCATGCCTTCCCTGTCAAGTTGCTGCTTCTTCACCTCAATTATTTGCACTGCTTGAACATAGGACTATCTCATGCACATTTATATTAGATTTTATAATTTTATACTTGCAAGTCACTTTTGAGATTTTAACTTATCCTGCACAATTTAATTGCACAACTGTGTAATGACAATAAAGGGCTATTCTATTCTATTCTATTCTATTCTATTCTATTCTATTCTATTCTATTCTATTCTGTGTGGTGTGGCAGTGAAAATAGAACAAGTCTCTTTTTCGGGTCCTGCCCCTCGGCAAAAATTCACTCAAGACTTTCCGCTCCGTCACTTTCGCCGAGAAGTCGCCTCCCACTTAACAATGAATGAGTTGCCGCTGAACCCTTCACACAAGACTGCCGCTAGTTAGCCTTTAACATAATTTTTCTTAAACTGTCATTTCATCAGTTTATTTTCAACCACTTTTACTCATTACGGCTAGAGTTACTGTGTGTGTGTGTGTGTGAGAGTGACATTAGATTCATTTTGGTCTCAATGTTTTTCAAAGCATTATCGAAACAGTTGAGTAATATGAAAGGTAAAAAGCAATATTAGATTGAATGTTGTCGTCTGATTTATGGCAGAGGCATTTTAGCATTAGGCAGAAATTAGCAACTTTCTGTAGGGGAAATTCAGAACATCCACTCCAGCCTCAATGTCAGTATTTCTCTTGACATGAAATCATTACTGAAACACAGATCTAGGTATTTAATAATTTTCTTTCCCCCCAGGATGCCGCTGTCCCAAAGGAATGTACCTACAGGGAGGACAATGTGTGATAGCAGGCCAATGTTTCTGTCACTGGAATGGCCAAAAACTGCAGCCAGGACAGTCGATCAGCAAGGACCATTGTACTACATGGTGATATTCCATTTTGTTTGATCTATTCCTGGCCATTTGGCAAATGGCTTTATAAAAACAGCAATAACCTTAAAAGTAAAGTACACCGAGGGAATGTGAAATGTTAATGTATTAGTGAAGTCAACTGAAAGATTCACTGCTGTTAGAGTTGTATTTTGCAGTAACATTACAAAATGAAAGGTGCGAGGTGTATTTTCTACAAAACATTTTTTTCTACCGCTACCAACTAATTATTACTATTTTATCAATTTCAACTCTTCACCTGACCTCATTAGAGGTGCAATTGAATGAATGTTGCCAGAAGTGATTACGCACAGTTATATCAAAATTTAAAAGGTACCACGGATAGAAGGACAAGTAATTCTTTAAAGATGAATGTTAGTATGACTTCAAGTAATTTGATGTTTTCGTTTTAATAAAATTTGTAAAATTAGTTTAACTAGTGAGTCGCCATTGCTGTTGACAATGCAATGCACTCTGGGCGGTGACGTCACTGGGCGGGGCTGCCGAGCTACCACAGTGTCACTCTTTAGCTACATAAACATGGTGTCGGTTCTGGCCTTCCAATTTGAACCCGAGCGGAAAAGTGATGAGCAGGACAGCACTGTCGATGTTTCACAAAACAAGCAGGAAAAGCAATTAAATGAAGGTCTTCAGTAGCATTTCAACCCCCCTTTCCCGTGTGACAGACGAGCACGTAGACCACAGGACTATACTTCCGTGTGACTCCAGAGTCATAATTTTTCTTCTAAAACAATCGCAAACCTGTCTGTGGGGTAAAATCTAAAAGGGATACGCAACTGAAAAGAAAGTGCAGCTGGCTTGACCAAGGAATTATAAAACCTGGCTCTCTTCAGACAGTAAGCCGACAACTATAACAGGGATTGCGTAAAAGGGTTTATTGAACACACAATAAACACGCGATCGTGAAAAGGAGAGACACATAAAGAGTCCATGACAGCAGGTCAGGATCAATAAAAATAAAAAAATGAGGGAAAACTGCAGTGAGAGGCAGACAAACAAACAAACAAAAAAAAAAAACAAGGTAATGATGCAAATTGCAACAAAGGGGGACACAAACTGTCAAACGGCAGCAAGACAATATCTTGGCTAGCCGCCGAGGATCGGTTTAAAGACACTGCTGATGAGCTGGAATCGGATGCAGGAATGCCGTTGGGAACTCATCCCACAGCTCTGTAACAAAACAGTCTGACCAGCAGCAGAATGTGACAAAATCATGCCAGTCGTCATACTAGCTTCGCTTGCTAGCTAGCACAGATATTCTCCCAGTCCAGCCCAACCGTGTCATCACCCCCACTGTGCATTACGCACGTAAAACATGGCGCCCTCCGTAGGTCAAAACATGTCCTAAATTTTATAGATTTTTAAATCAATGGCAATATTTTATGTGTTCCTAATAACATTTTATAGCAAAGGAGAACACCGTGGCATATTAGAGCCAACAAGTCTTTAGTCCGAGGGTCCCTTTAAAAATATTCAGGATTTTGCCATTCACTAGTTCATCTGTGTTTCCAAAAGTGTGTGTCAGGATGGACAAGTCACATGTAACTCCTCCAGCTGTGCAACCAGCTGTCAATGGTCAGCGTGGTCATCATGGTCACCGTGTGACGTCACCTGTGGGCTCGGGATGCAACAACGTTACAGGTGAACAGCTGACTACTACCTCTGAAATTGTTTGTCTTTCTCCAAATAAATACAATGTGTTTCACTGTGGATTGTCATCAATTGTCATCCAATTTTAACATGATTTTAAGCATCTACTGATTTTGTGCAAGTCATGTAAACACAGCATTAGGAAAAACAGCATTTATTTAGAATGGAAAAGACCAAGCAACTTTTGTTCAATGCTGTTTTTGTGCAAAAAGCTCATTGTCAAGTTAAGAATGAAAACACTTGTTTTCTTAGGTCTCCAGTGAACCAGACAGGATCTCTCCGAGGACGTCTCTGTCCTGGAGATTCCTCTGAAGTCCAACAGTGCTCCATCTCCTGCCACACGGGTAAACATTGCCATACACCCACAGAGAGCAGTGACATTTCACTCTAACCTCTGAATTACTGTTCCGTGAGTAGAATATTGACTTTTTTCCACCTTTTTGATGCAGAACAACCAGATGGGATTTGGAGTAAATGGACCAGCTGGTCAGAATGCAGTAAGACTTGTTTCCATCACGTGGATGATGTAGGAATCAGACAACGTTTCCGAAGTTGCAACCACACCCAGTCTAGCTGTGAGGGGGATGGGACGGAGCAAGAGCCGTGCAACATTGTCCATTGTGCAGGTATGAGTGGCATCCATCCCTTTTGTTCAATCCAATATAAGTACAAGACAACCAGGGCTGAAACTAACGATTATTTTTTTTAAATAATCGATTTATTGGGCGATTAATTAAATGATTAATCGGATAAATGCGACATTTTTTTTTCAATTACATTCACAATATAACTTCAAGTTGTTTTAGGCATGTTGTAAGTAACAATGAAGAAAAAATGCATGATGATTTCCACCCCCAAAAAAATATTTTATTACAGCTTCCTGACTTAACTGTACTGTAGTGTACAACTGTATTGTTTTATGTACATAAAACTTGTTTTTAATAAAGGTTCTGAGTATAAAACACAAAAAGAATTTCTAATTACACAAATCAGACAAAAGTCCTGTTCATTCAAATAAAAACCACCATCACACCCCTCCTGAAAAAACCTGGCCTTAACCCCGACAACCTGGACAATTTCAGACCCATTTCCAATCTCCCACTTCTCTCAAAAATTCTGGAACGATCCGTCATAACCCAACTTCAGCACCATCTCCACTCCTCCCATATGTTTGAAACATTTCAATCTGGATTCCGTGCACACCATAGTACTGAAACAGCTCTCATTAAAGTAACCAATGATCTTCTCCTTGCCACTGACTCTGGTTCCATCTCCATCCTCCTCCTCCTCGACCTTTCTGCCGCATTTGACACCATTGACCACAACATCCTCCTTCACCGTCTTCAGTCAATAGGGATATCTGGCACTGCACTCCTCTGGTTCACCTTTTATCTCTCCGATTGTCACCACTTCGTCTCCATCAATAACCATAAATCCCACACCTTTCCAGTCACCCATGGTGTCCCCCAAGGTTCGGTCCTCGGCCCCCTCCTCTTCATAATCTATATGCTTCCCCTCGGTCAAATCATTCGCCACCATGGACTCAATTTCCACTGATATTCAGACGACACTCAACTGTACATTTCAGCTAAATCCATTACCCGTGTCATTCTCTCTAAAATCTCAAACTGCCTGTCTGACATAAAAACCTGGATGGACAATAACTTTCTCAAACTCAACAGTAACAAAACAGAACTTCTCATCACCGGACCCAAAGCTCTCCTCCCCTCTGTACAGAACCTCACTCTCCTCATTGATGGTCACCCTGTCACCCCCTCCACCTCCGTACGCAATCTTGGCATCATAATGGACTCAACACTGTCATACCAATCACACATCAGCCACCTCACTGAAATCTCCTTCTTTCATCTCCACAACATCGCCAGCATCCGTCCCTCCTTCTCCCAAGCCACAGCTGAAATACTCATTCACGCCTTCATCACATCCAGACTCGACAACTGCAATAGCCTCCTCTATGGTCTTCCATCTTCTCATCTCCAAAAGCTGCAATACGTCCAGAATTCTGCCGCCCGCCTCCTCACCCACACCGCTCCAGAGAGCACATCACCCCCATCCTCCAACAGCTTCACTGGCTTCCAGTCTCATACCGGATTCAATACAAACTCCTCCTCCTCACCTACAAGTCCCTACATAACCTGGCCCCTTCCTACCTCACTGACCTTCTACAACAGCACTGTCCCTCCCGCCGCCTACGTTCTGCCAACTCCAATCTCCTCAAACCCATCACTCGCACTAAGCTCCGAACCTTGGGGGACCGAGCCTTCGCCGCCATCAGGAACTCGAACTCATTACAAAACTTCAAACCACTCCTAAACACCCACCTGTTCAAACTAGCTTTTCCCACCTCTTAATTCTGTCTATGTGTTATGTTATGTGAAGCATCTTTGAGTGTCCAAAAAAGCGCTATACAAGTTTGAGGTATTATTATTATTATAAAAAAAGTGCTGCTGATTGACATTTTTTCTTGTGGGCAAAGCATTGATATAATTCAAGTCAATGACATTTATTTTCTTTAAACAAACTAAACAGCAAAATCCAATACAGAGGAAGAAGACTGTAATGAATCCGCTTTCTTTATCAAACAGTTGTTCATAAATACAATCCAAATCCCATATCAAAGCTCTTGTATGGCAATTTACAGTTTGAGTTTGTATTTAAACTAAAGGAGCCTTTCGGTTGATATATGAATGGGTTTATGTGTGTGGTTTCTTTATATAAAGAAATGGGACAACTTTACTATCTAACAATAACTCAACTGCAAATATGCTTCTCCAAAACACAATTCAAACAGACCATTAAGACACAAATTATTATAATCGCTAACTATCTTAGCGCTCAGTGCTAAGTAGTAACGTCTTATTAACAAAGAACACAAACAATACAATTGGCTTCATTTACTCTCCTCTGACGGACGCACACTGGATCTAAGAACACAATAGACAATCTAACTCTAAACACTCCGTAATATTATTGATTTAACAACCCAACAGCAGCAGCAGTTGCAGCAGTGAACTCTCTCTCACTTGCTCTAATCACTCCCATAGCAAAAATTAGCTGCTCATCTGTTGCTTAATCTCGTCTCGTGAGATGAATTTGAACATCTCAAATTGATCTCATTCTCTGCTTATTTGTTTCTCAGTTTGTGCTCCTAAGGGCACCCTTAAGAGCAAGGAGTGAGTCAAAATGAGCAAAGACATCATTGAGACAAAGGAGATTGATTTGAGAAAACCAGATTTGAGCAATATTTGAGAAGTAACAGAAATTTTCATAATTAGAAATGGTGTTATACTTTTATAGCTACTTTCAACCTTTTAGGTACTCAGAGCGCTTTGACACTACTGGTATATCCTCATCTACTTACTGGTGACGTAGCACCAGAGCAACATGGGGTTCAGAGAGTTGCTCAAGGATACTTAGACGAGTTCATCAGGTTGGCGATTCCTCTGGTTTGAGGAACGACTTCTCTACCATTGAGCCACACACAGGCTTGAATACATTGAACTCGATGTACAGCAATGGAAAGGAACTTCAGAAAGAGCGTGTAGCAGCGATGAAGCAAATTTATTTTCCTTCATTTAATATGTGGCGGAAAACACAGACAAGACTGAAAAGGCAGTTTCTGCTCTTTCACTCCTCTTTAAAATAAACTGCTGTATTTTAAGCCAAAAGAACTGTTGTGTTTGATACAACAATATGTCTATATGCTGCCATAGCAGATTCATGGCACACTAAGCCTCCAAACTATTTTTAATTTGTCCGTTTTACCCTGAAAACCCTTATTTACAGACATTGCGCAACAGCTTTTGTTTCAACCTAGCCATAAAAATAAGGTAAGTAATTATATTTACTATTCAAAATGTCTGTGATTTTTAGCTTCGAATCATTAATTGATGTCTAATCGTTCGTTAAAAAAAAAAAAAACTTTAAAAAAATGATTCACTCGCATATTTTAAACTTTTAAACAAATTACGTCACAATGAAAAATTTGGCGTCTGTAAAAAAGTCACCGATATCTACCTCATACCTATCACTTAATCGTATATATATATATATTTTTTTTACTGTTGCATTTTCCCCAAGATGTTAGATGATAAATAATGGATCCAAACAAAGAAAAACTGAAAAAAATAACATTTAAAAGGGTAAATATATGAAAAAGAAAATCTAAACTACTCCTTGTTGTCTGCGATTTCTGCATCACGACCCTTGTTATATCACCATGTTTCACCCATAAAATCCCCCAAAAATCCGGCTGTGGCCATTCACAGCTGTGTCTTGACACTCGGTGATACATGCTTTTTGGATCGAAACAAGGTAAGTACGCGATAATATCTCGTTAAAATCGTGGCGTCTTTAAATCTGCTCTCGCCTCCAGTTAGGGTTTTGCTGTTTAATTTTTTTTTTTTTTTTTTTTTAAATTTGCCCTCCTGTTCAAAATTTTTCTTCCCCCAGAAAATTTCAATTTTAAGCTTTTCGATAATGTATCACACATGCATATAGGACAATTTTGAAATTTGGCCAAATTGGGGGTCTCAATGCGGAACAAAGCGGAGTGTTTTCCGCTATATACCTCAAATTTCTTTCAAATCACGGACATGTTGGCTGTGAGCCAATTGTTTTAGTGAGATGGCGTTAGCCAGCATGTTGCTTCTCGGCGTGTTTTAATTACATCATCACAAGAGGACTAAGGTTCTTCATATTACTCGGTGGTAAACTTTCAGTCTTCAAGACCGAAAACCGATAATGCATTTTTAGCTATTTTCGGCCAATAGTTCTTGGCGCCGAATTTTCGGTCACATCTCACATTTTTTCTCAGATTTTGGCATGAGATGAATTAAGATGCGATTGGACATGTCAGAGGAGACACTCCTCTTTTCTTACAATGAAAGAATTTTGAGAACCCAAAATGAGCAATTAAAGACTGGAAGGAGATCAAATTGAGAAATATTTGTAACTGGCACAATATAGGGTTGCTTGGCGAGATCAGGAAAAGAGGCAGCTTTGAGGCAAGTTTAAGAAATAAAATACATTGCTCATACATATCTTTTAGTGAGACTGACTGAGGTAATGAGTCCAAGTAAGGAGATCAAACTCAGACACATTTGAGAACAACACTAGATATCATAGTTGTCTCTTGTTGAGATCTTAATAGGATACAGCTGTGAGACATTATTGAGAAATTGTGCCAGTAGAAATACTTCTCAAGACCCTCTCATGTTATGCTCACTGTGAGACTGACTTCTTACTAGACAAATTTGAGAAAACTGAGAAAACCACTCTGGTCTTGATTGTTTTTGATTCACTTCTCAGAGATCTAAACGAGACATGAACAAGATCTCATTTTCAATTTTGCTTTGCAATGGGCTTGTGTGCGCACGGCCTCGCATTACACACAAACAAGGACCCAAATGGGACTGCTCGTAGCTGCTGATAAAAATCGATTATCAAATTAGTTGGCAACTAATTTATTAATTGATCTAATTGATAAGTTGTCTTTAAGGCTCCAACAACTAAACGGTTACCGTGTTCTATTGTTCTATAATTCTAGTGGATGGTGGCTGGTCTGCATGGTCTCCGTGGTCTCTCTGCTCAGCCGAATGTGACTCTGGTGTCCAAACACGAGAGAGAATCTGCACTTCTCCCCAACCACAACATGGGGGCAAAAGCTGTCCCGGCCCCCACATTCAGACAGCAGACTGTAATGCACATCCCTGTTCAGGTAATGCAGTGATTCTCAATTATTTTCTGTTGGCCCCCCTAGGAAGACGTAAACATTTCGCGCCCCCCCCCAACCTCTTTGCCGCCACTGTAAATAGTATCATTTGTCTATTATTAATATTATGAGGACACCTCTGCATAACATTGTGTCATTTTTAATATTAAATAAAAATAATATACATCAACTCGTGAGGAATAAGTGGCATGGAAAATGGATGGATGGATGGAACTTACAATAAAGTATAACTTGATTAACATTGTTTTGTTTGTATCAGAAAAGACAAAGTGCATCACTTTGCCTGAATTGAAAAAAAAAAAAGTCCAATCCAAACTTTAAAAATGCACTTAAGGTACATATTTGACAATTTAATACTGAAAAATTAAAATTATATAAAATCAATAAATAATCATAAATTCCAATTTATTAGCAACTTAACTCATGAGAACAATATGTAACACCATTTGACCAAAAAAAATTAATAGAACAAAAACAAGAGTGTCATTGGACAGAGGGACAGTTTTTATTTTTTGCTTTTTTGCACCTAGCAACTTGGTATTCCACCTTATTTGATGACAAAGTGGGACGATTGTTGGCAATATTCGGCACGTCTTTGCTAAAAATAAAAAAAAAAAAAAAGAAAGAAAAAAAAGAAAAAATCAACCGACTTATCAATGTGATTGGGGTGTAATGTTTTTAAGTGACGTCAGGGGCGGATGGTAATCTGTAGCTTCTGGAGGATCACAGAACAGCCGGTGCCGAAATTCGGGTCGGGTCGGGTCGGGCCCAAATTGTTAATTGGGTTCGGCCACAAGATCTAACCTCTAAGAGATAGGACATAACATAACAATGGCTGAAGCGGAGAAAGAGGGAGCGAGAAAGATTATTGATGCACCTAAGACATTGAAAGCAGACATCTGGAGACATTTTGGCTTCTACGAGGTTGGTGGGAAACTTGACCAGAGTTATGCGGTGTGTAAAAAATGAAACATGAGAATAATAATACAAATGGGGAAACCAAATCCGTTGCATCACCGGAATTGCGCAGGGAAGATTTTTGAATGTACTTATATATTTCAAAATGCGCTGAATCGATTCGGCTTGTTGCCCGCATCAAATCGAATCGCCCATGCCCCGCATCAGGATGCATCGCTGCATCGATTATTGTTGACACCCCTAGCAATTACTTTATTCTAGTACTGCAAAAAAGTATATTCCCCGAGGTCACATGCGCCAACGAGTCTGTATGACTGCAAACATTTGAATAACACATTATGTACTGTACCACATTCTCGTTTGCTTACAGGTATATGTCCTGAAGGTATGATGTACATGACAGCAGCTGAATGTGAGACACATGGAGGTGCATGCCCACGTGTTTGTTTGGATATGACCTCTACTGAGGTTCAGTGTGCCACTGCCTGTTACGACGGCTGCTACTGCGCCCTGGGCTTCTACTTGCTGAATGGCAGCTGTGTGTCTTTGTCCCAGTGCCCATGTTACTATCAGGGAAAGCAATACTCAGCTGGGGCAACCCTTCCTGTAGATGCATGCAACAACTGGTATTCTCCAAACTCTGTAGCTGCTAAATGTAATACTGTTTTGACTGATTGTGTGTCTTTAACAGCACATGCATTAATGGAGAAATGTCATGTGGAACGACTTCATGTCCTGGTGAGTACTGAGTAGGTTGATTGATTGTACAATTGATGGCTGCACAAGTATACAAACAAGACGCAGCTGCTCTAGTAGTGATTTAGTCGTTCCACTAGTGAGTTGTTTTACTCGTGTTTTACTGCATGTTTCTTAGTGGACTGCGGTTGGAGCAGCTGGACTCAGTGGAGTGCCTGTAGCCGAACTTGTGATGTTGGTGTGAGAAGGCGTTACCGCTCAGGAACCAATCCCCCACCAGAATTCGGAGGGCGACCGTGCGCAGGCGCCAGAGTTGGTGTGGACACTTGCAGCATTGAGCCTTGTTTTGGTAAGGACATACTTGCTCAAAGTGTTTATATTTTTTGGTGGTTCTTGTTCAATACCTGCGTGCATTTATGTACTTTAGCTCACTCTTCCCCCTTCACTCTTCATATGTTATCACAAATAACACAATGTTATCACAAATAACACCATGCTATACAGAAAGAAAAACACAATGTTGTTCCTGGCTTGTAATCATTTTGTGTTGCTTGGGTCCAAACAAAATGAAAAAGTACCTATAATAAGGTAAAATGTCTTGCTAAAATAAGAGGCTATATTCAACATTTCTGATTTTATGTCCTAGTTATGCAGAAAGTATTTGTTAAATGGCATTTCTTCTTGTTTCAGGTCAAACTATGTCTATAAAATTTGTAAGTAGGAAAATGTGCATACTGTATATATGCAGGGTGGGGCAGAGCAACGTGCTTATTTAAATTTGGCGCCTTGAAGCGATGCTTGCTCTGAGAATGGTATGGATGGACTTAATATATTGAAATGTCTGCGGAATGCACGTTGCGTTGCGACGATTGAGCAACCGCTTGAAAAAAAATGCCTCAACAGCGAAAGTGCGTTCCAACTTTGTCCACTCCATGATGCTCACATGGGTTCCTGAAAACTAAACACAAAATAAATGACGCATGTTAACTCATTCACTCCCAGCCATTTTCACCAGAGTAAGGCCCTTTGCTTCCAGCCGTTTTTCTGGATTTTGACTAATTTTGCAAGGCCCACAGAAAATTGTGTTCTATTGCTATATAAACATGGAACCCACCAAAAGAAAGATTACTCTCTTCTTTCGGCAGAAAAAAAAGTAAGTTTATATCTTTTTCCATACTTTAGAAATCAGCATTAAAAATAGCTTAGTTTGAGCAATTTTCCAATTTCTGATGAAAAAACGGAGAAAATGAGCTTTTTGTAAACGCATACATTTCAAACATAACTTTGACTATTTTTTGCATTAGTTACATCCCAAACATCTGAATAATGTTTTCCTTTTACAAAATATCATAACAAACAAGACAAATAGAGCTTTTGAAAGCAAATAAACAATTTAACTGAGAGATGACGCCTGTTGTCGCCGAGATGACGGCGTTGTCGCCGCGTCTGCCGTGTAAACTTTTCCCTCATCGTTGTCTGTCTCACAAAGATGGATTATTTTTTTAATCTCTGCGGGGTCTACTTGGCGAGCCCGCTGCACAGTGGTCTCGGTCGTTTTGCTCCGTCGTCCAGCGCCTGGCATTCCAGGCGTCCTCTCGGTTGTTTTGTTTGGTCGTCTGCCGCCTGGCATACTGCCCCCAGCGCTCCGACCGTGCTGCCCGGCCTTTCATTGCCTTGGAATCGGGTTGCGGGTCTTTACAAAATGCGCTTCTGCCCTCCAGTGGCAAGTTCTATTGCTTCAAAATGGGTTTTAATGGGTTAAAGTGGAGCCTTGTTTTTTTTTTTTTCTTAGATAGATCGCAAGCTATAGATTCTTCTTGCAAAAAAAAAAAAAAAAAAAACGCAAAAGATGTATAAATACGTTTTTGGGACAGTGAAGCATTTAAAAATAGAACATATTTATACGTTTCTGGGAGCAAATGAGTTAAGAACCAAACTTTAAAACCCACCCTCGCAAATTAATCCATCCCTACCAGCCTCAGAGCAACCATCGCTTCAGGGCGGCAAATTTAAATAAGCAAGTTGCTCTGCCCCACCCTGTGTATACATTTATATAGTAAAAGCATTAGAAAGTACAGCAGCAAAGAAAAGTGGAAAATAGAATTTCAAAGTCGTGACCACAAACCGAAACGTTTTAAGAAACAAAAGTGTTTTTGTATGTCAATGCGACGAAACAAACTAGGAAATATCACTTAGAACAAAACAACAATATGGGAACAAAATATGCGTTACATTGTGACAATCTATAGCCATCAACAGCATTAAAGTAGTTAATCCAGCTGTAATATGTAATAGGTGTAAGAGAACCATGGAGCGAGTGGTCCGAATGCTCAGTGACGTGTGGAGGCGGGTACAGAACCAGAACAAGTGGGCCTATTCGAGTCCATGGCACAGCACAACAGTTCAGCGCCTGTAATCTGCAGCCATGTGGTACAAAACACACATATGCAAATATACTTTTCAACAAAAAATGATTCTGATTCACTATTACTTTTACTATTTCAGGTGATGGAAGAACGTGTCCACCAGGGCAAAAATGGAAGCAGTGTGTAAGAGGAGCAGTATCATGTTCAGACCTTACGATGGGCCTCAGTCGGAACTGCACGCCAGGTTGCCAGTGTCCAACTGGAACTCTCCAACAGGTCAGTATCACGGAAATATGGAAATCCAACAACAATACAAATTACATGACCACAAAGTACATTTATTTAATTGTCTGTATCCAGGATGGCGAATGTATCCATGAGTCAGATTGTCACTGTGATGTTGATGGAAAGCGTTTCAAACCAGGAGACAATGTTTCTTTTGACTGCAAAAATTGGCAAGTAAATACAATGTGGTAGTGTTGACTTATACCTGAGCTGCACTTATTTCTGTTACTTTTACTCTCATTTTTCAGTACATGTGAAGCAGGAAGACTTGTAAACTGTTCTGAAGCAAGATGCGATGGTACAAAATATATTGAGCTCAAAACATGTTTCGTTAAATATTATCTCATCTGGTTATTTAGTTAGTGGCAGCTAGTATTACAATTTTTATATTTATATTGGTTATATATATATATATATTTTTTATTTTTTTTCTTGCTTGAATTGATCTTTTTCTTCCTTTTTTTAACCTGCATAAACATACTATAGCTGATGGCCAGTGGTCCCCGTGGACACCTTGGGGTCAATGTTCAGTGTCATGCGGGGCAGGTCTGCAGTCCCGGTATCGATTCTGCTCAAGCCCTCAGCGCTCTGGCAATGAATTGCCATGTCAAGGGCCTAACCGTGAGGACCAAGTTTGTGTCAACACCCCATGTGATCGTGAGTTATTGCTGTCTTATACGTCACTCATTACTCTTAAAATTTATTTGGAAGTGCACTGTATCTGTCTCGTTTTCTGTCTTAAAGTGTCTGTGACACCATAAAAAAATCTTAAATACCATTTTTATGTGAATTAAAATCATTTTTGAGATGATTCAACTATATACAACAATTTGGCAAAGTGCAGATGACGAGAAATGAGTGTTTCAATCTGCCGTTTAGCCAATTCTGTAATTATGGCGCTCTGGCACCGCCATCTGGGTGGTGACGTCGGCAGAGTAACGATTTCAGCTAATGTAGAATTCAGCCCAGTGGACGAGGAAGATTCAGAAAGAGGAAAATGTGATAGAGCACAGCAAAATGTCATCAATGTTTTTATCTCTCTACTCCAATATCTTTTAAAGGAAATTCTTTTACCTAAGTATTTTTCCCAATTGTTAAATAAATTGTATGGCCATGACAAATAAGAGTCTTGTGCTAAATTGAATATGAAATATTAAAAATGCATTTATTCAGTACGACAGAGCTAAATATCTGCATAATGGTAAAAACTGCCAACTTTTTAAACCTCCCAGGCGGTATTTTATGCCACCAGTGTTAGTCTGGCTTTTGTCATTTCCCTGCCCCGACTTCGGAGACAGAGAAAAATAGTGTAAACAAAAGAGGAGGCGTGAGAGCTAGGCGACATGCCAACCCAAACCGAACGGCTCTTCCAAGCATTTTGTAAACGAAAAATCACACAAAACTACCCCAACTCATGTCACACATGGCCTCCTGGGTGGTTGTCTTCCCCGATCGGCCTGCTCCCTGCGGCGAGCAAGTTTCGGCTCATCGTTCTGCTGCGGCACCGGCAGGCAGGCAGTGCTTGTCAACTGGGAAGCAGAGGGGAATAAAAGCCGAAAATGGCGCATTCCCGGTGGATAAACTGGCAGACGTCAGAGCACGTGGCTGCCCGAGCCCAAGCCGAGTATAGCGCTCTCTAGGCGGGCACGTGAAGAGGGCTGAGGGGGCTGGAAGTCTGGACACAATCGAGAACCGGAGACAAGAGCGGGGGGCTCTCCGGGCCCAAGCCGAGGACAGCGCTCTATAGGCGGGCATGCCTTTATCGGCCGGCAACCATGGTGTCTCACAAGCTGCCGGTCGTCGGCTGAGTGGCCTTCTCGGTGGACAGGGAGCATTATCACCCACAAAATGCCAGCAACCTCCTTATTAAAACGTTTGCCATGATCCCAGTATTTGACATAACATAAAACACTTAGCTTTCCTCACTTTGTCATCCGTCCAATGGTCTCTAGATTGTCGGACTTATTTTTCCCATTCTTTGCGGTGAACAAGATCTTTTTGAAATCCAAAAAGCCTCACAACATTCCCCCTGGTGTAGCAACAAAAGCCTGCAGCACATTGGGCTAGCGTGACGCAAAAAATAAACAAATTAATCCGCAAAATCAGCTGGATCCATAGTCCTTCTGCATACTGTAGTAATGGCTGTATTGTGAAAATGATTAGTCTGCTGACGTCACAGTCACATTCTTCCTCAATCCAGACTCAGCCGGAAGTCACTCATTTTCATGGCACGGAATTCAAAAAGTTTAATAAATATATGGATCGCTTCCACACACATTCAAACAGTCCATTTCATTCTGTAGCATAAAATATCACGTGTAAAATAAAATAAACATGTTTTTTTTTGTGTCACAGGCACTGTAAATTATCATGAGATTAACTGACTAGCCAATGAACAAAAATACAAATTAATACAGTCATACTAATAAAAAAATTGTCAACTCTTCTACTGTGTTATGTGTGGAAAAATGGGATTGACACTTTGGTGCTCAGAGTTACCACCTGCAGCCCTCAAGTTATTTCAGTGTCATATCATTTTATTGTGATGTTGTCGGTTTCCTTCAAGGTGACGGAGGTTGGGGTCCTTGGAATAATTGGACACAGTGTACTAAGTCATGTGGCGGTGGTGTACAGAGCCGAAGGAGAGACTGTGATAGTCCACCCCCAGAGGGTGAGGGAAATTACTGTGAGGGTCTTGGAACTGAGGTCAAAACCTGTAATACTGCTCACTGCCCAGGTAGCCTTGTGTGTTTTATATCCATCCATTTTAGCGACATTTCTCAACACGACAAAAAAACATGGTGTGATTTCAGTGGCACCATGTTCTAAGGTCCCAGG
Organism: Corythoichthys intestinalis; assembly: GCF_030265065.1. NCBI lineage: Eukaryota > Metazoa > Chordata > Actinopteri > Syngnathiformes > Syngnathidae > Corythoichthys > Corythoichthys intestinalis. Next base: position 26,681,674 of record NC_080414.1, on the reverse strand, counting down.
CACAGCATTCAGTAGTTGTGGACCATCCTGCCCACGCTCCTGTGATGACTTGGCAGTATGTAACATTCGGAAAATGTCAAAACACATGAATATATTATGGGAATTTCAAAGAGTTTTTTTTTTTTCCTGTTCACAGCACTGTGAGTGGCTGTGCGAGCCAGGCTGCTACTGTACAGAGGGAAAGGTTTTGTCAGCTAATGGAACAATCTGTTTAGAGCACGAAGAGTGCCCCTGCCTTGATCTAAGTACTGGTCGCCGGCTGGAGCCTGGAGACGTCACCGTGGCTCCTGATGGCTGTAACAACTGGTTGGAAGGATTCACACACACACACACACACACATGCAGAGCGGTGAAAATATGAAGTAAAATAACTTTATGAATGTTGGTATCTCACAATTTTTTTCAGTACCTGCGAGGGAGGGAAGCTCAATTGCTCCCAAAACCCCTGCCCAGGTGAGTCAACAGATTCAGCAAGTCTGTATTGAACAAAAAATAAATCACTTTTAAACAGGGGCGTAGGTTTGCATAAGGACAGTTGGGACATAACCAGTGTTGTTAATCTTACTTTAAAAAAGTAATTAATTACAGTTACAAATTACTTTTCCCAAAATTAATTGCGTTAGTAAAAAAAAAAAAAGCAGGTCACACAATGCGAAGTTTAGAGGGTTTTTGGGACAATTGGCCCTAGCCCAATTCTTTACCCTAAACTTAACTAGACACAGGGGTATTGCGGATATTGCGATAACTAGATAGTATCCTTTGCTATGTGTGGAAGTCATTTAATGTTCTGAATCAACCGTTAAAGTTGTTAAAATTGCTCCCGTTATTGCATTAGTTCCCTTCTGTCTACTTTCGACATGTGTAAGTTTTAAAACTGTTTCATCATTTAAAGATAGATTTAAGTCAAGATTTTGCCGATTTAGGAGCATTGTAGATAAAAGGTTACTTAGGTTTGCTAGGAAGGTTCTCTACAACAGAGCTTTCCTAAGAGGTCTACTGCTTTAAGATGGCGGCTGTTTACTGACGCATCTAGTTGCTAATGCCACTGTGTCTGTCAATTGCATCTAGTTCTACAATATATAATTTCTACTGTAGCATTATGTGGGCGTAGTTTGTAGGCTATCGGCTACAGTCAGGTATTATTGGAGCCACCTAGCATCGCGTTTGCAACGGCGTCCCCACTCCTGCTCTGCTCTCTCGTCTCCGTGAGTCCGTCTCTCTCAGAATTTTCTCGCATCAACCAACATAGTAACGCAGAGTAACGCACGCCTTTCCCGCCTCAGTAACGGTAACGGCGTTGCCAACATGAGAAAAGTAATTAATTAGATTACCCACAACTGAAAAAAAAATAACGCAGTTAGTGACGCCGTTATTAACGACACTGGACATAACATTACCAACTTTTCAGGATGCTCAAATTACCCCACCAACTTTTTAGTAACTTTATTTGCATTTTATAATGACTTCAAAACAAAATCAGACGTTTCTCATTTTCAACATCATAGCCACAACTGGATTCATTACTTCATTACTATTCCTTCACAAAGCCGCTGGAAATGTCGTTCAATCCATCTGCAGGCGACTGGGAAATCAGGATTTTACAACACTGTGCGCTGGCCCTCAGGGGAAACACATTCTTCCTTAAGGCAAAACACTACCGCTTTTGTCCACCTGCGTCGCTAAAATTGACCCAAACCTAAAAGTTACCCAGTTATGTAGATCAGTCAGATTGTCTTTCCATGTGTTGTAAGGACATAATTGACCCTATTATTATTAAGTAAATTATTATCATTATGATCACTCACATTTGCCCCTTTTCACTTGCTGAATGTGCCAGTCCATTTTTTTTTCCTGAAACGCACATTTGATTGGCTGATGACTTGATCCCCTCCACCACACACACAGGCACTCACAGCACTGACTGAAATACAACATTTGTAGATGAGTGATATTAGAAGTTATTTTTTTTGCCAGCAGCACTGTAATGTAAAAAGATGTCAATGTTGTAGAGGTGAGGAACACGCCACTAACGTTGCTACTGAAAGTCCAACCTGCATCAGAGTTAGCATAACATTAAACTGTGTGAATTTGCTAAGCTGCAAATGTCGAGAAGGAAGCTGCTTGGAGAGAAGTGACCTCCTTTATGTTTTTTCTAACGTTAATTCAACTGTGAGAAATGTAGTGAAGCGAGGTTTACGTCCTTCTCCCCAATTTTCATATTATTTGTGTGCTATTAAAGCAGCCCAAAGGAGCTTTCATTTTTTGGGCTGTGCGGGTTAAGCTGTTATACCGTCCCTACCAATGGAGAGACCAAACCTACGCCCTTGCTTCTATGTTATATAACTTATTGGCTGCCATTGATGGTGAAAGACCGTCAATGGCAGTTAAGAATACTGTATTTTTTGGACTATAAACTGCAGTTTTTTTCATAGTTTGGCTAGGGATGCGACTGATACTCTGGAGTGACTTGTGTATGAAATTATTAACACATTATTTTATCATTTCATGTTATTTTGGTATTTTGGAGTGACACTGATGGTTTGGTGAACTTGTTAGCATGTTCTTTATGCTATCTTTATCTGAATAACTCTTAATAGCGATGCTATGTTAACATACCGGCCACGTTTGCATTTTGTTGTTCATGCATCATGTAACATTATCATACTGTACACTTTTTCAGCATGTTGTTCTCTATTGTATTTTTATTTGAAATTGCGTTTCAAGATGACATGTTTTTCTTTCCTCTTCGTTGAGCATTTTATGGGTGGTGCGACTTATACCCAGGTGCAACTTATTGTCCAAAAAATACTGTAGATGCGAATCTTGAAGTTGCGAAGTCTTCAAATTATGTATGTGTCAGATGCAAAAACAGTCATCATCTAATGATGTTTTTAAAAAAATAATTTTCACATAGTTGTGCTAAGTACATTTGCCTAGCGATAGGTAGCTAGCTATAATTCCTAAAATTTGTTTGCAGTAGCATGTAATAACTAGAACATTGTTTTCTTTTTTTCATTTACACATGTAAACATAAAAAAGAAAAGTTTTGCCCAGTATATTACAATGTGTCCAACATGCCTTTGTCATATTGAACCATATCGCTATACACTTCAAACAGCAATACCCACCCCTAATATTAAAGCCATATTCAAGTCTTGTCCAAATATTTTTGTATCTGTAATAGTGTAAATGGTAATCTTACGTCCTCCATATTTATTACATCTTCTCTTTCCAGTGTCAGGTGGCTGGTGTGAGTGGTCTCTATGGACTCCATGCTCCAGGACCTGTGGGGCGGAGTCAGTATCCCGTTACAGGAGCTGTGGCTGTCCTGAACCCAAAGCTGGAGGGGCGCCATGTTCCGGAGAACAGGAAATACACAATGGAGTTGGCGCTCAAATCCAGAGTCAACCATGTCCTGTCATCACCTTTTGTCCAGGCAGGATGTGAAACTTTCTTTGTGCTAAACGACTCGTATGTGTGTGTGTTTCTCTCTTATTCGCAACGCATTTTCCAATCATTTTAGTGCATGGTTCTTGGAGTTCTTGGTCAGCCTGGTCTGCGTGTGATGGTTGTGCTGGATCGTCCAGTCGGACTAGAGAGTGCAACCAACCTCCTGCTAGATATGGTGGGCTGCCCTGCCAAGGAGAGCGGATACAAAGCCGTGGTTGCCATGACAACAACACTGTGTGCTCAGGTCATTTTAGCAATTTCTTTACATGTAATTTGTGGAACCATGCAGGAAAACACAAGTTTGTGCTGTACACTATTGTATCTGTTGGTAGACTGTGGTGGAGGCCAGGAAGAATGGCCTTGTGGCAAACCCTGCCCTCGTTCCTGTTCTGATCTCCATGGCGACACAGAGTGCTTAGACTCCCCAGGATGCAACAAGACATGCGGTTGCGCGGGTGATATGGTCCTGCAGGATGGCGTGTGTGTATCTCGGGAGGAGTGTCTTTGCAAATATGAAAACAGCTCTACTGCTGGTTAGTGAACTATTTTTTTCTTAAATTTTGAAAATAAAATTAATTTTAGTGGTATTTCTGAGTCATTTTTCTCTTTTATATCTCCACTGCTTTAGACTCCAGAAATGCATCATGGGTGTGGCCTGGCGAGATTGAGTGGCAGTTCGCAAGTCATGGAGAGGAAATCATTTCTGACTGCAAAAATTGGTCCGACTCATTTTAAATAAATTGAATTAAATGTGCATCATTGTTTGTCACTCCATTCATATGGACAACTGATATTTCTTGATGTCTTTTATTCTTCTCAGTTCCTGCCAAGCTGGTGTTTTGCACTGTCACCCACTCCCCGGCTGCTATGTTGACGGTGGCTGGGGCCAGTGGGGAGCTTGGTCTTCATGCTCAGCTTCCTGTGGAGGAGGAGTTCACTTCAGGAAACGTCTGTGTGATAATCCTTCTCCTCAGAGTGGAGGAAGAGGTTGCCTGGGAATTGCTGATCAGCAGAAAGACTGCAACACACATCGGTGCACAGGTAGTCATGTTTACACCATGTTCAAGTTTTGTTCATATGATACACTAGTAGGTGGGAATAGCTAGTTTAGCTAATTAAGTGCTTCTCTTTTTCAAAAACATTGATGAGAATACATAATGTTCCTGCTTCTAGATTCTGTGGGCCCTTGGCTACCCTGGTCTCAGTGGTCAGTGTGCTCAGTCAGTTGCGGTGGCGGGCAGCAGTCTCGATTTCGGAAGTGCAACTCATCGGCCTGCAGTGGCATCAGTCGGCAGAGCAAGACTTGTAATACAGAGGTCTGCCTTGGTGAGTCACGGGACACTTAAAGAGAACTGTTAGCAGTATATTTTAAAAGCTTTATCGATCGATACTCTGAATTTATGTACAGTGGTACCTCTATTTATATAAGTCTCTACATACAGACATTTCAAGTTAAGACATGCCTCAAGTGGAATAATATTGCCTCGTTTCGAAACCGTTTCGGGAAAAAAAAAAAAAAAAATCAGGATAGCTGGTACTCGCAGCTCCCAGAGTTTACTGAACGTAACAATCTTATAGCTGCTCTGCCATTGGCTATTGCCTGGCATTCCTGGCATCCAGTTGTCTGAGAAGGACCTCTACTGTATGCGCATGTGTGTATCCCAGGGTCCTCTTCATTCGCCCCTTGTGTTCCGACTGCCCTACAACATGAGTGTATTAACTTTTATTTTTCACTCTATTCTTATTTTTTACATTATGCACAACTCTGATTTTATATTTATTGTGCAATATTGTGTCTAAGAGTAAAATGGATTTGTTAGCTATTTTGATGCATGTTTATATATTGTAAAAGATTTAGGTCTGAATTTTGAGGAGCTTCGAAAGGATTAGGGCAGGGGTCAGCAACCTGTGGCTCTAGAACTGCATGTGGCTCATAGCGCTGCCCTAGTTGCTCCCTGGAGGTTTTTCAAAAATGTTTGAAGCCGGTAAAAGATGGGGGAGGGAAATACGTATTTTTGTTTAATATGGTTTCTGTAGGAGGACAAACATGACAAATATTATTCTAATTCATGAATATTATAATGAAGTTAAACTTGAGGCAGCATAATAAAACAGAGTAGTCACGTGGTGCGTCATTCTCAATAGGATGCAGTGCAAGGAAAATAAACATTTATCGTATTTTCCACATTATACGGCGCATTGGAGTATAAGGCGCATCTTTAATAAATGGCCCATTTCACGTACAGTAAAACATACATACTTAGAATATGTATGTATATATAATATATATATGTGTGTGTGTGTATGTACCGTAAAACCGTAAAGCTGCATGGAAAATGAATGAATGAATATATGTATTGTATTGGCCCGAATATAAGCCGGCCCTGATTATGAGACGACCCCCTCTTTTTCAAGACTCAAGTTTGAAAAAAGACTTTTTGAACACCAAATTAATTTTTATACAGAAAATAATTACGGTACATCCGAAACAAATGATTATAACAATATATTTGAAAGAAAAAGCATGTTATTTTGCCTCATTCAAATCTTAATATCTGAACATTTAAATATATAAACTAAAGTGCAATCACATTCGTAAATGGATGGCTTCTGGTTTTTGAAATGTAAATAAACCAATCTATTGTGATAAAACAACAAAATTACAATAACTACATTAACCATCAAAGTGAAGTCTAACTGTAACTCTAGTCTTGAAACAAATCTGAATAAGGAAAAACATTGCAATAAAATAAAATAATGCAAACTGGTTAAACTTGGGAGTAGCTGAGATTTGCCATGACAGAAAATCGCTTCAATGATATCTGGCGCTATCTAGCGTCGTGAATGGGGAGAGTAGCTGAGATCTGCCATGACAGAACATCGCTTCAATGACATCTGGCGCCGTCTAGCGTTGTGAATGGGTATAATGTCCGCGAATATAGGACGACACCCTCTTTTTCAGTCTTATATCAATGCTAAGAATACCGTCATATATATATATATATGTATATATATACACAATAGGGCAAATAAGTATTTAGTCAACCACTAATTGCGCAAGTTCTCCCACTTGAAAATATTAGAGAGACCAGTAATTGTCAACATGGTTAAACCTCAACCATGAGAGACAGGATGTGGAAAAAAAACCCAGAAAATCACTGTTTGATTTTTAAATAATTTATTTGAAAATCATGGTGGAAAATAAATATTTGGTCAATACCAAAAGTTCATCTCAATACTTTGTTATGTACCCTTTGTTGGCAATAACGGAGGCCAAACGTTTTCTATAACTCTTCACAAGCTTTTCACACACTGTTGCTGGTATTTTTGGCCCATTCCTACATGCAGATCTCCTCTAGCGCATGATGTTTTGGGGCTGTCGTTGGGCAACACGGACTTTCAACTCCCTCTGCAGATTTTCTATGGGGTTGAGACCTGGGGACTGGCTAGGCCACTCCAGGACCTTGAAATGCTTCTTACGAAGCCACTCCTTTGTTGCCCTGGCTGTGTGACCCAGCCACGTCTCATCTTCATTGCCTTTGCTGATGGAAGGAGATTTTCACTCAAAATCTCTCGATACATGGCCCCATTCATTCTTTCCTTTACACAGATCAGTCGTCCTGGTCCCTTTGCAGAAAAACAGCCCCAAGGCATGATGTTTCCACCCCCATGCTTCATAGTGGGTATCGTGCAATTCGGTATTCTTTTTCTTCCAAACAAGAGAATCTGTGTTTCTACGAAAAAGTTCTATTTTGGTTTCATCTGACCATAACACATTCTCCCAGTCCTCTCCTGGATCATCCAAATGCTCTCTTGCGAACCGTAGACGGGTCTGGACGTATACTTTCTACAGCAGGGGGACACGTCTGGCAGTGCAGGACTTCAGTCCCTGGCGGCACATTGTGTAACTGATAGTAGCCTTTGTTACTGTGGTCCCAACTCTCTGTAGGTCATTGACTAGGTCCCCCCATGTGGTTCTGGGATTTTTGCTCCCCGTTCTTGTTATCATTTTGACGCCACGGGGTGAGGAGGGAGTTGAAAGTCCGTGTTGCCCAACAACAGCCCCAAAACATCACTGCTCTAGAGGAGATCTGCATGGAGGAATGGGCCAAAATACCAGCAACAGTGTGTGAAAAGCTTGTGAAGAGTTACAGAAAACGTTTGGCCTCCGTTATTGCCAACATAGGATACATAACAAAGTATTGAGATTAACTTTTGGTAGACCAAATACTTATTTTCCATGATTTGGAAATAAATTCTTTAAAAATCAAACAATGTGATTTTCTGGCTTTTTTGTCCACATTCTGTCTCTCATGGTTGAGGTTTACCCATGTTGACAATTACAGGCCTCTCTAATATTTTCACGTGGGAGAACTTGCACAATTAGTGGTTGACTAAATACTTATTTGCCCCACTGTGTATATATATATATTTATTAGGGCTGTCAAACGATTAAAATTTTTAATCGAGTTAATTACAGCTTAAAAATTAATTAACCGTAATTAATCGCAATTAATCGCAATTCAAACCATCTATAAAATATGCCATATTTTTCTGTAAATTATTGTTGGAATGGAAAGATAAGACACAAGATGGATATATACATTCAACATACGGTACATAAGGACTATTTGTTTATTATAACAATAAATCAACAAGATGGCATTAACATCATTAACATTCTGTTAAAGCGATCCATGGATAGAAAGACTTGTAGTTCTTAAAAGAAAAATGTTAGTACAAGTTGGAAAAAATGTATATTAAAACCCCTCTTAATGTTTTCGTTTTAATAAAATTTTTAAAATTTTCAATCAAAAAATAAACTAGTAGCCCGCCATTGTTGATGTCAATAATTACTTACACAATGCTCATGGATGCTGAGGCCTATAAAATCAGTCACACCCAAGCGCCAGCAGAGGGCGGCAAAACTCCATAAAACACAATAAGTGAGCGTTTCACTGTGTACTGTCATTTAAATCTCTCTGAGCGGGGCATCTGCGTTAATTGCGTCAAATATTTTAACATGATTAATTAAAAAAATTAATTAACGCCCGTTAACACGATATTTTGACAGCCCTATATAATATATATATATAAATATGCAAATTTTTTGCGCGATAATTTTGACAGCCCTAATATTTATATATATATATGTGTATATATATATATATATATATATATATATATATGACTTTCAAAATATCGTGTTAACGGGCGTTAATTAATTTTTAAAATTAATCACGTTAAAATATTTGACGCAATTAACACATGCACTGAATGACCCGCTCACGCATTGTCTCAAACAGATTACAATGACGCCGTTTATGGACATTAAGAGTGATGAGAATGTCACCGGCCGCTTGGGGGCAGCGCCCTTCCATACTAATGTTATTCCTTCTACTAGTGGGAGAATTAGTAGCTGTTAGACGTTCATGCTGTTACATTGTGCTATTTGTGCTCCACGCATATTTCTGTAAGTTATCTTTCTTTTAGTGGCAAGTATGTGTCTCTTGTTGTATTTTGGGTAAGATATGTACAGAGATATATATGTTATAAAGGCGAGTGGACACAGGCGTTCTTTGGACTGCGCCATTTATTAGCAAAAGCTTCGCCAACTCCTTCACAACAAACATAAGTATCATTTAGTGAAAGCACAACAAAAATTATATTCCTATCTCTCAAAAAAAAAATAATGTACACAAAAAGAAAAGCACTTCAGTCTGTAGTTATGAGGCCCTATTCTCACACAGTTAAACAACAATGCAAAGTGAACTGGCTTGAACCGGCTACTTACTCAGACTTTGGTCACTCTATTTTTATTATTGTTATTTTTATTCTTCTTATTATTATTATATTAACTCTACTTTTGATTGAACATTTTACAAATTTTATTAAAACGAAAACATGAGGGGTTTTAATATAAAATTACTATAACTTGTAACTATAATATTTATCTTTTAGGAACTACAAGTCTTTCGATCCATGGATCACTTTAACAGAAAGAATGTTAATAATGCCATTTGTGGATTTATTGTTATAATACACAAATACAGTACTTATGTACAGTATGTTGTATGTACAGTTGTGGTCAAAAGTTTACATACACTTTTGAAGAACATAATGTCATGGCACTCTTGAGTTTCCAGTTATTTCTACAACTCTGATTTTTCTCCGATAGAGTGATTGGAACAGATACTTCTTTGTCACAAAAAACTTTCATGAAGTTTGGTTCTTTTATGACTTTATTGTGGGTTAACAGAAAAAGTGATCAAATCTGCTGGGTCAAAAATATACATACATGGATCTGAAAAAGCTAATTATTGACTTGAACAAGTCAGGAAAGTCACTTGGAGCCATTTCAAAGCAGCTGCAGGTCCCAAGAGCGACAGTGCAAACAATTGTTTGTAAGTATAAAGTGCATGGCACTGTTTTGTCACTGCCACGATCAGGAAGAAAACACAAGCTGTCACCTGCTGCTGAGAGAAAATTGGTCAGGAGGGTGAAGATTCAACCGAGAATCACCAAAAAGCAGATCTGCCAAGAATTAGAAGCTACTGGAACACAGGTGTCAGTGTCCACAGTCAAGCGTGTTTTGCATCTCCATGGACTGAGAGGCTGCCGTGCAAGAAGGAAGCCCTTGCCAAAAGTGGCACCTTAAGGCTCGACTGAAGTTTGCTGCTGATCACACGGACAAAGATAAGACCTTCTGGAGGAAAGTTCTGTGGTCAGACGAAACAAAAATCGAGCTGTTTGGCCACAATGCCCAGCAATATGTTTGGAGGAGAAAAGGTGAGGCCTTTAACCCCAAGTACACCTTGCCTACCGTCAAGCACGGTGGTGGTAGTATTATGCTGTGGGGCTGTTTCGCTGCCAATGGAACTGGTGCTTTACAGAGAGTAAATGGGATAATGAAGAAGGAGGATTACCTTCAAATTCTTCAAGATAACCTAACGTCATCAGCCCGAAGATTGGGTCTTGGGCGCAGTTGGGTGTTCCAACAGGACAATGACCCCAAACACACATCAAAAGTGGTAATGGAATGGCTAAATCAGGCTAGAATTAAGGTTTTCGAATGGCCTTCCCAAAGTCCTGACTTAAACCCCATTGAGAACTTGTGGACAATGCTGAAGAAACAAGTCCATGTCAGAAAGCCATCAAATTTAACTGAACTGCACCAATTCTGTCAAGAGGAGTGCTCAAAGATTCAACCAGAAGCTTGCCAGAAGCTTGTGGATGGCTACCAAAAGCGCCTAATTGAAGTGAAAATGGCCAAGGGACATGTTACCAAATATTAGCGCTGCTGTATGTATATTTTTGACCCAGCAGATTTGATCACTTTTTTCTGTTCACCCATAATAAAATCATAAAAGAACCAAACTTCATGAATGTTTTTTTTTTGTGACAAAGAAGTATCTGTTCCAATCACTCTATCAGAGAAAAATCAGAGTTGTAGAAATAACTGGAAACTCAAGAGAGCCATGACATTATGTTCTTCACAAGTGTATGTAAACTTTCGACCACAACTGTATATATCCGTCTTGTGTCTTATCTTTCCATTCCAACAATAATTTACAGAAAAATATGGCATATTTTAGAGATGGTTTGAATTGCGATTAATTACAATTGATTACGATTGATTAATTTTTAAGCTGTGATTAACTCGATTAAAAATTTTAATCGTTTGACAGCCCTAATATATATAGGGTGTGCCGCATTATAAGGCGGGTTGTGTTACGCATCGTCTAGATGAAGCTGCGCTAAAGGGAATGTAATGCCATGATTAACCAATATTGATCCCTATATAAGGTACATTGGATTATAAAGCGCACATTCGGCTTTTGTGAAAATTGAAGGCTTTTAGGTAAGCCATATAATGCGGAAAATACGTTAATCATTAGGGCTCATTCTGTGTTAAGGTGCGAGAGCAATAGGGGATCCCAGAGTGGACACACAGTGGTAAAAAATGAGCAATCGTTTATTGTAGGTCACAAGGCTGTCTTGGGTGTAGATTGCTGGGAGCGGAGCAGGGGAGCTGACGTGGGAGCTCGGAAGGAGGCAGGCGTGGAAGCTCGGAAGGAGGCAGGCGTAGAATCCGACAAGGGGCGCGCAGAGAACAGGACCTGGGGCAAGAGCAAAGTAGTCGTGAGCCGGGAATCAATGATATCATATAAGGAATGCGAGAAGCAACTGACGGCGAAACCAGACGAGTTGATCGGGCGACGAGGTGGAGCGTCTGCTGGGCTTTTAAAGCTGGCTGATGTTCATTGCTCTCAGCTGTGGCCGCTCCACTCGTCTGACCTGCAATCAGCTAAAAACATGCACACCTGCTGGAGGTGGGCATGTCTCAGAAGGAGGGGGAAGAGGACCTAACAGGACCCCCCCCCCTACGGGCGACACCAGGCGCCCGACGGAGACGCCCAGGATGGGCACGGTGGAAGTCCCGGATGAGCGCCCGCGACAGCACCCACCGGGCAGGGATCCAGGACCGCTCCTCCGGGCCATAGCCCTCCCAGTCAACTAGGTACTGGAGCCCACGGCCACGGCGGCGGACATCCAGAAGCCGCTCCACCCGGAAGGCTGGACCCCCGTCGACCGACAGAGGCGGCGGAGGGGGCGGAACAGGGGGGGCCAAGGGACTAGTGGAGACCGGTTTCACGAGGGAGACATGGAACGTGGGGTGGACCCGGTAATGTGCAGGGAGCCGGAGACGCACTGCGTTGGGGTTTACCACCTTCGTGATCTCAAAGGGCCCAACGAACCGGGGGGTGAGCTTCACAGACCCTGTCTTCAAGGGCAAGGACTTGGAAGAGAGCCACACCTTTTGGCCGACAGTGTAAATCGGTGCGGGCGAGCGGCGACGATCGGACTGGGTACGGGACCTCTCAGAGGCGCGGAGGAGAGCGGCGCGCGCTTGTTCCCAGACTCTGGAGCAACGGTCGATGTGGCCTTGGACAGACGGGACGGCTATCTCACTTTCCTGGGAGGGGAACAACGGGGGTTGGTAACCCAAAGAACACATAAAAGGTGACATACCCGATGAGGCATTCGGCAGGACGTTGTGCGCGTATTCAATCCAGGGCAACTGGTCACTCCAAGTGTTGGGGTGAGCTTGAGTGGTGCACCGGAGGGCCGCCTCGAGTTGCTGGTTTGCACGCTCACACTGGCCATTTGTCTGTGGGTGGTAACCGGAGGAGAGGCTCACTCCCACGCCTAGCGCCGCACAGAAAGCCCTCCAGACCTGAGAAGTAAACTGGGGCCCCCTGTCGGAGACTATATCTGACGGGATGCCGTGCAAACGGAAGACATGGTTAGTAAGCAGGGTTGTAGTTTCCATGGCTGAGGGAAGTTTGCGAAGGGGAATGAAATGAGCGGCTTTGGAGAATCTGTCGACAATAGTGAGAATTACAGTATTACCTTTGGAGGGGGGCAAACCGGTGACGAAATCCAGGGCTATGTGGGACCAGGGTCGGCTTGGGACAGGTAGTGGGCGAAGGAGTCCAGAGCTGGGCTTGGTGGACGTTTTGCTGCGCGCACATACTGTACAGGCTAGGACATAGGATCTAGTATCTTCTGGCATGGATGGCCACCAGAACCGCTGGCGTAGGACAGCCAATGTCCTACGGATGCCGGGGTGGCAGAACAGCCGGGATGAGTGAGCCCACTCCAAGACCTGGGAACGGAGACTCTGGGGCACAAACAGGTTAGACTGGGGACCGGCTCGAGGATCTGGGTGCTCAGCATGGGAATCCTTTACTTTGCGCTCTATCTCCCATTCCACGGAGGCCAGGAAGCGGGTTTGAGGAAGAATCGGCGCGGGTTCTTCCTTAGGTTCAATGGTTTGAAATTGGCGTGACAAGGCGTCGGGTTTTGTGTTTTTGGAGCCTGGGATGTAAGAGAGCACAAAGTCAAAACGGCAGAAAAACAAAGCCCACCTGGCCTGTCGTGGATTTAGTCTCCTAGCCGCCTTGAGGTACTCCAGGTTCTTATGGTCAGTGAGTACGAGGAATGGCTCTGGTGTGCCTTCCAGGTGGTGACGCCATTCTTCCAGAGCCAGTTTTACTGCTAGGAGCTCCCTGTCCCCAATACTGTAATTGCGTTCAGCGGGTGAGAGCCTGCGGGAGAAAAAGGCACATGGGTGGATTTTGCTATCGGCGGGCTGGCGTTGGGAGAGCACTGCGCCCACCCCCGACTCTGAGGCATCAACCTCCACAATGAACTGGAGTGACGGGTCGGGGTGGACCAGCACGGGGTCTGAGGTGAAACGACTCTTGAGGTCACTAAAAGCGGCGTCTGCAGCGTCGGACCAGAGGAACGGTTTGGCGGTGGAAGTGAGGGCCGTGAGGGGAGCTGCAATCCGGCTGTAATTGCGAATGAATCTCCTATAGAAGTTTGCAAAACCGAGAAAGCGTTGTAGTTGCTTCCTGTCAGAGGGGCGAGGCCAGTCCAGAACAGCAGTCACTTTTGCCGGGTCCATTCGTAGCTTCCCATGCCCCACAATGTAGCCAAGGAAGGCAGTTTCGGGAACACTGAACTCGCATTTCTCGGCTTTTACGTACAGCCGGTTCTCTAGCAGTCTCTGGAGTACTTGACGGACATGGTCCTCATGTTCTGATGGGGTGCCAGAGAACACCAGAATGTCATCCAAATACACCACGACGAACTTGTTAATCATATCACTCAGGACGTCATTCACCAAGTTTTGGAAGACTGCAGGGGCGTTAGTGAGCCCGAATGGCATAACAAGATATTCATAATGGCCCATGGGCGTGTTAAAGGCAGTCTTCCATTCATCGCCTTCCTTAATACGGACGAGGTGGTAGGCGTTACGTAGGTCGAGCTTCGTAAAGATGGTAGCCCCGTGCAGGGGGGTGAAAGTGGAATCAATAAGAGGAAGAGGGTATTTGTTTTTAATTGTGATTTCATTCAGCCCCCGGTAGTCGATGGTGGGTCTGAGGCCGCCATCTTTTTTATTCACAAAAAAGAACCCTGCCCCGACAGGGGAGGAGGAAGGGCGAATAATACCTGTGGCCAGGGACTCCGTGATGTATGACTTCATGGCCTCCCTTTCTGGTAGAGAGATGTTGTAAAGTCGTCCCTTGGGGAGGGTCGCACCAGGCAGGAGAGAGATGGCACAGTCGTACGGACGGTGAGGAGGGAGTGACACCGCATGGTCCTTACTAAAAACCAGTCCAAGGTCATGGTAGCCTTCTGGCACTGCGGAGAGGTCAGGTTGCGTCGGTTCCTGGACCGAACAGGTAGGCACTAAGGCAGATTTAAGACAGTGTGAGTGACAATAGTTACTCCATGCAGTTAACTTAGGGTGGGTCCAGTCTATGGCGGGGTTATGAGTTCTTAGCCAAGGCAGACCAAGAACCAGAGGTGTGCGGGGACTACGGAAAACAAAAAAGGAGCTCACCTCTCGATGGTTGCCAGATAAGAGGACATCAACGGCTTCGGTCTGTCTGCTCACGCTGAACAGGGGCTGTCCGTCCAGCGCAGTAGTCTTTAAAGGGGCAGGAAGCGGGTGTGTACGCAACCCCAACTGGCTCACCAAGGTTTGATCAATGAAGTTTTCGTCGGAACCACAATCTACAAGGGCGGTGACCGTGCGGGATTGGCCCCTCCAGGACAGCGTGGCGGTGAGCTGGAGCCGGCGTGAGGAACTGTGGGACATGTGGCTCACCAGTCGTCCCTCCTCTAATGGTGAGCCTAGCAGTTTCCCGGACGCACCGGGCAGCTGCGAATAAAATGCCCCCCTTGCCCACAGTAAATACACAACTGAGCGCTGTACCTGCGAGTGCGTTCCTCCTGGGATAACCTGGCGCGGCCCAACTGCATTGGTTCAGATTTGTCAGCAGGGGGCAGTGTCGCCTGAGCCGCATCAGTGGCCTGAACAGGGAACGAAGACGGGCGTGGAAGGGCAGCTAGGCGCAGGCCGGGGGGGTTCGGCGGTTCCCGGCGTTGTCTTCTTCGCTCCCGCAAGCGATTGTCAATTTGGATCGCCAATTTAATAAGGTCGTCCAAAGACCCAGGCTCATCCCGCGTGGCCAATTCGTCTTTGAGGGACTCAGTTAAGCCGCGGGTGAAGATCTCCTGTAGCGCCGCATCGTTAAAACGGCTCTCAGCGGCCAACGTGCGGAATTCCACCGAGAATTCTGCGACGCTCCGTGACCCCTGGTGAATGGCCATCATCCGCTTGGCAGCCTCTTTACCACGAATAGGATGGTCGAAGATCTTTCGCATTTCATCGGTGAAGTGGGCGTATGAACTACACACCGCGGACCCCTGCTCCCATATAGAGGAAGCCCAATCGAGAGCCGCTCCGCGTAGGCATCCGATCAAATAAGCAATCTTTGTTCGGTCCCCTTGGTACATGGATGGCTGCTGTTCGAAGACGAGGCTGCACTGGACTAAAAAAGCACGACATGTACCAAGGTTGCCATCGTAAGGAGACGGAGCCGGGACGTGGGGTTCCCGCGCCGCAGCTGTTGACGCCAGGTTAGTTACGGGAACATGACTCGGCGAAGCGGCGGTGTGGCGGAGGGGAGGCGGGGCTGTGCGTGCATGAGGCAGCGGCGTGAGTTGTGCCTGGATGGCTTGAAGTGACTCAGAAATGTCCGTTACCTTACTGAATAGATATTCGATTGCTTGGTGGTGGTCAAGGAGTGACGTGGGCGAGCTGGCTGTGTTGTCCGTGGGATCCATGATGGCCCGATCAAACTGTTAAGGTGCGAGAGCAATAGGGGATCCCAGAGTGGACACACAGTGGTAAAAAATGAGCAATCGTTTATTGTAGGTCACAAGGCTGTCTTGGGTGTAGATTGCTGGGAGCGGAGCAGGGGAGCTGACGTGGGAGCTCGGAAGGAGGCAGGCGTGGAAGCTCGGAAGGAGGCAGGCGTAGAATCCGACAAGGGGCGCGCAGAGAACAGGACCTGGGGCAAGAGCAAAGTAGTCGTGAGCCGGGAATCAATGATATCATATAAGGAATGCGAGAAGCAACTGACGGCGAAACCAGACGAGTTGATCGGGCGACGAGGTGGAGCGTCTGCTGGGCTTTTAAAGCTGGCTGATGTTCATTGCTCTCAGCTGTGGCCGCTCCACTCGTCTGACCTGCAATCAGCTAAAAACATGCACACCTGCTGGAGGTGGGCATGTCTCAGAAGGAGGGGGAAGAGGACCTAACATTCTGTATTTGTAGCCAGTTTGGTCATTTTGGTAGTAGGCTAATATAGCTAATATACATACAGTATATGAAAGTGTAATGTTTATCAGTACATTACAGAAAATGATAAACTTTATCCCAATATGCTAATTTTTTTAGAAGGACCTGTAGATACAGTAGATACGACATGTGCTACCTTCATTATATGTCTTATATAAGGCTTTAATATTTGTTTTTTTTAGTCCAACATGGCTCTTTCAGCATTTTGGGTTGCTGACGCGTCTCTACTTACACAATTTTCAAGTTACAAAACTAGTTCCAAAACCAATTAATTTGGCAAGTAGAGGTACCACTGTATACTGAATGTGGACTTGTTTTTGTTGCACAGAGGTGGGCTGCCCCCCAGGCAGGCTGTATAGGGAGTGCGAGCGAGGGGAAGGTTGCCCTTTCAGTTGCGACCAGATAAGCGGCAGGGAAGGCTGCTACACCGATGGCTGTGAGGAAGGCTGCCACTGTCCCTTATACACTTTCCAACACAACGGCATCTGCCTACACGTGGGTTCCTTTTCTATCCTACGTGCATCTTCCTGTTTGAAAATGGTTAAAGTAAACCAAACTGTGTATTATATTCTTGCATCTCAGGAGTGTCCCTGTTTAGTCGATAAGGATTTTCTAGCTTCATTACAGAGCGTCTCGAACACACCAGTCTCATCTCTGCTCCTCCATAACATTTCTGAGGGAGTAGAGCTCCAGCCTGGGGACACAGTGATCCATGACTGCAGCTCATGGTGAGTGGCTAATTTTAAACATGTCACACGTTCTTCTGGACAGCAGGATCCTCCAGTCCTCGAGGCTGCACTTGGGTGTTTAAACTCTCAAGGCCAACAAAACAGATTACCCATCTCTTCTCTTAGTGTTTGTGAGCATGGAAGGTGGAACTGTTCTTTAGAGAACTGTCCAATTGATGGTGGTCTCTCACCCTGGAGCTCTTGGAGCCCCTGCTCACTGTCCTGTGGAGGTCTCGGGCTGAAGACCCGCAATCGAGGATGTACCCAACCTGCTCCAGCTTATGGAGGGAGAGGTTGCCAGGGCCCATTCTTTGAAACCACTTATTGTCAAGCCCCTGATTGCTCAGGTAAGAGGAAAAAGTACATTTTGGCTGAGTTTATATTTCAGCATTTTTTGATGCCATGTGTTGATGGCTGTTTTTTATCTTCTTGACAGTTGTTGGTCCCACAGAAGAACCCATCCTGCCAGGTAAATGAGCATATATTTTGTACATTTTACATATTCACTGTTAATATTACATTCTGTACTCGCGGCTCACGGCTCTTTTATGTTCCATAGATGAGGATGTTGGTTTCTCTAAATGGTCATCATGGAGTCCATGTACTAAAACATGCAGTGATGCTCGGTCTCCGGCAATGAAGTCCCGCTATCGTCAATGCATTAGACCGCCCTGCATCGGGGACTCTCACCAAGACAAAGCCTGCAACCTCCCGCAATGTCCAGGTGTAAACATATTGATTTTATAAATAGGATGATTTTGTTGTTTTGCATATGGTTAATTAGGCTGTTTGCTTCGTTGGTAAAACGATGACATTTGGTGAGCATTGAGACTTTATTATCCCCACTATCGAAGGCTCAGACGGTCCAGAGCTCTGCACTGGGGACGATTGTGAACAGAGGAACTGTACCTGGACAGCTTGGGGCTCGTGGGGTTCTTGTTCACGTTCCTGTGGAGTTGGCCAGCAACAGAGGATACGAACCTTCCTCAGCCCTGGCCCCAATGGCTCCTGGTGTGACGACATCCTAGGAGGAAACCTCGAGACTCGCTTTTGTAATATCAAGCCCTGCAAAGGTGATAGAGTCACCAGTCATAAAGTTTAAAATTTTGAAGATGTGCATCCTGTGGAAAAGAGATGAGATGTTTGATTTTGATATACAGGGAGTACCCAGGTTACAAACGAGTTCTGTTCCTATGCTGGCATTGAAACCCAAATTTCCGCATAAATTGGAATTAACACTTTAATTACCACTAAAAACCACCCAAATCTCAAAATAACTATCCAAAAACATGTATTATTCGTCATTTTACCATCCTTACCAAGACATTGGAGCAAAGCTAGACTATGATCTAAACTCCAAAATGTCGATGACAGACATACATGTGGCTTGCTGACTTCATTCAGCTGCTCATGACATCAACACTTGCAGAATGAAACTAAAATAAACATTTAATCTGTTTTATCTTCAAAAGCAACAATTCAAATTTGTGTTTATAATTAACTGCTGATACAACAACAACAATCCATACAAACAATTAGCATGTATCACTTAGCATCTGCAATCATCAAAAATAATTACATAAACTCGCCCCAAGTATTCAACCACAATTTAAAATGCACAATATACATTGCAAAAGGTGTTATATACAGGTTTTGCCTCCACGGATGCATCACAAGCAACAAATAAGCATGCAGGCTTGCAGGCTTTCCCCTATCTCGCTTACTCAACTGCACGACTTCTTCATTCGAATAAATGCGGTCTTCCTCGTGTGTTAGCGTGCCCGTGCACTCTTCTTCGTGTGCGCAAATACGTGCTTTTTCGTGTGCACATGCTCTCCTACTCGTGTGCCATTAGTACTACCTGCTCTACGCATCCTGCGCCAAGATAAAAGCATGCATCACAAAACAAAAGTCAACATTATCAAAAAACTAGGGCTGCCAAAATTATTGCGTTAACGGGCGGTAATTAATTTTTTAAATGAATCACGTTAAAATATTTGATGTAATTAACACACATGCCTGGCTCAGACAGACTAAAATGACAGTACAGTGTAATGTCCGCTTGTTACTTGTTTTTTGGTGTTTGGTGCACTCTGCTGGCGTTTGGGTCCAACTGATTTTATGGGCTCGTACCATTAGTGAGCATGGTGTAATTATTGACATTAACAATGGCGAGCTACTACAAATTTTAATAAAACGAAAACATTAAGAGGGGTTTTAATATAAAATTTCTATAACTTGTACTAACATTTATCTTTTAAGAACTACAAGTCTTTCTATCCATGGATCACTTTAAGAGAATGTTAATAATGTTAATGCCATCTTGTTGATTTATTGTTATAATAAATAAATACAGTACGTATGTACCGTATGTTGAATGTATTTGTCCGTCTTGTGTCTTATATTTCCATTCCAACAATAATTTACAGAAAAATATGGCATGTTTTATAGATAGTTTAAATTGCGATTAATTACGATTTATTAATTTTTAAGCTGTAATTAACACGATAAAAAATTGTAATCGTTTGAAAGCCCTAAAAAAGACAAAAAAATAAAATAGAGACTCTGGCGTCGTAAAGTCAAAATCACGTAAGTCAGGTACATCGTAACCTGGGGACTTTTATGGCCTTTTTTTTTTTTTTTTTTTTTTTTTTTTTTTTTTTTTTTTTTAAGAGGTCATTAAAGGTAAAGCATTAACAAAACATATTTACACTGTGTATGTTGTCAACATCTGCAGTGGATGCAGGCTGGTCTCAATGGAGTCCGTGGTCCCTCTGTGATAAGCTCTGTGGCGGTGGTCGCTCCATACGCACCCGTATGTGTTCCAGCCCTCCACCCAAGAACGGAGGGAAGAAGTGTGAGGGAGAGAAGAACCAGGTCAAACCATGCAACACCAAGCCTTGCGGTCAGAATAACAAAACAAACACATGTGACTTGTCATTATCTGAGAAGTTCATTGTTGTTGGAAATTGTGCATTGTTTTTCCTCACAATTGTCTTTAGGGGAATGTATGTGAATTAAAAAGTCCTAGGAGCATCTTGGAAATTTTGTGACTTTGTTTGTCCCTTGCCAGATGAACAAGGATGCCCGCCGGGACAAGAGGTCGTGTCTTGTGCTAATGAGTGTCCACAGCGCTGCGTTGACCTCCAACAAGGCATAGAGTGCCAGACCAACACTGAATGTCAACCCGGATGCCGCTGCCCTAAAGGTACTGAAACCATTTCATATGATGGGATTATAATAAAAAATATATGCTATTTTGCCATTTCATGTTGTTACTCAAGACACAGTGGAATCTCAAATGTTAATAGTTGAATGTCAAATGGAACAAAGTAAGAGCTATTTGACTTTAAATAAAATTGGTAAATATTTATCTCTTCGGGTTTACATCCAGGTCAGTTGCAGCAAGATGGAGCATGTGTGCATCTGTGGCAGTGTGATTGCGTTGACTCGCAGGGACAGATTTGGGCTGCTGGCAGCGGGCATCAGGTAGACTGCAACAATTGTAAGTGCACCAACGGACAGTTGGTGTGCACCAATCATAGCTGCCAGGCCACATGCACCTGGAGCTCCTGGTCCAGTTGGGCGTCATGCAGCGTGACCTGTGGGCGGGGCAAGAGAACCAGATACAGGTACTTTGCAATAAGTGGAATTAGCTGTTAATACACTGTACAGCTGGGCTTTGAAGGACAGATGAAGAGTTTGTCGAATTTCGGTGTAAATTGACGAATGTAAACTTTGGACAACTTTTTTTATTTTCATATATATATATATATATATATATAGAGAGAGAGAGAGAGAGAGAGAGAGAGAGAGAGAGAGAGAGAGAGAGAGAGAGAGAGAGAGAGAGAGAGAGAGAGAGAGAGAGAGAGAGAGAGAGAGAGAGAGAGAGAGAGAGAGAGAGAGAGAGAGAGAGAGAGAGAGACACAGAATGTGGAAAAAAACAGAAAATCACATTGTTTGGTTTTTAAAGAATTTATTTCCAAATTAATGGTGGAAAATAAGTATTTGGTCAATACCAAAAATTCATCTCAATACTTTGTTATGTCCCCTTTGTTGGCAATAACGGAGGCCAAACATTTTCTGTAACTCTTCACAAGCTTTTCATACACTGTTACTGGTATTTTGGCCCATTCCTTCATGCAGATCTCCTCTAAAGCAGTGATGTTTTGGGGTTGTCATTGGGCAACACTGACTTTCAACTACCTCCACAGATTTTCTATGGGGTTGAGATCTGAAGACTGGCTAGGCCACTCCAGGACCTTGAAATGCTTCTTACGAAGCCACTCCTTTGTTGCCCTGGCTGTGCGTTTGGGATCATTGTCATGCTGAAAGACCCAGCCACGTCTCATCTTCAATGCCCTTGCTGATGGAAGGAGATTTTCATTCAAAATCTCTTGATCCATGGCCCCATTCATTCTTTCCTTTACTCAGATCACTTGTCCTGGTCTCTTTGCAGAAAAACAGCCCCAAAGCATGATGTTTCCACCCCCATGCTTCACAGTGGGTATGGTGCACTTGAGTATTCTTTCTCCTCCAAACACGAGAACCTGTGTTTCTACCAAAAAGTTCTATTTCGGTTTCATCTGACCATAACACATTTTCCCAGTCCTCTTCTGGATCATCCAAATGCTCTCTAGCGAACCGCAGACGGGCCTGGACGTGTACTGGCTTCAGCAGAGGATCACGTCTGGCCGTGCAGGAATTGAGTCCCTGGCAGCGCGTTGTGTTACTGATAGTAGCCTTTGTTATTGTGGTCCCAGCTCTCTGTAGGTCATTCATTAGGTCCCCCCGTGTGGTTCTGGGATTTTTGCTCACCGTTCTTGTTATCATTTTGATGCTACAGGGTGAGATCTTGCTTGGAGCCCCAGATCAAGGGAGATTATCAGTGGTCTTGTATGTCTTCCATTTTCTAATAATTGCTCCCCCAATTGATTTCTTTACAAGAGTGAAGATTTACAGCAAACGTTTGGCCTCCGTTATTGCCAACAAAGGGTACATAACAAAGTATTGAGAGGAACTTTTGGTATTGACCAAATACTTATTTTCCACCATGATTTGCAAATAAATTCTTGAAGAATCAAACAATGTGACTTTCTATTTTTTTCCCCACATTCTGTCTCTCATGGTTGAGGTTTACCCATGTTGATAATTACAGGCCTCGCTAATCTTTTTAAGTTGGAGAACTTTCAGAATTGGAGGTTGACTAAATACTTATTTGCCCCACTGTAACTGTGAGAAGTATTAGTTTTGTAGGACTCCGTCAATGATTAAGAGGGCTCTCAGGAAAGATAATCTACAATTAATCCTTACATTTGAACCTGAGGCGTCAGATGACGAAGATTTACTCGGCACAGTAGATGAAGGTGATGACGCCGACTGGTGGCTCGGCACTTCACGAAAGGAAGCTTAACAAGCCTACGTCTAGCATCGTGATTTCCCTTTGAAACTTTCTTTCCCCAGTCATTCTGTGATATAATTATCAGTAATCGCAAAAATAGACAAGTAGTTATAGACTGTAGATCAAGTAACAAATGTATCAAAATCACATGAATAGACGACCTGTCAGCTGTCCTATCTACTTATGACAGGCCAGCAACAACAACAACAAAAAATAGGTCGCACTTCAACGAACAGGCAGTAGAATTTGCCTTTGTATATCAACAGAATTGTATCAAATTTTAGAATTAAAAAAGACAGTAAGGGTCTACTTACATCTTTGAAAAACCAAGGTTGTTTTCTCCTAGGCTTTTAAAGCTGTCGTCGCTTTGATGTGTTGTTGAAAACAAAGAAGTGATCGAGGAGCCGGGGAGAAGTTCTTCCGTTTGACTCTTAGATATGATGTCCAAATCCTTGCAGAGGAAGGTTTTTTTGGGCCACTGATATGGTCTTGAGCCTTTGTGTGAGCAATTAATTGCTACACATTGAGATGGCATGATGAATCTCGCAAGTAAAACCCAGAAAATCTTTGCAATATACTGCGAGGATAGCTTAATGCTATACCGTCTCTGACAAAAGTCTTGTCGGTTATCCATTTTTTAGAAACAATTGCCAATAACCTGACTTTTAAATATTCAATTGGTTTCAGAAATGGCTCATATGAAAGCTAAGACCCTCCCAAATGATGTTGAATGTACAAAAATATTATTTGTTTCACTGAAAAAAGATTTATCATTTAATGAAAACATGAAGGTCAAATTTTGGCAAGACAAAAGTTTTGTCGCCTACAGAAAGCAATGTGAAAATTGAACAAAAATGTACTTAAAATATGATGTGAAATCCTAATTAAATATTTTGTATGACTTCCATGGGCTTAAAGGACTGCATCCATGCGGTTCGGCAAGGATTCATACAATTTATTGATGAATGCATCAGGGACATCAAAGAAAGCAGTCCTGCATGCCTCCCAGAGTTCATCAACATTCTTCAGTTTCGTCTTCCATGCTTCCTCTTTCATCCTACCCCAGACATGCTCAATGATGTTTATGTCTGGTGACTGGGCTGGCCAGTCCTGGAGGATCTTGATCTTCTTTGCCTTGAGGAAGTTTGAGGTAGAGATTGAAGTATGCGATGGAGTATCATCCTGCTGCAGAATTTGTCCGTTTTTATGGTTAGGAATGTAAGAGGCAGCTAAGATTTGTTGATATTTCAGACTATTTATGTTGCCTTCTACCCTGCAGATCTCTCGCACATCCCCATAGTGGATGGATGTAACCCCAGACTAGGATTTTGCCACCACCAAACTTCACTGTTTTCTGAGTGAATCTTGGATCCATGCGGGCTCCAGTAGGTCTCCTGCAATATTTGCGGCGACTGTGGTGTAATTCAATGGAAGATTCATATGAAAAATCCACTTTTTGCCACAAAACAGTGAAATTTGGTGGTGAAGTAACCGCAACTCAGGTTGTTAGCAACTGTTTCTACAAAATGGATAAGCGACAAGACTTTTGTCAGGGACTGCATTTCCGTATTGAAGTGCTGCCGAGGTCATCTGTAAATTACGTCATCAAGTAGCGGCCGGCAAAGAGGCGCGTCCCTCATTGCTAAGGTGTTGCTATGGCAGTAACTCAAAAACTAGGCGGTCAATTCAAAATTTTTTTGTAATATGAGTTATGACACAGCGAATGATGCATTCAATACAATTTAAATTAGTAAAACGCTCAAGAATTGTACTCTTCATCTGTCCTTTAATTCAATGCATAGTCATTTTGTAGTTAACTAAACATTCATATGATTTTTCATAAACTAGGAAATTGAAATTCTTTATATATTGCTATGGTCAATGAGTTATACAGACATATATCAGGAGTAGATAAACATCAATCGACTCTACTGTCACATTACTACATCAACTTCATTATAAAAAGGCACACACAATTATTTAGAGCTATTTATTTATTGATTTTGTCTGTTAATTTTTTTAAGTGGCCATTAGTCTTTAGCTTTTAGCTTACTATTTCATATCCTGGTAATAAGCAATGACAAGACTGTGATCCAACTCTGTCTCAGATCTTTAATTTCAGAAAACCAGGAAACTGATTGTCAATTTGAGGAAGTCAATCATAAAGCTTGTGAGCCCGGACCCTGTCCCCCTCTTTGTCTCCATGACGACCAGGAGCTACATGTGGGAGACACTTGGCTTATGGGAGAGTGTAAACAATGGTAAGATACATGTTTGCAATTAAAGGGGGAAAAATTTATGTATTGAAAAAGAGAGTGTTGAACATCAGCAATTTATTTCCCAGCACTTGCACTCCAGAGGGAGATTACTGCCAAGACATCGATTGCAGAGGTGGGTCACATTTACATTAATAACAGTAAGTACAAGTTATTGAGCCATTTAGGCAAACATATTTATCTTGAGCCTTGTTTGAGTCAATTTTAAGAAACATAACTTACACTTAGTACATTAATGAGAGTAAACCAATTGGAAGGACATATCAATTTTATGTCTTGTTTATGTCAATTGCAGTGGATGGTGGCTGGACTCCATGGTCAGTATGGTCTGACTGCTCAGTGACCTGCGGGCAAGGAACACAAGTTCAAACTCGCGCTTGCATTAACCCGCCACCTCGTAACAATGGCACACACTGCGATGGGCCAGAAAGACAGAACCAAGAATGCCACACCGCTCTCTGTCTGGATGACCTTTGCCCATGGTCGCCATGGTCACCGTGTTCCCGGAGTTGTGGGGCAGGGACTGTAGTGAGGCGTAGGGTGTGCGTCTGCGGGAAGAGAGGAATTGCAGCATGTCCCGCTGAGATTGAAGATGAGATGAACCAAGAGGAGAACCAGCTGTGTTTCAAGCAACCATGTCCTGGTACAAATTACCGTAATTTTCGCACTAAAAGGCGCACCTGACTATAAGCCGCCACCCACCAAATTTGGCACGAAAACGGCATTTGTTCATAGATGAGCCGCACTGGTCTATAAGCCGCAGCTGTCCTCACTGTATTATGTGATATTTACACCAAAAGATATTATCTGGTAACACTTTATTTAACAGCCGCATCATACGACTGTCATGAGACCAAATGAACCACCATGATGCTTTGAACCAATAGGCTGCAAAGCTTCATTGCTTCAAGGAGCCGCATTTGGCCATCACTGCTCCCTTGGGGGAGACAGTGAACCTCTGATGCCACCTGCTGTCAACACTGTTTTTGTCCAACATGCCTCCTAGCATGCATTGCAGCGCTTCCGTTGTAAATAACAATCAAAATTCATATTAGCTGAACTTTCCTTTGAACCCAGACAATATTTATGGTTGGTTTGAAGACCTGACATCTTTCGGCGAACACTTCCGCCTTCATCAGAGAGTCACTGATGTTTGTGTGACGCATCTTTATCAGCTGATGGATGAAGGCGTGACTCACCTGTTAGATTGACAGGCGAGTCATGCCCTCTGACAGGTATTTAATCCACCACTATTGTCTGGGATAAAAGAAAAATTTCACTAATATATAAGTGTAGACAAAATGAACTCAATACAAAAATCAAAATTCATGTTCTGTGTTAATTATTTATTCAGTTACTATTCCAATTGTTTCATTACTTGCTAGTTATGGTATTTGGTAACACTTTATATGACAGTGGCGCCATAAGACTGTCATAATTATGACATGACACTGTCATGAGCATTATTGAATGCTTATAACAAATGTCATTTAGTGTTACCCGGCAAATTATCTCACTTTTGAATGGATGTAAAAGATCCAAGCTGAACATAAATGGAGGTAGTGACATAATTTGTCAGATGACACTTAATGACATCTGTAATAAGCATTCTGTAATGCCCATGATAGTGTCATGTCATAATTATGCCGGTCTTATGACAGTCTTATGACACCGCTGTCAAATACAGTGTTACCTATTAACCCCAAAAAATCAACAAATAAGCCTCAATGGACTATAAGCCTCAGGATTCAAAATGAAGGGAAAAAGTAGCGTCTTATAGTCCAAAAATTATGGTCATCAAAAATGGGAGGCAGTTACATGTCCTGCATTAGTTGGCACTATAATTTATAATTTATATATAAGTGATAACAATTATTTTCATTTCCCTCTACAGAGTGTCCCATGTCAGGATGGAGCGTTTGGTCTCAGTGCTCATGTGAATCTCAAAGGCAGCAACGCTACCGTGTAGCTGTCACCTCGGCCACCAGGGGGCAGCAGTGCACTCCTGTTGAAACACAAAGCAAGCCATGTAGCCTCAGTCACTGTGATGGTGAGTGTTGAATGAACTCAATACAGTGTGTATTTATATGTCTGTTATACTTCATTATTCTGGATGGAAAGACATTTGAGCATTTTTGATATCCATCGTAAAGTCCATGTAGGTTCTTTCTCTTTTCTAATAGTATCCATACCTGAAGTTTCAAATCAAGCATATTGAATATATCTTCAAATGTCTTTGTCACTAACTTGTTTCTGAGTAAATTTACGTGTGATACGCCTTTATTTAAATTTTTAACGCTTTTTCAGAATGTGAAGCACCATTCATTTATTCCCCTTGTGGTGCACCTTGTGAGAAGCATTGTGAGCTCCATGGACGTACAGATCTGTGTCTGGGTGTCAGAGAGTGTACACCTGGTTGCTACTGTCCACCGGTAATTTCTATTCTATTAATTCATTCTTGGTAAGGACTAATTATGTGACGGTATGATAACCTTGAGCAAAAACATCACCGTATCACGTTATTGCAATTACAGCTCTATAATGTGTTACTTTGAGATATCAGGGTTTAAAAAAAAAAATCCATTGAACAGGATTTTTATTTTTCAAAACATATTAGCAGACTGGAGCATAAATATTTTAAGTTAAAATAAAAAAATAACAAAAAAATATAAGGAAAATATTCCAAATAGAATGTAAATAAATGCAGTCCTTTAGGTGAGCCTAAACCCACAGCCACAACTCAACATTATTACCATCAGAACAAAAATAATTGAATTATTTTCCATATAAAGCATGTGTGTATGACTCGTATCATGCTTAAAAAAGAAGACACTCTAAACACGCTGGAGTTAACTCTCGTGACAGTGTTTACTAACCTTTCATTTTGTTTATATGGGAAATCATATTGGAGGCATTGCCTCCTCGGCAGCCATCCTTCGCAAACATGTTTTACATGTCGGTTGGCTCTCCTCCTCCAAGCCCCGACCGTCTGTAACTTTTCTGTCGCCGAAGTATTCCTATATCAGCGATTTCGTTTTTTTCGATGGGGGAAAACGTTCCGGAGTTTCACCTCCTCCAACCGTCGTGGAGCACAGCTGACTCACTGACACTAAGCAACAACCGGTTGGGGAGGGTTAAGCCTTGCAGCTGCAAGCGATGAATTTCTCCCTGCATTTTTGGGACATAAAAAATAGCTAATAACCTTAGGGACGGGATGACGGAAATTTTTGCTGTATTAAAACCGTGACGTTTCAATACCACGCTATACCTTGAAACTGATAATTAGCTCATGTCTAATAAGGACAGTGATGAAAAAAGAGCACAAGATCAACAACATCACTAGTTCGTTTGAGAATCATTATTGCATATCAGTTGATTATTATGCAACTAAAATTGAGTATGCTACTTGTACTATAGATTGAAGTGTAGAGTAGTTGGTAATACAGTATTATAATGGAGCTTGGTATAAGAGTTTTATCAGACGCTATGTGGACAGTGCATTCATATATGTAAAGTTGAATAAATGAACTCATTTTTTTCCCCTACCAAAAAACTACTTGAGTACAGAGAACAATTGTAAACCATTTCTCTGGGTGTCAATTACTTGCGGATTTGCTCTATTTGCCACAGGATCAGTACTAATAACCCTCAAATAGCACTGGAGCACTACAGTACATTCATTTTATATATATGTTGGATTTAAACCATAGAAAATGGAACGCCAACTCCTAATGGAAGACCTTTTTGTAATGTACTGTAACTGTTTAAAATGCTCATATTTTGCAGCTTAAATGTCTGTTATTTATAGGGACCACACCAGCATTAAACTACCATTAATTTGACAAGTGCATTATGCCACGCCATATACTGTTGGTAATATTTCACTTTGATACCTAGTGGGATGACAATTTCATCATGTTATTTAGCTCAGTTTGCAAGCTTTCAGCTGTGATTTATTGCAAAATGCTTTGTGGTAGACTGACAATATGCACATACAGCAGTAAGGAGGGCAGGTAATGAAATATGGAACAGAAAGCTGCTCCTTGCAGTTATAAGGCCTGACAGCACTAGTTACAGTGATAACTTTAACAGTTATGGCTTACCTTTTATGTAAGACATAAATCATTGAATATCAGCTACAAAATGCATAAAACAATTACTAAACAGTGAGTTCAGCTGTTTTCAAGTCTTCGCGAGAATTTTATGGCTACACTCACTGGAAACAAGGATCAACACCAATGAGAAGCTAAGACAGCCCCTAATTTTATGTGATAAATGGTCTTTGTTGTCCCTGCAGGGGTTGCTACAGCAGAATGGTAGCTGTGTATCATCTGAAAAGTGTGGCTGCATTTACTTGCATGATCAACCTGAAGGACATTCACCAACACCAGTCACTGTCCCTCAGGGGTCTACAGTCACCATTGGTTGCAGTAGCTGGTTAGTAAGATATTACTGTTTTCATAACAGTTCAAATTTTAATATTTGAAAAGTAACTGTGTAAAATCTGTTCTTTTCTGTCTGCGCATTTTCAGCCTTTGCCATGATGGGACCTTGGAGTGTGACATGAGAGAGTGTGAAGGTAGTTAGCATGGGTAAAATTGATATTTTTTTCCATACTGTATTATACCTCGTGTTTTTTTCTTTTTTATCCCAGTGATCTTCAGTGAATGGTCAGAATGGACTCCGTGTTCTCCCTGCATGCCATACTCATCTCTGAACCCAGGCAGTAACCTCCTGGAAGACTCCGTCAATGGAAGTAGAAGGATTTCGTTTCAGAGGCGTTTCCGGGCCTGTTTAGATTTTGACTCTGGGTTTCCAGTGTCTGGAGAGCAGGAGAAAAGTCAGTGTCCTCATCCGCAAGTTGAGGACAGGCTGTGTCCCGATGATGGCATCTGTAAAGGTATATTAACAAACAGCATTTTACATAGTGGTGGATGAAGTATGCACTTTTTTTTACTTAAGCAAAAGTAAAGATACTGGTGCAAAAATTAAGTAAAAGTACAAGTATCTAAGAACAAAATTGCTCAAGTAAAAGTACTTGCTTTAAAATTTACAAGTAAAAAGTAAAAGTATTTTCTTCTGATGCAAAAATGTAATATAGGTATATATACAGAACAGTATATATATATATATATATATATATATATATATATATATATATATATATATATATATATATATATATTATTGTCATCATCATCTGTATCATTGACTGTTACAAGATGTGATATAATTAACCCGATGAAAGAAAGAACCAAAAAGACAATATATACACAGTGGTATGAAAAAGTATCTGAACATTTTGGAATTTCTCACATTTCTGCATAAAATCGCCATCAAATGTGATCTGATCTTTGTCAAAATCACACAGATGTAAAAACAATGTCTGCTTTAACTAAAACCACCCAAACATTTTTAGGTTTTCATATTTTAATCAGGATAGCATGCAAACAATGACAGAAGGGGAAAAATAAGTGAACCCTCTGCCTAAGGACACTTAAAGAGCAATTGAAACCAATTTTTACCAAGCAATTTAGGTCAGGTGTGTGCCCAATCACTGCTGAGTGGTTTAAAGCTGCTCTGCCCACTACAAAACACACACCTGGTAAGAATTGTCCTGATGAGTCTGATGTGCACCATGGCTCAGTCAAAAGAGCTGTCTGAAGACCTGCGATCAATGATTGTTGATTTGTATAAAGCTGGGAAAGGACACAAAACCATCAGTCTGTATTTTCATCAATCGACAGTCAGAGAAGTTGTCTACAAATGGAGTTTGGCACTGTTGCGTCTCTCCCAAGGAGTGGCCGTCCACCAAAGATGACGCCAAGAGTTCAGCGCAGAATACTCAGAGAGGTAAAAAAAGAACCCTAAAGTGTCAGCTAAAGACTTACAGAAATCACTGGCACAGTCCATTATCTCTGTGCAAACATCAACTATATGTAAAACTATGGCCAAGAATGGTGTTCATGGGAGGACTCCGCGGAGGAAGGCACCGCTGTCTAAAAAAAACATTGTTGCTTGTTTAATGTCGCAAAAAGGCACTTGGACACTTCACAGAAGTTTTGGCAAAATATTTGGTGGACTGATGAAACCAAAGTTGAATTGTTTGGGAGTAACAGACAACATCATGTGAGGAGGAAAAAATAAACAGCTCACCAACATCAACACCTCATCCCCACCGTGAAGCATAGTGGAGGGAGCATCATGATTTTGTGCTGTTTTGCTGCCTGAGAGCCTGGACAACTAGCAATCATTAACGGAAGAATTAATTCAAAAGTTTATCAGGATGTTTTGCAGAAAAACCTGAGGCTGTCTGTCAGACATTTGAAGCTAAAAAGAGGAGTGATGCGGCAGCAAGACAATGATCCAAAACACAGAAGTAAATCAACTTCATAATGGTTTCAGGAGAACAAAATACACGTTCTGGAGTGGCCAAGTCAAAGTCCAGACTTCAACCCCATTGAGATGCTGTGGCATGACCTAAAGACCTCGATTCTTGCAAGATATCCCGGGAATCTGACTGAACTACAGCAGTTTTGTAGAGATGAATGGGCTAAAATTAGTCCTGATCGATGTGCCAGACTGATCTGCAGCTACAGGAAGCGTCTGGTTGAAGTTATTGCTGCCAAAGGGGGGCACAAAATATTAAATGTGATGGTTCCCTTAATTATTTTTTTACCCCTTGTGTCATTGTTTGCATACTATCCTCATTAAAATATTAAAACCTATCAACGTTTGGGTGGTTTTAGTTAAAGCAGACCATTTTTTTCATCTGTGTGATTTTGACAAAGATCAGCTCACATTTGATGGTGATTTTATGCAGAGATGTGAGAAATTCCAAAAGATTCAGATACTTTTTCATACCACTGTACTTTGTGACATTCCACCACTGATTTTACATTATTTAGTGATTGAACCAGATAGTCCCCAAGAGTAGACTTTGCTTCGGCTTGAAATCATGAAATGCCGTGTATGACGGTTTTTTTTTCGTGTAAGAATGAAAACACAAATATGACGAATTAAAGAGACCTGAGAACATAAGCTGTTTGTTTATAATTGAGAGTCGTGATTAGCATTTTTGAATATGCTTGGATTTGCAACCATCCACCTAAAGCCTAAGTTGAAGTAAAGTAAACATTCGACAAGAATGCATAAAATGAAAGCTTAGATGCAATCATCTACTTTTATTCAGCAGCACAAAATTATACCTCATAGCTCCATTATGGTTTCCCATGATTTTTGCCATTACTGATTGATGTCATACAAAAAATAAAAATTATTCTTGTGCCTCTGAGATTATAATTACATTAGAATTTGGGCATTGACATTAACTTTTGAATGTTTCAGATTTATGTCAGTGGAGTGTGTGGAGTGCGTGGACAGTTTGTGCGGAGCCGTGTAGTGGTGGAGTCAGGCAGCGCCACAGGCATCCTCTGGCTGCTCCCCCAGGACCCCTCTGCCAGAGTCAGCAAACACAAAGCCAGAGCTGCAACACAGGACTTTGCCCAGGTATACTGCCTTATTGCATCTCTAAGAAGCAAAAGGCAAAAATGTGATATGCATGCATACATTTAAGAAGTTTTATTCCATATCCAAGGTGAACGCTGTGAAGACAGAGGGCGAATCTACCAAGAAGCCTGCGCCAATCAGTGTCCTCGCAGCTGCACTGACTTATGGGAGCATGTTCAGTGTCTCCAAGGACGGTGTCATCCAGGTGTTTTATGAGTTTTTGAAGTTCCGATTCTATAGCTGATATTTGATTTTTTTTTTTTTTTTTTTTTTTAACGATTGAAATTTAGATCAAGTGATGTCGAGAAAAAAGGAGCAGCATTCGCAGATGCACTTTTTAAATGACAAAAATAATTAAAATGAATACAACAAAATGCACATTGTTTCAATGAATGCTGTTCTCAACCAAGGTTTAGTTCTATTTTTGATTACTTTTAGAACAATGCAAAAAAAAACTCTATAAAGTAGGTAGCCAAACTCTTGGTGGAACAAATACAAAGTAAAACACTCACATGCAGTGAGCCAAAGTTACAACCAACCACATTTCTGATATCACTTGCCAATCAACACTACTGAAAGGCACATAATGAATAAACTGCAATATTTCGGGTGTAGTGTAGTGCTGCAACGATTAATCGAGTAACTTGATTAGAAAAAAACCCTTTGAATTCAACTTTGCTTAGATTGGCGTTGGGAGTATACACTGCCCTCTGGTGGATACTGTGAATATGACATTTCTTGTCTGGCTGAAGAGCAGCTGCTCCCTGTTAAGGCCAAAATAAGGTTGTAAGTTTTTGTCCGAGCTAATGTTTTTTATGCATTCGTACATTAGTTTAGAGGTATATTTCAGTTTTTGCTGGAAATATGTGTTTGAATGATTTGTAGAGAAAATTGTAAAAAAAAAAAAAAAAAAAAAAAAAAAGTTTGCATTTTACCTCATTTAGTCTAGCGGACTTTTGCTATGCAAGTCGGGTTTATTTGATCTGCTAAATTTACATATTAGTTTGACTAATCGAACATTTAAACTTCAAATTTTATGTGGTGTTTTATTGTCAAAATGTCTGTCTTTGTGCTCAAAGTTCTTCATGTGTTTGTGTTACTACTATACCAAAAAATTTGAATGTGGAAAAAGAACTTCGAAACAGAAAGAACCATAAATTGTGTCGGTCTAGCTTAATATCGTCACATTTAGTGAGGACAGAACAGGTATATTTTAAATGACTTATAAGCATAAAAAGTAGCAAATCAATCAATATTTGTTCTTTCATACAGTGCCATAGTTTTCACCAAAATATTTTTTTGTACTTAGAGCCTCATTTATTTCTTTATTTTTATACCATTTACACCCAGGTATTTTAAAAATATATTTTCGAATGCATTTATTGCTCTTGTGAAATGACAGTGTAATTCTATAAAGAAACACTTGCATTTAATGCAATTTTGAAAGTGCAATCCTGGTGCCAATGGATGTGCAGGTTATGTTGTTTTTGCAAGCATCAACTTCTATGTCTTATAAAATAATTCTGCAAAGCATTTAGTGTTTGTTATCAGATCACTCGATTAATCGAATGAATTAATCAATGGATTAATCAATTACTTAAATAATCGATAGCTGCAGCTCAACACAAATGACTCCATTAACTTTATTGCTTCCGTTACGGTTATCTTGTCTATTCTTTTGTTCTTTGCTGCATGATGTAAATTTTCTACCCTGCTAGGTTGTCGTTGTCCCGAGGGTCAGCTTTTGCAGGATGGCCATTGTGTGTCCGTGGCAGAATGTAGGTGTGGTGTCCCATCAGGAAATGGAACACTTGAGTCCATGCCAAATGAAGAACTTCTCTTGGACTGCAACACCTGGTGAGGAGAAAACACAACTAAGCGCTTTGTTCCTCACATAGGGATACAAAATCTTTTGTTCATCTCACATTCCCTTTTTGTTTGCAGTGTGTGTGAGAACGGCACTCTAGCGTGCACCAATCTTCCCTGTCCTGTGTATGAACCTTGGAGTTCATGGACAGTCTGTTCATCTTCATGTGGGCGTGGCCAGCAGACACGAACACGCCTCTGTCAAGATATTGAGGGTGGTCCTTCCTGTTCTGACACTGTGCAGACAGAAAGCTGTAACTTGCGACCATGTCCAGGTAAATAATACAATTCCATGTTTTGAAATTACATCATGAATTTAAGACTTTTTTGGATATACAGTACATCTGTTTGTTTTTTTTTAACCCATATCAATCTTCTTATCCAGCGGGATGTTTGTTAAGCAAATGGTCAAGCTGGAGTGAGTGCAGTGCCACATGTGGTGGTGGGTTGTCGATGCGTAACAAGACAGTCCTTCAGGAATCGGAACCGGGTGGGGCCGCCTGTGTTGGACCACTTGAACAACACAGTATCTGTAACAGCAACAGCTGTGAAACTGGTAAAGAATATAGTTGTCCGATAATGACTTTTTAACCGAGATATACAGTATATCCAATATATAGCTATACTGTCCAACTCCAAAAAATCGATACTTTTATCAAACCGTTACCGATATATATGGTCATGGACTTAACATATTATGGCTAATTGTATGTGAATGCTTATGACAGATGTTATAAAGTGTCATCCGGAAAATTGTGTCACTAATTCCTTTTATGTCCAGCTTGGATCTTTTACATCCATTCAAAAATTAGATCATTTTCTGAATGACACAAAATGAAATGTCACAAGCATCCATTAATGGTCATGGCAGTCTCATGTCATAATTATAATGCTCTTATGACAGTCTTATGGTGCCACTGTCAAGTAAAGTGTTACCAAATACCATAACTAGCCATTAACGAAACAAACTGGAACAGTAACCGAAGAAATAATTAGCACAAGACATTAATTTTGATTGTTATTTACATATGTAGTGCTGCATTGCATGCTAGGAGGCATGTTGGATGACAACAGTGTTGACACCAGGTGGCAGCAAAGGTTGACTGTCTCCCCCAAGAAATCAGTTATGGCAAAATGAAGGATCTTGAAGCAATGACGCTTTGCAGCCAATTGGTTCAAAGCTTCTTGGTTATTATTTTGGTCTTAGACCGTTTTATGATGCCGCTGTCAAATAAAGATTTACTGGTAAATATCTTTTGGTGTAAATATCCCATAATACTACTGGTGCACGATAATTATTGGTCTGATAATAGGAATTATGACGTCATCCCAATAAATCCAATAACATAATTAATAGGACCGATAATACAGTATGAACTGTGCTCGCTGGCTGGGAAATCAGTTGACCATTTGCGGGGCATTGCTGCCACCTGCCGGTCAGAATAATTTGCTGCATCTATAATTTGGCCCACAAACTCATTCACTTTACACAGTGCTGTGTCTAGCGTTAGCATTGACAATCGTGAATGCTTTCCGTTACTTACGTTTCCGCCTCGGAAATATGTCTGTAAGTATTTATGTTTACTATAACATATGGATGTGCAATATATGTTTACTTCGGTGGTGAAGGGTCATATGTACAGAACTTCATAAGTTGCTGTGTTATAGAAGCCAGCCAATGCTTAAGGCTAGTAGCTCAAGCTAGTGTGCTATGCTATACATACATATAATAGTTGTCGTGTAATGTTAGTCCTGTCAGCATGCTTGGTAGGATTTTATACTATTAGGGGAATAAACCTCAAACTTTATTGACTATGGGTTCCCTCACTGCCGTTTATATTGATTATTATAAGGCAAGCCATTAATCCTTTTTGTTCTACCATATTTTTGCTATGAGGAATGAGTGATAAACCTTACTATATAATGTTTACAGTGTTAGTTATACGTTTTTGAGAGGCCTTTTGGTTATTGATAGGCTTGCTGTCCTAACCTGTCTCCCAGGTTAAGAAAGTTGTGTCATGGACCAAGACCACAACAGTCTTCTGGAGCACCAAATATTTTTATCTGATGACAAAGCATAATACCTGTTGGGTTTATGTTTCGTTCAGTGCTCATTGTTCAGGAAACACATCTTCAATTATATTGACTAATTGATTGTGATTGACTCAAATTATATTTATTTGAAAAAATAAACATTGGCACTTTATTTGAACTCAAGACTGTTATTGTCTTTGTTTTGTTCATTATAATAATGTTCATGTCATTATGAAAATTCTGGTGAGATCAAAGACAAATCTATGTTGAATCCACCATTATTATTTTTTTAAACCTCCAGGTGTTCAAAAACTCGGGTGAATATACATTTAAAAAGTTATATTTATTATCGGTTATCGGTATCGGCTTTGAGGAGCAGGAAGTTATCAATATCTGTATCGGTTTCAAAAAATGGATA
Source organism: Corythoichthys intestinalis (assembly GCF_030265065.1). Taxonomy (NCBI): domain Eukaryota; kingdom Metazoa; phylum Chordata; class Actinopteri; order Syngnathiformes; family Syngnathidae; genus Corythoichthys; species Corythoichthys intestinalis. Next base: position 26,644,770 of record NC_080414.1, on the reverse strand, counting down.
TCGTGCACCCTTACATAATGCATTGAGGACAGTTGCGGCTTATAGTCCAGTGCAGCTTGTCTATGAACAAATGCCGTTTTCGTGTCAAATTTAGTGGGTGGCGGCATATAGTCAGGTGCACCTTATAGTCCGAAAATTACGGTAATATTATTCTAAAAGCAGAGTTGGTGATTTACAACATGAAGGCATATCCATTGATGAGTAAGTAAATATGGCCTATTGTGTACATTCCAGAGTGTCCGGAGGGCCAGGTATTTGCGGAATGTTCAGGTTCCTGTCCATACACCTGTGAAGACCTATGGCCACACACTCAGTGTATAGCAGGACCTTGCAACCCTGGATGCTCCTGCCCACCTGGACAGGTCTGGATACATGTAAATGTGTGTTTATGAGCAAGTGCAGTAATGACATTCGATAAACGATGTTTTATATGCTTGCACTTTCGTGAAATCTGTAATTTTACTGATTTTACGGTCTCATGAGGTTGTGCTTTTATCTGCGTGTTTTGGAATACACCTGTACTGTACATATAAAAGCCAGATAGACTACATTGACTGGTACACATGCTGTCCTATCCTATGCATATTTGGGTCAGGGGGGGCACAACATGTTGATGACCCCGAAACGCAGTGTCAGCGATCAAGTTAACTTGCAAGAATATTTATAGTAAGTTGAAAATGAGCTTTTTTTTGTTTCCCATCATTCTAGAGTTTTTTTTTTTTTTTAATCAGGCTGCATAGGACAGCGATATTTTTCACCAAGATCGTCATCCATTGAATATGGTACAGCCGCCGGTGTCGTGTCAGTTTCATTACCCCCATCAAAAATTGTATCCCCTGGGCGGAGCCACTGCGCTGCACTTATTTGCTTGATTTCTGTGTTATGGTGATGCAGTTATCTACGAGGTTTTAAAACTTGGCCAAACCATTTAAAAAAAAAAAGTGTTTTTTCTGTCATATAATGTAACATACGTACTGAATATAACAAAAGGCAATGTTTTACTGTTTTACTCGTAGGATGACTTATAACTGTTATTACTGTAATTCAAGTCCTGTATGGAGTTTCTCCAGTTCAATTAATGTCGATGTCCAAAATATATAACTGTGGTTCTCACCTGGCTTCAACTAATTGTTTAAATCAACATAACTCATAACTAATGTGCGTGTGTGTGCGCTCCCGCGTCCAGGGGATACAATTTTTGATGGGGGTAACTACATTGGCAAGACACTGGTGGGGCTCTGTTGTACAAATAGCGTCTTTAGTGGGGCAAATTAAAACTCCGCTCACCATTTTGCCGGTGCTCTCTGGCGTTTCATGGTCCACATTTTCAATCCTTTGTTCTTGCTCAGTAGTTGTTATCGCTTTTGAAAGCTTAGGTTTGAAAAACATATGTATATCCATCTTGCCTCTTTTACCGGAAAACTCTTAATTTTAAAATCTTATATAGGAAAGTCAATTACATGCAATGACACTTCTCAGCCACCGGGGGGGTGCTGGCCCCCCAGGTTCCCCCTTAAACTCTGCGTATGATCCTATGTATTTTTGTTATATCTTAACCAGGTGTTACATGAAGGCATGTGTGTGTTCCACGATGATTGCCCCTGTTCAGCGCTTTCTCTGCCGATCGCCTACCAAACCTTGAATAGTAGCAATTTTGAGAGGACAGATGCCACGTTGTCACCTGGGACATCCTTACAGCACCTCTGCAATACATGGTACATACAATATTATACTGGGGAGTCATTTAACTCAGATATTAAAGATAGTGGCGATGTTTTTGAGAACCAGAACAATACATTTTTAGTTCAGTCAAGGCTTTGTCAGAATTAGTGTAATCACATAATTTGAAATATGGCTTTTATCACCATCTATTTCATTTCCATGTAACTGTCTTGTCAATAACTCTGTTGTATAAGTTTTCTCTAAAGCTGAACTTTTTAGAACATAGACTATTTGGAACTACAGAAACTTCTAATTAACCTTCAGTGTCTTTAACTGTGTTATGCGATAACTGCTAAGTCATCCTTTATCAAATGTATGAAGACTCTAAATTCTCCAAATTGTCCTCAGTGTGTGTCGAGGAGGAGTGTTTAACTGCACCTCCAAGCTCTGCGAAGGTGAGTGATGTTCTGGATCTGCTTTAAATGCCGAAAGCGGTAAAGACACTTGGTAAGACCTCACACTTATTGCCAGCACCAGGCAATAAAACTTTAATTCCTTCAAGTGTCAAGTGTGTGATGTATTTGTCAACCTGTTTGTAACAGCCGCAGTTATTTGGTCATTAACAAGTCCCCTTTTCTCACTTTCTAGTGGATTGTGAGTGGTCCATCTGGTCTCAGTGGAGTTCATGCTCTGCCAGTTGTGGTACAGGACAACTGAGCTCCACCAGAACTGTGTTGAAGCCAAGCCAGTATGGGGGGATCCAATGTGAGGGCCCAGACTATCGCACTGCTTCATGCATGGCCCCTGATTGTGGTGAGTAAGAGGAGGGGCTCACAAGTTACTGTTGACAATGACATTTTGATTTTTATTTGTTTTTTTGTTCTGTACACATTTATGTGCACTGTAACACATTCCTACAAAAATACTTCAGAGTTTCTTAAAATTACATCTTTCACCCAAATACCAACAATCAAGCTGGTTATTCTCTGGGCAGGTAAGTAGAGCCCATAGTGTTTGATAATTGACATATAAGTATAACACACCACACACACACCATCTGTTGTAACAGCTAGCGGTCTCAAACCATGGATTAATTGAGTGACAAACAGTGCTCTTCATCAATCTGGCTCCAACTTTTGCCAGGTCAACTTTGTAGTTTGGAGCCTTGTCATGGACCATTTTCTTGAATTTCGACTTCAGACTTTCAATTAGATTGGTCTGTGCTGGGATTGGGTCGGGCAGGTGTTGGAAAAGAAAGGTTTAAGTGCCGTAGTATAGAGTCTATGGTGAGATTTAGGGGCCGTTTACATGGTGATACCCCAAGAATAGGACAAATTTCATGTTTGCATGTACATGGTTCCGTCTGTAGTATACATTCCAGGCCCTAGAGGGCAGTGCAGTTTTACAAGGCGACAGCCAAAAACGCACTTCCTTGACAGCATCCTTCTCAGCCCGGATGACAACATACCCGCCAGCTCGAAGCAAAGGAGTCCACGCAGTTTTTCCTTTTGCTTCAAAAGGCACAAAACGCAAACATACAATATATTTGAATTAAAAACATTGTAAAAATAGTCAATTTAAACCAACGTTTCACCATGTTTGCTGTTTTGAATGTTTACTAGCAGCAACTGCGCATGCCCAAAGTGACACGTGTGACTGCTGACATCATCGGCGCGAGAGCGTTCTATTGTAGTGCTGCAGCAATTAATCAATTAACTCAAGTAATTCGATTAGGAAAAAAGCCTCAGATCAAATTTTGCTGCTTCGAGTATTCGTAACTCATTTAGCATAGCTGAATCCAGCTGCTCCCTGTTAAGACAAACATAGGCTGTCTTTGATTGAGCTAATATGTATTTTTAATGCATTCATAATTTAGTTTATAGGTATATTTAGCCGTTTTTTGTGGGAATATGTGTTTTAACGATTTATTGACAGCATTGTAAAAAAAAAGTTTTAGTAGCATTTCAGTTAGCGGACTTTTGCAATGGAAGTTAGGCAGTTGTTCTTTTGTCATACTTAAATCCTCATTCATTTATTTATTCCGTATGAGACTAAACTCAGGTTTTCTGATCTTCCACTATAAATCAAATTATCGGAAAGTCAGTGACATGTGATGCCATTTTTCTGTTGTCATTCTAATGTTGAGGTGAAAAAGGGAGAAAAACTAATATAAAAGGAACTGATGAATTACTTTTAAAGTAGTTACTTTGATAATGATGTAATCAGTAAAGAACTTAGATTACTTGTTTGAATCGTAATCAGTAAACAGATTAATTTTTCAAGTAATGTGTGACAACAAAACTGTGACAACACTGCCGATTGACCACGGAAAACTGGAGATATGATCCTTTTAGTTTCATGATAGGAAACATGTTTTCTTCACTAGAGGACACTCATACTCTTTGGACGAATAATGCTAAATTTCTGTACATTTTTCTCTCTCCCCGTAATTCAATATTTGTTTGTTTTTGCAACTCTTTGGGTTAATGTGATTATATAATATGTTATTGTACAGTGTAATAATAATAACAGTTCATGTAGATAACTTTGTGCTGAGAAAAAAATACCATTGTTCAACAAAAAAAATTAAAATCAAACATCTTAAGCAGTTAATCATAATGTTACATGAGTATTTTTTTTTACCAAATACTTTTTTACTTGTACTTGAGTTTTTTTTTTTTTTCTTTTTTTTTTTGATGACTACTTTACCTACTTTATTTGAGTAATAATTATTTTGAAGTAACGCTACTCTTACTTGGGTAAAATTTTGGGCTGCTCTACCCACCTCTGATAATGGTGCAATAATATTTAAAAGTGAACTTCAAATAGCTCACAAGGAGGTTTGTTAGTTGAAAAGTCATGCCCAGATGCTGATATGGATTGTATAAAAGGCACTTAAGACACCTCAAAGCACATCCACATATTAGAAATCCTCACTTCTCTTCCTTAACCGATCAATTCCTATTTCCCCTTCCGTCTATCCATCCAATCGTCGTCTGGCTTTATCTTCCCTTTCTAATTTCCTTTTTCCTGACACCCTGTTCATCACTTACTGACTCTTCCATCTCTGCAGCGTGTCCTGACGGGGAACAATGGAAGAGGAGGAGGAGTTTGTCGGAAGACGCGCCTCTGTGCGAGAGGAGCTGCGAGGACATTTACTTCCCGACTCCCATTAACTGCAGCCACTCGTCAGAGGGTTGCGTGTGTCAGGAGGGGCTTTACCGAAACACCGATGGCGTGTGTGTCATCCCTGCTCTCTGCCCCTGCCATAACCAGGGTGTCGTGCAGCAGGTATTCACACACACACGCATGCTGGCACTCGCCCAAACTAGACCCGCGTCTGATAGTAGCTTGTAACAATTGTGCCCGCCTCATTCTGATACATCTTTGAACCTCTTTGGCGTGCACGCTTTCGCTCTTATTCACTTCATTTGTGTTATTTACTCATAAAGGGGTCGATTAGAAGATGAGTGACATGCCCTAGGGGCCGTATTACACCACAATGCCTCTTCTGCCCATAGCACTATCAATTATGCATGCTGTGCTGTAGAAAGCCAGCACTCTGACCGCAACTGGGCAAGCCTGCCAGGAATAATTTATGAAGAAAGGGATATTATAGGACTATGAGAATTAATCATACCCAGACAAGAGGTCAGATCTTCTTTTTTTGATCTCTCTCTCTCGATAACTCTTTTTTTATTCTTTCTTCGCGGCTTCTTTCCTCCTTCCCTCGTACTCTCTCACTTTTCTTGTCAGCAAGGGATGACAAATGTCCCTCTAAAGACCCTCAACGGCTTTTCTAATCAACCGCCTCGTGGTCACTATGCCAAATAGCCCAAGTGTGAGCCGCGAAATCACCCATTGGTGTGTGCTTTTCATCTGCTGAACCTAAGAACTCTCAGTTAGTGATCATTATTGTCGCCAACTTACACAAATGCGATGACCCTTACAGTCAACACTATGTGCTGTTGTAATTACAATATCAGAACGTGGAGTTTAAAGCTTTCATAATTTTTTCACAACAGTGAGGGAGTACATGCAGCACTGCCATTCATTGATCCTGGGCTATCTGAGCCAGACGCACTTCATAAAAAATTCATTGACCCGGGACAGAAATTTGAGTAATAATGTAAATGGCACATATTTGTTTCTCCGTGTGTGTGCGAGCCAGGCTGGATCAGAGTGGGAGGAGGGCTGCCTGTCATGCCGTTGTGTGAACGGGAAGAAGCTGTGCCAGCCGAGGTGCCCTGAACTCCACTGTAATGAGGTGAAACACGCTGACTGGCATTTAATCAACTTATAACATGATCATCTGCCCTGATTCGTAATTATTCTCAAATTAGATCAGAATCAGATTGACTCAGGAGTAGTTGTTAGCTCACCCACAACTGAATTAATGTGCCACATCAAGGCACACCACAGGAAAAAAGATTGTGGTAACAGACAAAAAAAAACAATAGTGCAAACTAGTGGCAGTGGTGCTGAATGTGCCCTCAAGAGCTGACAAGAAGAATGTGTTTAGAAGTACAGCCTTTGAAGGAGAACTGAAAACTTCAAAATTCAATACAATTGCATGAGAATAAAGTCCTAATTATAGTCTCAGTTATACCAAAACAAAGTTTCAATATTATGACAAATGGGTCAATATTACACCAAATCACAAGAATCGATAAATTACGAGAACCTTAGTCGCAATATTACAAGTGTAATCACTGTGAGCTTCACAAACTTGACCACAAACTTTCTATGTTTTGGCGCATTAATACTAGTGCTGAAACGATTAACTCGAATAATTCGATTAGAAAATAGCTTCGAAAAAAGTTTTGCTGCTTCGAGGATTCATTTAATTAGAGTGGCATTATAATGGTTTATTTTGAAAGTGTTTGCATTTAGTTGGATTGATTTGTGAGGATACGCTACCCTCTAGTGGCAACAGTTAATATGACAAAAGACGTGTAACATGGCTGGATCCAGCTGTTCCCTGTTAAGACCAACATAAGGTTGTGAGTTTGCGCTAATATGATTTTTTTATGCATTCGTAATATGTTTAGAGGTATATTTAGCAGTTTTTTTAATGGAATATGTGTTTGAAACGGTGTTGTTTTCGTCAATGATGATGATAATGAAAATATTTCATCAAAAAACAAATTTTTCATGACAATGACAAGACGATAACGTGCCTAGAACATGTTTTGGGAGACTGAAACATAACGAGACTAATGCCAGTTTTCATCTGACGAGATGAGAATGAGACGAAAATACCCAATAGTTTCCATCACGTGGTGACAATGTGTGACATTTTATGTGTAGTTAGCTGGCATCGTAGCAGTGTCTGGTTGTCTCACTCATGTGACGTGCTGCTGCTCTCCAGTCTCCAGGCTTGCACACATGGTAAAAATTATTTTCTTATCTTGGCCAGAGAGAATATGCAATGTTGCTTTCGCCATCAAAGGCATGTACTGAGTGAAAAAAAAAATCATACATTAAATGTAACAAGTAGCATTACCATAGCATTCGCGTTAGCATTAGGTTCATGCTAACGGTGCACATCGTTTTAAATCTCGGACAATGTTTTTTACATACAATTCATGGCGTCCAGGACTCCAGGTGGGTATAATTAATTGAAAATAATGTACGGTTTTCTGCTGAGTGTGTATTATCATCAAGTTAGCGTTGTCCTTGTACACGCTACAATACTGTATGCGCTCATCTGTCAATGTTTATACGAAATAGTTACAAACCTTTTTGGAGTAATTTTTTTTTTTCATTTTATCGGCAAAAACATTTTTAGTAAACCCCGACTAAAACTAGACAAAATTAGTTTTGAGTTCTCGTCAACAAAAACTAGACGAAGACAACACATTTCGAGATGACTAATATAATACTAATAAGCAAGGGCGTAGCTTTTCAGGATGCTCAAATTGTCCCCACCAACTTTTAAGCAACCTTATTTGCATTGTATCATGACTTCAGTTGTATAGGTCATTTAAATTGTCTTTCCCATAGGTTGTAAGGATTGAGTTGACTTTACCATTATTAAGAGAATTACTTTCATTATGGTCAGACTTACATGAGAGTTAGCATAACATTAATCTGTATGAATATCCTGACCTCTAGTAGGAAGCTGCTCTGAGAGAAATATTCTATTGTATGTGTTTTCTAATGTTAATGTTAATTAAACGGTGAGAAATGTAGTGACCAAAGTTTATCCCGTTCTCCCCAATTTTCATTTTTATTTTATTGATGTGGTCTAAAAGTGGCTCAAAGCAGCTTTCATTTTTTGTTGAGTTTGGCTGTGCTTTTTCGACAAAAGCAGTAGTGTTTTACCTGAAGGAGTGCTTATTAACAAGTTTGTTTTTATTGTGTATCTTAATACAATTTATGTTCACATATTGTAATTTAAACATACTAATAAAATCCAGATATTTATTCTGGAATTTTTCAAAATGTTTCTTGAGTAGTTTTTTTCAAAACAAAGGTTTGAATGGAACAGTGTATCACCTGAACCGATACATACAGTATGCACTGCAAAAACACACTTCCTTAAAAATAATTAAATTCCCTCATTTTAAGTGTAAATCCACTAGAAATAAGTGAAATGATCTGCCAGTGCTTCAAGTAAATTTTACTCAGATTTCTTGAAATAAGAAAAATAGCGGGCTGAAAATAATCTTATCACACTTATTTTAAGCAAAAAATTAATATATTTAATTTGAAAAAAAGATTGTTTATCAGAAATGTTCTTAACTCAAGAATAAATATTGTTCAAAACATTTGAAAGCTAATTTTCCTGGATTTAGGTGAAAAAAAGGACCTTTTGGCATGATTTTTAGATGTATGGTCTTAATAAGAACAACGAGTAATATTCACTTAATTATTGTGCAATAATCTGACGTATTAATCTGTTAAAAAGTCTAACACTCAAAACAAGACGGAGAAAATTATTCGACTCAATTTAAGAAAAATTATCAGATTAAGATGTTTTAAATTTGCACTGTGAAAGTTTGTACAAGTCAATAGATTTATTTTGCATCTAATTAATTGATAGGCTAAATGATGCCTATCAATGAACTAAAATTATATTCATGAGAAATGTGGCACTTATCCCCATTCACCCAATCTGTTTGGTCTCATTAATGTCCAATCCCCAGCAAAAAAGGCATACATGCAGTTTATGGCGTTATATTGTCCCTACCAATATTGAGATCAAACCTACGCCCTTGCTAATAAGTATTATTATCCAAAAGACTAAGACAAAAATTGAAAGATAACACTGGTTTGAACGAAAAACGTTAGCAATACCGTTTGAGGCTAAGCTTAGGTATTTTAATTTAGTTTTAAAATGCATTGATTGCTCTTGTGAAATGAAAGTGCAATTTTGCATTGTTTAAAAAAACACTCAGGAATTTTATTTTGTATTTGCATTTAATGCTCTTTTGCAAGTGCAATCTTAGCAAGCGTTCATTTTACATCTCCTAAAATTCATTCTGCAACGCATTAAATGTTCCTAATTTGATTATTCAAACTAGCTAAATGATAGATTAATTGATTACTTAAGTAATCGATGGCTGCAGCCCTAATTATTACCATCATCACTGTAAGCAATTTAATATGCATGTGAAAATATTTCTGATCCTCAGAAATAGGTACATACACTCAAAATGACCCTTTGGTATTCATGTTGTTCGGTCTTAAGGCAGAAATGCTTTGAACAAACATAAACTATAATGCATCTTGAAGTACAGTCTGTGTAACGCTCAGATTGAAATTGCTTTATTCTATCAATACTATACATATTTATTTTTCTAAGACTTTTCCCACCCCATTAAATGTAGCTTTTAGTGCATTCATCAGCATTGAACTACACAGCTATACTGCTATATGCAAGGTTATTTACCGTGGTGTACCTGGAGGACAAGTCATAATGGTAGTTGTTTGATGACCCACACAGACCTTCATCTTTCACTGTGTTAACTGGCCTGCAGTCTGCACACACACACAATAGGCTGTTCGCTGGCCATAAGACAAAATACACCACGACTCAGCGTATTTTTCCCCCTTCTATGTAATTTGATTTCTCGTATTGTACATTTCCATTTAGAAAATAAAGACTGGTAAAATCTGCTTGTCCTTGCTTGTTTTGGAATGAATGCTAATGTGAAAAATACAATTGGCCAGCACAGTATCGTGTGGAAAAATGTGGTTAGCGCTGACAGACTTCATCCTTTACAATGGCTGGTTGTAGATTAAAAAAAAAAAAAACTGCTGGAAGTCCATTTATTGCAGTGGAGGAAAATGTTTCGTGTGGTATTATGAGGTGGATTAGGTGTAGTAGTAAGTCTACACTGCAAAATGAAAGCCCAATATATCATAAACATAGAAAATGTGTCCTCTACAGATTTGTCAAATGCTTCCTTTTACTTTTATATGCAGTGGAGCAAATAAGTATTTAGTCAACCACCAATGTTGCAAGTTCTCCTACTTGAAAAGATTACAGAGGCCTGTAATTGTCAACATGGGTAAACCTCAACTATGAGAAACAGAATGCGGAAAAAAACAGAAACCACATTGTTTGATTTTTAAAGAATTTATTTCCAAATTAGAGTGGAAAATAAGTATTTGGTCACCTATAAACAAGCAAGATTTCTAGCTGTCGAAGAGTTCTAACTTCTTCTAACGAGGTCTAACGAGGCTCCACTCGTTACCTGTATTAATGGCACCTGTTTTAACTCATTATCGGTATAAAAGACACCTGCCAACAATCTCAGTCAGTCACACTCCAAACTCCACTATGGCCAAGACCAAAGAGCTGTCGAAGGACACCAGAGACAAAATTGTACACCTGCACCAGGCTGGGAAGACTGAATCTGCAATAGGTAAAACGCTTGGTGTAAAGAAATCAACTGTGGGAACAATTATTAGAAAATGTGACCAGACCACTGATAAGACCACTGATAATCTTCCTCGATCTGGGGCTCCATGCAAGATCGCATCCCGTGGCGTCAAAATGATAACAAGAACGGTGAGCAAAAATCCCAGAACCACATGGAGGGACCTAGTGAATGACCTACAGAGAGCTGGGACCACAGTTACAAAGGCTACTATCAGAAAGACAATGCGCCACCAGGGACTCAAATCCTGCACTGCCAGACGTGTCCCCCTGCTGAAGAAAGGACACGTCCGGCCCGTCTGCCGTTCGCTAGAAAGCATTTGGATGATCCAGAAGAGGACTGGGAGAATGGGTTATGGTCAGATGAAACCAAAATAGAACTTTGTGGTAGAAACACTGGTTCTCATGTTTGGAGGAGAAAGAATACTGAATTGCATCCGAAGAACACCATACCCACTGTGAAGCATGGGGGTGGAAACATCATGCTTTGGGGCTGTTTTTCTGCAAAGGGACCAGGACGACTGATCTGTGTAAAGGAAAGAATGAATGGGGCCATGTATCGAGAGATTTTGAGTGAAAATATCCTTCCATCAGCAACGGCATTGAAGATGAGATGTGGCTGGGTCTTTCAGCATGACAATGATCCCAAGCACACGGCCAGGGCAACAAAGGAGTAGTTTTGTAAGAAGCATTTCAAGGTCCTGGAGTGGCCTAGCCATTCTCCAGATCTCAACCCCATAGAAAATCTGTGGAGGGAGTTGAAAGTCCGTGTTGCCCAACGACAGCCCCAAAACATCACTGCTCTGGAGGAGATCTGCATGGAGGCATTGGCCAAAATACCAGCAACAGTGTGTGAAAAGCTTGTGAAGAGTTACAGAAAACGTTTGGCCTCAGTTATTGCCAACAAAAGGTACATAACAAAGTATTGAGATGAACTTTTGGTATTGACCAAATACTTATTTTCCACCATGATTTGCAAATAAATTCTTTAAAAATCAAACAATGTGATTTTTCTGTTTTTTTTCCATATTCTGTCTCTTATGGTTGAGGTTTACCCATGTTGACATTACAGGCCTCTCTAATATTTTCAAGTGGGAGAACTTGCACAATTAGTGGTTGACTAAATACTTATTAACCCAACTGTATATTTTGACTAGGGCTGTCAAATTTATTGCGTAAGGGGTGGTAATTCATTTTTTATTTTATTTAATCACATTAAAATATTAACGCATTTAACGCATGCGCAGAATGACCCACTAAAGCATTGCCGCAAACAGACTACAACGGCGCCGTTTATTGTTCATTGAGAGCTAGGAGGCAGAGAAAAGCGAGTAGACACAGGCACATTCGTTGGGGCTGCGCCATTTCTTGGTATAAGTTTTGGCAACTCTTTCACAACAATCATAACTATTGTGGCGAGCGGTGTGGGGAAGAATGACAGGAGATTATTTTTTTCTTAACAAGCTTAATGAACACGACGCAGAACATATACCATTTGCAGCCACCACTGACAGTCATGGTTGCCCAACTTCCCATCATGCATTTGGGCGGAACAGCTATGTCGCTACAGTATCATTTACTGAAAGCACAACAAAAATGGTATTCCTATCTAAAAAAAAAATAATGTTCACAAAAAGAAAAGTGCTCAATGCAAAGAGAACTGGCATTCCCAATCAAAATAGTTATGCAAAATGCATATAAAACTTACTCAGACTTTGGTCAAACTCTAGTCCAACATTTCGTTTACCTCAACAAATACACTAGATGGCAATATTTGGTCACAATATACAAACAATCAGAGGTCTCGTACGTTGTGAAGTCAACACTCAAATGAACGTAAGGTACAATGAATCCGGAAAACACGGTGTCAGTCGAGGGGCAAAACACACTAGAAAAACTTGGCTAGATCTCTAATCAATTTAAAACTCGCCCTTGACACCTTCTGGTGTATTTCAATCACTACCGTACAAAGTTAAAGACATTGTGGAAGAACGGCAGGGAGCCCATGTGACGTCCCGCTTGGCGACGTCAACAATGGTGAGCTATTTAATTTTTGATTGAAAATTTTACAAATTTAATGAAAACTAAATAATACAGAGGGGTTTTAATATAAAATTACTATAACTTGTACTCACATTAATCCTTTTAAGAACTACAAGTCTTTCCATCCGTGGATCGCTTTAACAGAAAGAATGTTAATAATGTTAATGCCATCTTGTGGATTTGTTGTTATAATAAACAAATACAGTACTTATGTACAGTATGTTGAATGTACAGTATATAACCGTCTTATCTTTCCATTCCAACAATAATTTACAGAAAAATATGGCATATTTTAGAGATGGTTTGAATTGCGATTAATTACGATTAACTAATTTTTAAGCTGTGATTAACTCGATTAAAAATTTTAATTGTTTGGCAGCCCTAATTTTGACATATTGATCCATTATTGGTCAGAAAATAGTGATGCGGATTTTTTTTCCGATATACAGTATATATTTTTGGTAATGTTTAGGTTTTAACACCTATCCTTTTGGTTTTTATACCCCAGCCATGAATGATTTATCTCAATCCTAGTCTTTATTACACAGTTGAGTGATTGTCTGTGCTGTGGATGTGCTCAGGGGCAAGTTTTAGTATTTCCTTTTAGCTTGGTTATTATCTAGGAGAAAAAAATGTGCTTGAAGAAACAGCGGTGGGAACAGAATACCCTCATACCTAGTGGAATATAAATGAAAGCATATTTTTTTTATGATTTCTGGGGAAGATGCTCTTTTCAGAACTGGACATAAAACTGGATTTTGGACTTTTTCCAAATTCCAGTTTCAGCCACCTGCAGTAAGCAAACAGAACCAGACCAACATGCCAGTTCTGTTCATCTGCTGGATGGTACCTTGAGGTGGTCCAGTTCACAAATGTAATTCAGTTTTAATTGTGAATTCTTGGCTCCCTAAAGGATAGGTATATGAGATGTTCTCTAAAAGTCACTGGCTGAACCAGATCAATAGGTGATTGCCCTATCTATTGACAGGCATGCACTTTTTTAGTACGTATAACCCCTACCTCTGTAAACTGATGTCTTCTGTTTCAATTAACGATAATGTTTTGTTTTTTTGGTAACACTTTATTTGACAGTGGCGTCATAAGACCGTCATAATTATGACATGACACTTTCATGAGCATTAACAGATTTTCTAAAGTGTCATCCGGCAAATTTTGTCACTAAAGTAGTCACTCAAGAGTTATGCTTCAGCGGCAGACCTGCGCCGTTAAGGAAGACCCAATTTACAACCCTCCGCTGTAGCCTCTCTTCCTTTACATTTTTTTTAAATGGACTGTGATTGGTCTGCTCACACTCTTGTTTCCGGTTCAGCGCGAAATCACCGCCATTGTCAAACATTTTTGCTGCATGCAAAAGTAGACCAAGCTGACAGAAGTATCAACGAAGAGCAAGTACGACAACTTCTACACTGTCTCGTCAAGACATTATGAAGATTGCCAAATGGCAAGCGATTCGTGGGAGGAGATTGCTGAAAATTAGGGGCTGGAGGTCAGCCAGCGATTGATTAAAAAGATGGAAGAACCACCGAGACAAATTTGTGTGTGTTCGGAATCGAATGGGCACACGAAGCGGTGACCCAGTCGGCCAAAAACTGCCAGCTTTTAATCACTTTATGTCATATTTATGGTTGGTTCACGTCATCATTTATAGTGTACATATGTTTGCTCTGAGTCTATGACTTATTTACGTGTCACACTTTAAGTATATGAGGAATAAAGCACATGTTTGATGTCCAAAGAGTTGTTTTGATGTTTTAATTTTCAACTAAACAGTTCACACATTTGATACATCATCACTGATTGAGAGTGCCTCGGTGCTTTTATGATAACGTGTTTACCATCAAGGCTTACAACGCAGTTTGGGAAGTTCCATAGCCACCAGCTATGGCTTCCCAATGGCTGGTTGTAGGACACGGCAAAAAAAAATCGGGCTGGAGGGCTGTCCACAATTCTTTGCAGACCTCGGACAAACCGCTGGACACCAGTTTGAAGCTAGCCGCCACAGCTTGCTGGCTTCCACCCGAGGCTAGAATTCGGAATGTGACTGCATCAACAGTCCGACAGACCACCTCCGAAGCAGTCTTTTGCGTCGCCTGCGCCTCAACATTTGTATGATCAACATTTGTTGTTCAATGTTGATGAGCTGAAGATCCACATACAAGCGTTTTATCTCTGTTAGTATTTTAGCATAGCAGTTTAACCAGAAGAAAACTAAAAGTCGTCAAGTCCCCCAAAACCCTACAAACAACGCCACACCCCTCTTGTGGCTTGAATTACAGAGCAACGCCGCAGAACTATCGAATGCTTATTGACGCCGTAGTTGCTTCGCCGTCACCACAACGCAGTAGCATACCTCAGGCTTAACTCCATTTATGTCTCGTCCGTACCTTTTATATCCATTCGAAATTGACATGATTTGCCGAATGACACTTAATGACATCTGTCATAAGCATTCATTAATGCTCCTGACTACAGGTCGACCGATATATCGGCTAGATGTTAGGGAAAAAAAAAGATTAAAACAAGCCGATAAAAAAGATATTTATCGGGCATCTGTGTGGGCAACTTCGGCCACCGCTGACTGACGGTAGGACCCTGCAGCAGCTTGAAAACTGGCTGCTACGGGTAAGCTTCAGGCTTGCTTATGTAAATATTGCATCGACAATATGCATACAGTGGTACCTCGACATACGATTGCTTCGACACACGATCTTATCGACATCCGACGTAAAATTTGACTCTCCATTTGTTTCTACATCCGATGACATGCTCGAAATACGTCGATTTGTGACAGCGCAGCAGTTTCCTTGTTTTTCCGAAAGACGTGCGCATGGCAGATTTTCTTGTGAGATAAATCAACATGGCTTCCAAGATTGTTAGTGCAGGTGGTGGAAAAAAAGGAAAAAGGTGAGGCTTACCATTGAGATGAAGATGGAAATGATAGAAAAATATGAGCGTGGTGTGGACGTCCGTGAACTGGCTCGACAATACAGCCGTAGAATGTCTACGATCTCAGCGGTCCTCGTCTGACATCCGTTCGCCAGTGTTTAAAAGTTGGGGTGACAATTACTATTGCGGTCATTTCGACAAAAAATCGTCAGGTTTTTAATCATGTATTTCAGAACTTGTGCAACATAAAATGCCTACTGTCTGCTGCAGCTGAACAAAGTGAAAGTAAAAAGTCCTCCCTCACTTGATCAAGTCAGCAATGCGGTGCTTACCGGTATTATTATTATTCCGATTCATAATTTATTTGTAATTGCTTTTTGCAATAGTACCAGCAGCATTTATTAAGGATTTAGTGTAGGTTTCCAGGCTGGGGAACGAATTAATGTAATTATGTATTCTTATGGGAAAATCCTGCTCGACATACGACCATTTCGACTTACAAACAAGGTCCTGGAACAAATTAACTTCATATGTAAAGGTACCAATGTGTGTGTGTAGCCTATATATATGGCGGAAAACACTCAGGTGACTTGAAGTTCCGCTCTGAGACCCCCAATTTGGCCAAATTTCAAATGTGTCCTATATGCTTGTGTGATACATCATTGGAAAGCTTTACATTTCAATTTTCTGGAGGAAGAAAAATTTTGGACAGGAGGGCATTTTTAAAAAAGTTTTTTTTAACAGCAAAACCCTATCTGGAGGTGAGAGCACGCGAGAGCAGAATTACAGACGCCATGACTTTGAGATATTATCGCGTACTTATCTTGTTTCGATCCAAAAACTCCATGTCTCATGTAACACTGAGTGTCAAGACACAGCTGTGAATGGCCACAGCTATATTTTGGGGGGATTTTATGGGTGAAACATGGGACAAGGGTCGCGATGCAGAAATCGCAGACATTAAGGAGTGGTCGAGATTTTCTTTTTCATATATTTACCCTTTTAAACGTTTTTTTTTTTTTTTTTTCAATTTTTCTTTGTTTGAACATATCCAGGAAAATGCAACAGTAACAAAAAAATACAATTAAGCGATAGTTATGAGGTAGATACTTTTTTACAGACGCCATTTTTTTCCATTGTGACGTAATTGTTTAAAAGCTTAAAATATGCGAGTGAATAATTTTTTTTGTCTTTTTTTTTTTTTTAACAAAATATTAGACATCAATTAATGATTCTAAGCTAAAAATGACGGACATTTTGAATAATAAATATAATTGTTTTCATGGCTGGGTTAAAACAAAAACTGCTGCGCAACGTCTGTAAACGGGGATTTTGAGGGTAAAATGGCCAAATTAAAGGTAGTTTGCAGGCTTAATGTGCCATGAATCTGCGATGGCAGCATATAGACATATAGTTCTATCAAACACAACAGTTCTTTTGGCTTAAAATACAGCAGTTTCTTTTAAAGAGGAGTGCAAGAGCAGAAACTGCTTTTTCACTCTTGTCTGTGTTTTCCGCCATATATATGATTAACAATTAAATAGCATCAGTCTTGCAAAACAAATCACTCATTTAAGTCATTTTCTGCCATTGCCGGTCCTCGACATCCAATCCTTTAGAACTGGGGGGGTGCTGGTGACCAGGGCTGGACTGGGACAAAAAAATCGGCCCGGGCATTTTGTGCCGAGACCGGCCCACCAGGTATTGATGGAAAGACAATTAAGCCTATGAATGAAAACAAACATTCTTGTGACAATGCTTTCACACTGTCTTGTTGGTGTATATATACTTAAACATAAACTTAAACATACACCATCCTTCCAGTCCCAATATTCTATACAGTACTTAGCGGATATCAAAAGGCTGCATGGTCTAGTTAACCTCCTGAACAATGTACAACGTATGATGGGATCCTGAAATTAGGACAGGGATTAATACGGAATAGAGGTGAGACATGATCATTGATGAATATATTAAAATGAATAAATGACAGATTTAGTGATTTTTTTCATAGACCATTTATTTACTCCATCAATAAAAGTGCAAATAAATATATCCACAGAATAGGCCCTCAAACACGGAGACCTTTAAAAAGTGAAAGGAGACAGAGGATGATAAGTGATAAAGAATAACACTTTATGGACTTGTATGATCACAGTACTGGTTTCTAGAAAAATCTGGGAAAATAGTTGCATCATATACTCCATATAGTACTTACTTAGGGCAAACTCCTGAACAAACAATGAACAAAGTATGATGGGATCCTGAAAAATAGGACACAGAGTTGAGATGAATATTAAAATGTGTAAATTACCTGCCTTGCCTGGGGCTTGGTGGGCCGCTGGGGGTCCCGTGGCGTGCCGTGCCGGTTGGGGGGCTGTGGCTGTGGCTCGTGGCCCGGGTGGGCGGGCGGGGGTGGGTGTAGGCGTGGGGTTGGTGATGCGTCCCCTCCTGCCATCCCTGAAGGCCGGTTGATGGGCGCGCGGGTGGCCCGGGGGACCACCCTGGGTCCCGGGGGGGGGACGGTGGCTCCTTTGCTGGGCGGCGGGAGGAGGGATGGGCTGCGCATGGCCCCCCCATCCCCCCGCCCGCCCTCCCTCCCCGGGCTGGCTGGGTGGGGGCCGTGGCCCTGGGTTGGCGTCCGCGCGGTTTCTCCACCCGTCTGCGTGGCTGTCGCGTGCCCGGTGGGGCTTGCGTGCTGCTGGATGTGGTAGGGCATGCTCGGGTTGGGGGTTCCGGTGCCAGGATTGGCGGTGCGGCGGCGTAGGGTTGGTCGCCAACGGGCTTACACTCATAAGAGATTCACACGATTACTGGGTTCTAGATCACAGAACTGATTTGTGTACACTCTACCCCTTTCAATCACTTAGCTTATAGTCTTATAGACACCCCCACCCCAATTCTCCTCTTTCACTGGCCAATAGGCCCCCACATGGTGTAAACCGGAAATACATCTAAGAAAAAAAAAAAAAAAAAAAAAAAAATTAAAAAATGTGTAAATTACAGACTGTAACTATAAAAACACTCAGAGAGCACATACCTGTTTGTATGTCTGTACCCTCATCTGTTACCTCACTGTGTCAAAAAAATGTGATAAGTCCCTATTTTTCTCATGTACTGGATCACAGTACCCAGAATATTGGCACAATTCAAATCATAATGTGTCATTTCATAGCAACTACCATGGCCATGTCCTGTATTTTTTTTTTTTTTTACAAACAATCTGGGCAATTTTCTTGGAGTTGCATACACATATGCTGAAAATCGCCCTATTCTGCAATGATAAAGAATCCTTCAAAAAAATCCTGGATCGAGACAGTGATCCGGATCACCTCTAAATCTAAATTGAATCATCTCTTCCTTGTCCCAGAGTGGACATTTCCTGAAAATTTCATTAAGATCCGAAACAACTTAAGAAACAAATAATCATGAAAAGTATGGAGTGATCGACTTACCATAAATATGGTTTAACTTGGCCAATTGAGACCACTCATAAACTGTCATATAGTTGAGATTTCGCACTTTTGACAGAAGTTTGAATGGAAACTACCAGGCTAGATCTTGCCTGTGTTATCTTACAAAAAAAAAGTTATGTGCTCGGACGCGCCGGCGCGTCCGCTCGACCTTATAAAGTTTTTAACTACCTAACAAATAGAGATAATACTTTACTAACTAACTTAATAAAATAAAGTTACTTAAGCACTAACACAATTACAACTAGAATAGCATAATAGAAACCGTCCAGCATTAGAGAAACCCCATCATGTTAGTTTGCATGCACAGCTAGCTAAATTGCTTAACGGCCTAATTATAACTATTGGCGGTGTTAAGAGTTAGCGAGCGCAATGAAAATAAACTACACCCACGCTTAATTCATATCTGAACCAGATAGACTGCAGTTCAACACTTCTTACCTGAAGTTCAGATTCCCCTCCACTCGGACCGCCGGCGGCCGCGGGTCTCTCCTCCTGCCTCCCCTTCCCCTCATCCACCTGACGGTCACCCTCGCCATCGTAACCTGTGGTTGCTGCTGTCGCTGAAGAGGAAGCTCGCCACCGGCAAACATCTGTGTTATTTTAACACATTTAGCGGCATCCGCATGAAGGGCTTGTCTCTTTCGATCTCTAATTTTTTCCGCGCCTCCTTTCCTTTTCTTGTAGTTATCCATTTTGTTTATCTCCTCTCTCTGTATGTCTGATTAATGTATATCTGATACCTCTGATCAAGAGGGAGGGGGCATCGGCCCTCGTTTGTAATTGGTCCAGCCCATGACCAATCTTGACTGATGGGCCGATCTACCAGTTTTGTGTACCAATGTGATTAATGCCGTTAGGAAAAAAAAAAAAAAAAATTCAGGACCGGGCCAAAATCGCCATCGGCCCACCGGGCAAATGCCCGGTATGCCCGATGGCCAGTCCAGCGGTGCTGGTGACCAAATCGTAAAGATAATCGATAGCTTAATCGGGAGAAAAATAACTGTTTGGGACAGCACTAGAAATTGCACATCCACTACAACATGTGGCACTCTTGTTGCTGTGGTGTAGGCCTTTTTTTTACACCAAGCAATTAAAAAAAATGCCTTTCATAATCTATGTGCTTTAAAAAAAAATAATATCGACTCACAAAATCGACTTTGGATATCGACAATTGGCTGAAAATATTCTTAGATCTCATATCGGTCGACCTCTACTCATGACAGTGTCATGTCATACTGTAATTATGACAGACTTATAACGGTCTAATGTCAAAGTGTTACCTTTTTTTCCCCCAACCATAGCCTAGTGCACAAATGCAAAACACTATTATGCTTTAAATCAAAATCATTCATCAATGTACTTTTTATGGAGACGAATTGGATGTTATTTGTATAAGTGTGCAAGAGAAATTTGGGGAATTAAAGGTTTCTTTTCCCCTTTTGACAGCCACTTTTTTGCTTCCGTATAAAAGGCAGAAGTAAGAAAACACACGGGTGGTTAAATGGTCATTTTGCAAGGAACATCCGTCTGAGTGGTCAATTATGTATGCCCAATGTACTGGCAGGAGAAGAAAAAGTTCATATGAAATATGTATCCATTTTTTGTAGCCTATTTGACATTTAACATTTGGTCTCCACATTCATTGTAAGCTTATACAGTGCTTGAACACGTAAACACACCAATATACAGTTGCGTAATTTCACATTCAATGGATTGGAACTTTGATCATCAATATAAATTATACTTTTTTTCCTATTCCATTAAACGGAACGACAAGCTTTTAAAATATTACTTTAGCCAAATTGAAAATGAAAATTATACCCGTGCTGATGGGGTTACAACAGATGCGTCAATTACCTTCTTTATATACGCTTGTTTAATGTATGTCTTTAGTTCACCAGTGCTTTATGAAAGCTGGGTTAGAAATAAAATTGCTGACAAGGCCAAATTTTCAAGGTGAGTTAATCACACGGTGAGCTTTAAAATGTCCATTTATGGTGCACATTGGTCTGTCTTTATTTTTCTCGGATTGTGAGGTGGTTTGACATGGTAGGTGGTAAAGATAGGTGGTTTATACTAAAAAGCCATCAGGAATTTTGTTTTTCTATGACTTTTCCCTTTTTAAATGAGCAGAAAACATCACACATTCATGCAGGCTGTCAGCTCTAAGTTCTTCAAGTCATTCTGCTCATGCACTCCCACCCTCTTAGTGAGTCGGTTCCTGCTTATATCCCTGAGGGTAGACTGCCGGCGGTGCCGAGTGGGAGGAAATGTCCTCAGGGTGAACAGTTAGGTGTGTCGATGTTTGATAGAATAATGGTGCAGTGAAGAGTCAGGGTTGAGCTAAAGCAGGTGTTGGGAGCCAAACTTTGACTAGCTCTGCATTCTCGAAGCAGCTATTCTCAGACAAGCAACTTGGGACAGGCGGCCTTTCTTTAGACTACATCTCTCCACCTCAGCAGCTTCAATTTCTACATCTTTGCACATAAGCAAAACTGATAATAGGCTTCCATTATTGACAGAAATATGCAATGGTCAGTGAAACAAGTAGCAAAAAGTAGTGCATAAGCTTTTACTGTCACTTGAAATTCATTGATCGCTTTTAAATTGTGAAGAGAAATAAATATTTTATTGCTTCTATATTGCTCATTTCCCATAGAAAGAAATGGCATACTTACACAAATTTCATGTATTGTCATCGCCTTCAGGGGGAAGTCAAAGTTGAGGAACCAGGCAGCTGTTGCCCAGTCTGCAGGAAGCCATTTACAGGTAAATAATTTGCAGAAATCACAACCCATACAATAACTGAGCCAGCCAGTTTTGGAGAATCCTTAGTGGTTCATTAAATGACGGAAACATAGTGCCGGTTGCTATAGTGGCCGATTAGCAAGAGATTGCATTACGTAAACTACCCTTGGCCTTAAATCTTATCGCTTCGCATGCTAAGGGACATCAGCAGTGTCACGTTGTTCCCCAGAAGAAAAAATATCTGGCTCTCCCGTCTTATGGTTTTGTCCTCTTCCTTTCTCATGCAAATTGGAGCCGAAATTCTCAATTCTTTCTCCCTTGCTCTTTTAACTTGATTATATTTCCCCCTTGTCTACGTCCTCTACTTACGTGTGGATCTGTCAGACGAGCCTGTGGAAGAGTGCCGCCGCTACGTACAGGTCAAAAACATCACAAAGGGGAACTGTCGGCTTGACAATGTGGAGGTCAGCTTCTGTCGGGGTCGCTGTCTCTCCAGGACTGATGTCATCTTGGAGGTATGGAGAAGCTAAGACACACATGCATGCACTCATAATGCAGCTGACAGTTATTTTATTGAACGTGGCAAATAAATAGAAAATGAACAACAACTGAACAGTGAAGAGCATGGAGGATACAGTATGTTAAATATCCAGTGGCGGAACAAATATAAACAGTGCCTGGGTGCGATGAGCATAAACGGGACCCCCGGGTGGACTGTGCGACGAGGAGTTAAGGGTACTAGTTGACAGTTATTTACGGGCTCCTCCACAGTTTCACAGGCCCCTCTAGACAATCGTCTGCGTGTGTGTGTGGTGGGGTGCAAGTGGAAATTTTTTTGCGGGCCATTCCGGCCAACCGAACAAGTGGCTGACAGACATATTTTAATACCTAATACAACCTCTAGCAAAAAGTATGGATGCACCGGTCTCGGACGAGCACTCACTCAGACATTTTATCATGTAGAACAAACTCAAATAAAAAGCTTGAAAATATAATGAATTAGTTCAAAGTGCAACTCTTTAGCATTCAGAAACACTTAAAGAAATGAATAAAAACATTGTAGTGGTCAGTAAATGTTACTTTCATTGAGCAAGTGCAGGGAAATATATATGGAATCACTCCATTCTGGGGAAAAAAATATGAAATCATGAAAAACAAAGAAATAACAAAACACATCCGTAGTATTTAGTAGCGCCACCTCTTGTTTTTACGACAGCTTGCGGTCTCTGAGACATGGACTTGATGAGTATTCTTTATCATTTTGGTGCAAACTCTCTTTGATTGCAGTTGCCAAATCATCCTTGCAGGTTGGAGCCTTGCTGTGGACCATTTTTTTAAAAATTTCCACCACAGGTTTTCAAAAGGGTTTAGATCTGGGCTGTTTGCAGGCCATGACATTGACTGGATGAGTCTCTCTCCACGGTATGCTTTAAAAGTTTTAGCTCTGTGGCATGATCCATTGCCATCTTGGAAAATGACAAACATATTTTCAATTGAAGTGATAAGAAAGCTGTCTAAAATTTCAATGTAAACTTGTGCATTTATTGAAGATTTAACCACAGCCATCTACCCAGTGCCTTTGCCTGACATGCAGTCCCATGTCGTCAAAGATTGAGGGGAATTTTGATGTTTTCTTCAGGCATCCATCTTTTTAAATCTCACTGGAACAGCACCAAACAAAAGTTCCAGCATCATCACCTTGTTCAGTAGAGATTATTGACTCTTCACACCTTGTCCAATGCAGATTCTTGACTCCTTACAAGGTTCCATACTTTTTGCCAGGGGTTGTATATACAGCTTCGTGCACGATCTCACCTTTCTGTTTGACCATCTCTCACCCAACCACGCCCACTTTACGCCCACAAACCATGTCCCTTAGAGGCCTGGGCTTGGGTGCGGTCGCACCCCCAGCACCCCCCCCCAGGTACTGCTCCTGTAACAATGATATAATCGTGTTGTAAACATGTAAACATACAGATATTTTGCAATAAATTGAGTGTTTAATTAAGTCTTATCTTGTTGCAAGGTACAAACATAGTCATTTGTCCGTTTTTTTTTATTTTTTATTTTATGACAGATGATTTATTGAAGGGGCCTTTCTCATACATTTGGGGTGGCATTGTTCAGTTTCAGCTTTGAGTGCCTTGATGTTGGAAATGTGCTATTTAAGTGTATACTTACCATTTACTGTTGGCATTTTGGTCGTGATTTATATACAGTGAAGAAAATAAGTATTTGAACACCCTGCTATTTTGCAAGTTCTCCCACTTAGAAATCATGAAGGAGTCTGAAATTTTCATCGTAGGTGGATGTCCGCTGTGAGAGAGATTATCTATAAAGAAAAACCTAGAAATCACAACGCATGATTTTTAAGTTTGTGTGATACAGCTGCCAATAAGTATTTGAACACCTGTCTGTCAGCTACAATTCTGACCCTGAAAGACCTGTCAGTCCGCCTATTAAAAGTTCACCTCCGCTCCATGTTTTCTTCTGAAAAAAATGCACTTGTTTGAGGTCGATGGCAGCACAAAGACACCTGTCCACCCCAGACAATCAGTACGACTAAAACGTGTAACACGGTCAAGACCAAAGAGCCCAAGACACCAGAGACAAAACTGTTGACCTCCACAAGGCTGGAAAGGGCTACAGCGAAATTGCCAAGCAGCTTGGTGAGAAAAAGTCCACCGAAGCGAAACATGATGGTCAATCTCAATCTGAGTGGAGCCCCATGTGAGATATCACCTCGTGGGGTTTCAATGATCCTAAGAAAGGTGAGGAATCAGCCCAGAATTACACGACAGGAGTTGGTCAATGACCTGAAAAGAGCTGGGACCAACGTTTCCAAGGTTACTGTTGGTAATACAGTAGACGTCATGGTTTGAAATCATGCATGGCACTGAAGGTTCCCCTACTTAAACCAGCACATGTCAAGGCGCGTCTTAAGTTTGCCTATGACCATTTGGATGATGCAGAGGAGTCATGGGAGCAAGTTTTGTGGTCAGATGAGAGTAAAACAGAACTTTTTGGTCATAGTTCCACTAAACGTGTTTGGAGAAAGGGTTTAGTCAACCACTAATTGCAAGTTCTCCCACTTGAAAATATTAGAGAGGCCTGTAATTGTCAACATGGGTAAATCTCAACCATGAGAGACAGAATGTGGAGGAAAAAAAAAAAAAAAAAACCTGAAAATCAGATTGTTTGATTTTTAAAGAATGTATTTGCAAATCATTGGTGGAAAATAAGTATTTGGTCAATAAGTTCATCTCAATACTTTGTTATGTACCCTTTGTTGGCAATAACGGAGGCCAAATGTTTTCTGTAACTCTTCACAAGCTTTTCACACACTGTTGCTGGTATTTTGGCCCATTCTCCATGCAGATCTCCTCTAGAGCAGTGATGTTTTGGGGCTGTCGTTAGGCAACACGGACTTTCAACTCCCTCCACAGATTTTCTGTGGGGTTAGGATCTGGAGACTGGCTAGGCCACTCCAGGACCTTGAAATGCTTCTTACGAAGCCACCCCATTGTAGCCCTGGCTGTGTGTTTGGGATCATTGTCATGCTGAAAGACCCAGCCTCGTCTCATCTTCAATGCCCTTGCTGATGGAAGGAGATTTTCATTCAAAATCTCTCGATACATGGCCCCATTCGTTCTTTCCTTTACACAGATCAGTCGTCCTGGTCCCTTTGCAGAAAAACAGCCCCAAAGCATGATGTTTCCACCCCCATGCTTCACAGTGGGTATGGTGTTCTTCGGATGCAATTCAGTATTCTTTCTCCTCCAAACACGAGAACCTGTGTTTCTACCAAAAAGTTCTATTTTGGTTTCATCTGACCATAACCCATTCTCCCAGTCCTCTTCTGGATCATCCAAATGCTCCCTAGCGAACCACAGACGGGCCTGGACGTGTACTGGCTTCAGCAGGGGGACACGTCTGGCAGTGCAGGATTTGAGTCCCTGGCGGCGCATTGTGTTACTGATAGTAGCCTATGTTACTGTGGTCCCAGTAGGTCATTCACTAGCTCCCCCCGTGTGGTTCTGGGATTTTTGCTCACCGTTCTTGTTATCATTTTGACGCCACTGGGTTAGATCTTGCATGGAGCCCCAGATCGAGGGAGAATATTAGTGGTATTGTATGTCTTCCATTTTCTAATAATTGCTCGCACAGTTGATTTCTTTACACCAGGCTTCTTACCTATTGCAGATTCAGTCTTCCCGGCCTGGTGCAGGTCTACAATTTTGTCTCTGATGTCCTTCGACAGCTCTTTGGTCTTGGCCATAGTAGAGTTTGGAGTGTGACTGACTGAGGTTATGGACAGGTGTCTTTTATACCGATAATGAGTTAAAACAGGTGCCATTAATACAGGTAACGAGTGGAGCCTCGTTAGACCTCGTTAGAAGAAGTTAGACCTCTTTGACAGCCAGGATTCTTGCTTGTTTGTAGGTGACCAAATACTTATTTTCCACTCTAATTTGGAAATAAATTCTTTAAAAATCAAACAATGTGATTTTCTGTTTTTTTTCCACATTCTGTCTCTCATGGTTGAGGTTTACCTATGTTCACAATTACATGCCTCTCTAATCTTTTCAAGTAGGAGAACTTGCACAATTGGTAGTTGACTAAATACATACTTGCCCCACTGTATCTCAAGAACACCATCCCTACTGTGAAGCATATGGGTGGTAGCATCATGCTTTGGGGATGTTTTTCTGCGCATGGGACAGGGCGAGTGCACTGTATTAAAGAGAGAATGACTGTAGCCTTGTATTGTGAGATTTTGGGGAACAACCTCCTCCTTTAATCAGAGCATTGAAGATGGGTTGTGCCTGGTCTTTCAACATGACAGTGACTCGAAGCACACAGCCAGGAAAACCAAGTAGTGGCTTCGTAAGAAACTTAACAAGGTTCTAGCATGGCCTAGCTCGTCTCCAGACCCAAATCCAACAGAAAGTCTTTGGAGGTAGCTCAAACTCCTAACATTCATTTTCCCTGGTGTTCAAATATTTATTTGCAGCTGTATCACACGAATAAAGCATTATAAAAATCATACAATGTGATTTCAAGATTTTTCTTTTTAGATCATCTCTCTCACAGTGGCCATGCAACTACGATGAAATTTCAGAACCCTCCAGGATTTCTAAGTGGGAGAACTTGCAAAGTCGCAGGGTGTTCAAATACTTACATTCTTTACTGAAGCATATTCAAACCAACTTTGCCACACTTATTTACTTTAATAAAGCATTGTAATCAACACATGTGCGCTCAGGATTTTCATGACATACACAGTTAAGGAATATATAGTCTATAGCAGAGAACCAAAAAACAAAAAAAGATTCAAATGAGCTAAAATGTGTCAAAATGTTCTCATTCTATTTTCTTGTACTTTACAGGGTGGTGGCTGACTTTTTAGCATTAATGCTCCATATTGTCTAACATAAAGGCTTTTAAACTAAAGTTTCATTATACATTGGTGCCTTGACTTCCTCAATTTATAACTGTTGCTTGATTGTGATCAGTCCCATTTAAAGCTTCTTTCCATGGGTCACGACAGCTGTGCCAACAGTGTTTCTTACTACAACTGCCTGTCGGGAAAGTTGCCGTGATCAGCAAATAGGTCCTGTATATGACTCCAAATGACCATCTGTGCAAAGAGATACATACTCTGTTTGGGCACATGCATCATTTAGGTGTTGAGTCACCATTGAGCTAAATATAGACATGTTGATAAGTGCACGTGAAGGAGAATGTTGGAGGTTATGTGCTATGCTCGTTAAAGCTTGTCTGCCTCTTTTGAACACCCTTATTTTTTTACCTTTATCCTCCTCGCAAGACAGCAGAGATGGCACCACATCACCATGGAGACTTTGTTCTCTGTTGGCATCCATACATCTCCACTTTAAAAATAGAGTCAGTCATGCTGAGAGATTAGTAAAAATAAACATCAGCTGAGCCAAATGTGTCGTTACCTACTGTTACTGTGGCAACAGGGCATGGTAACCAGTTAAGAAATGGTATGCTGCGATAGTCATCTGTGCATTTATCACAAAGACTGGAAGTGCCATACTTACCGGTAGTCGAAAAATGGACAATGGAACAGGAGGCAGTTCTCTCAATTAACACTTCATGTAATACAGCACAAAAGCTGAATGTTAATGTTTGCCATGACAATAATAATGAGCTCCATTTATAATTATGTTTGCTATTGTGGTTTGTTTGATTGTCAATTGTTGTATTTAAAGAGTATACATGGAATTGCATTTTGTTATTCTGTCTGCATGTCACATCGTGTAACATCCACTGTAGTGTTTTGAGTTTGTATTAGTCTTTCCCAAAATCCTTACCATTCAACTTGTGTATAGATTTGATCATATCATTAAATTTATAATTTAACTTAATAAACTTAGGAAGTCTACTATCTCATGTCTACACAGGAGCCCTACCTGAGGTCTGCGTGCGATTGCTGCAGCTACCGTTTGGACCCGAACAACCCCGTCCGTTTCCTCAACTTGCTGTGTGACAGCGGTGAGAGCGAACCGGTTGTCCTGCCTGTCATACACAGCTGTGAATGCACCAGCTGCCAAGGTGAGGGAAAGCAAATGTAACTAAAGTGATGTCAATGGCCGTCTCGTATTGGATTGATTAGATAAATTCTTGTAAATGGACCAATTACCAGTGGTGGATGAAGTACTCACTTTTTTTATTTTACTTAAGTAAAAGTACAGACACAGGTGCAAAAAATTACAAGTATCGAGATAAAAAAATACTCATGTAAAAGTACAAAAGTACTAGCTTTAAAATTTACTTGAAATATACGTATACATATACATATATAAGGAAATGAACCATCACACACACATATATATATATATATATATATATATATATATATATATATATATATATATATATATATATATATATATTAGGGCTGTCAAACGATTAAAATTTTTAATCGAGTTAATTACAGCTTAAAAATTAATTAATCACAATTCAAACCATCTATAAAATATGCCATATTTTTCAGTAAATTATATATATATATATATATTCTGTAAAATAACTTGTTGGAATGGAAAGATAAGACACAAGATGGATATATATATTCAACATACGGTACATAAGGACTGTAGTGGGCATTTCACTCTACTGTCATTTAAATCTGTCTATGCTGTCCTCACTCCGAAGCGTCTACTTTTTCCAAAGCTAGACAGCTGGTGAATGACGCCTTAATAATCAGACTTCTTCCTTTTTCATCTGATTTATTAAAAAAATGGCCTCAAACCATTGTCCTCTTTAGACCATCGTAAAACTACAAAAAAAAAAAGTACACAAGCATTGCATTAGCAACAACGTTAGCTTAGCACGCTATACAGGTTCACTAAACATAAACAAAAAGCGTCTCATACAAAAAATATACATTTCGCTTACTAACATAATATGTACATTCTTTACAACAACCATACTTACGGACAAATCTTGTCCAAGGATCATATAAGCACAACATTACAACGTAGGCGTCAGCCCGAGACGTCGTGCAGCCATATTGAACTGGCAAGAAAACAATAAACCATGTCACAAAGCGACCACAAGAGTTCGCTGTTAGACAGCACAAAAAGCCTTGCTGTAAAACTTACCAAAAGGCAGAATACTGTCTGAGCGGGACATGTGCGTTAATTGCGTCAAATATTTTAACGTGATTCATTAGAAAAATTAATTACCGCCCGTTAACGCGATAAATTTGACAGCACTTATATATATATATATATATACAGTGCCTTGCAAAAGTATTCGGCCTCCTTGAATCTTGCAACCTTTCGCCACATTTCAGGCTTCAAACATAAAGATATGAAATTTAATTTTTTTTGTCAAGAATCAACAAGTGGGACACAATCGTGAAGTGGAACAACATTTATTGGACAATTGAAACTTTTTTAACAAATTAAAAACTGAAAAGTGGGGCGTGCAATATTATTCGGCCCCCTTGCGTTAATACTTTGTAGCGCCACCTTTTGCTCCAATTACAGCTGCAAGTCGCTTGGGGTATGTTTCTATCAGTTTTGCACATCGAGAGACTGACATTCTTGCCCATTCTTCCTTGCAAAACAGCTCGAGCTCAGTGAGGTTGGATGGAGAGTGTTTGTGAACAGCAGTCTTCAGCTCTTTCCACAGATTCTCGATTGAATTCAGGTCTGGACTTTGACTTGGCCATTCTAACACCTGGATACGTTTATTTTTGAACCATTCCATTGTAGATTTGGCTTTATGTTTTGGATCATTGTCCTGTTGGAAGATAAATCTCCGTCCCAGTCTCAGGTCTTGTGCAGATACCAACAGGTTTTCTTCCAGATTGTTCCTGTATTTGGCTGCATCAATCTTCCCGTCAATTTTAACCATCTTCCCTGTCCCTGCTGAAGAAATGCAGGCCCAAACAATGATGCTGCCACCACCATGTTTGACAGTGGGGATGGTGTGTTCAGGGTGATGAGCTGTGTTGCTTTTACGCCAAACATATCGTTTTGCATTGTGGCCAAAAAGGTCAATTTTGGTTTCATCTGTGCAGTGTACGACTGATTGTTGTCCTATGGACAGACTCTCCCACCTCAGCTGTAGATCTCTGCAGTTCATCCAGAGTGATCAGGGGCCTCTTGGCTGCATCTCTGATCAGTTTTCTCCTTGTTTAACAAGAAAGTTTGGAAGGACGGCCGGGTCTTGGTAGATTTGCAGTGGTCTGATGCTCCTTCCATTTCAATATGATGGCTTGCACAGTGCTCCTTGAGATGCTTAAAGCTTGGGAAATCCTTTTGTATCCAAATCCGGCTTTAAACTTCTCCACAACAGTATCTCGGACCTGCCTGGTGTGTTCCTTGGTTTTCATAATGCTCTCTGCACTTTAAACAGAACCCTGAGACTATCACAGAGCAGATGCATTTATACGGAGACTTGATTACACACAGGTAGATTCTATTTATCATCATCGGTCATTTAGGACAACATTGGATCATTCAGAGATCCTCACTGAACTTCTGGAGTGAGTTTGTTGCACTGAAAGTAAAGGGGCCGAATAATATTGCACGCCCCACTTTTCAGTTTTTTATTTGTTAAAAAAGTTTAAATTATCCAATAAATGTTGTTCCACTTCACGATTGTGTCCCACTTGTTGTTGATTCTTGACAAAAAAATTAAATTTCATATCTTTATGTTTTAAGCCTGAAATGTGGCGAAAGGTTGCAAGATTCAAGGGGGCCGAAAACTTTTGCAAGGCACTATATATATATATATATATATATATATATATATATATAAAACGCATGCACGGAATGACCCGATCATGCGCTGCATCAAACAATTTACAATGACGCTATTTTAGCACATTGAGAGCGAAAAGGCAGAGAAATGCGAGTGGACACAGGCTTTCATTGGACCACACCTTTTATTGGCTAATGCTTTGGCAACTCTTTCACAACAATTATAAATATTTTGGCGAATGACGTATTGAACATTGACAGGAGAAGATCTTTTTCTTAACACGCTTAATCGAACACAACGCAGATCATATTGAATAGCATTTGTGGCCACCACTGACAGTCATAGTTGCCCAACTCCCCATCATGCATTTGGGCGGAACAGTTATGTCGCTAGAGTATCATTTAATGAAAACACAACAGAACTAATTTTCCTATCTCGCATAGGAGACTATCTTTTTCTCAACACGCTTAATTGAACATCGCAGAACATACTGTGCATACCATTTGCAGCCAACACTGATAGTCATGGTTGCCCAACTTGCCATCATGCATTTGGGCGGAACAGTTAAGTGGCTACATTATCATTTAGTTAAAGCACAACAAAAATAGTATTCCTATCTCCCCAAAAAATAATTTCACAAAAAGAAAAGCGCTCAATGCAAAGAGAACTGGCATTCCCAGTCAAAATAGCTATGCAAAATACACATTAAACTTACTCAGACTTTGCCTTGGCTAGATCTCTAATTAATTTAAAACTCGCCATTGACACCTTGTGGTGTATTTTAATCACTACCTTACGTAGTGAAAGAAACTGTGGAAGAAAGAAGTAGAAGAGCCCATGTGACGTCCTGCTCGGTGACGTCAACAATGGCGAGCTATTAGTTTATTTTTTGACTGAAAATTTTACAAATTTCATTAAAACGAAAACATTGAGAGGGGTTTTAATATAAAATTACTTAAACTTGTACTCAAATGTGTCTTTTAATAACTACAACTCTTTCTATCCATGGATCCCTTTAACAGAAAGAATGTTAATAATGTTATTGCCATCTTGTGGATTTATTGTTATAATAAACAAATACAGTACTTATGTACTGTATGTTGAATGTTTATGTCCGTCTTGTGTCCTATCTTTCCATTCCAACAATAATTTACAATAAAATATGGCATATTTTAGAGATGGTTTGAATTGCGATTAATTACGATTAATTTTTAAGTTGTAATTAACTCGATTAAAATGTTTAATTGTTTGACAGCCCTAGTACACACACACACATATATACAGTGCAGGGGTCGCGTTAACCGAATATTTTCCGTCGTTGACCGTTTTTTTTAAAACGGTGACAGAAAAAACTGAAGTCCATCCGACATTTTGACAGGTTGCAATTCACACCCCAGACCACAGGGTGGCGAGTGAGCATATTAATTAGCTATTGTCTCTCTTGATGCATGACGTCG
Source organism: Corythoichthys intestinalis (assembly GCF_030265065.1). Taxonomy (NCBI): domain Eukaryota; kingdom Metazoa; phylum Chordata; class Actinopteri; order Syngnathiformes; family Syngnathidae; genus Corythoichthys; species Corythoichthys intestinalis. The sequence goes on along the minus strand of NC_080414.1, from coordinate 26,612,341 downwards.
TTGGCCTTACTCGGAAAAATGTCAAGGCAGCTGAGTGTTTGCCTGGCACGGCCAGACTGTTCTCCCTGTATTTTTCAAACACTGAGAGAAAAGTCTGGGACACAGCCTCTCGAGTAGGTACAAAATCAATCGACAAATCAGATTTGTTTATTTGCGTGACGTGTTCTTCACGAGCAACGTCACTCTTGCGCGCCGAAAGTCGTCTCTACAACAACACGGATGGCGGGAGAGCCGAGAATATGTTCCAATCCGCGGTAAATTCAGTTTTAAATGAGCTAAAACACATCGACACGAGACATTGACAACAGTCTATCTCGCGCTAGCCATGTTGAATAAACTCCGTTCTCCTCGTATGTTTACTTCCGCGCGCAAGTCCCTCGTCCTGCCCTCGTCGCTTTGCTAACGGCACGTTTGCCCGTCGCTGATTGGTGCACTCCGCTGTCTGTCTGCCTCTTGTTAAACTTGTTCGGACAGAATATTAATTAAAAATGAATGAAAACTAAATACTATTGAATATGTCATTATTATCATTTTAAAAATGTAAGTGACGGGTAAAAATAGATTATGACCGGATTTTTATGACACTGTCAGTCAAAATGACAGACAACGAAAAAGTCTAGCACAACCTCTGATACAGTGTATCACAAAAGTGAGTACACCCCTCGCATTTCTGCAGATATTTATTTATATCTTTTCATGTGACAACACTAACATAATGGCACTTTGACACAATGAAAAGTAGTCTGTGTGCAGCTTATATAATAGTTCATTTATTTTCCCCTCAAAATAACTCAAAATATAGCCATTAATAACTAAACCCCTGGCAACAAACGTGAGTACACCACATGGGAACTACATACATCCCTAAATGTCCAAATTGAGTACTGCTTGTCATTTTCCCTCCAAAATGTCATGTGACTCGTTACAGGAGTGCTGTCAGCATTGCTGCAGAGATTGAAGAGTTGTTGGGGGGGAGGGGGTGGGGGGTCATTCCCACCACCATGCTTGACTGTAGGCATGACGCACTAATCTTTGTACACCTCACATGCTTGAGACCATCGGAACAAAACAAATTAATCTTCGTCTCATCAGACCATAGAACATGGTTCCAGTAATCCATGTCTTCAGCAAACTGTTTGCGGGCTTTCTAGTGTCCCATCTTCAGAAGAGGCTTCCTCCTGGGGTGACAGCCATGCACACCAATTTGATGTAGAGTGCGGCGTGTGGTCTGAGCACTAACAGGCTGATCCCCCACCTCTTCAATCTCTGCACCAAATTTTGTGACTGTGCAGGATTGAAAAACAGCTAATAACATTGACTGCACTGTAAACAGAAGTTTAAAAAGCTCAAAAACTTCAAAAGTTAACTCAATGGCGGATTGCAACTATCAAGTGCAGACTGCCACCTAAGAGTGTGGAGTTTTTTATTGGTCAATATTGTGTTCACTTGCCTAATCTTGTTTGTACCCGTGTTTCTGGCTCTCGTGCTAAATTACGGTATAGTTGCACTGGCTTATCATTTGCCCCGGAAGTATGAAAACGAAACGGTCAATTCACAATGAGGGATAAAGAGAACAGACAAAAGAAATGAGTAACGCAGGCGACAGTTTGAAAACTAGTCGAGTAAAACGTAAAGATACCTGCTGTAAAATGTAGTGAAGTAGAAGTCAAAAGCACCATTTCATATTTGTACTCAAGTACAGATACAAAAAAAATGTACTTAAGTACATTAACGAAGTACTTTGTGACATTCCACCACTGCAAGTTACAATAGTGCATATGAAGAACCAACACTTTAAAAGGATAGGTTCATTAAAAGGGGAGAATAATAACATCAAATTGGTGAACTAAACATATCCAATGCTTTTCTACAACCTTACCAAACCATCAATAATTCAATCACAGATTCCACTTCGATTGCGTAAGCTAATTGGATGTAGCCGCCGTACAACACGGAGCATCCCCCAGCTCAAATTCCCTTCTCAGTGCTACAATCCCACGGACACCACGTCTGACGGATTTGGTCACTATGGTAATCAATCTTTGACACACGCACACAAACCAGCTGCCATCAGTTGATATGTGTGAGTGTTCTCTTCTCATGATTGCGGCCACAAACATGCAGATGACTCACATTGCCACTAATTCCCCTCACGTAGGTGTTTTTACATACAGTACTTGTGTTACATGCAAATATGGCTAATGTGTCTGCAGAAAATGGATTGAATATTAGTTCAGTATTTTAACAATAAAATACATATGCCAACAACGACAGCATGGAGTAAAAATTCTCGATTTTTTAAAATTAAAAAACAAATGTTTAATAGCCATCTGTTCACTTTATTTTACCACTTATCGTTTATTGTTCATCTTGATTCACAGGAGGTGACCTGTCCAGGCGATGAGAACAGGAGAGTGTGCAAGAGAAAAGATTATTTGGCCAAACCAAATAAGAGCCCAGTATAGAGGGAATGGATAGTTTGACCGGTTGGAGAAAATCAGTCTTTAAACCCTCTTGTTGTCCACATAAATATGTGGTCACTAGTCATTATATGACTAAAAACTATATTGCTTATTCTAAAGGTCCTGTCCCTGTGATTGTGTCCTGTACAAACTTTTTCTTTTTTAAACTATTTTTATAAGGATTGTAAACATGTCTGTGGTTTACTCTAAATAGGACTTTTCAACCTAAAATGATGGTTAGAGCACACTTTCATTCACTACAAATCTTCATTGTAACCACGTGGAGATTTCTTATTACACTTGTAGAGTACAATAAATATTCGTGAACTGAGTAGAGTACAATCTGTGAGTCATTATTAATTGTTTTTAAACTGCATATCTACTAGAGGTGTGACAAAATATCGAAATGGGGATGCTTTGTATCCCAAAAGGTTATCGATATGCTCCTGCCAAAAATCGAGATATCGTTTTAAAATGGTGTCATTGTCTAAAAAAATAAAATTTAAGGAACCAACAAGTTGCTACCAAAATCTTCCACCATAAGTGTGTCTCAGTTAACTCTAATACCCCTTCCCCACTGGCCAAAAAACCCATGTCAACCCACAAACACGCGTTAAAATCACCTCGGCTCTGATCGTCATGCAGTGTGAAAGCAAAACCCCGGGTCAACAGTCAACACCCTAATCTACGTGGTGACGTAGGCTCGTACGTGATGCGTCATAACAACGTGCCAGTCGCCTCCCATTTAACACGCCCCACAACCGTAGTTACGTCGATGCTCACAACAAAGCTAGTCGAAGAAGGAGCCAGTAGCGCACCACATTGAACAACATGTCCCAGCATTGGAAAGATGATGAGCCCTACCAGCTCCTTTCCATCCGTGGAGAAAGGAGGCTTCCATGTTGCTCTGCATTGTTTACTTCCTTGAACTGAATGAATTCGGTCGCACTTGTCGACGCGCATCTTAGCGTGGTGACGTCACGTAACCTTACGCATGGCCGAGGAGGGGTGGGGGTTAGACGGGTGAAAAAAAAAGACACGGCTTTTTTTTTTTTTTTTTGTCAATGGGCAAGGTGCCAAATGCCAATTGCTAGCGGGTTGCATCGGGTTGGAAAAAACGTGCATTGACCCACTAGTTTCAGTGGGAAAGGGGCATATGGCTGCATTGACGGTGCATGACGCGCAATCCTTATAGACTAGGGGTTTTCAGGGCATTTACAGGTCACTTGCGGTTCATTTTAGAGCATTTATAGGTCATTTCCTGTTGAGTTTGAGTCACTGCCTATTCATTTGGGTGATTGCCAGGTCACTCTTGTTCTGTAACTCAAAATCAACAGGAAGTGACCCATAAAATACCCTAATATTAACAGGAAGTAACTGAAGATCAACAGGTAAATGACCTTAAATGGTCCAAAATTTCCTCATTGCCTGGCATTGGATGCCACTGACGGCCATAGACGTTCAATCCGTTTGAAGTGGGAGGGATGGCAGCCAATAAACATTCGTTCATTGGCTGCCATCCCTCCCACTTCAAATGAATTGGACGTCTACTAGTGATAAACTCATTCCAATTCACAGCAGAAGCTTGTTTTTCTGTTTATTATTTGTTGGTCAGAAAATAATTCTAGGATATTCTACAAATGTATCGATAATCGTCGTATCGTCAGATCATCATTATCGTGAGCTTTGTATCGCAAATCGTATCGTATCATGAAGTACCAATAGGTTCCCACTCCTAATATCTACAGTGTGTTTCTATCTGATAACGTGATTGCAAATGTAGTACCAGAAATGGAAAAGCAGTCCAGGTGTCATTACATTATGTCCTTAAAGGTGCACAATGTAAGATTTGCATTTCAATTATTCATGAAATGGCCATAATATTAAAAAAAAAAAAAAAAAAAAGTTTTTGGGAAATACAGGTAGTCCCCGGGTTACGAACGAGTTCTGTTCCTGCACTGGCGACGTAGAGTTCTGTTCCTGCACTGGCGACGTCACCCGAATTTCCACGTAAATCGGTATTAACCCTTCGAATACCCCCCAAATCTCAATAAAACTATCCAAAAACATTACGTTACTGTACCGTCTTCGCCAAGACATCGGAGATAAGTCCAAGCGAGACAGCGAGCTAAGCTCCAAAATGACGAAATCAGACGTCCATGTGGTTTGCTGACTTGCTGCTCGTGACATCACACTTGCAGAATGAAACTAAAATAAAAATAAAATGTCATCTTTAATAAAAAAAAAATTCGATTTTGCGTTTATAACTATCTGCTGATATAGTAACAACATCCACACAAACAGTTAACATGTTCCAGTTAGCGTCCACACATCAATAAAAACAATCACATAAACTCACCCCAAGTATTTGACCACAATTGAAAACGCACAATAAACAGTACAAAAGATGATAAATACAGGTGTTGCCTCTGTGGATTCTTCACAAGCGACAAATGACTTTCTTTCCCCTCTCTCTCTCACTCAGCTGCTCGACTTCATCGTGTATGCGCATGCGCTCTTCCTCGTGTCTGCGTAAATGCATTCTTCGTGTTTACATGCACTCTTACTCGCATGTGGAAGTACTATCTGCTCTCTGCTTCCTGCGCCAAAATAAAAGCATACATCAGAACGACTGGAGCCAAAATAGCGGACGAGATTCCGGTGTTGTAAAGTCGAAATCACGTAAATCGTCTACGTTGTAAACCCGTGGACTACCTGTAGTTCTAAAACGGATCTCAATGGTTCAGCGGAGATTTTCACATTTTAATAGACGATTTACGCGTTATTTCAGTTTTGTTTCCTTGTAAGAGTAATTAGTTATGCAGCAAAGTAACTGAAGTTACTTTTCATGTTGTACACATTATTACATTATACATTACATTCAATAACATCTTTCACATCAAAAATGTTTATATTAACTGAAGAATATAAACACTATATACAGTATTTTGGAAGATTTGGTATTGATTTAGATCAAATATATACAGTGGTATGAAAAATTATCAACTTCTTCAAAAAATCAAATGTTATCTGATCTTTGTCAAAATCACACAGATGAAAAAACTGTCTGCTTTAACTAAAACAACCCAAACCTTTGTAGGTGTTGATATTCTAATGAGGATAGCATGCAAACAATGACTGAAGGGGGAAAAAATAAGTGAACCTTTTGCCTAAGGAGAATAAAAGAGCAATTGAAACCAATTTTTACCAAACAATTTAAGACAGGTGTGTGCCCAATCACTGATGAGTGGTTTAAAGCTGCCCTGCCCACTTTAAAACACACACCTTGTAAGAATTGTCTTGATGAGAAGCATTGTCTGATGTGCATCATGGCTCGGTCAAAAGAGACGCCTGAAGACCTGTGATCAAGGATTGGGTATTTGTATAAAACTGGGAAAGGATACAAAACCATCTATAAAAGTCTGGATGTTCATCAATCGACAGTCAGAGAAGTTGTCTACAAATGGAGAGTGTTTGGCCCTTTTGCTGCCAAGGAGTGGCCGTCCAACAAAGATGATGCCAAGAGTTCAGCGCAGAATAGTAAGAGATGTAAAAAAAAACAATCTTAGAGTGTCTGCTAAAGACTGACAGAAATCACTGGCACAGTCCAATATCTCTCTGTACACATCAACTATATGTAAAACAATGGCCAAGCATGGTGTTCATGGGAGGGCTCCACGAAGGACGCCACTGCTGTTTAAAAAACATTGATGTTTGTCTAATGTTCGCAAAAAAGCACTTGGACACTCCACAGAAGTTTTGGGAAAATATTTTGAGGACTGATGAAACTAAAGTTGAATTGTTTGGGAGTAACACACCACAACATGTGTGGAGGAAAAATGGCTCACCAACATCAATACCTCATCCCCACTGTGAAGCATGGTGGAGGGGGCATCATGATTTTGGGCTGTTTTGCGACCTCAGGGCCTGGATAACTTGCAATCATTAATGGAAGAATGAATTCAAAAGTTTATAAGGATGTTTTTCAGGAAAACCTGAGGCAGTCTGTCAGACAATTGAAGCTCAAAAGAGGATGGATGCTGCAACAAGACAATGATCCAAAACACAAAGTAAATCAACTTCAGAATGGTTTCAGAAGAACAAAATACACATTCTGGTGTGGCAGACGCTCTGGTATAAGTCAAGTTTCAGACTTGAACCAAATTGAGATACTGTAGCATGACCTAAAGACAGCGATTCATGCCAGACATCCCAGGAATTTGTCTGAACTACAACAGCTTTGTCGTGAAGAATGGGCCAAGATTAGTTCTGATCGATGCGGCAGACTGATCTGCAGTTACAGGAAGCGTCTGGTTTAAGTTATTGCTGCCAAAGCGGGGGGACGGGGGTGCACAAAATAATAAATGTGATGGTTCACTTACTTATCTTCCCCCTTCTGTCATTGTTTGCATACTATCCTCATTAAAATATGAAAAACGATCAATGTTTGGGTGGTTTTAGTTAAAGCCGACACTGTTTTTTCATCTGTGTGATTTTGACAATGAAGAGAATAGGTACCCTTCTCGCACACGCCATATAATTGTTTGCATTAGTCTAACACATTCATCTAACTATAGTTTAGGCAGACTTCACTCCATGTCCTTGGACACAGTAAAGTGAATCACCTTATCTGGGCTCATGAGGGGGAAATAGAAAAACGGTACCATTTCTCGTAGGCACTGTCTAACTGTTTGCATTACTCTAACACACGTAAAATAATTAATCAGCGAATAGTATCATTTATCATATTTACTGTAGGACTGTACTATTTTAACTCACCTAATATAAAATAAGTAGCACACCATAGTTTAATGAAAAGAAACAGAATAGATACACAACGCCATCTTATCACAGAAGCCCAACGTGTGCGTCACGAGCAAGATTGACGCACCAACTCTTGCAATCAGTTCTCCCGACCACCAACAGGGACAAAGAGCAGCGCGCTTTGTCCTAAAACAAGTAGTGCCAGCCTGGATAAGAAAGTTGATAGCGGGCGCTTGGGACATCAAGACCAGCGTCAATCGCTGTGGCAACCACGTCCCATCCACGGACGAACCTAACTGCCCAAAACCGGCCACAGAGGGATGGTCCCGAAACAACACTCAGCAACACCTTCGGCCCGGCCTACTCCACCACGGACTTAAAAAAACACTGGACATTGAGATAACACAGATTTTGCTGCTCGGAGACTTTTCTATGTAGCCTTGTTTTGGATTTGCATTCCATCGTCTGTTTTTGCCTTGTTTTTTGACCATTGTTGACGAATAAATTGTCAACCTGCTTTCAGTGAGTCTTCTTCAAACTTTTGGAACATGGAGTCAGTACAAAGGGTGATGGGGGAAAATATTACATTATGCTTTTGTGATGTATGATTGCTTCTGTGACATAGATTGTAACAACTTCTATTGTTTTTCATCTTGTTCCCATAGTTAGGAGACGCGCTTGAGAATCTCACCAGATAACTTGTTTTGCACCATAGTATTGTTTGACTACACGCCTGGGTGCCATAGAGATAACTTGTTTTGCACCCATAATATTTACCATTTGTTGGCATCTGTTGCAGCACGGCTCATTTGTCCCATGTGAAAAGCCCTTTTTCAAGGGGGCTGAACCAAAAGTAGCTTAAATGTTTGTGATTGGACGGGGATGCGCCGCTCAGGGGCGGAAGTTGGCCTCTCCGCCTCCAAGGGGTGCGTCCCTACAAAAACCGAACATTTCCGGGCGACCAGTGAGGTCCACCAGCGGGTCACGTACGGATCGCCTGGCTTTTGTCCTTTTGACGCTTTACTGGAGTGTTGTTGGCTTCCCACTCGTTTGTCACGGTAAGCGATTTTCATATCTAAGGGACAACTAGTTGTGCTGTAACGTAACGCGGGGATTTTGAGATTGACAAACTCAAATCTAGCATCACATTACCATTTGTTTGCTTGTTTTTGATATGTTTGCTGCTTTTGTGGAATTGTAATCAATAAATCTAATTTATTCTGCATTTTCTAATCAATAAACATCGTCTATTGAGCCAAAGTGTGACTGTTACTGATTGACCGTGAACCTGGAAATTTTGGAAAACAAAGGGTTAACATAAGAGGTGAACGCACGGGATGTCCGCCTTCCCGGTTGGCGCTCGGAAGCGGTAAGCAGCGGAGCACCAGTTCCGTTCGGCTGTCGCCGTTTTCGTGCGGCTTGGCCGGGGGGGGCGAATTCTAACAACAAAGATCACATTTTATGATGATTTCATGCAGATATGTGAGAAATTCCAGATGGTCCAAACACTTTTTTCATACCACTATAAATATATTAAGAAAACTAATGTAAACTGACCATTAACCACTGCAAATCTCTGAAACTGTATTAGGCCTACGGCACAACAAGCAGAACACAATCCTTAAATCTTCTGTGAAGTAGCAATATTAAATACTGAAATCACGCTTCATTCAACCAAATTGGAGTAACGTGCCCCTTCACATCCTCAGTAATGGTATCGGCGTTGCAAAGATAGTAAGTAATTAGATTTCTCACTACTGTAAAATATAACACCGTTAGAAAGGCCGTTATACTCTAACACCTTTATTAATAACACTGCTCTGTATGCCACATAAACTATCTCACTTCCTCACTTCGGGCATGGTGAAAAACTAACCTGGACCTCGTATCACGGCACAAAAGCGTATGGATAAAGGTTTATTTTAAAACAAAAATAAAGTGTGGTAATAAAACTTTTTTCATGAACTGAACTTTAAATGTTTAAGCCTGTTTTCAAGCAAAAAACTTGAATATTGTTCAGGTTTCTGTCTACAATGTGTGTTTGTGAGCATGTGTCCAAGAAAATACAGCCAACTCACAGGTGTGGCACATCAACAAGCCGATTAGACAAAGTGATCATTGGCCACTTGTGCATTCGGCTGCCCACAAAAACAGATTGTTCTTCAACCTTACCTTTGTACACATCAACAAGTGGACATCTGACGCTTTAAAATCCTGGTACCACTTCCAGGTCTCTCTAACATTGCTTTAGTCAAGAGTGCTGACAGGAATACTCATTCTTAACATACTGCACATGTTGTTTGACCAAGAGAAGGAAACTGAGAAGAACCTGGCGGCCACCCACGCACGTGCAATGTCACCAGAGGTGAGTAGAGTAGCCAAAAATTTTACTCAAGTAAGAGTAGAGTTACTTAAAAATAATAATACTCAAGTAATAGTATTCATCCAAAAAAATGTACTCAAGTACAAGTAAAAAAGTATTTGGTGAAAATAATACTCAATTGGTAACATTGTGAGTAACTGCTTACGATGTTTGATTTTTATTGTATTTTTTTTAAACAATGGTATTTTTTTTTCTCAGCACAAAGTTACCTATATGAACTGTTACTATTATACATTTGAAAAGAAGACTAGAATAGAACGCCTTTACAGTCATTACACAAAGTGTCATGAGATTCAAAGAGACCACATAGAGTGCACACACACTTACACAGAGAATGGATAAAAAAGTATGTACACAATAAAACACAATGTAAAAAAAAAAAAAGACTTGTAATAGTGATACTCTTGCAGTATAGGTAAGGTGGCCTGTGATAACAGCATTCAGTAATAAATATTGGTTAATAACAGTGCAAAAAAAAAAAATCAGTTAACAGTATGCGTCCATTTGAAGACCGCCGCAGACATGACCACATTAAGCCAAAGAAATACAAACAAAAAAAATCAAGTGAATCGCAGCGAGAGGAAAAAAAAAAAAAAAAAAATACAGAAATGAAGCAGAGTTCGTCCAAAGAGCATGAGTGCCCTCTAGTGGAGAGAATATATTCTTGTGAAACTAAAATGATCATAACTCCGGTTTTCTGTGGTCCATAGGTAACAAATAAAAACTGGGAGAGTGTTTAAAATGTGAACTTTCTAATCCTGTTGACGGCAAGGCTTTAGGTCAAATACTTTTTTAAATTATTTTTTTTTACAGTGCTTCAAAGCAACACTAGGTAACTCTTTAACCTTTATAAAAATATTTTCATAACATTTGTGATATGAGATGTCGACTGACGACTAGTTGAATGACACCTCTTTAATATCTTGAGGGGGTCTGTATGGCTTTCACTGGCACTTTGAGGAAGGTGACAGGAACCCTGCCACACACAAAAAAACACTCATTGACTGCTCTACTCATTTGTTAAAAAGACTGAAGTCGATGCGAACGCTTTCGCTTGAATTCTGCAAAGATGGTAAAGCAACAAAAGAGACATAAAAAATTTGTCCAGGGAGACAAAAAAAAAAAAGAAAAAGGATAAAAGGACATGCAAGAATAAACATTGGCCCGGCTTTCACTCACTGGCGTGACGCCACCCCCTCATCCAACTTCTGGTAGGGAGGGTGTTAGCCACACGAACACCACAGTGTTGCTAACCGTCATATGCTATTGTTTAGCCACAACTCGATTCCTTACCTCATTAGTATTCATCCGTCACACAGCCGCTGGAAACAGAAATGTCATTCAATCCATCTGCAGGCCACCGGGAGAAATCAGGAGTTTACGACACTGCGCTGGTCCTCCATGGGAAACACAGTCTTCCTTGAGGCAAAACGCTACCGCTTTTGTCCACCTGCATCGCTAAAATCGACCCAAACTGAAAGGTTACCTAGTGTTGCTTTAAAGACGCCACGTGATTGAATATCCCGGCGTGATGATCGAACGGCAGCTTGGGTCTGATTGGTTTATTGGAGTCATGTGATTATTGTTGCAACGTCTCATTGGTGAAACTGGTAGCAACCAAAACTGAAAGTTTATCTTTTGTTGCCTTCAAGAAGCCACGTGATTGAACAGCCTGGCGTGATCACAGAATGGCAAGTTTGGTACAGTGCTGGCCAAAAGTATTGGCGCCCCTGCAAAATTGTCAGATAATGCTCAATTTCTCCCAGAAAATGATTGCAATTACAAATGCTTTGGTAGTAATATGTTGGTTTATTTTGCTTGCAGTGAAAAAAAAACACAAAAGAGAATGGGGGGAATAAATCATTATCTTTAACACAAAACTCCAAAAATAGGCCAGATAAAAGTATGAGAACCCTCAGTGTAATCCTTGGTAGCACAACCTTTACACAAAATAACTGTGAAGAACCGCTTCCGGTATGCATCATTGAGTTTCTTACAATGCTCTGCTGGAATTTTAGACCATTCTTCTTTAGCCAACTGAACCAGGTCTCTGAGATTTGAAGGGTGCCTTCTCCAAACTGCCATTTTCAGATCTCTCCAGGGGCGTTCGATGGGATTCAGGACTCATTGCTGGCCACTTAAGAAGTCTCCAGTGCTTTCTCTCAAACCATTTTCTAGTACTTTTAAAGTCTTTTGGGTCATAATCCTGCTGGAAGACCCATGACCTCTGAGGGAGACCCAGTTTTCTCACAATGGGCCCTACATTATGCTGCAAAATTTGGTGGTAGTCTTCAGACTTCATAATGCCATGCACATGGTCAAGCAGTCCACTGCCAGAGGCAGCAAAGCAACCCCAAAACATCAGGGAACCTCTGCCATGTTTGACTATGGGGACAGTGTTCTTTTCTTTGAAGGCCTTGTTTATTTTTTTCCCTGTAAACGTTTTTGGCTTTCTCAGGTAGGTTTTGGCAAACTCCAGCCTGGCTTTTTTATGTGTCTGGGTCAGAAGTGGGGTCTTCCTGGGTATCCTACCATGGAGTCCATTTTCATTCAGACGCCAACAATACGGGTTGACACTGTTGTACCCTCGGATTGCAGGACAGCTTGAACTTGTTTGGATGTTCGTCAAGGTTCTTTATCCACCATCCGCACAATCTTTCGTTGAAATCTCGTCAATTTTTCTTTTCCATCCACATCAAGGGAGGGTAGCCACAGTGCCATGGGCTTTACACTTATTGATGACACTGCGCATGGTAGGCACAGGAACATTCAGGTCTTTGGAGATGGACTTGTAGCCTTGAGATTTTTGACAATTTTGCTTCTCAAGTCCTCAGACAGTTCTTTCGCCTTCTTTCTTTTCTCCATGCTCAATGTGGTACACACAAGGACACAGGACAGAGGTTGAGTCAGCTTTAATCCATTTTAACTGGCTGCAAGTGTGATTTAGTTATTGCCACCACATGTTTTGTGCCACAGGTGCTGTTAATAAAGCAAATTAGAGAAGCATCACATGATTTTTCAAAGGGTGCCAATACTGTTGTCCGGCTCATTTTTGGACTTTTGTGTGAAATTATATATAATTTCTTTTTCTCATTCTTTGTTTTTTCATTGCAAGCAAAATAAATGAAGATATTACGACCAACGCATTTGTAATTGCATTATCTGACAGAATTGCAGGGGTGCCAATACTTTTGGCCAGCACCGTATATTGGAATCGTATGATTATTGTTGCAACGTCTCATTGGTGAAACTGGTAGCGCCACTGTTGGCATCTCTGGCAATAAAAAACAAAAAACAATAAAAGTAAAATCTAATACTGGTATGTAGGATAAAGAGGGAAAACGTAATGACTACTGTAGCAGAGAGTAACGTTTTTTTTCCACAAATCTACTCAAGTAATAGCTGGTTAAAGTGGTTTGGGAGAGGGAAGTCTGGCGTTCCCTGCTGAAGCTGCTTCCTCCGCGACCTAACCTCGGACTAAATGGGTGGATTAATAAAACTACTCTTAAAGTACATTTTTCCCCAAAAGGTCACTCAAGTAAACTTAACTAGTTACTACCGACCTCTAAATGTCTCCATGCAACAAGAGGTGGAGATTTTTTTCAAATGCTTATTTGTGATGGTTTTGAGGTCTATCTAGTTCCTACAGTATGAGAGCTTTCCTTTTCGAGTTGGTATAAATACAATATGGCACAACAAGTTATAGCAAACTTGGCCCTTAAATGAAATCAATATGAGCATTAAAAGAGTTGATGTAAGTGCTGTAGCAAATACTTTTTACACATCATAGTATATTGATATGATTTTCATAGGGGGATTAAAGTTGAACAGGAAAGGACTGTTGAACAGTGATAAGGTATTTCCAGTTAGCTCACGGAGCATTACATTGTTTGATCTCTGTACAACTATTCTTACACACTGCTTCAACATAAATAGACAATGATAAACTATATAAAGGCATGTGTGACCGCACATTTACTTTTTGGAGCAAGGTTTTAGCATAATCGTAAGTGCCAAAAGTGAGATTTGCCACATTTCTTTTTCCATCCTCTTTCACCTCTTCACCCCTCTAGCCTTTCCTCCTCTCCATGTGCTCTTGTCCTGACTAAATAAGGGTGTTGAAAATGGAAGGGTGGTCAACCTGCTTGCTCTGACTTTCAGCTAATGTAGTGAAAATTCCACTGTGTAATAGGAGTGGGAACTGATGCATTTTTAATTCATACTAAAATGTCACATTTTGACTAATAGCTCCTCAGGCCTCATCCAACTGCAAGGCTGCAATCCATCACCTCTTTCAAATCATTAAAACAGTGAGGGGGGGGGGGGGGGGGGGATGAGTGTATTCGTGATTGCGGGTCATTTTGATCAATGCAGAGCAGTGTGTAGCAGTGTTGCTTAAGGGCCTGTAGCAGAAAGAACTAAAAACAAGGCACTTTTATACTCCATTGCGGTGTGACATATCCTGTTGTAATGGATTTAAAAAGGAAAGCCTCACAATCAACCAGAAATAATGAATTCCACAGATTTTTACACAAAACTGTCAAGCCTGATTAAATTCATCAATATCCATCCATCTTTTTCCCATAGCCTATTAAAGGGAACTGAGAGAAAGGCAGTCGACACCCAGGGACTGGTCGCCAGTCAATCACAGAGCACAGACAGACAATCAAGTATTTACACTTGCATTCACACAGTCTTTGAGAAGGAACTGAACTCAACCTGTTAGCTTAGAAGCGAGCGAACCGTCACGCCATCTGTGACTTTATGACTATGTTCAGACCCAAATCGGATATTTTTGCCTTTCATTGACTCAAGTGAGATTATTTCATGACATTCGGAACAGGCCATGTCACATGGAATCTGATATTTCCAAATTCGATCTAGGCTAATTTCATATGTGGGTTTATATCTGACAATCGGAATTCATGCAGCGATGACATTAATTTGTATTGTTTAGATAAAAAAACTGAGGACCGCATCGATAGAGGTGTGTGGTCAAGGGATAGTGTGATGTTTCAGCTAATTAAGAATTTGGGGGATGGAATTGATTCAGAGGTGACTTATGAAATCCTGCTGTAATGGGTCACTCAATTTCTCTTAAGCTTTGTACCACAGTACTTACTCGCATAACTACATATTTTGACTAATTGGAGGAAATTCGATTCTGTACTGATTGCTTAAATGAAGTGTAAAGTTGCTCTTTTAATTGATAGTGACTAGTTGGTTCCTATGGTAAAATTGTGGCTGCTTTGTCATATTTTAACTTTTTTCCAGACCATTTGCTGGCCAGTTGCTTAAAAAAATATACCGAATTGGCCCGAATATAAGACAGCCCTGATTGTAAGACGACCCCCTCTTTTTCAAGACTCAAGTTTGAAAAACTGACTTTTTGAACACCAAATTAATTTTTATACAGAAAATAATTACAGTACATCCGAAACAAATGGTTATAACAATATATTTGAGAGAAAAAGCATGTTATTTTGCCTCATTCAAATCTTAATATCTGAACATTTAAATATGTAAACCAAAGTGCAATCACATTTGTAAATGAATGGCTTCTGGTTTTTGAAATGTAAATAAACCAATCTATTGTGATAAAACAACAAAATTGCAATAACTGCATTAACCATCAAAGTGAAGTGTAACTGTAACTGTAGTCTTGAAACATATCTGAATCAGGAAAAACATTGCTATAAAACAATGCAAACTGGTTAAAACTTGAGAGTAGCTGAGATCTGTCATGACAGAACCTCGCTTCAATGATATCTGGCGCCATCTAGCTTCGTGAATGGGAATAATGTCTCGATTGCGAATATAAGACGACCCCCTCTTTTTCAGTCTTATTTCAATGCATCAAAACACAGGCTTACATTCAGGCCAATACGATACTAGTTTTTCCTCTGGCCAAGATGCCTCTCTCCTACCAAGTTTGACAGCAGTTTCTGAATAGAGACTGACACAGAATCTGGTGAATCGTAGTATGATGTAATTTAGAGGGGGTTCTAGTGAGCCTGGCTTGGGGTGCGTAAAGTGAGCGTTGTTGGGCAAGGTGAGGGTCATACAGAAAGGTAGGATGATGCGCGGCGCTTTAATACAGCTAGTCCCCGGGTTACAACGTACCCGACTTACGTGATTTCGACTTTACGATGCCGGAGTCTTGTCCGCCATTTTGACTCCAGTGATATTTTTTTTTTTCCTTTTGCGTAAACAGAACCTTATTGTTCCTCAGTGTCTTATTTTTTTACTTTGTTTTATTAATGTGACTGTTCTTACTTTTGGTGAAATGTGTATTTGATTATAATGTTAACTTTTGTGATGCATACTTTTTTATTTTTCATTTTTTGCGAAGGAAGCGTAGGGCGCATGTACACACGAAGAAGAGTGCATCCGTACACACTAGAAAGAGCATTTGCTCCCAAGAAGTCCCGCAGCCGAGTGAGAAAGAGGGGAAATATGACAGCTTAGCTTGCTGTCTTACTAGGACTCAACTCCAATGTCTTGGTGAGGACAGCATATTGACATACAATATGTTTTTGGACAGTTAATTTAAGATTCCGTGGTAGTTGAAGGGTTCATTTGAAATTTGGGTTACGTCACCAGTGTAGAAACGGAACTCGTTCGTAACCTGGGGACTACCTGTATAGTGTTTTAAGTGTTAAAGGGCAGGTAAAAAGCTTTTCAGACTTTGGTGTAATTTTACGAATATAAACTTTGGACGACCATGTCATTTCTAACACGTAACTGTGAGGATAATTTGTGTTTTTTTAGATTTTTTTAACACTCTGTCAATACTGTAATTCCCAAACCCGGAAGTGTGACCTAATTTCCCGAACGCAACAGAAGACTATCCACAGCGAGCATAGCAGGGAAATGACGTCATCAGGCAGCAGCCGTCACCGAGGCGCGTCCCTCATTGCTAAGGTTGCTATGGCAGTAACTCAAAAACAATGTGGTTCAATTTAAAAAATAAAAAATAAAAAAAAATAAAAAAAAAAAAAAGTGTTTTGAGACAGCGAATGATGCATTCAATACAATGTAAACAAGTAAAACGCTCATGAATTGCAGTCTTCACCTGCCCTTTAAAATATCTCTGCCAGCCCCCCCACAGCTTGGCTGGATGTCTGGAGGGGTCGCAAAAGCTTTTCTACTTGCACCCCAGCCCCCTCCCCTCAACGTACCCGGGCCATGATCACATTTGTTCCGCCACTGCTATGATGATTTTATGTCTCGCCACGTTTCTCTGTTCCAATCCACAGTCCAGCAAATTGTGCCTATAATCATACTCGTCAAGTTGTACGGTTTCGACATAATTTGTACAAGAGAGCACTGATTTTTAAATGTGTACGCCGTACGTTTAAAATCTGTACGTTTTTCGGGCATTACGTTTTTTTTTCTCCGTTTAGGCAACGAGACAAAGTGAGTTACTATGCGTTACTACATTGGTTGAATGACGCGAGAAAAGTCTGAGACACGGAGAGGGAAGAGTGTTTATTGTGATGCTGTAGCAAACGCGGTGCTATACTAGGTGGCTCCAATATTTCCTGACTGTAGCCGACAGCCTACAATCTAAGCCTTGATATCACATGCATATAGAACTACATGTGAAATGACAGACTCGGCGGTGTTAGTAAACAGCCGCCATTTTAAAGCAGTAGACTTCTCAGATAGGCTATGTTGTAGTGAACCTTTCTAGCGAACCTAAGTAACTTTTTTATCTAAAATACTCCTAAATTGGCTAAATCTTGACTTGAATCCATCTTTAAATGATGAAACAGTTTTAAAACTTTCACATGTCGAAAGTAGACAGACGGGAACTAATGCAAAAACGGGAGAAATTTTAACAACTATAACAGTTGATTCACAACATTAAATGACTTCCAAACATAACAAAGGTTAATGTTTTTTTTTTTTTTTTTTTTGAAAAAATCAAAAACAAAACCATGAAAGGTTACACCAGTTACTTTGCCAAGTAACCAATTACCCTTACATTCAGGAAACTGAGTTACTAACTCACTTTTTGCGATAAGTAATTTGTAACTAATTACTTTTTAAAAGTAAGATTAACAACACTGGTCAAAAAGATGAAGTCTGCAGAATGAAAGGTGACGAAAGTGGGGATTTTATTCTGCCAATTTATTGCTGAACACAATTTGCCTGCAACTATTGCTGATCACTTCTCAGAATTAGCAAAAGAAATGCTCCTTGACTCAAAGAATGCATCGGTGAGTTAATTTAATTAATTGACCTTTTTAATTTATAATTGGACACACTAACGAACTACCTTCAAGTCAAACTGAATTGCAAGCTGAAGTGCCATGAAGTGCAGCCATCAAAAGACATGATAGAAATTGCCAAAAGTGCTACATATACAATTATAATAAAAGTCATTGTTAAATTTTAGTAATCATGATGTAGCTGAAGATATTGATTGTTCTTTGATTGCACCAGGTAATATGTTACAATACTACCAATAAATTCATAT
This sequence comes from Corythoichthys intestinalis, assembly GCF_030265065.1. Taxonomy (NCBI): domain Eukaryota; kingdom Metazoa; phylum Chordata; class Actinopteri; order Syngnathiformes; family Syngnathidae; genus Corythoichthys; species Corythoichthys intestinalis. Next base: position 26,594,247 of record NC_080414.1, on the reverse strand, counting down.
TATTTTAAAAAGTTGAGTTTTATTTTTGTTTAATATTGCACGCTATATACGACGGTGTAAGATTAGTCACCAATTTGTAAGGGCATACGTCACTATTTGTAAGATTGCCAACAGCCTCAGGTTGACAGGTATGCTATATTCATCTTGTAGAATATGCACAACACACTTCCTATATGGACCTAAAAAGGATGAACAGAAGTATTTGTACTTCTACTTGAATAAGTGTTAGAGCGTTTGCCACAAATGTTTCATACGGTCATTGTGTACTACTACGACACGGTTGATCACAACATACTACTCAGCAGATTGGAATAGAGGGTAGGGCTTACTGACACTGTTCTTCAGTGGTTCACATCTTATTTAGATGATAGGGATTTCTTTGTGTCAATCGGAAACCATCAGTCAGAACGAACCAAATTCACGTGTGGAGTCCCTCAAAGGTTAGTTCTTGGACAACTCTTATTTAACATCTACAGTGCTGCTCGAAAGTTTGTGAACCCCACAGCGATGGTCAGATTTTTTGTAAAAAAAACTAAAATAACCTTATTAAATGTTAAGTTATACCCAAATCCACAATACTGACATTCCAAATAATGGACTGAAACAAAAGAAATAGTTATATTGTCATTCTTTATTTAACAAAAGTGGTTGATTTAAGAAAAACTCAGATATCATGTGTGCAAAAGTATGTGAACCCCTTCAGTTAATAGGATATTGCGCCTCCTTTTGCAGAGATTACCTCAACCAAACGGTTTCTGTAGTGACTAATCAGCCTCTCACATCTACTTTGGGGGATTTTTGCCCATTCTTCCTTGCAGAACGCAGTCAGTTGAGAGAGGTTTGATGGGCGTCTGGCATGAACTGCTCGCTTCAGGTCCCGCCACAGCATTTCAATGGGATTTAGGTCAGGACTTTGACTGGGCCAGTCCAGAACACGAATCTTCTTCTTTTTCAGCCATTCCTTGGTTGTATTGCTGGAATGCTTTGGATCATTATCATGTTGCATGATCCACCTTCTGCCAAGCTTTAACTTCAAAACAGATGGCGTCAGGTTATGTTCTAGGATTTGACAATATTCCTCAGAATTCATGATTCCCTGGACTATGTGGAGTTGTCCAGGTCCTGAGGATGAAAAGCAAGCCCAGATCTTGACATTCCCACCTCCATGCTTCACTGTTGGGAGAAGGTTCTTTTGGTGGTATGCAGTGTTGACTTTTCGCCAGACATGGCGGTTTTGGTTGTGACCAAACGGTTCAATTTTGCACCTACATCAGTTGATGAAAACTCTTTTTAATTTAGTCTCGACAACACAACTGTTAAAAAAACAAAAAAAAACTACTGAATTGATTGATTAGGAAATCAGGTTGAAATAAGAGAAAATTCCAAAATGTTGAGGGGGTTCACAAACTTTTGAGCAGCACTGTATATGCTTCCCAAAGCTCAGATTATGGAACAGTATGGCATCTCCTATCACACCTATGCAGATGACACACAACTGTACATTTCTGTGTCCCCACATGATTATTGTCCCTTAGTCTCCCTGAGTGAATACATTTATCAAATCAATGAATGGATGTGCCAGAATTTTCTCCAGTTAAATGTGGAGAAGACAGAAGTGATCATATTTAGGCCAAAAAAGGAAAGGTCAAAGTTAAGCAGGCCCTTCAGCACAATGTCACTTACAGCTACAAATCAAGTCAGAAATCTTGGCGTAATTATTGACTCAGACCTAAAGTTTGATAGCCATCTAAAGTCCGTCACTAAATCTGCTTATTACCACCTAAAAAATATAGCCAGAAATAAGGGGCTTCTGACTCAACAAGACATGGAAAAACATATGCATGGATTCATTTTCAGCAGATAGGACTATTGCAGCGGTATATTTACAGGTCTTGATAAAAAATCAGTCAGGAAGCAGCAGCTAGTACAGAATGCTGCAGCCAGAGTCCTCACAAATACAAGGAAACTGGACCACATTACACCGGTTTTGAAATCGTTACACTGGCTTCCACTGAGTCAAAGGGCAGACTATAAAATATTACTGCTCGTCTACAAAACACATAATGGCCTTGGACCAAAATACATACTTGATTTGTTAGACTCCTATGAAACAGCCAGACCCCTAAGGTCATCTGGAACCGGTCTACTGCAAGAATAAGAACCAAGCAGGGTGAGGCAGCATTTAGTTATTACGCTCCTCACCTCTAGAACAGGTTACCTGAAGGTCTGAAGTATGCTTAAACTGTTAGCTCCTTTAAATCAGGGCTAAAAACGCTCTTGCTTAGCACAGCATATCCATAACGATGTATATATTTCAATCTATTTTCTTTCTATTTCTCTTGTGCTTTATCTCCATTGCTGATTTTAATCATTAGTTTTTACGTTCTACAGATTTAATGTGATTTTTATGATCTTCATGTGATATAAAGCACTTTGACTCGCTTGTGTTGAATTGTGCTATATAAATAAATTTGCCTTGCCTTGCCTTATTACTGTTTGCCTCAATCACGAGGCAGACATACTCTCCGACAGTCTGTGAATGCAGCATCCCCTGCCTGACGTGAGGGGAACCCCGCGCTGTGACGTACATGAGAAGCTTGGCGAGGTGAATCCCCACCCCCCGCATTATGCCAATTAAAATAGGTCAGTAACGGCTGCAATATAGCTTTTATTTGCACGGCGGTATCTTTCCACACCATGTCACGTTTGAGTGTTAAATAAACACCTCACGATCTCGAATCCAGGTTCTAAACACCTGTCACGCCGGACGTTTTACTCGGGTTGTCTATAGGTTTAACTTGCAGTGGAACACAATGCAGCTGCTCCATTTGACACCAGCTGCCTCATAAATGCTTAAAATCGGCTCGGCCTTTGGGTGCCATTTCTCGTGATGAGAATATTCGCTAGAGAAAGAAACGGTGAGGTCCATTTCCATTCCATGAAAATGTTGGCACAAAGATTTTTTAAATAAAACCCACCAATGAAGTATTTTATTTCATGAATGACAGAAACATAATTCAACTCTTTTAGCTCAATATCTGCTTCACACTTTTTGTACTCTATGTGTGTATATTGTTTATGTTAGATCAGATTTGGATATGTTTAGGCTCTTTATCATTTTTTTCCGGAAATGTAACTCCTATAAAAAATGTTCGAATCATGATTCTTGCATTATTCAAGTGCAGGTCCCTGCCGACGGGTTTTTGCTTATATGTACGTGCATATTTTGACAGTATTCCGCCGGTTCTATTGACACATTTTATTCTAAGTGAAAGCAACAAAATACAATAATATGGAGGGGAAAATAAGAGGATTTTGTCATCTCTGCTTAGTCATATAGTTCACTGTTGTGCGTAAAGACGCAAATCCAGTATGTTTAATTACTCGATTTTAAATAAAACTGTTTTATTTACAATTAAGTAATCAAATATTCATAGGAATTCATTTAAAAACATTTTTAAATTATTTTGTTAGTACTATGATTTCCAAAACAAGTCTACCTTTCTGCATTTCGAGCATATTTTTTCCCCCAATTTCACAGGAGTAGAGAGAGAAAACTAGTTCTGAAATACCGACTCTTAATATACCGAATTTCAAACGTGTATTTCTATTGTGGATTAGTAGAACCTTTTCTACACAAATCACTGGAAAGTGGTCGAGCCTTAAAGGGTTAAAGAGGCGCAGCTATAGAGCCGGTGGAGCTGAAACCATCCAGCAAAAAAGCGCACACCGAAGGAGGAAACAGCACGAGGAGGATGAGAATTACAGCTACACAAAGCACCTCCAAAATACTCATCAAGGTGGATATTCTATGTTTTTAGGGGATTTTTTTTTTGTTCTAAGAAGAACTGGAATAAGAAGAGAAACAAAGGCTGCAACCCTCTATGCTCCAAGCACCACGACGCTCGCAGCCAAGCTCCCTCGGTCCGCTTCACAGGAACGGGTTGTCGTGCGCCATGAGTGGAGTATTGTGGCTGAGTTCCACTGAGAGGAGAATATATCACCTGACAAGCGCCCTCCTCCTTCTCCATCACTACCATCACAACCAAAAGGGTTGACTGAACCAGACACCGTCGCTCCCCCGTCTTGCAAACAGAGGCAGTGAACGCCTCACGTCAGCTGCGCGTTTTTGGAAGGACAGAACTTTCTCAATACCTTAGGGGGGAAACTCCCAGGAACTTGTCACCCTGACTGGAGCGTGCTGTCAGGGTCTCCTTGTGAATAGATTGATTTTAAAAGTCCAGCAAAGTCCTGATAAAGTCCTGGGGCCACTTCATCGAAGATGCCGGTCCGGAGAGGCCATGTGGCTCCTCAGAACACCTTCCTAGACACCATCATCAGGAAATTCGACAGTCAAAGTGAGTTCAAATTCAATATGTGTGCAGTAAGTTTTAGTAATTACTTGTATAATTAGTTTTAGTTTAGAATTAAATGATGCCCAGAATCATAGCAACTATAAATGATTGTCATGAAATATAAAATATGTGTACTCACTGGATTTTTAACTTGAATATTTTTATATTCATTTGTAGTTTAAGGTTAGTCCTTATTATGAACAATATGTACTATTATGGAAAGTCCTTAAAAATATTTAGTACCCTTGTTATCCTGTTTAAGATCAATAGTGGTACACTTGTCATTAGTTATAGTACAATTTTAGTGCACTATAGTAAATTGGCTAAACTTTTTAAATTATTATTATTATTTTTTTTTGTGAAAATATGAGACAAAGTAATTTGGCAATTCAAATTCAGAATATTCTTCCTAAGTACTTCCATACGTTTGTACTCTTGTAGGATACTTAGGTCACTTGCGAGACAAAACTGTCTCAGCACTAGAGAAGCATTAAATGTTAAGTAGTCGAGGGTCATGTGATTGAATTGTCTTGCAAGTTAAGGTCTATGTACGAGTACACTGTTTTAAGTTGTATCTCAAGTAAACTTGAATGGCTGTGGATAGCTTTATTGTTGTTGTATTGAAATTGGTTAAAACATTCAAGACACAAGTACAAAGGTGCATAAAACCACTGCATTTTTTTGCTTATATATATATATATATATATTTATATATAATGTAGGGTTTTATTGATAATGATTAGTAGTGCATCAGTGGTGTGGTTATTAGAGGTCTCTGCCAGCTTGGAGCTTATTGTGGGCGAATAGTTTTGTTATATGGACAACCAGAAAATGTATATATTTTTAATCATTTACTACTTAATTTTTCATTGTGCCCTTAGGCATGGAGCTCAAAAGGTGTCCATATTGCATAATGTGTAACCAGACTGCAGTCTACCCAAGTACCCCTCACCCCCTCCTGTATCTTTGATGCGAATCATTCATGTTTTTTCCCCCTCGTGAATGTGTGAGCTGACTTCAAACAAGCCTCGCTGGTCAACAATGGCACAATTTCTCTGGAAATTCACCCCAGGGCATGATGAAAGGAAGGGTGTTGTTATTGCCTTGGTTTATCAGCTCAGGTTGCCAGGTTGAATTTATTATTTTGTGCCAGCTTCTTTTAAAAAAGGCATAAGTTAGTGGAGATTTGATGCAAATGTAATCAATGCTCGCAGGGTACCACATAAGGGACGCATGCACAATCAAATGAGACCCGTGTACATGAGTTGTGTTTGCCTTTGACAATGATGCAAACCCTCAGATGGGTTTTTCATTTATATGCAAACGTCCAACCAAAATGAAATACTTTTCAAATGATAAGTTTTTGTGCTTGATGTCTTGTTTTGGTGAATAGATGTCTAATTCTAAGCGCAGAGAGCCACAGAAAACACAAGGTGAATAGCAGACCTTGAAAGTGAGAACTCCACATTAATCCTCGCCCCATTGTGTGCCTCCATAAAGGTGAACATATTTTCTCGCTTTCTGGTACACGTCATTACACAAGGTGCATTTCTCCCAACGTGTCTTCATCACAGATCTACATCTGTTCAAGCAAACGGCAGGTTGCACCTTCATGACCGGGTGGGATGACTATTTATGGCGAGCAAAATGTGCATCTGAGAGGTCCATAACCACACATCAGTGCTTTCCAAATGTCTCTCATTGACTCATTTCCTCCCCAAGAATTCTCTCATGATTATAGCAGGTCTTTTAGTTTGCCTAACAAAGCATGCTAATGGATTTGGTGTAATGAAGAGGTATTTCAGATGACACCTTTTAGATGATTCTTTGCCAAAACCGCACCTTGGTGGGGTGTGGAGGTTGTCAGTGCCTCATTGGATCCAATAGATGGCGTTGTTTTGCTTTATTTGCATTGTGTTGCATTTTTTTTCGGATGACAGCTGCTATATGTTTGATTTGTGGACAGGTAGTCTTCGGGTTACGACATACTCAACTTACGTGATTTCAACTTTACGTCGCTGGAGTCTTGTCCACCATTTTGTCTCTAATCATTTTTTTTCTCTCTCATAAACTGTACCTTACGCCGGTAACACACTAGAAACGTGAACGTCGCGTCAACGATCCCGCCGCGATAAGGCACCAGTGACGCTCGGCGTCAATTTCCATAGGACGCGTTTCACGAGCAGCGCGTCTGTGGAGCGGCTTGATCGGTTCACACGAGGATTGCAAGATTGCGCGAGAATAGCGGGTATTTAAAGGTAATAAAAAAACAATACTTTGCCTTTCAGACCCCGCATATTGGCCAGCTTTCTTTTTGAAAAAAAGAAGAAAAAAGTCATGTGCTGAAGCAAAAAGCAATCCCAGTGACAAGGATTTTAACATGTATTTTACAAATTAAATGCCTCAATCATTTTTTTTTTCATATGAACATTTTTCTCAGCTTTATTAAAGTTTTTTCTCAAGTCAAAGCACCACGCAGAAATTAATAAATTTAATTGTGTAGCAGGATTTGTGTATTATTCGTATCAATTACATTTCAATTTATTTTATTTATATAGTAAGTTACGATTGCATATTATTTTGAAAATCGACCGGATCCACCGTATTTTTACACGAGTGACTTCCGGCCTGTCCGATCCTACCTAGTAGTATTGACACATGGGGGCAGCGTCTCGCGTCAAATAACAAACTCCGCTGTTCTTTTCACATGCGACGCGTTGAGCGCTTCTGGGACGCGTCCAACACGCGGCCGCACTGCGACTGGTGTGCATTGTTTCACTGCGTTATCGCGGCGGGATCGTTGACGCGACGTTGACGTTTCTAGTGTGTTACCGGTGTTATTGTACCTCACGGTACCGTATCTTTTTTACTTTCTTTGCTTTTGACAATTTGTAAAGCTACAACACACATATGTTCAAAACGACATGCATTTTGCACAAAATACCATTTTGGCCCGAATATAGGACGGCTCTGATTATAAGACGACCCCCTCTTTTTCAAGACTCAAGTTTGAAAAAATACTTTTTGAACACAATTTTTATACAGAAAATAATTACAGTACATCTGAAACAAATTGTTATAACAATATATTTGAGAGAAAAAGCATGCTATTTTGCCTCATTCAAATCTTAATATCTGGTTTTTTAAATAGGCAAACTAAAGTGCAATCACATTCGGAAATGAATCACTTCCGGTTTTAAAATGTAGATAAACCAATCTATTGTGATAAAACAACAAAATTGCAATAACTGCATTAACCATCAAAGAGAAGCCTAACTGTAACTGTAGTCTTGAAACAAATCTGAATAAGGAAAAGCATTGCAATAAAATAATGCAAACTGGTTAAACTTGAGAGTAGCTGAGATCTGTCATGACAGAACATCGCTTCAATGATATCTGGCACCATCTAGCGTCGTAAATGGGTATAATGTCTAGACTGCGAATATAAGACGACCCCCGCTTTTTCAATCTTATTTCAATGCAAAAAACACCATGTTATATTTGGGCCAATAAGGTAATTGGTGTTGAAACCTCCATCAAGTCTGATCAATATGTAAATTTTGTTGATTAAATTTGCCTAACAAAAGTTCGCTCGCCTAAATGTTACGAATGCTAACGTATTTACAATTCCCATCGCAAATCGCTATCAAACATAACTCCACAAACTGTAGCTCTAAACTTCATTACAAATGCATAGACATATATTAGCTGAAACAACTTACAGCCTTATGTGGGCCAAACCAGAGTGCAGCCATCCCTTATCTATGTCAGACGTCGGCGTCTGCTCAGTCATTCGAGAAAACAGTCCAGCCAGACCCAACTCTGCCACCAGAGGGCAGTGTATCCTCCATCATTAAACAGAATACAATACTTTGGACTTTCTGGATAGTTAGGGAGATTTAGGTGTACTTAAAGGGTTGAAGCTGATTTACGCGGAAATTCGCGTTACTTCGCCAGCGTATGAACGGAACTCGTTCGTAATCCAGGGACTACCTGTATTCATATGTCTTTCTGTCAGAGTTTGGTAGCCCACTCCTTTCACTAAAGGAAATAATAGAACTTCAGTTGTAACTTTGATTGATCCATCATCTAAATTGCTAATGAAGTCTATTGAGTCTTACTTGGACTACATGGACAAATTCACACTGTAGGACTATTACGGGCTGTTTGATTTTGCCTAACAAGAAAATCCTGATTATTTTCTCTCAAACCAGATTTTCTGATAAAAATTACGATTTCTTGGCAAAATAAAAATATAGACAAAGTATTCGGAATGTCTTCCATTTAATTTTTTTCTTTATTAGAACCGAAAGTGCCAGTGAATTTAACTCTGTTCATACACACAGAACAACCCCTTGGGTTTAAGAGCATTTTATTTATACAACAGTCTCCAGCTCTGTTCTCAATTAAAGCTATAATGAAAGACGAAAGTGCATATACCCTTTGAAACTAAATCAAACATGAGAAAGGTAGTCAGTCAGTCTGTCTGTAAACCAAATAGTCTGTTAGCTAGCTAGTCAATGAAGTCAGTCGGGTGAAGTAAGTAGGCAGATTTGCTGTCACATTTCTCTCAGGTCTAACTTACATAAATTAATGATTAGCGCAAAACTGTCACTCAGTTATGACAAAATGCAAGGTGGCAATCACCTTGTCGAAACGAACAAAAATATGCACCCTAGTGAAGGTAATGAACAGAATTATCCCTTATGTTTACGAGCACCTCAACTTTACAAAAGATGTCAGGTCAAACACATTAACTCATTTGCTCCCAAAACGTATAAATATGTTCAATTTTTAATTGTTTCAGTGTCCCAAAAACTTATTTATAAGTCTTTTACATTTTTCTTTCCCCACAAGAGACATCTCTCGGTTCTGATGCAAGTTCGCTCCAAAGCACAAGGCTCAAAATCCATTTTAAAGCAATAAAACTGGCTACTGGTTGGCAGTAGCACATTTGGTAAGAACTCATATCGGACCATGAAAGGAAATGAATGAAGAGAAATAGTCAGGAAATGGAAGTTGGAAGAAGTAAGAAGCGTGATAAAAATGTGGAGAACGATGTAAACACAAGGCTCATGCCCCACACAAGTTCCCTAGGTGAATTCTGTTATGAGGTCGTGGTCACAACAAAATAAAGATTAAAAAAAAAATCTGTCTTGATGAGACAGACAGGCGGTGATGAGGGAAAAATTAACCCCATCTGCTGATACAGCCGCAGCCACAACAGCATCATCTCTCAGTTCAATAGTTTAGTTATGTGTAAATAAATTGTTACTTTGCTATCAAAAGCTGTATTTGTCTTGTTGTTTGTTATTTTGTAGAAGGAAAACATTCAGATGTTTGGAATGTCACAAAAGCAAAAAATAGCGGTGTTAGTCATGTTTGAAATCTCAAGCTCAATTATCCCTTTTTATAAAGAATGCAAAAAGATATGAACTTTTTTTTCCTACTAAAAGAAGAGAGTCTAATCTTTCTTTTGGTGGGTTCTATGTTTATATAGCAATAGAACAGAATTTACTGTGGGCCTTTCAAAATCAGTCAAAATCCAGTAAAACGGCCGGGAGCGACGGGGGTTGCTCAGGTGAAAATGGCTGGGAGCAAATAAGTTAATGGCCCAGTGAACAATATGCATATATTCAATTTTCAAATGGAGACCTATGCATTTTGCCAAAATGTTATTGTATTAAGACAAAAAGAAAAACATGGCATGCTTTTAGTGACTAATCGAGCAGCAGCAATTTTGACAGGGACACATGCACACGCATATGCGTTCATACTTTTGGTATTGTGCAATATACACCAAGCCAGACGTGGCGCCATGTTAATGTCTGTCGTTGTGTTGTACATGAAAGTGTGCAGATGAAGTAAATGGGGAAGTTTTGAACGTTTCAAGGCTGCATGTTTTATTTGGCGATCCAATGCAGTTCTTCCATATACAACAATACTTTAAGTACATCATGAGATAATATTTACCTATGGCGTTATGCAATTTGTCCAAAGTTGGCTGGACAAAAGTTGTTGTTAAAGACAAAAAAATGAAAATGCAGAGGAAACTACGGCGGCTTAGATAAACCAAAATGGTGCCGTTTTGAAAATGGAACGTACCGATTTGAGGATTTTTAACGTCGTTTTAACCAGTAAAAAGTCTTTTTTTGGTTCAAAATCGATTAATCGAAGAGCCTTAGTCTATAGATAAACTAATGGACATGTTTTTGGAATAGGAGGAAGTCAAAGTAGCAGGAAAAAGACAGGATTCGAACCCGCGGCCTCAAAACAGTGATATGGAATGCAAAACACCTGCCAAATGTACTAGTTTCTAACATTTAATACAACTTTAAAACACTGTTGATGGTACCTTTCAAACTAGATGACAAAGAATATAGTGTCAAAAAAATAAATACATTGACTTATCTTGGATGAATTGACAATGAAACGCGTGTTGCGTCTTTTCCAAGTTTTTTTGGAATTGTTACTTCCCATGCTTGAGTAGTTTTCTCTAGGTACGTTGTCTTGCATTTAAAAAATATGCAAATAAGATGAATTAAAAACTCAATAGTGCATATAGGTTTGAATGTGAGTGTAAATTGTTGTTTTATATATGCATTCTGAGATTAACTAGTGACCAATCCATGATGTATCCCGCTGGAAGATGACGCAGAATTTACCTGTGTAATGGCTTTCAGGCATGGGGAGATGTACAGGAAATTACCCAGGTTGGACAATTTGACTTGTCCCGTGTTAACGACTTGGTGTTCTCAGTGTTGGGGAGGTGGGGGCGAGATTTTATAACCCAGATGTTACATAATTTTTGGTTGGTTTGGCAACAAAATAAACCACTAATTTCCAAAGATGGACAATGGAGTGTCTCTTCATCGGCTCTAAGATCCAGTAGCAATTTCATTTTTATTGTTTCCAGTCTAATTTTGCTATCTTTCCAGTTTGCCACGTTGATAATTGCGATGTTTGTTTACCGCTTTCGTCTTACTGCGAAGAAAGAGGAAATGACGATCAGCCTGGCATGATATTTACATCAACCTTTGCGCTGTGACCCGGGAATTTTACTGTTGCTTTCACACATGCCGCGTCCTGGGTAAATTCCGGAGTGACCTGGTTAATGTCAGTGTCATCTCCGTGTCAGTCGACTCGAGAAATTGCTTTCAGACATAAGGGCTACTTGTTTAAATCCCAGGATTTAACTGCGTATGTTTGAATGGGGCAGAAGTCAGCAGGGACTGGTTCCAGTTACTTGTGACTCGATTGAAGTCAACCGATATCGAATTTTCTTCTTTTGATGGCTCTTTATAAACATGCTGGCGTGATAAACCTTATCTAGGTGACAATCAAAAGCAAGGCAATTGTGTTTGTCGTGCTTTTCATGATGGAAACCAACGCAGGTGGGAATGAGTCAGGAGAGAAAAGCAATCTCCACGCTCCAACGGACATGGCAGACTAATTTATTTCCACTGTGGTGTAGTGCTTTTGAAATAATGTCCTAGGATCACACACTGTGGATGCTTAATAGTCAACCTTGGAGAAAGATGATTAAGGAGAAAGAACTGTTTTCAACATGTGCTAGATAGAGTATACTGTATCGTTTGCAGGTAAAAAAAAAAAAACAGCTAAAAATGATAGACATGTGTTTTTGGGCACCTATTCCTCTCACAAGTCTGAAAAAGAGAAACTATGGACATTGTCGCCTATTTAGTTTGGCTTCACTCCTCTGGGAAAACTAGACATAACTGTCAGTCAAACTATTGAAAACTTAATTCAATCCCATGGGACATCATAATTCATATTGTTAGCGCAATAATCCTCAAAGCGTGTTGTCATACTGACATCAAAAGTATGAAGTATGCTGATCCCAGCACACATACTGCATATGAATCAAGCAGGTCAAGGGTACAGTGGCTGTTAAGCATGCCCTGTCGGGATATAGCTGTTCATTGGATTATTCGACAGACATGTGCAAGAGGTCAAAGCTATTTTGCATGCATTTATTGACATGCAGTGGAGGAAAATCAATGGGCAGTGATGTTTGCTTCCATGAAAAGTTTTACAAATAGCAGGAAGGCCTTTGTACTAATAGAACTATAGACAGAAGCCCTACTTTTATATGCAGTGAAATGTTACGCATTTGATTGTGCAATTCACAAAACAAACCGAGGTGATCAAATCCAAGTCGAGTGCACAGATTTTGCAGTGAAGCTCCTTGACAGGCGAGTGAGCACTTGGCGCTTTGTAATCAAACAGTTTTTCATTTTCCTTGGAGCTGCTTATTCATTCATCTTCTTGTTAAGTGGACAATTATTGGAAAGTGCGCCTGCAATACTTCTGCTGCTGTTTGACTTGTCGGAAAGCTCAGCCAGTGTGTTAGAGATTCACGGATTGAAAGACTTGTCGCTCTTAAAAAATGAGATTAGTACGAGTTATAATAATTTGATATTAAAACCCCTCTTAATGTTTTCATTTCAATAAAATTTGTAAAAATATTTTTACTAGTAGGTCACCATTGTCGTTGAAGTCACATGGCCTAGCTGCCGGAATTCCACGTGTCACTTTAAAAAAAAAAAACAAAAAAAAAGTGTCACTCTTTAATTATGTAAGGTATTGATTTAAATTTGCCACAAGGTGTCATTGCAGAGTTTTAAATTAATTTGGGATCAAGCCAATGAGTGCGTTTTATCCCTTGACTGACGCCATAGTTTTCCTTTAATCCACAGTGGGGTGTAAGGGAGAGAAAAAGAGTGGACACAGGTGTTCAGATTCGTAGCTCGGACCGCTCCATTTATTGGCATAAGCTTTGGAAACCCCTCCACAACAAACATAAGTATCATACAGTAAAAATACAACAAAAATATCTCTAAAAAAATAATGTTCACAAAAAGAAAAGTGCTTCAATCTGTGTTAATGAGGCCCTATTCTCACACAGTTAAACAACAATGCAAAGAGAACTGGCATTCACAATCAATAGATATTCAAAATACGCGTAAAACTTACTCAGACTTTAGTCAAACTCTAAATATTTTAGCAACTCGTTTAGTTCAACAATACACCAGATGGAAATATTTAGTCACATACATACACATATACAAACTATGATGCTGGGAGCCAATATCGGGAGTCGTTTGTTGAGAAGACAACACTCAAATGAACGTAAATCACAATGGACCCGCACTAAACAGGAAACTATGGTGTCAGTCAAGGGACAAAACGCACTCATTGGCTTGATCTCTTATTAATTTAAAATTCACCACTGACACCTTGTGGTGTATTTAAATCACTAACTAACATAGTTAATTTTAAGTGACCCTGCGAAGTACAGCAGCATGGCTATGGGACGTCACCGCCCTGCAACGTCAACAACAATGGCAAGCTACTAGTTTATTTTGTGATTCAACATTTTACAAATTTTATTAACATTAACATTAAAAAGGGTTTTAATTTCAAATTATTTTAACTCGTACTAACATTTATCTTTTAAGAACTACATGTCTTATATCTGTGGTACCCTTTAAAAGATAAATGTTATTATGAGTTAAAATGATTGTAGGTCGCCATTGTTATTGACATCGCGGGGCGGTGACGTCACATGGTTACGCTGCCGGGCTTTCAGATTATGACTCTAGCTACATAAACATGTCATCTGTTCAACCCTTTCAATTTGAACCCCAGAGTAACATTAATAAGCATGACAGCACTGTCGAAATTTCACAGCAAAAGGAAAAGGTGCAGGAAAGATGCAATGAAAGGAGACCCAAAGTACTACCGTGCGCTTTCAGCTTGTTTTGTATAGATGTATACAAACAGAGCATACTAAAGATACCTTAAAACAATACTCAAACATAGAAATATTAAATAAGGGGGGTTTCAATATCCTACATGACTAATGTGGTGAACAGATCAACAATCTGCCTTAAAGCTACCACAACACAAAGCCTAAAAGTATGAGAGGGAAACGCATGCAAAAAGTATTTTTAGGCAATGAAAAGGTAATAAAACACTCAAACACAAATAGTAAGTACTTACCGCTTTTAACCGATGAGCGTGTGTTGGATGTCGCGCCGCATAGAAGGAATTGCAGTATTCGTCGAGTGACAGTGACCATTTACAGTACGACATCACCCCGAGCGTATATAAATCATGGCGCCCTCCGGAGGTCAAATCATTTACTAAATATTATAGTTTTTTAAATCCATAGCAATATTTTATGTATTTCTAATATTTTAGTAAAGGAGAAAATTTGGCTTTTTTATTTTTTTTTTATGTGGCCTACAAGTCTTTAAACCCGTGGTTCCCTTTGACCGGTTCTTCCTGGATTTCTCAAATCTAAGCAAGAACATTTTTAAAGTTTCAAATCTTATGTTAAAATCTTCTCATTATTTTGTGGGCTCATTGTTAAATCTGTGTGTTAGGCCTGGGGACACGCTCTTTATTTATTTGGAGCCATTGACTGAGTATGCATAATTTATGTTTGCAATCTTTACTGTTGCTGTCTCGTCTTCTGTGTGCATTGATTCAGATTAAACTGACATATTAGTATTGTCTGGAGAGCTTACTGAATGTCTACACATCATGTGATTGAGCTGTAATACGTGTGAGCATGATTGGACGTTACACTGTACTGACCGTCAAAAGGGAATATAGTAGCCAAAAAGTGCAATGTTAATATATCCACCCAACGATCAAAATGTACATGTGAGTAAAAATCTTTGTAACAACAATACTTAAGTAAATGAAAATGTATGCATTGAAACTACTCAGATAAGTATAGTGGTACCTCGACATGTGATCCTTTCGACAGCTGATATATAAGTTGACTTGACATGCTCGAAATACGGGTATTTCTGACAGCTTTGCAGTTTCATTGTTATTCCGCAAGCTGGAGGTATGGCTGATTTTCTTGTGAGAAAAATAAACATGGGTCCCAAGACGGTTAGTGCAGGTAGTGAAAAACGGGAAAAAGGTGACTCTTACCATTGAAATTAAGATGGAAATGATAGAAAAATATGAGTGTGGTGTGAGGGTTAGTGAACTGGCTCGACAATACGGCCGGAATATGTCCATGATCTCGACGGTCCTCCTCCGACCTCCGCTCGCCAGTCTCTATAAGTCAAAAGTGCTATAAATTAAAAGCTTGGTGGGCCGTTGGGGGTCCGTCCCATCTTCCCATCCCTAAAGGCCGGTTGATGAGGGCGCGGGTGTTCCCCCGGGCCACCCTGGATCCTGGGGGGGGGGGGGGGGGGGGGTGACGATGGCCCCTTTGCTGGGCTGCGGGAGGAGGGATGGGCTGCGCTGGCTCCACCCTCCCTCCCTGTGCTGGCTGGGTAGGGGCCGTGGCCCTAGGGTGGTGCCCGCGCGGCGTCTCCCCTCATCTGCGTGGCTGTCGCATGTTTGATGGGACTTGCGCACAGCTGGATGTGATTGGGCGAGCTCGGATGGGAGACCCAGACGCCGGGATTGGCGATAGGGCAGCGTAGGGTTGGTTGCCGACGGACTTGCACTCAAAGTTTGGAAGGACGGCCGGGTCTTGGTAGATTTGCAGTGGTCTGATGCTCCTTCCATTTCAATATGATGGCTTGCACAGTGCTCCTTGTGATGTTTAAAGCTTGGGAAATCTTTTTGTATCCAAATCCGGCTTTAAACTTCTCCACAACAGTATCTCGGACCTGCCTGGTGTGTTCCTTGGTTTTCATAATGCTCTCTGCACTTTAAACAGAACCTTGAGACTATCACAGAGCAGGTGCATTTATACGGAGACTTGATTACACACAGGTGGATTCTATTTATCATCATCTGTCATTTAGGACAACATTGGATCATTCAGAGATCCTCACTGAACTTCTGGAGTGAGTTTGCTGCACTGAAAGTAAAGGGGCCGAATAATATTGCACGCCCCACGTTTCAGTTTTTTATTTGTTAAAAAAGTTTATATTATCCAATAAATGTTGTTCCACTTCATGATTGTGTCCCACTTGTTGTTGATTCTTGACAAAAAAATTAAATTTCAAATCTTTGTTTGAAGCCTGAAATGTGGCGAAAGGTTGCAAGATTCAAGGGGGCCGAATACTTTTGCAAGGCACTGTATTATTGCAATTTGGGCTGAATTAATCAAATTATAATGCATTCTTATGGGAAAACCCCGCTCGACATGCGACCATTTCGACTTCCAAACCAGGTCCTGGAAACAAATTAAATTGTATTTAGAGGTACCACTTTACAATGCATCCAGACACTAACTTCTCACACAATAAATATTGCTCTTCTTCTCTCTGCTGACTGTACACTTTGATTATCATGCTTTTTCCACACAGTAGAGCGGGAGAATGCATGCTATACCAACACAACATTTATGACCTCAATGTGAGGCCACAGCAACCTTTTGGGGCTTTATGTTATTTGTTATGCTCCTTAGAGAAGGACGTTGGCCAATTACAATGCTTGAATCCACTGTCCTCCCAGGAGGATGTTACCATTCGACAGCTTAAAGTACACACGCGCGCACACTCTTCCATCGTCATGGCAACTGTCCCCCCTCGACACCCCCACCCACACAACCTCCCACTCTCTCTCTCTCTCTTTCTGTTACTACACACACATATGCACACGCTTTTACAACACAAACAGTATATTGTGTATCGCAACATCATGTTATGACAAAACGTTGACTGAGCGGGAATGCGTTTTGTAAAATGAGCTTCAGACTTGATAAAATGGGCGAGAGATCTTTTTTTTAAAAAATTTTTATTCCTACTATTAAAAAAAAACAAAAAAAAAAAAAAACAGGTCATGTTCAGTTTTACCAGAATAAATATTGCAAAAAATTCTAATAGGGTACACAAAACTGTCAATTTAAACATTGTAACACTGCAGTGGGCATTTTAGTGAAGTCGCTATTCATTATTAAAATTGTAAATGCATTCTTTTGTTGCTGAAGCAGCTTTACAGCATTATTCCTGACATATTCGCGAGCGTTGTTTACCAACAACAGCAGGTTGTCCACCAGAGTGTTTGGATCTTGACGCATCGCTGCTTCATTGTACTTTGATGAGCTCGGCAATGAGTTGCATAATGCGAGAGGCCTTCATGTTCCCAGCGGGGAGCGGAGGCAGAGATGCCTTCTGCGGCCCTATGAAAAGGCATGGAAGCACGATTGCTGAGTGCATGCAACATATAAATTGCACACTCAGATTTTTCAATGAACATGTCTGTCTAGCCATTTTTCATTTTGCAAAAAAAGTGATATTCGCACGTTTGAATGGTTTCAGTCATAATGGGCTACGAAGGGCAAATGGAACTGCAATCAAAGCAGGTTTGACACTTTTAAATGGTGAAATAATAAGAAATATGGTGATTTCATTGTTACTTTATTGAAGCAATACATGGAGAAGCAAGGGGAATCCCTGGTGGTTAGGTTCATTGCTGTGCTCCATCTGTTTAACTTGACCTAGTGAGTGGAGCAGCAATGGCGCGAGGTTTAGTATGCACTCTATTTGCCTCTCCTGCCCCCTTTTTTAGCCCTCACGCACTTGTAAACTTGTGGATCATGTAAACGCTCACTCAGTGACGGAACAAATGTGAACAGGGTCTGAGTGCGATGAGCATACAGTAAATGGGACCCCCGAGTGGACCTGTCTGTTAGGGGTTGGGCAGGAGAGTGGACAATTATTTGTGGGCCCCTTCACACTTTCACGGACCCCTTAAGCAATGGCGGTTCTAGGATTTTTTTTTTTTTTTTCTGAAAGGGGCCACATGTGACCCTCAGGGGCCAAGTGTCGCTGCCATCTTTGATCAGTGCTTGTTTTGGTCAACAAGGCAAAATACAGATTATCCTGTATGTGGCGGTAAAAACACCATTGCTTGACACTGTCAAGCAGAGATGAACCAGTAAAGTTTGTAACAATTTATTATTTAATTAATCATACTGTGTGCGAGTGTACAATACATGGAACAATACATTTCATCACTTTTTTGAAAAGCCAGTTTAAACACGAGAAGCAGCATTAATATTTAGCATACTTTGGAATAGGCTTGAATGATATTGTAAAAAAACTGCTATATATATATATATATATATATATATATATATATTTGGGTGGGGTGGTTGTTTGATATATTGTGGTATTAAAACTCCAAGAATTTTCACCAGATAACTTGAATGGCTCAGTTTGGGATGGGGCTGAACGATATTGGAAAAAATTAAATTGCGACATATATTGCCAAGGCTCCACACTTATTTTTCGCATTGATTGCACGGTTGCGCTAAACTTTTTTTTCTTAGGGTGCACCAACACAAAATGTAGGTGCACCCACATTTTTCATTGCATTCCTTTTAATGCCATACTTTTAAATACTCTCCATAACTTCATGTAATTTATACATTCATTCATTCATTCATCTTCTGCACCGCTTATCCTCATGAGGGTCGCGGGGGGGTTGGAGCCTATCATAGCTATCCCCAGCCAGAAGGCTTGGTACACCCTGAGCAGGTTGCCAGTCACAGGGCACATATAGGGGCCGTTTACATGGTGACTGAGAATATGAAAAATTTCAAATTTGCATTTATATGAGCCCGTCCATTCGAACAATGTCGCAATTCTGCATGAAAACGATGTAGTATTCATGCCAGGCCCTAGGGGGCAGTGCAGATTTACAAGGCGACAGCGAATGATGCACTTTGACCCCACCAAAGTTCCTCAGCCTGGAAAAAAATATGCCCGCCCACTTGAAGCAATGGCATTTTTCTTTTGTTCAAAAAGGCACAAAAATGGAAACAATAAACATATTTAAAAATATTATTAAAACAGTAAATTAAAGCCAACTTTCCGCCATATTTGCTGTTTTAATGTTTAGTAGCACCGCTGCGCACGCCCAGTGTGATGTGTACGAGTGCTGACGTTATCAACGCGGTCTCGCGCTGCGGGTACCTTTGATATGCATGCGGAGGAAGCCCCATCTCAATCCCCCGCAAACGAATTCTTCCACTTTGGAGGCAGGATTCAGAATTTTTCGTCTTTGCCGACACCATATGCACGCGAGGCCACTCAGGGACACAGTCATTGCGTCTTCATGTCGCAGAGTCGCCATGTAAACTGCCCCTTAGACACACAACTATTCACGCACACACTCCCACCTACGGACAATTTGGAATATTCAATCAGCAATTCAATTTTTGGGATGTGGCAAGAACCTGGAGAAAACTTTTGCACGCCACCTTTATAATGTGAATTATTTTTTAAACAAGAATAACGTGGAAAAAAGCTTGTCTTTCTGAAATGCTTCGTTGAGTCAGTCCATTCAAATTCACTCACACTTTGTTATCGGCAGTGTGAGCGTCAGTCTCTCACTTACACAATGAGTTTCCACAGCACACTACAGACTGGGCTAACGCTAGTGTGCAACAAGCTTAACGATGATTAATGCATTTGTGCCTTTGATCGTAAAGCTGTCTAGTCTTCTATGGCCAGATCAAAGTTACCAACCTTTCAGTCATAGTTAACTACCAAATGTCAGCTGGACTGATGACCAGTGTTGTTAATAATGGTGTTAGAATATAAAGGCGTTATTTTCTTCAGTCGTGAGTAATCGAATTAATTATCAAACTTGTCAATGCCGTTACTGAGGCAGGAAAGGCATGCGTTACTATTGCCTGGCACGGCCAGACTGTTCTCCCTGTGTTTTTCAAACATTGAGAGTATAGTCTGGGACCCAGCCCATTAACGGCCTCCCGAGCAAGTACAAAATCAATCGACAAATCAGATTCGTTTATTTGCGTGACGTGTTCTTAACGAGCAACGTCACTCTTCCGCGTCGGAAGTAGTCTCCACAACAACACAGATGGCGAACGGGAGAGCCGAGAATATGTTCCAATCCACGGTAAAATCAGTTTTAAATGACCAAAAACACATCGACACAAGTCATTGACAACAGTCTGTCTCGCGCTAGCCATGTTGAATAAACTCCGCTCTCCTCGTATGTTTACTTCCGCACGCAAGTCCGTCGTCCCGCCCGTCGCTGATTGGTCCACTCTGCTGTCTGTTTGCTGTGGCTTGCTCCGCCCTGGAAATTTTATCCGCTTAATGGTGGCCAGACTCAACAGCTGGAACAGCGGTGAGTCTGGAGTACCAGGCTAGCGTTACTATGCGTTACTATGTTGGTTGACTGATGCGAGAAAAGTCTGAGAAAGACTGGCTCATGGACCACGAGAGAGTAGAGCAGGAGGAAGAGGCAAGGGAGTGTGACACCATTGCAAACTTGACTGTACCTGACCGATAGCCTACAAACTACGCCCACATGATGCTACAGTAGATATCACATATATACAGAACTAGATGCAAATGACAGACACAGCGACATGTAGCCTATAAAGAACTAGATGCGTTAGTAAACAGCCGCCATTTTAAAGCAGTAGACTTCTCAGGAAGGCTCTGTTGTAGAGAACCTTCGTAACTTTTTATCTAAAATGCTCCTAAATCGGCAAAACTTAACTTAAATCTATCTTAAAATGATGAAACAGTTTTGAAACTTACACATGTCGAAAGTAGACAGAAGGGAACTAATGCAATAATGGGAGCAATTTGCACAAGTTTAACAGTTGATTCACAACATTAATTGACTTCCACACATAGCAAAGGTTACTATCTAGTTATCGAAATATCCGCAATACCCCTGTGTCAAGTTAAGTTTAGGGTAAAGAATTGGGCTAGGGCCAATTGTCCCAAAAACCCTTTAAATTTCACATTGTGTGACCTGTTTTTGAGAGAAAAAAAAACCATGAAAATTATCACTAGTTATTTTACCAAGTAACTAATTACTCTTACATTCAGGTAGGAGTTACTAACGCAGTTACTTTTGGGAGAAGTAATTTGTCACTGTAATTAATTAATTACTTTTTTAAAGTAAGATTAACAACACTGCTGGTGACCAACAAAAAGGTTTGGTTGCAGTACTTAGCAGGAGGTAGGGTGAGAGGCTGTGGCGCAGTTTACGTGTTCAAATAAAAAAAAAAATTTGAATATTGCACATCCTTGCAATGCGAGTATTCCGCACTATGCGATGACAATATTCAAACGATATATTGTTCAGGCCTACTCTAGTAACAACATTCTTTTTCTCTCTCACTTCAAAGAAGAAGAATTCACCAATTTCCATGCTTTGCGCTAAAATGGTAACATGGGTACTTCAAGGGCCATTCAAATTAGAGGTAGGGCTAGTAGCCCCACCCCTAATTTTTCCTTCTCTTCATGCTAATCCATTTCAAATTCACACTAATTCTTTGACAGTTTCGTGATAACAATTTTTATTAACCAGTGGCATACTAGGGTATCAAAATGTTATTTTTTTATTTTTTAAGATTTCTCATCTGTCAACGTAAGCTTTCCGCTACAGTATGTGCATTGCACTTTAAAAACTGGGGAAAGAAAAAATGTGAGGTTTTGCATTTATTGAGGAATGTGAAGAAATGTGGAAAGCTAGCACTACCATCAAAATATTAAACCGCTGACCCCACTACCTGAGCTGAACTCCATTTTCTTTTTTTTGTCATGCCTTTTGTCTGTTGTCATGGTTACTCGCTGTTCAACAACACTCCATTTGAACATTTTGAATTTAATTCTGCTCCAAATGTAGGCCTATCATCTGGTGTATGGATCATTTCAGAACTACGGGACAAGAATGCAGACTAAAATCCTTGTTGAATGCAAAATTGCTCTAAAGAAGGCGGATCCGCACTAAGGATCAATGCAGTTAATCAGATCCCAAGTGTTCTGTGATTGCATTGTTATTTCATCATGAACTTGCTCAGTTTTGTTATTCAATTAAATGAGAAGCATTTCAGCCCCGTTAGAGATTTTAGAGACTTTATGTGAAGATTAGCCCCTCAAACCAGTTTTTGTAAAAAAAAAAAAAAAAATCCATTTCTTTTTAGTCGGAGAAGATGAGAGCTATGATCGTTCACAGATCTTTAAATACATCACCCAGTGATGCGTCTCCCTACTGACGTTCTGCTTGTAAAATCGTGTGCTTATTATGAGAATGTGTCCATGCCATAAAACATCAAACGTAAGCGCCTCTGCCAGGTTTTCTTTACCTGCTTGGTTGAAATAATAGCTGAGCAGGGATACATAAATCGCACCTTGTTAAGTAAGACTCACAAATATAATCGGCAATGGAGGGGAAAAATTATTTGTAGCCATCTTTTTTTTCAGCATGCAAAATATAAAACTATTTAGCATCTCGCCCGAAAACATGAATATATTTGTGAATGAACTTTTGTTCGTCCTATAAATGTAGCATTTCCTTCAAATTACTGTCAAGGATGGAGAAGACGTGCAACAACAGGTCCTTCAAAGCCTCAAATATTCAAGTTAATTAAATTCAAAGCAACAGATCTGTGTAGGCTCAGAACAAGAAAGTGAATCACACTGCTTCATTTTCCTCCTACTTTCACTTCTCTCTTGTCATTCATGAATCATTTTATTCACATCCTGCATATTTTTCACCTGTTCAAAATTATTTTTCATGCTTTTTGAACTGCTATGCCACCTTGACAGTGGCACAGAAAAGGTCAGCTAACCAAATAAGACTGAAGTCCAAAGAGTCTTTTGGATTAGTGCTCATTTGCATAAATCTGGAAAACCTCATTAAAACAGTGGGAGATGCTGTACACACAGTAGCCTGAGACACTTTTTAGCGAACAAGCTTAATAAGGATTGCTATGATTATGGGATTATTGCTGTTAATGACGGTAGAGAGATTGGGCCTGTGTGCCATGTTCCGCGGAAAGTAACCTACTGATTGCTCGTGTTTTCCCATTCAGATGTTTTTGTTTAAAAATATTTCCTAGTAGATTGTGGTTTCATGTTGCTAATATTAAAGGGATGTAACACCCCTCTTATGAGTGCTGTTCATGCGAAAGACAGTTGCTTGAAATCTAATTAATCTAATTTCCAGACTATCAGATGCATGTGACTATAAATCCCCTTTCACACGTATCTAAACACCGTTAAAATCCTGGGATTTTAAACGGGTAGCCCTTATGTGTGAAAACAATTTCCCGGGTCGACTCATACGGAGATGACGCGGACATTTACCGAGTCTCGTCGAACTATAATATCCGCGACTTTCCCGGGAAGCAGTATGTGTGTGAGCAGGCGTTAAATTCCCTTGTCACAGCGTGATGGCTGATGACGTAAATATCAAGGCGGGCCGATCGTCATTCCTTTTTCTTTAAAAGTGGTAAACAAACATTGCAATTATCAACATGGCGAACTGGAAATAGCAAAATTAAACTTAAAACATAACAAAATTACATTGCTACTGGATCTTAGAGCTGATGAAGTGAGTCCATCGTGCATCTTTGGAAATGTGTGGTCATGCACTTCATGATGTAATTCACAGGACACGGCGCGAGGGGCCG
The DNA here is from genome assembly GCF_030265065.1 of Corythoichthys intestinalis. NCBI lineage: Eukaryota > Metazoa > Chordata > Actinopteri > Syngnathiformes > Syngnathidae > Corythoichthys > Corythoichthys intestinalis. The sequence goes on along the minus strand of NC_080414.1, from coordinate 26,570,478 downwards.
ATATATCGGGGGCCTGCATTGTTGGCGAGGCCGTCAAAGCTGAGAGTGGAATCGCAAAGAGCTTTTTTCTTGAAAATTCTTGTGAATAAATGCTTAAATCCATTAATTCTTTATAGATATGGACGTAAAACAATCTCGATTCTTGGTTAAAAGCAAAAAAAAAAAAAATGCTACCTGCGCATTTTTTCTTTATTTTACGTAAATATGTCAAATGTGCGGCTCGTCTTTGTTTACTGTGGTGCTGCCTTAACACAACAAAGAGCTTTTTACGTTGAAATTCTTGTGAATAAATGCTTAAATCCCGATTTTTTTTTATAGATATGGATGTAAAACAGTCACGATTCATGGTTAATAGCAAAAGAAACCGTGCAGGTAGCATTTACGTAATTATGTTGAATGTGCCGTTCATCTTTAACTTCACTGTGGCGTCGCCTTACCATAACAAAGAACTTTTTACGTTGAAATTCTTGTGAATGCATAAATCCCTGAATTCTTTATAGATATAAATAAAAAATATTAGGGCTGTCAAAATGATCGCGTTAACGGGTGGTAATTAATTTTTTAAATTAATCACGTTTTTTAAATATTAATCTTAAAAAAAAAAAAAGATTAATATTTGACGCAATTAACGCACATACCCCGCTCAGATTAAAATGACAGCTGTGTCATGTCCACTTGTTCCTTGTGTTTTTTGTCTCCCTCTGCTGGCGCTTTGGTGAGACTGATTTTATGGGTTTAACCCTTTAAGGTCTGGGCCTATTTTGTCTGATTTTGCATGCCTTTGAAGTTGCCTTTATATTTCAAAGAAAGAATTGTTTACGATGGCCTGGTTTGGTCCCTTTTTTTGTGACACCTTGAACTTCATGTCCAAACTGTTGTTTCCTTCACTGACCAATTATAAATCATCATTTTGGGCCCAAAAAGACCAAAAATTCCAAAATCGTTTTGTCAACATTTTTAATATTGATGTCCAATTGACAATCGAACATGCGTAACGAACCGTTTTGAAACTTTGTAATAGTTATTCAACATGTTAGGATGAACATTCAACCAAAAAAAATTTAGAATAAATAGTCTTATATTTGACAATTCAACATAAACAACAGGTATAGCCATAGGCGTTTTTTGCCTTTATACATGCTCTAGTCAAAACAGGTTATATACAGCAGACCAAACAGTGAAGAACAGTGAAAAAATATACCATCTAACACAAAAAGTGTTTAGAGGCCATCTCTTTCTGAGTTTAGGTATTGCGGCCCATCACCTGATGAAAACTATGTACACACAATCAAGCTTCTTGAACACACATTTATATACACAAATTGAGAAGACTGATTGTGGGAAATATATATATATATGTATATATATATAAAACATTGGGGAAAAAAAGCATTTTCAAAAATATTTACAATAAACAAGTTAAATTTCTTTCATGCATGCCACTTCGAAAAGCAGTTTCGTCGTGGAATTAGACACAGGGCTGCATCACACAGCCCACACTTCCATGGGGTGTCGGTCCTCTTTCCACCCTTCCATTTTCATTTCAATTTACTTTCATTGTCACTATAAATGTACATGAAAAAAAGTCAGTATTTATGAAAATAATAAAGTATAAAATAAAAATATATACAGCAATAAATAATAATGGAAATCTATATGTATTACAATAGAAAGAATACCATAGCTGAATATGTGCTACATCCCTAATCTTCATATAGAAAGAAGAACACCACAAATGATAAATTCCTTCCTGGGATACACACAGTGCACGTACGACTTTGATCTGATATGCACATTTTATTATTATATACACAAAAACACTTATATTGCATCAAAATTAACTTTGTCTTGCAATATCAAAAGAAACTTTCAAAAGAAACTTTTTCAGCATAAAAAAAAAAAAAAAGTGAGTGTGCTTACCTTTGCTCGTCGATGGCATCACCCACGTGTTGAAATCCGTCACTATCTTCACTCGAGGACTCTTCCGAAGAAGACGATGATGACGGATTTGGACCATCCTCTTCCTCAAGTTGATCAAAAAGCACAATTGCTTGCGCTAAATTTAGTTTTCCGTTCATTCTCAGTCACACAAAGTCGCTGCTCGATCCAAACGGCCGTCGCTCGCCACCTCGCTGCTTCAGAACACTCCTCCCTCTCGTTCGGTGGAACCTCGCATGGCAGTTATATTTATTTAAAAAACGCATTTTGTGCTTCCACTGTGACTTCGAAAGGGTTCATTTGATTTGTGTTTTTTTCCATGGAGCTTCCGTTATGAAAAAGGACAAGAAATGATGGAAATATAGACATAAACAAATGATCCATGCAGCGTTTTAATGTTTTTTTGAGAGGACAATAAAACTATAAAACTTGGATGACAATATCTCACGTTTTAGTTGGTCGATTGACTTCAAATAATGAGAGTAAACCGCAACTTCCGCACTTTAAAACGAGACCAACCAACGGCATGTGGGTGACGTAATTAAAACGTGAGGGCGCTACAAAGACGACGTGCGCTGACGCGCCGGCGCGTCCTTCGACTCTCAAGGGTTAAGCACATGAGCATTGTGTAATTATTGACATCAACAATGGCGAGCTACTTGTTTATTTTTTGATTGAAAATGTTACAAATTTTATTAAAACGAAAACATTAAGAGGGATTGTAATATAAAATTTCTATAAATTGTACTAACATTTATCTTTTAGGAACTGCAAGTCTTTCTATCCATGGATCGCTTTAACAGAATGTTAATGTCAATGCCGTCTTGTTTATTTATTGTTATAATAAACAAATACCGTACTTATGTACAGTATGTTGAATGTATATACTCATCTTGTGTCTTGTCTTTCCATTCCAACAATAATTTACAGAAAAATATGGCATATTTTATAGATGGTTTGAATTGCTATTAATTACGATTAATTAATTTTTAAGCTGTGATTAACTCAATTAAAAATGTAAATCGTTTGACAGCCCTAATAAATATATGTTGCATATTAGGGGTTTGACAAAATATCGAAATGGTGATAAATGTGATACTTTGTATCCCAAAAGGTTATCGATATGCTCCTGCCAAGAATCGAGATATCGTTTTAAAAAGGTGTCAATGTCTAAAAAAAAAAATAAATAAAAAGGAACCAACAAGTTGCTACCAAAATCTTCCACCATAATAGTGTCTCAGTTAACTCTAAGGCTGCATTGACGGTGCACGACGCCCAATCCATTTAGACTGGGGGTTTTCAGGGCATTTACAGGTCACTTGCGGTTCATTTTAGGGCATTTAAAGGTCATTTCCTGTTGAGTTTGAGTCACTGCCTATTCATTTGGGTGATTCCCAGGTCACTTCCTGTTCTGTAACTCAAAATCTACAGGAAGTGACCCATTGAATACTCCAAAATCAACAGGAAGTAACTGAACATCAATAGGTAAATTACCTTAAATGGCCCAAAATTACCTCATTGCCTGGCATTGGCTGCCACTGACGGCCATAGACGTTCAATCCGTTTGAAGTGGGAGGGATGGCAGCAAATGAACATTCGTTGTTCATTTGTTGCCACCCTCCCATTTCAAATGGATTGGACGTTTACTAGTGATAACTCATTCCAATTCACAGCAGAAGCTTGTTTTTCTGTTTATTAGTTGTTGGTCAGAAAATCATTCTCGGATATTCTACAAATGATCATTGTATGACCATATCGTCAGATCATCGTTATTGTGAGCTTTGTATCTCAAATTATATCGTATCGTGAGGTACCGAGAGGTTCCAACTCCTATTGCATATTTTGATTTGTTAGGGCTGAATGACATTGGAAAAAACTTGCATTGCGACTTTTTAGGGGGTTTGCGATATATATTGCAATATTAAAACTAGATGAATTTTCACCAGATGACTTGAATAGCTCTGTTTGGGAAGACTTTTGTTGTCTCACCATGCTTTTGTATTAGTGTATTTTATTCAGTATTTTATTAAGCGGTGAAAAATGTGCTTTTTGTCGAGTTTCCCCCTTGTATTTCCACATTTATCCTTGTACAGTGATCCCTCGCTACTTCGGATTTCTTTTCAAAATATAAATAATTACAAATGAGCTGTCCTGAGCCGATCATGTAGTCTCTCTCCCTCCTGCCACTCTTTGTAGGTCAGGCAGTGCACTGGAGTTGCTTATTAAAGTTAACGATGATTGACAGACGTAAAGGTTTGATCTTCCCACAGATGCTTGAAAGCCAAAACTTTAGGGCTGCATGCGTCAATCATCGTTTAACTTGTGAAACAGTTGCTTTTGCAACTCCTTGTGTGTAAGTGAGAAGCTTGAGTGGATTTGAGCGGATTTACTCAGTGGAGCATTTGATAAAGACAAGCATTTTTCTACTTCATTCTTGTTTAAAAATAACTCGGTGGGACAGTAGCATGTTTAAAACTTTTAATTACAGTATTACATTTCCATTGGGGTGGGGAGGGGCGCTACTTCGCAGTTTTTCACTTATCACGGCGGGTTCTGGTCCCCATTAACTGCGAAAAACGAGGTATCACTGTATTCATTTTTCCCCCCCTGGGCAGCGCTGAACCCCCGCCCCCTCCCCCGGGCGGGCTGGGTAGGGGCCGTGGCCCTCGGTTGGCGCCCGCATGGAGTCTCCGCTCGTCTGCGTGGCTGTTGCGTGCCTGGTGGGGCTCGCACGCATGTGATAGGGTGCGCTCGGGTGGGGGGGTCCCGGTGCCGGGATTGGCGATTGGGCAGCGTAGGGTTGGTCGCCAACGGGCTTACACTCAAAAGGGATTCACACGATTACTGGGTTCTAGATCACAGAGCTGATTTGTGTACGCTCAACCCCTTTCAGTCACTTGGCTTGAAGGGGCCGTTTACATGGTGACTCTCTGAGAATACGAACAATTTCAATTTTGCATTTGCATTTGCGTCTCCATTTGAACAATGTCGCAATTCCGCATGAACACGATGTAATATTCATGCCAAGCCCTAGGGGGCAGTGCAGATTTACCGGGCGACAGAGAATGATGCACTTTCACCCCACCAAGCTCCCTCAGCCCGGAAAAAAATATGCCCGCCCATTCAAAGCGATGTCATTTTTCTTTTGTTCAAAAAGGCACAAAAATTGAAACATTCAACATATTTAATTTAAAAATATTATTAAAACAGTAAATTAAAGCTGACATTCCGCCATATGTGCTGTTTTTAATGTTTAGTAGCAACGCTGCGCACGCCCAATGTGATGTGTACGAGTGCTGACGTTAACGGCGCGGTCTCGCGCAGCAGGAGCCTTTAATATGCATGCCGAGGAAGCCCCCCTCAACCCCACGCAATCGGATTCTTTCACTTTGGAGGCAGGATTCAGAATTTTTCGTTTTCGCCTTCCGTCTTGGCCGGCACCATATGCACGCGAGGCAAGTCCGCAACTCAGTCATTGCGTCTTTGTGTCGCAGAGTCGCCATGTAAACTGCCCCATAGACTCCCCCACCCTCATCCCCCTCTTTCCCTAGTCAACAGGCCCCCCACACGGTGTCAACCGGAAATACATCTAGCTGAAGAAAGCACCAACATATTAGTAGTTCGTGTAAACGTTCAATGTATTTCTTGTTGTAGTTTGTTTCTTTTCTTTCTTCTCTTGTTTCTTTTCTTCTGTTCCCCCATAACCCCTTCCTGTTGGCTGCTTTGTCATAATAAACAAGGTATTTTGAAAGATCACAATGGGAGTATGTCAGACTCTCAATGTGAAATATTAAAACTGTTCAGACCATCCGGGCACTTCCATTCTCTGTGTCAAACAGCTGAACAGGACAGGTTTTTAAAAAAAAAAAAAAAATATATATATATATATATATATATATATATATATATATATATATATATATATATAAATAAATAAACAAACGTATATTGTCATAATCATAATGATTGTATTTATATAATAGTTTAATCCAGGCTAAGGAAGTTGTTCTGTGAATGTTGAAGATTGCTGTATATAAAAGGGATACAGGATGCCATGTCTCCGCACACTTTCTGCTTTTATGAAGCAAAAAAAAAAAAAAGCGCACATCGTGATGGCAATATTAAAACGATATATTTTTATGCTTTGTTATGCTTTTATGGATTGTTATTTCATAATATTTGTAATGGTTTCCTTCAATTTTGTAGGCAATAACTGGGTATTACATTACCTTTGTAAAAGCTGCTTGTTTGCAACCAATACTGGACGAAATGTTCTGAAAGTCCATTTCGTTTGGAAATTTAGCAATGTCAAAATCTTCAGTTGCCATGGCAATAGCCCAGTTTGAAGTGGGAGCTGAAACACTTTTTTTTTTCATTCTATTGCAGAGTTTGTGTGCAACAGTAACACGTATATAGTATGCTAATTCTTTTTGTGCTCCATGTAATATTATTGTTGTTACATTGTCTTTCTATCCTTTGTCATTCTCTCGCTCCCTTTATCTTGCCGTCTGTGCGATGAGCGGTCGCTGTGTGGACTTGTGCCTCTAGCACATGGGCTTCCCTCCTCATCCGCCTACGCAGTGTACTCTGGGAGATTCCAAGCAAACACAACAACACTCACAGATACACACTCACCCACGCACGCAGACACACAGCTTGAACACACGCGATCTGGCAGACTGCAGAGAAGCCCTTAAAGTCTGGTTCTTAGTGAATTATTCAGTCTGCGTTGGCGAGTCGGCTTTGAAACACGTGTGAGCATCTAAGTTGCTTTGTACCCATGTGTGCATTTACACATGGCATACATTCATACATGTGTGTCTGTGTGTGAATATTAAAAGGTGTTTTCCTTCCGAGCACCAGTGAGTCTTTAATCAGCCTCTCTATCAGCCCACTCTGGGCTTCAAAAGCTCATTAGAGAGAAATTGCAGAGAAAGCTGCCGTTGGAGCTGCCAGTTATGTCACTAATAGCAAAAATGGCTTGACAAAAAATGTTGATTGTTGTGCATTAGTCCTGTTAAAATTTCAGTGTCAAAATTATAGTAGTATAATATGAGCATAGATGAATGTTAAGAAAAATGCCTGTGCTTTTAAATGGAAGAACCTTACAAAGGCTTTTACATGTTATACTACATGCAAATGTGATGGAAACATTGGCATTGTATTCAAAATCCATTCATCACTCAATTTTCCATAGTGCTGGTCCTCTTTAGAGTACCGAAAGCTGGAGGCTTTCCCAGCTGACTTCTTAGAGTACATCAAATCAAAACCCGAAACCTACAAAAAATATGCCGTTAAAATACAGTAGTTATGAAAGAGTATAGACTAATGCACCAATTCAATGGAAGCTGTTTCAAACGGCACTAATGTTGATGAGCTGATGACCAGCATTTCTCCATTTTACGGTACAGCATATTCTCTATAGCAGTGGTTCTCAAAGCAAGTCCCACCTTAAAGAATGCTGAGAGCTGTCTGTCACCATCAGCGTAATCATTAAAATCCGTGAGTGTAGCATGTATATTCAGTAGGTTTTATTTATTGTTATAAACCATAGTTTTGGCATTAACACTGCACTTTTGGGAGAAAGCAAGTACAGTACGTGCGCGCTACTACAGGCTGAAGGTTGCCCTCTATTTTATAAGTTGTAACTTACAGGAACACAGGCACCAATAAGTCCATGTGATATGCGTGCATGTCCTCTACTGGCAAATTCCTAACCAACAAAATGCTGCCCTTTACTGGCTAACTCCCAACTATAAATCCACAATTAATTTGAGATCGGGCTCCCAGAATCTGTACATATAAGTCCATGCTACATAGCTAATTCAAGACGATCGGTTCATAATAAGAGGAATAGGCAGTGGCGTGGGAGGTGGCCTGCCGCATCCCCTGGTGTTGGGGGGGATTTTTTGTTTGTTTGTGTTAAAAACAAACAATACATAAAACATATTGAAGGGATTAAAATTAATTGAAACAGAAAGAAACTTTTTTTTTTTTTTTTCCCCCAAACCTGTCCTGTTCAGCTTTTGACATGGAGAATGGAAGTTTAAGTGTCCGGTTGGTCGGAACAGTTTTAATGTTTCACATTGAGAGTATGAGTACTTCCATCGTGATCATTCCACACATCTCGTTTATTATGACAAAGCAGCAAACAAAAATGGGTTATGGGGGGGGGCGGCAGAGGAAATTAAACAGAAAAGAACAGAAAAGAAACACAAACAACAACAAGAAATACAGTACATTGAACGCCTACACTAATTATTAATATGTTGGTGCTATCATTAGTTAGATGTATTTCCGGTTGACACAATGTGGGAGGCCTGTTGACCAGGGAAAGAAGGGGAGGGGGTGGGGAATTCTATAAGCTAAGTGATTGGGAGGGGTATAGTGGACACAAATCAGCTCTGTGATCTAGAACCCAGTAATCGTGTGAATCCCTTGTGAGTGTAAGCCCGTTGGCAACCGACCGTACGCTGCCCCACCGCCAGTCCCGGCACTGGGAGCCCCCCACCAGGCCCGCCCAACCACATCCAGCCGCACATGAGCCCCACCATCAGACGAGGCGCCAACCAAGGGCCACGGCAAGGGGGAGGGAAGGCGGGCGGGAGGGGGTGCAGCGCAGCCCAGCCCATCCCTCCTCCCGCTGCCCAGCAAAGGGAAACAGAATAAATACGTATGCTGAAAAAGGGTTTCTTTCTAAAAACATGGTCACCACCTGACACCTTGCTTGCTACCAGGTATTATTTAATAAGGCGCTATTGGAACAGAAAAGTTAACTGCTGACAAAGGAGGCGTTAACATGGCGTGAAAATAAATTATATATATATTTTTCTTTACAAAAACAGCGAGATTTTCTAAAATTCAATTCGAGGTCAAAAATTAAGATGATTATGATAGTCTACAATAGTGCTCAGCGAGGAAAAGTTTGTTGCAGATTTAGACCATGGAGAACTTCAAATAGCTTGCATTGTAGCCATATTATTGTTTGTTGTTGAGCTGCTGCCATGCAGAGCGTTGTTGGATATTCGTGTGCAATTTATTTGTGTAGTGAAAAATGGGTGTTAAATTGAGGCTAATTGGACCTTTTAAATGAGTTTGTGTGTCTCTGCGTCGTTTAGCTGTGGTGATTTGTATTATAATACAGGGGCACTTGTATTTTCTATACAACAACTGTAGGTGACACACACACTGTAGGTGAACTAGAACGCTGTCTTTGTAGTAGCCTAGTAGTAGTACGTAAACTATCCAACATGCGTGTGTGCTGCCATTGTGCACGCCTTGTATGGAGAAAAGGCACGAGCATGACAATAGGACTTTATATAGAAGTTAGTGCTCACAAGAATAACCAATATTGCCATACATATCAAACATTTGATACAAGCATTTCTGGACCTCATTGCAGTAAATAACTTTGTTTAAAACTTTGTGTTCAATCTCACTTTATATTTTACCATGGGAAGTGCATGGAATGCTTAATGTACTATATATGTTACAAATTAGAGAACATGCTTTATATGCAAATTATATATTTAAGAATGACATTATGGTTTCATATTTAAAACAAATTTCTCTTCATTATTTCTGGGGTCAAGTATTATAGGGTTAAAAAGGTATTGCACATATGGATTCAGTTAAATCTCATTATACTTAGAAGTTGTAAAATATACTGTTCTAAAACATTCGCTGTGAAGTGTTAGCATTCAATACATTAACTCATGATTGGGCAAGTCTACAGAATACTCATGTTTACAGAAGACTGAGCTACCCTCAGTCCTTGATTGATAAAATCATTGATTCATCAACTCCAGCCAGAGTTCCAGCCACTATCTAGTCACATAGGGGTTACACACAGCCAGTTCGAAAGTACAAGAACTGTGCCACATACAAAGATCATTGGAACAGTTTCATGTAACATGAATGTTCTGATTTAATGTTTCCTTATACAATATAAAGCATACAATAAGTTACCATGATGGACAATTCGCATTATTTAGGTTGTGCACAACTGAACACTACTTGTTAATGTACTGTACTAGGCTGTTTGAACATTTATTTCACTCGATGTTTTGCGAACCACTTAGGGATGTCCCCATCCAATCACGTAATCGGAAATCGAGCCGATCGCACCATTTTTCAGAGGACTGGAATCGGGTAAAAAGGATAGGGTTTTTAATTTAAAAAATGTTTTTCTGCTTCATGCTTGTACAGCCTCTCTCTCCTGCTGCTTTTCTTGGTCAACAGTGCAGGGGAGTTTGCCACTTAAGTTAACGATGATTGACATGCTTGTAACTTTGTGAGGGAAGGCTCCGTAGCTGTACGATCATAGGCAAAAATGTGTTAATCGTCGTTTAGTCAATCTTTATTGTTGAGAGGCTTTTCTCGGCAGCGTGAGTGTCAAAGCATGAGTGAAGTTGAGTGGACTGATATAAATGTTATGATGGGTGATTAAAAGTATGGCGTTAAAGGTAATGCAATGAAAAATGTGTGTGCGCCTACATTTTCAGCAGGTGCACCTTATGAATAAAAGTTAGGCGCACCAATGCAAAAAGTAATTGTGGAGCCTTGGCAATATACTATATCTCAATGTTATTTTTTTTCAAATATCATTCAGGTCTAAACTGATATATTTTAACGGCTAACAGGTAACAAAATAATCCAGAAATACCATGGCATTGCCAAAATATACAAAAATGTATATGGCGGAAAACACAGACAAAACTGAAAATGCAGTTTCTGCTCTTGCACTCCTCTTTAAAAGAAACTGCTGTATTTTAAGCCAAAACAACTATTGTGTTTGATAGAACAATATGTATATATGCCGCCATAGCAGATTCATGGCACATTAAGCCCCCGAACTATTTTTGATTTGTCCGTTTTGCCCTGAAAACCCCTGTTACAGACGTCGCGCAACCGCTTTTGTTTTAACCCAGCCATAAAACTAAGGTAATAATGATATTTATTATTCAAAATGTCTGTCATTTTTAGCTTAGAATTATTAATTGGTGTCTAATATTTCGTAAAAAAAAAAGACCTTAAAAAATTATTCACTCGCATATTTTAAACTTAAACTAATGACGTCACAATGAAAAAAATGGCGTCTTTAAAAGATTTCACGGATATCTACCTCATAACTATTGCTTAATTATATTTTTTTGTTACTGTCGCATTTTCTCCGATATGTTAGATGATAAATAATCGATCCAAACAAAGAAAATTTGAAAAAAAAAAAAAAACACTTAAAGGGGTAAATATATGAACAAGAAAATCTCAACCACTCCTTGATGTCTGCGATTTCTGCATTGCGACCCTTGTTATATTGCCATGTTTCACCCATAAAATTATCCATAAATCCAACTGTGGGCATTCACAACTTTGTCTTGACACTCAGTGATGCATGCTACATGGAGTTTTTGGATTGAAACAAAGTAAGTACGCGATAATATCTCGTTAAAGTCATGGCGTCTGTAATTCTGCTCTCGCGTGCTCTCGCCTCCAGATAGGGTTTTGCTGTTTAAAAGACATTTTTTTTAAATTCCCTCCTGTTCAAAATTTCTCTCCCCCCAGAAAATTGAGATTTTAAGCTTTCCAGTGATGTATCACACATGCATATCGGACAATTTTGAAATTTGGCCAAATTGGGGTCTCGGAGCGGAACTTCAAGTCACCTGAGTGTTTTCCGCCATATGTTCTGTACTCGACAACGGTAGAAGTACGATAAAAAGTACAGTACTGTAACATGTTTGGAACTTTTTTTCAAATAAAAACTATAATGGGATCGGGACTCTGGATCCGCAGATTCTCAAAAACAGATGACTCTGATTCTGGGGCAAGAACATGCGATCGGGACATCCCTAGTACTACCACAGGGTGCCTGTGTACCACTATTGGTAGTCGTACCACACTTAAAGAACCATACGTCAATAGAGCCATCTTAATCTTTATCATGGAAAAAGAGTAAAATTCATTTATCAATCTTCCATTCAGCTCCACCTCCAAGTACCAAAATTCACAAAAACACGAATTATGATACTTTATGATAATGATAATGATAATTATGATACTTATGAACTTTTGAATCATAAAAATTATTTTATGCAGTTTTTTTTTCTCAACATAAATCCTATCTGATCCCATCTTTTCATGTGCATCTTTATGTAATTTGTCAAAACACGCTGGCATGTATAAAACTAAATTGAGCTCTTTTATTGAGCGTAAAATAAACCCATCTTGCCTCTAGGCCATTATCAATGACTAAAGAGCACATACTCAGAAACTTGAAATGTACTATATGCTTCACATAAACATGCACTGGCATTTCTGCCTTTGGATTACCAAGTGCTCATTGCAGCAAGACAAACCTATCAAGTTTTACGAGCCTCCAAAGACCGCTGCTGCCGCTAATTCATGGAAGAGAGCTATCAAGCACAACCACACAACGGATCTTCACTGTTTCCATGAATATGTGAACAGGCTTTCCATCACTTAACGTACGTCTCCTGTGAGAACGGCCTGTTGAATCCAGAATGTGCAGTTTTGATAAACTATGTTCATGTTCAAGAAAGAGATGGGAGCTGTCACATGAGCGTGCCTCCAGTAAGAAAAAAAATGTCAAAATATTTAATAAGAGAAACGAGTAAATTGAATTCAGTAAATGGATGTTTGGTTTCTGCCTCCATGCATTTTAGCATTTGTTTTGTCAAGATTCTGAGGTTCAGTATGGCATGACTGGACGTGCTTTTACATTATTTTCCCCTTTTAACCTGTCCTGTTCAGCAACTGAGACTGGGAATCTGAGTGTCCTTATGGTCTGATCTAGGGGTGGGAACCTCTTGGTAACTAGCGATACGACATGGTTTGCGATACAAAGCTCACAATAACGATGATCTGACGATATGGCGATACAACGATTATCGATACATTCAGGAAATCATTCTAGGATATTCTACAAACTAATAAACAGAAAAACAAGCTTCTTGCGGTGAATTAGAATGAGTTTATGACTAGTAGACGTCCAATCCGTTTGAAGTGGGAGGGTGGCCCACTTCAAATGGATTGAACGTCTATGGCCGTCAGTGGCAAGCAATGCCAGGCAATGAAGGAATTTTGGGCCATTTCAGGTAGTTACCTGTTGATTTTCAGTTACTTTCTGGTTATTTTGGGGTATTTCATTGGTCACTTCCCGTTTATTTTGAGTTAACGAACAGGAAATGACCCGCCAATCTTCCAAATGATTTGGCAATGACTCAAACTCGACAGGAAATGACCTGTAAATGCCCTAAAATGAACAAAAAGTGACCTGGAAATGCCCTGAAAATCGGAAAGAATGATTGTGAATGCTCTGCATTCGAATGAACGAACGTTCCCAGTCTAAATGGATTGGGCGTCGAGCACCGTCAATGGCAGCCACTTCTATGGTCATCAGTGACAGCCACTGCAAGGCAACAAGGTAATTTTGTGCCATTTCAGGTGATTACTTGTTATTTTCAGTCACTTCCGGTTGATTTGGGGGCATTTTATGGATCAGTTTATGTTGATTTTGGGTTACAGAACAGGAAGTGACCCGGGAATGAATAGGCAGTGACTCAAACTCAACAGGAAATGACCTGTAAATGCCCTCAATTGAACAAAAAGTGACCTCTGAATGCCCCAAAAATCGGAAAGAATGGTTTCGAATGAACGACCGTTCATTTCCCCTTCCCAATCTTAACGGACTGGGCATCCAATGGCGTCAATGGAAACCATATAGTTAACTGAGACACTATTATGGTGGAAGATTTTGGTAGCAACTTGTTGGTTTCTTTTATTTTTTGAACTCTGACACCTTTTTAAAACAATATCTCGATTCTTGGCAGGAGCATATTGATAACCTTTTGGGATACAAAGTATCACGATATATCACCATTTTGATATTTTGTCACACTCCTAGCCTGAACAGTTTTAACGTATCACATGGGAGTTTTATATACTCCCATTGTGGTTGTTCATTGTTTTATTTATAAGGAGAAAGCAGGGGTAATGGGGGGACAGAAAGGAAAGAATCAACAGTAGAGGGGAAGAACAAACGACAAGAAATCAATTTTTACACACCTACGGTACCTATGAACATAGTGGTGCTATCGTTAGCTAATGTTTACCCATGGACACCATAGGGGGGCTGATAACCGAGGAGGGGAGGAAAGTCAAAGGGGACGTGATTAGGCGGGGTGGAGCATACATTAATGAGTAAACAGGTGTGGAACCCAGTATTATGTGAATCGCATGAAAGTGTGGAAATATTGACATCCTATTCTATGCTACCTGATCGCTAATCCTGGAACTGACATGCTCTCTGTGTCTAATTGCACCCAGTCATGTGTGAACCCGCTCAGATGTGTGATAGTCCTGCAGAAAACTGGAAGTGCTACGCTGGGGCTGGCTCAGGGTCCTGGCACCACCCCAGCGCGGCCTCCGGACAATCCTCGCCCCCCATTAACCGGCCCTCTGTGTAGGGTTGAGGGGACGCGCCACCTTCCCTGGATGTGCTTTTAAAGTGATGCTGCCGGTGTCCCACAGAAGAGGATTAATACAGATGGAAAAATATTTAACAACAACTGTATCGAGCCAAAATGGTTTTAATGATCATATTTTATTTTGGCGTGAGTTGCTGTAGGTTTGTTGTGGTCAAGGTCTGACAAATTGCGTTCCAAGCAAGAACAATTACGAGTACAAAATGAACATGCAGTCCTTGACAGCAAGAGTTTATCTTTGTGAAGATTGCCTTAAATGGATTCATAATGACACAAAATCTTGTTTTTTTGGCAAGAGTGATGTTTTTAATGATCTAGTGGCCTCAAGTTCTCTGCCACAACAATCCTTGCCAAATGATATATATATTTTTTTATGTACAAATGAATTCCCATCGTCGCAGTCTTCTTCTGACAAATCTTTTATTTGTTGCTTTCAAGAATATGTCTTTATAATAGACCATGTTTAATTTGAAATAGAGCCTTGTTAGTGGTCCCAAAATATGTTTGCAGATTGCCTGAGTACAAACTGTCCTGCAAAACAGGAACATTTTGCAAATTAAAGGTCCCTGGATGCATCCTTTCTCTGAATCTCACTCATTTATGATTATTGTGTAAGGAATCCTATATACTTAGGGAGTTTTATGGTAGAATTTGTCTACAGACGAGGCGAGGAAGAGCTCATCAATGCTTGATTACGTTGCTTGATAAAGTGATCTGTTGCAAAGAATAGAGATGGGCTAAATTTCCATGCTTGGTTATATCCTCTTAGATTTCTGGTTTAGTAACTTCAGTCTCAGTCCACGGTTTCACTCCAGACCGTGGGCTGAAAAAATGATCAATTTCTTCATCTTCAATCTATGAAGAAATCATCTCCTCTAGCACGACTCTACATCATCACCTCCACAAATCATCGTCCATTCATCATGTTTCTAGTGCTTCACATCTGTAGTCTTTCAATCTCTCAGAAGCTCTTTCTTTTCCCTTCCATCCTGCTCATCTTTAACCACCCGTTTTGTCTTCAGGTCGCAAGTTCGTCATTGCCAATGCAAGAGTGGAGAACTGCGCCATTATCTTCTGCAACGATGGCTTCTGTCACATGTGTGGTTACTCACGAGCTGAGATCATGCAGAAGCCATGCACGTGTAACTTTCTTTATGGACCCGACACCAAACGTCTGGCCATCGCTCAGATGGCGCAGGCCCTGCTGGGGTCGGAAGAGAGGAAAGTGGAGATCAACCTGTACCGCAAAGATGGTAGGAAAAGATGTACATTTTCGTTTTAAGTAGTTCAAAAACTGTGTGTGAGTGATTTGGTTATCGTGTTAAATATTGAATCAAGGTGAGTAAATTGGCAAAAGTTTTTAGAATTTTAGAATTAATTGTATTTGGAATTTATCTTCGCAAGGTATATTTTTCAGTATTTATAAAACTAAAGGGGAAGGCCCTCACTAAAAGCAAACAAAGATTTAAGAACTCATAAATTAAACGGAACCACGGATAAAAAAAACTTGTAGTTCTTAAAGGATAAATGTTAGTATGAGTTACAATAATTGGATATTTAAGCCTCTCTTAATGTTTTCATTTTGATCATATTTGAACAATGTAACTAGTAGGTCGCGATTGATGTTGACGACACAATGCACTCTGGGCGGTGACGTCACTGGGCAGCGCTGCCATACTCCTACAGTGTCAATCGTTAGCTACACAAAGATGTCGTCAGTTCTGCAATTCCAATTTGGACGCGGAAAAGTGATGAGCAGGACAGGACTGTTGATATTTCACAAAACGAGTAACAAAAACAATTAAATAAAGGTCTCCAGTGTGATTTGAACCTATGTTTCCCGGGCAACAGATGAGCATGTAGACAACAAGACTATACTTCCAGGTGATGTTAGAATCATGATTTTCTTTATATAGCAATCGCAACCCACATGCGTTGTCTGTCTGTGCGGTAAAACCTGACAGGGAAACTCAACTGAAAAGAAAACGCATTTGGCTTGACCACAGAATTTGAAAATGTGGCTCACTTCAGATGGCAAGCAAACAACAATAACATATGTATTGCGTAAAAAGGGTTTATTGAACACAAAAAAAAACACGCGATCGCGAAAAGGGAGACACAAAAAGGGTCCGTGACAGTAGGTCGGGATCAGTAAAAATAAAAAAGGGAAAACTGTGGTGAGAAGATGCAACCAGCAACGAAGGGATATACAAACTTTTAAATGGCAGCATGTCAATATCTCGGCAAGCCGCCTAGGATCGGTTTAAAGACAATGCTGATGAGCTGGAATTGGTTGCAGGTGTGACGTTGTGAACTCATCCTACATCTCGGTAACGAAACAATCTGATCAGCAGCAGAACGTGGCAAAATCATGCCAGTCGTTATACTAGCTTTGCTTGCTAGCTAGCAGAGCAATTCTCCCAGTCCAGTCCAACAATGTCATCACTCCCAGCGTGCATTGTACGCGTAAAACATGCCACAAAGTCATGTAAGCAAAGCAAGGTCAAAACATATACTAAATATTATAGATTTTTAAATCAATTCCAATAATAAATGAGTTTCTCATAACATATTCTAGTAAGAGAGAACAACTGTGGCACATTAGAGCCTACAAGTCTTTAACTCTGAGGTTCCCTTTGTCAGAAATATAGTGCTGTGATACCTTGTGATACCTCGGCTCAATTTGCACGCCCTCAGTGCAACGCGGATTAAAAAATATATATAAATGAGTTCTAAAAACATTTGCACTTTATTTACATCTACGCATGTAACACTTACACAAATACACGTATCATATGTTAGAGAATGAATGTACAGTATGTTATCATGTTTCAAAGTTTTATATACACTTATTGATATCATATATACACACAAAAAGTCAGCGATAATTGAGGGATCCTTGTAATCCATGAAGTGTAATTTTGAATAATACTCATTTTTAACAGGTTAACTTTAATTGACCATACAAAACATAAAAGTTAGAGTATACACTTTCCCCAATTTTTTTTTTAGTTGTGATCATGTTTATGTGCTGAATCGTTGACAATTTGAAAGTGCACAGCAATTTGATTCTAAACAGTCTTTATAGTAGGAATGTATTTTAGGCTTTAAGATCAAGACTCAAAAATTAAAAACTGTTATTGCTCATAATTCTGCCCTTGGCCAAAGCCGCATTGTGGGTGTGCTGTGTTGCTTGACTGTGAAACTATTAAGAACATGAACTCATGTTGTGTGACTCCCAAAAGCCAGCTATTCTGTGTGTTTTTCTCAGTTCAAACCCATTTTCTGCCAGGAGGCCCACAGCGACATTTTGAACAGAAAAGCAAAAAAGTGTGAATGATTTACTGGCATTGCTGGAAAAACATTTTTTTTCTTTTATATCTCAGCGGGCATAGTTGCCATTTTGCCCCATTGGAAGCTTTTATCTTTAACTTGACAACAAAAAAATGGATTCAAAATCAGGTTCAATTTGTTTTACCAAAGGGTCATTATCTACTAGTGGTGTTCAAAAACTTATAAGCACAAAAATAAATAAAAATATAGCACTGAAGGAAATGGAATTTGAGTGTTTTCCGACTAATTTTTTCACTGTGCGAGTTGGCCTCAGCATTTGTTTATGCAGTTTAATATTTGTTAGCTGCATGCTCATTTTGTATGCAAGCTTTTGTGCATGAACGACTTGACTACTCGGTTTTGATATGCTAATTTGGTGCCTCTGTGCCAGTGATTGGATTGAATCAGCCTTTTGCCATATTTATAGAGTTCTCTTCAAAGCAATTGTATTGCATTTTCACCACAACCATTCCATTAACATGTCTTAAATGTATTTTTCTATAACCGTTTGTTTCCAATGGTTACAGTGTAATTATATTTGCACCAGTACCAGATAATAGGAAGCTGGAATTGGTATCAATAGACAGCTTCCATGGCAATAAACCGCTGCCACTGTACTCATTTTGGCAAGTTTCTAAGCCATTGAAAGCATCTGCTAGATATTTTGCACCTGTGAGCAGACACGAGAGCAGCAGAAGGAAGAAGAGAAGAGACAGATGGAGGAAAATTGTGGGGAAGATGAAAGGCCTTGAACGAAATGGAGGTGAAACAAGAGGGCAAGAAGACATAAGAGGCAAGAAAACAGCATAACAGGCAAAGTGAGAAATCGTCAAGGAAGCGAGAAGGAGAGAAAGGGTGACAGTTGGAAAGTGTCTTTCGCACATAGCCCGAGCACACTGCTGGTGGTCAGAGGAAGAAGGAAGAGGCGCAGATAGGTGTCACCAGCTGTCTCATCTCTGTACAGTTTATATTGTACTCTTTGTACTGGAGCCTCTACAACAAAAATAACTCGCTTATCAAAATTTTCAAGGAAGCTTGTCTGCCTAGCGGTCCATTCTTCCAGAATAATTTTCTACTTATTGCTATCCAAAATGAATATACAGTAAAATGAGCCCAAATCTCATTTTAAATCATGCATGAAAGAATTACCTTCCCTTCAAGCAGTAGAAGTACCAAAGAAACTGTCGAGTGTAATAGTTTTACTTTTCATGTCTTAAAATGCTAAGTTTTCACTGTTATCAGTTTTACACAGCTTTGTTGTGTCTCTTCCTTTTGTTTCCCAGTCCATGTTTAGTCTTCTTTGTTCCTACACTTGACTCTCCTGGTCAACTTTAATCTTCGACTCTTGCCGTCGAACAGTGTGGCGTGCAGATAAATGTCAAGAGCAAATATTTATGTATTATGGGAAAGGAGTAGCCAAAAATTTTACTCAAGAGTAGTGTGACTTCAAAATAATGTTGCTGGAGTAAAAGTAGTCATTTATAAAAGGTAATAACTCAAATACAAGTAAAAAAAAAAACGGTGAAAAGAATACTCAAGTAATGAGTAGCATTGTAAGCAATTGCTTACAATTTCTTTTTAAGGGAAGCACGGATAGAAAGACTTGTAGTTCTTAAAAGATAAACGTTATTATGAGGTAAAGTAATTTGAAACCCCCTCTTGTTTTCGGTTTTATACACTTTGTAAAATTAGTCGCCATTGTTGTTAACGTCGCAGGGCGGTGACGTAACTGGGTTACGCTGCCAGGCTTCCAGAATATGACTATAGCGACACAAACATGTCATCTGTTCAACCCTTTCAATTTGAGCCCGAGAGGAACATTGATGCGCATGACAGCACTGCCGATATTTCACAAAACGAGCAGCAAAAGCAAAATGAACAGGAAAGACTGGATGAGAAGAGACGAATGTAGGATAAAACCGATGTTCTGCCAAAATACACTGGCGAAAACGTCCTACAATAAGCAAATTTGACACCAAAAGTTTTACCTTGCACTTTCAGCTTGTGTTTAGATGCATACATACAATCAAAATATACTAAAGATGCCATAGGAAAATACATAAACATTAAAATATCAAATAAAGGTTGTTTGAATATGCTGCGTGACTAATGTGGTCAATAGATCAACAATCTGCTTTAAAACTACCATAAGAAAACACAATGCATATGAGAGGGAAATGCATGCAAAAAGTAATTTGAGGCAATGAGAAGGTAATAAAACACTTAATAAAAACACAAATACTCACCACTTTAAACCGATGTGTGCATGTGTTGGATGTCTCGCCGTGTAGGAAAGAATTGCAGAACACCAGTAGTGTTTGTCTAATGACAGTGACAAACTGCGTCCATTGCACTCATAAAACATGACGCCCTCAGTCGGTCAAAACATATACTAAATATTATAGATTTTTAAATCAATGCCAATATTTGATGTTTCTAATAACATTTTAGTAAAAGAGAACAATTGTGGCTTATTAGAGCCTACAAGTCTGAGGTTCCACAGAGAAACACAGAGAAAAAAAAATAAAGAGATGAAGCATCATTTGTCCTTAGAGCATGAGTGACCTCTAGTGGTGAGAATATATTTCCGATAACGAAATTAAAAGAATCATATCTCCAGTTTTCCGTGGTCAATGGGTGCCCAATAAACCCTGGGAGAGAGGTTAAAATCTCTGCGATCAAGTCATGTTGACAGCAACGCTCTGACAAATACTTACAAATAATGTCAAATACAAATACTTAATTATTTACGTTGCTTTAAAGACGCCACATGACTGAACAGGCCTGCGTGATCATAGAATGGCAAGCTTGAGTCTGATTGGTATAATGGAGTCATGGGATTATTATTGCGACGTCTCAATGGTGAAACTGATAGAACCACTGTTGGCATCTCTGGCAAAAAAAAAAAAAAAAAAATTTGAAATCAAATATAGAACAAGGAAGAAAAATGTTAGGACTAGTCAGTGCTGTTTTTGGGAGCCCTTTTAAATTTCGTCTTAGTCTTTTGGACGATAATAGTTTAAGTCACATTTTAGTCTTCACAAATTGTGTTTGTCTTGGTCTTGGGTTTTCGTCAGCAAAAACTAGACTATTTTCACCTAGTTTTAGTCAACGTTTCCTAAAAACATTTCGTCTGTAAAAGTATAAATTTTTACTCCAAAATATAAAGGTCTCCCACTATTTTGAATGAACATTGACAAGCACATATTAGCATCTACAAGGACAACACAAACTTGATGATAACACACACTCAGCAGGAACACAGTACATTATTTACAAATAATTATACCACTTGGACGCCACGAACTAAATGTAACAAAAAAAAAAAAAAGTTAGGCTAACGCTACGAGTTACATTTAGTGTGTGATGTTCCCTCAGCACAGACCTTTAAAGGCTAAAGCAACATTGCATACAGTATTCTCTCTGGGCAAGATAAGACAACAAATCTTACCGTGTGTTCAAGCCTTGAGAGGAGAGGACACTGGCGAGTTGAGAGTGAGGGGGCCGCAGCACGTCACATGACACTGCCCAGATGCAGGCTAACCACACATAATAAAATTGTCACTGTAAACACGTGATGGAAACTATTTCGCATTTTCGTCTCATTCTCGTCTCGTCATACGAAAACTGGCCCTCGCCTCGTTGTGTTTGTCTCCCAAAACATGTTTTTAGCGTGTTATCATCTCATCATGAAAAAAAGTGTTTGTTGATGAAATATTTTCATTATTGTCATCGTTGACGAAAACAACACTGCGACGAGTGTAGCCCAAAGTAGTGGCGTAAGAGTAGCATTTTTCACAAATCTACTCAAAAATCAAAAGTATGGCTTAGTAAAACTCTTAGAAGTAAATTTCTATTATAAGTTACTCAAGTAACTGAGTAAATGTAACTCATTACAATCCACCTCTGGCATTAGAATATGGATAATATCCCTCCTTGGAATAATGCCTATTTATCATAAAGATTCTACCTCCTCCAGGAAACGCCATTTGTCATGTCGCCTTATGGAATAGCTTTAATCTTTTGGGCAACCCATGCAATGTTATGTCGCCTATCATTATTTAAAATAAGACAGCAAATCTTTGCTCTTTCTAAGTGTTTTGTCAAACCTTCATAGATTTCAATTCAATTAAATGCATTCAAGAGGAACAACGATGACTTCCTCGCCAAAAGTCTGAGTCAGACAACTCTAGCACAAGACTACTTATTGACTGGCACAGACATAACTCATTCATAATACAAGGAGGAAACACAATGTCACCTCCTCTTACACTCCCCTCCTAGCTCACCTTGTCTCCCCTGCCACCATAAAGATCATTAATTCAATAGGAAGAACAGACTTTCTGTTGGAACGAGTGTTTTATTTTTATTGTTGTTTCTACATGCAATGTTAGCATTTCCATGACTCAGACACTCACCCGTGAAAGACCACAATTCTAACACATACATGCACACGCTCGTTTGGACCCATTTATCTAGTGCCAAGCTAAGGCATGAGCCTTCACCATGATAGATATCCCTTCTCACTCTCACGCTCAATTGTCCGACTCCGATAGCTCGCTAGCTTAATCAATCATGCTCTCCAGGAAACCTGCACATTCTCACACAAAGTGCTTGTGGGGGCTGAGTAGGAAAAGGGATACTGACCTAGTTGGTTGTTACCCCACCCCTATGTTTTCACATCCCCTGTACGTTGGTTTATCGATTTTGAATTAAATGTCTAAGTATTGAAACTGTAATCATAAGAGACAGTAATGGCAAAATATATAGAGCCTCAGTTGATTTGTTCCTGGTTACCATTATACATTGATTTTGCTCCTCAGCTTTATTTCCTTTTATATTATCAGTCCATTCAAGTGGAAATGAAAAGGAAATTGCTTTCACATGTCCAATCAAATGAGACATTTTTATAACTGGAGACATGAAAACAACACCACCATATGTAAATACTGGAGTTATACAGATCCTTCTAATAATATAGCATATTGTGATAAAGTTCATTATTTTCTGTAATGTACTGATGACCATTAGACTTTCATATATTTTAGATTCATTACACACAACTGAAGTGGTTCAAGCCTTTTATTGTTTTAATATTGATGATTTTGGCAAAAAAGTCTAGAAAAAAATCCCTATCTAAAAAAATTAGCATATTTCATCTGACTAATACAAAAAAGTGTTTTTTGATACAAAAAAGTCAACCTTCAATTAATTATATCAGCTATGCACTCAATACTTGGTCGGGAATCCTTTTGCAGAAATGACCGTATGTATGTAATGGTAATGGCTGGCCCAGGATGCTTCGATTGCGGCCTTAAACTTATCCATAGTATTGGGTCTGGTGTCTCTCAACTTCCTCTTTACAATATCCCACAGATTCTCTATGGGGTTCCGGTCAGGAGAGTTGGCAGGCCAAATGAGCACAGTAATGCCATGGTCAGTAAACCATTTACCAGTGGTTTTGGCACTGTGAGCAGGTGCCAGGTCGTGCTGAAAAATGAAATCTTCATCTCCATAAAGCTTTTCAGCAGATGGAAGCATGAAGTGCTCCAAAATATCCTAATAGCTAGCTGCATTGACCCTGCCCTTGATAAAACACAGTAGACCAACACCAGCAGCTGACACGGCACCCCAGACCATCACTGACTCTGGGTACTTGACACTGGACTTCAGGCATTTTGGCATTTCCTTCTCCCCAGTCTTCCTCCAAACTCTGGCACCCAGATTTCCGAATGACAGGCAAATTTTGCTTTCATCTGAAAAAAGTACATTGGACCACTGAGCAACAGTCCAGGGCTGCTTCTCTGTAGCCCAGGTCAGGCACTCCTGCCACTGTTTCAGGTTCAAAAGTGGCTTGACCTGGGGAATGCTGCACCTTGAAGCCCATTTCCAGCACACGCCTCTGCACAGTGGCTCTGGATGTTTCTACTCCAGACTCGGTCCACAGTTTCTGCAGGTCCCCCAAGGTCTGGAATCGGCCCTTCTCCACAATCTTTCTCAGGGTGCGGTCACCTCTTCTGGTTGTGCAGCATTTCCTGCCACAAGTTTTCCTTCCCACAAACTTCCCACTGAGCTGCCTTGATACAGCACTCTGGGAACGGCCTATTCACTCAGAAATTTCTTTGTGTCTTAGCCTCTTGCATGAGGGTGTCAATGATGGCCTTCTGGACAGCAGTCAGGTCAGCAGTCTTGCCCATGATTGCGGTTTTGAGTAATGAACCAGGCTGGGAGTTTTTAAAAGCTTCAGGAATCTTTCGCAGGGGTTTTGAATTAATTCGTTGAGTCAGATGATTAGGTTAGTAGCTTCTTTAGAGTACCTTTTCTTGATATACAAATTTTTTGAGATAGGGATTTTTGGTTTTCCTTGTCTTTTTTGCCAAAATCATCAATATTAAAACAATGAAAGGTTTGAAGTACTTCAGTTGTGTGTAATGAATCTAAAATATATAAAGGTCTAATGTTTATCAGTACATTACAGAAAATAATGAACTTTATCACAATATGCCAACTTTTTTAGAATGACCTGTATACTGTATGTTAGTTTTAGTTTCAGGCCTCCACAAGTAAACTTAAGCCAGCAGACTTGGAGTTGTTGTTCCAGACACTGATGATCAGGACATTCCAAGCACTTATACTGAGTGCATTTTTTTGGGGTTTATTTTTGCCATTCCAGTGTAAGCAGAAAATGAAATTTTAATTAGTTTTTACCCATATTACAGTTCACAAAGTCCTTCAAAGAATTCAGAGGGAAATCCTCATCAAAGGAAGCAGAAAATGAGCAATTTTCTGAGTGAATAAGCAAATGCCCACAGCAAAAATAATAATACAACAGGGCCTGCAAGCAGGACTGAATGGATCCTTGCAGTTTTGGCGCAACTCAGATGGCACGCAGTCCAGGGTGGTGGATCGTCCACCTCTCTAACAAACTAACATGTACTCGAAACTCACCTCTTCTTTTGTGTGGAACCTATTTTGTGTTGTGTGCATGGCTGACAGAGATGTTTTGTATACACTGAGATGAGAAATACATTCACATACCTAGGTGAAAAAAAATCCCCGTTGAAGAGGGTCCTACAAAAAAGGAGGCACTACTGAGCTGTGCAGCCACGCCCTTATTTTAAACCAAAATGAATCTTCTAATTGGGCCAATTCAACCAGGTGTTCCAAATTTAGTGGCTCTATAAGCTGCCTTAGTCCCGGAAGAAATATTTTTTTGATTGATTGATTGAAATGAGTATAAAAATATAGAATATAGAAATATACTTCCTTTTAATGGCAAACAATGAGTCGTCATAGCAACAGAGACGTGGACATGGCTCTTAAAATGTAGCATTACAAAATGCATTAAAATGTAGCATTACAAAAGGTCGTATAACCACACTGACTAACCTGAAAGGAACTGGACAGGTATAAGCAAAATGAGTGACTTTCTGTTGCCACTAGTTGGCGCTGTAGGGCTGATGCAAACCCCTATAAGACCCTTCAGGGTACAACTTTCAACAAGCATGGGAAGTTTGGCGCAGGTATGTTGTATATCTGCCAAGCTATGACTTCAAAATTTGTAATGAGACAAAATGGTGATGGTCATTTTCACTTTCCTATTTGGACCCCTCTGCTTCAACGAAACCTCAATATTTTCCACCAGGCACCTGAGCACATGTCTTATGATGCAGGTTTGAGGTCAATTCATTTTTTTTCTGTTGGAGGAGGAGCCTGTCTAGTAAAAAGGGCTTTTTCTGTTCCCTAAAGGGGGCGCCAGGCCTAATTGGCAGTATTTCAATGCAGTCGTGTTCAGGTTGGTATACCTCTCATACATGCCAGATATGAAAAAGGCTTATATATCAGGGACTTGTTAGTCATTTACTGAATTTGGCATGCTGCCAAAAAAAGCCGACTTTGGCACCTCGCCCAGGTCAGGCACGTTCTCAAAACTCACCATTTCGATAACTTTAGATATCATATATTTCATGAACAGTCTCACCAATTTTGGTGATGATACAACATATCCCCGAGGCACCAAAGTCTCAAATGTGTACCCTGTAAATAAACTAAAATTAAATTTATTTGTAATTTTTTTTTTTAGATTTAATCCATAATACCCAATTTCCTGTTGGGTTTTGGATGTGGGTCCAAGAAACATCTTGGTGTTTGGTTTTGCATAAGATATCAACTCCATAATTTTCATCGCTCTACGTTATAAAAACCTAATAGGAGAGGCCTTTGGAAAAATTCAAGGCAGCGATGTTGAGTCATTTTTTTATGGTTAAGGTCACAAAATTATTGGAAATTTACACCAAGCCGCATGGATCTGCAAATTATGGTGAGTTTGCAAGCATGTTAAGGCCTACAAATTGTCCATTTTATTTTCTATGAAAACAGAATAATAATAATCCTTTGCATTACAAAAGGGCTCTCGCACCACTTGGTGCTTGGGACCAAATAAAAGACACTGTAGCTATGAACACACTAAAATTATCCCCTTCCAACTTAGTGGGGCCCAAATTTTTTGGTCAAGTTTTGCATCCAGAAATATACTTTTAGATAGATAGCTTGCTATCTACAGTATAAATGCTATGTATGCACAATCCTGATATAAGTAGAGCTATTGGTAACAGTTCTGCCCATCCTTTATTCTCCATTTTTTAAATTTTGGTGTATATGATCTAATATTTTGTGGAAACCTGCAGGAACAGGCCACTCTGCATGACGCTTGATTGCTTAGCAGCAGTAGCTAAGCAAGGTACTTAGACAGACATGCAACCTCTTGGGAGGGTTGGCAGTCTCTGTCACCTGCCATGGATCATTCCACCTACAGCTAAGTGCTCTCAATGCACAATCATCACTAATGCTGCCAAACCTTGCCCACACATTGTTTTATTCTGTGATTTCGGTCAAAAGAAGAGGCGTCCACTTAAAAAAGACAGATTGCGAGCTTATTTTTGTTTCTAGAGCTAATGAAGCAGACGGACGTGAACTATAGACAGAGGTGCACAAAATTTTTTGTTATGGTTCCCAGGTTTTGTATGCTGGCATTTTTTTTAAAATCACGAAATGGACAAAAGAAAATGAAAACCCTTCAAATTCTAATACAGACTGCTGTTTCAAACTGTTCATAATTTCTTTTGTTAAAGGCCTTGTGTCCTTCTAGAGAAAAACAGCACTCAATTATGCCACCGCCATGCTTCACTGTAGAGAACGTGGTCTTTGAGCAGCACTGTTTGAACCACTCATAGCTTTGGGATTTATTGCGAAAAACTTCAACCTTGTTTTTTTTTTTTTTCAACCTAATACACACCTCTCCATGTTCTTGCTGTAAGGACACACAAGGGAAGTTGTAGCTGTTAACTCAACTTCAGTAACAAACTTACAAATTATATAATAATGTTACAAATAATCAGTACAAGTAGTCCCTGGGCTACGAACCAATTCCGTTCCTACGCTGGCGATATAACCCAAATTTTCGCGTGAGTCAGAATTAACCCCTATTGTACACCTAAATCTAAAAATAACTATTCAAAAACATATTCTACGTCATTGTGCTGTCCTCACCAAGACATTGGAGCTAGGTCCGAGCTCTAGACAGCAAGCTAAGCTCCGAAATGACGATGTCAGAAGTCCGTGTGGTTTGCTGACTTTATTACGCTGCTCATGACATCAACTCTTGTTGAATGAACTCAAATAAAAACGAAATTAAATCAGTTTCATCCTCAATAACAGCAGTTCAAATTTGCCTTTATAACTAGCTCCTGATACGGTAATAACAATCCACACAAACATTTAGCATAAATCAGTTAGTGTCTGCACATCATCAAAAACAATCACATAAACTCACCCCAAGTATTTGAGCACAACTGAAATAGCACAATAAAAAGCACAACTGTGTTATATACAGGTGTTGCCTCAGTAGATGCTTCACAAGCGACAAATGTGCGCGCAGGCTTGCAGCTGTAATCCTTTCCCTTCTCCTCTCACTCACCTGCGCGACTTCTTCGTGGGAGCAAAATGCGCTCTTCCTCGTGTGTGCGCGTGTGCGCAAATACGCTCTTACACACGTGTGGAAGTACTACCTGCTCTAGTCTTCCTGTGTCAAAATAAAAGCATGCATCATAAAACAAAAGTCAGCATTATTCATTAAAAAAAAAAAAAAAAAACGACTGGAGACACAATGGCGGACGAGACTCTGGCGTCGTAGTCGAAATCACGTAAGTGATTTCGTTGTAGCCTGGGGACTACCTGTATGTATTATGTGAGGAATTGTATTTGTCCTGTACTGTCATGATATGGGAATTTAGGTTTGGTGCACGCAGTTGGATGTTGAATACGTTTGAGTAGAAAAAACTAACAAAACAAAACAAAAAATCCATGTTTGGGTTAGTCCACCTTTACTCCAGGGGGCAGTACAGGTAATGCGTCTGAATCAACAACCAGCATTACACGACAAGAAGAAGACAAACTTGGTACTAGGAAAGTTATGGTGAGTGTACAGAGTGTGAATTATCAAATGCAGTATTACTAATGATTTTTTAAGTATATTTAATATTTTCAAATCCGGTAATTGCTCTAGACCTACGCGGAAGTCATTGAAACACTGAGTATTTATTTTTGCACTATTTCAAGAGATGCGTTTTTAGTTTTAGCTTCAATTTGCATATTTATTTGTTGTATATTTTAGACAGTATAAAAATATATCTATCTGTGTATGTTCACTTGTCATGGTTTACAATTAACTGTTTAATCCAACATTGAAAATGGTCGCATCATATTTTTTATGAAAAGGTTACCATGGTTGCTCGCTGGTGAGTGCTACCTGACTTAAACTGTTACCTCAGTTGATCCCTACAAAAAGGGTGTGCTTTCTATTTTTTACGTAAACTGTGAATTAAACAACTGTATTTTTCGCACTATTAATCACATTTTTTTTTTTTCCCCATAGTTTGGCCTGGGGTGTGACTTATACGCTGGAGTGACTTATTTGTGAAATTATTCGCAAGAGAGCACTCAAAGCCTGTTTTTCAATATTGGTGCCAACTTACAATCACAAGTGAGTGGGGCTGAACAAAATGGCATTAAAAAAAATTCATGTTCTGCAGATTACCAAGCTCGTGAAATACACAGTCGAAAATTGTAATTGAGCAGCAGTGTAATGTTAGCATTAGGAGTGGGAACCTCTTAGTACCTCACGATACGATTTGCGATACAAATCTCACGATAACGATTATCTGACGATGTGGCGATATGACTATTGATACATTTGTAGAATGTCCTAGAATGATTTTCTGACCAACAACAAATAAACAGAAAAACAAGCTTCTGCTGTGAATTAGAATGAGTAGACTTCCAATCCATTTGAAATGGGAGGGTGGCAGCGAATGAACATTCGCTGCCATCCCTCCCACTTCAAACGGATTGAACGTCTTTGGTCGTCAGTGGCAGCCAATGCCAGGCAATGAGGTAATTTTGGGCCATTTAAGGTATTCGATATTTTGTCACACCCCTAGTTAGCATACCGTACACTTATTCAGCCTGTTGTCATTTATTCTATTTTTATTTTAAATTGCCTTTCAAGATGATAGTGTTGGAGTTTATCAAATAAATTTCCCCCCAAAATGCGATTTTTAA
Source organism: Corythoichthys intestinalis (assembly GCF_030265065.1). Taxonomy (NCBI): domain Eukaryota; kingdom Metazoa; phylum Chordata; class Actinopteri; order Syngnathiformes; family Syngnathidae; genus Corythoichthys; species Corythoichthys intestinalis. Next base: position 26,541,082 of record NC_080414.1, on the reverse strand, counting down.
TCGTAATAATTTGTTTCATTTTTTTTTCCCCATACTTATTGTTTTTTGTTTTTATTGCTCGAAATAAAAATCAATCAATCAATCAATAATCCAATGCGATTTATGTTTTTTTCCCCTCTTCATTGTGCATTTTTTGGCAGGTGCGACTTCTAGTCTGAAAAATATGGAATGTTAACATCATACTTGAATTTGTTTTTTTTTTCTATTTATTTAAATACTGTGATTAAAACCCCATTTTGTTTTCCCTGTTGTACCGAACAGTGATTCCCCATACCGGGGTATGTACCGAACCGTGATTGGTGTGTTTCATTACACCCCTAGTATCCATATGTGTGTATGTATGTATGTAGATTGTTGGATGTAGCACTGAAAGCAAGCAGTGTCATGGTAATTGATGTCACTGTCATCTGTCTACTGACAAAGAGCTGTGTTTGTGGGTTAGCATGCACATTACTTGTTATTAATGACACCCAAATAATTTATCATGACACATACTATTGCGATAGGGCTGTATTGTCTGTCTGCCTCATTAGTCACCTAATGTGGTATGCCAGGCTGCTTGGCATGCTCACACGCTGCGACACATCCACGGCGAAGACACAACATGGCGTTGCCTTTCCAAACAGCATGGGCAACGATACATTTTTGTGTGTTTATCGAAGACAAACAGCAGTATCAATATTGATGTTAAGTACACAGCAACGACCTCTCCATCTGTTCATTTGCAGATAAGGAACCTAATGTAATTGCGTTAAAGAGTCTGTTTAATTACCTTCTGTTGTATAATGGTAATCTTATTAGAAGGAAAAAATGATTTTGTTCTTTTTGGCGACAGTAATCTTCTGTTCGCTTAGCAGACAGAAGACTAAAAGATTCAATAAACTATGATGTGAAAATTTTCTTCTATCATTGGTTTTCACAAAATGTGACACAGGAACATTGCTTTTTTGCAATGTCTTCATTTTTGAGAAATTGTGACTTGAAGTTGTGTGGTATGTGAATCTTAAAAATGAAAGAAAATGGCAGTTATATTTTTATAAGAACTTGTCCTTAGTAAGCAGCATGTTAGTGAGGCCAAACAACAACCAAATTTGGCGGATAAACTGAGACTCAATTTATTGTATGATTCAGCCATGAAATTATTTTTTTTAATACAGTGGTTCTTGACCATGCTAAAGGTACCGAACCCCATGAGTTTCTCCTGTGTGTTCACTGAATCGTTCAGGATTTAATAATGAAGCTTTTTTTTTTTTCCCCCAATTCAAAACCGACATAGCTAAGGCAGCAAGCAAATTTTGTTTGGGAATTTCGAATTTATTAAAAATGCAGTTAACATTGGAAAGTTAAATTTCATGTCTACATTTTTTATTTTCTATGTATTTAATTTACTATTAACCTGTGCTGTTCAGCTGCTTAGACACAGAGAATGGGAATATGAGCTTTAATGTATCACATGGGAGTTTGATATACCCCCCTGTGGTTCTTCTTCATGTCTACATTCTCATTTTATGATCACATTATTGCATCACATGCTATTTTCATGGTGTAAAATGTTTTTTTTTGTGTGTTTTTTTTTGTTTTGTTTTTACCTGCGGAGTGCACGCTGCCTGTAGGTCTGTTAAACTTCCTCATCATGAGTCAACCTTCCACTGAGCAAACCTGTTTCTCCTCCCATTAGATCGAGGGATAGGAGTTGAAAGAAATTGAATAAAGCGGGTAAATTGGAGGCAACCCAGTCCAAAACAGTCTAAAACAACACTTGGCCTTTAGTCAAAGACAATTGGGCCCTGTGTGTCTTAGCCTTAACCGAACCTCTTAGACTTACTCACCGAACCCCTGGGGTTCAAGCAAACCACTGCTTTAATGTGTTATTCAACTTTAAAAATGATTTCTGAAAAGAAATGTAATTAGCCCTCATGGTGAGGGTAGGGGGATTCCCCATATGGATAAAGGATCAATTGTTTTTTTTGCTGTATTTTTATGTAATATCTGACATTGGTGAGCACGGTTTTACAGAATGTGACTTTGTGATATTTTCTTTCATAATAATATAAATTTGAAAAAAAAAAAATGTTTTTTGGAATGATTAATGAGGGAAAACTCGACCTACTGAATCCTTTATCTGCGTGACTCCCGACTCATTTTACCATGGTCACATTTTTCCTAATGAAAATTAGTTAACCGCTAGGGGCACAGACCATTAGCTCTCAGTTTATTCCCATTTATTTTTATTAGCAATTCCATTGTTGGGTCTTTTTTCATAGGAAAGCTGCTAGATACTTTATTACGCCAGAGAGAAATTCCTGTTCCAGAGTTCTGCAGCAATAAAAGAAGTCATGAGAAGAAAGTGAGACTCAAATCAAAGCAGTAAAAAATAGCACATGAGACACTTTTAACTACAAATCACGTTATCTCACATGACATTACTATTTGTTCATGCACTTTTGCAAGAGAAGAATGTAATCACGGTCTGGTTGTGATCAGCATGAAAGCTCTTGATATACTGTAACGGGTATCTTGCTGATGTTTGTGTGTGACTTTTGACATGAAGAGCTATGGTTTCTTCCTTTGATTTGGTGAATAAACTCTTCAAGCCACTTAAGCAGTCCTAATATTTGTCTGTCCATGTTACAGCCGTCCCCGAGCTCATGAACTGCCCCCCACATACTGTATAAAACTGCCATGGAAATGTAAAAATATCCAGACACACCTCAGAGTGTGTCAGTGACAAAAATAGCTAACAACAAAGAGAAAGTGGGATTGATTGTGGTTTGCTTCACAAATGATCCCTGGGAATTTAAAACTCACATTTTTTTTAAATATAACACTCACAGTATTTATAGTTAATGCTGAACAGTATTTAAAAAAAAAAAAAAAAAAAAAAACAGCAACAAACGGAGAATAGGAATCTGAATCTCCTCATGGTACGAATAGTTTTAATGTAACACAACATGACAATGGCCCAAAGCCGACAGCCAGAATAACCAAGGAGTTGCTTTGTAAAAAGCATATTAAGCTTCTGGAGGGGCCTAGCCAGTCTCCAGACCTAAACCCAATAAAAAAATCTTTGGAGGAAGCTCAAACTCAGTGTTTCTCAGTGACAGCCCAGAAACCTTATTGATCTGGAGAAGATCTGTGTGGAGCAGAGTTGCAAAATCGCTGCTCTAGCCTGTGAAAACCTGGTAAAAAGTTACATTTGACATCTGTGATTGTTATCAACGGCTACTGTACCAAATATCATCAATATCAACATATTTGCGGCAGTATAATGTAAACAAGTTGTTAAAAAAATCATGCACTTTGATTTCTGGAGTTTTTTTTTTTTTTTTTTTTTTTCTCATCACTGTATGTATTTGAAATGATATCGCAAAGATAAGGCAATGTTACGAAAAAACAATATTTTACAAATTATGTATTCGTAGTTGTTTACCCAAAATTTAAGTCAGTCACATTCCGTGGCTGAACTTCACCGTGTACAGATGCACTCTGAGCTCCTGAAGCACTCACTTATCTTAACCGATAAGCACTCAGGGCCAGCAAGCTCGACTCCCACTATGGCTCCAAAGAATTTGAAACCTGGAGACTTGGATGAAATAAAATCCTCCATACAGAAGTTGGAGGTCTCCTTGACTGGCTTGATTCAAAACCAGAATCAATAAATCGTCAGAGAGCTCCAGTTAATTTGCGCTGAAAACGAGAAACTCAAGCAGGCGGTCGAGGAGGGGGATGTTCGCATCAAGAGGCTAGAAATTTTGGCTGAAGATGTCGACCAGGGCCGACGCGCAAATGAGCTCATCATTTCTGGATTACAACTGACGCCTAGCCTAAGTGACACAGTGGCACAACTGGCCATTGCTAAGCTGAAAGAGTATGGAATAAACATGGAACCGCTGGACATCCGTCGCTGCTTTCTGCTCCCATCTGGGGGGAGAGGACCGGCGACGGTGCTTATGAAGCTGGCAGACCACAAGACCAAGACTGCCCTGCTTAACCAGCGCCGCCACCTGAAAGGGTCGAAGATTTTTCTGGACCATAACTTCTACAATAGCTGAATAACTGTAAATACTACACAGCAGACCAGTATAACAACTCGTGGATGTGGACGGTAAACTGAAACTTATCAACGGCAGGAGTCTCTACAAGAATCTTGAACACATTAAGGATCATCTACTAAAGATAACAAAGGCTCTGGCTTTAATTTGCACGGATATAACATGACACGTAAAAACATAATTATCTGCCGTGTCTACCGAGCTCCTGATTCAAATGTCTAGTTTACTGAGTATATGGAAAAGATACTGTATAAAACGAATAATAAGCATGTTTTTCGCTGTGGAGACGTCATGTCTGATGAAAATGTGACAGTGATCTTTGTGTGCGCCAATTTTTCCCACCATGTTCACCTTGGCAATGTATCCTTTTAAAAGACTTATAAGAAAAGCATTTTGAGTCGCTACTCACTCCAGCTGTGATAACACATAATCACTTTTGCCACACACATAGCCACAACAAAATGTTCCCACAGCAAACAGATGCAAAAATGTCAGGGACATGACAAAGCCATACCCTCGTACGCCCTGGAATTAATCGAGCTGCTTGACTGGACGCTGAGTTACTAAACCCACATTGTTTATTGTACAGTTTTGTGGCTATCTGATTTAAGTACCATGTCTGAATGTGCGTCTTTAGTTGTATGGGGAACGGGAAACTGATAAGCATACGCTTCTTCCCGTCCGCCCTTGTCTTCTTCTTTGGTTCCTTCGGGCAAATCATATCACATGTTGTAATTGTCAATGATTGTCAATGATACCGATAATGATGACAATAAAAATTATTCAAATAAAAGGATGAATTAATGTCTTCTATGTATCTCATTTTTTTAAATCCGTACAATTTTTCCCTCATACAATAGGAGTTATTTTGAATAATTTATTAACCCAATAATTGCGCACAAAGAAATCTAAAGCTTTATCAGATCCCACTTTTCTAGAATTCTCTGATTTAGATGTGTTTCATTGTCTATTCAGTGAAAAAAGCACGAGTCAATGATGACCGCCATTTCTCTTTGATCGGTCATTTGGCACTGTGTTTAGCTGACTGTATTACCACAAGAATAGAAGTGAATTCAGGAATGGTTTTGCGTAAACATGCACATAGGCTTAAAAAGTGTGAATGAAGAATGCACAGCTGAAGTTAATCTTTCTGTAGATCCTTAAGAAAGTTTTGAAAATGTCTTAAAGTTGCATCATTTGGGAATGAGGGACTGCAGCTACTAACTAATAACACAAAATCAAGAATTTATGCATCTATATAAAGCATTACAAGACATAGACACACGCGCGTATATGTGCACTTACATATGTAAATACACAATTATGCATGTTAAATTTCATTCATTATTATACAATGTTAAGAGTAGCATCAAAAGTCACTCGTCACACAAAAAAAGAATACATCAACTGAATATGTAGGTTTGTGTTAGGTTTTCAGAACTTCACAATTTTCCAACACAGCTTCAGTTGTTTTTTTTAGTTTACACTCAGTCCAACTGTCATGTACGTTTCACATTTGGATTAAGCATCAGTTGATAAGTAATGCCTGATGCAAGACACATGCGGATGAAAATAATTGGTGATACTGTCGTGAATAACATTAAATTCAGCAACAATAAATGAATAAAACAATACCACCTCCCCACCCCCACGCGCACCCCCCCCACACACCGAAAATACTATATAAACATTTTTGCATTATATTCTACAGCTCCAGCACAAACAATGAGCTACAAAAGAAAGAAATTACTGTAGTTCTATTGGCATGCAGCACACAAAAATTGTGGCCACATCCCCGAGATTTGTTGCGTGAGCATGTTCAGCCTCTTTCTGTAAACAGCTCCAGTCAGTGCGAGATAACATTCTAATAAGAAACTACTCTCGTTATAAACATAAAACTGAAAATTGGATTATAAAAATCACTGCCAGGAAGCTCGAAACCATTAAAAATTACCATAATTTAATAATTTATGACATAATTTGGTGTATCATGACCTTCTTTCAATTCAATATCCTCTTAAGCTTGAGCAGCAACTAAGAATTCAAGGTATTTGTACCGTGGACGAGACTCACGAGTGATTGATATTAGGGTCCACATGCCATCGCTTTGACTGACAGCCACTGATGGACCTCTGCCAAGAAGACAAATGAAGTGCTCAATCCATAAGAGTGAAGCTATTACCCATTTGGATGTTGTTTATTTTCACCCTCTTCTCATCTCCGAACCCTATTACGAGTGTGGATCACACTTTACGATGAATGTTCAGTTAGTGGAGTCCAGGAGTGAAAACTGAACGACTATGCTCTTACATGAACTAAGGAGTCATTCACACTTCTGCCACCCTGTTGTTTATACATATAATCTCAGACGGTTTCTCCTTTAATCACCAGGATCTCTTGACCTGATGAGTAGTCATTTAAAATGTACTTGTTACATTAAGTTGATTACTGCACCAATGATTCATTGATATAGAGTGCTTATCCTCATGAGGATCGTGGGGTTGCTGGAGCCTATCCCAGCTTTACTATATGCCCCTTTCAGGGGCCGTTTACATGGTGACTCTCCGAGAATAAGAAAACAAATTTGCTTTTGCGTCTCCATTCGAACAATGTCGCAATTCCGCATGAAAACGATGTAGTACTCATGCCAGGCCCTAGGGGGCAGTGCAGATTTACAGTGCGACAGAGAATGGTGCACTTTGACCCCACGAAGCTCCCTCAGCCCGGAAAAAAATATGCCCGCCCACTCGAAGCAATGGCATTTTTTTATGTTCAAAAAGGCACAAAAATTGAAACGTTCAACATATTTAATTTAAAAATATTATTAAAACAAATTAAAGCCAACATTCCGCCATATTTGCTGTTTTTAATGTTTAGTAGCACCGCTGCGCACGCCCAATGTGACGTGTACGAGTGCTGACGTCACGGCGTGGTCTCGCGCCGCGGGTGCCTTTGATATGCATGCCGAGGAAGCCCCCCTCAATCTCCCACAATCGGATTCTTCCACTTTGGAGGCAGGATTCAGAATTTTTCGTCTTCGCCTTCCGTCTTCGCTGACACCATATGCACGCGAGGAGAGTCCGCTACTCAGTCATTGCGTCTTTGTGTCGCAGAGTCGCCATGTAAGTTGCCCCTCAGATTTACGTATATCCATAGGCGGAGTTTGACTTTTGGGGCGGGGGGGCACAACGTGTTGATGACCCCGAAACGCAGTGCCAGCAATAAAATTAAATAAAAAAGAATATTAATATAATTAATTAATATATTAATTATATATTATATTAATTAACATAATAATTAATTGATTAATATTAAGAATATTTATAATAATAAGCTGACAATGAGTGTTTTTGGTTTCCCATAATTCTTGAGGGGAATTCAAAATCAGGCTGCTTAGGCAATACTTTTCGCCAAGATCGTCATCCATTGAATATGGTACGCCCTCCGATGTCGTGCCAATGTAGTTACCACAGTCAAATATTGTATCCCCTGGGCGGAGCCATATGGAGATAGATTTGTGTCTTTATAATTCAATCAAAAAAAAGTTTCTTCAATCAAAATATATTTTTCAACCAAAAAAATGTCGCTTCAATCAAAAATAAATGTGTTTGAATGCAAAAATAAATTTGAAACTAAAAAACTACAAAAAAATGCATGTGAAAGCTATTTTTCTTTCCACTTGGTCAGCTTTCAAAAAGAAAACCACTTGAATCAAAAAAAATATTTCAATCAAAAAAAAAAACTTTTTGAATGCGAAAAAATTGAGATTAAAAATTTTGCATTTGAACACTTAATTTTTCATTGAAAGTTTTCTTTGATTGAAGCAACCCTTTTTATGTTAGCATATTTGTGTCTAAATCATTTAATTCCCCAATAAGTTGCTTCACTCAAAAAAATATATTTTCAAAAAAAAAACCCCAAAAAATTAATATTCTTTTTTCTAATTTTTTTTTTTTTTTTTTGAAAAATACATGCAAAGTAAATGACCATCTAAGGTGCTCGAAAAATAATTTTGACCAATTATAAAAATATATTTTTTTGGTCATTTCATTCATTTTTGTTGCAGTTTTATTGCTTTACAACTTTTATATATATAAGAAAGTGAATTACATGCACTGACACTTTTCGGCCACCGGAGGGGGGGGGCGGCCTGACTCCCCTGGACCCCCCCTTAAAATCCGCTTATGCGTATATCCCATTAAATTCCCGTGCAAGGTGACACAGGATTTACCCGTGTCATGGAGTTCTGACAAAGAGAGATGTTCCAGGAATAACATGGTTTGGACACAAGGGCGTTGATTTGCATAGGGACGGAAGGGACATGACACTAGCAACTTTTCAAGATGCTCAAATTGTCCCCACCAACTTTTAAGCAACCTTATTGGCATTATATCATGACATCAGTTATATAGGTAATTGGTATTGTCTTTCCATATGTTGTATGGATAGAATTGACCCTACTATTATTAAGTGAATTACGTTCATTATGTTCAGGCTGACATTTACCTCTTTTTACTTGCTGAATGTGCCAGTCGATCCCCCCCCCTCCCCAACACGCATTTGATTGGCTGATGACATGACCCCCCCCAAACACATGCGCTCACAGCCTAGACAAAAATGCAACATGTCGACAACATGCCGCCTACTCCTCCCCCTTCGAAGACGATGGATATTAGAATTTTATTTTGGCCAGCAGCAGCAGCAACCACTGGAAGTAATGTAAAAGAGAAGTCAATGTTGTAGAGGTGGGGAACACACCACGAATTTTGCTACTGGAAGTCCGACCTGCATCACAGTTGGCATAACACAGTGCTTCTCAATTATTTTCTGTTACGCCCCCCCAAGGAAGACGTAAATTTTCCGCGCCCCTTCAAACTCTCTGCCACCACTGTAAATAGTATCATTTGTCTATAAAATTACTATAAGTACGCCTCTGCCTAACATTGTCCTTTTTTCTATTAAAGACAAAAAGTAACATCGATCAACTTATAATAAAGTATAACTTTATTAACAATGTTTTGTTTGTAACAGGAAAGACTTAACGCGCATCAATTTGCCTGAATCTAAAAAAAAGTCACATCCAAACTGTAAAATACACTCAAGGTACATTTTTGACCACTTGATACAGAAAATGTAATGAAATCAGTAAATAATAACATTCAAATTGATTAGAAACATTACCTCATGAGGACAATATGCCAAAAAAAATTGACCGAAAAAACAAAGCTGAATAAAAGAAAAAAAGTGTCTTTGGACAGAGGGACAGTTTTTATTTTTGCTGCTCACCTCCTCTGCAATGGTGTGGGGTTATTTTGCACTGAGCATGCTAACAGTGCTCACTGGTTTACTGATACAACACTGACAAAGCGGGACAATTGTTGGCAATATTCGGCATGTTTTCGCTGAAAAACAAGTGGCTTACCAATGAGATTGGGGTCTAATGTCTTTAAGCGGCGTCTTAATTGATATGGCTTCCGGCTGTCCGCTATAATTATTTTTAGACACGGTAAAAAGTGGTCTTTCCTCATCTCCCACTGTATTAAAAGTCAAAGCCAAAAGGCACGATAAAAAGTATATTCTCGCCGGCCGAGGGAGAACCGTAAGTGAGGGCGGTCGTCGTGACGATCCCAAGCTGAAAATGGCACTTCTCGGACAGACACGTGAGAACCGGAGAAGGTCGCTGCGTGAGTCGGGCTGGAAAACGGCTTTCGAAAACGCCGCACACTCACAGCTCTTCATATCTCTTTTCTGTGTGCTCTTGCTTGGTTCAAAAATATTGTGCGCACTCTGAAAATGAGAGCGCCACTGCCACCCACTGAGTGGATGTGCAAGTACACTTTATTCCAGTATGGGAAAAAAAAAAAAAAAACATGTTCCCCTAGGTCACATGCGCCACCACTGACATCGCTCTGTGCCCCCCTGGGGGGGCGCGCCCCACTATTTGAGAAGTACTGGCATAACATTGAACTGTATGAATTTGCTAACCTGGAAAAACTCGAGTAGGAAGCTACTTAGAGAGAAGCGTCCTTCAGTATGTTTTCTACTGTTAACGTTAATTGTGAGAAATGAAGTGAACCGAGGTTTAACCCCTTCTTTCTAGTTTTGATTTTTATTTATGTGGTCTTAAAGCAGCGCAAAGGAGCTTTCATTTTTGTTGAGTTTGGTTGTGTTTGTGGACAAAAGCTGTAGTGTTTTATTTGAAGGAAGGTTCCATTTTTTTCTATCTTTGTGCATTGGTATTATTTAGACAGACAATGTTGAGTGGTCTTAAGAAAATTGTTTATTTTTTTGCATTCCTGGATAGTTAAGAGATTGTTGTGTATGTTAATATAAGTTCTGTTCAAACATTGCAATTTAAATTTGGTAAACAACAAAAAAAATCCAGACATTCATTCTGGAATTTTTCAAAATGTTTCTTTAGTAGTTTTTGAAAACAAAGGTTTGAACTGAATGATGTATCACTTGGATTACCGTAATGGCCCGAATATAAGACAGTGTTTTTTGCATTGAAATAAGACTGAAAAAATGGGGGTCGTCTTATTTCATGGTCTAGACGTTATACCAATTCACGACGCTAGATAGCGCCAGATATCAATGAAGCGATGTTCTGTCATGACAGATCTCAGCGACTCTCAAGTTTAACCAGTTTGCATTATTTTATTGCAATGTTTTTCCTAATTCAGATTTGTTTCAAGACTACATTTACAGTAAGACTTCACTTTGATGGTTAATGCAGTTATTGCAATTTTGTTGTTTTATCACAATAGATTGGTTTATTTACATTTCAAAAACCAGAAGCCATTCATTTACGAAAATATGTTTTGCTGCTTCAAGGATTCGTTTAACTATATAAAATATATTTACGGTAATATACAGTATGTGAAAGTTAGTATTAGTCAATACAGGTATATTTTGCATTGATCATTTAGCCTATGAATTAATTACCGTAGGTTCATATTCGTGAGAACTTATCCCTGACCCTATTTCACCCAACCTGTTTGGTCTTATAAATGTCCCGTCCCCAGCAAAATGTGTACATGCAGATTATGCTGTTATATCGTCCCTACCAATGTTGGGACTAAACCTACGCCCTTGGTTGGACATTTTCAGACATGTCCCGTGTTGGCGACTTGATGCTCTATGTGCTGGGAGGGCGGCTGGTGCAATTTTATAACTCGGACATTGTACCATTTTTTTGTAAGACATCGGAAACAAAATAAACCACACATTTCCAAAGATGGACGATGGATTCTTTTCCTTGGCTGTACGATCCAGTTACAGTTTAATTTTGCTATGTTTCCAGTTTCATTTTGTTATTTCTGGTTTGCCATGTTGATTATTGCGATGTTTAGTGCTTTTCATCTTACTGCAAAAAAAGAGGAAATGACCATCGACCCGCCATGAGATTTATGTCATCGGCCTTCGCAACGTGACCCGGGAATTAAACGCCTGCTTTCACACATGCCGCGTCCCGGGTAAGTCCCGGACATTATACTAGGACAGGACCTGTTAAATGTCCGTGTCATGTCTGAGTCAGTCGACCCAGGAAATTGCTTTCACACGTAAGGGCTAGCCGTTTAAATCCTGGGAATTAACCGGGGTTCAGGTATGTGTGAAAGGGGCTATTGAGGCCCTACGAGGAGGATCTTGCATGGAACCCCTGTCTGAGGGAGACTGACAGTGATGTTCAGCTTCTTCCATTTCGTAATAGTTGCTCAAACGGTGGATCTTATAGCACCAAGCTGCTTGGCAATTGCCCCATAACCCTGTCCAGCCTTCTAGAGGTATACAATTCTCTCTCTGGTGTCTTTGGACAGCTCTTTGGTCTTGAACATGTTATGAATTGGAGTGTTCCTGAAAGTATGGGGTGGACAGATGTTTATATGCAGCTCACCGCCTCAAACACATCAAAAAGTCAGACTCAAAAAGTCCACCTGCACTCCACTTGTTGACTTTAAAGGCGACTTAAGGCCGAGTTATGCTCCCGCGTCAGACCTGCACTGTCAAGGAAGACCAAATTTATGACCCTCCGCCGTAGTCTCTCTTGCTCCTTCTCAATTTTGTGACTTCGCGTCTCATCAGCGCGTGTGATATGCTGGAAATGGACTGTGATTGGTCCGGTCAGACTGTTGTTTCTGGTTCAGCACAAAATCACTGCCATTGTCAAACATGATTTTTCTACACGCAAAAATGGACCAAGCCGACAAGGGTATCAACGAAGAGCAAGTACAACAACTTCTACAATGTCTCGTCAAGACATTATGAAGATTGCCAAATGGCAAGCAATTTGTGGGAGGAGATTGCTGAAAATACGGGGCTGGAGGTCAGCCAGCGATTGAATTAAAAAAAATGGAAGAACCACTGAGACGAGGATGTCTGTGTTCGGAATAGAATGGCCACACTAAGGGGTGACCCAGTCGGCCAAAAACTGCCAGGTTTTTATCACTTTGTCGTATTTTTGGTTGGTGCACTTCATAATTTATTGTGTACATATGTTTGCTGTGAGTCTGTGATTTATTTACATGTCGTACTTCAAGTATATGTAGAATAAAGCACAGGTTTGGTGTCAAAAGAGTTGTTTTGATGTTTAATTTTCAACAATAGACAGTTCACACTCGATACATCATCACTGATTGAGAGTGCCTCGGTGCTTTTATGATAACGTTAACATCAAGGCTTCCAACGCAGTTTGGGAAGTTTCATAGCAGCCAGAAATCTGCTATGTCTTCCCACTGGCTGGTTGTAGGACACGGCAAACAAATCGGGCTGGAGGGCTTTGTAGACCTCGGACAAAACTCTGGAAGCAGTGCTCGACGCCAGTTTGAAGCTAGCCGCCACAGCTAGCTGGTTTCCACCCGAGGCGAGAACTCTCTGTGCGGCATCAAAAGTCGGACGGACTGCCTCGAAACAGTCTGTGTCTCAACATTTGTATGATCAACATTTATTCAATGTTGATGAGCTAAAAATCCACATTCAAGCGTTCCATCTTGCATTGTTTTTCTCCGTTAAACTAGACTAGAGGAAGTCAACAAGCATGCCCCAAAACTGTACAAACATAACGCCACACCCCTAGTGGCTTGGCGGCGATTTACAGAGCAACGCGTTCTCTCACCGCTGAACTATCGAATGCTCATTGACGCTGTAGTCACTGCGCCGTCACCGCAATGCAGGTGTTCAAATACCTTTTGCAGCAGTATAACAAATTGTTAAAAAATCACACACTGTGATTTCTGGATTTTTTTCCCCTTTAGATTGTCTCTCACTGTAGGCAAGCACCAACCATGAAAATTTCAAACTGGCCCATCATTTCTAAGTGGGAAAACTAGCAAAATCGCCAGGTGTTCAAATACTTATTTCCTCACTGTAATCAGTTTATTTAAATAAGAAACTGTAATTACTGCGAATGTTCCAGTCATTTCTAAATCGCATTTTTTTTTTTTTAATATTGTGTATAGATGACTAATTGTTACTGATATTTAACCATTTGGAACTAGCTCCACAAAATGTGTTGGTTGGATCTTTTCACAGAACAAAGCCAAAATCTGGCATTTGGTTATTGATAATGATGGCATTACATTGTGAAATTCTGCTAAGGGGATGTTTAATAACCCAGTGCAGCTAATGATGTTTAACGCATAGGGTATTAGTATGCTTCAGAAATCTCAGTGTGTGTGTCATAACACATTCTTATCTGCTGAAATTGCCTCCCTTTGATCCGTGACATTTTTCTTTCTTGTTTCTCAGTGTTGTTGCTGCAGCACAGTCAAACATATTGGCACCAACAGTCACAAAAACATTTCAGTGATTGGTGTCAGTGAATGGGCGTGGCATTTTCCACCCATGCTTCAGCTTTAAATACCAATGCCGATGCTGTTGCAACGATGTTTACTAGAACACTCGAGAGGCAGGGGAGGCTAAAAATAACACATTGTTAGATTCAACTTATTGGCTAATATGTCTGTTCCAATGCTTTTAGGACTAAGTGTAGTTTTGGAGGGAGATAATGAAAGAAAATGGATGTAAAGTAATCAAATTGTCTGGAAAGAGTGCATTTTTACTCCAAATAGCAGCTTTTGATAAAAGTACTGGGAGACCTTCTTAACACGACCAATATCCAGCAGTTGTAATGTAATTTCTTCAACTGCAAAGTAGATATATGATATAAGGAGAAAGCCAATATAATTTTCTTCTTTGGGATACATAGTGGAAACTTGAAGATTGAACAGTCTTTTCCAAGTTGTTGCTTGACTTCATCATTTGTTTGGTTTCCCCCCATTGAAGTGTAATCCTGCTTTACAATACCATTTAAAACATGGACAATGTTTTCAGTAGTTTTTAATAGCTAACCATAAGGCTGCAACAACTAATCGATTAATAAATCAGAGCAAAAGGTGGCGCTACAAAGTATTAACGCAAGGGGGCCGAATAATATTGCACGCCCCAATTTCAGTTTTTTATTTGTTAAAAAAGTTTAAATTATCCAATAAATTTTGTTCCACTTCACGATTGTGTCCCACTTGTTGTTGATTCTTGACAAAAAATTAAAATTTTATATCTTTATGTTTGAAGCCTGAAATGTGGCGAAAGGTTGCAAGGTTCAAGGGGGCCGAATACTTATGCAAGGCACTGTATATATTTTAATAAATAGTTTTCAAGCACTGCAAATGTAATAATTAGGATATAAATTATATATGGCGGAAAACACTCAGGTGACTTGAAGTTCCGCTCCGAGACCCCCAATTTGGCCAAATTTCAAAATTGCCCCATATGCATGTGTGATACATCATTGGAAAGCTTAAAATCTCAATTTTCTGGGGGAAGACAAATTTTGAAGAGGAGGGCATTCAAAAAATGTTTTTTAAACCCATAAACCCTAACTCGAGGTGGAAGCATGAGAGAGCATAATTAAAGACACCATGATTTTAACAAGATATTATCACGTACTTACCTTGTTTTGATCCAAAAACTCTCTGTAGCATGTTTCACCGAGTGTCAAGACAGAGCTGTGCATGGCAACAGCTTGACTTTTTGGGGATTTTATGGTTGAAACACGGTAATATAACAAGGGTCACAATGCAGAAATCGCAGACATCAAAGAGTGGTCGAGCTTTTCTTTTTCAAATATTGACCCTTTTAAATGTTTTGAATTTTCCTTGGTTTGGATCGATCATTTATCTAAAATATCGGGGAAATGCGACAGTAACAAAAAAAAATACAATTAAGCAATAGTTATGAGGTAGATATCCGTGCCCTATTTACAGACACTATTTTTTTCATTGTGACGTAATTTGTTCAAAAGTTTAAAAGTTTAAGCGAGTGAAGAATTTTATAAAGTTAAATATCTAAATATTATAAAGAGCTAAATATTAGGCATCAACTAATGATTCTAAATTAAAAATAATTGACATTTCAACTAACAAATATAATTACTTCTTTTTATGGCTGGGTTAAAACAAAAGCGGTTGTGCGGTGTCTGTAAACGGGGGTCTCCATGGTAAAACCGACAAATTAAAAATAGTTCGGAGCTTAATGCGCCATGAAACCGCTATGGCAGCATATAGACATTGTTCTAACAAACACAACAGTTGTTTTGGCTTAAAATACAGAAGTTTATTTTAAAGAGGGGTGCAAGAGCAGAAACTGCTTTTTCAGCTTTGTGTTTTCCGCCAAATATATGTATATCTTAACATTTTAAAATAAAAAATAAAAAAATAATAAAATAAAAAATAAAATAAAATACTGTATTTGAAAAAAACACTGCGATGGACTGAGGGCGTGAAGTTTGAAGTGCGATATAGCGTGTGATCACTGTGTACCTGAATAGCTCATTTAAGATTTAAAATCACTCAATTTGTTGGAGGAATGGATGGGTGAAAATGTGCATCCAATTGCAGTGATGTCAGGTGAGTGAACCACAGTTGATTTTTAAAGTATCAAATGCTAGTCCAGCTAATGAGAGTGATAATAAAATGTGAAATTTAATAATTCAGATTAAAAGCCTAAATTCAATTTTGACTAATTCAGATTAAAAAACAAATGGACAATTTACAGGTTGTTTAGATTTTCTATTGTTAACATGAAATTATTATTTTTTTCAAAACAATCGCTTCAGCTACTTACAGTCCAAACAGGACGCTTAACTTAATATGTTCCAATTCACAGAGTTATCGACTTTGGTGCAGACAGACTCACTGTGTGCTCAGAGAAAATCTTTATATTTTCTGTATTTGCTACTTCCTCAACCTCCGCTTTTAAAATATGTTCACACTAGACTACCCTATTGATTTCCTTTGGGGATTCCGACTTTTGAAAGCACTCATCCTAAAGCCGCAAAGACTCCACACTCTCATGGTTGAATCTGACTCTTTGTTGGCGACATATGCGCTTGGTGCCAGGTGATACCTTGACGATGGTCAGCTGACCTGCTGACTTCAGATGGACTGATAACGCTTGATACTAGGTGAAACCCTAGCACCTTATCCCGTTAAGCCTCCGGCCTCGACGCAGTGACCACACACGTGAGCCGTGGCTTGCCTGGTGCCCCATTCGCATGCAATATTCAGCATTCGCAGTTTGGTGTAGCTAATCCACGGCTTGTGGAATTTATGGTTCATATTACACAGAGGCTACTGAGGGTTTTCCAGTCTGTGTTTGAGCTCATGTCAACTGTGACAACTTGTCTTATCCGGGTGCCATTTCAAGGGCTTTTCAAAGTACAAAGGACGAGAAATTCAGACAAAACTCATTGTGTATAACAAACAAGACTAATACTAGACGGATAATTAGGGATGTCCAGATCCGATCACGTGATTTTCGGAGGATCGAAATTGGGTAAAAAAGATCTGGTTTTTAATTAAAAAAAAAAAAAAATATATATATACAGTGCTGCTCGAAAGTTTGTGAACCCCACAGCGATGGTCAGATTTTTTGTAAAAAAAACTAAAATAACCTTATTAAATGTTAAGTTATACCCAAATCCACAATACTGACATTCCAAATAATGGACTGAAACAAAAGAAATAGTTATATTGTCATTCTTTATTTAACAAAAGTGGTTGATTTAAGAAAAACTCAGATATCATGTGTGCAAAAGTATGTGAACCCCTTCAGTTAATAGGATATTGCGCCTCCTTTTGCAGAGATTACCTCAACCAAACGGTTTCTGTAGTGACTAATCAGCCTCTCACATCTACTTTGGGGGATTTTTGCCCATTCTTCCTTGCAGAACGCAGTCAGTTGAGAGAGGTTTGATGGGCGTCTGGCATGAACTGCTCGCTTCAGGTCCCGCCACAGCATTTCAATGGGATTTAGTTCAGGACTTTGACTGGGCCAGTCCAGAACACGAATCTTCTTCTTTTTCAGCCATTCCTTGGTTGTATTGCTGGAATGCTTTGGATCATTCATGTTGCATGATCCACCTTCTGCCAAGCTTTAACTTCAAAACAGATGGCGTCAGGTTATGTTCTAGGATTTGACAATATTCCTCAGAATTCATGATTCCCTGGACTATGTGGAGTTGTCCAGGTCCTGAGGATGAAAAGCAAGCCCAGATCTTGACATTCCCACCTCCATGCTTCACTGTTGGGAGAAGGTTCTTTTGGTGGTATGCAGTGTTGACTTTTCGCCAGACATGGCGGTTTTGGTTGTGACCAAACAGTTCAATTTTGCACCTACATCAGTTGATGAAAACTCTTTTTAATTTAGTCTCGACAACACAACTGTTAAAAAAAAAAAAAAAAAAAACTACTGAATTGATTGATTAGGAAATCAGGTTGAAATAATAGAAAATTCTAAAATGTTGAGGGGGTTCACAAACTTTTGAGCAGCACTGTATATATATATATATATATATATATATATATCTGTATATGTACTTATGTTTTTCTGCTTCATGCTCATACAGTTAAACAGTCTCAGTCTCTCTTGGTGACCAGTTCAGCTGGTGTTTGGTACTTAAAGGTGACGATGATTGACAGGTGTGTAGCTTTAATCTGACCAGAGAAGTCATGGTAGCTGTACGATCAAAGGTAGAAATGTGTTAATCATCATTAAATGTGTAGTCCAGTCTGAACTGTGCTGTGCCAACTCATTCATTGTATAAGTAAGAGGCTGTTCTCGGCAGCATGAGCGTCAAAGCGTTAGTGAAATTTTGTGGAGTCATTCATATGAATTATATGAATGTTTTTGGGAGTGAATAAAAGTGTGGTTTTAAAGGTGATGCAGTGAAAATGTGGGTACGCCTACATTTGTATTGCAACCAATGCAAAAAGTAAGTGTGGAGGTTTTGGCAATATGTATCGTAATGTTTTTTTTTTTTTTTTCCAATATCGTTACCTATACCTATCCCAAACAGAGCTATTCAAGTTACAGTATCTGGTGAAAATTCTTCTCGTTTTAATATTGCAATATATTGCAAACCCCCCAAAAACCACGCTGATAGTTTTTTCCAGTATCTTTTAGGCTTAATTTACTTAATTTACTTAATTTTTTACTTCTTAAAGGCTAAAAAGTAACAAAATAATCCAGAAAAAGAATGGCATTGCCAAAAGATACAAAAACATATATGTTTTATACTCTGCAAAATTCCCAGAAAAAGAGGGAAGTCCTACTGTAAAAAGTACAGTACTGTACAGAAATCGAATCGGGACTCTGTATTGACAGATATTCAAAATCAAGTAACTCTGACTCGGGTGCAAAAATATGCCCTCGTGACATCCCTACTAATAATGCAGAAACAAAGACAACAGGATTTTTCTTTCATTCATTTTGTCTATTTCAGGCACATTATAGGTACACTATATGTATGATAATTTGATCACCTGACAAAGCTTCGACATAAAGCATCTTTAATTCAAAATGGCTGCTGAAAGTCCCAAGCATTTCAGCTATCGTGCTGTGATTTACTGACATACAACAGGTAGCCACTAATAAAAGGGGGTTACATGTTGAGCTCTTTGATCCTTGCTCCAACCTCCAACTGGAGCCGTGTGATTGCTCTTTAAGACAGACCTTGCTCGGCCGGCTTACCCTACAAGCTTTTCGATTTAATGTGACCCTTGATCTATTGAGACAGCTTTTAATACAATGCACTTCACACCCATCCAGATCTATTCCCCTATACAGGAAAGAGGGTTGGCTGCAGGTCACTACTCCAGCAACCCGATCTCCCACAGTAAAATGTTTTTGTATACAGTACTTTGTTCATGTGCTTGATAATGTGTGAGGCTTAATTTAAACACCAGATAAGAGAGTCCATCATCTCTTGGGATTTCATCAAGCCATCTTTCTGATTCTTTAGTTTAAAAACATCCTCAAAATGACTCTGACATTTAGTGGACTTTCATGCCCAGTCTTTGTACGTGCCGAAATAGGATACCTGGGAAGAATAACAAGTGTTCTGTTTTCTTGCCACTGCTTGATTTCTAGAGACTGCTTTTTGTTTTGTTTTGCTTTTTTTTTTTTTTACAAATCTGAATGAATAAGATACCTCATATATATTTATAAAGAATACAAAGCGAGCCATACTAACATGTCGTGCTGCAACGATTAATGGATTGATGCAATTGGAAGAAAAGCTTTGAATCAAATTTTGCTGCTTCGAGAATTCGTTTGTTTAGTTTTAGTGGTTTTTGTGGATGAACTGCCCTCTAGTGGCAAAAATGAAAATGCCATAATTCATCTAACATGGCTGATCACAACTCCTCCCAGTTAAGACCAACATAAGGTATGTTTTTGTTTTAGCTAATCTGTTTGTTTATGAATTTGTTATTTAGTTTAGAAGTATATTTAGTAGTTTTTGTGGGAATGTGTGTTTGGAAGATTTGTTTAAGAGCATTGCTTATATATATGTAAAGTTTGCATTTTATAGCATTTAAACTAACAAGTTAGCCAATTGTTCTTTCGTTGTACTTAGACCAATTTTTTTAAAATATATTTTTTGAAGCTGAGCTCAAGTATTTAACTTATTTTTTAAATGCATTTATTGCTTTTGTAAAATGAAAGTGCAATTCTGCATCGTTTGAAGAAACGCGCAGGAATTTTTATTTTGTATTCGCATTTAATGCTCTTTTGAATTTGCATTTAATGCTCTTTTGGAAGTGTGATCTTAGCAGGCCAAAATAAATGTTACTGCAAAGATAAACTCGTGTTTCACCGTTTTACACATCCTAAAAAAAAATTCTACAATGCATTAAATGTTCGTAATCAGTGTTCTCGATTACTAACATGAGACTAGGACCATTAGAGGATGGACTAGGTGTTACACCATTTGTACCATTACAGTAAACAGTGGCACCTCTGCTAAGTAATGTGTCACATAAAGCCTATATTAAGTGGCTATAGGTTACACCCCGATGCCTCTGGCCCATGCATTATTCCGTCAGTGTAAGTCCATACTGCATAAAGTACGTCAGCTTGTCTCAGATGACACCATCTCCTTAATTGCCTCACTATCCCTCCTTTCCTTCATGCTAAGACTATCCCACTTCAAAGTTTCTTTTGGCCGGTGTTGTTTGACACTTGAAACAAGGCCAATTTGAAGAGCCAAGAAGAGGCTAACAAGATATCTGCTGACAAACGATTGTACTTGTGTAATTGTCTACTACTGTATAACTATGGACAAGATGGGGTGAAAACAATACAAGATGACCTCTGATGGAAATCTCTTTAGATTATGGCAAGAGGGATTGATATGCTGCACTGTACGTATATGTATTTCCCCGCCTGCATTTTTCATACAAGTCTAGGGGGGAAAAAAAAAATACTGTATGATAATTAATCTGACTGCATCACACTGACTATTGGAAGCCTTTGGCTACTGTTTTTTTCATCATTATCCGTTCATCTATAGGTGCTTTAAAACCTATCCAGTTTCGAGCATTTATAAGGGTTGATTTGTTAGGGGATATGTGATATGTGACAACTGAATTTGGATGCTGAACAAAACGGAGCCAAAAGCGGCAAGATGAGGTGGTCTCTTTTCACTTCCATTTAAGCTCTGCAGCGGTTCATTTAGGGTGAGAACTGCACGGACACAGCACACACTCATAACTAGTTTAACCTTCAAGAGACAGAGTTAAAAAGATAACGGTAACCTAACGAAGTTTATTTATTCACTATTGGTAATGTCCTGTCTGCGGCATCGTCTGTAAACCAGTGGTGGATGCTGGTCTTTCAATGAGGGGAAGCTCAATGTGTATCCACCTGTGAGTGCTTTGTGACTTTGGAAGGGGCTCAGCGGCACCCACTGCTTGGTAGGAAAAGAAACTAGAGTGCCAGAAGTCAAGTCTCCAAACAAAAGCAGCTACAATAGAAAAAAACGCTACAAATAAAGGCTTGATTTTTCGCTAGTCGGTTTTAACAATGCAAGTGTCACTAGGATGATGATGAAAGTGTCCGGTTCAACCCAGAACAGCTGAATGAAAATTGAAAAATGCCGGATGTTAATACAACAATATCACTGATTTGCTCATTTCGCTGACAATCAAAAAGGCATTCAGCCTCAGACGGATCATCCAATCATCATGCAGAGAACCAGAGCGTCTGTGTCAGCTGAGCCCCGCCCACTTCCCATAGACCCCCAGAGACGTACAGCATTGATGAGTGGGATAATTCCAGCCTTTAGCCAATGACTCGTCTTGTTTCGCTGTAGTAAAAAAATGCACTCCCATCCACACTGTTAAAAGACTGTAAGGCTGCACAAATGAATGAAAAGCAAGCCGCATCATCATCATAAGACTGCAATTCTGCGCATATTTAGTCAATGATATGTAAACAGCAATAATAATCTATCACTAAGTACCTTTAATAAAAAAAAAAAAATTCAAGTGGTAAGCAGTCATAAAAAGTTTCAAGTCAAATATGAATATAGCCTTTCTTAGCATCAATCCTAGGCTTGTCTGTAGGTATTTTTGGCCAAATTTTGGTAATTAAGTATGACGCTTTTATTGAACTTAGGAGTTGGGACAGGGATATCGCAATCAATTCTATTCTATCACAAATCCACCTTTTACGATTTGCCATCACTTTGTACACATTTAAGATTTTAACAGGGAGAGACAACAAAACATAACACCAAGGAAAACTTTGCTTTCCACTCTGAAAAACATATTTAGTTTACCTGTTTCAATTCTGTGGATGAAAAGTTTAGTCTATTTCTAGAAAGGGACAAGAGTGAATTGATTTTTAGTCAGAACTCTTCTCGGCAGTCAAATGCAGACTGTGATATAATACCTTTTTGGGATATATTTGCCTGTGGGTCTGAACATTACCAGAATAGTGTTGTTATCACCTTTCTTCGTGACTGCATTAAACTGGAAAAAGATGATGCAATGTGAATTGGGAGGTTTAGGAGAATGAAATGAGTACTAAAGGCCCACATAGGTTTCTCTGATAACTAAATGGCCCTTCATTCACCTGAACAACTAACAAGCCTGCAGGAGGTAGATAATGGCTGCTGCAAAGACAGGTTCTATAAATTATCTTCATCAATATTTGTCCAAGTAGGCATTTTTTATTTATGAACAATCTGTTAAATTAGACATTTCGGTTGATTAACAGTGAAAGCAATAATGAAAGGGTGTGTTTTTCTTTTTGACTACTTTAGAAAATCTAGATTCTATGTGAAGACACAGTTCAGCGTTCTTGTTCTATTGTACTAAATACAGTGCCCCCTCATTTTTTTAAATGCAACTAGAATGTGCATTCACTATATGTTGAATACTCACCATTTCAAGTCTGCTAACAAGCATAGAGCTGCTGATGGTCGGATTGTCTTTCAGTAATTACTGTCCAGAAAGAGGGAGTGGGTGCATGGATCCAGATATCATGTAGACAGTCATCTGTTTTGCCTTAGGACCTGTGGAGGAACAAATGTGAACAGAGCCCGATGAGCATAAACTGGACTCCCCTGAGTGGACCGTCCAGCGAGGGAGTGCTAGTGTACAATTACTCGCGCGCACCTCCGCACTTTCGCAGACCCCATAAAGACAAACGTCCAGTGTGTGGGGGGTGCAAGAGGGAATTTTTTTTTTTTTTGCGGGCCCCTCCAGACAACCGGCGAAGCGGTTGGCAGAGATATTTGAACACTTACTATATTTCAGCTCCATGCATCACCTTACTTTACTGTTTGACCCTCCCCTCTATCAACCACGCCCACATTACGACCGGAAACTGGGGTCCTTAGAGGCCTGGGCGTGGGTGCACCCTCTTAAGTTCAGCCCCTGCTTCGGACCATTCTGAACATACAGTAGCACTATGTCAACCAGTGTTGTTTTTTGCAGCCCTTTTAAATTTCATCTTTGTCTTAGGCTACGTGTACACTAGGACGGATAATAGTCTTAAACGTGTAATTAGTTGGACTATCTGGCATGTCGGCCACACTAGTATGCCTATTAAGGCCGAGTTATGCTTCCGCATCAGACCTGCGCCATCAACGGAGACCAGGTTTACGACCCTGTGCCGTAGCTTCTCTGGTTCCTTCTTTTTTTTTCTGACTTCGCGTCGCGTCAACGAGTGTGACGTGGTGGAAATGGACTATGATTGGTCCGCTCAGACTGTTGTTTCCGGTTCAGCGCGAAATCGCCGCCATTCTCAAAAATGATTTTTCAACACGCAAAAATGGACCAAGCCGAACTTCTACAATGTCTTGTCAAGACATTATGAAGATTGCAAAATGGCAAACAATTCATGGGAGGAGATTGCTGAAAACACGGGGCTGGAGGTCAGCCAGCGATTGGAGAAAAAAAAAAAAATGGAAGAACCACCGAGACAAGTACAGTATGTGTGTGTTTGGAATCAAATGGCCACACGAAGCGGTGACGCAGTCGGCTAAAAACTGCCAGCTTTTTATCACTTTGTTTTATTTTTGGTCGGTGCACTTCATCATTTATTGTGTACATATGTTTGCTGTGAGTCTGTGACTTATTTACGTGTCACACTTCAAGTATATGAAGAATAAAGTACAGGTTTGGTGTCAAAAGAGTTGTTTTGATGTTTAATTTTCAACAACAGACAGTTCTCACACGATACATCATCACTGATTGAGAGTGCCTCGGTGCTTTTATGATAACGTTAACATCAAGGCTTCCAACGCAGTTTGGGAAATTCCATAGACCCCAGAAATCTGCTATGGTTTCCCACTGGCTGGTTGTAGGACACGGCAAACAAATCGGGCTGGAGGGCTTTGTAGACCTCGGCCAAAACGCTGGATGCAGTGCTCGACGGCAGTCTGAAGCTAGCCACTACAGCTAACTGGTTTCCACCCGAGGCTAGAACTCTCTATGTGGCATCAAAAGTTGGACAGACCTCCTCGAAACAGTCTTCTGCGTCGCCTGTGCCTCAACATTTGTATGATCAACATTTATTCAATGTTGATGAGCTTAAGATCCACATTCAAGCGTTCCATCTTGCATTGTTTATTTTTTCTCCGTTAAACTACAGAAGAGGAAGTCAACAAGCATGCCCCAAAACCATACAAACATAACGCCACACCCCTCTAGTGGCTTGGCGGTGAATTACAAAGCAACGCGTCACCTGGCCGGAGAACCATCGAATGTCAAATGACGCCGTAGTCACTGCGCCGTCACCGCAAAGCTGGAGTATAACTCAGGCTTTATCCGGATTAGTTGTTAGACTGATAACGTAGGCGGGTAATGTTACCCGCCGCCTTGCGCTGCCTAATATGGACTGCTGTCTCCATACAACATTCGGATACTCAGGAAGGGACGTAATGCCGTCGCTGTTTTTAGTGCGGCATGACCGCATCATAAACAATGGAGGCAGACGATCACGACGAGACTTTTTTTTTTTTTTTCCACATATTTTTCTTGAACCTTCAAACTACGTCTCAATAATATGCTTCAATTCAGTGCCCATTTGGGTTACTCCCATAGCGGATGAGGTGGAGATGAACGTTTTTTACAGAGCTTGTCTCCCGAGTTGTCCCCGATCATCCAGCTGGCCCCTCCCAACTCAATGCCGACCGAACATGAGTACTGTATATAAAATGCATAGAGGAAAATGAAACCCCGAAAAGTGCCCTACGTGGTACCCCCAGTCAAAGAGGCGCGCGATCAGTTTTTTTCACGGACATTTCTGCCTGTCAATACTGTTGCCACTTCCAGGATTGCCACTTTTATGCACAATCAGTCTTGGTTGCTGCTTCCACGAAATATACTCAGCGCCACACCATATGCTTCTATTTGTTATTTTCCAAGTGGTGAGAGCGCAACTCGGCATCGATTGTAACATCCCAAGTAATGATGTCAGGCTTCCGTTGTTTTATAAAGATTTATTTCAATCACAACACGGCACCTGCTCGTAAAAGCAGAGCATGCTCTCCCCTCCACTCTCGCTCCTGTGTGATGCGTTTAACTGTGATCACAAAAAAAACAGTGATCACAAAATAATGACAGTCTAGAAGGTGTAGTAATTTCGAAATTGCCGCGGGCTAGGAATGAGTTTCCGTTTCAGAGGTAACCCGCGCGGGCGATGACGTAACACATGAGGCTTCTCCTTTTTACGCATGCGTAGTTTCCACAAATGCAGGTGTACCTTGCAGAAGCGGGGAGGCCCTTAAACGAAGTGTGGACAGGTATAAAAATAGTCGACAAAATACCCTGGAGAAAATGATCTGACCTAGTGTAGACGTAGCCTTCGTCTTTTGGACAATATTAACTATTAGTCTTTGGCATATAGGCATGTGCCGGTTACCGGTTTCAAGGTAGACCGTGGTATGAAAACGTCAAGGTTTCAAAACCGCAAACATTTTCATTCATACCATCCCTACGGTATTAGCTATTTGATATGTCCCAAAAATGCAGGGCTCACCTGTCCCCCTCAAGTTGTTGCTCAGTGTCAGTGAGTGAGGTGTGCTGCCCAATGGCTGGAGGACATGGAACAACTGAACTTTTTTCATTGGTTGCTGGAATACTTTGGGTACAGGAAATTTACAGACAGCTGTTAGGTGGGCCAATCGACATGTAAAACATGTTTGCGGGAGGTGGCTACCAGAGAAGCCAAGATCTCCAATATGCATTTATACAAAATTAAAGGTTAGTAAACGCTGTCGTGAATGTTTCCCACTAGCTACGAGAGTTAACTCCAGCATGTGTAGTGTGTCTATCAGTGGTAAAACATACAGTACTGTAACGTAAGCTTGTTAACGAGGCAGATAATGTGGCTAATTATCATGCCAATTTATTTTAATCTAGAATATATATATATTTTTAAATGTATTTATTTAACTTTATATAATACTGAAATTCCAATCTGCTAGTATGTTTTGAAAAATAAAAATCTTTTGAACTTTTTTTTTTTTTTTCCTTGGTCACCCAGAAATCTCAAAATAGGACATTTTAGAGCTGTAATTGAGATACCTTGATACAGTGAAACCGTGATATTTTTGCTTGATTATCATACCGTCAGAATCTTATACCAGCACATGCCTATTGTAATATTTTAGGCATCTCGAAATGCGTTTTAATTGATTTTATTTTTCTTTTTGAGGAAAACTGTTGACTAATTTCATCTAGCTTTAGTCTACGTTTACTAAAAATATTTGCGTCTGTGAAATTTAAAAAAAAAAAAAATACTCCAAAAATAAATACCGTCAATAAAGGTTTCCAACCATGTCGTATGATCATTGACAGACGAGCACATATTGTTGTGTCTACAAGGACAACGCCAACTTGGTGATAATACACATACAGCTGGAAAACACTACATTATTTTCAATTAATTATACACGCCTGGACACGAACTGTCTGGAAAAAAAAAAAAAAGTTGTCCGAGAGTTTAAGAGGACGCTCATCATTAGCATTAGCCTAATGCTCACGCTAATGCTATGAGTTACATTTAGTGTGTGATCATCACTCAGCATAGACCATTAAAGGAGAAAGCAACATTGCATATTTTCTCTGGCCAAGATAAGAACAAATCTTACCGTGTGTGCAAGCTTTAGAGGAGAGGACACTGGCGAGTTAGGGGTGGGGTAGGGGGGCACATCACGTCAAATGAGGGACACAACCAGACACTGCTACGATGCAGGCTAACTACTATAAAATGTCACACATTGTGAACGTGTGACGGACACTATTGCGCATTTTCGTCTTGTTCTCGTCTCATCAGACCAAAATTGACATTCATCTCGTTATGTTTTAGTTTCCCAAAACACGTTTTTAGGTCCTTATTATCTTGTCATCGTCATGAAAAAAGTGTTCGTTGACTAAATATTTTCACGAGCATCATCGTTGACGAAAACAACACAGATGTCAACCAATTTCCTTTAAAGAATATCCCCCATTAGTTCTGTGTGCTCTGTCGATTACAGTTGTTTTCAAAAGAAATCAAAAGTAAACGCGTTTGAAGGCAATCGCAATAAAACTGTTAATGAATTGTACATTTGAAACCATTTATCAGTGGGAAGGGTGGGAAGCCCTCAAAATAGGTAACGTGGTTAGATTTTCATTTTAATAGTTGCTATGCAACCAATTAGAGTGAGGCATAAACTGTTCCAGCGTTTAAAGTCATCTCTATAGCTTTAATGAGATGGGTATAATTGAGATTAAACTGGTGTGATAGCCTGAGGAAATATTAATGACTCAACATTGTATGTTGCCAGTGGGAACAGGGAACGGGGGGGGTGTCTTGTGATTTCAGAATGCCAAGCTTGGTTTGTCATTGGTAGAATTGTGGGTTTAAAATAATTTGGAAATATTCCTGTTATGAATTGGAGGGACTAAATAATGAAAAGCAACAAAGTCTGGTCTGGTATCAGTCTGGTTTCTTTTAGTATTATTTACTGTGTTGCTCAGTTTTGGACAGTGTGTTACTTGAAGCAGCAGTTTGTAGTCACATCACTCTTATTATGGCTCACAAAGTCAGCCTTTATCATTGTTTGGGCCTGTGAATGCAAATTCGTGCTCTGAGGGATTTGCTTTGTGTGTGAGTGAGGACTACCCTCAATAGTCGCTGATTAGCTACTGGCTAACCTGGGAGGCACATATGGTGTTCCAATTTTCTAATGGCAACTACTCTGGCTTGTCGCAGCACAGGAGCTTGACTTTACATTATGATCTCTCTTGATATACATGGAAAAAGCAAAACAAACTTGTGGAATATTCAGTTAGAATATATTCTCTTGACTTCTAATGAAATGAAGCCATTTTCCAGGCAGAAATGCAAAAAATCTACAACTGTTTACAATATCTATCGCAACGCCTTTTCATTTAAGTATATTCATCTCTGTTGGTTTATTTTTTTCCAGCAAACTATCCATCCATATATTTATAAATGTGCTTCCCTGTATCTGAAGGAAATAGTGCGTGAGTTTAATTAAAAGAAAACATCTTCTTCAGGTCATTTGCTGTAGTAGATAAAAATGTTGCTACTGCTCCTCTGCTTATGGTGCAATGTAATTTCGATAAAATATTGTTGTCTCTCACTCACAACTCATACACGCACCCATGCAAAAAAAACAAACAAAAAAAAAAAAAACAGTATAGACAGTGAAGAAAATACCTAGGTATTTGAACACCCTGCTATTTTGCAAGTTCTCCCGCTTAGAAATCATAGAGGGGTCTAAAATTTTCATCGTAGGTGCTTGTCCACTGTGAGAGAGATAATCTAAAAAGAAAATCCTGTAATCACAATGTATGATTTTTTTTTTTTTTTGATTTATTTGTGTGATAACACTACAATTAAGTATTATATTTGAACACCTGAGAAAACGAATGTTAAAATTTGGTACAGTAGCCTTTGTTTGCAATTACAGAGGTCAAACATTTCCTGTAGTTTTCAACCAGGTTTGTACACACTGCAAGAGGGATCTTGGCCCACCCATCAGTCAGGTTTCTGGGCTGTCGTGAGAAACACAGAGTTTCAGCTCCCTCCAAAGGTTTTCTATTGGGTTTAGGTCTGGAGACCGGTTAGGCCATGTTAGAACCTTGTTATGCTTCTTACGGAGCCACTCATTGGTTTTCCTGGCTGTGTGCTTCGGGTTATAGTCATGTTGGTAGATCCAGGCGCGATCAATCTTCAATGCTCTGACTGAAGGAAGGAGGTTGTTCCCCAAAATCTCACAGTATCGCGCCCCAGTCATCCTCTGTTTAATACAGTGCACTCGTCCGGGACCATGCGCAGAAAAACATCCCAAAGCATGATGCTACCACCCAAATGCTTCACAGTAGGGATGGTGTTCTTGGGATAGTACTCATCATTCTTCTTCGTCCAAACATGGTTAAGGGAATTACGACCAAAAAGTTGTATTTTATCTGACCACAAAACCTGCTCCCATGAGTTCTCTGCGTCATCCAAACGGTCATAGGCAAAAATCAGACGGGCTTTGTCATGTGCTGGTTTAAGCCAATTGAACCTTCCGTGCCATGCATGATCCTATCACCCCCATGCTTCACATTAAGGATGGTGTTCTTGGGATAGTACTCATCATTCTTCTTCGTCCAAACACGGTTAAGGGAATTATGACCAAAAAGTTGTATTTTAACCGACCACAAAACCAGCTCCCATCACTTCTCTGCGTCATCCAAATGTTCATAGGCAAACTTCAGACGGGCCTTGACCTGTGCTGGTTTAAGCATGTTACGTCCCAAGGACAGCTCGCGAAGGGCGTAGCATAAAACGAGGCACACAAATTCGCAAGTGGACACAAATTTATTTACACAACAATCAAACTCGCAATGAATATGTACAAAATGTGGATGAAGCGCGGCTTCAGGGTAAGCCCAAGCCAAAACAACAAACATAGGAATCTACACTTAAACCCCACCTGCTAACTAAACCCTGATCATGAAAAAGAACAAAGAAAAGACAGCCACTAACCTAGCTTCTTACACTAAACAAAACAGGAGAAAACGGGTTGAACGGAAATGGCGACTTACCCCTACTTGCTTCAGTGCTCTTATTTACAGTGGTGAACAAAAACGATCCAATAACGAATAAACACAAAAGACCTCACCGAAAAAGCGGGAGTGTATCAAACTAGCGATCAAATGCAAACGAGAGTGAATGGCGAGCAAACAGCTGGCGAGGAGGACCGTGGCAGAATGCTGTCAAATGTGACCTCCTAGAGCATTGACAGCGGCAGGTTTATGAAGCTTGGCGCCTTTTTGTAGGCCAATCAGGGGCGGCAACGTCGTCGGTCCGTCCTGCGTCGATCAGCTTTCGTCATAGTGGGATGGGAAGCAGCCAGCTGGTGGAGGCGACGATCAGCTGACTGGAAGAGTCTCAGAAAATGGCCAGGGGCCATCACAAAGCAGTTGAACCTTCCGTGCAATGTATGATTTCAAACCATGACACCTTAGTGTGTTACCAACGGTAACCTTGGAAACTGTGGTCCCATCTCTTTTTAGGTCATTGGCCAACTCCTGTCATGTAGGTCTGAGCTGATTTTTCACCTTTCTTAGGAACATTGAGACCCCACGAGGTGACATCTTACATGGGGCTCCACTCCGATTTGAGATTGACCATCACGTTTAGCTTCTTCCATTTTCTAATGAATGCTCCAAAAGTGGACCTTTTTTCACTAAGTTGCTTGGCAATTGCTCCGTAGCCCTTTCCAGCCTTATGGAGGTAAACAATTTTTGTCTCTAGTGTCTTTGGACAGCTCTTTGGTCTTGACCATGTTACAAGTGAGTCTAACTGATTGTATGGGGTGGACAGGTGTCCTTATGCTGCTATCGACTTCAAACAAGTGCATCTGATTCAGGATAATACGTGGAGTGGAGATGGACTTTTAAAAGGCGGACTAACAGGTATTTTATTGTCATAATTCTAGCTGATAGACAGGTGTTCAAATACTTATTTGCAGCTGTATCACACAAATAACTTTTTTAAAAATCATGCATTGTGCTTTCTGGATTTTTCTTTTTAGATTATCCCTCTCACAGTGGACATGCAGCTACGATGCAAATTTCAGAATCCCCCATGATTTCTAAGTGGGAGAGCTTTCAAAATAGCAGGGTGTTCAAATACTTTTTTTCACTATATGTATCTCTTTTAATGAATAAATTTCAAACAATGTGCCACTTCAAACACAAACGACTGAATTCCTATAGAATTTACTGTACATATCAGTGACATATGGTGCAAAATCAGTATAATAACTCTCATTATTTTTGCAACAATAAATAGCTCAAGACATTTTAACCTGGTATATTAGCATTTAATTTTAAACTTTGTGTGAGCGCAGGATAATTTCCCTTAAGACCTTCTTCCCTCTGAATGTTCAGCTAGAGTTTATAGTCTGCATCCACACTGTATTATCAATTGATCCATTTTCTGGACTGCTTGTCCTCATTTGGGTCGCAGGTGAGCTGAAGCCGATTCCAGCTGACTTCGGGGCGAGATGTGGTGGACATTCTGGGCTGCATGCCAGTTTTATTTCAGAGCGCATACTCTGTGGACAAACAAGCATTCATAGTCACATTCAAACCTATGGGCAATTTCGAGTCTTCAAATAACCTAACATGCATGTTTTGGAACGTGGGAGGAACCGAAATACACAGAAAACCCACGCATGCTCAGGGAGAACTTGAAAACCACTCACTGGAGGGCCTGAGCCCAAATGAAAATTTCATGGTCTAAAACTCAAGTCGAATTGTGTTGGGTTTAAGAAGACCACACTCTAGATTATAATACAATATAACATAACATAAAAGCCAACTATCAGAAATGTGTACATTGACAACCTTTTCACATTATTACAGTTCATATATTTTTTTTTTCTCCATTTCATACCAACCATTTTAAAAGTTAGACAGAGTTGTGCCACCCTGAAATATTCAACTGTATATTCATGAGGATGATCGCTTCAGTTTTGTCTCTATTTTATCTTCAGCAGTGGTTAGGAGAGACATTTAAACTTTCTGGGCAGCTCATTGAGTTTGTGTGTGCGCGCCTGTTTGTGTGTGTCCTGCCCTCCTGAGTTTCTTGCTGATTAGAGCAGGTCTCGCCGTGAGCTAATCCAGCTCTCATGCTCTTGCTCAGCTAGCTCGGGCCACAGGGAGCGGAGTGGAAGCACTCAATCAATCCCCCCTGCCTTTTGGACCATGTGAGAGGTGGGTCATGTCACACTTCAAGGTGACTGCAGTATACATAATCACACACCGGCGGACATGTGGTGAAGGGATGAGTGCAGTATCAGAAAGTCTCTCGTCGGTATGTCCAGGAATATGTTTTAGACTACATCTAAACTACTGTTTACTTTTTTTTTTTTTTTTAGACTATAAACCGCTACTTTTTCCTCCCACTTTTAAGCCCTGCGGTTTATAGTCCAGTTTGGTTTACTTATGGATTTTTTACAGACAACTGAGTTTCATATCTTTTTGTGTAAATAACCCAAAATACAATGTGGGCCCCTCTAGTTTAGAGTCAGTACGACTCGTACATGGGCAAATACAGTTTACTTTTAAAGTTTGGTGGGTGCGGCTTAGTCAGGTTAGCCTTTATAGTCCAAAAATTAGAGCGCGTGTGTGTATATATGTGCACAGTGGTACTTCTACATATGAATTTCATTCTTTCTAGGACCTGGTTTGTAAATCAAAATGGTCGTATGTCGAGCGGGATTTTCCCATAAGAATACATTATAATTCAATTCATTCGTTCCACAGCCCAAAAACCCATGCTAAATCCTTAACTCATTTGCTACCAAAAATGTATAAATGCATTCTATTTTTAATTGCTTCAATCAATCAATCAATCAATCAATCAATCTCAGGCCAAGAAAGGAAGTGAAGAAAAATAGTCAGGAAACGGAAGTTGGTGGGATGTTGTGAAGACGCGTGAGAATTTGAGAGAATTGTGGAGAACGATCGGGGAAAAAAAGGCAAACGACACTGGAGGAGTCTTTTGAAAAGAAAACGAAACCATCGTCAAAGAAGGATTAAAAAAAAATCTATCTTGATGAGACAGACGGTGACGTCCACAACAGCGTCAGGTTCCACACGCATTCTGCGGAGCTCACATTGCGTTACTTCTTAGCCGAGGTTGAAACCAACGATGAAGATGATGAAAAAAGTGATACAGATCTTGATCCGGACTCATCAGATTAGCCACGGGAGCAGCCGAGAGCCTTCCTCGTTGTTATGTGCGCAAATAGTTCAACAGTTCAATAGTTTAGTTATGTGTAAATAAATTGTTACTTTGCGAGAAAAAGCTCTATTTGTCTTGTTGTTTATGTTATTTTGTAGCACGAAAACACTATTCAGATGTTTGGGATGTCACAAAAGTGAAAAGTAGCTGTGTTAAAGTCTAAGTTATGTTTGAAATGTATGCTTTCACAAAAAGCTCAATTTCTGTTTTTTCATCAGAAATTGGAAAATTGCTCAAACTAAGCTACGTTCTAATGCTGATTTCTAAAGAATGGAAAAGGATATGAACTAACTTTTTTTCTGCTGAAAGAAAAGAGTAATCTTTCTTGTGGTGGGTTCAATGTTTATATAGCAATAGAACAGAATTGCTCCGGTGAAAATGGCTGTGAGTGAATGAGTTAATAAATACTGCTGGTACAATTACAAATACCAAATACACAGAGCAAAACAAATTATAATTCATAATAATTGAATTAATGTAACGAATCGGGCCCTAATGTGGCGGTTGTGTTTTTGCATACTGTTCTTAAACGCACTATGTGACTGATGAGACAGAAATGCGGTAGAGTGGGAAGATTTTCCGTTTTGTTTTCATGTTGCTGTTGGCGTTGTTGCACAAGTTCTGAAATAAATGATTAAAAACCTGACGAAACTGGCGACTTCTTGCCGATGTTCCAATAATAATAATTGTCACCTTAACTTATAAAGACTGGCGAACGGAGGTCAGAGGACCTTCGTGATCGTAGACATATTCCGGCTGTATTGTCGAGCCAGTTCACTGACGCACACACCGCGCTCATATTTTTCTATCATGTCTTCTTAATTTCAAAGGTAAGCGTAACCATTTTCCTTTTTTTCACCACCTGCACTAACCTTCTTGGGACCCATGTTGATTTTTTTTTGTACACACAAGTCACAGTTTGATTCGGTTTCGGGACAACAGGAAAAACAAAAAGGCTCAGTTTCTTTTTTTTAATTTATTTTATTATTATTATTTTTTTTATCTCAGTAGTGCAAAAAGTGCAAAATAAATACAAGAATACATCAAATTCGGGAATTTGTTTTTATTGTTTGAACATTCTTTACTTTACAGTTTATGTGCAAAAACAGACAACAGTCCCTTTTTTTATACGGATCGACTGAGGTAACGGTGACAGTCAGGTAGCACCCACCAGCTGGCAACTTTGGTAAATTGTTATTTATTTAGTTATTTTTAAATAAATATGAATAATT
Source organism: Corythoichthys intestinalis (assembly GCF_030265065.1). Classification (NCBI taxonomy): domain Eukaryota; kingdom Metazoa; phylum Chordata; class Actinopteri; order Syngnathiformes; family Syngnathidae; genus Corythoichthys; species Corythoichthys intestinalis. The sequence continues at coordinate 26,506,692 of NC_080414.1, read as the reverse complement.
TAATCAAAAATATAAACATCCTACCACTTTCAATGTTGAATTACACACAGTTAACTGTAAACCATTATCAGTGGACATACAGTACATTCCCACATGAGATAGATTTTTAAAATTTTCTAAAATAAAACAAAAAGTGCAAATACTTCCAAAACTGAAAAAGCACCTCTTGAATTCATGCAAAAATAAATACTCAATGTTTCAATGACTTCAATCTAGGTCTAAAGCAAAATAAACATTTACTGATTAGAAAATATCAAATAAATACACTTCCAAAAGTTTTAGTAATACTACATTTAAAAGTTCCTTCTCCGGACAGTCACCTTTTTAGTATGGAGTTAATCTTATTTTTCACATTGTTTGTTGAAATTGTTTTTTTTGTTTTGTTTGTTTGTTTGATTGTTTATTTGTTCTTTTTTTGTTGTTGTTTGTTGGTTTTTACTCAAACATTGTTGTCATCTGACTGTATGCACTGAACGGTCACTATACGGGACGAATACTGTTACATTCTTAATATGTATGTATAAAGGAGTATATAACTGCTTCCGAGATATGTATTGCCACACCATCATTAACTATATGATATGTATACAATATAAAACCATGGACCACCCTTGCCATTGTTCGTAGATGTAATATAAAAAACCTTAAAGGGAACCTCGGACTTAGACTTGTAGGCTCTAATAAGCCACAATTATTCTCTTTTAGGCGGCACGGTGGCTGAGTGGTTAGCATGTCTGCCTCACAGTTCTGAGATCAAGGGTTCAATCCTGGGCTTCGGCCTTCCTGTGTGGAGTTTGCATGTTCTCCCCGTGCCTGCGTGGGTTTCCTCCGGGGACTCCGGTTTCCTCCCACATCCCAAAAACATGCATGGTAGGCTGATTGAACACTCTAAATTGTCCGTAGGTATGAATGTGTGGGTGAATGGTTGTATGTCTCCTTGTGCCCTGCGATTGGCTGGCAACCAGTTCAGGGTGTCCCCTGCCTACTGCCCGTAGTTAGCTGGGATAGGCTCCAGCACCTCCGTGACCCTCGTGAGGAATAAGCGGCATGGAAAATGAATGAATGAATGAATATTCTCTTTTACTAAAATGTGTTATTAGAAACTCATAAAATATTGTCATCGATTTAAAAATCTATAATATTTAGTACATGTTTTGACCTACGGAAGGCGCCATGTTTTATGCGTGCAATGGACGCTCGGGCTGATGACGTAGTTAATTACTATCACTAGACGAACACTACTGGTCTTCTGCAATTCCTTCTACGCGGCAAGACGTCCAACACATGCCACATCGGTTAAAAGCGGCAAGTACTTACTATTTGGGTTTTTGAGTGTTTTATTACCTTTTCATTGCCTCAAAATACTTTTTGCATGTATTTTCGTCTCATATTTTTAGGCATTGTGTTTTGTTGTGGTGCTTTAAAGCAGATTGGTGATCTGTTGACCACATTAGTCATGTAGTGTATTTAAACCACCCTTATTTGATTTTACTACGTTTAGTATTTTCTTGAGGCATCTTTAGCATGTTCTGTCTGTATGCATCTAAACAAAACAAGCTGAATGCGCACGGTAGTACTTTGGGTGTCAAATTCGCCTCTTGTAGGACGTTTCGACTGGTTAGCACATTTGGCAGAACACCGGTTTTGTCATACTCTTGTCTCATCTCTTCCCATCTTTCCTGTTCATTTTGCTTTTGCTGTTTGTTTTGTGAAATATTATATAATTTTCCTCTCGTGTTCAAATTGAAAGGGCTGAACACGACATGTTTATATAGCTAGAGTCATACTCTGGAAGCCCGGCAGCGTAACCAGTGACATCACCGCCCTGCGAAGTCAACAAAAATGGCGGCCCACTAGTTAAACTAATTTTACAAAATGGATAAAAACTAAAACATCAAGAGGGGTTTTAATTTCAAATTTTTTAACTCATAATAACGTTTATCTTTTAAGAATTGTCTGTCTATCCGTGGATCCCTTTTTATTTATTTAATTTATATAATTTAGGTCATTAATTTAATGATCTACATCTTTTTATAATAACCAATCACAGTGATCACTAACTCACGAGCTGTACTTTGGCCTTCCGTATTCTGTTTTGTCTCCTTGCTTCAGTCTTCAATGGCAAATAAGGAAAGAATATAATTGATTAACTAGTTGCATGTATTAAAAAATAAACTGCCTTAAGTATGCCAACAATTAATTACACTTGTGGTCACACTGCATTAAGTTAAATTTGTTTTTCACAACACAGTGAGCAAAGCCTCAGATTTACACTCGCGTATGTTTTTTTATCGCTTAAACCCACTGTGAACGACAAACCACAAAGCTGGCAGTGCGCGTTAAACCCGAAAGAAAGTGAAGCAGAGCAGCGAAGAACAGAGCGGGACGTAGATTCAAATCAATTAAATAATGGAGGAGTGATAATGGTCTCGCTAATGAGAAACAGGACTGCCATTAGCTGGACCTGCCTGACAATTTGCAACAGCTGGAAAAAAAAATCTGCTTTTACCACGAATGTATACAAATTATTCTGCTGACAGCAAAACTCTTCCACATTCTGAATTATTCAGCCTCACCTGCCACAACGTAAAAACGCTAACATTTTCCCATCCTTTGTGTACTGTATACACTATTGTTAATATAATGAAGTGTGGTTGCCAAACTTGCTAGGTTTTATGTGAATGGATACTATATAATCACATTTCGGACTACAGACTATATAATGTGATTACAAGCAGGTCAACATGGTGTCTTTTAATGACACTGCTTCAACAGAGACCATGCTGTGCTAAGGCAAGGTCAACAGTCGCTCCATGTCTCCCTTTGTCATCCTGCTGCTCTTTTGTCATCCTGCTGAGTGGATGCATTTAGAGCCTCTACCCAGTATACATTAGGTGCCACAAAGCACATGCACTGAACAGTTAATTCCATTATACTCTGTGGCTCTCAGAAAGTTTCAGGCATCCTGCTTGTTGCCATATCAGCTCTCATTCACTTTGAAGAGTGAAGTGGAGACAATTTGTTTGTGAAAAGAAGATTAGTTAGAAAGAGGAAATGAGTTGGGTAATTATGCACATGCAGGCATAGTGACAATTGGGCCTCAAAACAGCCTCAGTTTAATTCATAAAAGTGTATTTCATTATTTTAGAATCATTTCCGAAAGGGTGCAGTGTATTGATATTCCTAACAGAAACTTTTGCTTCGTACCAGTGCAATTAAGTAAGAAGATTAGTTGCGTTACTCATTTCCACTTCAATATTTCATGGACTTCCTGTGAAGATTTAGCCACAGGAAATTTGTAACAACTGTAGGGATGAACATTTAAATGAATGTTATTAATCAAAGATGAGGACACCCACCTTTCGGCAATTGAAAATGACAACTGAATTATTAAGTGACAACATACAAGATAAATTAATGAATTGTGAAGACTTTCAAAACCAGTGTAGATCTAGCATGACACATTCGATCCGATTAGGGGTTTTAGATCTGGTGTTGTAATACCAGTGCAAGCTGATGTGTTTGGCTCCTTACAGTTTACTTCATACACTGCCAATCAAAGAAGCTCCTCTCAGTCCCTTTAAATCTGGGGTATTCACCTGTCGAATATAGACCGTGATACATGCATGACCGGAGTCAATGCGCTCAGCTTGAATAGCAACTAGGGCTGTCAAACGATTAAAATTTTTAATCGAGTTAATCACAGCTTAAAAAATAATTAATCGTAATTAATCGCAATTCAAACCATCTCTAAAATATGCCATATTTTTCTGTAAATTATTGTTGGAATGGAAAGATAACACAAGACGGATGTATACATTCAACATACTGTACATAAGTACTGTATTTGTTTATTATAACAATAAATCCACAGATGGCATTAACATTATAAAAATTCTTTCTGTGAAAGGGATGCACGGATAAAGACTTGTAATTCTTAAAAGAATAAATGTGAGTACAAGTTATAGTAATTTTGATAGTTTGTATGTTGTGACTAAATATTGCCATCTAATGTATTTGTTGAGTGAAAAGAAATGTTTGAATAGAGTTTGACCAAAGTCTTGAGTATTATTTTGCATAGCTATTTTGATTGGGAATGCCAGTTCTCTTTGCATTGAGCGCTTTTCTTTTTATGAACATTATTTATTTATTTGTTTTTTTGAGAGATAGGAATATTATTTTTGTTGTGCTTTCACTAAAGGATACTGTAGCGCCTTAACTGTTCTTAACTGCCCAAATGCATGATCGGAAGTTGGGTGACCATGGTGGCTGCAAATGGTATATCTTCTCTGCATTGTGTTCAATTCAGGGTGTTGAGAAAAAGATCATCTCCTGTCATTCTTCTTCACATTGCTTGCCACAATAGTTATAATTGTTGTGGAAGAGATGCCAAAGCTTTTACCAATAAATAGCGCGGCTCCAATGAATGCCTATGTCCACTCCACTCGCTTGTCTCTGCCTCTTAGCTCTCAATATACCTAAAACGGCGCCATTGTAGTCTGTTTGCGGCAATGCATGAGTGGGTCGTTCCGCGCATGCGTTAAATGCGTAAATATTTTAACGTGATTAATTTAAAAAATTAATTACCGCCCGTTAACGCGATAATTTGACAGCCCTAGTAGCAACACATGTTAAAGTGCCTGTGACACAAAAAAAGCATGTTTATTTCACATGATACGCAGTATTTTATGCTCCTGAAAGAAATGGACCGCTTAGATGTGTACGGAAGTGATCGAAATATTTATTCATTTTTTTTAATGCACGCTATGAAAATGAAAGACTTCTGGCCACGTCTCGAATTGAGGAAGAAGGCGAATTTGACATCAGTGGACTAACCATCTACACAGCACAGCTAATACTATTGTATGCAGAAGAATTTTTTTGCGTCACACCAGCCCAATGTGCTGCAGGCTTTTGTTGCTACACCAGGGAGTGGCTGTGGCGTGAAGCTTTTTGGATTTCCAAAAGATACTGTTCACCGCGGAGAATGGGCAAAACAAGTCCGACAATAGAGAGACCATTGGACTGATGACTAAGTGAGTAAGCTACGTGTTTTATGTTATGTCAAATACTGGGATCATGGCAAATGTTTTAATTATCGTTGCATTTTGTGGGTGACAATGCTTCCTGTCCACCGACAAGGCCAGTCGGCCGACGACCAGCGGTTTGTCGCTCACCATGGTCTCCCCTGATAAAGGTGTGCCTGCCTATAGAGCGCTTTTCTTGGCCTGGGCCCGGGGAGGCCCCCACTCTCAACTCCGGTTCTCGATTGTGTCGAGACTTCGACTCCCCTTGGCCATCTTGCCAACCTAAAGAGCACAATCCTCGGCTTGGGCCTGGGGAGCCCCCACCGCGGTCTCTGGTTCTCGATTGTGTCGAGACTTCGAACCCTTTTGAACCTCTTCACGTGCCTGCCTAGAGAGCGCTATACTCTGCTTGGGCCCGGGCAGCCATGCGCTTAGACGTCGGCTGGTTTGTCCACCGAGAATGCGCCATTTTTGGCATTCATTCCCCTCTGCGTCCGGCGATGAGGACGCAAAAGAGCGACAAGCTGAAACTTGCTTGCCGCTGGAGGCTGGTCGATCGATGAAGACAATCAACCCCACTGCATTGTGTGACATGAGTTGGGGTACTTTTGTGTGATTTTTCATTTTCGAAAGGCGAGGAAAAGACTTGGAGAGCCGCTCCGTTTGGGTTAGCATGTCGCCTAGCTCTCATGCCTCCTTTTGTTTACGCTCTTTCCTCAGTCTCCGAAGCCGAGGCAGGGACATGACAAAAGCTGGACTAACTCCAGTGGCATAAAATACCATCTGGGAGTTTTAAGAATTCGGCATTTTTGACCATTAAAAAGTAATTTAGCCCTGTCATATTGAATAAATGCATTTTTAATATTTCATAATCCATTCAGCACAAGACTGTTATTTGTCATGACCATAGGATTTATTTAGCAATTGGGGGAAAATACTTAGATTAAAAAGTATATCTTGTCCACCGGTGTTTCTTTAATGTAATTATGTCCACTTCCAATTGATACATTTTGACTGTGAATGTGACTGTTATCTATTAACTTGCAACACAGTCTTTTAATGAATGGGAATGCTACTGTGATCTATTAACTTGCATTACTCTTTTAATGAATATTTTTTTGGTTGATTTTTTTTGTTAATGTATATTTGTCCTGCATTGTCTCGAAACATGATCCAACCTAACCCTTAGATGCACAAATGAATGGACCCTTCACTCTTCCATAAATGGATAAAAAAATGACCCATACTAGAATGTTTTTAGGCTATTTTGGTTAAGAATAATCATTTGCATCTTACTTAGTATTATACTTAGGACCCTATAAGAATAATTTCATATTTTTGAAGTATCTTTTTCACTTTTTTTAAATTTTGGGGGGAAAAAATAGCAGCAATAAGAATAGCAGGAAACAGCAACAGACTTGATCTCTTCTTGTATTATATCATCAGTGATGAAGAGCATCTTTACATGCATCTTTATGGTGAGACATTGGTGCTAAGCCCTTGTGCAGGCCCTGGCCGACTTCTGAGGATATTGTGGCTCTGTGTTCTGCCCTGGGTGGGAGGTAACTTGGTCCAATAAAAGCCCTACCAACTTATTCTGTTGGCTTCATTTGGAAATGGATTTTGGAAACAGCCATGACACCTTGGATAAGGAAGCAAAAGAGTAATGTTTTCAAGATATCAATATATAGCTAAATAAATACATACAAACACACACGACATATACAGTAATGTTATCTAGCTAGCATTAGCTAGTGATTAAGTAAGCTGAATTGTGAATAAACAATAGTAACAGTCATGAAAGATGCACACATAAAATATAACTTACACGCATCAGCTCTTGCTGTGTAAAATATCTTCCTGAGGGGTGACGCTTCTGAGATAGACTGTTAATTTACAGTGGGGCAAATAAGTATTTAGTCAACCACCAATTGTGCAAGTTCTCCTACTTGAAAAGATTAGGCCTGTAATTGTCAACATGGGTAAACCTCCACCATGAGAGACAGAATGGGGAGGGAAAAAAAGAAAATTACATTGTTTGATTTTTAAAGAATTTATTTCCAAATTAGAGTGGAAAATAAATATTTGGTCACCTACAAACAAGCAAGATTTCTGGCTGTCAAAGAGGTCTAAAGTCTTCTAACGAGGTGTAACGAGGCTCCAATAAAGGAGGCTCCACTCGTTACCTGTATTAATGGCACCTGTTTTTAACTAATTATCGGCTTAAAAGACAATTGTCCACAAACTCAGTCAGTCACACTCCAAACTCCACTATGGCCAAGACCAAAGGGCTGTCGAAGGACACCAGAGGCAAAATTGTAGACCTGCACCAGGCTGGGAAGACTGAATCTGCAATATGTAAAACGCTTGGTGTAAAGAAATCAACTCTGGGAGCAATTATTAGAAAATTGAAGACATACTAGACCACTGATAATTTCCCTCGATCTGAGGCTCCATGCAAGATCTCATCCTGTAGCGTCAAAATGATAACAAGAACGGTGAGCAAAATCCCAGAACCAAACGGGGGACCTAGTGAATGACCTACAGAGAGCTGGGACCACAGTAACAAAGGCTACTATCAGTAACACAATGCGCCGCCAGGGACTCAAATCCTGCACTGCCAGACGTGTCCCCCTGCTGATGAAAGTACACGTCCAGGGCCGTCTGCGGTTCGCTAGAGAGCATTTGGATGACCCAGAAGAGGACTGGGAGAATGTGTTATGGTCAGATGAAACCAAAATAGAACTTTTTGGTAGAAACATGTTCTCGTGTTTGAAGGAGAAAGAATACTGAATTGCATCCGAAGAACATCATACCCACTGTGAAGCATGGGGGTGTAAACATCCTGCTTTGGGGCTGTTTTTCTGCAAAGGGACCAGGACGACTGATCTGTGTAAAGGAAAGAATGAATGGGGCCATGTATCGAGAGATTTTGAATGAAAATCTCCTTCCATCAGCAAGGGGCATTGAAGATGAGACGGGGCTGGGTCTTTCAGCATGACAATGATCCCAAACACACAGCCAGGGCAACAAAAGAGTGGCTTCGTCAGAAGCATTTCAAGGTCCTGGAGTGGCCTACCCATTCTCCAGATCTCAACCCCATAGAAAATCGGTGGAGGGAGTTGAAAGTCCGTGTTGCCCAACGACAGCCGCAAAACATCACTGCTTTTGAGGAGATCTGCACGGAGGAATGGGCCAAAATACCAGCAACAGTGTGTGAAAAGCTTGTGAAGAGTTACAGAAAACATTTGGCCTCCGTTATTGCCAACAAAGGGTACATAACAAAGTATTGAGATGAACTTTTGGTATTGACCAAATGCTATTTTCCACCATGATTTGCAAATAAATTCTTTTGTGATTTTCTGTTTTTTTTTTCCCCCCACATTCTGTCTTTCATGGTTGAGGTTTACCCAAGATGTCAATTAGAGGCTTGTCTAATATTTTCAAGTGGGAGAACTTGCACAATTAGTGGTTGACTAAATAATTATTTGCCCACTGTATTCCTGACAGCCAAAGTTGATAAGGATCAAAGGTTCCTATTGGATTCCACAGAAAATGCATGTGGGTCATTTATGATTTATTGAAGCTTGGGGTAGTGATACAAAAATTACAACTTCTTCAAATGTATAAAAGGTAAATGAACAATGTAAATGGCATTCGATTAAAGATGTTTTTGTCGTAAAACCTGGAATATCAAATGATAACAATTTTTCATCACAAAGATATTTCAGAAATACAACCTCACTGGGTCATTTTTTACCCACTTATGGATCTAAGGTTTAACAAGATTTTTTTTTTTGTCTGTTGCTGATCCTTTCTGTTGCTTATATTGGAGACATGTATGTCTAAAATCTTGCTGATATTATTCCAATATAATGAAGTATTGTGTAAACACAGGAAAGTGTAGATCTTCAAGCCCCGTCTAAACCAGAGTGGACCCGGACGGATTAAGGTTTTTCCAGTAGAACACAGCTTTATCTCACTTTATCTCAGCATCCACAATGAAGTCTCATTTCCTCTTTCAAACTACATCAGATAACACAATTACTGTAAATTAGAACATGTCCTGATTACATGCACAATACAGGGTTCCCAGTACAGTCACACGCTAAAAATGGCATATTGTTGTCTGTAAACCTTGTGTTAATGCAGTCTGTAAATACAATCTTGAACCTGAGAGGTGATCAGTGTGTGCTAGTGCATAAGAATCCAAAGACTTGACGTATGTACAAGTGTGCACTGAAAGTTGTAGAGGAAGTTCCTTAAAGGAATAAGAACAATAAAATGATGCCCATCAGCTTGTTGCTTCTCAGTATCACATTATCGTTAATTAAAGTTGGTGCCTGGAGGCGTAAGCACACAAACAAGCTGCTTCAGTCTGTGAAATATACATAAAGCATCTAATTGGGGTATAAGTTAGGGGTTCACGCAAGGGAATGAGAAGTTGAAGGGCTTTCCCATTTTTTTTTTCTTTTTTTTACAGTTACACAAGTTGCATTTGTTCAAAGCACTTTTTTTTTTATTAGTATTGCTACTAACACAAATCCAATCAAAAGGAAGTTTGTGATCACTCAATAACGAATAAGGGGATTATCAAATTTGCAGGATATGTTTGTAATCAGAGGTGGGTAGTAACGCGTTACTACTGTTACATTTAACTGAATAACCTTTTGAGAAAAACACACTTCTAAGAGTAGTTTTATTAAGCCATACTTTTTACTTGGGTAGATTTGTGAAGAAAAAAATGCTACTCTTACTCTGTTACTTTGGGCTACACAAGGGTCGTTACATTTTTCCTCTTTATTATGTTTCATATTTTTTTGACAGCGATGCCAAGAGTAGTTCTACCGATTTCACCAATGAGACGTCACGACAAAAAGCACGACTCAATTACACCAATCTGACACAAGCTTGCTGTTCTATGATTACGCCAGCCTGTTCAATCACGTGGCGTCTTTAAAGCACCGTAAAAAAAATGAAGTATTTGACATAGAGCGCTGCCCTCAACATGAATCGAAAGCGCAGATGTAAACCTCTCTCCTAGTTTTTATTTGACTACGATTTAGTATTTACAGTTCAGTATATTAGTATTTACGATTTTGTATTTCTATCATAGATTATTGTACAGTATCATTATAACAACAGTTTACATAGGTAAGTTTGTGCTGAGAGGAAAAAAAATGTTTAAAACAAAAAAAAGTAAGCAGTTACTCATCACTTGAGTATTCTTTTCACTGGATAGTTTTTTTTTTTTTTTTTACTTGTACTTGAGTCGCTACTCGCACGCTACTCTTAAGTACATTTTTGGCTAATCTACACACCTCTGTATGTAATACGAAACAGAGGATGTGATCCTAATATTTTTGGTTTCAAAGTCACAAGGGTCAGAAATGAATTTCGCGACAATTTGGGAACAAATGCAGGGATTATTATTGAACTTGCAGGATATTTGTAATATGAAACTGACGAGGTGTGTCGAATACCTAAAGGTTTAAAGATAAAGGTAAAAAATTTCACGACAATTCAAGCAATAAAGGAATTATTATCAAACATGCAGGAAATTTTTGTCATATGAAACAGAAGAGGTGATAACATTTTGGGGTCAAACGTCAGAGAATTAGTTTTGCAAAAATGTTTTGTACTTTAAAGCAGTGCTTCTCAATTATTTTCTGTTACGCCGCCCCAAAGAAGTAAATGTTCGCCCCCCCCCCCAACTTTCTGCTGCCAATGTAAATAGTATCATTTGTCTATAACATAAGCACAACTCTGCATAACATTGTTTCCTTATTAACATTAAAGAGAAAAATACAGATCAATTTATAATAAAGTACAACTTTTCGAACATTGTTTTTGTAACAGAAATGACTTAAAGCGCAATCAATTTGCCTGAATAGAAAAAAAAAAAAATACTCAAGGCCAGGGGTGCCCAAGTCCGGTCCTCGAGAGCCCCTATTCAGTTTGTTTTCCTTGTCTCCCTCCTCCAACACATCTGAATCAAATAATGAGGATCGTTATCAGGCTCCTGCAGAGCTTGCTGATGAGCTGATCATTTGATTCAGTTGTGTTAAAGGAGTGAGACATGGAAAATAGGGGCTCTCGCAGACTAGTCTTGGGCACCCCTGCTCATGGCACATTTTTTCACTATTTGATACTGAAAAATAAAATGTAATAAAATCAATATATGATAATAAATTCAAATTTCATTAGCAACATTAACTCAGAGCACAATATGCCAAACAAAAATTGATTAAACAAATATGTGTGTGATAAGACAGTTGATAAGACAGTTTTAGTTTTGCAGCACTTGTCGTCCAGCATGACCAAAACCATGTCTAATGCTGCAGGCAGTATCAGCTTCTCTGTGATGGTATGTTTATTTATTTATTTATTTTATTTTTTGCACTAAGCAACTTGGTCTGTCAACTAGTATGATGTTAACAGCGCTCACTAGTTTTATGTCTTTAAGTGACATCTTCAATGATTTCGCTTAATGCTGTCCGCTGCCAACATTTTTGGACACAGTAAACATACTGGTCTTTTCTTGTCTCCCACTGTATTAATCTTGAAGCCAAATACTACGTACGCTTTGTCATATTTCCTCGTCTTAGCTTTCGGGTGACTTCATATATCCTGCTCTATGCTGTGTGCTCTTGTTTAATGCAAAAATACTGCACACACACGATGCAAATGAGGGCGCCACTGACACCTACTGAGTGGATGTGCAATTACAAAAAGTTTTTGTAGTACGGCAAAAAAAATATGTTCCGGGAGGTCACATGCGCACCCAAGCATCGCTTTGGCATGCCTCACTATTTGAGAGGCATGTACTACTACTTAAGTACTGCTTTAAAGGTAGAGCCCACTCTACCAAAAAGAACAATGCTTTAACGTGCCTGTGACGGCATAAAAAAACATAAATGGCATTACTATGTTGAATTACAATCACATTTTAAGACGATTCGACTTTATACAACAATTTGGCAAAACACAGATGACAAGAAATTAGTTTTTTAATCTGCTGTTGAGCCCCGCCTTAAATTATAGCGCCCCAGCATCCCGAGCTGGAGGATGACGTCGGCAGGGTCACGATTTCATCTGATTTAGAACTCAGCCCATTGAAGGGAAATTATTCAGAATGAGGAAAATGCAAAGAAGAGAGCAGCAATATGTCATTGTTTCAATCTCTGTACTCCAATATATTTACAGGAAGTAAAGTATTAACTAAGAACTAAGTATTAGGAACTAAGTATTTTTTCCCCAATTGCTAAATAAATGGTATGGTCATGACAAATAATTCTTGTGCTAAATGATATATGAAATATTAAAAATGCATTCATTCAGTACAACATGGCAAAATTACTCCATAATGATCAAAATTGTTGACTACTTGCACCTCCTTATTTTATGCCACCGGAGTTAGTTCGCCTTTTGTCATTTCCCTGCACCGGCTTCGGAGAGCCTAAACAAACCAGGAGGTGTGAAAGCTAGCCAAAATGCTAACCCAAACTGAGCGGCGTTTCCAAGTCTTATTCTCACCTTTCGAAGGGAAAAATCGCACAAAACTACCCCGGACCAATTCACACGGCAGCATGATTGTCGATTGTCTTCACCGATCGGTAATCCTCTGGCGGCAAGCAAGTTGCAGCTCGTTGTTCCCGTGCTGCGGGCAGGAAAGCTCGTTTGCCGGGGAAGCAGCTGGAGAATGACCGTCTGACAAACCGGCCGACATCGGAAGAGCCGGTAGCTGCCTGAGCCCAACCTGAAGACAGTGGTCTATTGCCAGGCACATGAAGAGGGCAGAGCGGGCTGGAAGTCTAGACCAGGGGTTTTCAACCCAGTCCTCAAGGCACACTGTGGGTCCTGGTTTTTGTTCCAGCCGATCCAGCAGAGACAGTTGAACCAATGAGGCTTCTGCTAAAACAAGCCACACCTGACTGCAATCAACTGATTGCACTTGTAAAACACCAGATTGGGGAAAAAGTGTTGTCATCTTGTTTGGTAAGAATGAAATCCTGCACCCACAGTGTGCCTTAGTGGAATAGGTTGGGGACCCCTGGTCTAGACGACATGGAGAACCGCAGACGAGAGCGGGGGGCTGCAAAAGCATAAGCTGAGGAAAGTGCATTCTTGGTGGGCACGCGAAGAGGACTGAGAGGGGTGTGCGGCAAGCCACCGGTTGTCGGCTGAATGGCCTTATCGGTGGAGCATTGTCACCCACAAAATGCAATACCAGGTGCTAGGATCCCAGTATCTGTCATAATACAAAACACGATGTTTACTCATTTCCTCATAAGTCCACTGGTCCCACAGTTGTCTGACTTGTTTTGGCCATTCTCCGCGGTGAACAGGAACGTTTTGAAACCCAAAAAGGCTCACACGCGTCTGGTGCAGCAACAAAACCCTGCAGCACATCTGGCTGGCATGATGCGAAAAATAAACTAATTAATCCTCAAAATCAGCTGAATCCGCAATCCAACTGCATGCTATAAAGCAAACCTGCATTGTGAGATGTGATGTCACATTCGCATTCCTCGTCAATCCAGGAAGTCACTCATTTTCATGGTGCGGGATTAAAAAATTTGAATCTATAAATCGATCGCTACCACACATATCCGAGCTGTCCATTTCATTCAGGAGCATAAAATACCGCGTGAACTATGAAATAAACATAGGCTGACAAACTGTCATAGGCACTTTAAGTTTGGCTGCTTCGGTGGAATTCTGCTATCTCTGAGTACTCCTGTAGGTATTTTATTTATTAATGTATTCTCCCAGAACAACACTAGATACCTCCTTTCTTCCTGCATTGGCATACACCAGCTTGACTTTTTTAACATTTGGCATAAGAATTGAGGTGACTGTGGCTTGGAGCAGATTCTTAGTTAACTAATAGGATGTTGTGTTCTTCCATTCATTCTTTTTGCCATCTTTCCAATAGATTTCAGCATAATGGCTCCACAGTGCAGTCCAAGTGGTGGATAATTGTGTCAAGGGTCATTTATCAATGACATTGACTGTCGCTACTTGGCAATAGGAATATTATTCTTTGACTTGGAAGCTCGGAGAGTTTTTTTTTGTTTTGGTCTTTGTTTCAATGTCACAACGTATGTGATCATTTCTAGCCTTTCATTGTTTTCACCCACTCATTTTGGAATGTTGAATTGCACCCACCAGTTGTCTCACACTTGTCGCCAAATCAAATTGGCAGGTGCTCCAGTTGCTAAATGTATAATTTAAACTGTCTATCTTTCTGTCAGTTGCCCATGACTCTGCAGTGTTGGTCATACGTCTGTAATAACCTCGAAACTGAACCAATGCCAACTCTAAATCTGGCCCTCTTTAATCCATGGCTTGACAATCAATCATTAGCACACTGCAGCAAAGTCAATGACGTGTTAAGTAATGTTTGTCAGTCTGTTTGTTTGTTTGTTTTGCTGAGTGGCAGCTGTTTGCATCTCGGCAACCATCTTTAAACAGAGTTAGCTAGATGAGTCTGTGTCACAGTTTGGTGTAATAAGGATTAGGGATGTCCCGATCCAGGTTTTTGCACTTCCGATCCGATACCGATATTGTTTTGCACTTCCGATCCGATACCGATACTGGCCGATACCGATACCGGCCTATCTGAGCATGTATTAAAGTTTAAAGTTATTTAGTCTCCTTACTTAGTTGTCAGACTCATTTTGAAAAGGGTTTTAGTACTCTTGATAACAACTAGCCAGCTGAATTAGGTGAGTTTGAATAACACACAATGGTTGGTAACAAGAAACTGACCTGTTTATTCAGTGACAAACACAAAACATTATAAATAACAAACAGAAATGGCATAGTCAGTCAGTAAAACGTGCAAATAATATTGTAAACTGTCAGTGGAAAATCCCACAAACCCCCCAAGCTATTAGATGCTTTTAATGTTTCGTGCATTAGTTACAATAATTGTATAAAAAGCCTCTCATGTTTAAATAAACGACTATTTCAGTATCAAGTTAACATTTTAAAACAGTAAATAAAATACTCAAGTCCCCATTCTGTATCAGCAGCTTTAAACTACATTCAATTAATTTAATTGTGCGAATCAACTGTTAAAGTTGGTAAAACTGCTCCCGTTATTCCATAATTTCCCTTCTGTCTACTTTTGACATGTGAAAGTTTTAAAACTGTTTTGAAGATAGATTCAAGTCAAGATTTTGCCGATTTAGGAGTATTTTAGATAAAAAGTTAATTACGTTCACTTGGAAGGTTCACTACAACAGCCTACAAGGGAAGTCTCCTGCTTTAAGATGGCGGCTGTTTACCAACGCTCGTAGTTTTTAATGCACGTGTTGCTAACGGTGTCGAGTCTGTCATTTTGCATCTAGTTCTATATACATATGATATCTATTAGACAAGCATGATGGACGGCATTGCGTCCCGAAGACCGCGCTGTGTATTAGTTCCGCTTTACTTGACATATTTCAATAATCGGAATTTGGATGTTTGTGAATTGTTCTCGATTCTTCCACGGCCGAATCGCTGAAGGATGTAATGACGTCTGGGCACGTTGTACCGTGGTTCTAATGCTGCGTTCCAGAAAAGGGGGGTGTCGGACTTTTCCGACCTCCGACTAGGAAAATATAATTGGAACGCCACTCGAACTGGGAGGTCCAAGTCGCGAAGTCGGAGAAAAAAATAACTACCCCGACTTCCAAGTTGTTTCAATCTGACGTCACTGGACAAAATGGCGCTCAAGAAAACGTATTGAATGATAACACAATAATGAAGTAAATCAAGTTTATTTGAGACGCCATGTATTTTTTCCTCATACAGTGAATTATCTTTGTTGTGCTATGTTTTTATATTGACGATCAGCAAAGGATGTAACTAAAAAAAGGCAGTTTACAGTGTGGGCAATAACGCAGCCGTCGTTTTTCCCCTACTATTTGATCGCTTATAGGAAGTCAGGTTCGCTGGAGGTCAAAATGTCTTTGGATGGTCAAAATAAAACACACCTCGTCGCGATCAGCCATCTTTGTTGTTTACATTTGCTTGGAACGCTTTGAGGTCGGAACTGGTACCATTCGAGTGGGATAAATCCGACTTCCCACTTCTCTGGAATGCAGCATAAAAGTGTTGGATGGTGCGTCTTTACTCACGAGAGATAATGGCTCGTCATCCAGAATGAATTCTTCGGCAATGACTCTTGTTATTCCCTGGGCTTTGGGACTGTCGAGTGCCAGTTTGTCATGCATAGCAAAAGTTTCTGCCAGTGTTAGTTGCGTAGGACCTTTCTTTTTGTCTTCAGTTTTCTTAACATACTCCTCATATTTTTTTGTGGTGGTATTTCGCTAAATGCTTGATTAGGTTGGTTGTAATAAAACTTTTTACACCTTTACCACTACGCTTGACTTTATTGTGGCATATGTTGCACTCTGCCTCTTCGTCTTTGTCGTCCTTTAAGGTGAAATGATCCCACACAGCTGACATTTTTACCGATAAAGTCTTTCGGTGAATTGGGACACGGTAATGTAAATGTAATGTGTTGAAGGTGTGCCATACCGGATTTTAGGGAAACCGTAGCAAAAACCGGAATGGATTATGTATATCGGTGCGCTGGAAAACCCGGACCGGATTTTCAAAAAACTGGATCGGAAGTCTGGATCGGAATTTTTCCGTGTCGGCCGATCCGATACCGATGCGCATTTTTTTGCCCATATCGGCGTCCGATCCGATCCAAATATCGGATCGGGACATCTCTAATAAGGATGCTTGCTTTTTTTATTTTTAGGTGTCTATATGCATATGTTTTTCTCGTTATAAGCCTTTACCTAGTAAAATAAATTTTAAACTGTTCTGTCTTAATCACATCTTGACCCTATGATCAGTGCTTAATTTGTAAATCATAAGGTGCCGGAACGCAAAGTACATATAACAGCGCAGTGATGACGAGACGGACACGTGTCCCGGAATATAAGCAGAAATCGTGCTGAAACAACATACAAATGCCCACTTGCCATGCTGTGGGACTTATAAGCCTCGATTTCAGATAATAATAATAATAATAATAATAATACATTGTATTTCTTGAGCGCTTTTCAAGCCAGACAAAGACGCTTCACATGAGAGATAGAATCATACTACCAGCAAAACAATCATAATAAAGATTAAAAGCATAATACCCATGGTATGAATGTTATGACAACAAACTAGAATTATTTAGGCTTTACTCTGCACAGCACGGGCAATTGTCCACATAACCACAGGTGGGACTTACAGTCAGCAATTAGTTTCTCAACAGGTCTAACTTGTAAAACATAAAAAAGAGATTGGCACGGCGGCCTATTTAGCTTACCATATTTAGTTGTCCAAAACATTCCTTGTTGTCATTGTTGCTTTTCTGACTCGTTTGTCTGTCTTTTATGCATGTTGAAATACCATTTGATCCTAAAGTTTTTTCTAATTTATGTCAGGGGAGGATTTGTTGGTGCAACCTTTGAGTGTATCAACAAATCTCTCTTTCAAATACGTAACATTTTTATAAACAACATTGTTACCAGCATCTCCAAGGGGCCGCTGTCCCGTTTCAGTGTGACCGGCATTGCCAATTTGGCTAAGAAGAAGTGGGAGAGCGTATGGGGGAGAGAGAGGAAGCGCGGTGGTTGACTTTTACTATGGTTCGGAGTTGAAAGCATCGCTTACCAAAAGTGCAGATTGGAAACAACATGCAATTCTTGTGATATGTTCTGTAAATGAATCTATGCATCTTATTATTTTATCCCTGCGACCCGACTCCGGAGCAAGCGGAAGATGATGGATGGATGGCTGGACATTTTTTAAAAATGTTTTTACATTGTTGCATCACCGGGGCTTTCATTGGCACGGTAATTTATGCGTCAACTAATTGGTTATCCTATTGGGGCGCCAGCGCGACGCTCCGATTGGTGTACTGCATAGCCACCCGCCAGTGACTTGTTGTTTGTTTTGCATTAGGGTCGCGGAAAAAGAATAAAATGAGGGGGTAAAAAGCGTCAAGGTTCCTGTGTTATTTTTGCTGCCAAGCTTTCACTTAGCAAGCGTTACAATTTAAAGCGACTGTTTTCTGTTCAGCCCAAATGCTTGATGAAAAGTTTGGGCAACCATGACTTTAGAGAGGTGGTTTCCATTGTTATGTAATGTGTGCTCCGTTCGGCAAAGCGCAATAATTCGTGGCATTATTTATTGAAGAGGGCACTAGCGTAGCAAGTGACGATGATGAGTTCATCGCCTCACATTCTCCTCCACGTTGCCCGACATAATATTATCATTAATATTGATACTCAAAAGGTGCCGGAACGGACTAAATAAGTCCAGAACACATGGACTCCAAAATCAAGAGGTACCGGAACATGTTCCGGCATGATCCGGCACAAATTAACCCCTGCCTATGATGCTTCTCACAAATGTTAAGGAATGGTGTTATAAAAGTTAGGAGATTTGTCTTGCTGAAGACGCTCAGAGATCCCATTGTATCTTTTTCCTCTATAAAAGAAAGAAAAAAGCTTTCTGCTCTACCTCTCTTCTATTCGTGTGGGAATAATGATGTCGCTTCGTCTCCCCTGCCTGTCATCCTCAACCACCTTTAATTGGCCATTAGTAAGACGTAAGGGCCAGATGAACAAAAACGAAGATATAAAGCCTACATAAGCAAAATAGCTTGATTGATGTCATTTTTCAGTACAGCACAGCATAGCATAACTAAGGAAATGATTTTATGAACTATTCAAATCTTGTCAATTAATTACATTTGGAGGTTTCATACAGAGATCACTGTTTGTTTTTGAGATACATTTAGTTCCTCATTAAGTACTACCTTTCCTCTCCTAAAAAGCCAATCTATTTTTAATAAAGTTGAAAACATAAAATTGCATAAACAGTGGTATCCCCCAGCAAATTGTCAATGTATCTGGAATAAAAGACGAAGAATACCGTGACCCATCAGAACCTGATTCAGAGCTCTAAACGTCCACCACAACAGAGAGGGAAAGATTAATTACAGTATTGACCCCAGGCCCTTGAGCTGCCCTCATCCTAGCTGTGTTGCATCGATAGCCTGATAGATGAAGGTGATGTGTCACGGCAGTAAAAGGCACACAGACAGCACGCGGCATTGAGCTGTTGTGGTCATTGCTGAGGACTGAGCCTCAGGCTTCTGCCTTGTGATTGCTCTCTCTTCCTTTTTACAGCTCATTCCTCAGCTTGTACAAATGATGTCCCACCCATCAATGACTAAGCAGCAGCATTTGTTTTTATCTGGTGCTCCATTGGTAGTTGTTACAGTACTTTCCGCTTCAAAAGCTTGACATGTAGTCCCCCACCCCTTTTTTAATGGATGACGTCAGCCGAGTAACCATTTCATCTGATTTATCATCCCATTGAGGGGAATTATTCAGAACGAGGAAAAGGCGACGAAGAGAGCCGCAAAATGCATTGTTTCCGTCTCTCTACTCCAATATTTTTACAGGATATTCTATTTATGCAAGTATTTTTCCCCAATAGCTAAATAAATGGCATGGTCATGACAAATAACAGTCTTGTTCTAAATGGAATATGAAATAATAAAAATGCATTTATTCAGGACGACATGGCAAAATAACTCCATAATGGTCAAAACTGTCGACTTCACCTTTACTTTCTCACCTCCCAAACAATATTTTATGCCACATAAATCAGGCTACTGTCGTTTCCCTTCCCCGGCTTCGGAGAATGTAAACAAAACAAGAGGCATGATTGCTAGCCGACATGCTAACCCGAACTGAGTGATGTTTCAAAGTCTTCGAAACAGAAAATCACACATAACTCGCACTGATCATTTCACATGACGACTGGGTTGTCGATTGTCTTTGCCGATCGGCAACCCGCCCGGCGGAGAGCAATTTACAGGTCGTTCCCCTGCTACTACGGACATGAGAGTTTGCCGGGGAAGCAGCTGGACAATGACCATTGAATAAACCGGCCGAGGTCGGAGGAGCGTGTAGCTGCCAAATGGTCAACACGAATATGGCAAAATAATGCTTCACTACATGGCGAAGACGTAAATAGCGAGAGTCATACGAGAGCGGCTGCAGTTGTTGTGCAGCTAATGTGTATGAGGAGAGCTTTTTACTTGCCCATCCATAATCAAACGTAAGTAGTCCTTTATTTAAAGAAAGTCTGTAGTGTTTACTTTGTAATAGCTGTATTTGCGGCTATTTTTAACACAAATTTGCAATTTCTGATCGGTCAGAAAATTTGACAGAACACCGGGCACATGAAGAGGGCAATAAGCCGAGTATAGTGCTCTCCCTGCGGGGGATGTGGGACAAGGAGCATGTCAGCCACAAAATGCAAGCCACCTTCATATTAAAATGATCCCAGTATTTGACATAATACAAAACATGATGTTTACTCACTTCCTCGTAATTCCCATGGTCCCACAGTAGTAGGGCTTGCTTTGGCCAATATCCACCGGTGAATGGGAACCTTTTGAAACCCCAAAACGCGCAGACGCCTCTCCCTGGTGCGGCAACAATTTTCTGCAGCCGTTTGGCTGGCGTGATGCGAAAAATAAACGAATTAATCCGCAAAATCAGCTGACTCCTTAGTCCTTCTCATACAACAGATCGGCTTTATAGTGAAGAGGACTCCTTCCTCCGTACACGTCACAGTGCATTCTTCCTCAATGCAAGACCGAAGCCGGAAGTCTTGCCTTTTTTGTAGCGCGGGATTAAAAAATTTGAATAAATATATCAATCGATTCTTTACACATCCAAGTGGTCCATTTCATTCAGGAGCATAAAATACCGCGCGTATCATGAAATAAACATGCTTTTTCGTGTCACAGGCACTTTAAGCATTACTCAAATTATTACCAGTTATACTATGGCTAAAAACTAAAAGTGTGTTTTAACAAGTATGCTGAATAAAAGTGTTAAACCATTTAACAAATCTAAAGAATGGGTGGGTCTGTAATGTCACGGGTTTATTGGAAATATTTTACACGATCCAAAGTATAAAATTGCTTAACAGCCCGTGTGTTGTTTTGATACCTCATCTCGCCCTCTTACCAGAGCATTAAGACTTGACAGAGCATTCGATACACACTAGAAAAGCCAGCTGTCCAATTTGCTCCACTCAGTCTGTGGTCTCTCAAGTGCTGTTCTTTCCAGTTGTCTCGTAGCCATCTAAATGGCGCTGAAAGCTGAGGCGGCGGTCTTGTTTCACTGTCATGACATCGGTGGGGCACGTGTGATTTTCCACATAATGAGACTGCTCTTACTGCCAGCATTTCCACACTAGGTTCAGTGAGATTGTAGTGTCTCCTCAAGTTATCTATCGAATTAAATTAAGGTGATCTTCGGAAATGCAGCATTCTGTTCGTTCTCTGGGTTTCACAACAAGTAAATTAACTGTTACACCATGTGTCCTTTTATGACTGCCCCGCTGTTAATTACATTTTGCCAGTAAGTGAATGTTCTCATCAGCATATCTTTGGCTATTTCCTATCAACAGACGCTCAAATTCCCCAAGTGTTTCGGAAATGAGTACTGTTTTCAAAGTTTGTTTAGTTAGTTACCCCAAAACAATACACAATGGGAGTATAGGCTTTAAAAGAACCAAGTACATTTTGGGTGAAAATGGGTTTATTTTCCCAGCATTTTTAAGTAAATCCCGATAAAAAGACCAATGTAGATATAGAATCCAAAATATGTTTAGTATTTGCAGGAAAGAAATCCCTGTCTGGTTTGATTGTAGAGCTGCAACTATTAGTTTTATAATCAATTAATTGCACGTTTAATAAAACAATTAATCGATTAATTGGATAAATGTCACTTTTTTCAATTACCTTCACAGTTGAACTTGTTTTAGGCATGTTGTAGGTAACAATGAAGACAAAATAGATGACTGTTTCCTTCAAAAAATATATTACATTATATTACATTATATGACTTAACAAAAGGTTCTGTGTATAAAACATTTAAAGAATTTCTCAGTAAACAAATCAGACAAAACCGTTCATTCAAATAAAGTGCTGCTGATTGACATTTTTTTCTTGTGTGCTAGTTTATTTAAACAAACTAAACAACAAAATCAAATGAGACGGAGGCAGACTGTAATGAATGTTTCCTTCTTAAGCAGTAGTTCATAATTACATTCCAAATCCAATTTTAATGAACACTCTCTTGTATGACAATTTACAGTTTGAATGGGAGTTTGTGTTGAAAGGAGACTGCTATATGAATGGCTTTATGTATGTGGTTTCTTTTATAGAAAGAAAGTAAACAAACTATCCAACAATAACTAATATGCTTCTCCAAAACAGAATATAAATGGACACTTAAGACACTAATTAGCATAATCGCAAACTAGCTTAGCGCCCTTGCTAAGTAGTAACGTTTCATCAACAAAGAATTCTAACAATACAATTGGCTTCATTTACTCACATCTGATGAAGGCACACTAAATCTAACAACACAAAAGACAATCTAACTCTTGACACTTTGTAACATTATTGATTCAGCAACGCAACCTGAGGATAAGTGAACTCTCTCTCCCTTGCTGTAATCACCGGCGCATTCGCGCAGCCTCACATTACCCACAGACAAGGACCCAAACAGCACTGCTCATAGTTGCTGGGAAAAATCGATTATCAAATTCATTGTCAAACATTTATTAACTCACTTGCTCCCAAAAACGTATAAATACGTTCTATTTTTAATTGTTTCAGTGTCCCAAAGACGTAGTCATACATCTTTTACATTTTTTTTCACAAGAGACATCTCTAGGTTCTGATTCAACTTAACTACAAAGCACAATGCTGAAAATCCATTTTAAAGCAATAAAACTGGCCACTGGAAGGCAGTAGCGCATTTGGTAAGACCCGCAACCTGATTCAATGGAACGAACGGCCGGGGTGCCAGCGGAAGTCAACCGAGTGGATGTCCAGGATGCCAGGCGGCGGACAACCGAGCAGAACAACTGGGAGGACGCTCAGGATGCCAGGCACTGGAGGACCGAGCAAAATGACCGGGACCACCAGTGCAGCGGACGATGCCGTTGAGTCCTTGCAGCTTGCCAAGCAGAGCCCGCGGCGCCGTGCTCGGCCGCTCGCGTCCCCCGCACCCTCCAGTGTCCTGCGACTCAGCCGGAAACGCACACGGCCAAACCAGTTTCCCCCAGGAGCACAGGTTACCCAGGCAAACTCCGACATGAGGCAGTGGTCACCACAAAAGAAAGACAAAAAAAAAAATCCATCTTTATGAGACAGGCGGCGATGAGGGAAAAGCTTACGCCGGCTGTCGCAGCCACAACAGCTTCATCTCTCAGTTATTTATGTGTAAATAAATTGTTACTTTGCTATCAAAAGCTCAATTTGTCCTGTTGTTTATTTTGTGAAATGAAAACATTATTCAGATTTTTGGGATGTAACTAAAGCAAAAAATAGCTGTGTTAAAGTCAAAGTCATGTTTGAAATGTATGCTTTTACAAAAAGCTCAATTTCTGTTTTTTCATCAGAAATTGGAAAATTACTCACGCTAAGCTATTTTCTCATGCTGATTTCTAAAGAATGGAAAAATATATGAACTAACTTTTTTTTCCTGCTGAAAGAAGGGAGTCTAATATGAGTCTAATCTTTCTTTTGGTGGGTTCCATGTTTATATAGCAATAGAACAGAATTTTCTGTGGGCATTGCAAAATCAGTCAAAATCCAGTAAAACGGGCCGAGAGCGAAGGGGGTTACACCGGTGAAAATGGCTGGGAGTGAATGAGTTTACTGATTTAATCGATTAGTTGTTGCAGCCTTATTTGATTGATTTAGCTAACCTTTATGAATAATTCGGCTTTGGTGTTCTGTATGTATAATGACAACAGAATAGATTGTGTAAAACTTTGTGTAAAAATTTAAAAAGTATATAATGATGTTGAGATAATGGACAAACTCCTAGACAATTTCGCATGTCAAGTTGTTGTCATGTGCTTAGTTTGAAAATCCAGGTTAACACAGAATTTAATTGCTGCTGACTTCCATGTTTGCACAGGTGGCCTGAAGCTTCTGCCAATGTAGTCGCACCCTTTGTGTGAGCAATGTAATTAAATTTGTATCAGCACAAATCATCTTGGCAAATAAATCACAGCCAACATGGCAGTTGAAGCTTGAGGTGCGACGAGTAATTTCTCATCAAGTTGTCGAGACCATTCTATATGAAGAACAAATTATCACCATGAGCTTAAGTAGCAGCCTTCAAGTTGTTGAACTCATTACTGTGCATATTGTTTGAATTCTGCACTCAATGTATTTGTCAGCTCTGACCTAAGAAAAAAAAAAAAAAAAGATAAACGAAACACTCTTTTCCCTCTATTACACGATGCAATCACACAATGTAAAGCTATACAAGTAAATATGGGCCGGTTTTACCAAGTAAATAAATGTTATGCTGCCACTCAAGATCTTAGTGATGCTGTACAACACTTTTTACTTGGGATGCTCTGATCCGATCATGTGTTCGGATATCGGGCCAATCTCGCCATTTTTCAGAGGATCGGAATCTGGTGAAAAGGACAGTGTTTTTAATAAAATATAAATAAATTGGCTGCGATTGGCTGGCAACCAGTTCAGGGTGTCCCCTGCCTACTGCCCGTAGTTGGCTGGGATAGGCTCCAGCACCTCCGCTACCCTCGTGAGGAAAAGCGGCATGGAAAATGAATGAATGAATGAATGAATAAATAAATTAAAAAAAAAAAAAGTTTTTCTGCTTCATGCTGGGACATCCTCTTACTCTCCTTCTTGCTGCTTTTCTTGCTAATCAGTGTAGCTGGTGTTTGCTACTTAAAGTTAACGATGATTGACAGGTTTTTAGCTTTGACCTGGTGAGTGAAGGCTCTGTAGCTCTACGATCAAAGGCAAAAATGTGTTGATTATCGTTTAGTCAATCTTCATTGTCGAGAGGCTGTTGTCGGCAGCGTGAGTTTCAAAGAATGATTGAGTGGATTTACTCATACGAATTAGTCATTTGAAAAAATTAGGACACCCCATTAAATATTCAGTTCGTTATTAAGAAATGTTCACATATCAATGTCTGGTCTTGTTTTTCTTTATCTCTGGAAAAAAGTGTTTTATTGCAGGTAAACAACAAAAATTAACATTGTCTTACTCATTAAACCAAATATATCAACAAAACTGCATATTCTGAGGAAAAAGTTAGGAAACCTACGACCTAATAGCTAGTGTTACTCCCTTTGGCTGAAACACCCCAGAGCATCTCAATGGGATTAAGATCTGGGCTTTGACTTGGTCATTCCAGGACTCTCCATTTCTTTGTTTTCTGCCAGTCCTTAGTGGATTTCCTGGTATGTTTTGGGTCATTGTCATGTTGCAGGGTCCAGTTTTGCTTCAGCTTTTCTGTGTAAAGATGATCTGACATGTCCCTCAAGCACCCTATGATACACTATCAAATTTATGGTGGATTCTATGATGGTGAACTGGCCAGGTCCTGCTGCAGCAAAGCATTCCCAAACCATGACACTTCCACCTCCATGCTTCATAGTTGGAGTGAGGTTCTTTTCCTGGAATGCTGTATTGCGTTTACACAAAACACATCCTCTGTTCTGATGTCCAAATAATTCAATTTTAGATTCATCTGTCCGAAGAACATTATTCCAGAAGTCCTGGGCTTTGTCTACATTCACTCTGGCAAACTTTAGTCTGGCCTTCATGTTCTTCTTGGAGAGCAAAGGTTTCCTCCTTGCACACCTCCCATGAAGGTTAAACTTGTGAAGTCTCTTTCTGATTGTAGAGGCATGCACTTCACATCTGATTAGCAAGAGCCTGCTGTAGGTCCCATGATGAAGTTTTAGGGTTTTTTGGCGACTTTTTTTAGCATCTTGCGGTCTGCTCTCGGGGTGAACTTGTTTGGACGGCCAGACATGGGCATGTTGACAGTTGTTTTAACTGTCCTCCACAATTTTCCGGACAGTGGAATGGCTGATTTTATATTCTTTCGAGATCTTTTGAAATCCCTTACCAGACTCATAAGCGTTTACAATCTTCTTTCTGGAGGCCTTGGGCAGCTCCTTTGATCTCACCATGGTGTTTTTTCTCACTTCAGCAGTCAGGGGCACACCAAACTAAATGTGAGGTTTAAATAAGGCAAGCCTCCTTCAAAACACTGGGTAATAATGTTCAAATCATTTGCACCTGATGTGATACCCCTGTGTGGGAGTTTAGCCATTGTAAGTGGGATTGGATGTGGGGGTGTCCTAATTTAATCCTCAATAGAAATTGCATTTATTTAAAATTACATTTTATAAAAGTTTTTTTTTTTTTTTTTAATGTTTGGTTTTATTACTTGAATGTCTCAAGAGTATTAAACTTGATATTAAATATCCATATGACCAAATATGTTAGAAAACACACAGGCTTCCATAGGGTGTCATTTTTTCCACATGACTGTATATGAACGTTATGGAGAGTGATTTAGGTATGGCGTTAAAGGTGATGCAATGAAAAATGTGGGTGCGGCTAAATTTTCTGCTAGTGGACTTTAAGAAAAAGTTCGGTGCAATCGTGCAACCAATGCAAAAAGTAAGTCTAGCGCCTTGGCAAGAATAGTCTAATTTATGCTGTATTATTATGTTTTACTTTTTAAGGGCATTAAAGTAACAACATAATCCAGAAATACAATAGAATTGCCAAACGATACAAAAATATATACGTGTTATACTCCGTACCACTCCCGGAAAAAGCGAAAGAAAGTATTTTAAAAAGTACAGTACTGTAACTTTTGTTCAAATACAAACAAAAAATCCCCCAAAGTTTATTCTTTCGATCTCAGATCGAGACTCTGTATGTGCAGATTCCTAAAATCAGGTGACTCACTCAGATTCGGGTGCAAAAATATGCGATCGGCACATCCCCACTTGTTACTCTCCATAAGATGTTTACAGCATCTGTAAATAAATATTTATATTGTGTTATTCGTTTTTCTTAACATTGATGGATGGATGATTGGTTTTGATTGAAATAAGAACATCATTTGTCTGAACATATATGGAATTTTGTTGCATTACAGTTTCACCATGAATGTCATGAATTTTGGCTCTGTCCTTGGTGCTGAAATTACTGAACATTTTGAAATGGCTTGTTCTCATGGGGTTCAGTGTGAGCCGGAGCCCATCAAAGCTGATGTTGGGTGAGAAATGCGGCATCTGCTGGTCTGTTCGCTAGCCAATGACACAGAGCGCATACCGTCATTCCCACTCAAATTCCCTCCTAAGAACAATTTCGTGTCCTTAATAAGAGCGGACATGCATGTTTTTCGAATGTTGACGAAAGTCGAACCCATGCCTCGATGAGAGCATATAAACTCGAGATTAAAACCTCAAACTTTAGAAACGTGCAATTTCTAAACATCTATCAGATTTCCAACTGTCACGATTCTGTTATTTGCTATGACATATTTCTCTTTGGCATTCCAGCTCGTTTCTCAGTATTTATACACTTTTTTTCAAAGAAGGCTGCAGGACATCATTTGGAATAAACAGGTGTTTCTATCTTAAAAAAAAAAAAAAAAAAGTCTCGTACTGTGAAATAACATGTAATATTTGTTACTCAGACTAGTGTCACACAATCTGTCTACTGTTTTTAGACTTTTCTTTTGAACATATTTTCCACTCACAAGCTTCTGGTGTGTTTGTTTTCTTCCTGTCCTATTCAGTTTCTGCTCGTGCCATTACACATAAAAAATATAGGAAAAAAACAATGTTTCTGCCAAGCCTCCATGAAAGATTCCGACCAACTATGGTCAGTTTACAGGATCTCTCCATCCAGCTATTCATGCCTCCTAAAGGCACAAAACAATATTAGCAGCTCATTATGCCAAAGCTTACATGAAACTGATTCAAGGTTACCCAAGACACACATGCCACCTATCCTGAGGATTGTTAGTGTGTGTGAGAGAGCAGAAAGGGCAAGACGATGCCTGTCATTCATTTTTTCAGCATACTTCCTTTACAAAGTGCTGTTGTTTTCAGCGTTTGTCATGAGGCGCCCTGGAGCGAGAGCAGGTGGACAGGCTTGCATTGAGCTTGATGGAGCATTAAATAAGACCAAGAAAAGGCTACTGGGTCATTGGTTGTGTAGTGATTCACATAGCCAACGTTCATGCAGCTAGTGTGGGCTCATTTACCGCACAGTGCTTCTCACAATTGTTTGATTTACTGGTGATGTTTCCAGAACTAACTTGAGTATGTCTATGTAAGAACTAAGGGAATTGTTGCAGACTGCACAGCCCTTGTCTGGGCTTCAGCACATTTATGTGGGACATCTATGATGCAATACTCATCATGACTTTGTAGTTTATTTCGAGCTTATCCATCCATCTTCTTCCATGTCTGTGGTGCACCTTCCCCTTCATCCAACCCAAGGTTTTCTCAGGCCTCCTCCCTGTGAGACATGCCTGGAATACCTTACAAGAGTGGCATCCATGAGGCATTTGAACAAAAAAAGAGAGGTTGCTCTTGATGCTCAAAAGCGGATTTATCTCTGAGTCACTCCCAGATGACTGAGCTTCTCAACTTATCTCAGAGAGCCAGCCGAAATCCTGTTAAGGTGGTCTCAAATGTAGAGGACCGCATTCTGTTCTCACAGCAATTAAGTTCAGTAGGATTCAATGATGAACTGAAGCTGAATAAGAGAACAAGAAGCAATTTTCCGCGTAAGTCTGAATTCCCTCCTTTAAGTACCCCTAAATAGCAAACTATCCAAAAACAAGACAGATATTACTTCCCTCTGGTAACACCAATCACACCATAATTTGTATAACTGACATTTATTTATTTGTCAGAGTCAAACTATGAACACTCTATTAGAAAATAAAATACAATAATGACAAAGATTGCATAATAATGCCATAAAGTAAATCAATAGAGACATATTTGCTTACAAAAACATACCTCAGTGGCTGCACAATATTTTTGTAAATTGTCAATTCAACAAGGAAAATGGCAGCTATTTGTGGCACCGGTACAGCAGTGAAAACGAACTGTCCTCAAGCTAGCAGGCTAATGGCGAGCTAATGAGGGGCATCACTGAGTCTGCGCCATTTACCATTTCTCTGCCTGCTTGAAATGTTAATTGGCCTTCACCCCTGCTTCCCGACATGAAAGCAACATTACAAACTAACACAAAATAGCGCTAACGTGACGTCAAACAAGTCTGATGAAAAATGAAAAATGTAGTTGTACCTCGACATATGATCGCTTCGACACATGATCTTTTCGACATCCGATGTAAAATTTGACTCGCTATTTGTTTCTACATCCGACGACATGCTCAAAATACGACGATATATGACAGCGCTGCAGTTTCTATGTTTAACCGCAAGACGGACGCAAGGCAGATTTTCTTGTGAGAGAAATCAACATAGGTTCCAACAATGTTAGTGCAGATGGTGAAAAAAAAGGAAAAAGGTGAGGCTTACTTTTTTTTTTTTTCTTTTTTAACCTGTCCTGTTCAGCTGTTTGACACGGAGAATGGAAGTCTAAGTGCCCGGATAGTCTGAACAGTTTTAATGTTTCACATTGAGAGTCTGACATACTCCTATTGTGATCATTCAACATACCTTGTTTATTATGACAAAGCAGTGAACAGCAAGGGGCTATGGGGAGGAACAAACCCAAGAGAAGAAAGAAAAACACAAACAACAATAAGAAATACATTGAACGCCTAACTACACTAACTACTAATATGTTGGTGCTATCGTCAGCTAAATGTATTTCCGGTTGACACCATGTGGGGGGCCTGTTGTCCAGGGAAAGAGGGGAAAGGGGGTGGGGGAAGTCTATAAGCTAAGTGATTGAAAGGGGTAGAGTGTACACAAATCAGCTCTGTGATCTAGAACCCAGTAATCATGTGAATGCCTTGTGAGTGTAAGCCCGTTGGCGACCGACCCTATGCCGCCCCATCGCCAATCCCAGCACTGGGACCCCCCACCCAAGCGCGCCCAATCATATCCAGCTGCACGCGAGCCCCACTGGGCACGCAACAGCCACGCAGCCGAGCAGAGACGCCAAGCGGGCGCTGACACAGGGCCATAGCCCCCACCCACCCAGCCAGTCCAGGGAGGGAGGGAGGGCGGGTCCGGGGAGGGGGGGGGCAGTGCAGCGCATCCCTCCTCCCACAGCCCAGCAAAGGAGCCCCCCCCCCGGAATCCAGGGTGGTCCCCTGGGCCATCCGCACACCCATCAACCGGCTTTCTTCAAGAGGGTACGCGCAACCAACCCCACGCCCGTCCCCAACCCCGTCCGCCCACCCGAGCCACGAGCAATAGCTGCAGCCCCCCAGCCGGCACGGCACACCACGGGGACCCCAGCGGCCCACCAAGCCCAGGGCAGGGCAGGGTCCCCCGCCGTAGCAGGCAACATCCAGCCGATACACCGCCGCCCAGCCAGCGATCTGCGGCGGAGCATAGGGCGGGTACCCAGTTAGAGAAGAGAGGGGAAGGCGGAGGCAGGAGAACGCCGAGGAGCCGCCGTGGGGCGGCGCAAGATTGGAGCCCCGACCTCCCTCCACTCCAGCGGCCGACAGCCCAGGCAGAGAGGAGGCCACGCCCCGGGAGCCATGCCATAGAAAAAAAGTGTGGGACCCACCTACCACCCAATTACTGTGGCTGCCAGGTTCCCGGCTGGCAGCCATTACCCGGCACCGTGATGGGATTTTGAGGGGAGGGAAGTGCAATGTATGCATTAAAATAGGAGAGCTTGGCTTGGGCAGTGGGACCGCAGCATGGAAATTCAGCCCAGCTGCCCGTCCCACCGCCCTTTGCCAGAGCTCGCCTGTGGAGTATGATGTGTGTGGTGTGTTAAAAAAAGGTGCAGGGATGGCAGGGCCTGCCGTGAGGAGGTAACCGTGAGGCACCCCCCCCCCCCCCCCCCCCAACCAGGTCCCAACCATCCCACAACCTTGTTGTGTGATGCATTAAAAACAGGGGGGAGCCAGGCCGGGACTGTATGGCCCCGTCCCAACTCTCCCCGGAGAAATGGTGGGGCTTACTATTGAAATGAAGATTGAAATGATAGAAAAACATGAGCGTGCTGTGCACGTCCGAGAACTGGCTCGACAATACGGCTGTAGAATGTTTACGATCTCGACAGTCCTCCTCTAACCTTCATTTGCCAGTCTTTATGAGTTAACGTGACAATTATTATGACTGTAACATCTCCGAAAAAAATGAAACATCGCCAGCTTTGTCAGGTTTTTAATCCATTTTTTCAGAACTTTGGCTACACAACATGAAAGTAAAAAGTCCTCTCTCACTCTGACATGTCTGTGCGTTCAGGTACACCACGCAAAACACATTTACCACATCAGAACCCGATTCGTTACATTATTACAGGCATTATTATTATCATTACTATTATTATTCCTATTTTTATTCTTTTTGTTTTGTTTTGTTTTGCTCTGTGTAATTGCTATTTGCAATAGTACCAGGAGTATATACTAAGGCAGACCAGCAGGCGCTCCAGCGCGTGGTGAAAGCTGCCGGGAGAATAATCGGAATGACTCTCCCTGAGATCAGCACCATCTACTCCACTCGCTGTTTGAGAAGAGTGCACAACATCCTGCGAGACCAGCACCATCCTGCTCACAGTCTTTTCCACCTGCTGCCCTCAGGGAGAAGGTACAGGTCCATACAGGCCAGAACATCACGACTGTCCAACAGTCTGTACCCACAGGCTGTGAGGCTACTGAACTCTGCCCCTCTCCCCTCTCTGCCCCCCTCTTACGGACAATAATCCACATCCACCAACAACAATAACTCTGAGCTGGTTTGCATTGTTGCAGTATGTCACTATCCACTAGTTCCTCCTCCCTGACACTTACCCATTGGTTGACAACCAGAAGGCTGTACTTGATTATACTTGATTAACTTATTTGGGTTTTGCACTGATTTTTGCCTGTTTTCAACTGGTATATTTTTGCTCTGCACTTTAGCACTGACACGACCTCATGCTGCTGTTGAATCTTTGCTGTACATATGTCCAAAACTGTGTCAACGTTTACACTTGGTACTGATGGGTATTTATTTTATGGGTTTGCACTTTGCACTTTACCAACTTAGCTGTATGAGCTGGATGGATGCTCCAAACAAAGTTTCGTTGTGCTTTTTTTTGTAACAATGACAATAAATATTCTGAATCTGAATCTAAGTATTTAGTGTCTGTTTTCAGACTGTGGAAAGAATTAATGATATTATAATGTTTTCCTATGGGAAAATCCTGCTTGACATCCGATCATTTCGACTTACAAACAAGGTCCTGGAACGAATTTACTTCGTATGTAGAGGTACCACCGTAATATACTCTACTTACAATCAATGCTAAGAGGTGGCGGACGAGACACTGGTACGCGACTTAAAGTAAAGTCGAAATCACGTAAATCGGGTACGTCGTAACCCGCGGAGTACCTGTATATCATTTCCTTCATTTTAAATTGTATATGTTGCATATTAAAACATGTCCATGCAGTTTTGGAAAGCTCAAAAACAGAATACAGTGAGCCAAGTGAGATTTTACTTTATAAGATTGAGATTTCTGGCAACGAATAAACAAGCCCACAATTTTGCCTCCATGTCCTCTGTCTAAATCAGATGTTTCACGAATTGACTCTCCATTTTAAAAAGCGCTAATGTTGCCAGGCAACATACGGTGTGCAGTGTGAAAACTTTGTGATGATTGTGCAGCGATATTGCACGGCTTACCAACGTGTAAATTACGGGTCATCACTATTTCCAAAAAAGTTAAACTTTTCCATCTTGTCAGATAATTTGGAGTGTTTTGATGAAATGTCAGCAGTGTCAATCTGTCGACCTTGCGACAGACACATGGTTCCATCCTGTCATCATTTGTGTTCTCTCATCTGCTTCTCGTTCACACCCTAACTCCCTCCCAATGGACTTTTCAGAAAGAGATGGATGGAGAGGCAGTGGCTTGTTTACTCCTGTATTATTCTAAGTTATGGTTTTGCCTGGAAGTGTGCTTTTGGATGTGTGTATAAAAGTCCATGACAGCAAAAAGCTGACTCCACAGTACTGTAAACAATAGCACTGACTTGGGACTCAACTAATGGAACTCCGCCTCAAGGCTGTCTATGTGATTGCACCTGAGTACAGGACACTTGTCAGAGTTCGTATCCGTGTATCACTTCAGGGCCCAAACGGCCTCCGGCAATATGCTTGCCAAGTGGTAGGTTGGCACATAATCGAGGTTACATGATTGACAGTGTCTAAAAGATTCTTGAAGGTCAGTAAACAGCTTTTTCAGTGTAACTAACAGCTGAAGCAGATACTACCATGAGAAGGTTTTCAAAATGTATATTTTTATGTATTACAGTATTTCCCGTCTATACTACGCTTAAGGATTTACCTGGGCTTCACGCCTGTATTGTTTTTGTTACTCATTTTTATTGTTCTGACGGAGATGTTCAAAGGAGCAGAGATTACACGTTTTAGTTCTGTGACACTGTTTTGAAGCGTGGACAGAAAAGTTGGTATTATGCTGGGGAAAGACATTGTTTGGTGAACGCTATATCCCATAAAGAATGCTTAAAATCATGAAACTAAGAAAGCACATTAAAAGCAGTTTCAGGACAATGAAACATTATAATAAATTATGTTTAGAAGAAAAAAGTTTTGTCTTTTCACAGGTTCATTAATTCGCTAATGAGATAACGAGACACAATTCAGGAATAAAATTAAAGCAATGCTGTAATCACCTAAACTACATCTTTTAAACGGAACCACGGATAGAGCGACTTGTAGTTCTCAGAAGATAAACGTTATTATTAGTAATAATAAAAATAATTTGATATTAAAACCCTCCTGATGTTTTAATTTTTATACAATTTGTAAAATTAGTTTAACTAGTAGGTCGCTATTGTTGCTGACGTCGCAGGGCGGTGACGTCAAATGGTTACGCTGCCGGGCTTCCAGAGTATGACTCTAGCGACATAAACATGTCATCTGTTCAACCCTTTCAATTTGAACCCGAGAGGAACATTAATGACCATGACAGCACTGTCGATATTCCACAAAACGAGCAGCAAAAGCAAAATGAACAGGAAAGACTGGATGAGAAGTGACGAGAGTATGAAAAAAACGGTGTTCTGCCAAAATGTGCTACATATATAGACAGAACTTACTAAAGATGCCTTCAGAAAATACTTAAACGTAGTAATAACAAAAAAGGGTGGTTTAAATATGCTACGTTACAAATGTGGTCAACAGATCAACAATCTGCTTCAAAGCTACCACAAGAAAACACAATGCTTAAAAGTATGAGAGGGAAATGCATGCAAAAAGTATTTTGAAGCAATTATAAGGTAATAAAAGACTCAATAAAAACACAAAACGATAAGTACTCGACACTTTTAAACAATGTGCTCATGTGTTGGATGTCTTGCTGCATAGAAGGAATCACAGAAGACCGGTATTGTTCGTCTCGTGACTGTGACAAACTACGTCATCACCCCAAGTGTCCATTGCACGCATAAAACATGGCGCCCTCCAAACATGTACTAAATATCATAGATTTTTAAATCGATGGCAATATTTTATGTGTTTCTCATAACATATTTTAGTAAAAGAGAACAATTGTGGCTAATTAGAGCCTACAAGTCTTTTAGTCCGATGTTCCCTTTAAGAAAAGAACAAAAGCTGGTCAGCTAGGGCTGAATCACCTAGAGTACCCCCGATGCCTTCGAGAAGATTCAGTTGTCATTCCAGATGTGAATAGTCATGTTAACCCATGAAGTGGCTCACAAGAAAGTGGAATTTTACTAAGCAGTTGTGTTATCTGTTCTCTGCTTTGACCTTGCTTTAGAGAAGCTGAGAGCTGCATTCTTATCTGAGCCAAATAACAGACCAGTACTGTCATGACACATTATTTAAAAAAATAAAAAATTATATCGTATAGTATGGGATGTTTAATTATATACGGTATATGTATGTTTTTTGCAGTTCAGGCTGTGTTTGCTCATTTTTGCAACTAATAAATTAAATTGATTTTAATTACCATCTCCACCCATAATTAGTAAAGGTCCCGGCTGTTTGGGACAAATGTCTCCTGAGCATAAATACAATTTATATGAGGCGCCTCATTTCCATAATTTTTCTTGGGAGTCAGTCTTAAAGGCCTTACCTGACCGTTTTAATGAGCCAGATGTGACACTATTAAATTCAAATGAACTACCACTTTATTAAGATTAACAACTCCCAAAACAAGATTATACAGGTTTGTGGCCACACGTATGTGTTTGCAAAGGAGTCTTTCGAAAGTACTTTATTACACTTCATGCTTCCTTATTTGAGCTCATCTCTCTGCCATCTGCATTGAAGCCTGGAGATAAATATATACAGTTTTCTGTGGGCAGCCAGATGACTCTGAGTCTTCAATGTTGATGGAGTATTACATTTGCTCTGTGGAGAAAGATTGGAATGGCTTCTAGCATTGGTCCATTTACTGTCCAATACTAATATAATCTGGGAAAAAGACAATCATCAAAGGCAATACACTGTACTGATTGGATTGTAAAGCCTTCCCCATGGTCAGGGAAGTGTAAAATCCCTATTAAAGTGTTGGGCAGATTACATCCAAAATGTGATACTTGCTTACTCAATGTGAAAGTATTATTTCCAGTATGCTGCTTCAAAAACAATACTGAAATAACATAAGAGACAATTTTCAACTTTTGTAATTTTAGAATACAAGTCTACATACTATAAATTATGTAGTTTGGAAGGTACACTCTATCCTTACAACAGCAAATAATACAGGTAGTCCGCAGGCAGTGTTGTCACAGATTACCTGAAAAAGTAATTTAATTGCTGATTACTTTTTTGAGGCATAATCAGTAATCTAATTACTTTACTGATTATTTTGTTATCAAAGTAACTAAGTTACTTTAAAAGTAATTTATCAGTCACTTTTTACCAATTTTTCTCCCTTTGCAGCCTCAACATGGCCTCTTTTTCAAGACTCAAGTTTGAAAAAAGACTTTTTGAACACCAAATTAATTTTTATACAGAAAATCATTACACTACATCCAAAACAAATGATTATAATAATATATTTGAGAGAAAAAACATGTTCTTTTGCCTCATTCAAATCTTAATATCTGAACATTTAAATATGTATAATAAAGTGCAATCACATTCGTAAATGAATGGCTTCTGGTTTTTGAAATGTAAATAAACCAATCTATTGTGATAAAACAACAAAATTGCAATAACTGCATTAACCATCAAAGTGAGGTCTAACAGTAACTGTAGTCTTGAAACAAATCTGAATAAGGAAAAACATTCCAATAAAATAATGCAAACTAGTTAAACTTGAGAATAGCTGAGATCTGTCATGACAGAACATTACTCCTCAAGTTCAGCATTCGCTTCAATGATATCTGGCGCCATCTAGCGTCGTGAATGGGTATAATGTCTAGACCCCGAATATAAGACGACTCCCACTTTTTGAGTCTTATTTCAATGCAAAAAAACACCGTTTTATATTTGGGCCAATACGGTACTGTACATGCGATGACATTTTTCTGTTGTAATTCTTATGTTGAGGCGGTAAAGGGAGAAAATTTGGACAAAAGTAACTGATAAATTACTTTTAAAGTAACATAGTTACTTTGATAATGAAGTAATCTGTAAAGTAACTAGATGACTTTTTTTGAGGCTTAATCAGTAATTTTTCCAAGTAATCTGTGACAACACTGAAACTAATCAAATTAGGTATTTCGTACACTGCTGGCAAATCATCACCTCATCCAAGCAGAGAAATTGAGCGGAAGATGTGACAGCAAACTAAGCGGATGGCTAACGGTGTTACAGTGAGACTTTGTATTCGAAATAGCAGGAGCAATTTGGCTGATACCTACTGCATGTTCTTGCCTTTGAATGTGGCACGGACTTTGGCAATCCAGCAAGCACATGCACAAACACCGTTCCTCTGGTAAAAACATGTCTTCTCCGTTTTATTCATCACCAGCCACTTACACTTATTTTCTCCCCCTCATCTTACTCTTCTTCCTTTTCAATCTGTCCCTCCTGCAGGGTGATGATGGTGTTGTTTCTCTCCTGTTTTCTTCCCCGTTTCATGAACCTGAGTACCACCTCACACCAACCCCTTCTCTCAGCAAATAAAGACAGCAGGAGGCGATGATAGTAGATGACGGGGGGTTGTCTTGTAGCTCTGCTGAGCCCTGTCCCTTTAGAGAAAAATGAAAACAATGGTTTCATATTTCCGACATGGATCATGATTCTTATCAAAGATCATCATTCTTTTTTTTATTACGGTTACATGAAGTTGACTGACACCGACAGATACAATTTACCAGTAAACCTACGAACTGTTTTCGCTTTTTTGTGATGTGCAATGAAAAGACCTTTTTTTACGGCATTATTTGGCTCATGAACTGCCATTTTACGATTCTGTTTGGGAGATTTTAACTTTTAACTTAACGACTGAAGCTTTTTGGTGAAAAATAATTCTAGTACATACTGTTCAAGTGGGTCTCGTATGACAAATATGGCAGCTCAGTGAATTATGCAGATTATGCATGGACCCATGAAACTGTTCTCACTTAAACTGTTAAAGTGGCTATGACTGACATGAAAAATAGACCTTTTTTCAAAAGGAACTGAAACCATTAACAGTGATTGATGCACAATGATAATTAACATGTCAATAGGCAGACAATTTACCTTCGACTGACCTGTTGTACTCTGTTAATAAGATGGCTTGTGACAACATACTTTAGCCCATGTATATGACGTATAAATTAGAAAAAGGGAGGCTTTTCAGACATTATAGAGGTTGGTATAACACAGGAAAAAGGAGGAAGAATGAGCAGAATGATATAAAAGTAGTTGGGTTAAGTGCTACGGTAAAGACGTGAGATGTAAGTTTCAGATTTCTGGGAAGCACGAGGGTTTAATTGAGATACTTTCCAAGGAAAGGTCACAGTGTTAAGGTGACGATGCAATTCGAGGTACTTTGTGGTATTGACTTTGAGCCCCACTAGGCAAAGAGTAAGTGATCAAATGAAAATATTGGATTGCGAGGATTGTGAGTTCCCGAAAATGAGATTGAAATAGACTCCTTTTGAACCAGTGACTTTCAGTCTCATTTCATCTTACTTGAAAATCACCTTGCTTATAAGCATTTTAGACACAGATTGACTCACAAATATTCATTCAGAAACAAACAAGTACTTTCTAACCCTACATACAAAAAAAAAACTTTCAACTACTAACAGAACAAAGGTATAGGCATCACTTATCTTGATCAGCTGCTGTGCTGGAAAGCGGTCACCATGACGATGCC
This sequence comes from Corythoichthys intestinalis, assembly GCF_030265065.1. NCBI lineage: Eukaryota > Metazoa > Chordata > Actinopteri > Syngnathiformes > Syngnathidae > Corythoichthys > Corythoichthys intestinalis. The sequence goes on along the minus strand of NC_080414.1, from coordinate 26,468,293 downwards.
GGGTCAGAAGTCCCTTATGTATACCTCAAGTAGGTCCAACAATTTTTCCTGATTACAATTTCAGTTGTACTTTATGTTCAGCAGTACAACATGTTATATTCTTTTCATGCTTTTACCTGCTTTCATTAAAGTCGTTGTATTTCATCAGTCATTAGGCCAACTTCTGCTGATGGAAATGCTCCTGAAACAGAAATTAATTAAAGTGCTGAAGCATCCGTTTTCGTAACAATTGCACTCAATGATGATACACTACCTGTCCAGATTGTACTGACTTTCACTGTCGGTACAATTGCTATCTCCCTTCATTTATCGACTGTTACGAAAACGCACATGCATCATTAGAGTGTATTTGGGGTAGCACCAGTTAATCAAAGCTTAGTGGGGGGTTGGTGGTGTTCCTCTCTGCTCAAAATAGCTCCTACTCCCACCCCTCCGTTGTAGTTTCTCACCTGGTTTTGGACAAATGCTGAGTTACATCATTTGTTCTCTGTTAATGTCTTCTTTTGCTTACATACACTTGGAAATACACTGAATAGATTTAAATCAGTGTTAGATCACAATTTTAACCGATCCATCTCCCTGTTACCGAAGACCATTAGAGAATACTTTATCTCGGGGTCGGAAACCTTTTTGATAGAGCCGAAACACCCAACATATTTTAAAATAGGATTCCACGAGAGCCATACAGTGTGTGATATTTCTGTTGCCAGCTTGTCCGAGTCGGTTTTGTGATCACAGGTTTTCATGAGCGCATTTGAACACATCATGCGAGAGTGAGGGCACACGCGGCTTTTACGAGCCGTCACCGAGTTGTGATTGAAATAAATCTTTAGAAAACAACAGTGAAAGCCTGACATCGTTACTTGGTATGTTGCAATCGTTGCACACTCACACTTGGAAATTAACAGATAGAAACATGGTGCAGTGCTGCGTATATTTCCTGGAAGAGGAAACCCCAACTGGGGGTGTGTGTGCTTAACAGTGGCCGAGACAGGTGGGGCCTGTCAGGGCAGCTGTTACATGAGTCTCGCTCTCATGGAAGTGGCGACAATTTTGACAGGCGAAAAGTCATGAAAGTGAAACTGATCGCGCCTCTATGACTTGAGATACCACGCAGTTCACTTCCGTGGTTTAATTTTCCCCATGCATTTTTTTACATACTCCAGTTCGCTCGGCATTGAGTTGGGAGAGGGGGAGCGGAGACTTAAATGAGCGAGACAAGCTCTGGACAAACACCCATCTCTGTGCAATCCTCGGCATGAGGATCACCGATGAGCACTGAAATATTGTGACGTACGTTTGAAGGTCCAAGAAAAATGTGTGAATGAACCATCAGCTCGTTCATGTCAAATGAGCAGGCTGTGCCACATTTAAAATTACGGGTTGGATGAGGGCCAGATGCATTCATCAAAAAAGCCAGATATGGGTCGCGAGACACGTTCCCGACCTCTGCTTTATCTTCATGAGTGTATTTTGTTTTAAATGTAGCAAAATAGCATAAAATTATTAGGTAGTAGGATTGAAATCTAATTATCTGTTCTAGATCACAGGGCTGATTTGTATACACCCCACCCCTCCCAATCACTTATCTTCCCCACCCACTCTTTCCCTGGTTAACAGGCCTGGTTAACTGACAATAGCACCAACATATTCATAGTTAGTGTAGGCGTTCAATGTATTTATTGTCGTTGTTTGTGTTTCTTCTGTCTCTCTCTCATTCTTTTCTTCCGTTCCCCCATAACCCCTTCCTGTTCGATGCTTTGTCTTAATAAATGAGGTATGCTGAATGATCACAATGGGAGTAGGTCATACTCCAATGTGAAACATTAAAACTGTTCAGACCAAACGGACAGCCAGACTTCCATTCTCCGTGTCAAACAGCTGAACAGGATAAGTTTTTAAAAAACAAATCTAATTTAACGGGTTAAAAATTTTAATACATTTAATAATACATTTTTAATACACTGAAAAAGACAAACACTACTTACAGCATATTGCCTTTAATTGTAAAAGTTTGTCATTGCTGTAATTGAAAGTTTCTCCCAACACTCACATTAATTCTGCAAGCAATTCAACCTGCCTCCTTTGACAGTGTACAGGAGTAACTGTGTGGATACATGCTGATTTAACAACTCAGTATATGTTGTAAAAACTCAAACTGAAGTTCCAAAGTTTATTTGGTAAGCTGCAGGTGATGCACACATCTGGCAAATTTAGAGCAATTGTTGATGTTAAATACGATTTCCCTTAGGTATTGTATGTTCTGAGCCAAACCTTTCACTGCAGAAACATGGCTTGATGTTGATTTTTAATCAAGGTAACATATGCTCTAGGTGGTGTCAGAACTGCGACGGAATTTTTAATGATGCGGAACCATGGAATATCTCTTAATAAACATGTAAATTGTTACTTTTTGTTATGCAAAATGCCATCAATGACAAAAATTTAACAACCTTAAAGTATTCTGAAATATTTACGGTAGTAGGGTAAAGTACTAACAGTCGCCTGAAAAGCTTTTCTCTCTTGGCCAACTATTGAGACATTTTTGGCTTACTCATAGTATTTAAAAGGTGTGTTACTCGGTTTATTCCCTGTAATATCTGGTCTCGTAACCATAAACTATCAGGCAGGCTTTACGATGAGTAATTTTGTCAAGGCAGACATTTTTACTCATGGGTTTTCACATCCCGGATCCTTCTCCATCTAGAATACAAAGTACATCACTCTCAAGGTGAACAGTGTCCATGAAAATGCAACTCCAACGGTCGCTTTGAGGTCTCAGAGTTAATGGACTTTAGGAGCAGCTGCCTCAGCCCGACCATGCATTAAGCTTCAAATAGGTACAGTGACCCTTCTCTGAAAGCAACTCAAACCACATTGCTTCATATGCTGCCTCAGCTCTGAGAGGGGTCAAGTGGCCATTGATGTAAAGATAGTCACGAATCAAACGCTGATGTAAGAAAGAGAAGTAGGGATTGAAACCTCACCGCCTGTCAACGACTGGCAGCCTTTGCCCTTTGCATTCATTCAATTTGGTCAGTGAAAGTCCGCAAGCAGTTCTGACAGCAAAGTCCGCAATCCGGTCGAGACACATGGTAATGAAATGAAATTCTCAACCTTTCCAACTGAATGAGCTTGCCATCAGTTTTGATGCTCTTTCACTTGACTGTTATGATATTGTTTGACAATTGTAAGACGGGTGAAGTTTTTTTTTCTTCCCCACAGGGCAAAATATCTGGGTGTAATACCCATATGGATTCATTTTGTGCTTTCTTTACGGCCTGCTCCAAAGGATCTCTGTCAGAGCCATTACAACTCTCATCTGTATCAGTCAACCACTTCTTCTCAGCCATCCATCACTTAATCAGTGAACAGGTTTAGTGTCATGGAGCACACTTGTCTCACTCTCGGTGAGAACCAGTCTTTGGACACCTGCTGGAAAATGGGGTTTCATCAAAACTACAGATTAGAAGTGGAGCATTTTAAGGGACTCTTTTATCTTAGGGTTTCGCTAGTCATCTCTGTAGTAACTCATTTTTATGCTTCTTTACATGTATTTAATTGAGAAGCCAGAGGAGCATTAAGTTGATATTAAATAAGGGTGACCAATGTCCTATTTTGCCCAGACATGCCCACTTTTTACATCCTGTCTGTGGCGTCCGGTGGTGTTTTTATAAATTCATGAAAATGTCAGGTTTTTTTGACTGATGATTTGCACAGAATTATACGTTACTGTGCTGCCTGTGATGTGTTCCCAAAGAGCCTGCCCAGTTGCAAAGATATGTGTTCAGTACGTATTTAATTAATCAAAAGCTCATGTACCTTAAAGTGTGATTAAGTCGAAAATACCATTATTCTACTTTGGATAGAAACTTGCGCATGCGTGTGCAGTCCAAAGACTGGCTTTGTCATGGCGTGAACTGTCAATTCTCATTCACAAACAAACCTTTGTGAGTCGTGACAACAGGAGCTCACAGGTTATCGGTATTTACACTTGCTAAACATTCGCAACTGTTGACTTCTGTCGGAGTTTTGTATGGTGTGATCTGTAAAATCCCATTTGGTGTTGCATCGTTACGCTGCCGATGATTGTCAACTTTTATAGCGATGTTTGATTTTTGCCTCTGCTACTGGTGCTAGCTGTCAGTGAGGTAAGCCGCGCTAGGCATTATGGGATATGTAGTGTAGAACTTCTACGCTCGGAAACATGCTGGTTGAATTGTTTGTCAATTTATTTCGGTTATTGTTTGCGGGCTATCTAGAACATTAAATGAGAATAATAATTGAATGAGAATAGCAATTTGTCAACGACAATTGTAGTGATAGTCTTAAGGCTACAGTTTACATTATTTCACTGGAAAGAGAAATGAGCTTTTTGTTAAAACTGGATTTTCCACAGAAGAGGTATTATTTAGAACATTGTTTCAGATTATTATCTGTATTATAATTCATTTTCTATTATTTTGTTCAAGGATTCGCCAATATGGAAGAGGCATTATTTATTCATTTGAATTTATTGAAAACACCACAGCACATCACGTACGTCCTTCTTGACCTTTAAATGGCTCCTGGGATATGGAGTCTTTCGTGGTGCTTTCGGTTTTGAAAAAGGACAACAAATGATGGAAATATGGACATAAGCACATGGTAAATGCAGCGTTTAAATGATTACTTAAGAGTAGGGCTGTGAAACGATTAAAAATTTTAATCGAGTTAATCACAGCTTAAAAATGAATTAATCGTAATTCATCGCAATTCAAACCATCTATAAAATACGCAATATTTTTCTGTAAATTATTGTTGGAATGGAAAGATAAGACACAACACGGATATATACATTCAACATACTGTACATAAGTACTGTATTTGTTTACTATAACAATAAATCAACATTAGCATTATTAACATTCTGTTAAAGCGATCCATGGATAGAAAGACTTGTAGTTCTTAAAAGATAAATGTTAGTACAAGTTATAGAAATTTTATATCAAAACCCCTTTTAATGTTTTCGTTTTAATAAAATTTGTAAAAGTTTCAATCAAAAAATAAACAAGTAGCTCGCCATTCTTGATGTCAATAATTACACAATGTTCATGGTAATGAAACCCATAAAATCAGTCACACCCAAGCACCAGCAGAGGGTGACAAAACACAACTAACAGGTGGACATCACACTGTGCTGTCATTTTAATCTGTTTGAGTGGGGCATGTGCGTTAAATGCGTCAAATATTTTAACGTGATTGATTTAAAAAGTTATTAACCGCCCGTTAACGCGATCATTTTGACAGCCCTACTTAAGAGGGCAATAAAATTATAAAACTCAACGGTCATTATCTCCCGTTTTACTTGGTCGATTACTTCAAGTTAAATGGGCGTGGGCCTAAACGTCCGCACTTTCAAATGAGACTAATCAACGGCACGTGGGTGACGTAATTACAGCATGACGGGGCTTCAAAGATGATCTGTGTAATTTGGTCGTCGCCGACATGTTCGGTGTTAAAGGGTTCAAATTAATCATTTTTTGGATCAACTACAATTCATTAAATAGCTATTGTTGCTTTTATTTAACATTCCGTTTTTACTTTATATTCTGATCTGTGTATACACCTATCCATCTATACAGTGTGTAACTATACTGTATGTATAATATATCAGTCTACTCACACATTGTACACATAAAATTTGATTCATAACTATAACATCAGTGGTACTTGGCTCAGTGATTTACTCCAGGATGCATTATGGGCACTCAGGTACAGGAAATATGTTACTTTTTCTTCCCCCCTAAATTTGACTTGGCTTCGCCACATATACACCTTGTATTGGCTGACAAGACTTTTCATGGCTTTTCACTCACAATGTGTGGTCCTGTACACTGTGAAATTTAACGTTGCTTACCTCAGGCCTAGATCTCACTGTAATGTCAGCCCATAATTGAATCAGCTGGCTATTGGGTGAATTGCTGCATATATTGACTCCTCTGGGTCCATCACTATTCTTTCCTATTCGATGTTTTCGCCCTATTATTCCTCCTGTGAGCTGTTGTGTGAGACTCGGGGCTAATTTAAAGAAACCTTCTGGTAGTGTTTCAGAATCTCACAATGCCCCTATTCTGCATGGTCGGCCATGCTTTTAGCGATTGCCTACCCACCAACACACATTTTAAAATCCTAATGAAGAGACCTATCTCTTGTTAATGTCCATCTTCATCCATTCTGTGGCATTTACCTCACTCTATCATCTAACAGCTACTTATCGCATATGCATATCTTGCCCTGGATTTCTCAGGCAGAAATTAAAAGTCGATTCTTATTTTCATGCGGAATAACTGAAAAGGTTCAAATTAAATCATTTGTGCTATCCCAGACACCTGTTTCGTCTACTTTCTTTGCAACAGTTTGGAGCCCAAATTAGATAATAGCAGGGAAGGGAGGGGTCCAAAAAAAAAAAAAAAAAACATAGCGTGAAAACAATTGAATGAGGGCAGAAAGCAAATGGGTAGCGGCAGATGGTTGGATCAGGTGGAATGATAGATGGCAGAGTTCAGTTAAGAGCAACAGTCTAGGGCAGACATGTCCAAAGTCCGGCTCGGGGGCCAAATGCGGACCGTGGTCCAATTTCATCCGGCCCCCAGCCTCTGTCTTAAAATCAATAACGTCTGGCCCGCACACAGACTTAATAAATTGGTCAGCAGTACTGCTACCAGCATATGAAGTAGCTTACACACTAACTGCTGCTCCTCATTTACCCACTAAAAGCACTCTAGCAACATTACCCCGTGTGACCCTTTACTCCCAATTTTCTAAAATGGCGACAATCAACAAAAAAACAAAGTTCACTGCGACGGCCAACCCTTCAAGGATAGGTGAAAATTGGACTATTTCTTCACTAAAATACGCAACAACTGTGTCTGCCTCATTTGTAAAGAGACAGTCGCTCTTTTTAAAGAGTTCAACGTGAGGCGATATTACCAAACAAGACACGCTGACAGATTACAGGGAAGGTGCGTGCGAGAAATTGAAGCAATTTGAAGCTAGTTTAATTTTACAGCAGCAAGAGAGCCAGAGAGTCGAAGGAGAACGCCACAAAGGCTAGTTGCGAGATTGTTGAAATTATTAAAAATAATAATAAAGCAAATGTGACACACAGAATGGCTTGCTAAAATTTGCTCAAATATATCGTTCTACGTAAAAGGCGTCAGCCCAGGTCGGCCCCCCAAATTTTTACCACACCAAATCTGGCCCCCTTCGCAAAAAGTTTGGACACCCCTGGTCTAGGGGTTTTGTATGACAGGCAGACTGAGAGCAATAGTCCGGGAAACACAAGAAAACATTAGTTCAGGAGTACCAACAACACAAAGTACAATGAACAAAAGAAAGGTTGCTTAGGGTTAATCACTTTAATTCTACCACTTAAAAAAGGAATAACATTTCGAGTTTTCCGCATGGGGTGCATGTGGCCCTTAAACTGAGACAGATATAGAAATCCCAACCAAACAAACTATTATAGCAAACAGCTATGGTATAATAACACTGGTCTACAAAAAAAAAAAAAAAAAAACATTTTTTTTAAGTTGTCTGTGTTTTTTCAACTGAATTAGGGACAATTTGTACCACATAATCCAAAACAGACAACAGTTTCTTTTTCAATCAGGTCAGATTTTAAAATTATAGATTTTTTCCCCTTTTTAAAATTTTTTAAACTTCTGACTGAATTGATTACATTTTGGTGACATTATCAGTTGATTTTCATTAATATTTCGCATTCAAAGTAGGTTTTGGAAACCATGCCATATATGCTTTTTCTAAAAACATATATTAACTAATTATTATTTAAAAAATCATTAACTAAATAATAAACATTCACAGTTTAAGTACATTATGGTAGTTCAGAAAGTTGACCTGATTGAGCGAAACCCATGTTATTTTTTGATTCAGCACATTAAAATGATCATAAATCAGCTAAAAAAAACCTGGGCAATAGACTTAGTGTTGACCAGTGTAATGCAAGCAGCAAATACAAACCACTTGTTAGTTGAAATCTGCAAAATTTCACAAAAAGATTAAGGAATGGTCTAAAAGTCATTGGCAATAATGTAGAATAAAATGAGACTGATAGAGTAAAAGCATGTACAGTGGGGCAAATAAGTATTTAGTCAACCACTAATTGTGCAAGTTCTCCCACTTGAAAATATTAGCGAGGCCTGTAATTGTCAACATGGGTAAACCTCAACCATGAGAGGCAGAATGTGGGGGGGAACAGAAAATCACATTGTTTGATTTTTAAAGAATTTATTTGCAAATCATGGTGGAAAATAAGTATTTGGTCAATACCAAAATTTCATCTCAATACTTTATGTACCCTTTGTTGGCAATAACGGAGGCCAAACGTTTTCTGTAACTCTTCACAAGCTTTTCACACACTGTTGCTGCTATTTTGGCCTATTCCTTCATGCAGATCTCCTCTAGAGCAGTGATGTTTTGGGGCTGTCGTTCGGCAACACAGACTTTCGACTCCCTCCACAGATTTTCTACAGGTTGGATAGCATGGGGTTGAGATCTGGAGACTGGCTAGGTCACTCCAGGACCTTGAAATGCTTCTTACAAAGCTACTCCTTTGTTGCCCTGGCTGTGTGTTTGGGATCATTGTCATGCTGAAAGACCCAGCCAAGTCTCATCCTCAATGCCCTTGTTGATGGAAGGAGATTTTCACTCAAAGTATCTCAATACATGCCCGCATTCATTCATTCCTTTACACAGATTAGTCGTCCTGGTGCCTTTGCAGAAAAACAGCCCCAAACCATGATGTTTCCACCCCCATGCTTCACAGTGGGTATGGTGTTCTTCGGATGCAATTCAGTATTCTTTCTCCTCCAAACACGAGAACCTGTGTTTCTACCAAAAAGTTCTATTTTGGTTTCATCTGACCATAACACATTCTCCCAGTCCTCTTCTGGATCATCCAAATGCTCTCTAGCAAACCGCAGATGGGCCTGGACGTGTACTTTCTTCAGCAGGGGGACACGTCTGGCAGTATTTGAGTCCCTGGCGGTGCATTGTGTTATTGATAGTAGCCTTTGTTACTGTGGTCCCAGCTCTCTGTAGGTCATTCACTAGGTCCCCCCGTGTGGTTCTGGGATTTTTGCTCACCGTTCTTGTTAACATTTTGACGCCACGGGGTGAGATCTTGCATGGAGCCCCAGATCGAGTGAGAATATCATTGGTCTTGTATGTCTTCCATTTTCTAATAATTGTTCCCACAGTTGATTTCTTTACACCAAGCGTTTTACCTATTGCAGATTCAGTCTTCCCGGCCTGGTGCAGGTCTACAATTTTCTCTGGTGTCATTCGACAGCTCTTTGGTCTTGGCCATAGTGAAGTTTGCAGTGTGACTGACTGAAGTTGTGGACAGGTGTCTTTTATACCGATAATGAGTTAAAACAGGTGCCATTAATACAGGTAACAAGTGGAGCCTCATTAGACCTCGTTAAAAGAAGTTAGACCTCTTTGACAGCCAGAAATCTTGCTTGTTTGTAGGTGACCAAATACTTATTTTCCACTCTAATTTGGAAATCTTTAAAAATCAAACAATGTGATTTTTTTTTTTTTCCCCCCACATTCTGTCTCTCTGGTTGAGGTTTACCAATGTTGACAATTACAGGTCTCTCAAATCTTTTCAAGTGGGAGACCTTGCACAATTGGTGGTTGACTAAATACTTATTTGCCCCACTGTATGTTGGGATGAAACTGTACGGAATACTGCATATTTCTGGAATGCTCCAGCAACACAAAAAGCATATTTTTAATACTATGCATTTGTGGCAGATGCTGGTATTTCAAGGAGGGTAGGTGTGTCCACCTCGGAGTGTTTTGTGACAGTGGAGGGGCTTGGCAGCATTCTCTGCCTGGTAGGGAAAGAAACTAGTGTGACAGAAATCAGTCTGAAAACACAAGCTGCTAAAAAAGAAAAAATGCCAGAAATGGAAGCTCGATTTTTGCTAGTTGTTTTTAACAAAGATAGTGTGGCTATGATAATTGGGAAAGTCTCCGGTTCAGCACAGAACAACGGAATAGGAATTGAAAAATTCTTGCCTCGGATGCTAAGCAGCAAGATCACTGATTCGCTCATTTCGCTATCAATCAAAAAGGGATTCAGTCTCAGATCATCAGATCGCAGAGCGTCCGGGCCAGCCAAGCCCCACACACTGCCCATAGAGCTCTAGAGACGAACAGCGTCTTATTGGCGGGACAAACCCAGCTTTTAGCCAATTATTTGTCTCGCTTCGCAGCAGTGGAGCAATGCACTCTCAACTCTGGAAATGCACAATGTCGATACAGTTTAAAGGACTGTGAAGCTGCGCGAATGAACCAAAAGTAAGCCGTGTCGTAACCAGTGAAAAAGAAGCTGATTCTGAACAATAGTTGAGCACGTTGTAGCATATTTTTTTTCTATGAAATTTACACACAATAGGATGCATTTGATCATGCATTTGTTGCATATATTTTTTTCTTTTTGTTTTTTTTACATTATAGGGTAAGCTGAGCTTCACTTGCAGTCTTCGAGCAATCGCCTCTGCTCAGCATATATTCAGTGTGATATCCCAGTAAACATACATTTTGCTGGAGATGCTCATGTTTCTGTCATTATCTCACAAAACATAGCAGCCATGTATTTACGACATATACTGAATTTGGGACCTTCTCATGTGTTACTGTATGTTTGTATGTCATGCAATTATTCATTCCCGATCATCACGTTTCTGTCTTACCCCATGTCATTTTAATGCAGAATAGAAAATTATTCAGTGGAATGTTGTATGATTGACATGTGTGAATTGTTTCAGGGATTACTCACTGAAAAACTAGAGCTAACCAAGACTAGAAGTGTCTCATTTTGCTTTTTTAAATGCTAATGTTGCCAATGTGTGATGATTCGCCAAGTCCTAGAGGATGCTTCGCTAGCTAGTTTATTTTATGACAGTCCCTGCAAATTTGCATTAAAAATAATGAATTTTCTTCCCTTATAAAAAAAAAAAAAAAATCTGAGTGTGATATAATAGATGAACAACAGCTTTGGGTGAAAAGACCAAAATAAGGACCACACAGGATGACAGAAAATGATGGTGGACGTCAACATTCTGACCCCAAGGGGAATAAATATATTTATGTGTGCTAATATGTATGTTTACGCCCTGGCTGATATGAAGCGAGTCCTCCGCTGGGAGGGCCTGTAAAGTTGTGTTTTGTAGGACCTCAGGTGGGCACTTAAAACCTCTTCGAACAAGGTTGACCGAGTAATGGAAACTTCCTAGAGAATGAGAGGAATCACATTTATTATTTTGTGCCCCCACTTTGGCAGCAATCAGGACTAATCTTGGCCTATTCTTCTCTACAAAACTGCCTTAGTTCAGTCAGATTCCTTGGAAGTCTGGAATGAATCGCTGTCTTTAGGTCATGCCACAGCATGTCAATGGGTTTCAAGTCTGAAATTTGACTTTGCCACTCCAGAACGTGTATTTTGTTCTTCTGAAACCATTCAGAAGTTGATTTACTTCTGTGTTTTGGATCATTGTCTTGCAGCATCCATCCTCTTTTTAGCTTCAACTGTCTGACAGACGGCCTCAGGTTTTCCTGCAAAACATCCTTATAAAATTTTGAATTAAACCTTCCATTATTGACTGCAAATTGTCCAGGCCCTGAGGCAGCAAAACAGCCCCAAATCATGATGCTCTCTCCACCAAGCTTCACGGTGGGGATGAGGTGTTGCTGTTGGTGAGCTGTTCCATTTTTCCTCCACACATGACATTGTGTGTTTCTCCCAAACAATTCAATTTTAGTTTCATTGGTCCACAAAATATTTTGCCAAAACTTCTGTGGAGTGTCCAAGTGCCTTTTTGCGAACATTAAATGATCAACAAGGTTTTTTCTAGTGAGCAGTGGCTACCTACGTGGAGTCCTCTCATAAACACCATTCTTGGCCATAGTTTTACATATAGTTGATGTGTGCACAGAAATATTGGACCGTGCCAGTGATTTCTGTAAGTCTTTAGCAGACACGTTAGGGTTCTTTTTTTACCTCTCTGAGTATTCTGCGCCGAACTCTTGGCGTCATCTTTGGTGGATGGCCACTCCTTGAAAGAGAAGCAACAGTGCTGCTTTCTCCATTTGTAAACAACTTCTCTGACTGTCGACTGATGAACATCCAGACTTTTAGAGATGGTTTTGTATCCTTTCCCAGCTTCATACAAATCAACAATCCTTGATCGTAGGTCTTCAGACCGGCCTTTTGACCGAGCCATGATGCACATCAGGCAATGCTTCTCAACAAGACAGTTCTGACCAGGTGTGTGTTTTATAGTGGGCAGCGCAGCTTTAAACAACTCATCAGTGATTGGGCACACGTATAACTTGGTAAAAATTGGTTTCAATTGCCCTTTAAGTTTCCTTGGGCAGAGGGTTCACTTACTTATTTTTCCCCCTTCTGTCATTGTTTGCATGCTATCCTCATTAAAATATGAAAACCTATAAATATTTGGGTGGTTTTAGTTAAAGCAGACAGTCTTTTCATCTGTGTGATTTTGACAAAGATCAGATCACATTTGATGGTGATTTTATGCAGAACTTGCAGAAATTGCAAGAGGTTCAGATACTTTTTCTGACCACTGTAGATTGAAGGAATTTGTAAGAGTTTAAATGTGAAATACAAGATGAAATAGAAAATGGAGTGTAGTGTAACTTTATGCATTCATGTACAATTAAAAAGAAAGTTTTTCAACTGCCTTAGTGTTGTTCTCTTAATTATGCCCAGTTTAAAAGCACATTTAGTACTGTTGTTGGTGCTGTTAAAGAAAAAAATGAACAAACATTAAAAGGGTCAATCATCACAATATTAGAGTAAATTTATGTTGTACTGTAATTGGAACCAGTAACAGTATTATACAGCGTGGGTAAACTTTAATGTCAGAGGTGCATCAGTGCACATCTTTTCTGTAATGAGTCTTGGCCCTAATGCTCTCTTTAACGCTGAGGTTGGATCTTAATTAACAACTTGGTCTTTAGGGTTCATTAAGAGGAACTGACCCCAGTGAACTAAGAACTTAACACTGCATCATTTTCACTCCATATCATTTAAAATGCAAACTCAGTCCAATTTCAGAGCCATTTGAAGTAGATAGATTCGATTATGTCCACTGAGAGGTCACAGGGCACTTGCCATTTCGCTGTGGAAGGCTGAAAGTAGGAAAAATAATGAGAAATTTGGGTTGCAGGCAAGACTGAATATAATAACTTAGTCAGTTTTCAAAAGACATTTTCCAATCGGGCACTCCTGGCAGGTTCATTAAAGGTGAGGTCAAGGTGATTGTGTTGAGCTGAAGGACTACCTTTGTCTCTCTGTTCTCTGCTTTGGTAGGCCCTCCATAATCCATAAAGTCTTTTTATCCCACTGAAGCAGCCACCCACTCATTTATCTGCTGCTCCCAAAGGCTGCGTCCAATTCACGTCGCCACTCTCTGATTTAATTGTACAGTTCGGGATGACTGGCTTTCACCTTCAGCTTCCACCAAGCTGAACACAGCTCATCCCCATTCAGTCCAGTCATTCACCTTAAGGATGGGGAGAGGGAGACTTTGGCAGAAGGCTTAAGCTTTGTGTATTCTCTTTGATTTAACGTGAATATGTAAAACCCCGCTCAGGCCAAAGGTTAAAATAATAGATTTTTCAGTGGTTCATTACCTTTGTTGAATGTTTTTCAAACTGAAAAAAAAAAAAAAAAAAACACTTCCTAGTTCTTTCGGCATGTGACAAAAAAACAAAACAAATTTGCTTCAACTCAGAATTTGGTCAGCGTGTGAAGATTTTCAGATGTTAGAGGCTGTTTACATGGCGACGCTGTGACACCCAAGACGCAATGATTGTTTTGCGGAATGGCCTCACCTTTACACGGTGGCGGCGAAAACGGAAGGCGAGGACTTTTGATTCTGGCTTCCGAAGCGGAGTGATTCGATTGCGGGGATTACTCCACAACCATATTAATGGAACGCTCTCGTTCCGATGACGTCAGCACTTGTTCACTTCATTTAGGGTTAGTGCATGTGCAGTCGCAGATACTAAACGTTCAAAACAGCAAACTTGGTGTAACGTCGGCTTTAATTTACGTTTTTTTATAATATTTTTTTATTTAAATATATTTTATGGTCGTGATTTGTGCCTTATGAAGCAAAAAAAAAAAAACGTGTGGACGCCATTACTTCGAGTGTTGTCTTCCGAGCTGAGGAGGTTGTTGTCAAGGAAGTGCATCATTGGCTGTCGCCTTGTAAAACTGCACTGCCCCCAAAGGCCTGGCATTAATACTACATCGTTTTCACAGCGGAATTGCGACATGGTTCGAATGGAGACTGTACCATGTACAGTGGTACATCTACATACGATCGCTTCAACACATGATCTTATCGATATCTTAAGTAAAATTTGACTCGCCATTTGTTTCTTTGTTTTCACGCAAGATGGACGCACAGCTGATTTTCTTGTGAGAGAAATCAACATAGGTTCCAAGAATGTTAGTGCAGGTGGTGAAAAATGGGAAAAAGTGAAGCTTACGGATTGAAATTAAGATGGAAATGATCGCAAAAGCGTGATGTGCGCGTCCGTGAACTGGCTCGACAATATCGCCATAAAATGTCTATGATCTCGACGATCCTCCTCCGACCTCCGTTCGCCAGTGTTTATAAGTTAACGTGACAATTATTATGATGGTAACATCGCCAAAGAACTCGCCAACTTCGTCAGGTTTTTAATCATTTATTTCAGAACTTGTTCAACACGCTTACTACCCGCCGCAGCTAACGCCAACAACAGAACATGATAGCTGAAAGTAAAAAGTCTAATGCATCTCTCTCACTATGTCACGTCAGCCACGCAGTGCGTTCAGGTACACCTGCAAAACACATCCGCCATTTTAAAACCTGATTCGTTACATTATTACAGGTATTAGGATTTTTACTCTTATAGTATTATTCCGATTTTTATTTATAATTAATTTGTTTTGCTTTGTGTATTTGCTATTTGCAATTGTGCCAGCAATATTCATGAAGGATTTAGTGTAAGTATTCGGGCAGTGGATTGAATTAATGGAATTATAATGTATTCTAATGGGAATCCTGCTCGACGTACAACCATTTCGACTTACAATGTCCTGGAACGAACTAACTTTGTATTAAGGCTGGGCAATATGGTCTCAAGTACATATCACTGTAAATTGAGCAGATTTACCTCGATAACGATAAATGATGATAAATTCGCCCAAGCATACTGTAAAATAATTTGACATTTTGAATCACTGCATGGAATACAAATTAACCGTTTCTCGTTAAATTTATTTACCAGCTTTCAATTTAACAATTGCACATGCAGTCTAAACATTAAGTATATAAAAAAAACCTTGTAAACAATAAGAATTCTAGTGTGAACATTTATGAACATTTTCAGCTTGTATGACTTGATAAATGTACAACATTGTAAAGATCAATATGACGACTGTGCAAACATGTCATTGTAACACAAATGACTTCCAGCTTTAACAGTACACTTCAGACAATTTATTGGTAATGGCTGCTGTGACATAATTATTCAACACAAATGTTTACGTCAAGGTTTCAGGTTTTTTTTCCCAGAACATTTTTAATACATACACCCCCCACACAGACACAACCAGATTAAAGCTGTATTGCTCTGATGCCAATGAAACATTTAAGATTTTATGATGGCAGAATAACGCAAACACATACAGAAAAATAGCTGTGGCCATTAAACTGTCATATTATATATAGGCTTCACTGTTGGATTATACCTTATGCTGAGTGCTTTACCAAAGCTTTCAGAGAAATCACACAGAGATACCAAATAACACGACATAATGATTGCTACATGAAGTCCGTGCCCAGTCCACTCATTAATTTCAGCCATTTCGACAAGGTCAGAGCCGCTATCCGACTCCATCACGTTCATTTGTACCATTAGCCGCTAGCGTTAGCCTGTGGCTTGGCTACCAGAAGAAAGCACTGAAAGCATCCTCTCCTAAAATCGTGAGAACCAGGGAGGACAGCGGGTGAAAGCCTGTCTGGAACCCGCCAAGAGTTTACTTAATGTGGGTTGAAAGTTTGGCGAAGCTTCCTTAAGCCCGGCTCCATCACGTTTGCTTGTAGCGTTAGCCGCTACCGGGCTTCTGTTTGTTTGTCTTCCTGAAAACCACGTGACTCCATACGTAAGCGCACTCACTGCTTTCTTAAAGGGGAATGAACATCGCCGAACAACACAGAGTCAAAGCGGGATGAAACGACTATATTTTCTTGCTTTATTAAATTACTGAATTTACCGACATGGTCAAAATTACGTCGGTCATCGTGAAGAATTTCGGTAACGGTAAATTTTCGGTTTACCACCCTGCTCTACTTTGTATGTAGTGGTACCACTGTAAATGCAAACATAATGTGTTGTATTCTCGGAGCATCGTCATATAAACAGCCCCTTAATTTTGTATTTTTTAACACAGTCTGTTCTTTATAATGTTTTAGTTGGCTTAGTCTGGCTGAATTGGCTGAATCTAACGGACCAAAATGTGGATATTCTAAGCAGATCTTCTTAAGTCTCATACTTTGAGATTATTGAATTGGAAATGCACATTTAAAACAATAGAGAATGAATAAGTGGAGACACTTATTCTAAAAACCCCATTAAACCTTATTTTCTAAATGTCACAGAGCACTAAAATATATATATATATATATATATATATATATATATATATATATATATATATATAAATATAAGAAAATGGAAGACAGCAAGCAGAGTTCGCTGTCGCTGGGTAATTGGTCACAGAAAAAAAAAATAGCAGTTCGAGAGCTGCTTGCTATTAATTACTTCAAATATGACAGTCATTAAAGTGGCTTTTCCTTTGTACACTAAAGCTGAATTTCCCCCTCTGGCTTTTACTGTCTAGTGTATAACCTTACCAACGTGCAACTCTACTAAGCTCTTTTGAACTTTTATGGAATTGAATGATGACAGGACAGGAACACGTGAAGAGAATGGTGAGAGACACTTCAGTCAGTTGGCTGCCCAATAATCTTTCATGTTCAATCTGTTTGATATATATATTTATTTTGAATATGGATTTAATGACCTAGTAAATGATCACAATCAGCATATAATCTTGTTGTCCAAATAGAAACTGTAGATATTGAACGCATTGTTATCTCTGCAGGGCACAAGGATGTGCATGCATGTTGTCGTTTTTGTGTAGCTATAGAATCCATCCCTCCTTGTGCATTTGCTCATTAGAGTTGTGGTAACTGAGCTTACCCCAGCTGATTTATGGAAAGAGGGAGGGTACATCCTGAACTTTCAGCCATTCATTGGGCACGTTTAGCCAAACAATCTGTCACACTTACAGTCACACTCATAGACAATTTTTAAAGCCTTGTTTTGAGGGTGTAGGAGGAAACACCATTACACGGAGGATGCTTACAATTACCGTTCAATGTATGCACTAGTGATATGAATCCTTATCTACTGTGTGCTTTATTTCCTCATTGTGACTAATGTACTTGAAAACCCTTAAAGCCAATTCCTTTTGAGAGCCTTTGGCATTATAACGCAAATGAAGTGCCGTACCCTGCAGTAAATGAATTGCATTGTAATTAGGGTTGTAATTTATTGGCATAACCAGGAGTGTATAAGACGAATAGATTTAGATTGAAGTGAATTTTCCATACAGGCTGTTGAGGACAGATCAATGTTTTGACTTGAAGTACAGTAAAGTTTTATCTAGCGACTCCTCCAAGTGCTCTCTCCACTCCAGATTTAATCTCGGCAAACCATTTTCAATTGCTTTGAAAAAGGACACCCTCTACCACACAGCTGTCGTGTGTATAAGTTATTGCTTTGCAGTTTGCTACTCTCCAGCTGATATTACCAAGCTGCTACCATACAGATCTGCCCCTAAACTGGTCTGTCAGTATCCTCAAATGCACTTTACACTTGATATTAATACAGCAGGTTGGTACATAGAAGAGTGGTGATAAATGGTAATTGCCATTTTTGAGCACTTGCAGTCTGCTGCCTTTATTGTCCCAAATGGTTTGCCCAGGATCACAAATTGAGGTTTACAGATAGTGTGAATCACATGATACAACACTGAATGGATTCAGGTTTTTTTTTTTTTTTTTGTCAATTTCTCTTCCAGCATTGCAATACAAAGATGAAAGGCGTGATGATGGTACACATGGGAAACTTCCACAAAATATAGGCGCACACAAATCAAAGTCATAATAGTTGTGGATTGTTCCTTATAGTTTTTTCTATGATTTAGTTTATCTGATTTTTAAAAGGAGTTACATTTCTGTATTTCAATAGATATTTTGTCACACCCCTACTAGAGTAGTGGTGTGACAAAATATCGAAGTGGTGATGTATCGTGACACTTTGTATACAAAAGCATATTGATAACCTCCTGCCAAGAATTGATTGATCGTTTTAAAAAGGTGTCAAAAAATCAAAATCTTCAATTAGAATGTGTCTCTGGTAACTCGTAGGCTGCCACTGACGGCGCTAGACACCCAATCCATTTAGACTGGGATGGGCAAATGAACATTCGTTCATTCAAAACTAGGATTGGCCATGGAGTATCAATGGGATCTGGTTCAAGCACTCCGATGCTCCCGGAACCGTTCGAATTTTTCATTTTCGATTCCATGTTTCGATGCCCTGACCGTTGAGCGGGAAAAAAATTGCTGCCGAAAACTACGAACTAGAGGCCACACGAAGCGTGTGTTTGTGCATTGCAACTTGACGGTGCGACGGCGCTCAAAAGTTAGGTCTTTTTTTTTTTTTTTTTTTTTTTTGTAAAGCCAGTCAGCTCAGTGCAACATTTGTAGGATTAAGCAGGAGATGGATGTATGGATGGATGGAACAGTACGAGAACAAGTCGTATTATTACGTCTAACTACGGTAGATATCACATGTATATACAGGTAAATTAGATGTGAAATGACAGACTCGGCGGAGTTAGCACATGTATAGAGAACTAGATGCGAACTGACAGACTCGCCGGCGTTAGTAAACAGCTGCTATCTTAAGCAGTAAACTTCTCAGCCTATATAAGCAGCTGCGCAATTTACATAGCATGTTGCCGCCTCCGTTAAAATCAACAGTATTAAAAGATCATCAAATTATAATCAAAAGAAGAATTTATACTAATGGTTCGTCGTAGCTCTGAGCGAAAGTACAGTTATGGCAAAAGAATATGTGTAAATGTTTTCTCTGTGAGCTTTTGAAAAACAAACATCTTGTGCAAGTGCACTCCTGTGGAAAGAAACTTCACATTCAAACATCACATTCAAGTTCAAAGACTAATATTTAAATACAAGTTGAAAAATTGCCCTGTGAGAAGTTCATATAATTTAAAAAAAACATTCATTGATTCATTCAAATCAATCAAAAGACATTAATACAAAACTATGCAATTTTTTTGACACCTTTATTTTTTGACTCTGCCTCTTAAAGGAATCGGAATTGGGAATCATTCGGAACCGGAATCGAAACGTAGAATCGGAATCTTTCAATTTCAAACGGTGCCCAACCAATTTTTGGGGAATTTACAGGTCACTTTCTGTTCATTTTAGAGAATTTACAGGTCACTTTCTGTTGCGTTTGCGTCATTGCCTATTCATTTGGGTAGATTCCAGGGTCACATCCTGTTTATGTAACGGGAAGTGACCCAGAAATGCCCCAAAAAAAATTAATTGGTTGCCATTGACCGACATAGACATCTAATCTGTTTGAAGTGGGAGGAATGACAGCCTTCCAGTTCAAATGAATTGGACGTCTACTAGTGATAAACTCAATTCAATTCACAGCAGAAGGATTGAAAAAAGTGTGTTTTCTGTTTATTACTTGAATAGTAAAATATTGTAGAATTATTTCCTGACTCGGGCATTGATTATTGTAAAATATCGCCATGTTGTGAGATCATCATTATCGTGAGGTTTGTATCGCAAATCATATTGTATGTAAGTCTCGGGCCCAGCCAAACTATGAAAACAATATGGTATATAATCCGGCAAAAATACAGTATTTACTTCTGCTTTCAGCACAGTGGCCTCAAATGGTCCAAAATTTGTTTAGGGGGGAATAGGGTGTCGTAAAATATTGAATATATGTGGTGAACGAGTGTGTTGTTGGTAATAAGGTGTTCAGTGTCCACAAGAGACTCTTGATGGATATGACATGCCTTTGATAATGTTCTTTTGTTGTTGATGTTTTCCGCCTTATTTTCTGACACTTGGTTCAGCAAGTTCAACCATGAAGGAGCAGGCAAATCATCCACTGAGAGAAATGCTTTTCCCAAAAGGTCACAATCTCTGGATCAAACATGATGACATATACAATATGAACTTCAATCATTGAAGCCCAACTCTTAATAATATTTACTCATTGCCAGTGCATACAGATTTGTCAAACGTGTCCAAATGTGCTTTCCATGACTGCTAAAACATAGGTTTATCAATAAAGTCTCCCAGTCAATGGTTATGAAATGTATAACATCAGAACTTGTGCGACTTAAAAGTATGAATGAGACACTGCATGAGACTTGCAGGCTAGGTCATCGATAGCATTAGTTTTACAGAGGGACAGTTTTCCCCCACTCCTAATTCTAAAAAAATTATGTTGGACACAATACTTGATATACAATTGCTGCTTTTATTACACCTAAACTGTCATATGAGACAACATAAGCTCTTCTCATCACAACTGACTCCTTGAGTTATAATTTAGGTAAATGGTCTGTTAATCTTGAGGGAAATTGGATTCGACCAGTGCTCTCTTGGGAAATTTCTTCCTTTCAAACTCTTAGACTCTACGGTTTGATTGGAAGACCAATCTTCTGTTTTACCTGATTAGTGCATACAAAGGATTTCAATTGGTCATTGCTGGCTGGCTACAAGTTATCATTACCGTTTTCGGATTAGAAGCCGCTACTTTTTCCCCATCATTTTGAATCCTGTGGCTTATAGTCCAGTGCAGCTTATATGTTGATTTATTTGGCTTAATAGGTACACTTTATTTGACAGCGGCATCATTGGACTGTCATAAGACAGTCATAATTATTACATGACACTATTATGGGCATTGTGGAATATGGCAAATTATGTCACTAACTCCATTTATTTCCAGTTTTGATCTAGATAATTTCCCGGATGACACTATATGACATCTGTTATAAGCATTCATTTATGCTCATGACAGGATCATGTCATATTTATCACATCCTATGGTTTTATGGTGCCACTGTAAAATAAAGTGTTGCCAAATACCATAACTAGCAATTAATGAAACAACTGGAACAGGAACTAAAGAAATAATTAGCACAGAACATGAATCTTGATTGTTATTTACATCTGTAGCAACGCAATGCATGTTGGAGGCATGTTGGATGACAACAGCAGAGGTTGACTGTCTCACCCAAAAATGATATCTGTCCTAATCATTCATTAATGCTCATGGCAGTGTCATGTCATAATTATGATGGTCTTATGACAGTTTTATGACGCCACTGTCTAGTAATGTTACCAAATACCAGAGCTAGCAATTATTGAAACAACTTGAAGAGTAACTGAAAAAAAAATTGGCACTGAACATGAATTTTAATTTTTATTTACATCTATAGCACTGCAATGCATGCTAGGAGGCATATTGGACAAGGGAGCAGTGATGGCCAGATGAAGCTTCTTAATGCAATGAAGCTTTGCTGCCAATTGGTTCAGAGCTTCATGGTGTTTCATTTGGTCTCATGACAGTCTTATGATGCAGCTTTGAAATAAAGTGTTCCGGTATATATCTTTTGGTATAATCATCCCATAACACTAGTATAGTGAGGACAGCTGCGGCTTATAGTCCAGTGCGGCTTATCTATGAACAAATGCTGTTTTCGTGTCTAATTTGGTGGGTAGGGGATTATGGTCAACAATTTCAGTATTTACTATAGTTAAAGGGGCTGTAAAGTTATTTCCATAATTTGTTTTTAAATGCATAAAGTATATTTTAAGATGAAAACGTGCAGTCGGAATTTACAATAGAATTTCTGAAAACTTCAAAACTAACTAGCAGGATTTTTTGGGTGGGCCTATTGACATCAATAAAAACCTAGGTTTCTGGCTCGCCCCTCCCACTACAGGTAGTCTCCGGTTTATGTACGAATTCCGTTCCTGCGCTAGCGAAGTAACCCGGATTTCCGCATAAATCGGAATTAACCATTTAAATACCTCAAGACACCCTCTAAATTAAAAATAAAAAAATAAAAAAAATATCCAAAAACATTTATTATATGTCATTGTACTGTCCTCGCCATGACGTTGGAGCTAAGTCCCAACTCGACAGTGAGCTAAGCTCCAAAATGATGATTTCAGACGTCCATGTGGTTTGCTGACTTTATTCAGCTGCTCATGACATCAACACTTGCGGAATGAAACTGAAATCAGTCCTGTTTTCAATAACAGCAATTCAAATTTGCGTTTACAAGTAGCTGCTGATGTAGCAATTACAAACGATTAGCATGCATCAGTTGGCGTCCGCACATCATTTAACCACAATTTAAAACGCACAATAAACAGTACAAAAGGGGTTATATACAGCCGTCACCTCTGGATGGTTAACAAGCAACAAATGTGCATGCAGACTGTCACCTCTGTCACTCGGCTGCTCTGTGTGTGCGGGGTGGGCGGGTGCGTCTGTAAATGCGCTTGCTTCCTGTTCTACGCTTCCTGCGCCAAAATAAACGCATGCATTACAAAAAAAAGTCAACATTAAAAAAAAAAAACATGAGACTCAGGCGTCATAATGTTGTAATTACGTATAAGTTGGGTCTGTCATAACCTGGGGACTACCTGTATTAGGATAATGATTTTTTTTTTTTTTTAATGTTGACTTTCATTTTATCGGACCATTAAGATGAATTTAACCAAGAGGCTTTCCCTGAAGAACACCTTCATTATACTGGCAGCAAAAAAAAACCCCAGCCATCCTGATTTTGACATTTACCTAGTGCCTTTGGGTATTAGTGGCCAGGTCTCTGTGTGCCTTGCGGAATAATGCCTGTTATAACCTTCTGGATAAGTCGAAGATAAAAAAAAAAAAAAAAAAAAAAAAAAAAAAAAAAAACTGCAAATGCTTACTTCCTATTGTCTGCACGAACATTAATCATTTCACACATACATGTGGCTGTTGTGGTTTTCGAATAAGAAAAGCATTGTCTCACTATCTACATGTTAGTCTAGTGAATTAAATATCTTTTTCACTTTTTGCTTTTTACTACAGACTGAAGGACTGCCAGATTGCTGTACATGTTGTTGTTGTTGTTGGGGATGTGTACACAATTTGTGATCTATTGCTTCTGTATTCGCGGACCGATCACTATGAGATTTGCAAAGTATAATCTCGGGATGTAAACTTTTTTTTGCATCAGGGTTTATTCAATAATTGCGGATTTATGCAGCCTGTAGATTAGGTTTTATCCAGTAGAGGGCATAAACACTCCTTTTCACAGCCTTCAGCATGTTATAGCACACAAGTGCTTGTTATATTTGGGAAGACTGACTTGCTTAAATTGACTTTTAAACTATGTGCATATTGTCTTCAAAGCACTCTTGCTCAACTATAATACGAATGAAAACAATTATCTAGAACAGGGGTGCTCTTTTTGCTCCAAGATCTACTTTTCAAGGAGACAACATCCCGTGATTTACTTAAACAGCGAGGGCGGGGGTTTGCATAACCACATATGTTGCTCACACAACAAAATTAACTATGCACATAAAAATACAGTGGTATGAAAAAGTATGTGAACCTTTTGGAATTTTTCACATTTCTGCATAAAAACACCATCAAATGTGATCTGATCTTTGTCAAAATCGGACAGATGAAAAAAAGTGTCTGCTTTAACTAAAACCACCCAAACATTTATCGGTTTTCATATTTTAATGAGGATAGCATTCAAACAATGACAGAAGGGGGATAAATAAGTAAGTGAACCTCTGCCTAAGGAGACTTAAAGAGCAGTTGAAACCCATTTTTACCAAACATTTTAAGTCAGGTTTGTGCCCAATCACTGATGAGTGGTTTAAAGCTGCACTGCCCACTATAAAACACACACCTGGTAAGAATTGTTTTAATGAGAACTATTGTCTGATGTGTATCATGGCTCAGTCAAAAGAGCTGTCCGAAGACCTGCGATCAAGGATTGTTGGTTTTGTATCCTTTCCCAGCTTTATACTAATCATCTCTAAAAGTCTGGATGCTCATCAGTCGACAGGCAGAGAAGTTATCTACAATAGGAGAGAGTTTGGCACTGTTGCTTCTCTCCCAAGGAGCGGCCATCCACCAAAGATGACGCCAAGAGTTCAGCGCAGAATACTCAGAGAGGTAAAAAAGAACCCTAAAGTGTCTGCTAAAGACTTACAGAAGTCACTAGCACATTTCAATAACTCTGTGCACCCATCAACTATATGTAAAACTATGGCCATGAATGGTGTTCAGGGGAAGTCTCCACTGAGGAAGCCACTGCTGTCAAACAAAAACATTGCTGCTCATTTAATGTTGGCGAAAAGGCACTTGGACACTCCACAGACGTTTTGGCAAAATAGTTGGTGGACTGATGAAACCAAAGTTGAATCGTTTAGGAGTAACACACAACGTCATGTGCAGAGGGAAAATGGAACAGCTAACCAACATCAACACCTCAATCCACCGTGGTGGAGGGAGCATCATGATTTTGGGCTGTTTTGCTGCCTCAGGGGCTGCACAACTAGAACTCATTAATGGAAGAAAAAGTTCATCAGGATGTTTTGCAGGAAAACCTGAGGCTGTCAGTTGAAGATAAAAAGAGGATGGATGCTGCAACAAGACAATGATCCAAATCACAGGAGTAAATTAACTTCACAATGGTTTCAGAAGAACAAAATATACGTCCTGGAGTGGCCAAGTCAAAGTCAAAGACTTGAACCCCTTTGAGATGCTGTGGCATGACCTAAAGACCGCGATTCATGCTAGACGTCCTAGGAATCTAACTGAACTACAGCAGTTTTACAGAAGAATGGGCCAAGATTAGTCCTGATCGATGTGCCAGACTGATCTGCAGCTACAGGAAGCGTCTGGTTGAAGTTATTGCTGCCAAAGGGGTGGGGCACAAAATATTAAATGTGATGGCTCTATTACTTATCCCCCCCCCCCTTTCATTGTTTGCATTCTATCCTCATTAAAATAATAAAATCTATAAATATTTGAGGTGTTTTAGTTCAAACACTTTTTTTCATCTGTGTGATTTTGACAAAGATCAGATCCCATTTGACGGGGATTTTCTGCAGAAATGTGAGAAATTCCAAAAGGTTGATACTTTTTTCATACAACTGTATAAACGTATTTATTTATTTGATGCCACAATCTACCCACACTAGCGTTGGGATCGACTGGTAGATCGTGATCGACGTAATGAGCTCCCCTGGTCTAGAACATAAAAGAATCATGCTTGGGTCTTAAATAATACAAAAAAAAAGAAAAATTAGATGAAAATCAGAGAATGTTACACAGACCCTGCAAAGTGTGAATAGCGCTGTACTCTGCATGCCGAAGCAACTTATTTGTGTTCTGCCAGTAAATGTGTCACAGACTGGCCTAGCTGTGGAAGCTGATGGTCCAATCAACTGTGAAGTAAACACTCATTAGCACATGTTCACATTGATTAAATGGAACAGTAGGGCTGAAGCACATTGAATGCATGCTAGTGTCACCTCAATAGTAAAATGAATAAAGTGAATTTATATCATTGGAATGATGATGAATGATTACGTCAATATGCAGTTAGTAAAAATTACTATCAAAATAGTTCAATGAGTTCTCCCCACTTATTGTTGAATGGCACAATCATGTTGAACAAACAGGGGCGTTACCAGGGGCGGGGGGGCAGGGGTGGGCACTGCCCACCCACGGACACGCTCTGCTGACCCAAAGAAAACTGGATGTAGTACTATGGCAGTCTGGGTACCGCGTATGGTATCCCATTCATATAGTACTGATGTGTTTAGTTTTAACCTTTGTGCTGTTACCTCCTCTTTCACCTTAAGAAAAAAAGAAAAAAAGAAAAAGAAATTAAAATAAATGTTGGTTTTGTTCCTAAGGGGCGCTACACACATTAACGCATATTTTGATTTTTCATTTTATCAAAGTTTTCACCAGTGTTCACCTGGCTGTTGAGTTTGGTGAGTTTTGAAGCATTTTGAGGGGGTCAAAGAAGGGCTCAAAGGGTCGGCGGGACAAAGAATGACTACTAGGGGGCATTACATAGTGTATTTGGAATTTGTCTTTACACTGTATCAAAGATTGCACCTGTCTTGACCTGCCTGCCGATTTTGGTGCATTTTAAAGCATTCTAAGGGGGTCAAATTGAGCTCAAAGGGGCTGCGGAACAAAGAATAACTATAATAATGATAATAAAACCGAGGAACCACAATAGGTTACCTAAAAAACATTGTCACCTGCATGTCCATACTGTTCAGTTATGGATGTGTTCTAAGTCAAATCAAATCAAATCAACTTGAACTGTTATTTGTTTAGACCAAACCACAACAACAGTTATCTCAAGGAGAAAACAAAACATGTTTTAAGGTGCAGTAGCCCTACGCTGGATTTCGACCTACTTGAGCATTGTAGCTTTTTTTTTTTTTTTTTTTTTTTTTTTTTTTTTTTTTTTTTTTTGCCCCCCCAGGTAAGACTTATGCCCACCCACACCTGGCATCCTAGTAACACCACTGTTGAACATAAAGATTTGTATAATTTAACAACTATGACAACTGATTCACGATTTACCTCGCCAGTAATTTGAAACAGATTAGCTCCACATGGATACACACTTGTAAATTAAAACATGTCAGGTCTCCTCATTATTTTTGCGTGAGTGATCAGCAGCTGCTTTGTCACCTTAATTTAAATCGCTTCAGATTTTAAGCAGGACCCCTTGTTTCCTCTTAATTTAAATCCTTGTGATTGACTTGCTGCCCGTCGTATTTAAGTGCTCTGGGCCGTTTAAGTGGCTTAGTCAGGCAAGGCGCATCAACATGTGTTGTCGAATAACACATTGATGTCTCTGGTGTTTACCGCCTGATGAAATGTATTGATTCTGGGAGATAAATGGGATTGTACTTGTGTCAGCTCTACATGACTATTTGGCCTCTGTGTAGTGGCACCATGAATTTTGAGAGAGCAAATATTGATCTGAAATGACCTCTGCAGCAATAATACTGGATGTACCAGACTAATGGGAGCAGGATTGCATGGCATCACTTCACAGATCTTTATTTGAAATCACTAAAAACAAACCGTTTTACCCTTAGATGATAAAATCCTCTACAAAGAACACGGACAGACAGAAGGGTGCTACAAGGTTTGGGAGCAAAGGCAAGGCGTTGGCAAGGTTTCAGGGTCCAGAAGGTCTAGATTAATCTGTGCCCTGGTTATCATTGAAGTATGGCCAGGATGAATCAATGAGATGACTTGCTACTGGCTACCAGTTCCATAAAGCTAAGCACCGTATGAATTAACCATAACCCTCAAAGGGCAAACGAGAGGATGGCGGGAGGACAGAGAGGACAGTTTGACAGGCTAAACCAGATGTCAGGTTCTTTCCAAGATGTCATGATGATGGTCCGAGCCACAACTCTAGGTCGCCACTTTCCAAGGTTAACAGCTCACAGCTTAAGTGTGTGTGTGTGTTTGCGTACATGTGTTCATGCATGTGCTGTTAGGGTAAAAAGATGCTGAAGCAAGGGACTGAGCGATGCACTGGGGTCACGCTGTCAGCCAGCTAATGGAGGGTGCCACACTTGACCACCCACTGATTGACAGGTGCCAACGGAGGCCTCCGTCAAACGGGCACCGGGTCGCCACTGCCATCTTACTTGCGCCAGGATGGAAGATGACATAGAGATCGCTCACTCGAGTAATGCTGACACACATGGTGTATGCACACACTCCCGGGCCTGTCACTCAATGTGGAGCATAGGGCGCAAGATGAGATCGTCGAAAAAGTACCGTGACTCATCGAGCCCAGACAAGAGGGTCAAGTTGCGTCTTTGCAATAGGAGTCACCATTATCTGGGCCATTTCATGCAGCTGACTTATGACCCTTACTGGCTCATGTCCAAAAAAGACCAGAGCATTTGATATGATTGCCAGTTGCTTGGAGCACTGATGCTGACAGTGTGTCTTAATCCTCAATGGATGGAAGATGGATTTGCTTCCAGCATTGAGACTGACAGTGTAACTCAATCTCTGGAAGGTGTAGTGAGGATCAAAATAGGAATTGGTCAAATTCTCCAATCCGTGCAGGTCTTTTTTAAGCTCCTGGACTTGAGTGCTTTCCATTTACATTGATTCTCCCACACATCCTCCACACAATAAATGAAGGTGACCTTATCATGGAAACATGATTTGTTGACATTGGTGCCAGAGTTCACATTTATTTTATCTGGAAATCATGTAACATTGGAATTTTCCTCAGACTTGTGGTTGTCATTGAACTATATAAAAACCATAAAGCCCACTTTTAATTTGAAAACCTTGAACGATAGCCTCCTTTGTTATCCTTAACCCCTTCAGATCTAAGCATGCTGCTGAAGGACATGACTCGTTTGCATCTCTAAACTTATAAATACACTGCATTTAGTTGCTATTGCCACTATTGGGAGATGATTGGATGAAACTTAAACCATCGAAATGGTTAAATGGTTTGCTATTCTTGGCTCTTTGAAAATGGCTGAGCAAACGCGGCATCAAAAAGGATGTACCACTGCAGATTGACTGACACCTGCATGTTTCAGTGGGAATAAAAACAAATTGAAGTTTATAATATTGCCATACAAATTCCCAAAGCCCCCCATGCAAATTTAATACAAATATAAATAATTTCATGCAATGGAAAATTAACAACCTAATTGCCAGGTAAGCTCCCAAAAGAGTGCTGCTTTTTCTGGAGTAATGGTGCTTAAATGACACTTAGTTCTGTCCCTTGTAAATTGGTATCATACAGTTCAACTAATAAATGGAAATGCTTAAACACCACTCATAAAAATTGCAATATAGACTGTAAAGAAAATTACTAACTATGAAAGAAAGGGATATTCTTTAATAGCACAAGAAAGACCTTCCACCTATATTCATATTAGAATTGCTTAAAGGTCAAGAAAAAGTAGGTTGTGTTGGCTCTGTAGTTCTCCCTATTATAATATAGGCCAGCTGCCTACAGCATGTCTCACACACATTTACACCCAACATGTCACCACCAAGCCAAACACAATACTAACACAGCGTTTCTAATCATTTATCAGCCTGTCAGCTATTGGACTCTAAGACGATACATATTCGTAACTGCCCTTCTAAAAAAAGCTTCATTAAGGAGAGTCACATAGCTATAAAGTATTATTCCTTTCAGTGCCAAAGACTCAATGCTGTATTTAAATTAAAATAAAATTCATGTTTATAAACCTTTACAAAAGAGTACAACTCACTGTGAGAATAACTGAACTAGTTTAAATGGAAATTGTTCAAAACTGGAATGAGATGTAAAGTGATCAGAGTTTTAATGTAAAAACAGGGTTCAAAAAGGCAGATAGAGCATGCGATAGTTTTGGCGAAAGAAGTCATGCCAAAAGAAATGTTGTGTTGGCTAGGAGAAAGAAAAATAAAGGAAGGTCGATGACGAAAGAAGAACCGCAAGTTGCCACCTTATCTTGCACTGTGTATCGGGTTCCTGGTAAAAGATGCAGCAAGTGACAGAATGAGACCAGCTCAGTCGAGCAATGAGCCAATGAGCTGTTTGATTTAAGTAATTGAGGTCTCGGAGGTAAAGCAAGGTCATCGCTAGGAACGAGACTGGGTTGGACCAAGCATCAAGACCCATATGTGAAGCAATTGATACCAACACCTTGAGGAGGCACTTCAGGACAGCACACTCCAACCCTTTCTTATCACCAGAACTTTTAACATGCTAGTGATGCTAAGTGAAAAATTCCTACTTTTATTCAGTAATAGTCAACTTAATAGGTGTTGAGTACATACAGTGTGGAAAACAAGTGTTTGAGCACCCAGCAATTTTGCTAGTTCTCACACTTAGAAATGATGGGCGGGTTTGAAATTTTCATGGTCGGTGCTTGTCCACTGTGAGAGACAATAAAACCTGATATCACAGTGTATGATTTTTTTTAAACAATTTATTTATACGAGTATTACACTGCTGCAAATAAGTATTTGAACACCTGAGAAAATCAATGTTAAAATTTGGTACAGTAGCCTTTCATTACAATTACAGAGGTCAAACATTTCCCAGTTTGCACAGACTGCAGATGGGACATTGCACCACTGCTCCACACAGATCTTCTCTAAATCAATCAAGTTTTCCGGCTGCCACTGAGAAACACAGAGTTTGAGCTTCCTCTAAATATTTTCTATTAGCTTTAGGTCTGGAAATTGGCTAGGCCTCTCCAGAACCTTGATATGCTCTTTACAAAGCCACTCCTTTGTAAGTCTGGCAGTCTGCCTCAGGCTATTGTCTTGTTGGAAGACCAAGTCACTACCCATTTTCAATGCTCTAACTGAGGGAAGGAGGTTCTGTCACAAAATCTCAAAAAACATGGTCCTGGTCATCCACTCTTTAATGCAGTGCAGTCATCTAGTCCCATATGGAGAAAAACACCCCAAAAGCATGATGGTACTACCCCCATGCTTCACAGTAGGGATGGTGTTCGTGGGATGGTACTCATCATTCTTCTTCCTCCAAACACTATGAGTGGAATTGAGACCAAAAAGTTGTTTTAATCTCATATGACCACATTATTTTCTCCCATGACTCCTCTAGATAATCCAAATGGTCATTTGCAAACTGAAAACGGGCCTGGACACATGCTGGTTTAAGCAGTGGAACCTTCCGTACAATGCATGATTTTAAACCATGATGTCTTTGTGTATTACCAACAGTAATCTTGGAAATGGGGGTCCCAGCTCCTTTCAGGTCATTGAACAGCTCCTCCTTTGCAGTTCTTTACTGATTCCTCACCATTCTTAGGATCAATGAGACCCGACGAGGTAGATCTTGCATGGAGCCCCAGTCCGAGGGAGTTTGACAGTAATGTTTAGCTTCTTCCAATTTGTAATAATTGCTCCAACAGTGGATCTTCTATCACCAAGCTTCTTGGCAATTGCCCCGTAACCCTGTCCAGCCTTGTAGAGGTCTACAATTCTCTCTGGTGTCTTTGGACAGCTCTTTGGTCTTGCCCATGTTAGTAATTGACGTCTTCCTGATTGTATGGGGTCGACAGGTGTATATATGCAGCTAACCGCCTCAAACAGGTCAAAAAGTCAGACTAAAAAAAATCCACCTTCACTCCACTTATTTGGTAGATTTTTTAAAGGCAACAAACAGGTTTTTGAGGCTCACAGTTCCAGTTAATAGGCAGGTGTTCAAATCATTTTTTCAGCAGTATAATACAAGTAAATTGTTAAAAAAAACAAAAAAATACGCACTGTAATTTCGGGATGTTTTTTCCTTGAAATTGTCTCTCACAGTGGACAAGCACCTGCCATGAAAATTTCAAACCCGCCCATCATTTCTCAGTGGGAGAACTAGCAAAATCACAGGGTGTTCAAATACTTATTTTCCTCACTGTAGAACATCGATTTTAAAAAGGCAGGTAAAAATGTGTGTTGTTTTTTCGCCCATACACTTTCAGTCCACCTCAAGGGTTGAATACAACAAGCTGAAAACATACAAAACAAAATCCAATATTGCAGCAACAAAGAACGGTCTGATAATGCCTAAAACTACAAAAGGAAGAGCGGGAGAGAGGGAGAGATGCATCACATTTTAAAAGAAAGAAAAACTGATGGTTGGCCCAAGAGGGGGATGGAATGAACCGAATGAAAAAAGGAGGCCTCAAGGAGCAGGACCGTGACCGCATCTCATCTTAATGTTGCCTTCAGCCTGTAATTGCGCCGATTAAATTGGTCCCTCTGCATATATCTAGGGATCGTGAGAGTGTGATAGCCTGCAGGGTTCTCATTGACATAGTGATAATTGTTTAATTGCAATGGGCTGGAGCTACATGAAGACTTCGCCTCATAATGGCCTCTTCCTTTCACAACCTCGCAGGAGATAGTCAGGCTCCCACTGGTTATTGTCTTTATTTCTTTGCACTTTAGACCTTTTGAGGTGTGATGTGTTTTTAAGGGTTGACATTGTAATTTGAGTTAAAGCCTTGATTGAAACATTAAATGTCGATCATGAGATGGAGTTGCAGGAAAACCGAGTGCAATCTCTGTAATTGAATATATTTGAATGTTTTTAAGGATAAACTGGTGTTAACTTTGGACTGGTTGTATGTAGGCTCAGTCAGTGGAAGAGGTCGTGCTGAGGTCACTGAGTGCAACCCTTATCATTTTTTTTCCGTTCTTTTTTTTTTAACGTGTCCTGTTCAGCTGCTTGACACGGAGAATGGAGATCTGAGTATCCGATTGGTCTAAACAGTTTTAATGTATCACACGGGAGTATGAGATACTCCCATTGTGATCATTCAATGTACTTCGTTTATTAGGAGAAAGCAGGAAGGAGTTTTGGGGGAACAGAAGAAAAGAAGGAGAGAGAGGGAGAGAGAGAGAGAGAGAAGCAGCACAAAACACAATAAGAAATACATTAAACGCCTACACTAACGATGAATATGTTGGTGGAATCGTTAGCTAGTGGTATTTCCGGTTGACACCATGTGGGGGGCCTGATGACCAAGGAAAGAGGGGCGGTTGGGGGTATCTGAAAAATAAGTGATTGGGAGGGGTGGAGTGTGCACAAATCAGCCATGTGGTCTAGAACCCAGTATTTGTGTGAATCAATTGTGAGTGTGAGTATGTTGGCATCCTATTCTATGCTGTCTCATCGCCAATGCTGACACCGAGGTTTTCTACTTGAGAGTGTCTAATTGCACCTCGTCATGCGTGAATCCTATCGTGCAACCCTTATCATTTATACATCTGAAAGGAGTCAGCCATGCGCTTATTAACACTAGCTGCTCTATACTTGGAAGGCAGAATAGAAATGTCAATCAATAACATTTACACTTTACAGTAAACGGTGGAATATTGGAATTAGGTGCAAGATAATCACCTTAAGAATCTTCAGTAATTCCATGAATAAAAAAAACCCTATTGTGATATTGAGCTAAAAAATAAATAAATACAGTGGGGCAAATAAGTATTTTGTCAACCACACATTGTGCAAGTTCTCCCGATTGAAAATATTAGAGAGACCTGTAATTGTCAACATGGGTAAACCTCAGCCATGAGAGACAGAATGTGGGGGAAAAAAAAAAAAATTACATTGTTTGATTTTTAAAGAATTTATTTGCAAATCATGGTGGAAAATAAGTATTTAGTCAATAGCAAAAGTTCATCTCAATACTCTGTTATGTAACCTTTGTTGGCAATAACGGAGGCCAAACGTTTTCTGTAACACTCCACAAGCTTTTCACACACTGTTGCTGGTATTTTGGCCCATTTGTCCATGCAGATCTCCTCTAGAGCAGTGATTTTTTTTTTTTGGGCTGTCGTTGGGCAACACGGACTTTCAACTCCCTCCACAGATTTTCTATGGGGTTGAGATCTGGAGACTGGCTAGGCCACTACAGGACCTTGAAATGCTTCTTACGAAGCCACTCCTTTGTTGCCCTGGCTGTGTGTTTGGGATCATTGTCATGCTGAAAGACCCAGCCCCGTCTCATCTTCAATGCCCTTGCTGATGGAAGGAGATTTTCACTCAAAATCTCTTGATACGTGGCCCCATTCATTCTTTCCTTTACACAGATCAGTCGTTCTGGTCCCATTGCAGAAAAAAAGCCCCAAAGCATGATGTTTCCACCCCAATGTTTCACAGTGGGTATGGTGTTCTTCGAAAGCAATTCAGTACTCTTTCTCCTCCAAACACGAGAACCTGTGTTTCTACCAAAAAGTTTTGGTTTCATCTAACCATGACACATTCTCCCAGTCCTCTTCTGGATCATCCAAATGCTCTCTAGCGAACCGCAGACGGGCCTGGACGTGTATTGGCTTCAGCAGGGGGACACGTCTGGCAGTGCAGGATTCACAGGAGTCACTGGCGGCGCATTGTCTTAGTGATCTTAGCCTTTGTTACTGTGGTCCCAGTAAGTCATTCACTAGGTCCCCCCCGTGTGGTTCTGGGATTTTTGCTCACCGTTCTTGTTATCATTTTGACACCACGGGGTGAGATCTTGCATGGAACCCCATATCGAGGGAGATTATCAGTGGTCTTGTATGTCTTCCATTTTGTAATAATTGCTCCCACTGTAGATTTCTTTACCTATTGCTTGTGTTACCTATTGCAGATTCAGTCTTTCCAGCCTTGTGCAGGTCTATAATTTTGTCTCTGGTGTCCTTCGACAGCTGTTTGGTCTTGGCCATAGTGGAGTTTGGAGTGTGACTGACTGAGGCTGTGGACAGGTGTCTTTTATACCGATAATGAGTTAAAACAAGTGCCATTAATATAGGTAACGAGTGGAGCCTCGTTAGACCCTGTTCGAAGAAGTTAGACCTCTTTGACAGCCAGAAATCTTGTTTGTAGGTGAGCAAATACTTATTTTCCACTCTAATTTGGAAATAAATTCTTTAAAAATCAAACAGCGTGATTTTCTGTTTTTTTCCCCCACATTCTGTTTGCCATGGTTGAGGTTTACCCATGTTGACATTTACAGGCCTCTCTAATCTTTTCAAGTAAGGAAATTTGCACAATTGGTGGTTGACTAAATACTTATTTGCCCCACTGTATAGTCTAGCGTAGACATGCGTCATCAATTGTATCCAGGTGAATATATTTAAATGTGATGAGAGTTATTGATAAATACAGTGTATACTGTATATCATATGTCCTACGATTTTCTACAGCCACTACTTTTAAAGAAAATTTGTATCAAAATGAAAACTCGCATGTTGTATATTATATTTGTTTTTGACAGCCAACTTTACACGCTGTGGGCTGTGGAGTTTTTTTTTTCCATTGGATTATTCTATAATGGTACCTATGCTTGGCAGCACAACGATGATTTAAAATGTGTGTGCCCCATGCTTCATTGTGCGTGCAGTCCCTGGGTGTCTGACTGTAGACGGTGTAAGTACTGTGTTCTCCTCTGAGGTTATTTATGGTGCTGACTATATTGCTGAAGAACAATGCACCTGCACCCTGTTTGTGTCATGGTCCTCATGGTACTTAATTTAGCTATCGGTGCGTAATTGGAAAACGATATGCAAAAATATCTATCAGTTCAATGAACAGGTGAGCATTTCCATATGGATGTGAAGTCCCTTGAAACTAAAGTACAAATTAACACAACACCACGACAAAAATAGTTCGGTTTTAAAAACAATGAAAATTACCTTCATTCTGCTTGTCAACGAAGCAAATCTAAAACTGAAGAACTCGTTCTTTTTTTTATCTTTGGTCTTTCCTGGATATTACATTGGTGACTTAAGTTTTGACATAGTTTCCCTCTTGGACCGCTTTGTTCCAGTCTATGCGACATCACTAGTAAAACAATTTGCTATGCAACATGGAGATGAAGTAACTCTGAGTACAAACCTGAAATGATTAGCTGCTAGTTTTCTTTGTATTAAGACATTAGTTAAAACATAGGATTGGGGTGTAATTGAGAACCTACAAGTGCTGAATATTACCAGCAAACCTGACAACTCGTTCATCTGTTTCTTGATTAGTTTTCTTGAAGTGGAAGGAAAATCCGGTGCTGGTTAGCCAACTGCCAATAGATTCTGAGGAAGGTACAGATAATGAGCAAATATTATCACCATTTGTTTTTATAGGGTGGAAAACTGCTGAAGTTAATTTGGCTTGGTTGTGGTTGGGTCATATTTTTAAAGGTAAATGATAGTTTTTGTACCAGATGTTACTGGATTGTGCAGGTATACCAAATAAGTTGCAGTGTTGTTAATAACGGCATGAGAGTATAACGGCCTTTCTAACGGCCGTAGGCCTATATTTTTCAGTGGTGGGTAAACTTATTAATTTTTCCATCTTTGCAACACTTATCGTTATTGAGGATGTGAAGGGGCGCGTTACTCAAATTTGGTTGAATGAAGTGCGAGTTGTTGACAGTTTATTTTGTCACACATTAGCTGCCTCCTGCCTGGAGAGAGCAGAGCGGGGGGTGGGGGTGGGGGGGGGGGGTTGGTGACGCCGTTGCAAACGTGATGATTGGCTAGATGGGCGGATCGTGCCTTGCTTCAATGCACGCTCTGTCAAACACCGCAAGAAAATGCCAGCAGGCCAGGGAATTTCAAAGGTAGCGTTCTTAAATTGGAATTGCCGGCACTACTTCTCGCTTATTAAAATTAAAGGCAAGAAAGAGTCCCTTTTTGGAGTGGTATTGGTTATTGCACTTGAATTATTTTCAATATTTAATATTGCTACTTTATTGAATAATTAAGGATAATGTTCTGCTTAATGTGCACTTGTGCAGTAGGCCTAACATACGGTTTCAGAGATTTGCAATGGTTAATAGGCAGTTTAAATTTGTGTTTTCTTCAGACTAATATATTTGGTCCAAATAAATACCAAATGTTCTAAAATACTGTATACAGTGTTTTTATTCTTCAGTTAATATAAACATCTTTAATGTTACAGAATGTATAATGTAATAACGTGTCAAACATGGAAAGTGGTGTCAGTTACTTTGCTGTGTAACTAACTACTCTTACAATGAGGTAACTGAGTAGCTAACTATTATTTTGGACGAAGTAATCTGTAACTGTAACTAAGTACTTTTTAAAAGTAAGATTAACAACAATGCTGATGTTTATGTCTGAATTCCTGCAGGAATCTTTAGAGCTTTGGTTATAGGGACAAAGACATATGTTTGAAAGATTTTTCACATGGTCTCTGCTGGAAGCATCTTTCTCGTATTCAAAACACTCTGGTGTAAACAACTGAAAAATACCTCTGTTCAAACTTAGCCTCTTAAATATTTAAGCCTACCTGCAGCTCTATTGAATTGCTCTGTCTGTGTCAGGTGATTAGATCCTTTGGTAAATATTTTGAAGACAAAAGCAACTGGCTCGTAGCAAGCCATTAACCTGCCTGTACAATAATGAAAGACATTGGTCATGTAGCTTACGAACATCCAGATTCAAATGCATGAAGAACCTCAACAGTTAA
The DNA here is from genome assembly GCF_030265065.1 of Corythoichthys intestinalis. Taxonomy (NCBI): domain Eukaryota; kingdom Metazoa; phylum Chordata; class Actinopteri; order Syngnathiformes; family Syngnathidae; genus Corythoichthys; species Corythoichthys intestinalis. Next base: position 26,430,969 of record NC_080414.1, on the reverse strand, counting down.
ACAGTCCATTGATTTACACTGGTTAAATCCTAGACTGTTCTTATTTAGAAATTGGGGTTAAAAAAAACTTTATCGCACACGTACAAACAAAATCTAAACAACTACTCCTCACAACCAATCCCTTTCTATCCCATTCACACTTAATGCTCACTCTCTCACACTCTTACAGGTTGCGCTCGATGGAACTCATGACAGTTCACGCTTGTGCCGAGCTGTGATCTACCGCAGCTGTTGCATGTTTTAGAGGCTCCAAAAATAGAATGGTAACATTAACTAGATTTTCATGAAGTAATGAGGGAATCCAAAGAGGAAGCAAATTAGACAATTAGAGATTGATGTAGATAACTGATCAGAGCGCATTTAAGAGTTTAGTAGCATTAGTGTTCATGATATTTTACTCTGTGCAGTAATCACCTGATGCTTAGATCTTACAGCTTCCTGTCAGGCCGCCTACAGAAGGTTGGCTATTCAATATATTACCAACGCTGGGTGCGGTAACAGATAATTAAAACACATTTTTCACTTTGACAACTTGATATGTTGAGTCATGCTGTTTTGGTTATGGATCATGGTTATGGATGAAACAAAGGGCAGTAAAATATACTCGCGTGATTTTGAGCTGAAGATATATGGGGAAGAAAACGCATAAGTATAAATCAACATTTGTTCTCTTTTAAGTTGTTTTTAGGTTTCATTGGTGTTTGTGTGCTGTATCTTATTGTTTAACTCTATGGACACTGCCTAGCAGTAAGTAGCACCGTATTTTTCAGACTAGAAGTCGCAGTTTTTTTTGCATGGTTTGGCCGGAGATGTGATTTATGCTCCGGGGCGACTTATTTTTTAAATTATTACAACATTTGCCATGTTATTTTCACACTAAACCACAAGAGGGCGCTCAAGACTTGTGTTTTAACATTGGCAGGAACTTATAAAAACAACTGAGAAGGGCTAAACAAGATTTTGTTGTATTTAGTGATTCAGAGTGACACTCATGGTTTGACAAACTTGTTAGCATGTTCTTAACATACCGGGCACGTTGTCAGTTTGTTGTTCATGCGTCATGTAACTTTAGCAGGTAAATTTATTCAGCCTGTTGTTCTCTATTCTATTTTTATTTTCAATTACCTTTCAAGATGACATGTCTGTTCTTGGTGTTGGATTTTATCAAATAAATATACAACTCTTCATTGCATTTTTTTGGGCTGGTGCGACTTATATTATTCTTAGACTATTAGACTTATTTCCCCTTCTTAGGGGACAATAAACTTAAACTGAACTGAATACTCAGGTTGACTTATTGTCCGAAAAATACAGTTCTTGAATCAGAATAATTCTGTTGATCTCATGAATGGGATGTTTTGTCTCTGCGCATATTTAATAAGTACTGTATTTAAACTGGTTAATAATGTAATTGCACCTTGAGGAGCAGTACTGAGTACGGAATGGTGGTGATCGAAGGTTTGTTATAATCAAAAATACGACAGATTGGCAGAGAGAATCGGGAGGTGAAAGGAAGGCGGTGTCCCCCTTGGTAAGAATCATCATATCAAGATAGCAACTCTATTTGCATCAGGAAGGATATATTTTTTTTTTTTTTTTTTTTTAATCACACTTCCTTATGTTTTTATCTCTGAATAAACACAATAAACCACCACACTGGGAGCACAGCAAGCTCCCATGTGGCACATTAAAACTGATTCAGCTTTTTAAAGCAGAGGTAGACAATAAGGAAATTTAGCTACTAGCTTTTGATGTTCACTGGCATAACTATCAAAACCAATGGCTCAGGTCAATGTGTAAAACATGAATAACATTTTTTTTAGGTAGGTTCAATGAAAAGTGCAGCAAAATTGTGCAAAAACATGAATCTTGTGCAAATAAGCCTATTCCAATTCCATAATCATTTCCATAATCACTCCAGTATAGCCAACATTTTTTCTTGGGAGCTCTAGGGGAAAGTTGACATTATAATACAGTCTGTACTCAACAGAGAAGCAGAGCGAGAGGTGGACTTGATTTGACTGAACATTTTTTCCCAATTTTTTTTTTTTTTTTTTTTTCTTGCTTTTACTGTGGGTTTGCAACACCCCGACCACGCCAACAACCCATTCTCTACTGTTTAATTACTGTTTTAAATAACATAATTTGCATACAAACTCACTGTCCATCCTAATAGCTTCTGCTATGGCATTCCATGCAGATTCCCTTTTAATGTTGTCCTTATAAAAAGGATCTGCTGCAACATAAATCACTTTGTGACCTTCATCATGGAGGATGAAGGTGCTTCGTCCATTTTCACTGGCGTTTAAACCGTGAATAAACACTTGGCCTGTTGACGCCAGGCCTGGCTCCGCCCATTTTGAGGGATGCGTCCCCGGCAAAAATAGAAAATAGCCCAAACCATCTGGCGGGCTCCGGCACGTCTGAGGTGGTCCGCAGTCAATCCGTAGCCCTGGAGCGGCCGATTTGAACAATAGGATAGAATGGAAACGAATTGACTATGGCGCTATACCTTGACGGACCCAGACCACAAACGCGTCCGTTATAATTTAGCATTAAGAGATGACTAAGGCAATCATGTCCAACTATTTTCAAGCTAGACCGTCATTATGACGATATTATTTTCATCATAGTCACGCGGATTAATCATCACGTTATGTTCATAACATAGGTTTCATACTTGTTAACCTTTCTCTAACCTACTTGTCTGCGTATGTGAGGATTCACCAGCAGACCTCACAGTAAACCTTGTAGTCGTAGCCGAGCAGATTCCAGCTGTCTAGCAACTGGGGCTGAAGCTTTCTCTCTTTTCTTTTTATATTGGATTTCGCTTTTCCTCAACTACTCCGGTGACTTTCTCTTTCTTGAGTGGTCTTTTTTTCCCTGGTGCTTGGCCGGGTGCTCGGGGTTTCAGAAACATGTTGTCTTCTAGTGTAATGTTTGGTGGGTATTGAGATACTGACAATCAATCAGCAGCAGTAATTATAATATATAGTATATTAATAGATAAGTGCTGTAGATATTTTATGTGAATAAAAGGAGATATACTAGTATATCTGTTCGTTTTACGTCACACATAACCATTTATGGTCCCATAGCACCGTGTGTTGTCTGCTTTATGAATACAGGAGACGAATACTGTTTTGATTACAAGGAGTGTCGTGTTCAAGGTCACTGATTAGTCTACATTCTCTTCACTAGTGTTTTTCCACTGTTTTTCATAATGAGGCTGGCTTTAGCCTGCAGGTTGCATAAGATATAAACTGTTACATCTCGAAGGTTCAGAGCAGATCTACTAGGAGGCACCTGCGTGGTTCTCTCACGGACATTTGTCTTGGTCGGCCAGATTTTAATTACTCTTTCCTTAATAAATGTATATATCTTAGGTGATTATTGCTTTCTTTTTGTTCCTGAATTTTGTGTCTTCATCTTCTGTTCGATAAGAGAATAAAATAATCTGTAAAAAGAGAAAATCGACTTTTTTCTTCTTCTGTACATTCACGCAGGATCGAGCGAGTGAACGAGGTGTGTTTACGCCCCACAGAGAGCAACGGCTGACTGCAAAGACTGTAAGGTTGTCTTTGATCGGGATAGCGTAACACCATCAAAACACTGAAACACTGGGATGGAATGTGAAATAAGATATATCTATTTGGCGGAAAACATAGACAAGACTGAAAAAGCAGTTTCTGCTCTTGCACTCCTCTTTAAAATAAACTGTATTTTAAGCCAAAACAACTGTTGTGTTTGATAGAACAATATGTCTATATGCTGCCATAGCAGATTCATGGCGCATTAAGCCTCCAAAGTATTTTAAATTTGTCCGCTTTACCCTGAAAACCCCCGTTTACAGACGTCGCAGAAGCGCTTTTGTTTCAACCCAGCCATAAAAAGAAGCTAGGTAATCGTATTTATTATTCGAAATGTCTGTCATTTTTAGCTTAGGATCATTATTAGATGTATAATATTAAAAAAAAAAAAGAGTTTAAAATATTATTCACGCGCATATTTTAAACTTTTAAACAAATGTAGTCACAATGAAATAATTGGCGTCTGTAAAAAAAGTCACGGATATCTACCTCATAACTATCGTTTATTTGTATTTTTTTTTGTTACTGTCGCATTTTCCCCGATGTTAGATGATAAATATTCGATCCAAGCAAAGAAAAATTTAAAACTAACTTGTAAAAGGGTAAATACAGTATATGAAAAAGAAAATCTCGACCACTCCTTGTTGTCTGCAATTTCTGCATCGCGAACCTTGTTATATCACCATGTTTCACTCAAAAAATCCCCCAAAAATCCGGCTGTGGCCATTCACAGCTGTGTCTTAACACTCAGTGATACATGCTACATGGAGTTTTTGTATCGAAACAAGGTAAGTACGCGATAATATCTTGTTAAAATCGTGGCGTCTGTAATTCTGCTCTCGCGTGCTCTCACCTCCAGTTAGGGTTTTGCTGTTTAATTTTTTTTTTTTTTTTTTTTTAAATGGTCTCCTGTTCAAAAAATTTCTTCACTCAGAAAATTGAGATTTTAAGCTTTCCAATGATGTATCACACATGCGTATAGGACAATTTTGAAATTTGGCCAAATGGGGGGTCTCAGAACGGAACTTCAAGTCACCTTCGTGTTTTCCGCCATATATATTTTTATTCGACACATTATTTTTACTGGCCTGGTGGTTGGAGCATTCTGGTGGCTCTGACTGTTTTAAAAGTACATCCAGGCCACTGGGTCATTTACATTGTCGACCCCTGTAAAGACATTCCTATTTACCATACTGTGTGCCTTACAGTGTTGTTAATAACGGCGTTACAATATAACGGCGTTACTAACGGCGTTATTTTTTTCAGTAGTGGGTAATGTAATTAATTACTTTTCTCATCTTGGCAACGCCGTTACCGTTACTGAGGATGGAAAGGCATGCGTTACTATACGTTACTATATTGGTCGAAAAGTCTGAGGGAGACGGACTCACCGAGACGACAGAGCAGAGCAGGAGTGAGGAGGAGGCAAGAAAGTTGTGACGAGGAGCAAACGCGATGCTAGGTAGCTCCAATAATACATGTTGTAGCCGATAGCCTACAAACTACGCCCGCATGTTATGGTAGATATGGTAGACATGGTAGATATCACATGTACTGTATATAGATATAACTAGATGCAAAATGACAGACATGGCACTAAATGCGTTAGTAGACAGCCGCCATCTTAAAGCAGTAGACTTTTTAAGACGGCTCTGTTGTAGAGAACCTTCCTAGCGAACCTAAGTAACTTTTTATCTAAAATACTTCTAAATCGGCAAAATCTTGACTTGAATCTATCTTTAAATGATGAAACAGTTTTAAAACTTTCATATGTCGAAAGTAGAGAGAAGGAACTAATGCAATAATGGGAGCAATTTTAACAACTTTTAACAGTTGATTCAGGGTAAAGGGCAAATTATGGTAAAGAATTGGGCTCGGGCCAATTGTACCAAAAACCTTCACAAAAAACTTCACATAGTGTGGCCAATGTTTTTTGTTTTTTCTTTTTTTTTTGGGGGAGGAAAAAAAAAAAAAGTAATTATCACCAATTACTTTGCCAAGTAACTAATTACTCTTACATTCAGGTAATTGAGTTACTAACGCAATTACTTTTTGGGAGAAGTAATTTGTAACTATAATTAATTACTTTTTTTCAGTAAGATTAACAACACTGGTGCCTTAGCAGTTGAACAGGACATGTATAAAATAAAATGTGGTCTGAGTGAGAGTGGCATTGGACCCCAAACTAACCCAACAAGTATGGGAAAATATATAGTACTTGAACCCTGAGGTACAAAAATAATACCAAGTGTACATGATGGCAATTGCTTACTCCTGGGATTTTTTGTCACTTTGGTGAATGGTCTCACCAGTGGAATTTTCCCCTCCAACTGAATTAAATCTCTAGCTCTCCCGGTGGAAAGCAACAGCTTTTCAGTCATTTCTTATGCATGTGTACATTGAAGCACATATGGATTGATGTGACAGTGTACACATCACTCACGGTCGAGGCTCACCCCAAGCTAAACATGTGAAAAGTGGGAGTGGATGTGGGGTCGGAAAGGAGTCACAGAACAAGATGAGGAAAGAGCTAGAAGAGCATCTGGATGTGGATGTGAAGGCTTTATGTAAGTAAGCATCCATCTAAGTGTATGGAACATAACAGCTGTAGCAGCTGAGCTTCAGGCACTTGTTGTTACAGTGCATTCTGGTTTCTCTCGCACAGCCTATAAAGTCATGCACAGTGACAGTTCACTACGTGTTTTTAGAGTCTCCGGTTAGGAAATGAGCACCCAGGAAACAGCAGTTGTCTGCGAAAGAGTTACTTTTGGGTTTTTATGGGATTTGAGTACGTCATATTTATACTGAATTGCTCCCTAGCAGGTGCAAAAAAACTGTTGAACGGAAGTTTCTGATAAGGGACAGAGATACTGTAAAGTTTTTTTTTTTTTTTGCTTCCAAGCAATGCAATGGGCCAGGAGGACATCTGTAATATTTGTCGCATTATGAATGTTTTTATAGTAATATACCGAGCAGTATATACAAACAACAGCAACATAATAATATAGTAAAACATTTCTTACTTTATAAGGTTAATACAAGGTTTTTGCAGTTTGCTTATTAAAACGGCAGCATGAAGTGATTTTTTTTTTTTTTTTAACTTCACTGCCCTTACATCTGGGGAAAGGATAAACCTTAGTTGTGGCTTTGCAGTCATTTATCGAATGTTGGAGGAACAGTAAAACTCAAGTAAACTTGCTACAGTTGGAGCCGGCCAAGTACAATATACAGTATACTAGAGTTGTCTGATAATTAGTTTTTAACTATAGAAATATTGTCCAACTCCCAAAATCCAATACAAATATCAAACCAATATTTATAGTCGTGGACAGAACATAGTCATTATTTTTCAATCATGTATTGTCCTTTAATTTTTGCATTATGAATGCAAATAGTCTGCTCACATAACAAATCCCAAGCATTTTAGTTTGGAGACATCTAATGGTCAATAAGCACAACTGCTGTACTAAACTGTCACTAGCCCTAGTACGAGGCCAGAAGGGTTCTGCATTAACTTTGAACCTCCCTGAAGTCGCCAGCCATCATACACAAATTTATAGAACACTTGTCATTTGTTTGTGCCTAGTTTGTGCTCATTTGTGCTGAAGGGAAAATGATTTGTGCTGCTATCGTTTTTGAGATATTGAAATGTCAATTTCGGGTGATAACATCACACAGTACCCCATTTATTGCAAAATGGACCCTAAAAGGTGCCAATCGTTCACGCTCGTTTGTGCTGCTATGGTTTGTTGAACATGTTGATGACCCCGAAATGCGGTGTCAGCAATAGAATTAACTTACAAGTAGGTAGTATGGTACCCCGGTTGTGGCTCTGTTGTACAATTAATGTCTTTAGTGGACAAACTGAAACTCTGCTCACCATTTTGGCGGCGCTCTCCAGCGTTTCATGGTCCACATCTTAAATCCCTGGTTCTTGCTCAGTAGTTGTTGTCGCTTTTGAAGGCTTGGGTTAGAAAAAAACTAGGTAACGTATATCCATCTTGTTTCTTCTGTCCTCAGGTGGTTTTGGCTAAGCAAAGCAAATGACGGTCTCTAAGGTGCTAGTCACATGATTTGTTCGAAAATTATGACCCATTATGAAAATATTTATTTTTGTTCATTCATTCATTTTTGTTGTTTGTTTTATTTCTTTAAAACTTTTATAAACATTTTACCAGCAAAGTCTTAATTTTAAATTCATGTTTTGGAAAGTCAATTATATGTAATGACAATTTTGGCCACCGAGGGGGGGGTGGCTATGCCTCCCGGACCTCCCTTACTCTCCACGTATGAATGGGGGGACTGCATGATGTCATCACTTGAAATTATTATCTCCATCTCAAAAACGATGACACAAATTCAAAATTATACAGCACAAACAATTGAGACCATTTTTAACCATTTTTAATCAAAATGTGGAGATGGTTGACTTTAGATTGACCTATAAAAGAATTGTTAATAACTGAAAAAAAAACCATAGCAGCACAAAAATGTTTTTAGCAAAAACGTGCACAAACATAACACAAACAAATGACATAATTTTTCTATAAATTTGTGTCTGATGGGAGGGCGACTTCACAGAGGTTCGCTTTGAAGGCAACATGGATTCTGGCCCAAAACCGATGTCGATATTATCCAATATCATTTAAAATGCTTATATATAACAATACGTACAGTGTTTTCTCAATTATATTTTTATTTGTATTCCACTAAGTTTACTATGTATTTTAATACGCATTTCCTATTGCTTGAAAGCAGATAGTCATGCAGTTTGATGGACCGATAAGTAGAGAAAGACAACCACACACTATCTAGCTTTATTTGCATTTCACGACAGAAGCACTGGGTAGTTTGGAAAAGTTACATAACCACTTTCAAACATGTAGGGAGGCAGTAGTGGAAAGGTAGTGATGAGGAAGGGCAGGAAATCATTCTAAGCAGTGTGGAGAAAAAAATCATTATGGAAATGGAATGAAACAATTCAAAGCTGTCGAACCAGTAGTAAATGCACTCTACCAGTACGTGATACGCCTACATGTCATATATCAACTGAATTTGATTGTTGGCTGAATTCTATGCAAATATTTTAAGCGCTGCCTCACACCTGCTCATCAACAGACATTTTGTTTGACAACCTAGAAATTTCCCATTCAAATAAGCTCAGATGAGATATTTTGAAGTAACCCTACCACATGCTCCATCTATCTGAGCCATGCCATTTTTGCCTATGAGTTCACCTGGAAAATAGTCTATGAAGGCTGTTTAAATGCTGTTTTGCAACATAATCACTTATTGCTTGGTTGTCTGTTTGGTGAAGAAATTCAACTGTTATTTTCTTGTCTGTAGAGTTGTAGGAATCTCCTGTTTTCTGTAAATCTGAAAATCTAAAACAAGTATTTGTATAAATAAAGGCCTTCTCTCCACTCGACGGGTCCTTCATTAAAATGGAAATAAAAGCTTTCATACGCTTTGCTGTTGAATAAATAAATTCGCATGGTCACAAATGGAAGAAAAACACATTTTACTTACTATTTCACATTGAACATGAAGTATCTGTGCCATTAGTCCAATGACTCACCATGAATGATGCTATAATAATCATGTTCCATTGTAGCTGTTCACCCATACAAAGCCTTGTATGGTGTATTTAGTTGACACAATAGGGTAAATACTAGTGAATTGTGGATCTTTGCCAGGTGCTATGTTGTCTTTATTCAATGGCCTGTGCTTGATAATTAAATCACAATGGAACATATCAAGGGAATAAAGACACTCGCTGGCATGGCATATGAAATTAGGCCTTTGAAAAGAGGTCCTCAGGATGAGCAATAATGTCAAGTACATTATTTCCATATGAGAGTTGCAAACAAATGAATTTGAATTTATTTGAATTAGCCGGTGTGGATTTGGAAAAATTAGGATTCTCCCTGAAAAGTCATTGTGGGTTCAATTTGTATGGCTTTCCATGTGTGCTGCGCTGACATTTCATCTGTTAATAACATGGTATGTGACATGAGCCGAGTGGGATGTTGGAAGCATGCAGCCGTCTAAACTGTATCTGTTTGACACCACAGTCTCACTTTGGTAGGAGCACCTAGAGGGAGTGGAGTATTGATATTGATCCGTGTCCTCTTAGGTACTAAGGGGTTTGTAAAAGACCCTAATGGCACACTGAGCTGGTTCTGTCAAAGCACAGCTGAGAAACATTTATGTCTTTTTTTTTTAAGCATGTTTTTAAGGATTCATAGAAATAAGCCTTTTGCCGCACATAAGTTACGGTTTGAGAAAATTTGGGGGGCATACATTTTCATTTATTTAGTACTACTGTAGGAAGAGACATGAAAACCAGTGGCGATTGCTCTAAGAATGCAATGGAATCGCAGTTTTGTTTATCCTGGCCATTGGATGTATCTCTGGGGTCTGTGGACGGGGCTCGGCTAGCCCAGATGCTCTGCTTTTCTGTATGATGATTGAAAGATTTGCCTGAGGCTGAATCTCTTTTTGATTGACAGCGACATCAGCGAATTGATAATTTTGTTGTATTAACATCCACGGGACTCATTTGTCAATTTTCATTCTGTTGTTATGAGTGTTGAACCACAGACTTTCATAATTATCCTAGCGACACTTGCGTTGTTAAAAACGACTAGCAAAAAATTGAGCTTCTATTTCTGTTTTTTTTTTTTTTTTTGGTGTTTTGGTTTTTGGTGTAGCTGCTTGTGTTTGGAGACTTGACTTCAGAAGCTGTTGTTGCCTAAGAATTGAAACACTATAAAATGCACCATTCGTTTTTTTTTCTGTGAGACAATTTTGTTGGATCTTAACCTTAAGCTGTATAATTGGGTCTGAGGTGTCTGAAATGGAGATATTAGTGATTCATTCAGTCATTCACATAAATGTTGTAAATAAAATCACACGACATCAAGAAATTATAGCATTGTTTTGCATGAAAGCAAGTTGAGAAAGACTAAATAGGAGGCTTTTTTGGTTGTCAGAAAAGGTGTACTTGAACATCTGCACTTTATTTGGAACTCATCAGGGGCACTTTTAAATGGTGGTAAGTGTGTGCCGACTCCAATTAATGTTTGGATGTGAACACTAATCAGGATCTATAATTAGAGCACACCTTTTCACGCATTTCTTCCAGCCTAGGGTTACTCAATTTTTACTCAAAACTCTTCCAACAATTTTTCTGTTTTTTTGAGTATAGCAGTTGAACCTTCTCTTCCCAGACTCTCGTAAAAACTGAATTCAGCGTTCTGAAATAATTTCACAAACAGCCCTCAAAATGCACATTGTTTTGCGAAAGCAGCTGTCTACCTTCAGGTCCCCAAGCTGAGGTAAACACTACTATCTGGCCCATTGTTTTTTTTTTATTTTTTTTTATTTTTTTTTAGGACTTTCGCTCTGGACAACCCACTATATTCATTTTACACACCGCCCAACTGTATCACCATTATGTCAAATTTTCCACCAACTGGGTCCAAGATGAGGCATCTACTGTGTCACTTATAACAGAAATACACAACAATGTGCTCTACATGTACTCTCAATGGGACAAAGCATTTACAGTCCAACTTCCCATTTGGCCATGTAAACACACAGCAAACTATGCAGTTACAGTGGGGCAAATAAGTATTTAGTCACCCACTAATTGTCCAAGTTCTCCTACTTGAAAAGATTAAAGAGGCCTGTATTTGTCAACATGGGTAAACCTCAATCATCAAGACAGAATGTGGAAAAACAAAACAGAAAATCACATTGTTTGATTTGTAAAGACTTTATTGCCAAATTAGAGTGGAAAATAAGTATTTGGTCACCTACAAACAAGCCAGATTTCTGGCTGTCAAAGAGGTCTAACTTCTAATGAGGCTCCACTCGTTACCTGTAATATTGGCACCTGTTTTAACTCATCGGTATAAAAGACACATGTCCACAACTTCAGTCAGTCACACTCCAAACTCCACTATGGCCAAGACCAAAGAGCTGTCGAAGGACACCAGAGACAAAATTGTAGACATGCACCAAGCTGGAAAGACTGTATCTGCAATAGGTAAAACGCTTTGTGTAAAGAAATCAATTGTGGGAACAATTATTAGAAAATGGAAGACATACAAGACCACTGATAATCTCCCTCGATCTGGGGCTCCATGTAAGATCTCACCCCATGGTGTCAAAATGATAACAAGAACGGTGAGCAAAAATCCCAGAACCACACGGGGGGACCTAGTGAATGACCTACAGAGAGCTGGGACCATAGTAACAAAGGTTACTATCAGTAACACAATGCGCCGCCAGGTACTCAAATCCTGCACTGCCAGACGTGTCCCCCTGCCGAAGAAAGTACACGTCCAGGCCCATCTGTGGTTCGCTAGAGAGCATTTGGATGATCCAGAAGAGGACTGGGAGAATGTGTTATGGTCAGATGAAACCAAAATAGACGTTTTGGTAGAAACTCAGGTTCTTGTGTTTGGAGACGAAAGAATACTGAATTGTATCCGAAGAACACCATACCCACTGTGAAGCATGGGGGTGGAAACATCATGCTTTGGGGCTGCTTTTCTGCAAAGGGCCAGGACGACTGATCTGTGTAAAGGTAAGAATGAATGGGGCAATGTATCGAGAGATTTTGAATGAAAATCTCCTTCCAGTGGCAAGGGCATTGAAGATGACGTGGCTGGGTCTTTCAGCATGACAATGATCCCAAACACACAGCCAGGGCAACAAAGGAGTGGCTTCATAAGAAGCATTTCAAGGTCCTGGAGTGGCCTAGCCAGTCTCCAGATCTCAACCCCATAGAAAATCTGTGGAGGGAGTTGAAAGTCCGTGTTGCCCAACGACAGCCCCAAAACATCACTGCTCTAGAGGAGATCTGCATGGAGGAATGAGCCAAAATACCAGCAACAGAGTGTGAAAAGCTTGTGAAGAGTTACAGAAAACATTTGACCTCCGTTATTGCCAACAAAGGGTACATAACAGAGTATAGAGATGAACTTGGTATTGACCAAATACTTATTTTCCACCATGATTTGCAAATAAATTATTTAAAAATCAAACAATGTGATTTTCTGTTTTTTTTTTCACATTCTGTCTCATGGTTGAGATTTACCCATGTTGAGAATTACAGGCCTCTCTAATATTTTCAAGTGGAAGAACTTGCACAATTAGTGGTTGACTAAATACTTACTTGCCCCACTGTAAATAAAATTACATGACATCAAGAAATTATAGCATTGTTATGCATGAAAGCAAGTTGAGAAAGACTAAATAGGAAGCTCTCTTGGTTGTCAGAAAAGGTGTACTTGAACATCTGCACTTTATTTGGAACTCATCAGGGGCACTTTTAAATGGTGGTAAGTGTGTGCCGAGTCCAATTAATGTTTGGATGTGAACACTAATCAGGATCTATAATTAGAGAACACCTTTTCACACATTTCTTCCAGCTCTTTAATGGAAGTGTAGGGTTACTCAATTTTTACACAAAACTCCTCCAACAATTTTTTTGTTTTTTGAGAATAGCAGTTGAACCTTCTCTTCCCAGACTCTCGTAAAAACTGAATTCCACTTTCTGAAATAATTTCACAAACAGCCCTCAAAATGCACATTGTTTTGCGAAAGCAGCTGTCTACCTTCAGGTCCCCAGGCTGATGTAAACACTACTATCTGGCTCATCGTTTTTGTTTTTTTTAGGACTTTCGCTCTGGCAACCCCACTATATTCATTTTACACGCCACCCAACTGTATCACCATTACTTCAAAATTTCCACCAACTGGGTCCAAGATGAGGCATCTACTGTGTCACTTATAACAGAAATACACAACAATGTGCTCTACATGGATTCTCAATGGGACAAAGCATTTACAATCCAACTTCCTATTTGGCCATGTAAACACACAGCAAACTATGCAGTTATTTGTCTCTATTTCGGGTGATGGTGGCTGATGAAATCTTGTCAGGTCTAGTTTGTTTTGCCTGTTTCTAATCTAGAAACAATCTAGAAAAATGTGCTGTGATTCAATGTGGTATCAGCCTGTGTGCGTGTGAAGTAATGTTATATCACTTATCAGAGGACAGCTGCCGGACCATATCCGGAGCACAAGTGGTTGCAAGTCCAATATTAATAGGCTTTATGACATTTACTCAGGCAGGAGTCACACAGACAGACGCATACACACACTTAATTTATTTTTCCATTTGCTATTCCAGTACTGTGACACCGAAATCAACAGTGTTCTGATGTCGCATACTCAAACTGATGATATTCAATGCTGGCCACTCGCCCATCTACTGTTTGCATGGGTGTGTGCCACTGCTTCTGCCAAATCCTCACGTTGTGTTGCCCTGCCACCTAGTGGTGTTGTAGTCATTATTAACCAGAATTCAACATTTAATAAAATTATATTATTTGGCAAATGATTACTTTTTTTTGTGTGACAATGCATTGATTAGAATAAAATAACTTTTTCTTTTTTCATGGGACAACAAATGTGCCAGGTCCAAAATGATTCATAGTTTCCCCAGTGTAGACAATACAAGCAAATCCACTGCTCAAAATGTTACGTATAGCAATGTGTTAAACATGAGAGATATCAACTTAATCATCCTTTGCTTATTTTGTGACTTACATATTAAGGAAAATGTGGTTGTCAATGCTACGTGAGTGTTTTGGATTCAAGATTAGGACTACAAAAGGATCCACACTGTTCCTTTTTTATGCTTAAGAATGATGTGGCAGACGAGGGAATGTCTGTATCTCTTCATTTCCTTTTGTCACACAGAGCATGAACCTGCATGTGTGATACTGAGCAGAGCAGCACAGCATGACATACATCCTATCTCACGTCTCCCTTTTGTGTAGGCACAATGAGCTGGTAAAGTCAAACATTTCGGGACGTCCGAAACCATAAAATCGGAAACCTTAAAGAGCATACGACAAGAGTAAAAAAATAGTCTTAAATGGCATTATTATGTGAATTAGAATCATATTTTGAGATGATTCGACTATATACAACAATTTAGCAAAACGCAGATGACGAGAAATTAGTCTTTTAATCTGCCGGTTAGCCACGCCTACCATTATAGGGCTTTAGCGTCCCCAACACGTGGATGACGTCAGCGGTAGACTGGGCTCATCGATTTTACTATTCAGCCCATTGAGGGGGAATTATTCAGAACGAGGAAAACGCAACGAAAAGAGCCGCAAAATGTCATTGTTTCAGTCTCTCTACTCCAATATTTATACAGGATATTCTTTTTATCCAAGTATTTTTCACTAATAGCAATATAAATGGCTTGAGAAGGATCAGCCAGCCCATCGAGGGGGAACTATTCACAACGAGGAAAACGCGACGAAGAGAGCTGCAAAATGTCATTGTTTCTGTCTCTTTACTTCAATATTTTTACAGGATATTCTTTTTATCCAAGTAGTTTCCCCAATTGCTAAATAAATGTCATGTGCTAAATGGAATATGAAATAATAAAAATGCATTTATTCAGGATGACATGGCAAAATTACTCCATAATGGTCAAAACTGTCGACTTCACCTTTACTGTCGCACCTCCCGAACGATATTTTATGACACCTAAATCGGACATATGTCATTTCCCTTCCACGGCTTCGGAGAATGTAAACAAACCAAAAGGCGTGACAGCTAGCCGACATGCTAACCCGAACCGAGTGATGTTTCAAAGTCTTCGAAGCGGAAAATCACACATAACTAGCCTGGATTATTTGACATGACGACTGGGTTGTCAATTGTCTTTGCGGATCGGCAAACCGCCCGGCGGAGAGCAATTTACAGTTCGTTCCCCAGAGGAGGGTGGCTGCAGTTGTTGTGCAGCTAACGTGCTGCTAATGTGCATGAGGAGAGCTTTTTACATGCCTATCAATGATCAAACGTAAGTAGTCCTTTATTTAAAGAAAGTTTGTAGTGTTTACTTTGTAATAGCTGTATTAATATTTGACATATTACTAAACAAGATGTTTTACTCACTTCCTCGTAAGTCCAATGGTCCCACAGTAGTCGTCGGGCTTGCTTATGCCAATATCCATGGTGAATGGGAACCTTTTGAAACTCCAAAAAGGCGCATACGCCTCTCCCTCATACAGAATGTTTTTTCTGCAGCCGTTTGGCTGGCGTGATGCGAAAAATAAACGTATTAATACGCAAAATCAGCTGAAGCCTTCGTCCTCATACACAACATTAAGCTGTATAGTGAAGAGGACGCCTTCTACCATACACGTCACAGCGCCCTCCTCCTCAATGCAAGACCGAAGCCGGAAGTCACTCATTTTCATGGCACGGAATTAAAAAAACTAAATAAATATAGCGATCGCTTCCACACACATCCAAGCGGTCCATATCATTCAGGAGCATAAAATACCGCGTGTATTACGAAATAAACATGCTTTTTTCGTGTCACATGCACTTTAAGATTGCCAGTCTTTTAAAAATGTGTCTGCTTTATAAAGCTATTCACTAGAACTTATAGGGCTCTTTTTTAAGTGCCATCTTGCTAAGTGTAAACTAATCCAATACTCTTTTTTGATGCATGTTTGTCTCCTAATTTTCTAAAATTTTGACCATATGCTCAGGTTTGTGTTTAACAATCTTAGATTTCAGTGCCAATTCCTCTATCTTGTCTTCATCTATTGATCCAGCCAACAAACCACAGCAGATGGTCAGGACTGTAGATTTGCAATTTGGTTGGCCTTTTAATTGAGGGCAGAACATCGTATGATCACCGGATCACTAGACCTCATGAATTGTTTGCCCTGTGCACTTCATTTTTTTATTTTAACCACGTTTAGAGCGTTTTTGATAATCTCCTCTGGCTTTTGTAAATCAGCCTCACTGAATCAGATTACCAGCTGGTACACACTGAATTGGAATATATCCAAGGGGATCATTTAGATGAAATGGCATTTGCCCTCTGAACCTCAAAGCTCGCTTCATGTTCATTGCTCTTGGAAAGAAATACAGTAGGGCGAAAGGCATACTGTTTTTGAAATATGAGAGAGACCACAAAAGTCCAACACTGTAAATTTGCTAAGCAAACCATGCAAAATCTATAGAATTCATAATGAATTGACATGACACATTCCCCATTCACTGCGCCACGGCTTCCCGAAGGTGGCCATCCAACACTCCGCTTCACTTATTAGCAGTCGGGCACAGTTATCTAATGCCGGATTTAGGTTGAAAAAGTACGAAAGCTGTTCTGCATAAAAACAGGAAGGATTGTCTCAGGAGTGATTTGTTCGAGGATTTAAGGTAATTATTATATTTTTCGTACCATGCATGCATTTTGAAACATTGTGAGAAAAATCAATGGGCGAAATTAGGAAAATAGCCGCGACAGCATTGGCATTATACTAGTACTTTGCAATATTTACGTAAAAGAAATGCTACCTGCATGTTTTTTTTTTTTTTGCTTTTAACCAAGAATTGAGACTCCTTTACATCCATATCTATAAAGAATTCAGGGATTTAAGCATTTATTCACAAGAATTTTCAACAGAAAAAGCTCTTTGTGTACATATGCTGGCCACTAATTTCCTTACTGACTAGCCTCATAGTTCGCGATATTTACGTAAAACAAATGCTACCTGCACATTTATTTTTATTTTATTTTTGCTTTTAACCGAGAATCGAGACTGTTTTACGTCCATATTTATAAACAATTCAGGGATTTAGGCATTTATTCAGAAGAACTTTCAACGGAAAAGCTCTTCATTTACATATGGTGGCAGCTAATTTCCTTAGTAACTCGCTTCGTAGTTCGCAATATTTAAGTTAAATGAATGATACCTGAACTTTTTTTTTTTGCTTTCAACCAAGAATCGAGAGCATATCTATACAGAATTCAGAGATTTAAGCATTTATTCACATGAATTTTCAACGGAAAAAGTTCTTTGTCTGTGTTTCCACTCGGTCAGCTTTGACGGAGATAGGCCCCCCCTATGTATCAGCCCCGTGTCCCGTCAATACATTATGAAGTCTATGGTACAATCATTCATTCATTTATCAGAACCGCTTATCCTCATAAGGGTCAGGGGGTGCTGGAGCACTTATTCACAAGAATTTTCAACAGAAAAAGCTCTTTGTTTACATATGCTGGCTACTAATTTCCTTACTGACTAGCCTCATAGTTCGCAATATTTAAGTAAAACAAATGCTACCTGCATTATTTATTTATTTTTTTGCTTTTAAATGAGAATCGAGATTGTTTTAAGTCCATATCTATAAATAATTCAGGGATTTAAGCATTTATTCAGAAGAACTTTCAACGGAAAAAGCTCTTCGTTCACATATGGCGGCAGCTAATTTCCTGACTAACTAGCTTCATAGTTCGCAATATTTAAGTAAAATAAATGATACCTGAACATTTGTTTGTTTTTTTTTTGTTTTTTTTACTTTCAACCAAGAATCGAGAGCATATCTATAAAGAATTCAGAGATGAAAGCATTTATGCACAAGCATTTTCAACGAAAAAAGCTCTTTGTCTATGTTTCCACTCGGTCCGCTTTGATGTAGATAAGCCCCATGTCCCGTCAATACATTATGAAGTCAATGGTACAATCATTTATTCATTCATCAGAACCGCTTATCCGCATAAGGGTCGGGGGGTGCTGGAGCCTATCCCAGCTAACAGGAGGCAGGGTACATGCTGGCAACCAGTTCAGGGCACATAGACAGACAACCATCCACACAAACCCTTACACCAACGGACAATTTGGAGTGTTCAATCAGCCTACCATGCATGTTTTTGGAATGTGGGAAGAAGCCGGAGCTTCACATGTAATGCAAAACCAACCATCTATTTTATTCCTTTTTTTTTTTCCCCAATCACGCTTCTTCGGCACGCCACACAGCCCAAACCCTTTGGCCCATCGACCCCGTTCAAAATACTGAAATGACCAGAATTCTCGTGCGACGCAGGGAGCCTTTCGAATGAACCCTAAAAAATTACTGTTGGCGGCAAAATGCGGGTTTTTTGAAAAATAAATAAATGAATAAATAAAACAAAAAATCAATATATATCCGGTCCTACAATTTTTATCCAATTTACATAAATCATTGATCCAAAATTTCAGGAAGTTAAGGGGCATAAAAGTTGCATACAGAATTTTTCTAAAAACCTATAGGTACCCCAAAATTCACCAAAAACTTTCCCATTTGTTTCCAAAGGTATGTGCAGTGGTCCTTCGTTTTTCGCAGTTAATGAGGTTAGGGCGCAGGCTTGAAGGTCATGTCCACGTTCATACAGTATTTTATTTATTTTTTTTTTAATCGAAAACAATCCACGATAGACTGAGTGCGCAAAGTTGAAGCGCAATATAGTGAGTGATCAATGTACGATGTATGTCGTTCCATTCATTTTTAATGGCGAAACTTTCTCATTCATTTTCACTAGCAGAAAATACATGGGTGGCTGGGATTTTGGTCTAAAAACTTGCCATTACAGCCCACTGACATTCAACTGGCACTCAAATAAGTGGATGCCATTGACAACCATGCACGTCCTTGCCAATGACTGCCATTTAGGGCGATGCCAGTTTTTCCAGAAATTGCAGTTTCTAGTTATTTACAGTATATTAATTGTAATAGTTGTTGTGTAGCTAAATAACCATTAAAGTTACCCAGACATACTTACACCTATTCAGCCTGATTTTTTTAATAATGTTAACTTGTATTTTCAAATAAATTGCAATTTATAGTGTGGTCCGACTTATGTTTTTTACTTCTTAATTAATTTTTTCGTCACGTATTCTTGTGCAAGTTATATGAAATTCCATGTTCCAGGTCAAAATGTGAACTTTAGAAAACATTTAACAGTACAGACAAAGACAATTTCAATAGTCAAAATCTTCGCTCATGTGTTGAAATGTCTTACATTAATATTTGGCCAAAGTTATACTAATTAATATATTCCCACACCCAAATGGTAGGCAGACAGGCATGTTGACAGATTTCAAGCATTTGTTTATATACAAAGTAGTCTACTTTTCCTTTTTTTTCCATCAAGGAACATTGTGATTGAATCAAGACAGTTGGCATACAGGCATTAGGACATGCAGTAACACCTTCAGCTATTAAAATGAGACCAAAGGCAGCTGTTAATGAATCCAGGCATGACTAGAGATGACCCAAAAGCTCATGAATGAATGTGAGCCTCTGCAAATACCTACACAAGAGCACATAAGCGTGTACACAGACACACATGTCCACGTACACGCTCTCTATGAGATACAGCCAGATGGTGTAATCCTTTCGTTTTCTCCGTGTTTCATATTTCCCCCCTCCTTTGCGCGGATTATGCCGTTGTCCAATCGGATTTCGGCTTGCTCCCCGAGCTATGATGCGATATGAATGACTGACATTGTATGTAAGATCCCCCTGTCAGAACTGCCGTGGTTGTTACTTGTGGACATGATCGTTTAGCGTCACTATCCAGGTAAGAGGCATTACCCATTAGTGGCAGGTATGAAAGTGTTTGCGTGGATTTTCTTTAGGTATTCTGACTTCTTCCATATTCCCACAAAATGTTTGCTCGGTTATCTCCAGGGACTAATAAGATATTGTCAAGATACTGAGATACCAGAAGTCAAACCAAAGACACTTTTTAGCATGTTTTCCATGCATTATTATATATTTAGGCCTATAATGTCATGCCTTAATTTTCCTGACTGCTTATTGTATTGTACCAACCCATTTTCATGCAAACTTGCAGCATAATCGTCTTCATAAATGGAAGTGTTAGCATTATGAAGCATAGTGGAGAAAATACATTAAATAGAACATTACATAGACAGTAAAGTACTGACAAGTGGATCATATAATATATAAGTTGCACTGACATTCGAACACATAAATTGTGGTTCACCAGACTATGAAATGAAAACAATTGTTTTTACACAGGCTGTAATTAAAGAAGTTGATCATTCTTCCCTTTTGCCTACAAGGTGCCCGGTTTTTAAAGCCATGATAAGATGCCTGGGATAAAAGCTTTTACTGATTGCAATTGGTTTAAGTGAGTCTTCTGTGTGTGCCTCTGCAGGTCAGTGCTTCCTTTGTATGGTGGATGTGGTGCCCGTGAAGAATGAAGATGGCATGGTGATCATGTTCATCCTCAACTTCGAGGTCATGACTGACGAGACACTGTGTGACAGAAAACAGGAGCTAAACCATCGCATTCCTACCTGGCTCGTCACTGGTATGACCTGACTTGATTGCACTACTCATGATAAAGAAATACATACTGTTATTCAGTTTTCATTTGTGACGATTGATGTATTGCAATTGCTTTAATCAGAAGTTTGTGGTAACTCGAGATCAACCGATAGAGGTTTTTCAGGACTGATACCGATTATTAGTAGTTAGAGGGGCCGATAACTGATTTTTGGAGCTGTTATTCATTTGCAGTAAAAGTGTAAAAATTGGCGTTAAAAAAAAAAAAAAAAAGAATTGGAATTGAAACTGAACTTCATTAAAATGCCTAAAACATATTTATTGAATCACATGAATGGAAAATAATTGCTCCAAAAGTGCCTGAATTTCCTGGACTCAGAAACATCTCTCATAAAGTTGAATAAAAGGTTTAATAAATAGCTCCCTGAATTTTTTTCCAGAGAAAATATATAACCACAAATATAAAAACAGGTCTAGACTAATGTGCAAAATAATCATATAAAACAACAAATATATAAACCAGTTTTAAATTGATTTTTTTTTTTCCATATCGGCCGTCCAGATTAAAAAAAAACAATAAATTACTCCGTTACATTCAGTTGAGTAACATTTTTTATGCCAGAGATGCTAACAGTGGGTTTCACCAAGGAGATGTCGTAACAGTAATCACATGACTCCATTATACCAATGAGACTCAAGCTTGCCGTTTTATGATCGGCCTGTTCAATCACGTGGCGTCTTTACAGCACCGTATAAAATTAAATATTTGACATAGAGCGCTGTCGTCAACGTGAGTCGAAAGCACGAATTTTAACCTCTTTACAAGTTTTTGTGTGGCACCGATTGACCGCGGAAAACTGGAGAAATGATCCTTTAAATTTCACTCATGCTCTTTGGACATACAGTATCTGTGTTGCTTCATTTCTGTATTTTATTTCTCTTGCCGTGATGCAATGATTATTATTTTTGTTTGTTTGTTTTACTTTGGCTTAATGGGTTTATGTAATATGTTATAGTACAGTATTATAATAGTTCATATAGATTGTGCTGAGAAAAAAATACTGTTTAAAAAAAAAAAAACATTGTAAGCAGTTACTCACAGTGTTACTCATTACTTGAGTATTTTTTTTTTAGTTGATTTTTGGGATGAATATTTTCTTTTACTTGAGGATTATTATTTTGAAGTAACACTGAACCTTACTTGAGTAGAATTTTTGGCTACTCAACCCACCTCTGGCTTAAATTGACCGTATGTTTAACTCGAAGAGATGGTGCACTCTGCACCGTTTACTCTTTTTTTCATTCCCATTCAGATTGGACATGTTTAAAATAATTACATTTTAACCATCATAAGTTAAAGTAGTTGAAGACGCAGAAAACATTTCGACAATTTTGTCATTTAAAAAAACAAAAAAAACTGTAATAATGCCCAATATATCCACTTTTATAGATGAAAAAAAGCATGTGAAAATGGCCTGACACCTCTGCAAAAATGAGTTCCTTCACGATGAGTGTATCAAGTATTTTGATTGAAAATACTGTATCTAATAAGATACTTACCTGCTGTTTTTTTCATAAAATATTTTAATATATACAGTGCCTTGCAAAAGTATTCGGCCCCCTTGAATCTTGCAACCTTTCGCCACATTTCAGGCTTCAAACATAAAGATATGAAATTTAATTTTTTTGTCAAGAATCAACAACAAGTGGGACACAATTGTGAAGTGGAACAACATTTATTGGATAATTTAAACTTTTTTAACACATAAAAAACTGAAAAGTGGGGCGTGCAATATTATTCGGCCCCTTTACTTTCAGTGCAGCAAACTCACTCCAGAAGTTCAGTGAGGATCTCTGAATGATCCAATGTTGTCCTAAATGACCGATGATGATAAATAGAACCCACCTGTGTGTAATCAAGTCTCCATATAAATGCACCTGCTCTGTGATAGTCTCAGGGTTCTGTTTAAAGTGCAGAGAGCATTATGAAAACCAAGGAACACACCAGGCAAGTTTAAAGCCGGATTTGGATACAAAAAGATTTCCCAAGCTTTAAACATCTCAAGGAGCACTGTGCAAGCCATCATATTGAAATGGAAGGAGCATCAGACCACTGCAAATCTACCAAGACCCGGCCGTCCTTCCAAACTTTCTTCTCAAACAAGGAGAAAACTGATCAGAGATGCAGCCAAGAGGCCCATGATCACTCTGGATGAACTGCAGAGATCTACAGCTGAGGTGGGAGAGTCTGTCCATAGGACAACAATCAGTCGTACACTGCACAAATCTGGCCTTTATGGAAGAGTGGCAAGAAGAAAGCCATTTCTCAAAGATATCCATAAAAAGTCTCGTTTAAAGTTTGCCACAAGCCACCTGGGAGACACACCAAACATGTGGAAGAAGGTGCTCTGGTCAGATGAAACCAAAATTGAACTTTTTGGCCACAATGCAAAACGATATGTTTGGCGTAAAAGCAACACAGCTCATTACCCTGAACACACCATCCCCACTGTCAAACATGGTGGTGGCAGCATCATGGTTTGGGCCTGCTTTTCTTCAGCAGGGACAGGGAAGATGGTTAAAATTGACGGGAGGATGGATGCAGCCAAATACAGGAACATTCTGGAAGAAAACCTGTTGGTATCTGCACAAGACCTGAGACTGGGACGGAGATTTATCTTCCAACAGGACAATGATCCAAAACATAAAGCCAAATCTACAATGGAATGGTTCAAAAATAAACGTATCCAGGTGTTAGAATGGCCAAGTCAAAGTCCAGACCTGAATCCAATCGAGAATCTGTGGAAAGAGCTGAAGACTGCTGTTCACAAACACTCTCCATCCAACCTCACTGAGCTCGAGCTGTTTTGCAAGGAAGAATGAGCAAGAATGTCAGTCTCTCGAAGTGCAAAACTGATAGAAACATACCCCAAGCGACTTGCAGCTGTAATTGGAGCAAAAGGTGGCGCTACAAAGTATTAACGCAAGGGGGCCGAATAATATTGCACGCCCCACTTTTCAGTTTTTTATTTGTTAAAAAAGTTTAAATTATCCTAAATTTTGTTCCACTTCACGATTGTGTCCCACTTGTTGTTGATTCTTGACAAAAAATTAAAATTTTATATCTTTATGTTTGAAGCCTGAAATGTGGCGAAAGGTTGCAAGGTTCAAGGAGGCCGAATACTTTTGCAAGGCACTGTATATATAAACACAACACGGAAAACACTAAAGTGACTTGAAGTTCCTTTCTGAGACCCCCAATTTGGCCAAATTTAAAAATTGTCCTGTGCACATGTGTGATACATCATTGGAAAGCTTAAGATCTCAATTTTCTGGGTGAAGAAAATTTTTGAACAGGAGAGCATTTTTAAAAACAAAACATTTTTTTAAACAGCAAAACCCTAACTGGAGGTGAGAGCATGCGAGAGCAGAATTAAAGATGCCACGATTTAATGAGATATTATTGCGTACTTTCCTTGTTTCCATCCAAAAACTCCATGTAGCATGTACGTATCACCGAGTGTCAAGACACAGCTGTGAATGGCCACAGCTGGATTTTTTGGGGGATTTTATGAGTGAAACATGGTAATATAGCAAGGGTCCCGATGCAGAAAGCACAGACATCAAGGAGTAATCGAGATTTTCATTTTTATATATTTACCCTTTTAAATGTTTTTTCAATTTTTCTTTGTTTGAATTATTTATCATCAAAAATCATGGGGAAAATGCGTCAGTAAAGAAAAAAAAAACACAATTAAGAGATAGTCATGAGGGCTATATCTGTCACTTTTTTACAGACGCCAATTTTTTCATGCTGACGTAATTTGTTTAAAACTTTGAAATATGCGAGTGAATAGTTTTTTAAAGTCATTTTTTTTTTTTAAACTAAATATTAGACATCAATTAATGATTCTAAGCTAAAAACGACAGACATTTCAAATAATAAATACGATAACTTACCTTCTTTTTTTATGGCTGGGTTGAATAAAAAGCGGTTGCACGACGTCTGTAAACGGGGATTTCCAGGGTAAAACTGACAAATTAAAAATAGTTCGGGGGCTTATTGCACCATGAATCTGCTATGGCAGCATATAGACATATTGTTCTATCAAACACAACAGTTCTTTTGGCTTAAAATACAGCAGTTTATTTTAAAGAGGGATACAAGAGCAGAAACTGCTTTTTCAGCCTTGTCTGTGTTTTCCGCCATACTGTATCTATTTTCAAGTCAATTTGTTACGCTTGCAGATTTCCAAACAGAAAACATGATATTTGTTCTCGTAAACATGTTAAAAATCTACCAATAGAACTAATATCAATTATTCTATCTTGACAAGAGTCTCAAAATTAGCCTTACATCTTGTTCAAAATTTTGAAAACAGTCACAATTGTCCACTAGGGTGGTGCTGCATGTGCTTAATTTAACATCTCATATTCTTTTTATGACTACATTTGTTAGGCTGCTCTTTTGAGAGTTAGTGTTGCAAAGGGCAGTAGGCCTACTGTATATCTAAACACTAAATTCAAATGTTCTTGCTATTGGGCATATAGTCAGTGATGGACAATCATCACTATAATCCACCTTAATCAGAGTTCTTTTTATCGACGCAAACAACAGGTGGCCTAATATTGGCAATGTAATACGATTTATTTGAAACCTCTTTAAGTTTGACGCAGTGTTTGTTCTGAACTGTCTCTGGACTCAATGTTCCGCACAGATAACACTGGGTAGCTGTGGTACAATGTTAATATTTTTAATCAAGTCATGTCCTGAACTTTGGAGCTAAATTGTAATCAATGTGACTGTCCTAAATTCCACCATCAAAGCCTATTACGGCTCAACATGATCCCGTTGAAATCTGCTCTCCTCGTCAAGCTCTTGCTTTCCTTTCTGTGTTTTTTCATTCTCTAAATGATTGACTTCCTTCATGTCTCCTCCATCAGGTCGTCCTAGAGGCTTCAAGTTGCGTCTTCCTCTGCTACGCTCCCTGTCCAATAGTAAAGCGTCTCTGGATG
Source organism: Corythoichthys intestinalis (assembly GCF_030265065.1). Taxonomy (NCBI): domain Eukaryota; kingdom Metazoa; phylum Chordata; class Actinopteri; order Syngnathiformes; family Syngnathidae; genus Corythoichthys; species Corythoichthys intestinalis. The sequence goes on along the minus strand of NC_080414.1, from coordinate 26,405,170 downwards.
ACGCAGAATCTGGTCGGATCCCGATTGCGACACCTCTACCACTGCACCCAGTCGGCCACTGTCACGAGTCCCTCGGTTTGGGGGAGTTCTTGCCTCTTCCCCCTTTAACGACAGATCACACGGAGCAAATCAGTGAAAGCAGGTAGATCCCAAAGAGTGTAAAGGACACACATAGGGTTCTTTTATTTAAATAAACTGCAGACCCGCTTTTTATATTGTATTGGCACGCAGCCCAGTGACTAACATATTTAATATGCACTAAAATTCCACAAAATGGTAGCCCTGAAATTCTATTAGATTAGACATGGCTCTGGCCAGATACCAAAATCAGTGATTAGGTGAGTTTTTCAGGCAATGATTGATGATAGTTAGCCAGACCAAACAATGAAAAAGCAAGGGGGTAGGTTTGGTCTCAACATTAGTTGGGATGATATAACAGCATAAGCAGCATGTACACTTTTTGCTGGGGACGGAACATTAACAAGACCAAACAGATTGGGTGAACGGGGGTCAGGGCTACATTTCTAACAAATATGAACCTAATTAATTGATAGGCTAAATGATCAATACAAAATAGATCTTCTTGACTTATACTACTCCATTTTCCGCACTATAAGGCACACCGCGTTATAAGGCGCATGGAATAGACGCTGCAGTCGAGGCTGGGGTTATGTTATGCATCCATTAAATGGAACTGCTCTTTTAGTTGCTGTGGGACTTGTTGCGGCTCAATATTGATTCATATATAAAGCGCACCGGATTACAAGGCACACTGTCGGCTTTTGAGCAAATTTAAGTCTAGCCCCTACCCACGTGACACGCTGGGTGGGCTCTGGGTTCGAATTTTTCGTGTAAGTGGTGCCGTGTTTTGAATATCAATAAAGTATGAAAAAAACAACTTAAATGGTTTGGTGCCTCCACTTAGTAGAATTTAAAATATATTTAACCCTACCAAGAAATAATAGATTTCAGTCTTTCATTGATTAAAAATGTGTATTTTCTGTTGACTCTGTTACGTGCCAAAGACGGCTTGCGAAGGGCGTAACATAAAACAAGCCACACAAATGTACGAGTGGACACAAATTTATTTACACAACAATCAAACTCGCAATGAATATATACAGAATGCCGACGAAGCGTGACTTCAGGGTAAGCCCAGGCCAAGCCAAAACAACAAACAAAAGGAGCTACACTTAAACCCCACCCGCTAACTAAACCCTGATCATGTAAAAGGAACAAAGAAAAGACAGCGTCTAACCCAGTACTTCTCAAATGGTGGGGCGCGCCCCCCCAGGGGGGCGCAGAGCGATGCCAGGGGGGGCGCGAGTGACCTCGGGGAACATGCTTTTATTTCTTTATTTTTTTTGCCGTACTAGAATAAAGTGTACTTGCACATCCACTCCGTGGGTGGCAGTGGCGCTCTCATTTTCAAAGTGCGTGCAGTATTTTTGAAGTAAGCAAGAGCACACGGAAGAGACTCATGCAGAGCTGGACTCACGCAGCGACCCACTGTCTTCTTCGGTTCTCACGTGTCCGGCCGAGAAGTGCCGTTTTCGGCTTGGGATCGTCACGACCACCGCCCTCACCTACGGTTCTACCTCGGCCGCCGAGAATGCGCTTTTTTCGGGCCGTTTGCCTTTGACTTTTAATATAGTGGGAAATGAGGAAAGACCACTGTTTACTGAGTCTACAAATGATTATAGCGGAGAAGCCAAATCAGTTAAGACGCCACTTAAAGACATTCGACCTCAATCTCATTGATAAGCCGCTTGATTGTTTTTCAGCGAAAATGTGCCGAATATTGCCAATTGTCACAATCGTCCCGCTTTGTCAGTGTTATATCAGTAAACCAGTGAGCACTGTGGTGAATCAGCGAAAATAAAAACTTTCCTTCTGTCCAAAGACTTTTTTCCCCCCCCTTCTATTCAGTTTTGTTTTTCGGTCAAATTTTTTGGCATGTTGTCCTGAAGAGTAAATGTTTCTAATCAATTTGAATTTGTTATTATTTACTGATTTTATTACATTTTATTTTTCAGTATCAAATGGTCAAAAATGTACCTTGAGTGTATTTTTACAGTTTGGATGTGACTATTTTTTTTATTTTTTTTTAACTTCAGGCAAATTGATGCGCGTTAAGTCTTTTCTGTTACAAGCAACACAATGTTAAAAAAGTTATACTTTATTATAAGTTGATCTATGTTACTTTTTTTCTTTAATAGAAAAAAAAGGACACAATGTTAGGCTGAGGCGTACTTATAATAGTAATATAGATGAATGATACTATTTACAGTAGCGGCAGAGAGTTGGGGGGGGGGCGCGAAACATTTACGTCTTCCTTGGGGGGGCGTAACAGAAAATAATTGAGAAGCACTGGTCTAACCTAACTTCCTACTCTATACAAAACAGGAGAAAACGGGTTGAACCGAAATGGCGACTTACCCTTACTTGCTTCAGTGCTCTTATTTGCAGTGGTGAACAAAAACAATCCAATAACGAATAAACACAAAAGACCTCACCGAAAAAGCGGGAGTGTATCAAACTAGCGATCAAATGCAAACGAGCGTGAATGGCGAGCAAATAGCTGGCGAGGAGGACCGCGGCAGAATACTGTCAAATGCGACCTCATAGAAGGTTGACAGCGGCAGGTTTAAGAAGCTTGGCGCCTTTTTCCGTGGCCAATCAGCGGCGGTGACGTCGTCGGTCCGTCCTGCGTCGATCAGCTGTCGTCACAGTGGGAGGGGAAGCAGCCAGCTGGTGGAGGCGACGATCAGCTGACTGGAAGAACCTCAGAAAATTAACTATTAAACGGCCAGGGGCCGTCACAACTCACACACCAGAAATACTTCAAACTTGTCATTCACTCATATATAAAACACAGGAGATCAAATAATGTATAAAGGAAAAAAAAAACTTCCCACCAAAAAAAAAAAAAAAAAAAATGTTGCAGGCCCGAGTCGACGCTTGTGAACGTTGAGGTCAAAAACTTGGTGACTGTTTTGCTTTGACAGCAAAAAAAAAAATAATATGTGCACTTTCTGTATGTCTCAGTACTCACAGTCAGATGTTCTTGAGAGGGAGATAGATGGAAAAGTTAGAAGAAGAAAAAGAGATGAGAGATGGGCTCTAGTTGATGGCAAGATGGCTGATGACCGTTGAGAACACTGAGTAGATGACACAGCCCGACATGCCGTCGACGCCCGTTTTTCCCCTCGGTGGTCCTCAAGCAAATGATCCAAATAACGAAAGAAGGTCCAAGGAGCAAAATCAATCGACAAATCAGATTCGTTTATTTGCGTGACGTGTTCTTAACGAGCAACGTCACTCTTGCGCGTCGAAAGTCGTCTCCACAACAACACAGATGGTGAACGGGAGAGCCGAGAATATGTTCCAGTCCACGGTAAAATCAGTTTTAAATTACCAAAAACACATCGACACGATCATTGACAACAGTCTGTCTCGCGCTAGCCATGTTGAATAAACTCCGCTCTCTTCGTATGTTTACTTCCGCGCGCAAGTCCCTCGTCCGGCCCTCGTCATTTTCCTAACGTCACGTCTGCCCGTCGCTGATTGGTCCACTCCGCTGTCTGTTTGCTGTGGCTTGCTCCGCCCTGGAAATTGTATCCGCGTGAATGGTGGCCAGACTCAATAGTTGGAACAGCGGTGAGTCTGGTGTACCAGGCAAACTAAATACTGGAGATGTGTTTGATTGTTATTTCTTTCTTTGTTTCTCATGATTCCATTTTTTTTTCTCAGAATGGAGTGATTCCATATATATTTTCCTGCACTTGTTCTATAAAAGTAACATTTATTGAGCACCACAATGTTTTTATTTATTTCTTTTAGTGTTTCTAAATGCTAAAGAGTTGCACTTTTGAACTAATTCATTATTTTTTCAAGCTTTTTATCCGAGTTTGTTCTACATGATAAAATTTCCGAGTGAGTTCTCCTCCGAGACTGGTGATTCCATACTATTTGCTCGGGGTTGTAGTAAGTACTCGCCGCTTTTAACCGATGGAGCATGTGTTGGACGTCTCGCCACAGATAAGGAATTGCAGAACACCGCTGGTGTTCATCTAGTGACAGTGACAAACAACGTCATCACCCCGAGCGTCCATTGCACGCATTAATAAGCACAGCACCCTCCATCATTCAAAACATGGACTAAATTTTATAGATTTTTAAATCAATGATAATATTTTATTCATTTCTAATAATATATTTTAATTAAAGAGAACAATTTTGGCTAATTTGAGGCTACAGCCTACAAGCCTTTAAGTCCGAAGTTCCCTTTAAGACCTCTCCAACATTGTCTGTCTAAATCAGGGGTCCCCAACCTTTTTTGCACCACGGACTGGTGTGATTTGGGTCTGTTTTTTCACGGACCGGTGTCCTGTCAAATTTTGCACCCTTATAAAATTTTGCTCCCAAAGCTTTTGTGGCGGTGAAAAAAGCCCTCTTTTATTTTCCGTTGGACTCTCAATGTTATCCAATGGTGCTAAAAAACTATTTACATCATAAACATACATGTGCAACACGGAAATGGCGTAAATTAATGCTTAACGACATGGCCAAGTCGTTAAGTGTGAGGGCTACGTGCAGTTGTTGTGTGCACCTAACATGGCAAACGTAAGTTAATATTTCTTTCTTTAAAGAAAGTTTGTAGTGTGTACTTTGAAATCGCTGCATTTGGGGTCCTTTTTAACGTTACGCACATGCCAACTTTGTCAGAACACCGGCAATGTGCGGCAGAAAAATACAGCAAATATAAAATAGCATTTGTTTTTAGCCCCGTCGTGTTAAGTGTAGGGAAAAAATACAACTCACCCGCTGAATCAGTGGGAGGCCTAAGTTTGTTTCGTTGAGACGAGATGGTCCCGAGATGGGAGAGTGAGAGAAGCTAGCATCACAAATACGCGATGTTGGAAATTGTAGCAGTTTTCAGCGCGCTCCCAGCGATGTCAGGATATTCCGAAATGACTTTAATCCAGAACTTCGGTAGAGTTGTTGTCTCAAATGTACGTTTAAGTTGCCGTGATTTGCGATCTCTACAAGCTGATATTCCTGTTCCACAGACATGCTCGAATAACTTTATTCGAATAACTATATTGTTTATTCACATACGGGTCACAAATTCACTCCTTCGCAGTTCGTGGGTCTTTAGTGATTGGGAAGTAGCATACATTTTGTTTTCTTCGAGGTTGTAGGCACATCTTCTGGCTCGTCAGGTTCCCTTTTCCCCGTAAAAAGTCTGTCCAAAGACGTCTGTTATTCAGTCATTCTAGTGTGGGAGCTAATTATTTCCGGGAAGAAATGTGATTGGCGACGACCTACGTCATACGTTATTATCGAGTCCAAGCGCGCATAGATATACAAAACGAGATTTAGTGCTAACAGCCCAATCAATGCATTTCTATGACGACCTCCTATCCTGTAGTTGTATATCTAGAGTAGACAGGGATATTGGTGTGTTAAGTGGCACAGGCCAAAGTCAATTGGCCACAATGCAGTCGTTAATAAATTATTTATTATTTCTGCGCAGCCCGGTACCAAACCCGCGGCCCGGTCGTTGGGGACCCCTGGTCTAAATAGATTAAATATAACTGAATGAAACTTCTTTGTCAGGATATAACAAAAATAAATAAAAATTTTGCCTTCCTTCAGGTAAAATACTACTGCTTTTGTTCACAAGCACAGCCAAACTCAACAACAAAAAATCTTTTTCCTTGATTATGATTAACGTATTATTATGTGGGAATGTCTGCATAGGCTACAAATAAAAATATGTATAAATAAATAATGTAGAAAATCAATAAATACATTTTAAATCCATGCAAGTCATCAGCCAATCAAACGTGCATTTGAGGGCGGGGGGATGGACCGGCACATTCAGCTAGTGAAAAGGGGTAAATGTAAGTCTGAACATAATGAAAATAATTCACTTAAATAATGGTAGGGTCAATTCTGTCCTTACAACATATAAGAACACAATCTAAATTACCTATAAAACTGAACTCATTATTTAATGCAAATAAGGTTGCTTAAAAGTTGGTGGGAACAATTTGAGATCCTGAAAAGTTGGTTGTGTTATGTCCCTACCGTCCCTATGCAAAGCTACATCCTTGTTAAAAAGTAAAACCATGAGTAGTGAATTCTGAATTTGCCCTCTACACTGTAGTGATCAGTGTTGTTAATAACGGCGTTAGAATATAACGGCGTTACTAACGGCGTTATTATTTTCAGTAGTGAGTAATCTAATTAATTACTTTTCTAATCTTGGCAACGCCGTTACCATTACTGAGGCGGGAAAGGCGTGCGTTACTATGCGTTGCGTTGGTTGACTGACACGAGAAAAGTCTGAAAAAGACGGACTCACGGAGGCGAGAGAGCAGAGCAGGAGTGGGGAGGGGGTAAGGGAGTGTGACGCCGTTGCAAACGCGATGCTACTATGCTAGGTGGCTCCAATAATACCTGACTGTAGCCGATAGCCTACAAACTACGCCACATGATGCTTCGGTAGATATCACATATATATTTAGAACTAGATGCAAATGACAGACACGGCTGCATTAGCAACAAGTATAATAAAGAACTAGATGCGTTAGTAAACAGCCGCCATCTTAAAGCAGTAGACTTCTCAAGAAGGCTCTGTTGTAGAGAACCTTCCTCGCGAAGCTATGTAACTTTTTATCTAGAATACTCCTAAATCGGCAAAACTTAACTTAAATCTATCTTTAAATGAAGAAACAGTTTTAAAACTTAAACATGTCGAAAATAGACAGAAGGGAACTAATGCAATAATGGGAGCAATTTTAACAACTTTAACGGTTGATTCACAACATTAAATGCCTTCCGCACATAGCAAAGGTTACTATCTAGTTATCGCAATATCCGCAATACCCCTGTGTCTAGTTAAGTTTAGGGTCTAGGGCTAGGCTAGGGCCAATTGTCCCATGGTTTTTTGAGAAAAAAAAACATGAAAATTATCACCAGTTACTTTGCCAAGTAAATAATTACGCTTACATTCAGGTAACTGAGTTACTAACACAGTTACTTTTTGGGAGAAGTAATTTGTAACTGTAATTAATTACTTTAAAGTAAGATTAACAACACTGGTAGTGATAATATTGAAAAAGAGATTTGTCGTTAGAAATAAAAGGTGAGATCATTGACATTAAAAGTGATGATGTGCTGATTATATTATGACATCATGTTAGAACAGAGCATTCAATCAGACTGCTTACTGTATGTATACAAGGTGTTCCTCTACATATTTGCAACTGGCGTACTAATCTAAAAGCATAGTTTTGGCACTATTTTATTTAATCTTGGTGTAAAGGAAATGTGCCCAAGTGAAAAGCTTTGTTTAGTCAGGCCATTGCCCTGTTAGTGTAGCTAGTTTACCTATCTTAAAGTCTTGTGGCATATATTGTAAATAAATACAATTTCTAATTCAACATCGGCACTAATCAGAAGTGTTGCCTTTCTTTATCCAAGGTCAGCTCTGCAAGGTTGGTCAGAAGACCACCTGGAGGACCAACGTACTTTACTGGACTCTGTGTCTCCTGTACCCCCCCATCCACCACCTCAGCACATAACCCACCTGGCTGGACCCCTCACCCAGTCCTCCCCTTGCGTAGCACCTCACCATCGCCTCAGCCTCAACCAAGACGCCTCTGGCTCTAACTGTTCCCTATCGCGCAGCCGCTCGCGAGAGAGCTTCCACAGCATGAGGCGTGCATCGTCTGTCGATGAGATTGAGGCCATGAGGCCTGACTGGGACCGGAAAAATAGGAGAGCAAGTGTCCGACTAGGAAGCACTGGTGCGATAAATCAATGCTCCTCTTCTTTTACATTTCTGTAATTTTAACAAACTTTGTATAATTCATGCGTTTCCAGGTGCAGTGAACAGTAAGTCCAACATACTGAACTCCACGTCAGACTCTGACCTCATGCGGTACCGTACCATCTCCAAAATTCCTCAGATCACCCTAAACTTTGTGGATTTCAAACCCGACCCCCTCATCGCCCTGCCCACAGGGGAGATGGACATCATTGCGCCTTGTAAACTCATCGATCGCACGCACAATGTAACGGAGAAAGTCACACAGGTAGGGTTGAGTTTTTATTCCTCGAGTGAGAGACCTGCATGAAAGGGGCGGAATGTGTGTCATTTGTTGTGGTTAATGGGCTGCCTTATGATATGTGGCTTTTTAAGAAGCTACACTGCATCACACAACATTAGTTTTTGGTTGAAATGGTTTTAGATGAGATCATGCCCTGGTGCACACAGTGGTCAGTGTGACTTCAATAACGGATGCATTTGTGGCTGAAAATTCTGAAAATTTTTGCATTTGTGTCATGCTGTAATGCTGAAGATGTGAAAGAGAAATCATTACTCCAAGAATGTTCTTTTTGCCTATGGCAGCCATCTTGGATTCTATTCCGGAGCTATGCAAAAATGGCTAAATATTCTTGCTTTCAAAGCAGAGCTGGTTGTAAGCATGCATTTATGAGGGAGCAGTCAGAAATGTGTAGGGGGAATCATATGTACACATCATGTTCCAGCACTCCCACACCCTCGCACCCCACCGACATACTGCTTATAGTAACAGCGTTTATTTCATTGAATTGGGTTGTTAATTGTGTCGAACCCCAACCTAGAGAAGTGCATTGCACTTAGTCAGGCCTCAACTTTCACATAAAAGTTAGTATAAGTCAATACAGATTTATTTTGCATTGATCATGGAGAATGTCCTGTCCACAGCAAAAAGTGTACATGCAGGTTATGCCATATTGTCCCTGCCAATGTTGAGATCAAACCTACGGCCTTGATTATGGCTAGGGATCTCTCACCACTTCGTTATATTTCATCAATGTTTCTTAAACAGTATCTGGAATAAACTATGTTTTTATGTGGGAATATATGACATGTACTTTTATTGACATAATCTTTTACTGAAGCAAAATGGAATAATACTGTTTTTTATGTAGATTTTTTTTTTCTCTCACCATAAAAAGTACTTGTTACTCCTGAATAACATCTGGTAGTAGCTTGCTCTTGTTTTGCCGTTGATAGCCATTGGCTGCTCCGCTTTATTTTTCACGATGTCCCAGAACATACCCTTCCAACCTTGAAGAAACACATCCGAGCAAACTGAATAAAGCGAAAGAAAAAAAAAGAGCATTAAAGATTAAGTTAAGCCCTCTGTTAGGGCAATGGTCTACAGAGAGTTACTAAAGGGAATGGGAATGATTTGATCCGATCATGCTCTTTTTTTCCCTGTTGGTCTCAAAAGACAATAATCCTGAGGTGATGATGCAATACAATAATGTAATCATGCTACACTATATGAGTTGCAGCTGGCAAGGTCAAAACACCACCCCAAGTTGCTTAATATGTGCATGTTCGAGAGCGCACGTTTGCGTCAATGGGGTTTCATCCATGAGTACAGTAGTAACTACTATACGGATTAAACCAATGTAACCATTGTACGGATTAAACCACATAGGTTACAGCTGTCTCCAAATAATATTACTAGACAGAGTACAAAAAGTTTCAAACTATGATTATGATAAGGCGTGAATCTAATGTTAATCAACTTTTCTTGTCAATGTAATGTATTTTGTAAAACTAATTGAATACATTAAGATCAACTAGTTTATATATGAACTCGCCTTATAGGCGCTTTTTTTCAGCCAACGTTTTGGTGTGTCTAACAATAGGATTCTTGTGATTTTTTATTTTTTTATTTTTATTTTTTTAAGGCTCAGCTGTAATGACAATTCAAACCTGAAGATGGTAGCACATCATTGTAAGGTTTATTGCGAGGCCTCCGCAGTTCCCTCAGACTAGGAATACATTGCCGATCCAGGAAAACGAGTGAATAATTTAGATAATCCATAAAATATTTTGGAAGGGAGAGGCATACCCCTATTTTCTATTTCCAAATGTGTTGTGTCTTGTGTTGACCAAGTGATCCCACTTAGGTCGGCTATATTGATTGTATTTATTGATTCTGTTGCTTGCACAAACAAATGACTAGAAAATGAAGACACAATAGAAGCAACAGAGAGAACAGAAACTTAAAGTGCACATTTCCCGTGGTATGCACATAATAAATGAGTGGAATGAGTGCCATACTGAAAAGAAACAAAAAAAAGTGCAATTAAAAAAATATATATATATATGGTGAAGTCATGCTGAATTTATAGGCTACTATAACTTTAATCCCGTGTGGTAATTGTATCTTTTTTTGTTTTTGTTTTAAACATTGCCCAAGTACACCTTGCAAGTTTCAACTATGCACTCTTTATTGCTTAATTTAAGAAAATTAGTGTACATTTTTATACTCTTGAGCACTGACGGAACTATTGTGAAAAGGGCCCGGGTGTGATTAGTATCACCAGGCCCATTGAGTCCCCAGCCTGAGGCACCTCCACACGACCGGCCGAGGGTTAGGGTTGGGGGGGGGGGGGTCCTGGGGCCTGAAATATTTTAACACTTAAACATAGGGCCGTGCAGAGACCGATAGAAGGGCAGGTGCTCATAGATCAAAAGGGGCACAAAACAAGTATTTAATACACCTTACAACAACATAACTTCCATTTTAACCAGTTTAACGGTATAATTGGCTGTGACTGTGACAGACCTTAACTCATTCTCTCCCAGCCATTTTCAAGGGAGCAAGGCCGGTGGCAAGGCCGTTTTACTGGATTGTGACTGATTTTGCAAGGCCCACAGAAAATTCTGTTCTATTGCCATATAAACATGGAACCCACCAAAACAAAGACTAGACTCTCTTCTTTCAGCAGGAAAAAAAAAGTTGGTTCATATCTTTTTTCATTCTTTAGAAATCAGCATTAGAAAAGAGCTTAGTTTGAGCAATTTTCCAATTTCTGATGAAAAAACTGAGAATTTGAGCTTTTTGTATAAGCATACATTTCAAAAATAACTTTGACTTTAACCAGGGGTGAAAGTGGCTAGAATTTCTTGCCGGAACTCCCCAATGTGAAGGTCGCCCCGGAGCCAGAAATTTTATTAATTTTATTTTTTCTTTCTTTCTTTTTTTTTTTATTTTTTTTTTTTTTATGGGGGGTGGGGGTTATCAAACCTCTTAATAAACTGCTGAAATGCAAAGAAAGCTGTTTTAGCACAGTTATTTCTATAACACAGGGCGTCCAAACTTTTTCCAAAGGGGGCCACATATGGTGTGGTAAAAATGTGGGGGGCCGACCTTGGCTGACGTCCTTTACGTAGAACAATATATTTAAGCAAATTTTAGCAAGCCATTTGGTGTGTCACATTTGCTTTATTTATTTTTTTTTTAGGGATGTCAAACGATTAAAATTTTTAATTGAGTTTATTAAAGCTTAAAAATTAATTAATCGTAATTAATCGCAATTAATCGCAATTCAAACCAGCTATAAAATATGCCATATTTTTCTGTAAATTAATGTTGGAATGGAAAGATAAGACACTAATGGATATATACATTCAACATATGGTACATAAGTTCTGTATTTGTTTATTATGACAATAAATCAACAAGATGGCATTACCATTATGAACATTCTGTTAAAGCGATCCATGGATAGAAAGACTTATAGTTCTTAAAAGATAAATGTTAGTACAAGTTATAGAAATTGTATATAATACGCGTATTAATGTTTTCGTTTTAATAAAATTTGTAAAATTTTCAATCAAAAAATAAACTAGTAGCCCGCCTTTGTTGATGTCAATAATTACTTACACAATGCTCATGGGTGCTGAAGCCTGTAAAATCAGTCGCACCCAAGCGCCAGCAGAGGGCGACAAAACTCCGAAAAACACAACAAGTACACATTTCACTGTGCTGTCATTTTAATCTGTTTGAGCGGGGCATTTGTGCATTAATTGCGTCAAATATTTGAACGTGATTAATTAAAAAAATTAATTACCGCCCGTTAATGCGATAATTTTGACAGCCCTATTTTTTTTTTAATTAATTATTTCAACAATCTCACAACCAGCCTTTGTGGCGTTCTCTTTCGACTCTCGGGCTCTTGCGAAATACTGCTGCTGTAAAATTAAACTAGCTTCAAGTTGCTTCAATTTCTCGCTACGTATCTTCCCTGTAATCTTGTCGTACATGTCAGCGTGTCTTGTTTGGTCATATCGCCTGACATTGAACTCTTTAAAAATAGCGACTGTCTCTTTGCAAATGACGGAGACACAGTTGTTGCGTGTTTTAGTAAAGAAATAGTCCAATTTCCACCTATCCTTGAAGCGTCGGCCGTCACAGTCAACATTCTTTTTTTTGTGGATTGTTGCCATTTTAGAAAATTGGGAGTAAAGGGTAACACAGGGTAATGTTGCTTAGAGTGCTGCTTCCTTTTAGTGGGTAAATGAGGAGCAGCATTTCGTGTGTAAGCTACTTCATATGCTGGTAGCAGTACTGCTGGCCAATTTATTAAGTCTGTGTGCGGGCCAGACGTTACTGATTTTATGACAGAGTCTGGAACATGAAAACATGCACATTTGAACCAATCTGAGCTAACCATCTCTGCTGATCACATGTCAGTATGTCAGCAAATTGAACGGATAAATGAGTCCAGGCGTTTTGCTTTGCTGCGTGCATTCGCACATTGACGTGACTCATCATCGTCAGACTAACTACTGCAATAGTAACTGCAGCAGCTGGGGAAACCTCCGTGCAGTCCGTGGAATAAAATAATAAATATTCGTGGAAGCGGATTACGCCACACAAACACTTTATTATGCTTATTGTTAACACTTGTGTATGTAAATCTGATGTTGGTAGATTGTTTTCTTCTTGGAGATGAAATGCATGTGTGGCAGCATTTTTTTACATAGCGTTTTTGACAGTTGCCGTCATATTTTCGGAATCAAAGCACCGTGTACAGGAACAGCATTCCGGCCCTGAAGCTCATACCGGAACTGCGTTCTGGCCCTGAATCTTATACCAGAACTGCGTTCCTGACCGTTCTGGCCCACTTTAACCCCTGACTTTAACACAGCTATTTTTGCTTTTGTGACAGCCCAAACATCTGAATAATGTTTTTGTTCTACAAAATAACATAACAACAAGACGAATAGAGCTTTTGATCGCAACGTAACAATTTATTTACACATAACTAAACTATTGAACTGTTGAACTATTTGCGCACATAACAACGGGGAAGGCTCTCGGCTGCTCCCGGTTGAATGAGGTGGCTCCCAGTAATCTGATGTGTCCGGATCAAGATCGGTCTCTCTTTTTTCATCATCTCCATCATCTTCATCGTTGGTTTCAACCTCGAGCTCAGGAGTAACGCAACGTGAGCTCCGGAGAACGCGTGTGGAACCTGACGCTGTTGTGGCCATCACCGCCTGTCTGATCAAGATATTTTTTTTAATCCTTCTTTGATGATGGTTTGTTTTCTTTTCTAAACACTCCTCCAGTGTCGTTTGCCTTTTTTTTCCGATCGTTCTCCACATTTTTCTCACGCGTCTTCACAAGATCCCTCCAACTTCCGTTTCCTGACTATTTTTCTTCACTTCCTTTGTTGGCCCGAGATGAGTTCTTACAAAATGCGCTACTGCCCTCCAGTGGCCAGTTTTATTGCTTTAAAATGAGTTTTGAGCATTGTGCATTGCAGTTTAGGTGCAACAGAACCTAGAGATACCTCTTGTAAAAAAAAAAAACGTAAAAGACGTATAAATACGTTTTTGGGACACTGAAACAAATAAAAATTAGAACGTATTTATACGTTTTTGGTAGCAAATCAGTTAATTGGGAGGGGGGAATAGCGAATAGAAATCAACACTGTCATCAACACTTTCTGGCTGTGACTGAGTATTTGCCTCTTTTCTTCCTTCAACCTCTACATCCTTCCTCAACTTGTTGTTCATCTGAGAACAAAACACATCAGAGGGTCACTTAGCCACCATCAACAGTTTTTTTCAAACTCTTCAAAACTCAAAGCTTTATCCAGCTTTTTTTTTTAATCCCTCAAGATCCCGTCCTTATGAGGCATGTCTACATAATTAAATATAAATCTTAAATTTTTGAAAACTTTATTAATTTTGTTCTTTCTCAATAACTATGAAGGTAGATGGCAGCTTAGCGACATGCAGACAGCTTTTTTTTTTCTTTCTTTCTTTTTTTAAAGGTGTTTTTCGGTGTTCAAGTAAAATACTCGATGGGGTGCTTGCAAAGTCGGTCAGCAAAAAAAATAAAATAAATAAAGACCACTCAAAGGGGGCACTTTGGGCATGTAGGGGCAAAGGGGCAGGTGCTCAAGCATCCCCCCTCCCGCACGTGCCTGCTAAACACTGTATTCTAACACCACACGGATCATCTTACCTTTGCTTTTGCCCAAACACGCCCCATATTGCTCCCGCAAACCGGGCCCCCTGGATCTAAAAAGATAAGTATTGGTTTAAAAATGTCTTACGGACAAAAAGACACGGGAAAAATATATATTAAAAATCGTTACTATCACTGTACGTAGCTAAGAATTCCAAAGTTTCTGTCCAATGAAAGACATTTAAGTCCAAATTTTGACCTCCGTGAAGTTTGGGCCCCTCATCAGAAGCAAATTTAGATAAAAATGTCAATCGTTTGTGCTACGTTTGTGCTTGTTTGGGCTGTAAAAGGTTTTGTTCTTGCTGCTATCATTTTTAAGATATTTACAATTCTTTCATAGGTCAATCTGAGGTCAACCAGCCCTCGATTTTGATTAAAAATGGCTAAAAATTGAGTAAAACGTGTATGCTTTGTCTGTCCAGTAAAAAGTTTCATTTGTGCTGCTGGAGTTGGATACAGAAAGCTGCAAGTGACGTCATCACTCAAAATGAATCTCACCATATCTGTAAAACGATGGAAGCACAAACGAACCCAAACATAGCATAAACGAATGGCATCATTTCAGGTCCATTTTGCAATAAATAGGGGCTGCGTGACGTCACTTGAAATTAATATCTCAATATCTGAAAAATGATAGCAGCACAAACAATTTTTTTTTTTTTAGCACAAACGAATGACATGATTTTTCTATAAATTTGCCTCTGATGGGGGGGACAAATCATGGAGGTCAATTTTTTTTTTTTTTTTTTTTTAATATTTTAATCTACGGTACACAATATTGCATGATGTGAGGTTTGGGCTAGCACATGCCACTTTCTGAAAACCTATCAAAGAACTCTTGCTGTGACATCGGCAGCATTACATTAAGTCATATCTAGGCCATACATATTTATTTCATGAGCAGGCATTATGGGAAGGCTTTCTTATGCTCAAGGGACTTCTCTGTTCAAAAGTCCGTATAGAACTAACTGTTTTTGCATGCTTAGTTGACAAATTCAGGTAACAATAGTGTAATCACTGTGCTGTAAAAAAAATCTTCTCTCCAGGAGTACAGACAAAGAAACTACAAACCTTGATTTTGACATAAGAGCACAAAATAATACAGAAAAGAGCGATAACAATGCTATTTTTGAGACCATTTCTGACTTCTGAGAGGTGTACCTTTTACAAAATGTGATTTCTGAACACTTTGAAATGTATATTTCATGATATTGTAACCTTGACAAAAGGTTTTGGCAATTGCCTAAATTTTGACTTCATAAAACACTAGTAGTTTTTATCTATCTTGGCCTCTGTGCGACTTTTGACCCATTTTGATATGCCAGGTCACATATAAAAGCTATGACGCAGCTCAGTTTTTTTTTTCAGTGCCACTTATGTGTAAATATATATATTATTTTAAGGCTGGACTCAGCATTGAATTGAACTTGTTATGGTGAGGTATACACCCCTGGCAATGTCTCTGCAAAGCACTATGTTTGTGAACTAGGGCAGAAATTAATGAAAATGTGGGCTTTTCATCTCCACAATGAAAATCGCTCTCAGTCTACCTGGAGGAAAATAACTTCATTTATTCTGTTTAGAGCAGTGAATGAGACAGACAAGACTGTGGCTTGGTTTGATTTCACCCCCAAGTTACCATTACCCCTTTATGCATGCATGCATTGTTTATTATAAAGAAAGCAAGCTTCTCATAATAGGCGTCATATTACGAGCAGGCTGCTGTTTTGTACTTGAATGCCCTCATCCCCTTTAACTCAAATGTTTTTCTCTCGCTTGGAGTGCTGTTTTCAGCATATCACTATTTTTAATATTTTGGTGAAACGTCCTCACGTGCTCTGGCACCAGTGCCTAGTTCTCTCAGTTAAATGGGCTGGAATCTAGTCTGGGAGCATGTGACACACTCAACCTGCAGGACTGTAATTTAGCCGCCTGCTCGGTGGCTCCGCCTCAATACCTCAGACTGATTGAGTGTTTTTCCCATGTGAGTTCAATGACCCAAAAAATAGAAAAGCATCTTGTCAGTGTCGTAACGTTATGCATATATGAAAGACAGTGAAAAAAAAAATAACTGGACAAAACCTTGTTGATGTCATCTATTGCGTCAACCGACCTTCCTCCGGCTCATCACTTTTCACTGTTCTGGGCGGAAACCATGTTTTATGGCCGCGTTCATAAAGTCCATATATGGGTTATTTAGGCAGTACACATTAAGTGTATTATCATTAAGAATAATATCATTAGGGCATGTGTTAACTAAAAAAAAAAATGGAAAATTTTGATTAAAGGAAACAATAACTGAAACGTTTGTGTATTCACAAAACTAAAATGTTTTTATATTAAAGATATTTATTGTGTTTGATACCCAAAGAAGCAAAATTTAACCCTATACACTCTGAGCATTTTTTATGAAACTAGGGGTTGATTTTTCTATGAGTATTTATAATCTATGCCTTGTTGTACATCTTTTCATTCCTAAATCAGCAAACTTTTTTTTATTTCTATTTTTTTTTAATTTCTACATTTTTAAAAGCATAACCAGTTAAAGTAAATTTCATACGCCAAATATGGGAAATCACACACGCATTGCTTGATTATTGATACACTACGTATAAATCTCAGTTAGATTTTGACAACTAATTAGTAGTTGAAAAGAGGTTGAGCAAATGAGCACGGAGTAATTTACATTCCAGGAATAGTACTTTTTGACTTTTGTTTGTAAGCAATCGACATTATTGTCATGAAACTTGGGGGAAAAAAAACATTTTCTATTCATTTCAATGAAATGAAACTTCATCTTCTACATCTGAGAGGGGTCTGTTCATGCCTCTGGCTCTCTCTCTCTCTCTCTCTCTCACCCTGACCCCAGCCCTGCGTGGATTTTTGGCCCTGGCTAGGGGTATAAATCTGAAAATTGAAAAAAATATATATATTCTATTGTTTACAAATAGCCATTTTCACACTGTATTTTCAAATTCACACATGAGTATCGTATAAAAGTAAAATATAATAATGTAATCTCATAATCTATCAGTGACTTTTTAGGTTTCTAATGGATCTTAACATTTTACAAACAAAAAAATTTTTTTTGTCATTGTTTACATGGCCAATAATACAAGATGTTATCAATTCATCGGTTAGGGTCACTTTGTTCAAGGTAGGTCAGTTATTCAGTTAGATTAGATGAGAATCTTATCTAATTCAAGTGAATCTTTGGTATATTCATGTTAAATGGCAATATTTTTTAATTCTATTACCTTCATGGAGGGAACCAATGCCATTGTTTATCAACTGCTCTTCCTCCAAATCCATGTCCCCTCTCTCTGGAGACTCCTAATCAGACTTGGCATAAATTGTTATTATTATTATTATTTACTGCTTGTACTCTCCTCCTACGCACTGGATGGTCTTCTCCTGGTGTTCCACACCTTTTTCTACCCCTGCCTTGTTGTTATGATGCCATATTTCCAATATAATTGTGATCAACATTGATTATTCCGGCAAAGAGAGTATATAAAACTTTGCTGATGCAAGATGTGAGCCATTGACGCAAACTTTGTCTGAATTTTTCCTGTCGCCTCGGGATAAGTCGTTTAGTTTCGATGCGACAGTGCTGTCATCTGGTGTTGAATGAAAGACCTACTATTTGTCTATATACTGGTCAAAAATTGAGTCTTTATAACGAGTTTAACAGACGTTAGGGCCCACAGAAATCAAGGGGACGACAGCGTCCCCGATTGTACAGCACAGAGTGTATAGGGTTAAAATGAAAAAAATTCAAAATGACTGAATATATTTTTACAAAAAAAAAAACTGAACAAATTCAAAACTGGTATATTTGTGCACGTGACGAAAAGCCCACCCGTTTACAAATGTCATAGAGCATTTGACTCTATATAAACCAAATACAAAGTGTAGGATGCAGCTTTATTTTTGATGATGAAATGAAACATTTTGACATCGTCTTCTATGTCTTCAATTGTTCTGTTTTAAGACAGCCTCCAGTGGCAATTTCTGGTACTACCGGCGGTTGCATTTTGGCCTTTGCACACCATTTGTAGTTTTTCATTCAGATGAGACCGCTTCCTTCAATGGGTGTGAGAAATTTTTTTTAAATGGTTTGTAAGAGGTTTGATGTCACAACAACCCATTTTCTATACCACAAGTCCTCATTAGGGACATGGGTACCAATCCAATCCGATTTCAAAAGTTGTAGTGCAGCATTAACTGGTCGCCAGTCAATCACAGGGAACTGCGACCCACTTGAAGGTTACCCTCTATCATTAATATTTCACTCCAACAGCATATCTGTGAAAGAAAAATCACAAAGACGTCATCCATCATCTATCAAGTCACTTCCTGTGACTCAGATATCACACTTGACACTTTCCTTGAGATAAAAAAAAAAAGGATTATACCGTGTAATCTGACTGAATTGAAATGAATACATTTCTCAAAGTCATTCATCTGCCACAGTATATTATGAATGTGCGCAAAATGATAAATGGAATAGTTGATTATCAAATGAAAGACTCATGTTAAAAAGAAAAAAAAATTTTTTGAACCAAACCAACAACTTTGCAAATTGTCTCCCTGTTCAGTATGAGCAGCTAATCTATATGTAACTTATGTTTCCCTTTCTAGCCCACCTCAAACAGCATTAAACAGGCATTGATTTTGCCATTTGTAACGCTCTACATAACTTGGGTTGTTCTGAAGTAAATTTGGGCTTTGTCTGTGAAAGAACACGATGACACTGTCCCACAGGGCAATCACAATTGATATGAGATGAAATGAAAAAGTTCCATCATTAACACGTGTGAGGTATTACTTCTAAATTAGCTGCCAGGAACATTCTGGTTTTATTTCAAGGTGGCATTGATTTAGCCGTGAATGTGAAGCTACAGTAATAATTTAATATGCAAGTTTTCACAAGTGAGCTGTTCATCTGCGAGAAAAAAAAAGAAAAAAAGTCTTATTTATTATAGTACCTGTGAGAGGAGTACATAAAAATACTTAGGTGCTAAAAATATGTATAGAGTTTACTGTATTTTCAAGATATTTCATAAACCGACTTTACAGTTTTCATATACAATAGATATTGATCATGTGCATTTACAAAGCAATTCTAATAAAAAAATTAATATGTACACATCCCCATCTACAGTCACAATCATTGCAAGATGTTTTTGTAGGAGATGAAGAAACAAGAGAAATTTAACCCTTTATTAGAAAACTGAAATTCTGTTTTTTCTTTTTTTTCGCATTGTGTCAACATTTTCGAAAGCTTCTTATTCTTATGTTTGTTCATATTTTTCTTTCAACACAATGCCTGTTAGTGTAGAGCATGCCTCCTTTGTCCCTCATGCCCCCATCCCTCCTCACTTTTGCACTGTGTGACCCAGTTCCTTTTCCCTGGCCCCATTAATCACACGGCTCCTCATCATAACAGGTAATTGAATCAGAGAGCTCAAAGTTTTATGAAAACAGAGCATTGATTACCTAACAATGTCCCTTGTTTTCATGTATAAAAATCTACTTTCGGTGGATTTACACTGCAGTTCTGGGTGCCCAATTCCGATTTGATTTGATTCCTAAATTCAATTGATTTCAAGGGACATGTTTCTTTTATTATTATTATCATTATTTACAGCAGTTCTTGTACTTATTAGGAGCACGGGTGAACCGCAGCCTTCTCGGCCTGATTTATGGAGTGTGCACATAATTATGAATGGAATAGTTGATGATCAAATGAATGTACAGTGGGGCAAATAAGTATTTAGTCAACCACTAATTGTGCAAGTTCTCCTACTTGAAAAGATTAGAGAGGCCTGTAATTGTCAACATGGTTAAACCTCAACCATGAGAAACAGAATGTGGGGGGGGAAAAACAGAAAATCACATTGTTTGATTTTTAAAGAATTTAATTTCCAAATTAGAGTGGAAAATAAGTATTTGGTCACCTACAAACAAGATTTCTGGCTGTCAAAGAGGTCTAACTTTTTCTAACGAGGTCTAACCAGGCTCCACTCGTTACCTGTATAAATGGCATCTATTTTAACTCATCAGTATAAAGGACCTGTCCACAAGCTCAGTCAGTCACACTCCAAACTCCACTATCGCCAAGACCAAAGAGCTGTCGAAGGACACCAGAGAAAAAATTGTAGACTTGCACCAGGCTGGGAAGACTGAATCTGCAATAGGTAAAACGCTTGATGTAAAGAAATCAACTGTGGGAGCAATTTTTAGAAAATGGAAAACATACAAGACCACTGATAATCTCCCTTGATATGGGGCTCTATGCAAGATCTCACCCCGTGGTGTCAAAATGATAACAAGAACGGTGAGCAAAAATCCCAGAACCACACGGGGGGACCTAGTGAATGACCTACAGAGAGCTGGGACCACAGTAACAAAAGTTACTATAAGTAACACAATGCACTGCCAGGGACTCAAATCCTGTACTGCCAGACGTGTCCCCCTGCTGAAGGAAGTACACGTCCAGGCCCGTCTGCGGTTTGCTAGAGAGCATTTGGATGATCCAGAAGAGGACTGGGAGAATGTGTTATGGTCATATGAAAACAAAATAGAACTTTTTGGTAGAAACACAGGTTCTCGTGTTTGGAGGAGAAAGAATACTGAATTGCATCCGAAGAACACCATACCCACTGTGAAGCATGGGGGTGGAAACATCATGCTTTGGGGCTGTTTTTCTGCAAAGGGACCAGGACGACTGATTTGTGTAAAGGAAAGAATGAATGGGGCCATGTATCAAGAGATTTTGAGCGAAAATCTCCTTCCATCAGCATGACAATGATCCCAAACAAACAGCCAGAGCAACAAAGGAGTGGCTTCGTAAGAACCATTTCAAGGTCCTGGAGTGGCCTAACCAGTCTCCAGATCTCAACCCCATTGAAAATCTGCGGAGGGAGTTGAACGTCCGTGTTGCCCAACGACAGCCCCAAAACATCACAGCTCTAGAGGAGATCTGCATGGAGGAATGGGCCAAAATACCAGCAACAGTGTGTGAAAAGCTTGTGAAGAGTTACATAAAACATTTAGCCTCCGTTATTGCCAACAAAGGGGACATTACAAAGTATTGAGATGAACTTTTGGTATTGACCAAATACTTATTTTCCACCATGATTTGCAAATAAATTCTTTAAAAATCAAACAATGTGATTCTCTGGGGTTTTTTCCACATTCTGTCTCTCATGGTTGACGTTTAGGCCTCTCTAATATTTTTAAATGGGAGAACTTGCACGATTAGTGGTTGACTAAATACTTATTTGCCCCACTGTACCACATACGCTGAACTAAAGATGTTTTGATTCCGATACCAGCATTGGGAGTAACGCCAATACCTCCGCATTCACTCTACTCAGTACTTGTGAGCTCAGAGGGCAGGCTCCGATGTCTGTAGGTACATTGCGTCACAACAGGCGTTGAGCCTTGTGAAGCATGTGCAGTAGCAGAAAATAGCGTCACATCAGCAGCAGCAACATGTCAGCTTCTTGGCGAATTTGGGGGGGTGGTGGCACGTCCCCTCATCCCGTCCCTGAAGGCCGGTTGCCGGGGGGGCGAACCGCCTGGGGGATTACCCTGGATCCCGGGGGGTTGACCACGGCACCCTTGCTGGGCTGCGGAAGGAGGGATGAGTTGCGCTGGCTCACCCCCCCCCCACCCCCCATACACACTCTTCATTCTGTGGATTCACGCATGACTCGGTGCAATTAGTCACACTCACAAGTAGAAAACTCAGTGTCAGGACTAGCGATCAGATATAACAGATGACCCCCCCCCCCCCCCCCCCCCGCGCAGTGGGTGCAGGATTTCATTCCAACAAAACAAGACGACACCTTTGCACCAATCTGGTGTCTTACCAGTGTAATCAGTTGATTGCAGTCAGATGCTGCTTGTTGCTTGTTTTAGCAGAAACTTGGTTAAATTGGTTAAACTGTCCGTACTCGATCAGTTGGAACAAAAACCAGGACCCACTGCGGCCCTTGAGGACCGGTTTGGAGACCCCTGGTGTAGGCGTTCAATGTATTTCATGTTGTTTGTACTTCTTCTCTCTCTCCCTCCTTTCTTCTGTCCCCCCATAACTCCTTGCTGTTCACTGCTTTCTACTAATAAATGAGGCATGTTGAATGATCCCAATGGGTGTGTGTCATACTCCCATGTGATACATTAAAACTGTTCAGACCAACTGGACACCAGATTTCAATTTTCTGTGTCAGGCAGCTGATCAGGACAGGTTTAAAATAAATAAATAAATAAATAAATTAAAAAAAAAAAAAAAGTAATGATAATAAAATATATTGATTGCTATGCAGATTCTATTTTGATAATGTTAAAAATTTTAACAACTTAATCTAACTTAAAATTATTCTACTGTAATATGGCTTTGATATGTTTTTGTAAAAAAAAATAAAATAAAAATAGTTACGGTTGGACCATAATATGATCAATACTTAAATTATACAACATTGCACAGTCTACTTCTGTTCTACGTGAAGTAGCTAAAAAGGTTAACATTTGTTGTTTATTGCGTGGATTCTATCATTTGAGTTCCCGTTTGCCAGTTTCCTTTTTTTTTTTTTTCAAATAAATAAGTGTTCACACATTCGCAGTTGCATTCAAATGCCTTTTTACGGCTGGGCTTTTTGTTGTTTTATTTAAATAAATCCAAAAAGCATTTAAAATAAAATGTTCTTTTTGTATTTGATAAAAATGTGCACTGAGCCAGATCAGGGAAGCATAGACTGTCTTTTTTTTAGCAAACTGGTATCGAATTGGTACTTGATATCAGCCAATACTCACGGCTAGGGTTGTTCCGATCATGTTTTTTTGCTCCCAATCTGATCCCAATCGTTTTAGTTTGAGTATCTGCTGATCCCGATATTTCCCGATCCGATTGCTTTTTTTTTGCTCCCGATTGAATTCCAATCATTCCTGATAATTTTTCCCGATCATATACATTTTGGCAATGCATTAAGAAAAAAATGAATAAAACTCGGACGAATATATACATTCAACATACAGTACATAAGTACTGTATTTGTTTATTATGACAATAAATCCTCAAGATGGCATTTACATTATTAACATTCTTTCTGTGAGAGGGATCCACGGATAGAAAGACTTGTAATTCTTAAAGGACAAATGTGACTTTGTATATTGTGACTAAATATTGCCATCTAGTGTATTTGTTGAGCTTTCAGTAAATGATACCGTAGCCATGCCCAAATGCATGATGGGAAGTGGAACCATGACTGTGCGTAGTGCTACCAATTGATATATCTTCTCTGCGTTGGGAAATAATATAGGGTGTTAAGAAAAAGATCAATTACTACCTTTCTCCCCCACATTGCTTCCCACGATATTACTAATCGTAGGGAGAGTGATTGTAAGGCTTTAGTCAATTAAAAAAAGGCTCCAAAGGCTGCCAAAATTCACTCTACTCATTTTACGCTGCCTTTTAGCTCTCTATATAGGTAAAACGGCGCCATTACAAAATAAGCGCGACAATGCGTGAGTGGGTCGTGCAGCGCATGGATTAATTGCGTTCAATATTTTAACATGGTACATTTTTTTAAAAAATTGATTACCGCCGTTATCGGGATAGATTTGATAACCCTACCTAAAGCCTAAACTAAAGACTCTGGATGAGTGTAACTTATTATGTCTGTAACGTTAAATACAATTAGAAAACGATTTAATTAAAATATATATATATATATTTAAAAAAAGGCATGTCCGATATTTTTTTGCCGATTCCGATACTTTGAAACTGACGTGATGGGACATCTCTACTCACAGCACAAGTCTCAGAATTGGTATCGGGCTGAAAAAATGGGATTGGAAAATCTTGAACTGGTCATCAGCCAATAGCATGCTCTTGCATGTGCAAACTGCTAATTCCAGTCTCTTAGAACATTCTTGGGTCTAAATTTAAGTTACCTGAGATGCACCTTGTTGTTATGTCGTACAATCAATCCCCAGAGGGTCAATGGCTGCACCACGATCAGGTACAGTAAGTGAGCCGGTCAGGCACCTACCTCAGACCAATTCATCATGCAGCCTGCAAGGAGAAGAGGGCGGGACAGTGAAGCCGGCTCATCTCAAGAGGCAGTAGAGTGAACCAAGTACAGAACCATAGTGCTCTATCACTGACAAACAAGCATACACATATGCACCATGTTTTGTTGATCCCCACAGCTAGCATCTATTAGTTTGTGGAGTGTTATTGCTATGACTCTGTGATGTTGTACACTGCATCTGAAGGTTTGTTATTCTGCAGTTGGCTTTGAAAATTTTAAGCCTGTCGTTGGCACAAATACTTAAATTACATTCAATGGGGCAGCATGACTTGGTGCATTGGTCGTCTCTCAACCTGCAGGTTGTGTGTTTGATCTCTAGCTCCAGTATTTTTCGGGGGGAAAAAAAACATGTTTAAAGGTACTTGAAGGTAGAAAGGTGTTACGCGAGGACAATTTGTCATGTACAAAAGCATTAGGTTGATAAAATCTCCAAGCTCCACGGTGAGCTCCACGGTGATTCATAAAATGTGGAACAAGTACCACCAGTGTTGTGAACAGTGTTGTGTTGTTTTTGGCAGCCCTTTAAATTTTTGTCCTAGTCTATTGGATGATGTTGAGTTAATTATCGAGGGTTGATTGAATATTTGCTTGATTGATTGAATATTTGCTTGTGCTCATATATACCTAATACATACATAATACATATTGCCATATTTTTTCTTATTTGATATAACCAGTAAATGATTATTGCTTGCTATACTAGGCCGTAGTATAATGTTTAAGTGTTACAAAGTGTTAAAAAGGGTCGGGGTGACAACTGCCTTGCTTCATGGCCGCAACATTGCGTAACTAGACCTTCTAGGACATCTTCAGCATCTTACATCTGGACTTTTGTCTAGACTTTCGAGGACAATCTTCCATTGGAGGACATCTTCCATGGCCGCAGCGTTGCATAACTGAAGTGTCTGGGTCATTCTGACCACTTTACCTAAGTGCTCTTGCTTACACACACGTGTAGTT
The DNA here is from genome assembly GCF_030265065.1 of Corythoichthys intestinalis. Taxonomy (NCBI): domain Eukaryota; kingdom Metazoa; phylum Chordata; class Actinopteri; order Syngnathiformes; family Syngnathidae; genus Corythoichthys; species Corythoichthys intestinalis. The sequence goes on along the minus strand of NC_080414.1, from coordinate 26,379,759 downwards.
AGTTAGTTCCACCTACATGCTCAAACATAGCCAACCAAAATCACATGGGTGTCTCCAGCTTGCTTTCCCCCTCCCTTTAGGGTGGCACCCTTCTGTGTTAGGACAAACCCCTAATAAAAGAAAGAGCAAGGAGGGGTTTTTTTAGATCAATTTTGGTGACTATACAGCGTAATCTAGCATTTCTCTGTCTAGTCCCTCCTTGCTGTCCTTGGCCCAGAAAACTGAGTGTCTTCTCTCCTTATTTTTGGATAATTGTACAAATGTCTACCTAAGGGTCTATTTTTGAACTTGACAGATGATATTACTTATATGTCTTAGTCATATTTTATTTTTTTCGAAATGTGTTTGTCTTCATTTAGTTTTTGACGAGGAAAACTCGACTAATTTCTTCTAGTTTTGTCGACTTTTACTGAAAATGTTTTCGTCAGTAATTTTTTTTTTTTTTTTTTTTTAATTACTCCAATGATAAATAAATACAGGTTTCAAACTATTTGGAATGAACATTGACAGACGAGCACATATTGTAGCGTCTACAAGGACAACGCAAACTTGGCGATAATACACACTCAGCAGGATAATAACATATTTTAGTAAAGGTGAACAATTGTGGCTTATTCGAGCCTAAAATTCTTTAAGCCCGAGGTTCAACACAAACAACAAAAAAATTGCACCAACATACATTCTCTTTATTTTTTTTAACCTGTCCTGCTCAGCTGTTTGACACAGAGAATGGAAGTCTAAGTGCCCGGATAGTCTGAACATTTTTAATGTTTCACATTGAGAGTCTGACATACTTCCTTTGTGATCATTCAACATACCTCATTTATTATGACAAAACAGTGAACAGGAAGGGGTTATGGGGGAACAGAAGAAAAGAAACACAACAGAAGAACGAGAAGAAACACAAACAACAAGAACAAATACATTGAACGCCTAACTACGCTAACTACTAATATGTTGGTGCTATCGTCAGCTAAATGTATTTCCGGTTGACACCATGTGGTGGGCCTGTTGACCAGGGAAAGAGGGGGAAGAAGGTGGGGGAGTCTATAAGCTAAGTCATAGAAAGGGGTAGAGTGTACGCAAATCATCTCTGTGATTTAGAACCCAGTAATCATGTGAATCCCAAGTGAATGTAAGCCCGTTGGCGACCGACTCTACGCCGCCCCGCCACCAAGTACACAGTACATTTTTTTTCAATGAATTATACCCACCTAGACGCAACGAAATGTATGTTTAAAAAAAATGCGCTTAATGGGACACTCACCGTTAGCATTAGCCTAATACTCATGCGAATGCTATGCTAACGCTACAAGTTACATTTAGCGTGTGATGATCACTCAGTCAGCACAGACCTTTGAAAGCTAAAGCAATATTATATATTCTCTCTGGCCAAGATAAGAAAACGAATCTGGACTGGAGACAGGGGGTGTGTTGCAGGCTAACTACACATAAAATCTCACACATTGTGAATATGTGACAAAAACTATTGCGCATTTTTGTCTAGTTATCGTCCCGTCAGACCAAAACTGGCTTTTGTATGGTTATGTTTTAGTCTCCCAAAACACATTTTTAGCTCGTTATGGTCTCGTCATCGTCATAAAAAAACTGTTCGTTGATGAAATACTTTCGTAATAGTCGTCATTGACAAAAACAACACTGGTTGTGAAGTTTGTTTGGTGGTACTGAATTCAATACACAGTGCCATATTGACACCTTAGATTGCTCACCAGTCAAGTGTATAGCAAATATAAACAGACAAACAGCCTAAATATTTTAGCTTTTCAAAAACAGGCTACTTTGGGGTATTTTATGCTGTCTTTCTCAATGCTCAGTTCAAAAAAGTTCCAAACTAACTTCATGATGCAAACCTTGAAGTGAAAATTATTGGGATGAGTTTATTCATAACACATTTCCTTCAAAAGTTGTCTTATCTCATTTTGGCAGTGTCTGAGAAATTCTGGTTTTCATCGACCGACTCCTATTTATCCTCACTTATGTAACTAATTTGCACTAGTAAACCCATAAAGTGTACTTACAAGCAACTGGATGTGAACTTTCTAAGTCACCCATAAGGTCAACACTTAGTGTGAATCAATAACTGACTCAATGTGTTACGCCACACAGACACACAGATGTGTAAGCACGGACAAACAAACAGACACGTACCCACAGACATCACGAAATGTGATTACCTTTAACAGTGCATCGGTCCCTCTGGAGAATACAAAACCTCTCCAGAGATCAGTGCGGTGGTGGCTGCTCGTCGTTTGACAGTCTCTGGAAGCAGATGCTGCCATTTAAACCCAGTCATTATCTACGACCCTTGTTGAGACCTTGAACCCCAAGAAATATCAGTGTAAATACCAGCTGAGCTTTAGTGCAGTCACAATCTATTGCACAGCAACTATAAAGTATTTAGAAGACACAGAGAGTGAAATATTATATTCCTAGTTAGGTTTTCACTTTGCTGACTTTGACTTTCTAATACACTTAGGTGATGTTTACGTGACAACGATCTTGGGCAAGAACATAAAAGTGGCGTTTTGCCGTTATATTAATTCCGTGTTTACATAGCTATTATTTGTGGGGAAAACTGCCTGCACACAGAAGCGCAAAAGTGCATGAAAACTGCAATTTGCCAATATAATATGCATTTGCAATGTGTAGGTGGCAGCACCACCAACTTGATTTCTGAGTGTAATCTGTTTCGTCTTTCATCCTGGTCAAATAACAACACAGCGAAGCACATCAGGCAGAGTAATTTTGAGTGGACTGACGAGGAGGTAGAACTGTTTCTTAACGTGAACACCAGGGGCGGACTGGGGGAGTGGCCAGGGAGTCATTGAAAGACAACCACTTCATGGACGGTGCTGGAAGCCATCCAGCCCGCAACACATGTACCTACACTGTATACCTTAACGGGAAAAAAAAAAAAAAAAACGCATTTGTTTTGGACAATAACTATATATTAAACAATAACCGGAGCCCACAATTAGCCTACATTAAATTAATTACAATAGTGTCGTGTAGAGCTGAAACGAATACTCGAGTAACTCTGGTTTAAAAACTGATCCGAGTAATTTTATTCGTCTTGGGGAATCGTTTAATTTTCCTAGCTCTAAGCATCACGTTTTGCCCAGATTACTTTTAATGCGGGACAACACGCAGACGTCACGTGCGTAGAGGAACAATCAATAATAATTGACTGCAGCCGACAGCCGCTACAAACAATGCCAATGTTGCGAAAGACTACGCCCGCATGATGGTGGTAGCAGGTAGCATCGGATGCGACTAATAGATATCACATGTATATGGCGGAAAACACAGACAAGACTAAAAAAGCATTTTCTGCTCTTGTGCTCCTATTGAAAAGAAACTGCTCTATTTTAAACCAAAAGAACTGTTGTCTTTGATAGAACAATACTAGTTCTTCTCAAAAAATTAGCACACTGTGATAAAGTTCATTATTTTCTGTAATGTACTGATAAGCATTAGACTTTCATATATTTTAGATTCTTTACACACAACTGAAGTAGTTCAAGCCTTTTATTGTTTTAATATTGATTGCGTGGCATGGAGGCAATCAGCCTGTGGCACTGCTGAGGTGTTATGGAGGCCCGGGATGCTTCGATAGCGGCCTTAAGCTCATCCATAGTGTTGGGTCTGGTGTCTCTCAACTTCCTCATCACAATATCCCACAGATTCTCTATGGGGTTCAGGTCAGGAGAGTTGGTAGGCCAATTGAGCACAGTAATGCCATGGTCAGTAAACCATTTACTAGTGGTTTTAGCACTGTGAGCAGGTGGCAGGTCGTGCTGAAAAATGAAATTTTCATCTCCATAAAGCTTTTCAGCAGATGAAAGCATGAAGTGTTCCAAAATCTTTTGATAGCTAGCTGCATTGACCCTGCCATTGATAAATCCCAGTAGACCAACACCAGCAGCTGACATGTCACTCCAGACCATCACTGACTGTGGGTACTTGATAGGAGTGGGAACCTCAGGGCACCTCACGATACGATACGATTCGCGATACAAGGCTCACGATAACGATTATATCACGATACAGCGATTATCGATGTATTGGTCAGAAATTGGATACATGAAATTCTACGATACAACTGTTGAAACGGAAAAAAAAAAAAAAGATATTTGAAAATAGAAAAAAATACTGTTTAAGTCATTTATTAAACAGTGACACCTTTTCTGTGCAACATTGCTGTAAAATATAAATCTACTGCAAATTGTGCCCCTGCACATTTAGAGGAAACCAACCACGACCACTGATATCGCTTGGAGAGATAAAAAAATAAATAAAAAGTGCCGTAGGTGTCAGCAGTTGAGCTTGGAGTGGGGCAATGATAAAATTGGTGGGTCTTTTCTTCGTATATGAACTTTGCTGCTTGGTTTGAGCACTTCCGCTATCTGCTTCAGCAATTAAGATATCAGACTTGCTCAGTCACAGTCTTCCTCACCTTAAAAACAACAAAATAAAACAAAAAATATTAGCTACTTCATAGCGTTGAGTTGAAATCCTGATTTTTTTTTTTTGTGTTGGAAGTATTGAATTTAAAAAAATATGAATTGAATGTATAGAAATTAAAAATTCAATAATTACCTATTTTTAATATGTAGGCTACATCAATAATTACCTATTTTTAATATGTAGGCTACATTAATTATCATGCACATCACTTTATATATCTTGGAACCTATTCAAACCATTTTTATAGCTTATTGTATCAAAATGACAGTAATAACAGTTTGTGTAGTAAACTAGATGGAAATTGGTTCTCAAATAAATCGGTAAATTCATGTGGGCTTGTTCGATATTCATTTTCATCCAGTTTAGGGTCCTGGTTTATTTTATATCATTCAACACCAAATGTCATCAAAATAATACATGTAAATTAAAAAGTCAATTACATTGCAAAACCTTCTTACCTCAAGTGATGAAAGCAAAGCTCACAAACTCCAGTGTCCACTACGTCACCAGCTCCCAGTGAAACTTATTTTTCTTAGACAATTCTTGCATACAGCAAAGTCCTTGTTCACCTTGCTTCCTTTCTTGTTGGTGTAAAATCTAAAGTGTGTCCCCATGTGTGATTTGTAGCAATATTTTTCTCATTTTTTCCCTCCACCGTTCTCACGGAGCTTTTTTATTTTTTCAACCCACTTGGAGCTTCTCTTCTTCTCTAGACAACTTGTGCGCACTTTACCCTCACCGCCACTCCCGAGCGCCCCTAGTGGACCGCCAAGGAATTGCTCAACAAACATTGAGCAGTTTACAGCATCCATACTCCATTGTATGGCCAATATGTTAAATAAAAGTATCGATTCTTGGCGGGAGCATATCGATAACCCATCGGGTTGCAAAATATCGCGATATATCGCTGTATCGAGATATTGTCACACTCTTAGTACTTGACACTGGACTTTAGGCATTTTGGCATTTCCTTCTCCCCAGTCTTCCTCGAAACTCCACCTTGGTGGCACCTGGATTTTCGAATGACATGCAAAATTTGCTGTCATCTGAAAAAAGTACTTTGGACCACTGAGCAACAGTCCAGTGCTGCCTCTCTGTAGCCCAGGTCAAGCGCTTCTGCCGCTGTTTCAGGTTCAAAAGTGGCTTGACCTGGGGAATGCGGCACCTGTAGCCCATTTCCAGCACACGCCTGTGCATGGTGCTTCTGGATGTTTCTACTTCAGACTCAGTCCACTGTTTCTGCAGGTCCCCCAGGGTCTGAAATCGGCCCTTCTCCACAATCTTTCTCAGGGTGCGGTCACCTCTTCTGGTTGTGCAGCATTTCCTGCCGCACTTTTTCCTTCTCACAGACTTCCCACTGAGGTGCCTTGATACAGCACTTTGGGAATAGCCTATTTTCTCAGAAATTTCTTTCTGTGTCTGAGCCTCTTGCTTTAGGGTGTCAATGATGGCCTTCTGGACAGCAGTCAGGTCGGCAGTCTTGCCATGATTGTGGTTTTGAGTAATGCCAGGCTGGGAGATTTTAAAAGCCTCAGGAATCTTATGCAGGGGTTTTGAGTTAATTCGTTGATTCAGATGATTAGGTTAGTAGCTTCTTTAGAGTACCGTTTCATGATATGCTAATTTTTTGAGATAGGGATTTTTGTTTTGTTCTTGAACTACTTCAGTTGTGTGTAATGAATCTAAAATATATGAAAGTCTAATGTTTATCAGTCCATTACAGAAAATATTGAACTTTATCACAATATGCTAATTTTTTAGAAGGACTTAGTATTTTAGAGTGTTGAAAGTGTTTTTAAGAGTTGGGAACACAAGCACACGGGGGTCAACTAGCTTGCCGCTCAGTCGGAATTTTCTCCCGTCACTGGCTCGTCGGCCCACCAGCCCATCCCCGTATGCAGGTCTGCCCTTGATGAACGCAGTTAGGCTGTGTACAAGGTCACTACTTGAAGACATGTTTTCATCCACTGTCGGACTGTCTGCATGCACTGGCGTCACAAGTTTCTTCATCACCTTCACTGAAAAATATATTGGCGCATTATCGCCACTTACTGATCCGGAGTGCGAAAGTCAGTTGTTACCCCTTAACTCATTTTTGCATTGTCAACTGTTTAGACAGCGACGGCAGGAGGGAACGTTTTCAAGATTTCCATTCTGGAATTTTCAAATTTTTGTGTTTTCATCCCCCCCAAAACGCCGTCGCCATGGCCAACTCAATTGCCGTTGTCGTATACCGTATTTTTCGGACTATAAATTGCACCTGAGTATAAGTCGCACCAGGCATAAAATTCCCTACAAATAGTTGCCTTTTTTGGGGAAATTTACTTGATAAAATCCAACACATACAACAGATATGTCATTTTGAAAGGCAATTTAATATAAAAATACAATAGAGAACAACATGCTGAATAAGTGTACAGTATGATGTTACATGATGCATGATCAACGAAATGCGAATATACTGTCCTCACCAGGACGCTACGGTTCGGTCCTGGCTACACAGCGAGCTAAACTCCCAAATGACGATGCTGGACGTCCATATAATTTGCTGAATCAATTTCGTCCTCAATGCCAAACAGGTTCGCATCAACGTAGATAAATGATAATTAGGTGCTGTTACAGCAATGACACAAATGGTTAGCATGCGTTCGCTAGCATTGGCACATTGTTCCAACAACCACACAACTGGCTGTAAGTGTCCGATCGCGGGTGGAAAAAACACAACAACAACAGAAAAGATGATACACACACACTCTCTCGCTCAGAAACGCTGCGTAGCTGTCCGTCTTGTTCTGGCGTGTGAGTGCTCTTCTTGACGTAAACAAGTGCGAGTGCGCCCCCACTTGGGCGTGAAAGCGCCCCAAACTAAAAGCATGCATTTCAATATAAAAAAGTCAATAACACAATTTAACACACATTGCCAAAGGCAGAACGCGAATGTAACCATCGCTATTAAGTTATTCAGATAACTATAGCATAAAGAACATGCTAACAAGTTTACCAAACCATCAGTGTCACTCCAAAACACCAAAATAACATGTGAAATGATATCATAATGTGTTAATAATTTCACACATAAGTCGCTCCTGAGTATAAGTCGCACCCCCAGCCAAACTATGAAAAAAACTGTGACTTATAGTCTGAAAAATACAGACTATTTATTTATTTGAATTTATACGAACAAATTATATTGTCAATGATAATATATTATGTTTAAATTTAAGTTTAAGGAGACTTTGTTTTGATTTTAATTGATTGATTGATTAATTTAATTACAACAGTTTTTGAACAATTCAGGTAAAAATTCATAACCCCCCCCCCCCCACACACACACACACACGGTAAAGTGTTGACATTTCGATCTCGCCTTGTGTATTAAGTAAACCTAATAGTAATAATTTATTGTACATTGAAAATAACTTATATTTATCAGTGGTGCCACAACAGATTATAGTCAAGTGTTCTCATCTTAGTTTGGCCAGGAGATGTGAGTTTGCATATGGGGATTCTCCATTGTCTGCTCATTGGCTTGTGTGTGGACCATCTGCATGAGCAGCTTGCGCTGTGATGCTCACAAGACACAGGATTTCTGGTTCATCTGTGTGCTGACAAATTACAGTATATACAAATTTTCAAATACCTGGGCACATGTACAATTATTTAGGTTGATAAATGGATGATTCAAAACTATGTGCAAATGTGCACAGAACAAACACAGTGACCACATAAAACTCGGCCTACTTCTATACAACACAGAAATAACCGGCTTGTTCTTATTTAGGTTAGCCCCTTTTTCCGCTAGAGAATTGCTTAGCACACCAAATTTCGATCGAGGAAAATAACCAAGCCATGCAGGAATACTAGAGGGATTTGTTATTTTGTCTGTGTTGTCCTACTACTGTCCCACCAAGATTGCCTTATTTAGCATAACAATGCAATGTACAATCTCATCATAACGTGCATGTCCTGTCATGAGTTGCAGCATGAGCTCACGAGAGTTGAAAATCTTGGCAAAACACCTGCTGTGCTAAACTCATTTTTCCAAAAGTTAAACTCAGCGGGATGCCTTTTTCTGTACTTGGCTCACTAATATACTCAATTTCCTGCGTCTGTTTCTCACTTGGCCTGTCCACCTTAATCTCGCAGTGTCATTTAATATGTGTGTGCCCTTTAGTTTAGTTACTTCATGCTTCTGTGGCTTTTATTAGTTTCCTTGTGGAAGGGCTGAGAAGAAAGTCTTGGGAAGGATTTACTGATTGGAGTCAATGACAGTCTTTGAAATAAGCTACAAGGAAGAGAAGCATCCACGGCTTACTTTAAGAATACAAGAAAACCACAAGGACCAGAGGGTACAGTTCAGCTAGGGGACATGTCTCCGGGATAATCTTGGGACATTGACAAAGTGGGATGTTTACCACAAGGATTTGGGATTACAACGTTGGAGTCACCCTGTATTTTAGATAGTGTAGCAGAGAACACATTCTTGTACACCTTTTATGACATAACCTGAGCTGGTTAGTCCAACAATTAAGCCTTCCATCCAAAAAATCCTTCCACAGTACCAGCAGTATCGCCCAGCGTTGCTCGGGTATGGCAGATAAAACATACTTTCCTTAGGGATGTAGCTTTATTGTAGTAATAGTAAAATGACACCATAAAGGAGTTCATGCTTAATAGCTTTTCCATCAATGTGTACAGTAACTGCGGAAAATGGCGTTGGGCCAGCCAAAAATCACATAGCCACTGCAGACAAGGCCTTGAACATCACAGACGTGTCAGCGATACACAATTCAATTCGTTTGGAGCGGCCGTGGCCTGTTCTCTCAGTAGGTGGGAATGCAATAAAAAGTGGCAGAATAACTCTGTTATTCGTGGGTTTTTTAAGAGGAAGCGTTTTCGCAAGCGCTACAAACATTTGTCATTTTCAAGTCAGGAGCAAGAAATTCATAGTTATACGCTAGATCAGGACTTGGGAACCTTTTTGGCTGAGAGAGCCATGAACACCACATATTTTTAAATGTAATTCCGTGAGAGCCATACAATATGTTTAAAAATTAAAATACAGTTGGGCAAATAAGTATTTAATCAACCATTAATTTTGCAGGTTTTCCCACTTGAAAATATTAGAGAGGCCAAAAATTGTCAACAAGGGTAAACCTCAACCATGAGAGACAGAAAATCACATTGTTTGATTTTTAAAGAATTTGCAAATCATGGTGGAAAATAAGTATTTGGTCATTACCAAAAGTTCATCTCATTACTTTGATATGTACCCTTTGTTGTCAATACCAGAGGCCAAACCTTTTCTGTAACTCTTCACAAGCTTTTCACACACTGTTGCTGGTATTTTGGCCCATTCCTCCATGCAGATCTCCACTAGAGCAGTGATGTTTTGGGGCTTTCAACACCCTCCACAGATTTTCTATGGGGTTGTGATCTGGAGACTGGCTAGGCCACTCCAGCATCTTGAAATGCTTCTTACGAAGCCACTCCTTTGTTTCCCCTGCTGTATGTTTGGGATCATTGTCATGCTGAAAGACCCAGCCAAGTCTCATCTTCAATGCCCTTGCTGATGGAAGGAGATTTTCACTCAAAATCTCTCGATACATGGTCCCATTCATTTTTTCCTTTACATAGATCAGTCGTCCTGGTCCATTTGCAGAAAAACAGCCCCAAAGCATGATGTTTCCACCCTGATGCTTCACAGTGGGTATGGTGTTCTTCGGATGCAATTCAGTATTCTTTCTCCTCCAAACACAAGAACCTGTGTTTCTACCAAAAAGTTCTATTTTGGTTTCATCTAACCATAACACATTCTCCCAGTCCTCTTCTGGATCATCCAAATGCTCTCTAGCGAACCGCAGAAAGGCCTGGACGTGTACTTTCTTCAGCAGGGGGACATATCTGGCAGCGCAGGATTTGAATCCCTGGCGGCGCATTGTGTTACTGATAGTAATCTTTGTTACTGTGGTCCCAGCTCTCTGTAGGTCATTCACTAGGTCCCCCCGTGTAGTTCTGGGATTTTTGCTCACCGTTCTTGTTATCATTTTGACTCCACGGGGTGAGATGTTGCATTGAGCCCCAGATCGAGGGAGATTATCAGTGGTCTTGTATGTCTTCCATTTTGTAATAATTGCTCCCACAGTTGATTTCTTTACACCAAGCATTTTACCTATTGCAGATTCAGTCTTCCCACCCTGGTGCAGGTCTACAATTCTTTTCTCAGGTGTCCTCGACAGCTCTTTGGTCTTGGCCATAGTGGAGTTTAGAGTGTGACTGACTGAGTTGTGGACAGGTGTCTTTTATACTGATAATGAGTTACAGGTAATGAGTGGAGCCTCGTTAGACCTCGTTAGAAGAAGTTAGACCTCTTTGACAGCCAGAAATCTTGCTTGTTTGTAGGTGACCAAATACTTATTTTCCACCATGATTTGCAAATAAATGTCTTTTTAAAAAGAAATTGTACAATTTACATACAATCATTGTATAATGTAAAGCTGTTTTTGAGGAATTTTGAAGGTTAATATCAGTGGGGAACAAGCACACTGTTGGAAGGGAAACCTCAATAATTGGTTGGAAAGTAATCAGGTTTTGTCAGTGCTTGGTTTTCTGTTAAAACCACCTCGTGTTTCTAAACCTGGCACGCTCTGGACATTTGCATATTTTTTTCCCAATCATCTCCGTAGAGTAAATGATCTGATGCTCTTTGACCTTGTCCTTGGCAGTGGCTGCAAAGAGTCAGAGAGTGATGGATGGGAGAATAGGCTTTATTGTGATTGTTTTAAAGTGTACGTTTGTCACAACTGGCAGTGTATCCTTCCTCAACTGCACATACTTTTTATTGCCTGCTCTCCATCACCATCTGGAGTTTTTATATGATTGTTGTTCCCCAAAAGGAGAAAAAATCTTGCAAGTCTGTGTTCTTACCAAGGTTATAAATAGACATTAAACGAAAAATTATTTTATTCTATGACTTCATATATTGACCTCTATTATAATAATTAAACTCAACGTGTGGCATGAGTCCAATTATTTAACTGTGCAGAGAGGGATAAGGGAAATTCAAGTTGACATTCAGAAAGTTATTTCTTGAAAAAACTGTAAAAACTGCTGAGCCTACATTAGTGGAGATCACTGCAACGTCCTAAAATAGTTATTTCAGTGTCAACAAATGGGCATTTTAAAGACGATTTGGCATGTTTAATCCTCTCACTCACTTTTTTATGCTTGAGTGCATACTTTACTCAAGTCATTTGCTGTTTCAAATACAAGCAAGTTGCTGCAAGTAGTTATAATATTGAATGTATGTTGTTATTATTGGTGATGCTTGCCCACATTATGTTAAACAGGTAAAATGCATGGTCTCTTGGATTTATAGCAGGGGATTAAGACGGTCAAAACTGTTAAATGTCTTGAATATTCACTGCTGGCCAAAAGTATTGGCACCCTTACAATTCTGTCAGATAATGCTCAATTTCTCCCAAAAAATGATTGCATTTACAAATGCTTTGGTAGTAATATCTATATTTATTTTGCTTGCAATGAAAAAACACTAAAGAGAATGGGGGGTAAAAAAAAAAAAAAAGATCATTTTCATTTTACACCAAACTCCAAAAATGGGCATGACAAAACTATTGGCACCCTTTGAAAAATCATGTAATGCTTCTCTAATTTGTGTAATTAACAGCACCTTTTACTTACCTGTGACACATAACAGGTGGTGGCAATAATTAAATCACACTTGCAGCCAGTTAAAATGGATTAAAGTTTTAAAGCTAACTCAACCTGTGTCCTTGTGTGTACCACATTGAGCATGGAGAAACAAAAGAAGACCAAAGAACTGTCTGAGGACTTGAGAAGTCCATCTCCAAAGACCTGAATGTTCCTGGGTCTACCTTGTGCAGTGTCACCAATAAGTGTAAAGCTTATGGCACTGTGGCTAACCTCCCTAGATGTGGATGGAAAAGAAACATTATGAAGAGATTTCAACAAAAGATTGTGTGGATGGTGGATAAGGAACCTCGACTAAAATCCAAACAGGTTCAAGGTGTCCTGCAGTCCGAGGGTACAACAGTGTCAACCCGTACTATCCATCGACATCTGAATGAAAAGGGACTCTATGGTTGGATACCCAGGAAGACCCCACTTCTGACCCAGAAACATACAAATGCCAGGCTGGAGTTTGCCAAAACTTACTTAAAAAAAACTAAAACGTTTTGGAAGAATGTTCTCTGGTCAGATGAGACAAAAGTAGAGCTTTTTGGGAAAAGGCATCAACATAGAGATTACAGGGGAAAGAAACCCAAAGCTTTCAAAGAAAAAAAACACCGTCCCCACAGTCAAACATGGTGGAGGTTCCCTGATGTTTTGGGGTTGCTTTGCTACCTGTGGTACTGGACTGCTTGACCGTGTGCATGGCATTATGAAGTCTGAAGACTACCAACAAATTTTGCAGCATAATGTAGGGCCCAGTGTGAGAGAGTTGGGTCTCCCTCAGAGGTCATGGGTCTTCCAGCAGGACAATGACCGAAAACACACTTCAAAAAGCACTTAGAAAATTGTTTGACATCTCACCATCGCTGCTTTGGGAAACAGGAAAATGCGTAATTCGAGGCAAGATTATCTCATATTCATCATATAAAAAAAAAACAAGAACAGAAGTTGGAAAACGAGTTAGAAATAAAAATCAAACAACTGACAGAGGAATTCGCCAATAATCCCACGGACAATACCACAAAAGAACTTTTCAGCGCCAAAGAACAACTCAATAGTATTCTGTCTAAAAAAACTCAGTTTCTGTTACAACAACTACGATATACCAACTTTGAGCATAATAACAAATCCGGGAAATATTTAGCAAACCAACTCGAACGTAACAAAGAAAAACCATTAATTACAACAATACAAGATTCAGCCGGCATAATAACACAATCACCAGAAAAAATTAACGAAACTTTCTACAGCTACTACAAAAACTTATACTCGGTGACAAACGATCATAATGAAGACATTGACCTATTCATTAATAATCTTGACATCCCCCAAATAACTTTAGAAAGCCAACAATTGCTAGATACCCCACTTACCCTCGCTGAATTATGGAATGCCGTAAAGGACATGCCAACAGGTCGCGCACCGGGGCCCGACGGGTTCTCGACATCATATTTTAAACACTTTTGGAATATGCTGGCACCACTTTTCTATAGAATGGTTCAAGAAATCAGTGCCAAGGGTCAAATTAGAGACAATATGAACACTGCAGTAATCAAACTACTGCCAAAAGAAGGGAAAGACCTAACCCAACCAGCAAACTATAGACCAATATCCTTAATGAATACAGATATTAAAATTATTGCAAAGGCTTTAGCTACTAGATTAGAACAAACTCTTCCCACTATAATTCATAAAGACCAGACCGGCTTTATTAAAGGACGTAACTCTACAAACAATATAAGACGCTTGTTAAATCTTATTAATATTGCACAGAATTATAAACAGAAAGCAATTATCCTCTCTTTGGACGCAGAAAAAGCATTTGACAAAGTCAACTGGATTTTTCTCTTCAAAGTTTTGGAAAAATTTGGCTTCGGTGAGCCATTTATCCGCTGGATAAAAATATTCTACAACGCCCCAAAAGCCACTGTAAACACAAACGGGGTCATTTCACAAAGCTTCTGTCTTCAAAGGGGAACTCGACAAGGCTGTCCACTCTCACCCCTATTATTCGCTCTATTTATTGAACCATTAGCAATTGCAATAAGACAAAACGCTAATATCAAAGGGATTTGCTCGCACACATCAGAACACAAAATTAACTTATACGCAGACGATATACTATTATATCTAGAAAAACCAGAATCCTCCCTACATGAGACTTTTGAACTAATAAAGACATTTTCACAAATATCAGATTATGCTATAAATTGGTCAAAATCAATTATAATGCCCTTATCAACAAACTCATGGAATCCTGCAAATCAAAATCACAATATTCCAATAGGGAATATAAAGTATCTTGGAATCAACATTTCACCAAAACTTACAGAATTAACTAAACTAAACCATACACCCCTCTTAGCAAAAATATGTGAAGGTTTGACACACTGGAATAATCTACCCATCTCACTTTTGGGCCGGATAGCAACAGTCAAAATGAAAGTATTACCACAAATAAACTATTTGTTCTCAATGATCCCCTTTAAACCCACTCAAAAATGGTTTCAAGACCTAGACTCAGCCGTCACAAAATTCTACTTTAAAAACAAGAAAAACAGAATTAGCCTTGCCAAATTGCAAAGAAATAAACCAGAGGGGGGTCTAGAGGCCCCTAATTTCCAACACTATTATATAGCAAATCAAATACAATATCTTATTAGGTGGTTATATCTTAACACTGAACAACAGTCATGGCTAGAATTAGAGCAAACAGACTGCAACCAAATACAATTGGCAAACCTCCCCTTTATTAGCTCTAGTATTAAGCACCATAGCTGCTTCAAAAACCCAATGATAGCATGTACCTTGAAAGCCTGGTGGAGAGGTATGGAAATTACGCAATCACAACAAGCCCCGTGTAAATTCTCACCAATCTGGCACAACCCAGACTTTGGAGTTAATAAAATTCCTATTTATTTCAGCGCATGGGATGATACGGGAATAAACCAGTTACAGCATTTGTTTAAAGATAATACATTCATGTCATATGAAAAAATAATGCAAGATTTCCAGATCAAAGGGGTCAATTTCCTGCAATACAATAAAATCAGGGCAGCCATCAGAAGCAAATTTCCATCACTAACGGGTACGTTAGACCCACCACCTTTCGTAAATAAAATAATAAATATACATCCTCAACAAAAAAAAATACTTTCAAAAGTATATAAAGCCCTCTCATGTAACAACTCTACTTGCCTACCAATCGAAAAATGGAATAACGAACTTTCGGTAACATTAGATAATAACTATTGGTCCAACATCTGTAAAAATACATTTATAATGACAAAGAATAAGAACCTTCAGCTTATACAGTTCAAAATACTGCACAGATGGCATATTACTCAATCTAAAATGCACAAAATGGGGTTCTCCCAATCCGATAAATGTACAAACTGCAACGAAGATACTTCAGATACATACTTTCATGCTCTTTGGCAATGTAAACCAATACAAGATTTCTGGGCACAGGTAACGAAGAAACTCTCTTTCCTATTGAACTGCAGGATTCCATTGTCTCCAACTCTTTGTCTGCTTGGCGATCTGAATACAGTGAATATCTCTATCCATCAAACCCGTCCACTACTAGTGAGTCTAACGATAGCCAAAAAAACAATATTGTTGAATTGGAAAAACAAACAAAACATTAGCATTAACCAATGGCTAAATCTAATCATTGAATATATAACATTAGAGAAAATATCTGCCAAACAGACAAATAAAATGGACAAATACGAACATCAGTGGGAAACGGTCGCAAGAATGATGAACATAGAATAAGGATTCTCTCTCACCTGCGAAGGAATGCCACAAAAATAATAAAAATGTACACATAAATTGATGTATGCGGGGTGTCCAGGGAAGTTGTATGCATCCTTCTGCAGCTGGAAACAGGACATGTTTAAATCCAAACTGTTTTGTACACTCCCAACAGCATGTAATAAATACACTTTCTTCCTTCACAGTTTAGTCGGTCAATGGGCTTATTTTACAAGGATACTCATAGACAATTTGGTTTCCAGCTGCTGGGGAACATATGCAACTTTTTTTTGGAACACCCTATATATTATCAGACTTGGAACAATTAAGGAACTATGCGTAAATAATACACTTCACCGGTCCTTGGCATACATCTAATGGTGTTTGATAAACCTCTTCTTCTGTCAGCTTTACAGGTGGAGTTTGTTGGCGTCCTGCCCTGGGCCGTCCCGTCGCCGGTCTTGGCCCCCGGGATTTTCGGCCGGGGCTTGTCTGGTTGCATCTGGCTGTGCGGGGGTCCCGTCGGGCGCGCGCTGGTGTCGTGGGCGGGTGGGCGGGCCGCGCGGGTGCCGGTCCGGGGCCGCGGCCCTTCCCCGGCCGGCCGGGGTGGGGTGGGGTGGAGTTGGGGTGGGGGCCGGGGGGTGCATGCGGCAGCCATGGTTCCCTCCCAGGTCCGCCCGGCCGGAGCCGCGTCTCCCTGTACCGGGTGCCGGGGAGGTGCCCTCTGGTGTCATGCCGCGCGCCCCTCCTGGCCCGGGGGTGGGTTGTGGGGGGCGCGCTTCCGTCCCCTTGGTCTGCTTCCGGCCCTGTCAGCCTCCCTGGGCCACGGCGGCCGCTGCTGCCCCCCGGCCGGCGGGGTCGTTGGCGGGGCCTCTTGGGGCCCGCGGGGCCTTGGGTGAGGCTTGCTGTCCCTTGCCGGTGGGGTGGACGTCCCCTGGTCGCCGGCGCTTGGTGTGGCGCCTGCTCGGAGTGCGGGGTGGGTGCTCGGTGGGTGGGGGGGGGGGCGGTCGCGGAGGCGCCGTGGGTGGTCTGGGGCGGAGATTGATCGGGGCCCTGACGCCTCCTCTGCCCTGCGGCCGGTGGTTCTGGTGGACGGGGCCACGCCCGCGGGAGCCTGCCTCTTAACTCACGCACTTCTCACTTCGGCACTGTAAATATTTTTCACCTTGGCACTTACATGCTCATACATTTCTCCGGGGAGAGTTGGGACGGGGCTTTACAGTCCCGGCCCGGCTCCCCCCTGTTTTTAATGCACCACACACCAAGGTTGTGGGATGGTTGGGACCTGTTGGGGGTGGGGGTACCTCACGGCTGCCTCCTCACCACAGGCCCCGCCATCTCTGCACCTTTTTTAAATGCACCACACATCATACTCCACAGGAGAGCTCTGGCAAAGGGCGGTGGGACGGGCGGCTGGGCAGAAGCTCCATGCTGCGGTCCCACTGCCCCAAGCCAAGCTCTCCTATTTTAATGCATACATTGCACTACCCTCCCCTCACACCCCCATCACGGTGCTGGGTGATGGCTGCCAGTCGGGAACCTGGCAGCCACAGCAATAGGGTGGTAGGTGGGTCCCACACTTTTTTATATGGCGTGGCTCCTGGGGTGTGGCCTCCCCTCTGCCTCGGCTGCCGGCCGCGGGAGTAGGTTGGGGGGTCGGGTCTCCGATCTTGCATCGCCCCGTGGCAGTTCCTGGGCGTTCTCCTGCCTCCGCCTTCCCCTCTCTTCTCTGGCTGGGCATCCGCCCTGCGCTCCGTCGCGGGTCGCTGACTGGGCGCCGGTGTATCAGCGGGGTGTCGCCTGCACCGGCGGGGGACCCTGCCTTGCCTGGGGCTTGGCGGGCCGCTGGGGGTCCCGTGGCGTGCCGTGCCGGTTGGGGGGCTGCGGCTGTGGCTCGTGGCCCGGGTGGGCGGGCGGGGGTGGGTGTAGGCGTGGGGTTGGTGATGCGTCCCCTCCTGCCATCCCTGAAGGCCGGTTGATGGGTGCGCGGGTGGCCCGGGGGACCACCCTGGGTCCCGGGGGGGGGGGGGGGGGGGGGATGGCTCCTTTGCTGGGCTGCGGGAGGAGGGATGGGCTGCGCATGGCCCCCCGCCCCTGCGCCCGCCCTCCCTCCCTCCCTCCCCGGGCTGGCTGGGTGGGGGCTGTGGCCCTGGGTTGGCGTGGCTGTCGCGCGCCCGGTGGGGCCTGTGTGCTGCTGGATGTGGTAGGGCATTCTCGGGTCGGGGGTCCCGGTGCCGGGATTGGCGATGCGGCGGCGTAGGGTTGGTCGCCAACGGGCTTACTCATAAGAGATTCACACGATTACTGGGTTCTGGATCACAGAACTGATTTGTGTACACTCTACCCCTTTCAATCACTTAGCTTATAGGCTTATAGACACCCCCACCCCCATTCTCCTCTTTCACTGGCCAATAGGCCCCCACATGGTGTAAACCGGAAATACATCTCGCTGACGATAGCACCAGCATATTAGTAACTAGTTTAGATGTTCAATGTATTTCTAGTTGTTGTTTGTGTATGTGTTTCTTTTCCTTCTTCTCTTGTATTTCTTTTCTTCTGTCCCCCCATAATCCCTTCCTGTTCGCTGCTTTGTCATAATAAAAAGGTATTTTGAATGATCACAATGGGAGTATGTCAGACTCTCAATGTGAAACATTAAAACTGTTCAGAATCTGGGCACTTAGACTTCCATTCTCTGTGTCAAACAGCTGAACAGGACAAATTTAAAAAAAAAAAAAAAAAAAAAAAAGAAAATTGTTTGAGAGAAAGCACTGGAGAATTCTAAAGTGGCCAGCAATGAGTCCAGACCTGAATCCCATAAAACACCTGTGGAAAGATCTGAAAATGGCAGTTTGGAGAAGGCACCCTTCAAATATCAGAGACCTGGAGCAGTTGGCCAAAGAAGAATGGTCTAAAATTCCAGCAGAGAAGAGAGAAGAAACTCATTGATGGATACCTGAAGCGGGTGTTTGCTCTTCTTCGTGTTTGTTATTTTGTCTAAAGGTTATGCCGCCAATTATTAGGCTGAGGGTGCCAATACTTTTGTCTGGACCATTTTTTGTTTTGTGTAAAATGATAATGATTAAAAAAAAAAAATTCCATTCTCTTTTGTGTTTTTTTCAATGCAAGCAAAATAAATGAAGACATTACTACCAAAGCATTTGTAATTACAATCATTTTCTGGGGGAAATTGAGCATTATTTGACAGAATTGCAGGGGTGCCAATACTTTTGGCCAGCAGTGTAGTTGTGTTTAACCACGTCTTTCTAAAATTGGCTGACAAAATGTTTATGTACACCTCTGAGTGGATTTATTCTCCTGTGTTAGCTCATCAATGAATAATATTTGTGAGCCTCCCTCAAACACGACGTTACCTCCACTGTATCTTTTATCTTTGGAATAATGAGCAGATCCCTTCGCCAAACTTCAGGTGTTCCATCAATCAATAAAACTTTGTCCCAGAGTTTTTTTTCTTTAGCTTTTGGGAAATTGCAACCTCCAATTCTCACTAAGAAGTGTTTTACATCTTCTGAGGGAGCATGTTTGACAAACATTTTATTTAAAAGAGGCGTGAGGCGCACAAGAAAACTAACTGCTATTGAAGACTGAAGATTTTGAAGTAAATACTGTACTTCAACATTAAGAGCTAAGGCACTGTAATAGTGTAACCCAATGTTGGGAGTCCATATTTTATGTATTTTTTCCTGAGTATTGTTTAAAGTTAACTTGTTGGTAATATATTTTTTTTGCCCATGGAAAAGTTTCAATAAGCTGTACTGAGTTGGGTACAGTATGTATCGTTTGTAGAACTGAAGTGGAAAGGCTGTACATTTAAACCATAACAACATTGTGACATTTGTAATTTGTTCTTGCTATTCTCAGAATTCGAGTGTGTCTAGCAATGGTTTTGACACCAGACACTGGGGAAATGCTATTACATATCAGGAATGGCAGTGCATATTAGCATACTGTAATTGTGTCCCATGAGACTGCTTACATAAATCTTTTGTTGACTCGGTCATGATAGGGTAGGGGTTATTCCAGGGGAAGGGCAAGGGATATGTTGAAAATGTTTGTAGTATCAGCACATTTAAAAGGAAATGCTTTGCCATCATCAAGTGTGTCAAAAATGAGTCAAAAGTGAACTGTTATAGCTTGACTTAGTGCTTTTTTTTTAATGTCCCGTCATCACTTTTCGTTCATGGTTATGCACACACATGGTGTGCTGTAGCTTGTCCCTAACAGAGTAAGGGGAGACAAACATTCACTTCAAATCAAGTGTTTTCCAGGAAAAGCTTTTAGTCACCAGACAATGAATTTGACCCGCGGCGTTTTAAAGAATGACATTCAACCTTGAAAGCAAGCCTTTCTCTTTTTTTTTAACCAAACTAATGCAAAAAGACATTTATGGACTAGTTTTTCTTGGTCATAAAATGTCTATAATAACAACAACAACAAAAAACCTGTGACATTAAGTTAACTCTGCATCTAATGCAGCACAATTGAAATTCAATATTGAGTTATTCAAATCAATGTATAATAATGTTAACGCACCGACCTCTTCAATATTCCAGTCCAAAGAAAGTTTATCACTTGTATATTTAATTGCCACTAAACGTGACCATTTTGCACCACACAACTGTTTCTTATAGAGTTGTCCGATAATGCATTTTTTAACCGATATCCCGATGTTGTCGAACTCCAAAAATCCCGATACCGATATCAAACCGATACCAATATATATGGTCGTGGACTGGATATTTTATCAATGATAAATGCAACAACTTAACAAGGTTTTCCAAATACACATTCTGTGAAAAATAAGAGAACAACTTCAACTGACGTTATGGAAAAAGTGCCTATATTGCTCCACTATATTTATTGTTGAAATCAAAATAGTGTAAAATTCAGTTTTTTGGATCAAGTGCAAACTGCCAATAGGGCACTTATTCTGTCTTCATCGTATGTGTTGGTACACAAATCGACAGTTAGTGTACAAAGCAGGCTCTAAAGAGAAGTCAGACGCTGGAGTAAAGTTGAATTGGCTTTACTGCAGTCATCTTTCTCTTGAAAAGAGCTCTGACTTTATTGTAAAACTGAAAACAACAAAACATTGTGTCAATAATACAAAATACAGTGGTCACAAAATATAGCAAAGTATACACCATGTGTCAATTTGAATAGCAACTAGTAGTATAGCTTGCAAGCAATGAAATAATGTAACCGCATTTTACCACAGATGCAAACAAAATGAAATATACACATCTCCAATATACTGCACAACGCTCATGAATATAAAACAAAGGAAGAATATAACTTACAAGCTTGTATAAGGCAAAAACATGCTGATATGGCAAGAACTGCTATACTACACTAGCTGCAGTGTTGTCATAGATTACTTGAAAAAGTAATTTAATTACTGATTATGCCTCAAAAAAGCAATCTAGTTACTTTACATTAAAAGTAATTTATCAGTTACTTTTTACCGATTTTTCTCCTTTTGGCCCCCCCAACATAAGAATGACAATAGAAAAATGTCATCGCATGTAATTGACTTTCCGATGATTGAATTTAAAGGGAAAGATCACAATTTTCACATAAGGCTTAATCTTTGAGTTAGCGGAGCTTTAATTAGTTGATGGAGTTGTCCCCGAGCTCCTAGCGCCCTTCCCATTAATTAATGATTTTTTTTTTTTTTTTAAATAATTGAAGATTTGTCTGCGAGCCAGATGCAGCCATCAAAAGAGCCATATCTGGCCCGCAAGCCATAGGTTCCCGAACCCTGGTTTAGGAGTTAGGGTTAACAGCATATCAGTGCCAATACAAAACAATGCAAATTGACTACACAATAATCAACAACACACGAATGAATTGGACAGTGCAATTAATACAAATGTCGAGGCGGGCACGGACGCGCGTGCACAACCCGGAAATACGCCGTACAGACGCGGTCAATTTGGCCACAAAACATGGTGGTAACTAAGCACTTTGCACTCAGTCAGACTTACAACACATCCCAAAGATGCTAAACGAACACGTCACCTCAGGACATAGTAAATGTGCAACACGAATATAATTTAAAAAATGGTCGCCGACTTCGCGAGGAGGAACGGGAGCGACGACTACCCGCCGTTGCAACGATAAATCTACGAAACAGCCACGAATGTACCGTCTCCAACCTATGGCTGGAACCTTCCAGAATGAAGGAAAAATACTCACGTTCATTCATGGATGCACACACATTAACATTCCCTTGCACATCTCAACAAGTGGCTGCACTCTGCTGAATGCGCTGGCACACCTGAGTTCCAAAACACTTAGCGCGTGTCACTCCAGACCAAAACAGACGTATGAGCGGTTACCATGGAAACGAACACGTAGCGGGAACTTCTCTAACATTTTCTACTCAAAATGCTCTTTGTACATGACTACAATATTCTTTATTCTACATACAGGAATGAGGCAATAACAAAATAATAACGCACAGACACAAAGGAATCTAACTTTAATCAGATTACTGGTTTGTAAAAATGAAAGCGTTAGATTACTCGTTACTGAAAGAAAGTAATCAGATTGTGTTAGTGACAACACTGACTGGCTGCAGACGTTAGCTCGTCCTTTTAGCTCTCTCTATTTGCAATGAGATCACATCAACATATGACTACATCATTACGAAAGTATTGGAAGTTTTTAAAAGTATTAGACCCAAGCGCCAGCAGGGGGCGTCAGAACATCAGAAACACAGGCAGGCATTGGAGTGGACATGACAGCACTACCTTATATGCATATTGGCCCAAAACCGATAATGAAAAACTGATGTCGATATTATCTGATATTTTAAAATGCTTTTATCGGCTATATGATCGGCTACCCAATAATATCGGAAAACTCTAGTTTCTTGGACTACTACTTTCCAAGTACCCATTTTATATTTCGAGATGTATTTGCGTTCTATAGAAAAAAATGCAAATGATAAATTTATGAATTGTATGGATTTTTCAGCGCATATGAAAAGAAAATATTTTTCTATTTTATGTATTGGTCCCATCGTACGTAACAACACAAGTAAAAGTATTTTCTTCCAGTAGATTACGTTATCTGTGAGGAGCAACACTTCAGTGCCCTACAGTACTTTTTTTTAACGACCACCAATTTTTTACAGTTTGAAAAAGCAGATCCTTCGCATCCCCAGTAGCTCGATGGGGGTTTCACTATTCTTTGACTGTTCGCACCGAGTTGGTCCCTCTTTGTTCCCCTATTTCGTCCTCCCTTTTCCTCTGTTTGCCTGCCGTCTTAAAAGGTCATTCCCACCTGGAGCAGCCTGCAAAGAAAACTGTCACTTCTAATCTGTCGCAACGTTCAACACTATGGTGTGTGAATGTGTGTTACACATTGCTCATGGTATACATGTACAGTATATATAGGCCATTTAATGTAATAAATTGTAATAATTATTATTACCAATTAATAATTATGGAATAACCCCGCTACTGTTATCGCCCTTAGAAGCCCGCCAAAATAATCCTTTAGTAGTGTAATCCAATCCTTCTTGATCCAAAGACATTCATCCCAGCTGACGATCAAGGTCGGAAAGACTTTGCACCCCTGGAGTAAATGTCCTTCATTTCTCATCTATTGCCAAATTACGAGAGAGTTTAAATATTGTACGTCTGCTTATATCAGATATGCAGCACTGATGCCTACTTAATGGGGTGGAAGTGTCATTACATATGTAAATTTAATAAATTTTTAATTTATGAGTCATCACCCTATTTATTTAGATCTGTCTTCACTATCAAACTGAAAATCTGACAACTTGGATGAAGGGAAAAGTGCACTTTTTGGAGCATTTCTGTGTGATTAATTGTCAAGGCTCTGTAATTACTTTACCTGCATAAATTTAAACACTATCACGCACTCTCACAATGAGTATGTTGAGTCACTGTGAAGTCGGGGCTGGTGTAACATGGTGCTACTGTGACGTGAATACTTGGTAATGAATTTGCCAGGAGCAGAAGCAGACTTGCATTAATACCCAAGAGGCTGGATTAGGGTTATGTAGATATACAGCATTAAGTCAAATGTTGCACTACTCAGAAACGAACTTTTGTGTTATTTAATCCGTTTTACACACATCATCATCAATGACCTTTATATGTTCGGTGACACATGCATTAACACACAGCCGTGCTATTCTGCTGTTCTGCTGTACTTGTTCTACTTGAGCTGAAGTGCTGATGTATACACCGACACCATATACTAGATTCTTGCCACACGAAATTTGACTTGATTTGAATGTAATGTAAAACATGATGTTTATAATGTCTGAAAAGTGGGCATCAGTTAAAAAAAAGTGTTCACTCACGATTAAAGACTTTATTGAAGACTTGTCAGCACTAGGAGTGTGACAGTTCATCAAAATGGGTAATGTATCACGATACTTTGTATCCCTAAAGTTATCGATATGCTCTTGCCAAGATTCGATATGTATCGTCTTAAAAAGGTGTCACTATTTGGCGGGGGAAAATGAACCAACAGTTTGCTACCAAAATCTTCCACTAGAATAGTGACAGGGGGAGAGGCGCATTAGCTTGGCGGACAGTAAGCGTGTTGTGTTGCACAACTTCTGAAATAAATGATTAAAAACCCGATGAAATTGGCGATTTCTTTGACGATGTTACAATAATAATAATTGTCATGTTAACTTATAAAGGGTGGTGAACGGAGGTCGGAGGACGACCGCCGAGATCATAGACATTCTACGGCCGTATTGTCGAGCCAGTTCACAGATGCGCACAACACGCTCATATTTTTCTTTCAGTTCCATCTACATTTAACTCATTCACTCCCAGCCATTTCCACCGAAGCAAGGCCCTTCGCTCCCGGCTGTTTTACTGGACTTTGACTGATTATGCAAGGCGCACAGAAAATTCTGTTCTATTGCTATATAAACACGGAACCCACCAAAAGACTCTCTTCTTTCAGCAGGAAAAGAAAAGAAAAGTTAGTTCATATCTTTTTCCATTCTTTAGAAATCAGCATTAGAAAATAGCTTAGATTGAGCAATTTTCCAATTTCTGATGAAAAAACAGAGAAATTGAGCTTTTTGTGAAAGCATACGTTTCAAACATAACTTTGACTTTAACACAGCTATTTTTGCTTTAGTTACACCCCAAACATCTGAATAATGTTTTCCTTTTGTCAAAATAACATAAACAACAAGACAAATAGCTTTTGATAGCAAAGTAACAATTTATTTACACATAACTGAGAGATGACGCTGTTGACAGCTACGTCAGCTTCCCTCATCGCCGCCTGTCTCATAAAGATGGATTTTTTTGAGTGTCTGCGGGGTTTGCTCGGCGAGCAGCACGGACTCAACAGCATTGTCCGCTGCACTGGTGGTCCCGGTCGTTCTGCTTGGTCGTCCAGCGCCTGGCATCCCGGGCGTCCTCTCAGTTGTTCTGCTCGGTCGTCCAGCGCCTGGTATCCTTCCGCCGAAGCCCCAGCCGTGCTGCCCGGCCGTTCGTTGCCGTTGAATTGGGTTGCGGGTCTTACCAAATGCGCTACTGCCCTCTAGTGGCCAGTTTTATTGCTTTAAAATGGATTTTCAGCTTTGTGCTTTGGAGCTCAGTTGAATCAGAACCCAGAGATGTCTTTTATGAAAAAAAAAACGTAAAAGACGTATAAATAAGTCTTTGGGACACTGAAACAATTAAAAATAGAACGTATTTATACGTTTTTGGGAGCAAATGAGTTAAATGGTAACTGTCACCTTTTCTGTTTTATTACCACCTGCACTAAACATTCTTCGAACCTATGTGGATTCCTCTCATAGGAAAATCCGCCGTGCGACCGTCTTGCGGGAAAATAAAGAAACTGTGGCGCTGTCATGAATCGTCATATTTCGAGCATGTCATTCTTGACTGTGCCGATCACCCCCTTCATTGTTCATTTGAGGTTCTCCCTTCAGGCAGGAGATTCAGAGTCCCTTGTTTTAAGTCCAACAGGACAAAGAACTCCTTTTTATCAAGTGCGATTAGGCTGCTAAATTTGCACAATTCTCGGACCGAGAGGCAAAGCTGTTCATAGCATTTTTTAAATTGTGGTCTTTGTTATTTTATGTGTATGTGTTATCTGTTGTTGTGTATCTGTGTGCTCACCTGCTGTAAGATAAGTTTCCCCTCCTTAGGGGACAATAAACTTGAACTTGAACGTCATCGGATGTAGAAACAAATGGCGAGTCAAATTTTACGTTGAACGTCGAAAAGATCGTGTGTCGAAGCGATCATATGTCGAGGTACCACTGTATTGTATATTGTAAAATGATTTCCTTACCCATGTATCAATAATTGTTGTATCGCCATATCACGAGATCGTCATTATCGTGAGCCTTGTCTCGCAAATCGTATCATATCGTGAAGTACCCAGATGTTCCCATCCCCAGTTGGAAACCCTCGTGTCGTACACCTGATTTAGTATTGAACTATACTATTCATACAATTCAATTCTTATGACTTATCACTCTGTGTTATGTCTAATAGCTGCACTCTGCATAAGAGCTAATATGCTTTTACATCTGGTTAACAAGTAGTGTTAACTGCTGTAGGAGTATTATTCTGCAATCGCTCTTCCGCTAACTGTCTGATATATAATTACAGAGGAAATTTATAAGGTGGTAGAGGGAAGCAATTGAGAGATACGCAAAATGTTACCGGATGTGATTCAGGAATAGATTTTTTAAAGGCTGTTTTTATTCTATTGCTAATATTTAGTAAATGGGGTGTTTCATCCAAGCTGTCAGTGATTGTAACAGGTTTCTTCTCCTGGTCTCACCCCCCCAAAAAAAACCTGTCCTGATGGATGGATTTCTTAATTGATCCTAGAACTGGAAAAGGACACTCATGCTCTAAAAGGTTATTGTAGGAATACTCTTGTCACATCCATTACTTGCTAATCACCCTATAAATTAGACAGTAGCAAGTCGATAATATCCCTTGCTTTTTTGGGTTGTTAAATGTCCTGTCCAACAAGAAAAGTCATTAATTTTTTTTCTTGCAGAATATGCGTACATGTGTGCACATCAGGAATTTCCTAAAACAGTGAGCACTTCTCCACTATTTACTGAGCTATTTTCTGGCATCTATCACTGACGTCATTGCTAATTTGACTTATTTCTTGCTTAAATCTCGCTTGCTTGAATTTCTATGCTCACCTGCTTCAGGCATTCTCCACATGCATCAGCATCCTGTTCATTCAGCCTAATACACCACGTGTTCTTCGCATTGCCCTCGGCCAACCCTTGACTTCCAACTCTCCTCCTACTACCTCCCTTGAGCTTTCTCCTCTACCACGGCATCCTCACCGTCCTTCCTGATTTTACCCTCTACTACAGTCCCCAAAGAAAAGAATATCCTTTACTCTGAAATCCATTTTTATCTCAAACATTTGACGTCAATCAGTTTGCTCTCAACAGGACATCATTATTGGAGCTGACGGGACTGCTTAGGACCCATCTTTTGCCTGCTCTTGTGACTTCCGGTGTCACATTTGGGGCTTTCTAATCCCTTCCCATATGTTGCCACATGATAACTTATGTAATTCATCAGAGGTAATGGAGGTTTTTCATTTAGCTAGGTATTCTTCCTGAAATGATAAAGGGCTGTGAGTAATGGAGGAACCATTCCAACGTACTTGGCATTTGCCCTCACTGAGGGACAACAGGACTCCACTGAGAATGCAAAGTTGAGTCGATGGAAAAAGTGCGTGCCTTCCAAAGCAAGAGTTATTTCATTTTCATAAAAATCGAGCATTGGCAGTGTCTTTTTTAGAATTATTTATTTACAGTTTGAGTAAAACACTTGTAATTTCATAGTAGTAAGAGTAAACACTTACTTGGTCCGAGGTTTTGAGTGATGCTGCCAGAGATTAATTTACTGAATTACTTTGGACAATGAAGGCAATTTGAACATTTTCACCTTTGGGTGTACTCACTGTTGTTGCCAGCAGTTTGGACATTACTGTGTGTGTGTTGGGTTATTCTGAGTGGACAGTAAAGTACAGATCAAGGGTTCAATCCCGGGCTCCGGCCTTCCTGCATGGGGATCAGAATTCACGGTGTAGCCTGCCTTCTACCCATATTTGGCTGGGATAGGCTCCAGCAATCCCACAACCCTTGTGAGGATAAGCAGCTCTGAAAATGAATGAATGAATGAGTAAAGTTCAGTTTGATTGTGTTCATCTTGAAAAATGAAAGAGGCGTGTACTGTTATAGTAATATGGAGACATCAGTATACTTTAAACCAGAATCTAGAAGCCGTCCATAGTCAGTGATGGCATGAGTCCTCAATGTCAAATGCCGTACATTCGTTTTCGTAAGCATTATCTGACTCCTAAGAATACTTAAAACTAGGGCTGTCAAACGATTGAAATTTTTAATCGAGTTAATTACAGCTTAAAAATTAATTAATCGTAATGAATCGCAATTCAAACCATCTATAAAATATGCCATATTTTTCTGTAAATTATTGTTGGAATGGAAAGATAAGACACAAGATGGATATATATACATTAAACATACGGTACATAAGTACTGTATTTGTTTATCACAACAATAAATCAACAAGATGGCATTAACATTATTAACATTCTGTTAAAGTGATCCATAGAAAGACAGACTTGAAGTTCTTAAAAGATAAATGTTAGTACAAGTTATAGAAATTTTATATTAAAACCCTTCTTAATGTTTTAGTTTTAATACATTTTTTAAAATTTTCAATCAAAAAATAAACTAGTAGCCCGCCATTGTTGTTAACATAAAACCAGTCGCACCCAAGCGCCAGCAGAGGGCGACAAAACTCCAAAAAAAACACAAGTAACAAGTGGACATTGCACTTAGCTGTCATTTTAATCTGTTTGAGCGGGGCATGTGCGTTAATTGCGTCAAATATTTTTAACGTGATTAATCACCGCCTGTTAACACGATAATTTTGACAGCCCTACTTAAAACACATTCAAATATATGCTGAACTCCGGTTAAATCCTGGAATTTGAACGGGTTACCCTTATGTCTGATAGCAGTTTCCCGGGTTGACCCACATGGACACTAACCGGATCTTGTGTGCCCGGGACTTATCCGGGACGCTGGATTTGTGAAAGCAGCTGTTTAATTTCCAGGTCAGAGCGCAAAGGCTAATGATGTAAATATTTATTTATTTAATTGGGACAGTGCACTTTGATGTATGTAATGTCCCAGTTTATAGCAAATATGCTATTTTACATCCGCAGTCCCTAGGCAGGTAACACAAAAAGACAAAAATGAACAAGAGGTTACGATAAAACAACCAGTGTTGTTAATAACGGCGTTAGAATGTAACGGCGTTACTAACTTCGTTATTTTCTTCTGTAGTGAGTAATCTAATTAATTACTTTTCTCATCTTGGCAACGCCTTTAACGTTACTGAGGCGGGAAAGGCGTGTATTACTATGCGTTACTATGTTGGTTGACTGACGCGAGAAAAGTCTGAGAAAGACGGACTCACGGAGACGAGAGAGCAGACCAGGAGTAGGGAGGAGCAACGGAGTGCGACACCGTTACAAACGCGCCGCTGCCTTGCTAGGTGGCTCCAATAATACCTGACTGTAGCCGATAGCTTACAAACTACGCCCGCATGATGCTACGGTAGATATCACATATATACAGAACTAGATGCAAATGACAGACACGGCGGCATTAGCAACATGTATAAAGAACTAGATGCATTATTAAACAGCCGCCATCTTAAAGCAGTAGACTTCTCAGAAAGGCTCTGTTGTAGAGAACTTTCCTAGCAAACCTAGGTAACTTTTTATCTAAAATGCTCCTAAATCGGCAAAACTTAACTTAAATCTATCTTTATATGAGGTTTTAAAACTTACACATGTCGAAAGTAGACAGAAGGGAACTAATGCAACAACGGGAGCAATTTTAACAACTTTTTAACGGTTGGTTCACAACATTAAATGACTTCCACATATAGCAAAGGTTACTATCTAGTTATCGCAATATCCGCAATACACCTGGGTCTAGTTAAGTTAAGGGTAAAGAACTGGGCTAAAATTGTCCCTAAAACCCTTTACACTTTTTTTTTTTCTTTTTTGGAGAAAAAAAAACATGAAAATTATCACCAGTTACTTTGCCAAGTAACTAATTACTCTTACATTC
The DNA here is from genome assembly GCF_030265065.1 of Corythoichthys intestinalis. Taxonomy (NCBI): domain Eukaryota; kingdom Metazoa; phylum Chordata; class Actinopteri; order Syngnathiformes; family Syngnathidae; genus Corythoichthys; species Corythoichthys intestinalis. The sequence continues at coordinate 26,349,596 of NC_080414.1, read as the reverse complement.
AGGTAACTGAGTTACTAACGCAATTACTTTTTGGGAGAAGTAATTTGTAACTGTAATTCATTTTTTTAAAGTAAGTGTTACGTGCCAAAGACGGCTCGCGAAGGGCGTAACATAAAACAAGCCACACAAATGTACGAGTGGACACAAATTTATTTACACAACAATCAAACTCGCAATGAATATATACAGAATGCCGACGAAGCGTGACTTCAGGGTAAGCCCAGGCCAAAACAACAAACAAAAGGAACTACACTTAAACCCCACCCGCTAACTAAACCCTGATCATGTAAAAGGAACAAAGAAAAGACAGCTTCTAACCTAACTTCCTACTCTATACAAAACAGGAGAAAATGGGTTGAACAGAAATGGCGACTTACCCTTACTTGCTTCATTGCTCTTATTTACAGTGGTGAACAAAAACGATCCAATAACGAACACAAAAGACCTCACCGAAAAAGCGGGAGTGTATCAAAGTGGCGATCGAATGCAAACGAGAGTGAATGGCGAGCAAATAGCTGGCGAGGACGACCGCGACAGAATGCTATCAAATGCGACCTCATAGAACGTTGACAGCGGCAGGTTTAAGAAGCTTGGCGCCTTTTCCAGTGGCCAATCAGCGGTGGTGACGTCGTCGGTCCGTCCTGCGTCGATCAGCTGTCGTCATAGTGGGAGGGAAAGCAGCCAGCTGGTGGAGGCGACGATCAGCTGACTGGAAGAATCTCAGGAAATTAACTATTAAACGGCCAGGGCCGTCACAGTAAGATTAGCAACACTGAAAACAACACAGTACAATAGGTAACTAAGAACTTAAAACTCAGTGGTTGCAGGTAAATATCATAGCGGGCCAATCGTCATTTCCTTTGTCATCGCAGTAAGATGAAAAGCTTCAAACAAACATTGCAACTATCAACATGGCAAACTGGAAAGATGGCAAAATTCAACTGGAAACATCCCAAAATTAAAATTGCTACTGGATCTTGGAGCCGAGGAAGGCACAGTCCATCGTCCAATGTTTGGTTTATTTTGTTGCCGATGCCAACTAAAACGGTGGCGCCTCCAGAAATTTTTCATAGGGGTCCCAGATGGGGCCACTTAAAATCTTGGGGTGGCACACCAAAACTAAAAGCCATAATATCTAGTTTTCATTATATTATTGCAGTAAAAAGGTCAGGGGAAAACTATCAGAAAGACTTAAGGACACGGCTACTGATATACTTTGGTGTATTGTGTAATATTCCATGTTACTAATGATAGTCCTGGCTGTGCATTTGGGATGAAATGCATAACTGATCCTACAACAATCTAACGATATACTGGCAAGCGGTGTGGGCAGTGGGGTGGCCAACGAATTTATAGGGGGGGCCGTGGCCACCCCTGGCCACCCCCTGGTGGCGCTAAAAATCACATAATGTCCGGGTTATAAAGTCCTTTCCCCTGCTCTCCCCACACAGAGAGCACCGAGTCGCCAACACGGGACAAGTCTGAAAGTGTCCAACCTGGGTAATTCCCGGGACATCTCTCCATGTCTGAAAGCCATGACACGGGTAAATCCCTTGTCACCTTCCACGGGTATTCAGCGGGATACAAGTCTGAAAGGGGATTAATTTAGATAATCTGAAAAAAAAGCTCTAGCAACGACTTTCCACAAAGTAGAATATTTAATACGAGTCGAGAACAGTAAAAAATAAAAAGAATGACAATGAAAACTCAGGCAAACAGAGGTAGATAACTGGGCCCTTTGACGGAAACGTTCAGTCTTTTTGAACGTTCGGAAGGTAGAGAGGCAGATCAGAAGGGCTGTCGGGGCGGAGCCCAAAGGCGTCATCACTCTTAGATTGGACAAAAGTGTTCATAACCACTGTTGTCGGGGCGACGCTGATTATCTTCTTTCGGCGTCAGCCTTGATTGGGCTGACTTGGCGCACGACGCCCGCTTAGAACTATCTGTCCATCCGTTATCATATGGCGAAGGTGTGACATTAATAGTCAACTATGTTCTGTTCTTATCACTTAATCATTCATTTCCTTCTTAAAGGGCCCACACAAACATTCATTTGCATTCCTTATGCATTCATATTGCACATGTATGTTATTGTTGCGTACACTATGGTTTTAATCATTTTAATTTATCTTGTACTAAAACCATAGAAGCAGGCTTGTCTATGATTATTGATTAAGATGTCAGCAAAAATACCATTTCCCTTCATCGGCAACTGCAGATTTGAAACAAACAACTTCAGCTCAATGAAGGTGACACACACGTTCAGACCATAATTACAAGGGCAGTACATAACCATATATAGAACTGATGTCACAATGTCGTATGAACACCTGCCGTCAGGAGCCCCTGTAGACCAGGATCACATACATTATCACACACATGTATCCTCACACAAACATGTCAACCTTAATCACAGACACACTTACTTGGAAACCAGGAATCATCCACTGTTCCACACATAGGAATCTTAGGAAGATGCATGATTTTGCGTTTGCCATTTTCTTCCTTTTGTGTTGTAAGACCCTATCTGAAGAGTGAGTCGGGGGATTCACGGTCAGTGTTCAGGCTGCCGACATCAGCAATACCCAAATATTAAGTGGGACAACAGCGTTTGCCTCAGAGAGGGAAGGTAATGATGTCATTTTTTATCAGCAATCACGTGAAAGGAAAGGGTGTTTGTGCCTTTATATTTTTTTCTGTACTATAACTGGAACAGCAGCTTATCCTCAAATCACCTTATGAGAAATAGCCACAATATCTGCCTTATTAGATACATCATTGACAGATTGGCCCAGCTTTCTGTATGCAATACTTGAGACAGTATTGCATATTTTTTTCATTTTCCTAATTGACAGTTGTGCTTAGACCCCCAGGCTAATTGTGTGCTCTCATGGTTTGAAACCATGCGGTGCCATATCTGTTTTCAAATTTTAGAGCATTGAGTCTAATTGTACTAGCTTGTTGCCTGAATATCAGTAAGTACACTTAAGATGAAAACATTGGATCTTATTTTGCATTCCATTGCCAATTTTTAAGATAGCAGGCCTTCTAGTTTTATTTCAGAAATCCATTTGAAGAGGAAATATTGATAGAAGGCTAGCAATTCCAAAATCAAAATGGATTGGCCCTGTCGTCTGTCTGTCACATCCATTACTTTTTAAAGAGCGCTTTTACGAGATGGTCAAGGTGATAAAACTCCTATACAAAGATAAGATTCCCATTTGATCCAAATATATCGTGCGTTCTGAGACCATAGAGAAAATTTTGCCATAGAACTGTTATTACTCATCAAAATAGATTTTTGTTAAAAGCCAATTTTCCTTACGCAGTTAATGAAACCAGAGAGTCGGCTCCCAAAAGGTTTAACCTCCGAAAGTCCTTCCAATACATTTCTTTGGAAATTAAATCACAATAGTAACAAAAATATTAATCTTTTTGACAAGTTGCATTTCTTTCCATCACTAATAGAGCAAAGTTCTTTGAACAACACTGCATATCAATAACATGAATAAAAACAGTAATTCAAGAGGGCAAATAAATCTAAACCCCAGAAAACACAAGACACATGTGCGCACACACACATTATGTCACTGCAGCGGCAGTCACACGTCATTTATCACAGTCCCCTTCGCAGCCTTGACCCAGCGGGCATTTGACAAGGCGACAAGGTAGTACCTGACATTGTGATTGTGTAAATCATGATCCTGAGCTAATTACTTACGACCTACTGCTCTTTTGGGTTATGGAACTGTAGGGCAGTAACAACTAGCTGGTAATAAGTGAGCAACATCAATAGATTGCCAACATTTGCTAACATGCCAACAAGACTGCAGGCATATCTGATTCATATTGGATTCATCCTCCAATCTGATTTTTAGGACTGACTGTTCACACAATTTTAGCAAGTGTCCAAATTGGATCTGGGCTAAGGCTGAATGATATTGGAAAAAACTGACATCAAATTTCTGGGGGGGTTGCGATATATTGCGATATTAAAAATAGAAGAATTTTCCACCAGACTTGAATAGCTCTGTTTGGGAAGACTTTGGTTGACTCACTATGACCACATTGTATTCATTAGAGATGTCCCAATCCGATCACATGATGGGAAATCGAGCCGATCGCACCAATTTTCAGAGGCTTGGAATCGGGTGAAAATGATCGGGTTTTTCTGCTTCATGATCATACAGCCTCTCCCGATCAATCCTGAAAAGCAGTGCGACCAAGCTGTTTTTCTTGGTCACCAGTGCAGCTGGTGTTTGGTACTGAAAGTTACCGATGATTGACAGGTTTGTAGCTTTGATCTGGCTAGAGACAGCTCGGTATCTCTACGATTAAATGCACAAAAGTTCCTCACCGTTAAGCTTGGTACACAATCTGGAGAGTGCTGTGGCAACCCATTCATTGTGTAAGTGAGAGGCTGTTCTCGGCAGCGTGAGCGTTAAAGCAAAAACAACTTTTTTTTTTCCGGTATCAGATCGAGACTCTGTATCGGCAGATTCTCAAAATCGAGTGGCTTGGACTAGGTGCAAAAATATGCAATCAAAAAAACAAATGTTTACACGAAAAAAACAATAAACATTTGCTCGTCTTGGGATGGGACTATTGTGCATGCGCAAATTGCGATGGCGATGTTCAAACGATATTTTGTGCAGGCCTAATCAAGGCCTGTTCAGACTGGGCCATATTATTGACGCACTTGACAGGTTGCTGTGGCAACAAAGGTTGGATCCAGCATGGAGTTACTTTATGGACAGTCAAAACCGTCTGAACTGTTCAGACTAAGAAAGCATCATGTCCTTGCGATTGCAATGCCGCAGCTGGCTTTCAAACTTTATGGTTTCATGTACAAATTTAAATATGCTGTGATGATACGTTTTGGCTTTGAGTACTCTATAACAAGATGCTGGATTAAAAAAAGGGCAATTTTCTGAAATATTAATAAGGGATTGATTTCGGCTGGATATATTATAGGCCCTTTACATGGTGACGCTGCGACACCAAGACGCAACGATTGTGTTGCAGAATGGCCTCGCCTTTACATGGTGAAGGCAAAGACATAAACTTTTGATTCCGGCCTCCACCGGCCTCCAAAGCGGAACAATTCAATTGCGTGGCTTGCTCCGCAACCATATAAACGGAACGCTCTCGCTCCGATGACGTCAGCACTCCTACACGTGACGTTGGACATGCGCAGTCGTTGCTACTAAACATTCAAAACAGCAAGCGTGGCGGAACATCTGTTTTAATTTGTTTTTATAATTTTTAAATTTAAATATATTTAATGATCACATTTTTGTGCCTTTTGGAGCAAAAGAAACCCGGGGACGCCACTGCTTCAAGTAGGCAAGTATGTTGTCTTCCGGGCTGAGGAGGTTGTTGTCAAGGAAGTGCATCATTAGCTGTTGCCTTGTGAAACTGCACTGCCTCTTAGGGCCGGTCATGAATACGACATTGTTTTGACACAGAATTGCGACATGGTTCGAATGGAAATGTAGATCCAAACATGAAATGTGTCGTAATCTTGGAGCATCACCATGTAAACGGCCCCTTAATCTTTATAAAGGCCAGTTTGTCTTTGTGGCTCTTAGTGTGGATTTTGACGAAATTTTACAAAGTTGTACTTTGTGTCTAGGAGTGTTCTTAGATGGGTTTGATTTATGTAGGCTGCCATTTAGTGCAGAAAAGTTCTAACTAAAAAAATTGCCATAGAAAATGCCAATTTTCACTTTTTTACCCGTGCAACACCAGGTCATAGTGCTCCATCCAGCATACATAAAAAAGTCATGGGGAAGCCCAGATTTTGAGGTTTCTTATTGTGTCGATTTAACAAACCCCAACAACCCAGCATAAGAAGTCTGCCAGGCAACGCTGGGCCATACTGAGAGCCGGGCAGTGTACTGAAAATTTACCGTCACTGAAATTCTTCACGATTACCGACGTAATTTTGACCATGTCGGTAAAATAGGTAATTTAACAAAACAAGAAAATAGTCTTTTCATCCCGCTTTGACTCTGTTGTTCGGCTATGTTCATTCCCCTTTAAGAAAGTAGTCAGTGTGTTTACGTTTTAAGTAGTGATGGGTCCGTGAGACCTCATGAAGCGTGTCGACACAGTGACACACTGTGTTGACACAGTGTGAATACTGTGTCATTGAAAACTGACACCTGCTGGACATAAAAAAAACCCTACAGGCAACCCACTTGACAGACTGACACTGAATTGATGACTTAGCATGTAAAATCAAAGCATTTCAATCTTTCCATTCATATTGCATTATTCCATATCTTTATTCATTCATTCATTTTCCATGCCGCTTATTCCTCACGAGGGTCGCGGAGGTGCTGGAGCCTATCCCAGCTTACTTCGGGCAGTAGGCAGGGGACACCCTGAATTGGTTGCCAGCCAATCGCAGGGCACAAGGAGACACACAACCATTCATGCACACACTCACACCTATGGACAATTTAGAGTGTTCAATCAGCCTACCATGCATGTTTTTGGGATGTGGGAGGAAACCGGAGTTCCCGGAGGAAACCCACGCAGGCACGGGGAGAACATGCAAACTCCACACAGGAAGGCCGAAGCCCGGGATTGAACCCTTGATCTCAGAACTGTGAGGCAGACGTGCTAACCACTCAGCCACCCTGCCGCCTCCATATCTTTAAATTAAGTAAATATATATTATAATGTGAAAATGTAAGTAATAATGAATGGGTGAATGAGGATGCTTGTGGACTTTTGTTCTGATGAAATTTTATTCAAAAACATAGGTCAAAAACATTGTTCCTTTTTTTTTATTTTTATTTTTTTTTATTTTTTTAAACAAGCAATTTCAGCTATGGACGACACACACTCGCATGGAACAAACGATGCCAGCATGCACAAGAAATTCTTAGCCAGTAAAAGAGGTTTGGATAAGATGTCCATTGGCTCCTCCAGTATTGAAGAAAATCTGCATTGTGTGCCATGTTCGGCTCAGCCATGCATTGTTGCACTTTTGCAATTTCATCTACAGTTGCATTGCCTCCTTGACTCCCCACTTTGTCATCTACTGTAAGTGTTACCATAGGCCATCAGAAAAAAATTGAAGTGGACAATAAAGAAATTATAGCTTAATTACCGATTTCTAATAAATTACCAAAAAAGCTACTGTGGGAAAGTAAAGGAATGGCTTTATACCTGTGTTTATCTAGGGATTATCAGAAACCTCATTCTCATGCTTGGCCCAATAATGCTTCAGCATTGAGGATGTGGATACTGTTTGTATATGGCAGGTTGAAAGTACAAATGCAACATTTTACCTGCAAAAAAAGATAATGTGAATAATATAACTGGTCTTCATAGAACCGCGCCATGCGACGCATTCCATTAAATAGGTTCGGACCAGGACTCGTACCCGAGCGTAAGACGCATCGAGGACAAAAGGCGAGTGGTCTGACCACTATACTAGCAGGTTAACTGCCAATACTTCCTCTTGAAGGCATCAAATGGGATTTTTCCACGCACCGCAAACGTCGGCCCCGCGTGTACCCGTCACACTAATAAACTAAGAGTTACCTTAAAATTAATTGTATTTTGAATGGAAGATGACAAGTGCGTTTTCCCTGTGTTTCGTACATTTCCACAGCATGTAGACAATGAGGAAGTAACCAGTGAGATCTGAATTGTTTCAGCAGCTCCATCGCGTTGACAGACGCGCTTCCTTTTGAACCAGTTTGCCGCGCCATGACTGTGTCGACACAGTTCAATGAGTTCATGCATCAGTCACGTGATTTTCTTGTCGCGATACGCGCACCGACGCAGGGTTTGCTCCATGAGCTCGGCGCGCGCACCGGAGCATTAGTGTCACTGGACCCATCACTAGTATTAAGTTACATGGTTATCAGGAACTCAAACAAACAGAAGCCCGGTAGGCTAACGCTAGCAGCTAACGCTACAAGCAAACGTGATGGAGTCGGGCTTAACCCTTTAACACCGAACGTGTCGGCAGCGACGCGGTTACACATGTCGTCTTTGAAGCTTCGTCACGCTGTAATTACGTCACCCACGTGCCGCTGGTTGGTCTCATTTGAAAGTGCGGAAGTTGATGTCCACACCAGTTTTTATTTGAAGTCAATCGACCAAGAAAAATGGGAGATAATGTCATTTGAGTTTTATAGTTTTATTGCACTCATAAATATGCATTAAAACGCTGCACGTACCATGTATCTTTCTCCTTATTTCCATCATTTCTTGTCCTTTTTCAAAACCGAAAGCAGCACAAAAGACTACATATCCCAAGATCCGTTGTGATGTCAAGAAGGACGAACCGAATGTGAACATTTTTAATAAATTGCCGAGCTAGGCGCCAACTAAGGAAAAGGAGGCATGAACACCGGTTGGATTGCGTGAGCGACTTTTAAACGTGCAGAATGAATCGAAAACTAAATTTAGCGCAAGCTAATGCATTTTTTCATCAACTCAAGGAATAGGATGAGCTGCATTTGTCGTTGTTTTCCTTGGATTAGTCGGCGTCTCGGCAAGTAGAAGTGACAGCAGCGCTCAAACGGCACAAGAGTAGGCTGTATGACGTTGTATGTGACGCAGCTCAGTGACCTGTTCAAAAACAAACTTTATTGAGTGCGCAAAAAAAAAAAAAAAATTATCGGGTCTCATGCCTGAAAAAATTGAATTGAACTGAACTACTTGTCAATATTTTTTAAAATACTTTTTTTTCAATGTTATATTTTTTTTTTTCTTCACTATGAATCTTTTCAATTTTTATATAGATGTGTGTTCGAGAAGCTTGATTGCATGTACGTATACTTTAAATAAGGTGATGGGTGTATACCTAACTTCACAAAGAGATATCCTCCAAACCCTTTTTGTGTTAGATGATATATATAATTTTTTTTCTCACTATTTTGCACTGTATATAACCTGTTTTGACCATAGTATGTGTAAAGGCCAAAAACGCGTATGACCATACCCGCTGTTTGTGTTGAATAGTCAAACATAAAACTATTCAATCTTATTTTTTTCTATTAAATGTTTATCCTAACAAGTTGAATAAATATTATCAAGCTTCAAAACGGTTGGTCAAGCATGTTTGCTTGTCAATGGGACACCAACAGTACAACTTTTGAACAAAATTTTTTGGATTTTTTTTGTCTTTTAGGGTCCAAAATGTGGATTATAATTGGTCAGTGAAGAAAACAACAGTTTGGACATGAAGTTCAAGGTGTCCTGAAAAAAGGGACCCAACTTGGCCATTGTGAACAATTTTTTTCTTTGAAATACAGTGATACCTCAGCTCACGAACATAATTGGTTCCCAGAAAGTGTGTGTAAGGCGAAAAGTTCGTCTTTCGAACATTTATTTCCCATAAGAAACCATTAAAATAAGAATAATCTGTTCCCAGGTCCCCATAAAACATAATTTTCAACTAAATAAGCCTTAAAACTACACAAAAATATACCTTATTTTCTTTAATGTCTTCTTAGGCTTAACACTAGCCTATGGTGGGGTCTTTTTCGGTCCCATAATAGCAAAAGTACACTCAATATGGTCCAAAATGTCTATCAAACACAAACCACGTCCGCACTCAACGAAAGGGAGGGGACGAACTGGGACGCCGTGAGCGTGCGTCAGCTTCTCGTGGCGCTGTTCGACCGCGTGGTTTGGTTCGTCCGCCGAAAACTAGTTCGTCAGCAGAGACTATATGCTCGCGAATTTAATGTTCTTGAGGCGAAAAGTTCGTGATCTTAAGCGTTCGTGAGCTGAGGTATCACTGTATAAAGGCAACATCAAATGCATGCAAATTCGGCCAAAATAGGCTTAGGTGTTAAAGGGTTAAGGGAGCTTCGACAAACTTTCACCCGACTTTAAGTGGACTGTTGGCGGCCTCCAGACGGACTTTCAACCCGCTTTCCTCTCTGGGTGTCACAATTTCAGGAGAGTGTGCTTTCAGAGCTTTCTACTGTTAGCCAGGCCACAGGCTAATGATAGCGGCTAACGGCAGCTATAAATGAACGTGATGGAGTCAGATAGCGGCTCTAACCTTTTTGAAACGGCTGAACCTAATGAGTGGATTGGGCACGGATTGCATCTAGAAATTAGTATGTCACGTTATTTTGTATCTGTGTGTGTGTGTGTGTGTGGTTTCTTTGATATCTTTTATGATTGTAAAGCATTTAGCATAAATTATAATCCAACAGTGACCGTTTAATGGCCACAGCTATTTTTCTGTATGTGCTTGCCTTATTTTGTGTCATTACTGCCATCATAAAATCTTAAACGTTTAATTGGCAAAAGAGCAATATAGCTTTAATGTGTGTGTGTGTGTGTGTCTGTGAGAGGGGTACATGTGTGCGTGCATGTATTTAAAAAATGATTTGGAAAAAACAACCTGAAACCTTGAAGTAAACATTTGTGTTGAGTAATTATGTCACAGCAGCCTTTAACAATAAGGTGTCTGTTTGAAGAGTACTGTTCAAGCTGTAAGTCATTTGTGTTAGAATGACATGTTTGCACAGTCATCGTATAGATTTTTATAATGTTGTACATTGTTCAAGTCATAGAAGCTGTTAAATGTTCATAGTTGAATTCTTATTGTTTACAAGAAATTGTTATATTCTTAATGTTTGTAATGTAATTTGAAATGTAAATCAACGAGAAACATTTCATTTGTATTTCATGCATTGATTCAGATTTTCAAACATATAACAGTCCGCTTGGGTGAATTTATAGTCATTTATCCTTATCGATGTAAATCAGCTCAATTTACCGTGATACGTACTTATGGCCATATCACCCAGCTCTAGCCATACTGCTAGTCTGATATGAAACTACCTCCCATATGTGGTTTCAATCCGTAATGCAAAAATAAGATTTCCTTGGTTTGTGACTGTTCAGACAGCAAAATAGCCATCCAGCTTCAATCTGGATGGGCTAAAAAGTCCACCCTGAAGAAGGCCCAAGTTTGTTTGGTTAGGGTGACTGTATTTCAGTATTTCCCATCAAAGAGTTGAACTGGACATACAGGCATCCTGCTGTGATTTTGCAGACCATTAAATTGATTTTTGATGACATCTGCAAATCCCTTTACTCATTCCAAGACTGATTCAACTATTATTGACGATTTAGTCAACTCGGTGGCTGCACTCGATTCTAATTCTGCCAAGATGGCACCATGATAGTGAATATGCCTGCTCTCTATCTCTGCCCTGCGGAAGACTGATGACTGGTGGTCATCTGAGCATGGTAATAGAAAAAGAGAGCAGGGAGCCACAAAAAATGTTTGTGACTGAAGATGAATTTATTCCGCTGCTAAACAGGTTTGCTGGAAATGTGAGAACAAAAACATGGAAGAGAAAAGAGAGGTGCATAAACATTCTAAATTATTCCAGAGACACTATTTTCACCAAATTGAAGAAAGTAGAAAGCATATAGATTCTCCAACTTCATGTCAATCGAGTGAGCCAGTAGACTGTTAAAATTGTGATCCTTTTTATTTCTCCAGTTACTGCAATCCAGAATGTCACAATAACATAGTTCTCTTCTACAGGAACACACAACTCTACTACTGACCCCTTTCCTAGAGCATTAATGTTACCACCTCGTCACAAAGGTGCCATGAGCATCCATAACCTGGTTGTCATAACCCTGCCATTGACCTTCCTTTGGCCAAATACAATAGCTTTTCTCTGTATTAACGTGTACGTACCAGGAAAAATAAAAATGAGCATGCCACCATCATGAACTTTGGGGGAAATTCCTTAGTAATGGCTTTGGAATGTGACTTGTAGGTTGATGAGAAAATGTCTTTCTGTTGACTTGTCAAAAGAGAGTGTTAGCTGGATTGATATGCAAGAATGGATTTGCACCGAGGCCTGTCGCGATAACAAAGTTTAGTGTGCGATAATTTATCTAATAAATTATTGCGATACGCGATATTATTGCGCCCCCCCCCCAATTTTTTTAAAAAAACAATTTACAATAACAGTGAGAATACAGTATATATTAAAAGATCAACTACACCCATTTAAACGCGATAAGAAAGCACAACTAAAAACAATAGACCATGCCTCTTAAGTAAAAGACAATATTAATACCGCACAGAAACACAGAATAAATGTGTTTTTCAAGAAAAAAAATACAATTGCAGTTAATAACTTTAGCACTTAGGCAAATGAAAACTTCCCCCCTCATAGCTTCTGCAATGGTGTTAACAGTTAAGTCACGGTTCGGGATGATTTTCGATACGGGGGACACAATTTTCGATCTGATTCAATACATTTAACGCTCTGGGGGAAAAAATAACTGTTTTTTTTTTTTTTTTTGCAAACGAGCAAAAATTAAATTGTCATCATATAAACATGCATTTTAGTGCATAATATCTATGAGCTTTCTTCTTACTGATCTGAAGAAATTTAGTATAAAAGTGCTGAGAACCATCTTTACTGTTTGTAAAGTAAGGCGGGGCACACTTGATTGCTACAGATCTCTCAGCAGCTAGGTTTACTACATGAGCAAGACTTCGTATTTGTGGTCACAATCCATCTGTGTCACGTACTGAATTAACAGCAGCATTATCTATAGTCAATGGTATGGATTGATTTGGCTTTCTTAACTTCCATTCAGTCATGGCAGTTTCTAATTCATCGATGTATTATATGGACTCCGTGTCCCATAATCACTCTGGGCTCACGTAGCCAATGGCATGGGATGTAGCACATCTAGTTTGCTATTTCATGATATCTAGTGTGTGCGCGTATTAAAAAAGTTAGCAAACACCACAGAAGTCACGTCTGCTCATTACTGCACAACACCAGCATATGACAATCGATTTTCGTAAACAGGACAGGTTTGAAGCACAGCGCTCTTAATTTGGCACTCAAATATCTGGTGTTGTGCCGAAAAATAGCTGCCCCGCGTGAAATGTCACCCCTGACGGGACCGCCCACACGTCAACAACACCAACACGCCGGAGATGGTCCGCAGTCAATCCGGAGCACTGACGCAGCTGGTATACGTGGAACAATAGGATATAATGGGAACCGTTGGCTCCGGCGCAAGTTTTTGCCATACCGGGAACGAAGATACATTTTGCGCAGTTGCTTACAAGGAATCCGAACTTTTAACAGCATGTCTGCAGCACGAGCGCACACACGTGTACGCGAGGCGATAAATCGCAGCGGAAAAATAACCGCCTTCATTTTTATTAATCGTGCGATAAATGGAATTATTGCATATTGCGACAGGCTTATTTGCACCTAAATATGTGAGAAACGAAGAAGCCAAAGTCAAGCGTTACATGGTCATCCGTCAGAAGTTGAGTACATTATCTGTTGAGCTCAATTCCCAGGCTAGTGGATTGGGCATCGTTGATCAAAAAATCATAATACAGTAGAACCTCAACATACGATCACTTCGACACAGTCTTTTCGACATTCGACGTAAAATTTGACTCGTCATTTGTTTCTACATCTGACGACATTCTCAAAATATGACAACTTATGACAGCATCGCAGTTTCTTTGTTTTCTCGTAAGACGGACGCACGGCGTTTTTCCTGTGACCAGGGGTGAAAGTGGACCGGAATGAGCCGGAACGGATTTCCGCTATGAGTTTATTAGGCAGAACCGCCCGGAACGCCGCTTTGATCCCGCAAATATGATGGCAACTGTCCAAACATTGTTAAAAAAAAAAAAAAAATGCCACACACGCATCTCCAATAAGAATCTACTTACGTCAGATTTACATACAAAAGTGTTAACAACAAGCCTAATAAAGAGCTTGTGTAGCGTTATCAATTTCCACCGATATTTATTATTCATTTATTTCTTCGCCGTAGTTCGTTCCAGCGTTTCTTTCTCTGCCTCTGACAAGTCACATCGCAGGCAGCAAAAAAAAAAAAAAAAAAAACATGAGGCAAGGATAGTTATCTCTGATTGGTTCAAATGCACATTCTTTCACCCAAGAAGAGTTGGGTGCAAAACGGGGGAATGAGATGAGCGGAAGAGGAGCCTGAGAGGGGCAGTTTGCAGCCAGAGCCCTCTCCGTTTTTTGGAACAACAAATAGAGGAAAAAAAACAAGCTTGTAGAATTAAAGGAGCAATGCAATGGAAAATTGATCAGCTCTTTATAGAAAGGAAAGAATTGATTAGGTTTATTTTATTTTAATCTTCCATCTTAACTCATTCACTCCCAGCCATTTTCACCGGTGCAACCCCTTTCGCTCCCGACCGTTTTACTGGATTTTGACTGATTTTGCGAGGCCCACAGAAAATTCTGTTCTATTGCTATATAAACATGGAACCCACTAAAGGAAAGATTAGACTCTCTTCTTTCAGCAGGAAAAAAAGTAAGTTCATATCTTGTTCCATTCTTCAGAAATCAGCATTAAAATATAGCATAATTTGAGCAATTTTCTAATTTCTGATGAAAAAACTGAGAAATTGCGCTTTTTGTGAAAGCATACATTTTAAACAACTATTTTTTGCTTTCGTTACATCCCAAAGATCTGAATGTTTTCCTTTTACAAAATAACAAACAAGACAAATAGAGCTTTTGATGGCAAAGTAACAATTTATTTACACATAACTAACTGAGAGATGACGCTGTTGTGGCTACGACATCAGGTTAAACTTTTCCCTCATCGCTGCCTGTCTCATAAAGATGGATTATTTTGAGTCTCTGCGGGGTCTTTTCGGCGAGCAGCACGGACTCAACAGCATCGTCCGCTGCACTGCTGGTCCCGGTCGTTTTGCTCGGTCGTCCAGCGCCTGCCATCCGGTCTTCCTCTCGGTTGTTCTCCATTCGGTCGTCTTCCGCCGGCGCCCTGGCCATGCGGCCCGGCCATTCGTTGCCGTTGAATCGGGTTGCGGGTCTTACCAAATGTGCTTCTGCCATCCAGTAGCCAGTTTTATTGCTTTAAAATGTATTTTCAGCTTTGTGCTTTGGAGCTAGATTGAATCAGAACCCAGAGATGTCTCTTGTAAAAAAAAAAAAAATGTAAAAGACGTATAAATACGTCTTTGGGACACTGAAACAATTAAAAATAGAACGTATTTATACGTTTTTGGGAGCAAATAAGTTAATTTGCACTTTGGACTTATTTTTGTTCATTTATGTAAGGCTACTTATTTATTTCCATAGATTTAAAAAAAAAAAAAAAAAAAAGTGTTTGCTTTGTCTTTAAAATAAATTCCATTTCACTGTGCATAATGTACAGTATGTTATTTGTACTTATTTTTTTTGTTAATGTATGTTAATTATAGCTCTATTATTTAAAAAAGAATGTTTACATTATCTTCCATTTTAAAGTGCATCCTATGTCATCTAAAATGGAGGTTTTGCTTTTAGATTTGAAGTAATGAGGGGACAATTAAAATTGGATGGAGTTTTGGATGGAATTTTGTAAATCAGTGAAAAAATACAATTTTGAATGGAAATCAGTTTCTCATTTATGCCTTGTTCCAGTGTAATGCAGTAGCCTAATGCACGTGTTAAACCTTTTTTTCATTCATTTTCTGAGCCGCTAATCCTCACAAGGGTCACGGGGGCGCTGGAGCCAATGCCAGTTTATATGGGCAATATGCGGGGTACACCCTGAATCAGTTGCCAGCCAATCGCAGGGCACAAGGAGACAAACAGCCATTCGCGCACACAGTCAGGGAGTTCCGGCAAGAAATTCTAGCCACTTTCACCCCTGCTTGTGACAGAAATCAACACAGGTTCCAAGAAGGTTAGTGCAGGTGCAGAAAAAAGGAAAAAGGTGACTCTTACTCTTGAAATGAAGATGGAAATGATAGAAAAATATGAGTGTGGCGTGCTGTACCTGAACTGGCTAAACAATACGGCCGTAGAATATCTACGATCTTGACAGTCCTGTTTTTATAAGTAAAGGTGACAATTATTATTGCGGTAACATCGCCAAAGAAATCACCAGCTTCATCAGGTTTTTAATCATTAATTTCAGAACTTGTGCAACACAACATGCCTTCTGTCCTCCGCAGTTGAACGAATTGAAAGTAAAATGTCCTCTCTCACTCAGTTAAGTCAGCCACGCGGTGTGTTCAGGTACACAAACATTCGCCACATTAGAACCCGATTCATTATTACAAGTATTATTATTACTATTTTTATTAATATTATTCCGATTTTTATTCATTATTTATTTGTTTTGCTCTTTTTAATTGCTATTTGCTATACTACCAGCAGCATTTATTAAGGATTTAGTGTAGGTTTTCGGACTGTGGAACAAATTATTGGAATTATAATGTATTCTTTATGGGGAAAATCCTGTTCGACATACAACCATTTCGACTTACAAACAAGGTCCTGCAACGAATTCACTTCGTATGTAGAGGTTCCACTGTATATCCCATATCTCTGCTAAATGCCTTCTCACTTCAACCTGCTATAGAGATAACCACTGCTCTCCGCAACCTGCACTGGCTCTCATCACCCCCAGGATACAGTTTAAAGCCATCCTACTCACGTACAAAGCACTGAATAACTTGGCCCCTCCTTACCTCACAGACCTTCTCTGTCCACACACTCTCTCCCATCACCTCCACTCATCTTATGGCAACACCCTTGCACTGCCCCCACAAATAATACACCGTACCTGGGAGGACAGAGCCTTCTCCGTTTCTTCCCCCTCCCTTTGGGACTCGTTCCCTAAACCCATCCACATCTATTCACACTTTCCTATAATAAAAATAGAAATGCTAAAAGACCACCCTTTTAAATGTTTTTTTTGTTTGTTTAATCTGTTGTTTTATTCTGCTTATGTAGTTTGCTGTTGTCTTTGTTTTAACTGTAAAGCATTTTTGAGCAATCTAAAAAATGTGCGCTACAAATAAAGTGTTAGATTAATATTATTATTTACACTTATTCTCATGCTAGATTTCTCGAAGGGGAGAATTGGAGGTGGGACGAAAACATCCAAAAAGGTGCAGGGGACATGTCTCCCTTGTCCTACGTGTAAATTACGCCTACACTATGTAATATGTGTACTAGCTAGCAACAAACTGCACATGAGAGTAGGCCCATATGCTAGTTTATGTGTATGCCCAATTGCTCCAAGCTAGACGCTCCACAGTCCCTGTTCATGCAGCGCCAGCAAAGCCCTCACTCGGGATAATTACCAGGACTTGTCAGTGTCTCACAAACTCACTGCTGTGCCTGGAACAATTTTGGGTTGGTAATGAGACTCATAAAGCATGAAGACTATTCTCAGTACAATTCATCAAAGAATATTTTCAAGCCGTTAGATATGGTTTTTTTTATTCGTTATTGGATGTGTCAGAAAAGGAAAGAAAAAAAAAATGTAAATAAGGCTGTTCCATTTATTTTAATTTTCTTCCTCTGTGAAGAGAAATGCATGTTTGAGAAACGGACCATGTGACTCACCCACATGTATACACATAAATAAGCGCACACACTTTGACTTGAACTAGGTCAGCAAAAGGTAGCACCGTTTCATATGAATCATAACCTTCCATAACTCTACTTCCAAAGAATCAGTATGATATGTAGTTTGTAAAAGACTGGCCAGAATGACGCAAGTCAGGGTCATCTCTTCAGTTGCTCTTGATTGGTCATTTTCATTGATCAGTTTGACACTGTTCAAATGAAGAATCAAACTGATAATTATTTTGTTGGATGGCTAATGCTGTCTAACTAAGAATACCAATTGTTAAGTATGGGTGTAAATGGTAAACAAACATGCATCCACAATGCTTTTAATAATATAATGTACAGTTGTCCGATTATGACTTTTTAACCGATATCCTGATATTGGCCAACTCTAAAACTCCAGTATCGATATCAAACTGATACCGATATATGCGGTCGTGGACTTAACATATTCTGGCTAATTGTATTGTGATGTACCACTAGATGCTTTACTAATGATAAATGTAACAACTTAAATGTTTTGCAAATAAGCAACTTCAAGTTATTGAAAAAGTACCTAATATTGCACAACTATATTTATTGTTGAAATCAAAATAGTGCAAACATACCATAATTTTCGGACTATAAGGGGCTACTTTTTTCCCTCATTTTGAATCCTGCGGCTTGTAGTCCAGTTCGTTTTATTTATTTATTTATTTGGGTTAATTAATAACACTTTATTTGACAGCGGCGTCATAACACTCTCATAAGACAGTCATAATTATGACATGACACTATCATGGGCATTAATGACAGATGTCATTAAGTGCCATCCAGCAAATTATGACAGTAACTCCATTTATGTACAGCTCAGATCTTTGACATCCGTTCAAAAGTCAGATAATTTGCCGGATGGCACAAAATGACATCTGTCATAAGCATTCAATAATGCTCATGTCAGTGTCATGTTGTAATTATGATGGTATCAGGACAATCTTATGACGCCACTGTCAAATAGTGTTGCCGAATACCATAACTAACAATTAATGAAACAATTTGAACAGTAACTGAAGAAATAATGAGCACAGAACATGAATTTTGATTGTCATTGACATCTGAAGTGCTGCAATGTATGCTAGGAGGCATGTTGGATGACAACAGTGTTCACAGCAGGTGGCAGCAGAGGTTGATGTGTGGCCAAATGAAGCCTCTTGAAGCAATTGGCTGCAAAGCTTGATGGTGGTTCATTTGGTCTTATGACAGTCTTATGATGCCACTATTACATAAAGTGTTATCGGTTAATATCTTTTGGTCTAAATATCCCATAATACAGTGAGGAAAGATGCGGCGTTTAGTCCAGTGTGGCTTATCTATGAACAAATGCTGTTTTCGTATCAAATTTGGTGAGTCACAGCTTATAGTTAAGTGTGCCTTATAGTCCGAAAATTTAGGTAATTTTTGGGGGATCTAGTGCAAGTGCAAAGTGCCAATAAGGCACTTATTCTGTCCTCAATGTGTGTGTGAGTACACAAATTGACAGATAGCAAACTCGGGTTCTAAAGGGAAGTCAGACGCTGAAGTAAAGTTGATTTGGGTTTGCTGTGGTCATCTTTCCTAAACTGAAAACAACAAAATATTTTGTCAATAATTTGAAGTAAAGTCACAAAATAAGTAGAGCATGTGTCCATTTGAATAGCAACTGGTAGTGCAGCTTGCAAGCAAGAAATAATATTTTACCACAAGTGCAAACAAAACAAAATAAATGCATCTCTAATATACTACACAATGCTCATGAATATATAACAAAGGATGAATGTACTTATAAGGATCCTTGTATTAGGCACATACACCGCAGTGAGATGGCAAGAACCGCTATGGTACATTGAAGGCAGACGTTATCTCGCCCATTTAGCTCTCTCTATTCGCAATGAGCTTGGGATGATTACATCAGCAGAAAGTGTGGGAACTTATAAAAACTTATTACACTTAAGTGCCAGCAATGGTCGACAAAATACCAGGAACACGGGCAGGCAATAAGTGGACATGACAGCACTTCCATATGCAAATTGGCCTGAATCAAATAATGAAAAACAGATGTAGATATCATCCGATATCATTTTTAAATGTTTTTATTCTATGAATGAAAATATTCAGTCAAAATGTCTTTTTCCGGCATGTGAAAAAGGTTTATCAATTGATTTAGCTTATGACTTGGTTGCCTAGTTATATTTTTATTTGTTCTCATTCATCTAATGTTGGCAATATATCCTCAAGGAAAGGAAGTGTCACAATTAATCTCATTGGCTGTTATTCAGTGCATTCAAATCGTCAACCGTAGCAATTGAGTGTACAAAGAGCTATCTGTAACAAAGTAAAATGTCTCGATGCTAAAATACTTCAACCTGCTTTGACATGATTTATTTGGAAGGGCTCAGCAATAAATTTTAAAACGCGAGTTTAAAAGGGAGACACACTCAAGCAAGAGATCCAAAAAAGCTGTAGTAGCATAATCCTGGTTGAGGACGGAAAACACCCTCACACATACACACACACTTGTGCACATTATCCAGCTGTGTGCTTAGTAATAAGAAGAGGGGCAAGCGCATGTCAGGAGGGAAAGATGACGAGTATTTAATAGAGGAACATAGGAATAGACAGACAGATGAATTTCATGACATGTGACGGAAATTAGAGCGAAAAATTTGTTTTATAACTTTACTAGGGCTGTCAAAATTATCGCGTTAACGGGCGGTAATTAATTTTTTTAATTAATCACTTTAAAATATTTGATGCAATTAATGCACATGCCCCGCTCAGACAGATTTAAATGACAGTACAGTGAAATGCCGACTTGTTAATTGTGTTTTATGGAGTTTTGCCGCCCTCTGCTGACGCTTGGGTGCGACTGATTTTATCGGCTTCAGCAGCCATGAGCATTGTGTAAGTAATGATTGACATCAACAATGGCGGGCTACCAGTTAATTTTTTAATTGAAAATTTTACAAATTTTATTAAAACGAAAACATTAAGAGGGGTTTTAATATAAAATTTCTATAACTTGTACTAACATTTGTCTTTTAAGAACAACAAGTCTTTCTATCCATGGATCGCTTTAACAGAATGTTAATAATATTAATGCCATCTTGTTGATTTATTGTTATAATAAACAAATACAGTCCTTATGTACCGTATGTTGAATGTATATATCCATCTTGTGTCTTATCTTTCCATTCCAACAATAATTTACAGGAAAAATATGGCATATTTTATAGATGGTTTGAATTGCGATTAATTGCGATTAATTACGATTAATTCATTTTTAAGCTGTAATTAACTTGATTAAAAATTTTAATCGTTTGACAGCCCTAAACTTTACATATCTTAATAAATCATACGATGTGATCTTGATTTATATTGGTGTCACATGTCAGCTTCAGAATGAGTCGAGTTGACTTGAGATAGTAACACAGTTGAACTACAAGACGCTACCATACAGACAGAGTTCAAATGGAAGCTAAATCAACTCATCTCAGTCCAGATTGCAGTGGCATACTCGTCTCCCTTGCAATTGTATTTTGATAAACGGCTTGGGAGACGCGTTATACAACTCAAGCATCTGCTTCTCTATTTATGTGAGGCTTCAGGTCACTAATTGGCTATCATTCCGTCACAATCACCAAGTCCTTGTCTCGACTGTCCTTGGCATTAACCACACATTAGGATTTGCGATCTTGAACATCTTGAACATGTGCAAGTGTCAGGCCTCCCATTTTCAGAGCTGATTAGACCATACCTCATACCCCATAATACTTCACGATAATCTTTTTTAGATATGTAATAATGGGGGTTTTGCTGATTTGTCATCATTTTGATTGAATTGATTATGGATATGTGTGTACATTAGGTGTGTTGTGATGAGCAGCCTAGGCAGTATACACAAAAATGCAAGGGAAAAATGTACTTGTATGATAAACTTGGAGGCTCATTGAGCTGAAGTCTCATAAGGAATGTTTAAATCTTGGAGGATTCACAGGTCATTACTTCAATGTTTTTAAATGATACACCCCCCTTACAGTCTGGAATGAAGTCTGACTTACATTTTTTTTTAGATCCATTAAAGTGACGGCATTTGTCAATTTTTCTCTAGCGACTGCCACTTCGGCCTTAATCGTAACTGCAGCTCGTGCATGCTTGTACGAGCACGAACATAAAGCAACGAGCGTATGCCTCATCAAATCAGTGCCACAAATGTAAAAACAGTTGGCAGCAACTCTTAAGTGGGTTAGAAAAGTGATTTTGTCAAGGCGAGGCTCGATGAAATAGCGCTTCTGCAGGGGACGTTCATAAGATAAGAAAAAGGGCATGTCAGGGCTCTGTGTACTCATCAGGGCATTGGTGGAGCATGCATGGAGTAGAAAAGCATATTAAACTAGAAACAGCAATTTCTGGAGAATTTACGATGGCGCTTTGCTGTGGTAAGTAGAGATTTATCAGGTCAATTCCTGTTGGTATCAGGTCTCTTCTTGTTGATTTGGAGACATTTCTTGGACATGTCATGGTAATATCTGGTCACTTCCTGTTGATTTGGGGACATTTCGGGGACACATCCCATTGAAATCTGCTCATTTCCTGTTGATTTGGAGATACAGGTTTTTTTGCCATTGAAAATGAATGGTAAATTTGGACGTGCATGACTGTCAATGGCATCGACTTACATTTGCTTCAATGGAATCCAAGTACTTGGCATCAATAGAATCGACATGCATGGCCGTCAATGGCATGGACGCGCATAGCCCTCTTTGGCATCTGTGTTCATATGTGTCAATGCAATGTAATGCCATTGGAAATGAATGGGAAATTTGGACTTATATGGCTGTCATTGGCATCGCAGTAGAAATGAATGGGACAGTTTTTGGCAAATATTGGGGGAACCGTGTTTTCCAAATTCTGTACATAACTTTTATGCCCCTTATCGTCCTGGGATTTTCAATGTCTAAATAATGTGGTCAAAATTTGTAGGTCTTGATACCTTTTGAAACTTTTTTTCCCCCCAAACAATCCGCGTTTAACTCATTCACTCCCAGCCATTTTCACCAGAGCTAGGCCCTTCGCTCCCGGCCGTTTTACTAAATTTTGACTGATTTTGCAAGGCCCACAGAAAATTCTGTTCTATTGCTATATAAACACGGAACCCACCAAAAGAAAGCATTAGAAAATAGCTTAGTTTGAGCAATTTTTCAATTTCTGATGAAAAAAACGGAGAAAATTAGCTTTTTGTAAACGCACACATTTCAAACATAACTTTGACTTTAACAAAGCTATTTTTTGCATTAGTTACATCCCAAACATCATAATAATGTTTTCCTTTTACAAAATATAAAGAAAAAGACAAATAGAGCTTTGATAGCAAAGCAACAATTAATTTACACATTACTACTGAGAGATGACGCTGGTGTCGCCGAGATGACACCGTTGTCGCTCGTCAGCCATGTAAACTTTTCCCTCATCTTTGTCTGTCTGACAAAGATGGATTATTTTTGAGTCTCTGCGTGGTCTGCTTGACGAGCCTGCTGCATGGTGGTCCCAGTCGTTTTGCTTGGTCGTCCAGTGCCTGGCATTCCAGGCATCCTCTTGGTTTTTTTGTTTGGTCATCCGCCGCCTGGCATCATGCCGCCAGTGCTCCGACCATGCTGCCCGGCCTTTCATTGCTGTTGAATCGGGTTGCTGGTGTTACAAAATGTGCTACTGCCCTCCAGTGGCCAATTTTATTGCTTTAAAATGGGTTTGGAGCTTTGTTTTTTGTTTCTCAGATAGAGCGAAAGCTATAGATGCTTCTTGTAAAAGAAAAAAAAAAAAAAACGCAAAAGACGTATGAATACGCTTTTGGCACAATGAAGAATTTAAAAATAGAACGTATTTATACGTTTTTGGGAGCAATTGAGTTAGGAGTGAACGGAAAGATTTTCTGGGCTGTTCTAAAAATTCCCTGCGTTGCGCGAAAATTCCGGTCGTTTCGATATTTGAACGGTGCCAACCGGCCAAACTGCGGCGCACTGAAAAGACATGGAAAATGAGATTATGAAAAAAAGAAATAAATAAAGTTGTAGAACTTTATTATCTGGACCTCTGCAAGGCAAAGCCTCATATAATTAACTCAAAAAATCTTGCATAGTCTCTTTAAGATTACTAAAGTCATTTAAATCAGGGGGGCTCATTGCGTCGATCACTATCTACTATCTTTCGCATCACTAGTGTGGGTAGATTGTGACATGAAAAATATATATAGCGGAAAACACAGACAAAGGAAAAAAAGCGGTTTTCTGCTCTTGCACCCGTCTTTAAAATAAACTGCTGTATTTAAGCCAAAAGAACTGTTGTGTTTGATAGAGCAATATGCCTATATACTGGCATAGCAGATTCATGGAGCAAAAAGCCCCCAAACAATTTTTAATTTGTTTGTTTTACCCTGGAAATGCCCGTTTACAGATGTGGCACAACCGCTTTTGTTTCAGCCCAGCCATGAAAAGAAGGTAAGGACTTATATTTATTATTTGAAATGTCTGTCGTTTTTAGCTTAGAATCATTAATTGATGTCTAATGTTTAGTTTAAAAAAAAAAAAAAAACGACTTTAAAAATGTATTCACTGGCATATTTTAAACGTTTAAACAAATTACGTCACAATGAACAAAATGGTGTCTGTAAAAAAGTCATCGCTTAGTTGTATTTTTTTTTTGTTATTGTCACATTTTCCCGTTATTTGAGATGATGAATAATCGATGCAAACAAAAAAAAATTGATTAAAATAATGTTTAAAAGGATAAATATTAGGGGTGTCAAACGATTAAAA
Organism: Corythoichthys intestinalis; assembly: GCF_030265065.1. Taxonomy (NCBI): domain Eukaryota; kingdom Metazoa; phylum Chordata; class Actinopteri; order Syngnathiformes; family Syngnathidae; genus Corythoichthys; species Corythoichthys intestinalis. The sequence continues at coordinate 26,325,361 of NC_080414.1, read as the reverse complement.
TTTTTAATCGAGTTAATTACAGTTTAAAAATTATTTAATCGTAATTAATCGCAATTCAAACCATTTATAAAATATGCCATATTTTTCTGTAAATTATTGTTGGAATGGAAAGATAAGACACAAGATGGATATATACATTCAACATACGGTGCATAAGTACTGTATTTCTTTATTATACCAATAAATCAACAAGATGGCATTACCATTATTAACATTCTGCTAAAGCGATCCATGGATAGAAAGACTTGTAGTTCTTAAAAGACAAGTTATAGAAATTTTATATAAAAACCCCTCATCATGTTTTCGTTTTAATAAAATTTGTAAAATTTTCAATCAAAAAATAAACTAGTCGCCCGCCATTGGTGATGTCAATAATTACTTACACAATGCTCATGGGTGCTGAAGCCTATAAAATCAGTCGCACCCAAGGGCCAGCAGAGGGCGGCAAAACTCTGAAAAACACAACAAGTACACCTTTCACTGTGCTCATCAAACAGATTAATGTTTGAGCGGGGCATTTGTGCGTTAATTGCGTCAAATATTTTAACGGGATTATTTAGACAGACCTAGTAAATATATGAAAAAGAACATCTCGACCACTCCTTGATGTCTGCGATTTCTCGGGACCCTTGTTATATTACCACGTTTCACCCATAAAATCCCCCTAAAAAATCCAGATGTTGACATTCACAGCTGTATCTTGACATTCAGTGATACATGCTACATGTAATTTTTGGATTGAAACAAGGTAAGTACGCAGTAATATCTCGTCAAAGTCATGGCATCTTTAATTCTGCTCTCGCGTGCTCTCACCTCCAGATAGGGTTTCACTGTTTAATTAAAAAAAATCAATTTTTGTCTTCCCCCAGAAAATTGAGATTTTAAGCTTTCCAATGATGTATCACTCGTGCATATTGGACAATTTCGAAATTTGGCCAAATTGGGGGTCTCAGAGTGGAACTTCAAGTCACCTGAGTGTTTTCCGCCATATATTTTAAAGGCCATAAAAAGGCTTAATTATGTTTGTTGTGCAATATTACTGCTGAGCTTTATTGGTACCCCCCTACCCCAGGACCTTAAGGGATAGTTAATTTTTGTTGTGCAATATTGCTGCTGACCTTTATAGGTGCAATATGACGCTATACAAATAAAGTTTAATTGCATTGAATTTAAAAAAAAAAAAAATAGCCATAAGCCTATGACTTCTAATCGATCTCGGAGCACAAAATTGTGAGGACCCCTGATTTTATATTTTTTAAATACCATATCTGGATACTTCATTAGTTTTTTTTTTTTGTTTTTTTTTTTCGCAATACCTGTAGCTGTAGCCTGAATGTCATTTACAATAGGGTTAGTGCGTATTGTCTACAATCTCCAAGCTTTAAATTTAGTGGCCGGGTGCTATTTGCGGTAATGCTGGAAGCAATCGATTCAAGGAGAGAACTTCCATGTGAGGCAGGGTCTCGGTTAGCCTGCAGTGCAAGGGTCCATCAGGGGTTTGGTTGTTTAGCATCAGTTGACCCTGGTTGTTTTTTCTGGTATTGTGCTGCTAGCCTGGAGAGGAACATTAGTCAACTGAAAACTGTGTTACAGGTGAAAGTAATTGGTAAACTACCAGTAATAGAGGTTAAAAAAGAACAGCTCAACGCCTACTGATATTTTAGTGACTTTTGGCCCGGGGGTGCTGGAATAGATGAATGGCATTTCAATTCTTTTTGATTAGAAATGATGATTTGATATACAAGTAGATTGAGTTGTATCATCATGAAGCAGATTAAACCCGTAAATCAAGATACCACTAAAAAAATGTAAGATCCTAAAAGGAGGTAGCGTTCCTTTGTTAAAGGAAAGCAAAGAGAGCCTCACCGGTAGAGAGAGCGACGCGACGAGAAGGGAGGGAGGTTGAATAGGCGCTGGGGGGAGGTGTTAGCTGAGCAGAGAGAAGTCTCAACAGCAGCAGCAGTTAGTCTGAGCATTCACTCTGAGCGCCACAGCTGTGGATCCGATATGAGCTTGATCCTCCAGCAATTCCCTAAAACTCAGACTCATAGGCACTGAGAGGAGTACACAGATTAAGAAAGGCGGAGGGACCAACCACAGGAGCCTAAACATTGGGGCCCCATCAGTGGCAGAGTGTTCAAAGGGGAGGAGGTGGAGGAGTGGACCAAGGGACCGAGGGGACGGCATTGACTATAGTGCCAACTTTGCCCTTTTCACGTTTGGGAGAGAGCGTAGAGGGGAGGACAGCCGACGGAGTGGCAGGACGGGCAAGCGCAGATGGCGGGCGGGCACGGGGAGGCAGCTGGGGAGGCACGGGGGAAGTCCGGCGGGACGTGTCCGTGCCCTTGGGCCGAGGGTCCTGGGCCGATCAGATGAGCGAGATGTCCCTGAGTGGGAGAGACAGCCTCACCCAGGAGGGAGGGAGAAACGCAAGGGTCCGAAGAGCTGTTCGCATCTCTTCCCTCGTGGCTCAGGAGGTGAGTGGGGGGGCGTGTTCAGATTTAGTGTGTGTGTTCCGCGCCTGATTACACGACGGGAAAATGAAAAGTGTGAGACAAGCGTGTGTGACCGAGTAAGCAATCAGAGAAATACATGCATTGCCTATTGCACACGTGTGTGTACATCTGCATCTATCATCAGTCTGGCTGCTGCTACATATGACCCTTGACCTCATCAGTGAGACTTCCTTGTAATATCGATGCCTAGGAATGTTAGATGGGATCATTCAGTCCTAAATCCTTTAGTGCATCATCGAAATATAATTCCCTGTCTAGCTCACTAGACAGTTTGACCATGGACTGTATTTCTGTCTGTGCAATCAAAATTTAAATAAGACACTCTAAATATTGTATTTTACGTTATTACCTAGATTAATTTTGTGTGATTAATTGAAGGGCTCAAATCATCAAAATTGGTCCACTTTTCACTTACTCCTTTAATTCAGATTCCTGTTGCACACGTCACATCAACGCAAACACAGCAGCACCCCAAATTTACAATTACCACTTTAGTAATTGAAAAAGACATAACAAAACTGCAGTGCCGATAGTCATTTAGCCCATTCCAGAAGGTCAAAAAGTTTGTTTCCAACTATACAAATTATCAATACAAAAGAATTGGGGTCTTAATGTCTATGCATTTGAATGAGTAGAAGCTGCTTCATTCCAATAATGACTAAGTTGCACTTGCACATTTCCCAAATTAAATATTGGCATTTCTAAATGGTCAACATTGTCAAGACAAGCCTAAAATGAATAAATAAATCAATCAAAAACTTAATTAAATTGAGTCATTTTTTGAGCTATTTTTTTTCCAGCACTATTGAAATGGTGCCCATTTTTGTAGCAATAGATAGGCTCAATTTGGAGCCATTTGTCAGAAAACTATGTTGAAGTGAATTTAGGAGCTCTATTGACACGAAGTAGTTGCTTTGCAACCACCTTGTGACATTTTTATACTATTCAAGCCGTTTCAGGGAGCGCCTCACTTACGCAATATTTGTTCATTATCAACCCTCATGGGGAAATTCAGCATTTATCAATTCAACACATAGGACTTGTTCCTTTGCGATCAAAGCCTCTGTTCAATCACTTAACCATTCAAGCACCCAAGTGCAACCATTCACCTGTGTAAAGGAACCTGCCAAGATTAATTTTCACACTTAAATTGATCTGAACAATGAACAAAAACACGACTTAAGCTTGTTTGACCACAAATATAATTCCTTCAGATCAAGAGCACTTTAATCGGCATTTTGATGAAAGCGTGACTAGTTAGTTCAGACACTTGTTACAATAATGATTTATGTGGAGGATTTGGTAACATTTTATTTGACAGCGGCATCATAATACTGTCATAAGACCGTCATTTTTATTTTTTTAACCTGTCCTGTTCAGCGTCTTGACACGGAGAAGGGGAATCAGTGTCCTATTGGTCTGAGCAGTTTTAATGTATCACATGGGAGTTTGATAGAAGAGAATAAACAACAAGAAATACATTCAACGCGTACACTTTTCTATGAATATGGTAGTGCTATCAGTAGCTAATTGTATTTCAGGTCGACACTATGTGGGGGGCCTGATGACCGAGTAGAAAAAGGAAGGGGGGAGACTCAGAAAGAGATGTGATTAGGTGGGGGGAAGCGTCCACAAATAAGCAATGTGAGGTGTAGAACCCGGTATTATGTAAATCCCTTGTAATTGTAGATACAGTATGTTGATATCCTGTTCTATGCTGCCTGATCGCTACTAGACAGAGGTGGGTAGAGTAGCCAAAATTTTACTCAAGTAAGAATAGCATTACTTCAAAATCAAATTAGTCAAGTCAAATTTATTTATATAGAACAATTCAACATAAGGCAATTGAAAGTGCTTTACATCACATGAAGATCATAAAAATCACATTAAAATCAATAGAATGTAAAAACAGCAATCGAAATAGGAAATAAAATTATACATAAAAACCGCATTTAATCACGAATAGAATTTTTTTTTTTTTTTTTTTTAAATACTACTACTAATAATAATAATTGAAATCAGCAATGAAGATAAGCTAAGATAAGATAAGAAGAGGAATCAAAAGCAAATAGATTGAAATATATAGACAGTTATGGATATGCCGTGCTAAAGATTGAAATATATATAGACAGTTATGGATATGCAGTGCTAAACAAAAGCGTTTTTAGCCCTGATTTAAAGGAGTTAACAGTTTGAGCATACTTCAAACCTTCAGCTAACTTGTTCCAGAGGTGAGGAGCATAATAACTAAATGCTGCCGCACCCTGCTTGGTTCTTGTTCTTAGAACATACAGGAGACCGGTTCCATACAACCTTAGGGGTCTAGATGTTTCATAGGTATCTAACAAATCAAGCATGTATTTTTTTCCAAGGCCATTAAGTGTTTTATAGATGAGCAGTAGTACAAGTAAAAAAAAAAGTATCCAGTGAAAATACTACTCAAGTAATGAGTAACATTGTGAGTAACTGTTTTTTAACAATGGTATTTTTTTCTCTCCCATCACAGTCTACTGTATATGAACTGTTGTTATAATGATAGTGTACAATAATCCATTTCTGAAATGCAAAAAAAAAAAAATGTTGAATTCCGGCGAGACAAATTAAAAAGACAGAAATAAAGCATTAGTTGTCCAAAGAGCATGAGTGCCCTCTAGTGGAGAAAATAGTTCCTAGTTTAAATAGTGAATATTTTAGTTCCTTCACAGTTACTATTATGAAATTAAAGGGATCATATCTCCGGTCTTCCGTGGTCAATCGTGCCAAATAAAAACTGGGAGAGAGCTTTAAATCCGTGCTTTTCGCGTCATGTTGAGGGCAGAGTTCTATGCCAAATACATTTTACGGAGCTTTGAAGACACCACGTGATTGAACAGGCTGACGTGATCATAGAACGGCAAGCTTGCAGATCAGATTGGGGGTAATAGTCATGTGATTATTGTTGTGACGTCTCATTGGTGAAATTGGTCGAGCTACTCTTGGGCTCGCTGGCAAAAAAAATAATAAATCTAATATGCAGAATAAAGAGGGAAAATGTAATGACTCTTGTGTAGCCCAAAGTAGCGAAGTAACAGTACCGTTTTTTCTTCACAAATCTTCTCCAATAAAAGTAAAAAATATGGCTTAGTAAAACTACTCTTAGAAGTACATTTTTCCCAAAAACTTACTCAAGTAAATGTAATGGAGTACATGTAACACGTTATTACCCACGTCTTATCCGAGCACCAATAGTTTCTCTACCCAGTGATGCATGAATCCCATCAGATGTGTGATAGTCAAAAGACCGTCATAATTATGACATGACACAGTCATGAGCAATAATAAATGCTTATCATTAAGTGTCATTCGGCAAATTTTGTGTCCAAAATTTATGTCCAGTCCGGATCTTTTACATCCATTGAAAAGTGAGAAAAAGTGTTACCCAAGATTTTTTAGGTACTAAAAGAAAGTTTAATTTGATTGGATAAGACAAAACACATTGATTTTACTGTGTTGATTAAAGCAGGTCAAAGTTTTGGTGACATCCACTTCCAAAGAGCCAACATGTACAGTAATATGAACAAATGTACCTGTTTCCATTTCTTTCAAAAAGCTAGCCATTTACCAAATGGCAAGTGATTTTAACTCTAAATTTTAGCTAGGTAGTCATTATTTAGGACATGCATAATAAGGAAAATGCATGGAAGTTAAAGTGTAATGTCCTCTGCAATGAAAACACATGTTTGGGGCATATTTCTTCTTATGTGTGCGATAGTTCTTGTCCTCTCTCCTTGAATCCCATAATCCCCCTCCTGGTTGATGAACACCAACTTCACAGTCCTACTTGAAGACCTCCATAATTGTCCTCTTGTAGCAATTATGAAAGTGCATTCTTTCAGCATACTGGTGGAGGCTTTTAGTCGGGTGTTTTTTTTTTCCAGATTAGATGAAAGTTATTGCTGACATTTCAAAAGTGCTATTAATGCAGTTCAGCTATTCTGTAATTCTGGAGATATATGGCACTATTGAAAGTGACAGAAAAAAAGAAATGGAAATAGTGGACAGCAAAAAGCCTTGAGTCTATACTAAAAATAGAGATGAATGTTGCTTTTTTTCTATCAATATTCCCCTTTGTGGCTAATAATGACAGATATGGGTAAGCTGAAAAAGCCTCTGTAAGAGTGAGTGTGTCATTTTTCACTTTCTTGGGACACTATTTTTATCACGCGATACGGATACTCAGACTAAGGCTTGTGTGTCTATAAAAAGAACAAACACCTCATTTGTTCATGAGCATACACAGTATAAACACACTCATACACACTAATAAAACTCATACATTATTGAAAATGCTTCTCCCGCCCCTGAAAAAAACAAAAAAAAAAATTAATTAACAAGACTAAAATACAATTCTGAAGGCTATTCTGAAAGCATGTTCTAAAATGTGGGTGTTTTAAGGATTATTTCTTATGTCTTCAGTTCTTTCTATTGTAAATGTGATTGCCAGATGTCCCAATACTTACTGTATGTCCAGTCCAATGACATGTTTGGTATGCTTTTTTGGGGTTTTCTTTTGTTGAGCTGTATTTTTTTTTCCAAGTAAGTTTCTCTCTCGACAACAGATAAATGTTGTTTTCTCATTCATTTCCTCGGAGGCAGCGTACACAATCCACCTCTTATGTGGACTGAAGGGAGGCAAAATAAATCAGTAATCGCTTCCAAGACAAATTGCTTTTTTTATTGTCCAGTCCCCACCTTTTTTTCTTTCTTGCCTATGGGAAAAGTTATGTTGGCAGTTTCCAGGAGTGTCTGATCATGACAGTGCGTGTGTGTGTGTGTGTGTGTGTATGTGTGAGGGAAACCGAAAGCGAGAGAGAGAGAGAAACCAGAAGTTGCAAACCATCCCCATCCATCACCTTTACCAGCAGTGCCCTTGACCGTAGCAATCAGTACCTCTGGACAAATAAATCAGGACTCCTTCGTCTACTTTAAATTGTATTCTCTTTAGCGCACACACATGCACACACGGCACCCATTTATAGATAGCTTGATGATGAAGTATTGGTGCTCATAAGCGAATCCTCAGGTATATTCAATTTAAAATTGAATTTGGCGTGTTCTCTCAGCCTGTCGAATGCTCTTCACGGTATATTGACTGCAACTAAATGTGTTCCTCTGTAGCAGAAGTGAAATATACTCAGTTGGGAAAGTAATAATAATGTTTGAAACATTTCAGTTAATGATATATTGCTGCAAAACAATTGAATTGCCTGTACAGTGTTTCCTACCTGTGTATGATTGGAAGTTCCTGGGAATACAGGAAGAGTTGTGCCTGCAAACATCTTGGTTTTATTACTGAACATACAGTGGTATGAAAAAGTATCTGAGCCTTTTGGAGTTTCTCACATTTCTGCATAAAATCACCATCAAATGTGATCTGATCATTGTCAAAATCACACAGATAAAGAAAAAAGTGTCTGCTTTACCTAAAAGCACCCAAACATGTATAGGTTTTTCTATTTTAATGAGGATAGTATGCAAACAATGACAGAAGGTGGGAAAAATAAGTAAGTGAACCAACACATTTAATATTTTGAGGACCCCCCCGCCCCCCCTTTGGTAGCAATAACTTCAACCAGACACTTCCTGTAGCCGCAGATCAGTCTGGCATATCGATCATGACTAATCTTCGCCCATTCTTCTCTACAAAACTGCTGTAGTGCAGTCAGATTCCTGGGATGTCTGGCATGAATCGCTGTCTTTAGGTCATGCCACATTATCTCAATGGGGTTCAAGTCTGGACTTTGACATGGCCACTCCAGAACGTGTATTTTGTTCTTCTGAAACCATATTAAGTTGATTTACTTCCGTGTTTTGGATCTTTGTCTTGTTGCAGCATCCATCCTCTTTTTAGCTTCAACTGTCTGACAGACGGCCTCAGGTTTTCCTGAAAAACATCCTGACAAACTTTTGAATTTATTCTTCCATTAATGATTGCAAGTTGTCCAGGCCCTGAGGTAGCAAAACAGCCACAAATTATGATGCTCCCTCCACCATGCTTCACGGTGGGGATGAGCTTTTAATGTTGGTGAGCTGTTCCATTTTTCTCCACACATGACTTTTTGTGTTACTTCCAAACAATTCAACTTTGGTTTCATAAGTACACAAAATATTTTGCCAAAACCTCTGTGGAGTGTCCAAGTGCCTTTTTGCGAACAATAAAAAGAGCAGCAATGTTTTTTAGACCGCAGTGACTTCCTCAGTGGAGTCCTCCCATGAACACAATTCTTGGCCATAGTTTTACGAATAGTTGATGTGTGCACATGGATATTGGACTGTGCCATTGATTTCTGTAAGTATTTAGCAGACACTCTTTGGTTATTTTTTTATCTTTCTGAGTATTCTGCACTGTAAGGCCGAGACTTGAATGGAACAACATTTCTTTATTCAGTGGGCTTCTCAGCATATATGTCACAGATATATAACAGAGATTCCTTTTATACTGTAATACCACACCCACAGGAAGTGCACACTATGGCAACAGCAGTGTGACATAAATATGTCACATCTCCTCCCCCCTTACATAACATGTCCCAGAAATAAACACAAAAATACCTCCTGTTTTTCCCTCTTTACTTATTACTTATAAATCCAATCTATCAGGTGGTCGCCTGTCGCGTGCAGGATAACGACGTTCAGCAGTCACTTCCGGTTTTCCACTTGTGGAAACAGGTTCCGATACCGTTTCAGGTTCCGTTTGTGCATTGGTTGAATTAGACACAATTACAGCAGGATTGTTTGGGTTTGACACATCCGGTAAGCTAGACATTTCTGGTATTTTTGGCACATTCGGTAAGCTAGACATTTCTGGTATAATTACACTGCTAGCATCATCACAATCAATAGACAGTTCTGGAGTAGTGTCTGGTGTTCCCAACAATTGATCCACATGGCGACACCATCAGCCTCTTTGCGTTATCTTTGGTGGGGGGCCACTCCTTGGGAGGGAAGCAACAGTGCCAAACTCTCCATTTGTAGACAGCTTCTCTGACTGTTAATTGATGAACATCCATACTTTTAGAGATGGTTATATATCCTTTCCCAGCTTTAAACAAATCAACAATCCTTGATTGCAGTTTTTGAGACACCTTTTTTGACTGAGCCATAATGCACATCAGACAATGCTTCTCATCGAGATAATTCTTACAATGTGTGTGTTTATAGTGGGCAGTGCAGCTTTAAACCACTCGTCAGTGATTGGGCACACACCGGACTCAAATTGTTTGGTAAAAATTGGTTTCAATTGCTCTTTAAGTCTCCTTAGGCAGAGGGTTTACTTATTTTCCCCCTTCTGTTATTGTTTACATGCTATCCTCATTAAAATATGAAAACCTATAAATGTTTGGGTGGTTTTAGTTAAAGCAGACACTGTTTTTACATCCGTGTGATTTTGACAAAGATCAGATAACGTTTAATGGTGAGTTTATGCAGAAATGTTAAAAAAATCCAAAAGGTTCAGTTACTTTTTCATCCCACTGTATCTCTGTGCTGCTGGATATATGTCCATTAAAATTTAAAAACACTTATCCAGTTTAATGGGATCTAATGTTAGAGCTGTATCAGTAATTCTGCCCGTCAGAGGATGTCCAAACACAGATAATAATGCTCTACTTGGATTTACTCAGTCACTGAGGTATTCGTTTATTAATAATTGTAGTCGTTAGACTTTGCAATTGAGTAGAGGAAGTGTTCCGCATAAGCTGTGCCTTCCCTAAAGCTAAATCAGACCACTAAAATGTGATGGGCTTTAGAATTGTACCCCATATCAATGGGACAAATGTTTTAGTAGAATTTATTAACAACAAACCAATTATCCTCACAATACATTGTCTATTATTCTGCTGTTTCAACCTTGCTTGTACTCAAAAAGGTCACACTAACACAGCTCTAGTCTTTCTCATGCACTACTGTTTCAAAAGTTTGGGGTCACCCAGACATTTCTGTGGTTTCCAAAAAAAGTTACACTTTTTAAAATCTATTTATTCAAGACACTGGTAAGGTCGGTAACAATTTTCTCCTTTAAATTTAGCTTTTGTCCAAGAATGCTCCATTTGCAGCAATTACAGCATTGCAGACCTTTGCTGTTATAGCTGGTAATTTGTGAAGGTAATCTGGAGTATTTTTACCCCATGTTTCCAAAAGCCCTTACAATGAATTGGATTGTCTTGTTGGGCACTTTATTTATTACCATATAGTAATGCTTAATTTGAAACTGTGCTTATTGAAGAAATCCTTATCCAAAACCCAGACCATCACATTACCACCACCATGCTTGAAAAGGGGCCTGGTGCTAATTGACAAGCATTGCAAAATGCCATGCCATATTTGACTATATGTATGACAAACTGCCGAATATGAACCCCAACAGCGGTAGGATTCGTGATTTAATTACCAGCTTGTTAATACTTCACCTCATGTGTGTCTCTGAGGTATGAGGTGTAGAACCATTTTTGTGTGTAAAAGACCACCGGCCTCAGTTGACAGAGGTGGTAATGGGAACAAGAAAAGGTGTTTTAACAGACCTGCACTCATACACTCTCTCCTAATGAACCCATGCTGTTAACAATACTTGATTGTCTGAACTTAACAAAATCATTTAACACAATCACATCCTCTGCTGTGCCTGTACGGCAAGTGTCAATTCTACACACATGCACTGTATGTGTGTGCACAAATAACGGCATGCCTAGATAGTGGTCAAGACCTGTACAGGATTCAAACAGCAGTTTGTCTCTCTCTCTGCCTCCCACACTATGCAGATCGTGACAACTCAGTAGCTCACATACACACAAAAGCGTGCACGCATGTACACAAGCGCACACCTAGTTGGCGTAATTGCCTTTGACTTGCCAAACATATCTTTGTCTAGATTAATGTGTCTGTGAGAAGTGAATGAGAGCACCCATTGTTTTATTAATGATTACATACCAGTCACGACTTGCCCTCTGTCACTGTAACAACTATAGGAAGTGGAAAACAATGGGCACTTTCTTCCTATTCTTTTCACAGCCGATTCGTCATATGTTGCTTCATACATCCTTCGCAGAGAAAAAAAAAAAAAATATTGGCCAGGTAAAAATGTCTTGAATTTTGTGTTTAGTCAAGTAATTGATGATGCAGTCTTCTTCTTCTTTTTTTTTTTTTTTTTTTAATTTAATTTTATTTTTTTTTAAATATCAAGAATATGTCAGTGGTAGATGGAATACTCTTTTTACTTAATGTGCCTGGGACAGGATAAAAAAAATAAAATAAAAAATCTTAAATAGCATTATTATGTGAATTAAATCATATTTTGAGACGATTCGACTATATACAACAATTTGACAATGCGCAGATGACGAGAAATTAGTCTTTTAATCTACACTTTAGCCCCGCCTGTCATTATAGTGCTCTAGCGTCCCCAGCTGGAGGATGACGTCAGTAGGGTCACGATTTCAGCTGATTTAGAATCCAACCCACTGAGGGGGACAATTCAGAATGAGGAAAATTGCAATAGAGCGTACAAAATGTCATTGTTTCAATCTCACCACTCCAATATTTTTACAGGATATTATATTTATCTAAGTATTTTTCCCCGATTGCTAAAAAAAAAAAAATGTATGGTCATGACAAACAACAGTCTTGTGCTAGATGGAATAAGAAATATTAAAAATGCATTTATTCAGTACGACAGTGCAAAATTACTGCATAATGATAAAAACTGTCGACCTTTTGCACCTTCCAAACGGTATTTTCATGCCACCGGAGTTAGTCCGGCTTTTGTCATTTCCCTGCCCCGGCTTCAAAGACAGAGGAAAGAGCGTAAATAAAACAGGAGGCGTAACAGCTAGCAGACATGCTAACCCGAACCGAGCGGCGTTTCCAAGTCTTTTTCTCGGCTTTCGAAAACGAAAAATCACACAAAACTACCCGGACTCATGTCACACATGGTGGCAGGGTTGATTGTCTTCACCGATCGGCCTTCCGCCGACGGCTAGCAAGTTACGACTCGTCGTTCTGCTGCGCCACGGCGGGAAGGCAGTGCTCGTCGCCAGGGAGAGAAGGGGAAACGCCGAAAACGAAAAATCACACAAAACTACCTCAACTCATGTCACACAGGGTGGCAGGGTTGATCGTCTTCACCGATCGGCCAGCCCCCGGTGGCCAACAAGTTACGGCTGTCGCCGGGGCAAGAAGGGGAAACGCCGAAAATGTAAACAAAACAGGAGGAGTATTATCACCCACAAAATGCAAGCCACCTTCTTCATTAAAACTTTTACCATGATCCCAGTATTTGACATAATATAAAACACGAAGCTCACCCACTTACTTGTCCATCCAATGGTTCCTTGGTTGTCGGACTTGTTTTGGCCATCACGGTGAACAAGGATCTTTTGGAAATCCAAAAAGCCTCACGCCACTCTCCTGGATAGCCACAAAAGCCTGCAGCACATTGGGCTGGCGTGATGCAAAAAATAAACAAATTAATCCGCCAAGTCAGCTGAATCCGCAGTCCTTCTGCATGCTCTATGGTAATGGCTGTCTTGTGAAGATAATCTCTACCGCTGACATCACATTGGCCTTCTTCCTCAACCCGAGACTGGAGCCGGAAGTCACTCATTTTCATGACACCACCTACTCTGTAGTGGCACCGTCTCGTTTCACTCATAAGAAGTTTCTCTAATAACTTGTACCTTCCTCCTCCTTTTTAACCAGTGGGTCATTATCTTCAGATTTCATATGTAGTTCTCTCTTCGGGTTGTCACCCCCACCATTCACCATGTTGAGTCCGCACAAATATAGTAGCCAGAAGTCAAAGTGTTGGAAACTTGTGATATTGAAATCTGTGTTTTTTTTGTTTTGTTTTTTTTTTTGACGTGCCAACGCAAGATACATTGTTGGCCCACGAAAATAAAACTACCAAAATGGACGCTTTGGTCCTCTAGATTTTTTAACACGGGTGAAAAATCATCATCTATGTAAGTGTTCCCGCTCCCACCAGCTCCCGTCGAGTATTATTCCCGTCACGTGATCTTCCGAAATAATTCATGCTTTAGTCTAGTGCATATCCCTATCTACTGCAAAAGAGCGTGCAGCATCCACCAATTTGAAGGTGCGCTGCTCGCTGTTGGTCAATATCTTGTCCACCAGCCTAATCTAGCTTGTACTCGTGTTGCTGCCTCTAGTGCTCAATTACGGTATAGTTGCATGGGGCTTTTCGCATGAAAATGAAACATCATTTCACAATGACAACAAACAAAAAAGTAACGTGTAACACAGGCGACAATTTGAAACGTAGTAGAGTAAAAGTACAGATACGTGCTGTAAAATGTAATGAAGTAAAAAGTATCACTTCATATTTGTACTCAAGTTAAGTACAGATACACAAAAATGTATTTAAGCACAGTAACAAAGCTGGGGAATACACCCAATAGCAGACCTCATCAAGGAATTGATCACCTCAAGTTTATCATTAATCCCTGCAGCATTCGTGATAATCTGAGATGATGGAGTGAAGGGAGCAAAATGATCTGACTGTAGCTACAGTTACAAAAAAATCATGCAAAAGCAAAACCGTGAAGTTTTTGCTCTTGTTGCTCAAACTGTCTCTAAGTGCTGAATGCTGACGCTTTTTATAGTTGCTTGCTCAGACACACACATCCACACGCACCAAAGCTTTCAGACAGGAAGACATTTGGTTTTCCCTCTAAATTAAATTTTGTTTTACAACCTTGTTTTGATAGTGTGGTTTCTTTAATAAGTGCTGTGTTTCATCCAACAGGCAGTCTCTAATAGTTATTTTTATAAATAAGATACTGTATCTTCATACTTTTACTAGAGTCTGCATTCCAATGCTGTTTAGTGATTTCTTGTTTGGAGTATAATTAAAATACAATATGGTATGTTTTATGTGCGAGACAGATATTGTATAGCATCAAAGTGAATATAGCCAGAATTGTACTCTTTCCTGCAAACAGGGAAATATCAATCAATAACAAACCGACACATTAGTATACTTTGTCATGTGGAAGATTGTTTATGAGGCGTATGAGGCTTTTCTATGCCTGGCTGTATGGGAAATGAACAGTATGTCAGGCTTAAGGGTTCCTGCGCCTCAAAGGTGGCTGTTGTCCAAGGTTCTCTGATTGCAAGAGAGCATTGATTGTCCAAACATTAATCAACCCCAGTGATAGGCTTCACGCTCACTGTTGCGTCTGCCAGTTGCCTCTCCTTTCATTTATCAAACCAACAACTGTCCACGAGCTTCCCATTGGTTGCTAGTGTGTCTGTGAGCCTCTGCTTCATGTTAGCCATCAATCAGGGTACTGTTTGGACGGACTGCAACCAAATTGATCATAACTTTAGCAAGGACACGACATTTTATGATACGCCATCCAACAAATGTTGACATTTTGCAACTGAATATGGAGTTTATAGTCAAAGGTGTTCATTTTTTTAATCAACTGAGATGCTTAAAATGTGACTATAACCTAAAAAATGAGTTGTAAGAAGAAGAGGAGCTAGGGAAGGTACTTGTTCTGCATACTGATTACCTACACTCCATATTTTCTTTTGTGTTTTCTTGTTGTCCAATTATGAGGCAAAAGAGAGTGGCTGAAAGTAGCAGAGATGACCACCAGTCATCCACTTTGTTTCTTTTTTACTTTAGTTAGCCACTGATGGCGGGATTACATAACAAGACTGTGTAATAGCTAGGAACAAACACTCCACCACCACAAAAAAAAAAGTTATCCACCCCCAAGCTTTAAAAGATACGGCAGGGAAAATGGGCTGATTGAACTGATATTTTAACAAAACCTCTTGAACAACTGTTTTTTTAAAAGTACATTCTACTTCTACTTCTGGAACTAATGAGGACAAGTGGGACAGATTTTTTTTTTTTTTTCCCTATGAATGTGATTATAAGCAGAGGTAGGTAGAGTAGCCAAAAATTGTACTCAAGTAAGAGTAGCATTATTTGAAAATAATATTCCTCAAGTAAAAGTAAGAGTAGTCATCCAAAAAAATTACTCGAGTAAAAGTAAAAAAGTATTTGATGAAAAAACTACTCCAGTACTGGAAAAATTCCTTATCATGTCTTATTTTTTAAAAACTATAGAATACTCTTTTTTTCCCCCCTCAGCATAAGGTAATCTATATGAACTGATTATTATTAGACATAACCTATTAGATGACCATATTAGACCAGAAATATCATCTAACTTGGACTGGAAAAAAATTAAAATTAAATCACCCGTCCCAAGAGCATGACTGTCCTACAGTGGATCAACACATTTTCCATCATGAAACTAAAACTTGCTCTGCTTTTCCGTGGTCTATCAGTGCCAATAAAAACTAGGAGAGAGTTTGAAATCCACACTTGTATTTTTGACGGCAGAGCTCTAGCTCAAATATTATAATTTGAGGCAATTTAAAGACGCCACTTGTTGTGATGTTGGAACACTGACGTGATCATAAGACTGGATTGCAAGCTTGTGTTGTGTGTGGTGATGTATCTGTATTGTTACGCCTAATTTGTATCATAGAGTTATGTGATTATTGTTGCTGTGTCTGATTGGCGAGACTGGGTTAGCCACTTTGCTTGCAAAAATAGCGGGAAAAAAAAAAGTAACGACTCGAGTGCAGCCCAAAGTAGCGGAGTAAGAGTAGTGTTTCTTTTCTCCAAATCTACTCAAGTAAAAGTAAGAACTGTGAAATGTAACGTGTTACTACCCACCTCAGATGATAATTTAAGGGAGTTAAATGATGAAGGCATTGCAGCAGGGCCGAGAACGAAAAGCTGTATTTTTCGATGTGGCAAATGGTATTTTGGTACGTGGCATTTTTTTTGGTACCTAGCAAAATGGATTTTGGCATGTGGCATTTTTTTTGCCATGTGGCATTTTTTTGTATGTGGCAAAATCAGTGCGCTGTAATGGTAACTGTATCGTCAAAAATCACAGCCACACATGTTTTTCTGCCATTTAAAATGAATGGAAAATTTGGACATTCATAGCCTTCAATGGCATAGCCTTACTTGGGTGCCAGTTGAATGTCAATGTGCTGTAATTTAAAGTGTATGGTCAAAAATCAAAACTACAAGTTTTTCTGCCAGTAAAAATAAATGGAAAATTTGGACGTTCATAGCCATCAAAGGCATAGCCTGGCTTGGGTGCCATTTGAATGTCAATGTGCTGTAATGGTAAGTGTATGGTCAAAAATCACAGCCACACATGTTTTTCTGCCATTTAAAATGAATGGAAAATTTAGACGTTCATAGTTGTCAGTGGCATAGTCTTACTTGGGTGCCAGTTGAATCTCAATGTGCTGTAATGGTAAGTGTAAGGTCAAAAATCACAGCCACACACGTTTTTCTGCCATTTAAAATGAATGGAAAATTTGGACGTTCATAGCCATCAATGGCATAGCCTTACTTGGGTGCCAGTTGAATGTCAATACGCTGGAATGGTAAGTGTACGGTCAAAAATGACAGCCAGACACGTTTTTCTGCCATTTAAAATGAATGGAAAATTTGGACGTGCGTAGCCGTCAATGGCATGGACCTTCATGGCCTGCAAAAATGCCATATACAAAAAAAAATGTCACATACCAAAACAAAAACAAAAAAAATCCAAATACCAAAAAACAAATGCCACATGGCAAAAAATGCTACATGGTAAAATCAATTTTGCCATATACCAAATACCACTTTTTTTCTCTGATTTCACTCTTTCTGTTGCCATTGCTGTTGTTCTGATTGAGTGTTACCTTCCCTGCATACAATGCAAATCACCTGCAAAACGCCACCCACTGGCCAGGACAGAAATTAATTGAGAGGATAAAACTATCTCCCATCTTATTTTAATATGTGATGACGCACTGTGCACCGAGTCGCTATAGTAAGTGGGAAAAAATGATTGATGACTCATTTTGAAAGTGACACATATAGATTAGCATCACTTTGAAACATATCTTCTGAAAGTTCCCTGCCAGTTCTCATCAATCCCTCATCAGCTATGGACTGAAAGTGTAATATCGTAGATGAAACCGCACATTATAGATGGCTGAGGCCAAGCTGGGTCGCTCGCTGCAATAACAAAACGCAAGGGTATGAGTTCCGCTTTCTTTCACTCATGACAGCTGAGCAATTATTTTAGGGAATTAAATATAACACCCTCCTAATTCAATGCGTACTGCTGATGTAATTTGATGTGAAGTTATTAGCCAGGCTGATACAGGGAGGCAGGTGCCCTTCACGTACTTCCTTGCTGGGAGTCATCATCTTTTTATTTTTTTTTGAAGCACCATGATGGACGACAACTTCATCTAGGTACAAGATGGTTCATCCATCACTGTAACGTATTGAACAGACACTCACATGTCCTTAGGAAGTTTATTATCAGATTGATGTCTCGAAGACAATCTTTATGTAATGTATTTCTACGGCTGTTCTCCTTTAATTAACGATATATTTCTTTCAAACTCTTGACAAAAATGTTGTTTCAATGTAGCTGTTCTGTAATAAGGGAAATAATTTTCCTGCAATTGCCATGATGACCCTGCATTCTTTACATAAGGTGATAAAGCAAGCAGTTTGAAAGTTCAGTAGTGCCTGCATTCTACTTGTATTTTACTGTTCTAACTTCAGATAAAGACCTTCTTCAGATGAATCTTACATCCCCCAAGCACCGCATTGTCACAACCATAAGGCGCGCTTAAAACTAAAACATTTTCTTCAAATTGGACAGTGTGCCTAATAATGTTGTGCGCCCATTGTGTGGACTAAGTACCAAAATGTGTCTAATTTTTGAAGAGGCGGACGTGAGAGCCGCATGAGAACCTTAAAGGGAGAAAGTTGTGTGTGATTGGGGGCATGCCCCCACTAGATGTAACGTTCGAGTGTTTAGGTTAGGCTAAATAACAATGGTTTGGTGAAACACCCTCGAAAATGGAGAAGAGACGCGCTAACGAACCTGTCGTGTTTGATGGAGAGTTAGTCCAGCTGTTCAATTCGGATACAGAAGATCAGGACTTTGATGAATTTGTGGCTTAAGATTGATGCGAGTCATTTGTCAAATTCTTTAATAAAGTTCAGTTGAACTCCGTTTTGCTCCCTCATCCTTTAAAAAATGATATATTGGCCAGAATATAAGACGGTCCTGATTATAAGACAACTCCCTCTTTTTCAAGACTCAAGTTTAAAAAAAGACTTTTTGAACACCAAATTATTTTTTTATACAGAAAATAATTACAGTACATCTGAAATAAATGATTATAACAAAATATTTGAGAGAAAAAGCATGTTATTTTGCCTCATTCAAATCTTAATATCTGAACATTTAAATATGTAAACTAAAGTGCAGTCACATTCGTAAATGAATGGCTTCTGGTTTTTGAAATGAAAATAAACCAATCTATTGTGATAAAACAACAAAAACGCATTAACCATCAAAGTGAAGACTAACTGTAACTGTAGTCTTGAAACAAATCTGAATAAGGAAAAACATTGCAATAAAATAATGCAAACTGGTTAAACCTAAAAGAGTAGCTGAGATCTATTATAACAGAACATCGCTTCAATGATATTTGGCGCCATCTAGCGTCGTGAATGGGTACAATGTCTAGACCGAGGATATAAGACAACCCCCACTTTTTCAGTCTTATTTCAATGCAAAAAACACAGTCTTATATCGGGCCAATACGGTATATGCTAGTCTGCATGCTTGCGTATGTTTTTCATCAGCCCAATAATGCGGTGTGCCTGGTTGGTGTGTTAAATACAAAAATTTCACTCGAAAATGAGCCTGCGCCTTTTAATACGGTGCGCCATATGGTTGGGAAAATACGGTAAATTGTAAATTGTATTTGTCCTTCAATGATGAAACTGTAATTTTGATATTTCAGCGCAATACATGTAGAAAAGATGTCGTTAACATTAGGGGTGTGCCATCAAAGGCACCGCACGATTCGATTCGATTACTGAACGATGATCACGGTATTGCCGGTTATCACGACGATCACGATCATCACGATTATCGATGCATCATACAGTATTAATAAATAAAGTAACCAAGCAAATTTATGCACATCAATTTATTTGGAATATCCTAATGATTCAACAGTAACGATGGAAACAACAAAAAGCGAGAGACAGCGAGAACCAAAAGTGGTATTTGCCATGTTGCAAAAGGGATTTTTTTTCTTGTGGCATTTTTTTTTTTGCAATGTGACAAAATGGATTTCGCCATGTGGCATTTTTTTTTTTGCCATGTTGCAAAATAGATTTTGACATGTGGCAAAATGGATTTTGGTTTGTGGCATTTTTGTGGGGTATATCTCAGTTTTGCAGGCCATGCACATCCATGCCATTGACGGCTGTGCACGTCCAAATTTTCCATTCATTTTAAATTGCAGAAAAACATGGCCATGGTGTGGCTGTGATTTTTGACCATACACCTTACATTACAGTGCATTGACATTCAACTGGCACCCAAGTCAATGCAACATTTTAGGCAAAAAAAAAAAAAAACGCCACATGGCAAAATCCATTTTGCCACATGGCAAAAAAAATGCCACATGGCAAAAAAAATGCCACATGGCCAAATCCATTTTGCCACATGGCAAAAAAAATGCCACATGGCAAAATCCATTTTACCACACGGTAAATACCACTTTTGGTGAAGCAGTTTTTTTGTTTGTTTGTTTTTTTTATTTACAGGAAAGTGCAAAAACATCAACCATTTCAAAGGCAGTACTTATTTCTCAATTAACAATACTTTAGAAAAATACTCTAGTGGAATTAATTCAACGTTTTCTAGAAAAAATTGAACAAAGTGCCTTTAGAAATAAGACTTCTTTTAAACGAAACATTTTTTTCACAGATTTCTGTATTTTTACAAAAAAAATACATAATCAACTGTCTTAACATTTACTTAACATTTTTAAAATTTAACATGTAAGTGCAACATGGAGACATCATCATTTCTATCTTCACTATCACTACCATTGCTGTCATCATTCTCAGTCGTCACCCTCTTTTGGAGGACGTACTTCACCAGCGCCCAGTCGTTGCTCCAGTCACTCATAAAGTGCGCCATTACCGTGATATATGATTCTGTAACAAATGTGATGTCATGTCAGAGCTGTCTTGCATGCTTTCTTTAGTGATTCCTGCACTTTGGTTTTGGTCATGTTGTACAGTTCGGGAACAGCTTTACAGGCAAAACACTTTCGGGAGTTTGTATCTGGGCTCCAGCGTCCGCACCAGAGAACGAAAGCCTTAACAACCGCATATGGGCGTAAATCCTCAGCGATAAAGGGTGCAATGGATGAAGAGATTCGTTTCACCCTTTCAGAGTTACGAGTCCTTCTTCTATGGTTCGCTGGTTAGCAGGTGCATCAACAACAGGTTTTGTGTGTTTTATCGTGTTCCCGATGTATTTAATCCTGGTTTTACATGCCCTACAAAGGGAGTAACTTTTACTAATGCCCTCTCCATTGTCAGGTTGATGAAACCCGAAATGCTTCCAAACGCGAGATTTTTATCCTGATGTGTAAATCTCCTGTTCAGTAATGTCCATTTCCGCCATCATCGCAATGTGCATTGCTGTAGGTGTCCGCGTGGCAGACGTGTCTTTCACTTTCATTCCGCGAGCAGCGGCTGTGTTCCTGTCATTCCGTTATCATGGAAAATAATCATTATTGAGCATTTATTAATCGTAATCGAATCGTCACGTGTCGAAACTCGATGAATCTAATTATCGACTTACAGTATAGGAACTCCTGTGGTGACTATTTATTATGAGATAATTCACCCACCGACATGGACACTTAAGAGCCGTGTGCGTTCCGGCTGAGTCAGCAAAGTTCCTAGGGAGTCACAAGAGACACATGAGCCGCCGAGCACGGCAACCTCCATCCAACGTCGTACTGCTACACTTTGTTAGTTAACATCCTATTCAAGGAAGGCTTCTTTTAGATTTTCCAAAACTAACTCACCTTTGTCATGATAAGTCATTAAAAAAAGCTTTACAAAATGTCAACTGGCTCTATCTCATGAAGGAACCTTAAAGTGCGTATGACAGGATTGAAAAAAAAAAGTCTTAAATAGCATTATTATGTGAATTACAATCATACTTTGAGACGATTCGACTATATACAACAATTTGGCAAAGCGCAGATGACGAGAAATTAGTCTTTTAATCTGCCGTTTAGCCCCGCCTGCCATTATAGCGCTCTAGCGTCCTCAACAGGAGGATGACGTTGGCAAGCGTCATGGTTTCATATGATTTAGAATTCAGCCCATTGAGGGGGAATTATTTAGAATGAGGAAAATGCAATGAAGAGAGCCGCAAAATGTCCATTGTTTCAATCTCTCTACGCCAATATTTTTACAGAATATTCTTTTTATCTCAGTATTCTTCCCCAATTGCTAAATAAACGGTATGGTCATGACAAATAAGTCTTGTGCTATATGGAATATAAAATATTAAAAATGCATTTATTCAGTACGACATGGCAAAATTACTCCATAGTTGTCAAAACTGTCTACTTCTTGCACTTTCCCGAACGATATTTTATGCCACCGGAGTTAGTCCGGCTTTTGTCATTTCCCTGCCACGGCTTCGGAGAGCATAAACCAAACAGGAGGCCTGACAGCTAGCCGACATGCTAACCCAAACCGAGTGATGTCTCAAAGTCTTCGAAGCGAAAAATCACACAAAACTACCCTGGAACATTTCACACTGCGGCGGGGTTTGTCGATTGTCTTTACTGATCGGCAACCCACCTGACAATCTGCCTGACAAACCGTCCGACATCGGAGGAGCGCGTAACTGCCACATGGTCAACACGAATATGGCGAAAATAATGCTAAGAACTAGGCAAAGACGTAAACAGTGAGAGAGCGGCATGCAGTTGTGTCCAGCTAACAAGGCAGGATGTGTCTGAGGAGAACTTTTCTACATGTCCGTCCATCATCAAACTAAGTAACTAGTCCTTTATTTAAAGAAAGTTTGTAGTGTTTACTATGTAATCGCTGTATTCGCGGCCGTTTTTAACACGAAGTTGCCATTTTTGATTGGGTGGAAAATTTGACAGAACACCGGGCACACAAAGAGGGCAATAAGCCGAGTATCGCGCTCTCCCGGCGGGGGGTGTGCGACAAGCCGCCGGTCGTCAGCCAAGTGGCATTCTCAGTGGACAAGGAGCATGTCGGCCACAAAATGCAAGCCTCCTCCGTATTAAAACTATGCCATGATCCCATGATCTTCCTCGTAAGTCCAACGGTCCCAGAGTTGTGGCAGATCTCGGGCTGAACGGGAACTTTCTGAAACCCAAAAAGGTTCACACGCCTCCCCCTGGTGCAGCTACAAAAGCCTGCAGCTGGTTGGCTGGCGTGATGTGAAAAATAAACTAATCAGCAAAATCAGCTGAATCCGCAGTCCACTTGCATGCTATAGAGCAATGCTGTATTGTGAGTTGTTGACCCGGGTGATGTCACATTTGCATTCGACCTTAACCCGAGACTGGAGCTGGAATTCACTAATTTTAAATATAAAACGATCGCTTCCACACGCATCCAAGTGGTCAGTTTCATTCAGGAGCATAAAACACCGCGTGAAATATGAAATAAACATGGTTTTTGGTGTCATACGCACTTTAGGTGAACATGGATTGTAATTTGCATACATGATTTAAAAAATGGTTACCAATGATTAACTGTTTATAAACGTTATTAAAAAAAAAAAAAAAAAAAGACCTGTGAGAAAATGGTTGTATCAAATATTAGGCATGCCAACATCACAGAAAAGGATTCCTATTACTTACACTGTAGTCTTAGTTATTACCATAAAAGTTCAAATTTGATTAGGTTGTAAGGGAGAATGCATTAAATTACTTGTTCCCTGAATACAATCACACAAGAAGAATGCTGTGCTGTGGATTCCTGGCCAGGGAGGGGAGCTGCTGACTCCCTGATAGAAAAGACCCCAGCCCAGCTGTGTTTAATAGCTGACTTTATCATGCATTTTCCCAAACTAAAGTCATCGCGCAACTGTAAAATTGTGACTGTTGTGTATTTATGAAGAGACCTCTTATCACAGGTCAGAGCATGCACACGTTCCAAAATGGCAAAGAGCCAAATTAACCAAAAATGGTAAAATGTCTGAGCATGAACATGCCATACCGCTCAGCAAAAATAAATGACTTTAGTACTTTAAATGCTAGAACAATTGCACATGCTGTATACGAATGATTATTATTCCAAGAAGCCGAGCGTGAAACAGACCCCCCCCCCTTCACCCCCCTCCTTTGGCTGTGATGGCAATACGTGTTTAATGAGTAGCTTAACTGTAAGAGGTTTACAATCCAGCTCTCAGCCTCCTTTTTTTAAAAAAAATTCTTTCTTCCCATCCATGCTGTCATGTGCATCTTCGTCCTTTGTCCACTTTCTGCGTCCTTCCTCCTCCTCTCTCTGATATCTTTTTATGCAATTGATTCTCTTTTGAACCTCTGTATCCTAGCAACCTATGCCATACATAAAAATTCAAAAGAAAGGCATTGTCAATTTTCTGTACTCTTACCATGAGTTTTACAGATGGTATTTCTACAATGTTCAGCTCTGTGTGCTTGTGCCCTACAGTGTTGTTTTTGGCAGCCCTTTTAATTTTCGTCTTAGTCTTTTGGACGACGATACTTATTAGTCTTAGTCATATTTTAGTCAATTCAAAATGTGTTCATCTTTGTCTAGTTTTAGCTGACGAAATCTCAAATTCATCCAGTTGAAGTTGACGACTGCTTAATGTTTTCGTCTGTGTAATACCAAAAGTTTTCGTCCAGAAATAAAGGTTTCCAACAACTAGGAAGAAACACTGACAGACGAGCATATATTGTAGCGTCTACAATGACAACGCCAGCTTTGTGATGACAATACAAACTCAGTAGGAAAAACAGTACATTATTTTCAATTAATTAAACCTGTCTGTAAAAAAAATTAAAAAAACAAAGTTGTACGAGAGTATGCTCGCCACACTAAAGTTGATGCTAATGCTAACGCAAATGCTATGCTAACGCTACAAGTAGGGGTGGGAATCGAAATCCGATTCCAATTCCGAACCGGTTCCGAGTGTTTCAAGGCCTCGACATCACAATGAAAAAGCCTTAACGATCCCTTTAACGATTCCTAAAGACACGTATTGCCTCATCACGTGACGTGAAGTGTCGTGTTGTCCAGACGCATCAAACTAGCATGGCGCCAAGAACCACACGCTCCAAAGTTTGGCTACACTTCACCAGGAAAGAGGGTGAAAATGAAAGGTTACGATGGTTTAACCGAGCATTGCAGCTGTAAACATAACTATGACCAGTGTTGTTAATAACGGCGTTACAATATAACGGCGTTACTAACGGCGTTATTTTTTTCAGTAGTGGGTAATGTAATTAATTACTTATCTTGGCAACGCCGTTACCGTTACTGAGGACGGAAAGGCATGCGTTACTATGCGTTACTATATTGGTCGAAAAGTCTGAGGGAGACGGACTCACCGAGACGACAGAGCAGAGCAGGAGTGAGGGAGGAGTGACGAGGAGCAAACGCGATGCTAGGTAGCTCCAATAATACGTGTTGTAGCCGATAGCCTACAAACTACGCCCGCATGTTATGGTAGATATGTCACATGTACTGTATATAGATATAACTAGATGCAAAATGACAGACATGGCACTAAATGCGTTAGTAGACAGCCGCCATCTTAAAGCAGTAGACCTTTTATTACAGCTCTGTTGTAGAGAACCTTCCTAGCGAACCTAAGTAACTTTTTATCTAAAATACTTCTAAATCGGCAAAATCTTGACTTGAATCTATCTTTAAATGATGAAACAGTACAGAACCAAAGTGCGACCAGGAAACGGAAGTGGAGTGAAGGGTTTTTAATGAACAATGGCTATGGCTGTGGCTGTGGCTGAGGTTCAGGCTGTGGCTGTTGCTGCTCGGGCTTGGGGGGTGGGTGCCCTGATGGCAAAAAACAAGATTAGTCAAGAGTTCAATGAACGATCGTCAAAAACTACAGGCGTTGTTGGCCGATGTACCAATGGTGACTGACGGAATCATCTGGCACCTGCTTGCTGCCCAGGCTGTGCCTTATAAGCAGTGTTGATTGCGATGAGTTGCAGGTGCACTCCTAGGTCTGCCGCACCCAGCGTGCCAAGGTTGAACTCATGCCACATAAAACCAGGAAGTGTAACAACAATAAAAGCAAGTAGAGGGGAGTGTGGGTTAGGACCACCACACATATGACAGAATCTATCTATTTTTGTCTCGTCGTCGTCTCGTCAAACGAAAACTCGCATTCATCCCGTTATGTTCTAATCTTCCAGGACACACTTTTAGCTCGTCATCGCCACGTCGTCATGAAAAATTTTCATTATCGCTATCTTTGACAAAAAAAATCGGGATGTCCCGATCCAGGTTTTTGCACTTCCAATCCGATACGATATTGTTTTGCACTTCCGATACCGGTACTGGCCGATACCGATACCGACCTATCTGAGCATGTGTTAAAGTTTAAAGTTATTTAGCCTCCTTATTTAGTTGTCAGACTCATGTTGAAAAAGGTTTTAGTACTCTTGATAACAGCTAGCCAGCTGAATTAGGTGAGTTTGAATAACACACAACGGTTGGTAACAAGAAACTGACCTGTTTATTCAGTGACAAACACAAAACATTATAAATAACAAACAGAAATGGCATAGTCAGTCAGTAAAACGTGCAAATAATATTGTAAACTGTCAGTGGAAAATCCCACAAACTTCCCAAGCTATTAGATGCTTTTAATGTTTCATGCATTAGTTACAAAAATTGTATAAAAAGCCTCTCAGGTTTAAATAAACGACTATTTCAGTATCATGTTAACATTTTAAAACAGTAAATAAAATACTCAAGTCCCCATTCTGTATCAGCAGCTTTAAACTACATTCAATTTATTTAATTTTGCGAATCAACTGTTAAAGTTGTTAAAGTTGCTCCCGTTATTCCATAATTTCCCTTCTGTCTACTTTCGACATGTGAAAGTTTTAAAACTGTTTTGAAGATAGATTCAAGTCTAGATTTTGCCGATTTAGGAGTATTTTAGATAAAAAGTTAATTAGGTTCGCTTGGAAGGTTCACAACAGCCTACTAGGGAAGTCTTCTGCTTTAAGATGGCGGCTGTTTACTAACGCATCTGGTTATACTTCAATGTTGCTAACGCAGTCGAGTCTGTCGTTTTGCATCTAGTTCTATATACATATGATATCTATTATCTCCAGTAAAACGACGTTGACGTAGTTTGTAGCGGCTGTCAGCAGCAGTCAGGTATTCTTGTGTTTTTTTATCCAGCGGCATGAGTTGAGCTAAAGCCGTGAGTTGAGCGTTGGTATTACCCAGGTCTATGACAAGCATTCTGTTTACTTTCGGGATGCAATGCGGTCAGTTTCTCATTGCGTCCCGAAGACCGCGCTGTGTATTAGTTTCGCTTTACTTGACATATTTCAATAATCGGAATTTGGATGTTTGTGAACCGTTCTCGAATCTTCCACGGCCGAACCGCTCAAGGATGTAATGACGGCTGGGCATGTTGTACCGTGTTTCTAAGTGTTGGATGGTGCGTCTTTACTCACGAGAGATAATGGCTCATCATCCAGAATGAATTCTTCGGCAATGACTCTTGTTATTCCATGGGCTTTGGGACTGTCGGGTGCCAGTTTGTCAAGCATAGCAAAAGTTTCTGCCAGTGTTAGTTGCATAGGACCTTTCTTTTTGTCTTCGGTTTTCTTAACATACTCCTCATATTGTTTGTGGTGGTATTTCGCTAAATGCTTGATTAGGTTGGTTGTTTTAAAACTTCTTACAGCTTCACTACTACGCTTGACTTTATTGTGGCATATGTTGCACTCTGCCTCGTCGTCTTTGTCGTCATTTAAGGTGAAATGATCCCACACAGCTGACATTTTTACCGATAAAGTCTCTTGGTAAATTGAGAGACGGTAATGTAAATGTAGTGTGTTGAAGGTGTGCCATAAAATGCGGACCGGATTTTAGGGAAACCGAAGCCAATGGATTATGTAAATCGATGCGCTGGAAAACCCGGACCGGATTTTTTAAAAAAAACGGAAAAAATCGGAAGTCTGGATCGGAATTTTTCCGTGTTCCGATCCGATACTGATGCGCATTTTTTTGCCCATATCGGCGTCCGATCCGATCCAAATATCGGATCGGGACATCTCTAATACCCAATGAAGAGGCTAGATATAAACACTTTCCAGGAAAACCATGCTTCATTAAACAATTTTTAGTTAGGGGCAAAGCATAATGAGCTTCCTCGTCTTAGGGTGCCCGTGCCCAAGTAGCGGCTAACTGCTCTGTGACCTTTAAACAAGTCTGTTTGTGTATGTAGCCTCAGCAACAGAGCCCAGTCTATGGCACTGCATCATCCAGCAATCAGAGATAGGAAGAGAGCAGTGTGGGCAAAGAGTGACACTGATTTTGAGTGGTTGACAAATTTGACAAATTCCCTGGGAGCAAAACCCCGTCAACACCACACATGGAAAAAATGCACATTGCTCACACATGAACGGTTACAGTCAAATCTTGCTCTGGATTTACACTATCATACAATCTGCAATTACATCAGATTATGCACGAGCCCTTTTTGTCCTCACTACATTCCGTTTGCCAAGGACAAGATCAACTGAGCTGGGCAATAATGTGTTAATACTTTCCACATTTTCTGACCCAATAAACACTCCAGTCTAGCAGTGGACAAGCCCTTTCTTTTACCCTTCAATTCCTAATATGTCACTGTCTGTCTGCATGCCCACAGCAGTTTAAATGTGATATATTAGGTGTGATAATGGGGAAATGAGCCTGTGAGGTTTCCAGATTGAACATAATACATTTTATGCTCCGTTTGGTTGTAATGCTATCCTCCGGATTCCTGTGCATTTGGATTCCAATGCTGAATGCTGTTACAATATCTTGTATGTGAATGAATAGACAAAATGTTATCATGTGTCAAGATTGAAAGAATGTTAAATTTTACACTAAATTTATATAAAATTAAAGACACGGATTGAAAAACTGCAGATATTACATGTTTATTACCGTATTGGCCAGAATATAAGACAGTGTTTTTTGCATTGAAATAAGATTGAAAAAGAGGGGGTCGTCTTATATTCGCGGTCTAGACGTTATACCCATTCACGACGCTAGATGACGCCAGATATCATTGAAGCGATGTTCTGTCATGACAGATCTCAGCTACTCTCAAGTTTAACCAGTTTGCATTATTTTATTGCAATGTTTTTCCTTATTCGGATTTGTTTCAAGACTACAGTTACAGTTAGACTTCACTTTGATGGTTAATGCAGTTATTGAAATTTTGTTGTTATATCACAATAGATTGCTTTATTTACATTTCAAAAACCAGAAGCCATTCATTTACGAATGTGATTGCACTTTAGTTTACATTTTTAAATGTTCAGATATTAAGATTTGAATGAGGCAAAATAGCATGCTTTTCTCTCAAATATATTGCTATAATCATTTGTTTCAGATGTACTATAATTATTTTCTGTATAAAAATTGGTGTTCAAAAAGTCTTTTTTTTTCAAAGTTGAGTCTTGAAAAAGAGGGGGTCGTCTTATAATCAGGGCAGTCTTTGGGCCAATACGGTATTAGTAAATGGTTAAGGTGTCACACAGGTAGATCCTACCTTTATGTAATCGGTAGTTTGGAGTTGTGTTATGCCAACTTTGCCATTCACCAATGATTACTTGTATCTTTTTCCAAAAGAGATGGCAAACAGCAAATTAAGGAAAATTAAGATTCAATGATTAATGATCATTTTAGTGGCTCAACCTTTGCGCCATCAGTGCATCGCAGATTTTTTAACCCTTATTATAAGTATAAAGGCTGTTCGGTCCTTATATGACTGGTGTCAGAGTTTGGTTTGCATTGCTGGCAGTGAGTCTGATTCGTTCCCAGTGAGGGTTGGACTCCGCCTAGGTTGCCCTTTTTCACCGATTCTGTTCATAACTTTGATGGACAGAATTTCTAGGTGCAGCTGAAGCATCAAGGGTGTCCGGTTTGATGGCCTCAGCATTGAATCTGTGGTGCTGATGGTGGTGATGTGTTGCTCTTAGCTTCATCAAGTCGTGACCACCAACTCTCACTGGAGCGGTTCGCAGCTGAGTGTGAAGCGGTTGGGATAAAGATCAGCACCTCCAAATCTGAGATCATGGTCCTCAGTCGGAAGAGGGTGGCGTGCCCTCTCCGGATCAGGGATGAGATCCTGCCACAAGAGGAGCAGTTCAAGTATCTCGGGGTGAGGGTAGGAGGGAATGGGAGATCGACAGGCGGATCGGTGCAGCGACTGCAGTGATGCGGACTCTGCACCGGTCCGTAGTGGTGAAGAAGGAGCTGAGCCAAAAGACGAATCTCTCGATTTACCAGTCGATCTATGTTCCTAACCTCACCTATGGTCATGAGCTGTGGGTCGTGACCGAAAGAACAAGATCGCAGAAACAAGCGGCTGAAATGAGTTTCCTCCGCTGGGTGTCCGGACTCTCCCTTAGAGCTAGGGTGAGAAGCTCGGTCATCCAGGAGGGACTCTGTGCCGAGCAGGTACTCCTCCGCATTAAGACGAGCCAGTTGAGGTGGCTCGGGCATCTGGTTCGAATGCCTCCTGGACGTCTCCCTGGAGAGGTGTTCCGGGCATGTCCCACCAGTGGGAGACCCTGGGGACTCGCTGGAGAGACTATGTCTCTTGGCTGGCCTGGGAACGCCTTGGGATCCCGCCGTAGGAGCTAGTTGAAGTTTGCCTGGTATACCAGACTCACCGCTGTTCCAGCGATTGAGTCTGGCGAGCGTCTGGCGGATCAAATTCCGAGGGCTGAGCAATCCACAGCAAACAGACAGCGGAGTGGACCAATCAGCAACGAGCAGACGTGACATTGTTAAAGCGACAAGTAATTAGCGTGAGCAGAGAATGGAGAAGTTTATTCAACATGGCTAGCGCGAGCCATGTTGACTGTTTTCAATGACTTGTTTCGACGTGTTTATGGTCATTTAAAACTGGTTGTACTGTGGATTGGAACATTCTCGGCTCTCCCGTTCGCCATCTGTGTTGTTGTAGACATGACTTTCGGCGCGCAAGAGTGACGTTACTCGTTAAGACCACGTCACGCAAATAAACAAATCTGATTGGACGATTGATTTTGTACCTTGCTCGAGAGGCCGTTAATGGGCTGGGTCCTAGACTATTTCTCACAGTGTTTGAAAAATACAGGGAGAATAGTCTGGCTGTGCCAGGCAAGGTTGAAGTGGCTGGGGAGATGGAAGTCTTGGCTTCCCTGCTAAAGCTGCTGCCCATGCAACCCGACCTCGGATTAAGCGATGGATGGATGGATGGACGGACGGACGGACGGACGGATGAGTATGTTATAGCAATAAGAGTTCTAAAACATATTTGCACTTTATTTACTGTACATCTACAAATGTATGCACACATATGCGCATGTATCATATGAGAGAGGGAGAGAATGACAGTCCGTATATTTACGTATACTATTTATTTACACATAATTTTATGTACTGTATGTTGAATTACATGTTTCAGTTTCAGTTTTCACTTTAGTTCTGATCTTCATTAACAGCGATAAGTCATGGATCATTGTATTTCAATAATTTAGGAGGCCGCGACATATATCAGCAAAAAGCCAAGAGCACCACAACAGCATGTCATGAAACTATTATTATTAATATACAGTAATATGTACATCTATGTCGGTACTACCAATAAGTATTATTCAAAACAGTCGTGCTAAATGCTTAAAATGTTGAATAAATAAAAATATTAAGAGCTTATAGGACAAGATGGCAACGTAACAAAGCTGCCACTTTGCCTGTGTATATACTTATGTACAGTATGCTAATCGTCCCCACCACACAAGCAACTTTCCCTCTCACTGCCTCTCTTCATCTCTGATTATGCTCAATACAGCCGATGATCTATTTTTTTCAGATGTACCATTCTTCTTTTAACAAACACTTGCCAAAACATGTTCCTTCTATATCCTCACTCTCCTTCTGTGATGTTCTCACTCTACCTCTCTCTCACCACACGAGTGGTATTACTCGCAGCAGCAGAGAAGCATCCCGGCTTCATCTCCAACTAATGGGAATCAACTCTCCTGCTGCCATCTTCCATTTTTTTCTTCCTCCTCCTCATCCTCCTCCTCTGTTGCATGCTGATTTATTGAGTTAACAACCAAGCAGCCATCAGCAGTCACGCTGTGGGTGGAAGACAGTCGAAGAAACTCAATTAGATGTGACGCCAGCTATGGTTTAATCAGGACTTGAAAGCCAGCTGAGGTATGTAAAAGGAAGCCACAGCAGAACCGGACGGAAGTGAATTGGGGACAATCTGTCGCCAGAGTGAAAGCAACGAGAAGCCAACCAGGAAAAACCTTTCCAAGGAAGCTGGATGGACGCTCTTCCATGTGACAAGTGCCTTCAGGCATGAGGATTTTTCCACATCACACTCCGATTTGACTGCGACCTCTTCTGCGTTGTGGCGTCACTTTGTAAAGTCTTGATGAGTGTCTGAACAGCCAGCGGTCACTGATGCTCGGGGGGCCACCCTGACCCTGACCCCGCCACGGTGAGTCGTCACCGAGGACCATGGTCCTACCATTGCTGCTCAAGCTCTTCAACGTCTTCCTGCGCCAGTCGACCTTCGCTAAAGCCCTCGCCGCTGATCAACGCCAAAGTTCTTACTGCCCGTCCGCTGTAATGCCGCGGCCGCCCGGCTTCCCCATCTCTTGTCGCCGTGGGTGGGAGTCGAGAGAGCACGCATCACGTCTGCCCACCGAAGGGAGAGAGGTGAGATAGAGGGGCAACAGGGAGACCAAGGAAATTCTACTTTGATTTGTTGATTTGTTGGAGAACTTCAGATTCCAAGTACAGTATAATCTGCATTGAGTATAGCTGCAAGCTTATTGTATCCATTGGAAAGCTTATTCCCTGTGCTAGAGTTACTGTATATTTTTGTGAATCAACCAACAAGTGCATAGAAATGTTTAGCTATAGATACAGTATTTGGATATTTACAAAACATTAATAAAACACTTCTTGTTTCTTTTTCCTTTGGCTGTATTCATGGTGTTTTAAAAAAAAAACCTTGTACATGTATAGTGGAGGAAGCCCATCTGTCATGTTTTTGACTACTAAACTAAAATAACCAAATTGAACGTGGGCAGGTGTAAAGAATGTCTTTTAATGTGTTGCTGGTTGGATGTGTTTTAGTTTAACCGTTGATATTGGTCCTTGTATTACTGCTGCTGTTGGTTTCTTCCCTGCAGTTTCTCCAGGCCGTATCGAGTCACTTACAATCACATCATTTTAACCAGCAGGACATAGGGGCAATATATGAGAAGCCAGTCTTCTATATTTGGTGTTTCTATTAACAGGATCATTAGGGCAGTGATCTGATTTGATAGCAGTAAATATTAATAGTGCTATAAATTATTTAAAGGGGCAATGTTAAACCTGTTGGTGTACTGCAGGTAGATGTGGGTAGAGTAGCCAAAAATTTTACTCAAGTAAGCGTAGGGTTACTTCAAAATAATATTACTCAAGTAGAAGTAAAAACGTATTTGGTGAAGAAAATTCTCAAGTAATGAGAGATATTGTGAGTAATTACTTACGATGTTTGATTTAAAATTATTTACAGTCATGGATGAAATTATTGGCACCCCTGGAATTTTTCCAGAAAATACAACATTTCTCACAGAAATTAATGGAATTACAAATGTTTTAGTGTGAATGTGTTTATTTCTTGGATGTGCCTTTGAAAAACACAAAAAAGTTGAGGAAAAAAGTCAAAATTGACACAATTTTAGACAAATCCCAAAAAATGGGCGAGACAATGTTTTGGAACCCTCACCTCAATATTTGTTTGCACATCATTTGGAAGAAATAACAGAAAGCAATCGCTTCCTATAATCATCAACAAGTTTCGTGTACCTCTTAGATGAAATTTTAGACCACTCTTATATAGCGAACTGTTCCAGTCTCTCAGATTTGTAGGGTACCTTCTTGCAACAGCAATTTTGAAATCCCTCCATAGTGTTCAATCTTATTCCGTTTCAGACGCATCGATGGCCACCTCAGAATTCTCCAGCGCATTCTCTCAAACCATTTCTTGGTGCTATTCGAGGTATGTTTTGGGTCATTGTCCTGTTGGAACACCCAGAATCTCTGACACAGACTCAAGTTTCCTGACACTACACCCTACATTGCGGCCCAAAGCATTTTGATAGTCTCCATATTTCATGACTCCTTGCACACTTTCAAGGAACCCAGTGCCAGTAAAACAAATTAGGCCTACAAAAAAAAGAACACCGTGTCAAACATGGTGGAGGTTTAATGATGTTTTGGGGTAATTTTGCTGCCTCATGCACTGGGTGCCTTGACAGTGTGCAAGGAGTCATGAAATCTGAAGACCGTCAAAATTTTTTGGGCGGCAATGTAGGATGTAGTGTCAGAAAACTGGGTCTGTATCAGAGGTCATTGGTGATCCAACAGGACAAGGACCCAAAAAAATACTTCAAAAAGCACCAAAAAATGGTTAGAGACAAAGCACTGGAGAATTCTGATGTAGCCATCAATGAGTTCTGATCTAAATCCCATTAAATGGTAAATGGTGTTATACTTATATAACACCTATGGAGAGTCTCAAAATTGCTGTTGCAAAAGGCACCCTACAAATCCAAGAGAATGGAGTTCGCAAAGGAAGAGTGGTCCATCTGAGAAGTGCACAAAACTTGTTGATGATTATAGGAAGCGATTGCTTTGTTATTTCTTCTAAATGATGCGCAAGCAAACATTGAGTTGAGCGTACCAACAATTTTGTCCAGCCCATTTTTTTTTTTGCATTCTGTGTAAAACTGTGTAC
The DNA here is from genome assembly GCF_030265065.1 of Corythoichthys intestinalis. NCBI lineage: Eukaryota > Metazoa > Chordata > Actinopteri > Syngnathiformes > Syngnathidae > Corythoichthys > Corythoichthys intestinalis. The sequence goes on along the minus strand of NC_080414.1, from coordinate 26,290,836 downwards.
ATTTTGGCTTCTCTCTTCAGCTTTTTTGTGTTTTTCTAAGGCAAATCCAAAAAATAAACACTTTCATACTGAAAACATTTGTAATTGCGTTAATGTCAGGGAGAAAGTGTGTATTTTCTGGAAAAATTCCAGGTGTGCCAATAATTTCGTCCATGACTGTATTGTATATGAACTTTAATTATTATACTTTGAAGAAGAAGACCATAACCTCCGACATAACCAAATAAAGCCAAAGAAATACCCCCCCCCCATAACAAAAAAAAAAAAAAAAAAAAATTTAATTCCGGCGAGAAAAAAAAAATACAGAATTAAAGCGTCATTTGTCCAAAGACCATAAGTGCCCTCTGGTGGAGAAAACCTTTCCTCTTATGAAACTAAAAGGATCATATATCCGGTTTTCTGTGGTCAATCGGTGCCAAATAAAAACTGGAAGAGGAGTTGAAATCCACACCTTCAAATCATCTTGATGGCAGCTCTCTATGTCAAAGACTTATGTTTTTTACGGTAACGACTAGTGTACCCCAAAGTAGCAGAGTAAGAGTAGCGTTTGTTCTTCACAAATCAAAAGTGAAGTAAAAAGTGAGTGGCTTAGTAAAACTACATTTAGAAGTACATTTTTCTCAAAAAGCTAAGTAAATGTAACTCGTTAATACGAAGAAAAAGCTATATATCCCATACAGAATCCATAGTGGCGTACAATACAGAAGAGAAACGACAAACATTGTTTGTACTATTCCATGACTGTTTTAGAGCATACCGCTCCTAAGAAAAAAAAAATGTTTTCTACCTACTGTGGGACAAATAAGTATTTAGTCAACCACTAATTGTGCAAGTTCTCCCACTTGAAAATATTAGAGAGGCCTGTAATTGTCAACATGGGTAAACCTCAACCATGAGAGACAGAATGTGAAAAAAAAACAAAAACAGAAAATCATACACTGTTGCTGGTATTTTGGCCCATTCCTCCATGCAGATCTCTTCTAGAGCAGTGATGTTTAGGGGCTGTCGTTGGACAACACGGACTTTCAACTCCCTCCTCACCCCGTGGCATCAAAATGATAACAAGAACGGGGAGCAAAAATCCCAGAACCACACGGGAGGACCTAGTGAATGACCTACAGAGAGCTGGGACCATAGTAACAAAGGCTACTATCAGTAACACAATGCGTCGCCTGGGACTCAAATCCTGCACTGCCAGACGTGTCCCCCTGCTGAAGAAAGTACACGTCCAGTCCCGTCTGCGGTTCGCTAGAGAGCATTTATATGATCCAGAAGAGGACTGGGAGAATGTGTTATGGTCAGATGAAACCAAAATAGAACTTTTTGGTAGAAACACAGGTTTTCTTGTTTGGAGGAAAAAGAATACTGAATTGCACCATACGCACTGTGAAGCATGGGGGTGGAAACATCATGCTTTGGGGCTGTTTTTCTGCAAAAAGGCACCAGGATGACTGATCTGTGTAAAGGATAGAACGAATGGGGCCATGTATCGAGAGATTTTGAGTGAAAATCTCCTTCCATCAGCGAGGGCATTGAAGATGAGACGTGACTGGGTCTTTCAGCATGACAATGATCCCAAACACACAGCCAGGGCAACAAAGTAGTGGCTTCGTAAGAAGCATGTTAAGGTCCTGGAGTGGCCTAGCCAGTCTCCAGGTTTCAACCCCATAGAAAATCTGTTGAGAGAGTTGAAAGTCCGTGTTGCCCAACGACAGCCCCAAATTATCACTGCTTTTGAGGAGATCTGCATGGAAGAATGGGCCAAAATACCAGTAACGGTGTGTGAAAAGCTTGTGAAGAGTTACAGAAAATGTTTGGCCTCCGTTATTGCCAACGAAGGGTACATAACAAAGTATTGAGATGAACTTTTGGTATTGACCAAATACTTATTTTCCACCATCATCTGAAAATAAATTATTTAAAAATCAAACAATGTGATTTTCTGTTTTTTTTTTTTTTCACATTTTGTGTCACATGGTTGAGGTTTAACCATGTTGACAATTACAGGCCTCTCTAATATTTTCAAGTGGGAGAACTTGCACAATTAGTGGTTGAAAATATACTTATTTGCCCCACTGTATGTATTTGTTGAGTAGTTATTATCCAGGGAGCACAAGGCTTCAATGGTGCCCTGGTTCTTAAATAGTTTAAATACATACATTCCTGTATGCACCTTTATTAAGATCCTCCCCAAAATTTCACCAGCTGTCTAATATTCTCCTTGTACTGTATACACATGGTTTGTAGTCATGAAGCTGACTAGCAGTCAAATATCCAGTTTTGGCTTAGTCTCTGCTGCTTTCTTCTTTTCGCTCTTATCCTCTGTTCCTCCCACACAGCTTTCAGACAGGCCCTGTATGACACCTGAAAGCCCCCTCAGCTTTAACTGTACCTGCTTCCTCTGTTTAAAGTTACGCAACAGTTTGGCAAACCTCGAAATAGGACACAAACATTACATGAAATTTGTTCTCTTTTCCTTTTAGAGGCAATTAAAATCCACCCTCACAAATCTACAGGATCTCATGACGATTATGAACAGCAGCTCTTTTGTGTGCAAGCAGTTGTAAACTTTGAATATCTACAGATGCCAATATGGGCTACATTTTTTCTTCTTTTTTTTTTTTTTCAGTTTTGTATGCTTTCTGTTTATCCTTATATATTGGATGTATTCATTTATTTTTCTTTTTTTCCTCTTTTTGTTTCAGAGTAGTTCTGCTGACTTTGTTAACTTCTTTGACAGCATGATGGATAGTATTAAAGAAGAAACATAACGTTACACTAGAACCTTGCATTAAGTGGTTTCAGCATCTTGGGCTCCAGAGTCTGTAACTCACTGACATGTATCATGTTTTATTACATCGAGCAACATCTTTGACATTCACTACATTGCTGCTACAAAGATAATTCATTATAGTCTCAGTAATTCTAGCCATGGAGACCTAGACAAGACACTTCAAGAGAGTGAGAGAGAAGTTAGCTTGACAGTAGAGGTGGGGCATAGAGGGACGAGAGAAACAAAAGTATTTTTTTGTGTGCTGCCTGGGTCGTTCTCAGTGGGCTTTGTTTTTGTTTTGTTTTTTGTGGAAAAGATATCTTAAAATTCTATTTTACTATTAACTTTTATTCCTTTACGTCAGTGTTGTTTTTGGCAGTCCTTTCAGTTTTTGGTGATGATAATACACACTCAGCAGGAAAAGCAAAAAGCCACAAACTGGATGTGAAAAAAACGTCCGAGTGTTTAACACTGGGAAGTCTGGAATTTTTATTTGCTATTCTTAGTCTAGCCACAAGTGGCAAGCAATCAGCATTTCTCAGTAATTGCTCATTTACCAAACAAAATAGCTGAAGTAGGCTATTAGCTAAATACCATTTCACCAACTGGCTCTCCTCAACACTTACTGACCGGAAAAGCCAAGGGGCTCTGTTTTAGACTGACCAGTGTTTTAAGAGGACGCTCGCCACCCTGAAGCTAATGCGAATGCTACGCTAACACTAGTAGTTACATTTAGCCTCTGATGATCACTCAATACAGACCTTTAAAGGCTAAAGCAGCATTGCATTTTTTATGTTGCCAAGATAAAACAAATTTTACCGTGTTTCCAAACAAGCAAGATGGAGCGCTGCCTAGCTTTAAACACATCCAAAAGTCCAATGAGGAGAGTGAGGGAGAAGCACAGTACATCTCACATGAGTGACATGACCCAAACCCTGCTAAGATGCAAGCTGACTACTCTGTGTACAATATGAAAATGTCACGCATTGTGAACATATGACAAAAACTATGTTGCATTTTCGTCTCGTTGTCGTCTTGTCAGTGGAAAACTGGCATTTTTCTCGTTATGTTTTAATCTTCCAAGTCACGTTTTTATCTTGTCATTGTGAAGTCGTCGTCATGAAAAAAAATCTCAAACGAAATATTTTCATTATCGTCATTGTTGACGAAAAAAAACACTGCTGTCCATCCATTATCCGTTATCATTTTTTATTCCTCAAAAATGCTTTTATTGCTGCAGCAGAGTATGCTGCCCTTCAAGAAGACATAAGCCCCTTTAACTCATTCACCCCCAGCCATTTTCACCGGAGCAAGGCCCTTCGCTCCCGGTCGTTTTACTGGATTTTGACTGATTTTGCAAGGCCCACAGAAAATTCTGTTCTATTGCTATATAAACATGGAACCCACCAAAAGAAAGATTAGACTCTCTTCTTTCAGCAGAAAAAAGTTAGTTCATATTTTTTTCCCATTCTTTTGATATCAGCATTAGAAAATAGCTTAGTTTGAGCAATTTTCAATTTCTGATGAAAAAACGGAAAAATTGAGCTTTTTGTGAAAGCATACATTTCAAACATAACTTTGACGTACACACAGCTATTTTTTGCTTTAGTTACATCCCAAACATCTGAATAATATTTTGCTTTTACAAAATAAGATAAACAACAAGACAAATAGAGTTTTTGATAGCAAAGTAACAATTTATTTACACATAACTAACTGAAAGATGACGCTGTTCTGGCCGCGACAGCCGGTTAAACTTTTCCCTCATCGCCGTCTGTCTTATAAAGATGAATTTTTTGAGTCTCTGCGGGCTCTGCTCGCGAGCAGCACGGACTAAAAGGCATCGTCCACTGCACTAGTGGTCCCGGTCATTCTGCTCGGTCGTCCAGCGCCTGGCATCCCGGGCGTCCTACCGGTTGTTCTGCTCGGTCGTCCGCCGCCTGGCATCCATTAGGTCGTCTTCCGCCGGCGCCCGGCCATGCGGCTTGGCCGTTCGTTGCCGTTGAATCGGGTAGCGGGTCTTACCAAATGCGCTACTGCCCTCCAGTGGCCAGTTTTATTGCTTTAAAATGGATTTTCAGCTTTGTGCTTTGGAGCTACAGTAAATTGAATCACGACTCAGAGATGTCTTTTTTGAAAAAAAAAAAAAAAAAAACTTAAAAGATGTATAAATACGTCTTTGGGACACTGAAACAATTAAAAATAGAACGTATTTATACGTTTTTGGGTGCAAATGAGTTAACAAACATATCCCGGTAAATTCTCGTGTAAGGTGACGTGGGATTTACTCGCTTCATTGCTTTTACGCATGTAGAGATATCCCGTGAATGATGCTGGTTGGACACTTTCAAAGACTTGTCCTGTATAGCCCACTGGCATTCTCTGTGCAGGGAGGGCTGCTTGCACGATTTTATAACCCGGATACTACGTCATTTTTGGTCGACATTGGCTGTCACAATGTTGGTCAAATCATGTTCTTTTACAGAGTCGTTTGTGGGAGCGTTCCCGATGTCGTAACTGCAGCCGATTCAAGCTCATCAAGATTGTATTTAAGCCCAGGCGATCCAAGAGAAGGGTGCCGAGATAATAACTTGCCGGTCGCTATTCGACACCTCAGCCGCCCTTGTTTTGAAATCCCCGACGTTGTACTGGTATTTGAGTGTATTTGTTTTTTTGTCTTATCGGCTCTCTATATAGTATAGTATAGTATAGTATAGTATAGTATAATTGATCCCCGTCGACCTAATGTCACGGACCCATTGTGTTATTCCCCCTTTTAGAGGATCGCGTGTATTTTTGTTTGTATTTAATAAACCCTTGAACTCATTCCCTCCGTTGTTTTCTGCTTTGAGGTACAACCTTGTTTCCGCAGTTGTGGACCCTAGCATCAGCAACAAAATAAACCACACATTTCCAACGATGGGCTCTCTTCCTCGGCTCTATGATCCAGTAGCAATTTAATTTAGTTATGTTTTCAATTTAATTTAGCTATTTCCAGCTTGCTATGTTGATAATTGTGATGTTTGTTTACCGCTTTTCGACTTACTGCGAAGAAAGAGGAAGTGACGATCGGCCCGCCATGATATTTACGTCATCAGCCATCGTGCTGTTACCCGGAAATTTAACACTTGCTTTCATATATGCCTTTTCCCCGAACTTTTCCGGACATTATACGAAGAGGCGACTCGTGAAATGTCCGCGTAATCTCTGTGTCAATCAACCCGGGAAATTTCATTCACATACAAGGTTGCCCGTTCAAATCCCGGGATTTTAACAGTGTTTCGGCGTATGTGAAATGGACATCCCTAATATGTATTCATTATTATTTTTAATGGGCTCTAATGAGTGGACCAACTTTGATGAACATTCGTGACTCAGCAATATTCCCTGTTTGTTTTAACACACTCATATTTGCAGAGTGTAATTTCAATTCTTTAGCTTCCTTCTTTGTGTTTGTTGACTACAAATGTATGTTTACCGCCATGGAAGATTTACTTTACGCTGAGGCTCAAAAGTCAATTTTGCTCCAACTATAGGGTGAACCCAAGAGAAAAAGGTATCCAAACTGCTGCTTTGAGTTTTGCTATATTTAGGATGGTATTTGGCAATACCTGCATTTGTTTATTGTTGAGTATTTATAAGGGAGATGTACTTCATTTTTCTTTAGTATGTCTATATGCACCTGGAGGAGTTTGGTGCAAACAGTGCAGATGTGTTCATACTTTGCAAAAGATTTTTTTTTATTATTTATTTTTTTCAAACTCACACTCACCGCCTCTGCATGTTTCCTGACTCAGCTCAGCTTGGTTAGGATGTAGAAATCCTCTGGGGAGACATAATATGAGCCTTGTGTCTGTCACCCAACTGTTATAGAGCTGTATTTTTTTCCTCAACAGGAGACAGAAAGATTGAAGGGGTATTGTGAAGATGGGGGAAACTAAACTGTGCATTTTAATGCGGCGCTGAGATGATCAAATGTACGACTTTGCTTCCTGGAATCAATCACAGAATGTTACCCAGAATAGATGGCTTGTTGTTCGTGTCAGTTGGCTGGTCACGCAGCAAATGAGGGGAGGGTTGAGGAAATAGGGAGAAAATACAGATGTAATGATGAATTCTTGTATAGCATATCTAGTGCTTTGTCAAGTTGTATGTTTAAGTACTCTCAATGCAATGGCGGTTCCTGGCACAGTTGGGTTTGGCGTTTACCCAGGGCGGCAAATTGCTAGGGGGGCATGCATGCGAGTGATTGTCTATTATATTTGGTGCCTCTAGCGTTGCAATGACACCTCCTGCAGACCGCAGTTACTGTCTGCACGCAACCGCAAAAGGTGAAGGAGGTGGGGTAGGGGTGTGTATCAGGTAATAGTGTCACTCACATAGGATTGACTTTGATTCTTAATGTGCAAACAATCTTTTTTTTTTTTTTTATTACTTAAATATTTGACCTAGTTGTATAATGTATATGGCGGAAAAAACTCAGGTGACTTGAAGTTTCGCTCTGAGACACCCAATTTGGCCAGATTTCGAAATTGTCCTATATGCATGTGTGATACATCATTGGAAAGCTTCAAATCTCAATTTTCTGGGGGAAGAAAAATTTTGAACAGGAGGGCCCTTTTTAAGAAAAAAAATTAAACCCCTAAACCCTAACTCAAGGTGAGATCATGAGAATGCGTGAAATACACCATGATTTTAACAAGATATTATCACGTACTTATCGTGTTTCGAACCAAGAACTCCTGGTAGCATGTGTGAATGGCCACAGCCGGACGTTTTGTGGATTTTATGGGTGAAACACGTTGATATGAAAGGGTCGCAATGCAGAAATCGTAGACATCATGTAGTGGTCGAAATTTTCTTTTTCAAATATTTACCCTTTGAAACTTTTTTCAATTATCTTTGTTTGGATCAATTATCTATCATCTAAAATATTGGGGAAAATGCAACAGTAACAAAAAAAAAACAAAAAAAAAATACAGTTAAGCGATAGTTATGAGGTAGATTTCCGTGACATATTTAGACACTATTTTTTTCATTTTTCGTAATTTGTTTAAAGTTCAAAATATGCGAGTGAATAATTTTATAAAGTCGTTTTTTAAACTAAATATATGACATCAATTAAATATTCTAAGCTAAAAATGATAGACATTTCAAATAATATAATTCTTTTTTTATGGCTGGGTTGAAACAAAAGCGGTTGCGCTGTGTCTGTACACGGGGGGTCTCCAGGGTAAAACGGACAAATTAAAAATAGTTGGGGGCTTAATGCACCATGAAACTGCTATTGCAGACATATTGTTCCATCAAACACAACAGGTATTAACTATTTTATGTCCAGTTGTGCGTTTCCCGGTTCATGCATGCTCCTTCAATGATGACACAAGTATGCCTTGTAAAGTGAATTAAAGGTGCTACACATGGATCGTGAACATTCCTCACAATGCTAGATCATTCCTAACAATGCTAGGTGGAGGAGTAGTTGTGCTAAATGTGTTTTTGTGTCCATTTTTTTTTTTTTTTTATCGTTCACACTTGTAATTTTGTAGTTGTTAGATCAATTTTTATCGGCTACGACTTTTATTGGAATTCCCTCTCAAGTCGAAATCACGAAACAAGTCGTTTCTCTTTTACGGGCTTTAATCACATAACATGATTGCCTTTGCCGAGAGAACGCATAGGCCAGGAATTAATTCAGCTTCAATTCTTCGATGCACAAAGCACTTTAGATGTTTACCATTTTTGTTGTTAATCTTAATCAGAGGTATCGATTAGTTGTCTTCACGCTAGTAGTGTTCATTATCCAAAACCCAATGCAACTCTTAATAGCGACTCCTGTCTATTCAGCAAACTGTAGTTCCCACCCCATAACAAACAAATTAAATGCTTGCAATATACTGTACCTTACTTTAAATATTAAACTATTAATAATAAATGTCATTAATGAACTCAATATTTTAACTGAATATTTATAAATCAATGATTTATTTCTTTATTCTGATGATGGCAGCTACAGTTATCATATTAAAATAATTAATGTGAGCAGTGAATGTTGTGGTTTGAAGGGAGATAGCATTCAAATGTTCACTCTAGTTGGTTTATAGTTCAAATGATGCGGTTTAACGTTTAATAAGCGAAACACATTAAGTGGTCCGTGAATGTTGACTATATGTCTATATGTTATTCACCAGATGCTAAATGTGTGTACATGTATGTACACTAGCGTATGAGCCCAAAAAAGTATTTGATTTCATCTCCTGTGCTCTCTAACTCGAGCCCCTGTTGTGGTCAACATATCTGAGCCAGCTAGTCCCAAGCAGATGTTAAAGTAATATTCTCTTGCATTTTATTTATTGTTGTGAACATTTCAACTGGTTTGATAGCGTTAATAAATGTAAAATTCGTAGCAAATATTGTGTTTTGGTTGATATGTTGTGCTAAGTATACGTCATGCGCTGTATTTTGTAGGTCAACCGTTGTTAGTTTTATGCAATAGTTTTTTTTTTTGTTGTTGTTTTTTTTCTTTGGGGGCGGGGATGGGCAAAGCGTCCTGTCACCCAGGGCACCATGTAGGCTAGGAATGTCACTGCCTCTATGATACACACGTAAACATTTTGCACATTTTTTCTCAAAGATGAATAGTGGAAAAAATAGCTTTCTAAACCTGCATATTGATATGTACTGTACAGTACGTCGACATTGCAAGAGGACTATGGGAGAATGTGCTTCCCTGTTCTTCTGAGATGTCAGTGACTTGGATAGCAATCTGCCAATTACGACATTTCAGGGTGATACAACAGAGCTTGAAAAAGATTTTCCTAGGTCCCAAATATGTTAAACAGTATTCACTGCCTTTACCTCCATGTGCTGTGTCTACTTTTATTTTCTTCTGGAAAATCATAGCATCTCACTGAAGTTACTTGACAGTTGCTGTCCAATTAATCATGGTTGCTCAGGTTCAGTCCGTTGTTGGGTAAACAGTGAATGCTAACCATGGAAACTGTTGAAACAATCTCATCCACCTTCAACGCAAACCAGTGTTGTTTTTGGCAACCCTTTTAATTTTCGTCTTAGTCTTTTGGATGATAATACTTATTAGTCATATTTTCGTCGTCTCAAAATGTGTTTATCTTCGTCTAGTTTTTGTTGACGAAAAGGCAAGACTAATTTCGTCTAGTAGACGTATACTTAAAATGTTTTGGTAGGTAAAATTAAAAAAAAAAAAAAACTCTAAACGTAAATAAAGGTTTCCAACTATTTCGAATGAACATTGACAGATGAGCACATATTGTAGTGTCTACAAGGACAGCGCCAACTTGGCGATAATACACACTCAGCAGGAAAGCAGTACATTATTTTCAATTAATTATACCAGGGGTGTCCAAACTTTTTGCAAAGGGGGCCAGATTTGGCGTGGTAAAAATGTGGGGGGCCGACCTTGGCTGACGTCCTTTATGAAGAACAATATATTTAAGCAAAATTTAGCAAACCATTCAGTGTGTCACATTTGCTTTATTATTTTTTTATGAATAATTTCAACAATCTCGCAACTAGCCTTTGCGGCGTTGTCTTTCAACTCTCGCGCTCTTGCGAAATACTACTGTTGTGAAATTAAACTAGCTTCAAGTTGCTTCAATTTCTCGCTGCGTATCTTCCCTGTAATCTTGTCGTACATGTCAGCGCGTCTTGTTTGGTAATATTGTCTCACATTGAAATCTTTAAAAACAGCGACTGTCTTTTTGCAAATGAGGCAAGACACAGTTGTTGCGTATCTTAGTGAAGAAATAGTCCAATTTCCACCTATCCTTGAAGCGTCGGCCGTCACAGTCAACTTTTTTTTGTTGTTTGTTGCCATTTTAGAAAATTGGAAATAGAGGGTCACACGGAGTAATGCTGCATAGCCCTTAAATACCTGCAACATGAAGCAATTATCAGAGAATCCCCAAATTTGAAAAATAATGTCCTAATGAAACCTCTTTTTCAAATTTGTGAAAAGTCAAAATGAATGTGTGTAATAAGCGCTCTAATATCTATAACCCATGCTAAATCATGTTTTTTTCTTATGGAACCTGCAGATGCATGTGTTGACTTGCATCCATCATTTTTTTTCCCAAAAAGAAATGTCAAAATTCTAAATTAGTCTGAAAATCATGAAATTTTGGTGTATCAAATGTCATACATTTGGCAACAAAGGGTTAAAGTGCTGCTGCCTTTTAGTGGGTAAATGAGGAGCAGCATTTTGTGTGTAAGCTACTTCATATGCTGGTTGCAGTACTGCTGACCAAATTATTAAGTCTGTGTGCGGGCCAGATGTTATCGATTTTATGACAGAGGCTGGGGGCCGGATGAAATTTGACCACGGGCCGCATTTGGCCCCCGGGCCGGACTTTGGACATGTCTGAATTATACCCTACCTGGAGGCCACGAACTGTATGTTAAAAAAGTTGTCCGAGAGTTTAAGGTAACGCTCGCTGTTAGCATTAGCCTAATGTGAACGTGAAAGCTATGCTAACGCTATGAGTTACATTTAGTGTGTGATGATCTCTCAGCACAAACTTTTAAAGGCTAAAGCGAAATTGCATATCCTTTCTAGCCAAGACAAGAAAACAAATCTTACTGTGTGACGTGTATGCAATCCTTGAGAGTGGAGAGATCACTGCACTGATGAGTTGGGGGGAGCACAGCACATCACATGAGTGACACATCCAGACACTGCTATGATGCAGGCTAACTACACATAAAATGTCACATATTGTGAACATTTGACGAAATCTGGCATTAGGTTTGTTATGTTTTAGTGTTCCAAAACGTTTTAGCTCGTTTTCATCTCATCATCGTCTTGAAAAAGGTGTTCGTTGACAATTATTTTCTTTATCATCATCATTGACAAAAACAACACTCACGCTAACTGTATTGAACATTCTCTTAAATAATACAAATAATAAATCATATTGTTGTCACATATTTAGAATGCGGAATGTGTTTGACCAAGCCTCATAAGTAACAAGATTCCTGTGTGAGTTCTTTCCTCGTTCACAGGCTTGCCACAGTCCAGAAAAACGTATGGTGGATTAATGTATATTCTCTTGAATGTGAGCGTGAGTGGTTTTCTGTCTCGATGTACCAACCCTGTCATCACAATCTTGCCCTAAATCAAGTTGGGGCCCTATCCAACCACCCACTGCTCTGCTGTGACACTAATTGTGTGCACTGTCTTTGTGCACTATGAGGCAGGACCTCGTGGAGACTTAAGAAACATCTTTGACAAGATACTTTTATTCCAAAGTGAGTTTAGCTGTTTACGCCAAGGTTACTCAGTGGCTGGCATTTTGCCTTAAAGTGGGGACTTATGTATATGTATTAAAATGACCCACATTTGATCCATTTTGCTTAATATGACACTTGAAATGTAGATCAGGTTGCATTTCAGTTTTCAGAAAGCAAATGCTAGTAGAAAGATTTATGTGTGATTATAATTGGCTTGATTCTTAACTCATGGTCTGTTTTGAGATGACTCATTGTTAGATTGTTATGTAGCATTATGATGAAAGATGATGAGATTCAATATTTAAAGCTGTGCAAGTGCCCACAAACTGTAGGAAATTGCAGTGATTTTTCTTCTTTTTTTTTTTTGTGAGCAGTCATTAATCATTAGTCGTGTTATTTGTTCATAGTTTGCATGCTGAGGAAATTGGGCTTCAATGTGAAAAACTGTGAAATGCAGTCACATTGTTTATGCAGACTTCCTATTAATTTACAGCGATTTAAATAAATAGTATAACATACTGTATATGTAGAAGAGTGGCAAATCCTTAATCCTAGCCAATTCTTGGGCTGAACTAGGACTTGTTTTATTCATGCTTCAAGTAGGCAATGTGATCTTTTTTTTGTGGGGGGGGGGGGGGTAACAATAATTCTGTCCATATAGTCTAGTCGTTTTACATTTAAGTATCTATCAAATCATTCATTTTGTTAGCACCAACAGGTCATACAACAGTGATATAAACATTGAAAAGAAGCGCATTAAGCAGTGGTGGAATGTAACGAAATAAAAACACTTCGTTACTGTATTTAGGCACATTTCTGTGTATCTGTACTTTTAGGACAAATATGAAGTGGTACTTTTTACTTCTCTACATTTTACAGTAAGTATATGTACTTTTTACTCCACTACTTTTCAAATTCTCGTCTGCGTTACACATGGCTTTTGTTTGTTTTTGTTTTTTCTCATTGTGAATTAATAGTTTAGTTTTCATGCCTCCTGCACAATCGATAAGTCCCGTGCAACTACACCGTAAGTGAGAACTAGAGGCAGTAACACGAGTACAACAGAGCAGGGAAAAATTATCATCTGGTGATATAATATGATCCTTTGTAACAATCAGGTTGTCGATACTTTTTTATGTGTATCGATACTTTAGATACTTCTAATGTGCTTACAAGTTGTCAAACTAGAGATGTCCCAGTCTGATCACCCTCAGTCCTGCTGCTTTTCATGGTCCGTGCGCTTGAGATTGCTTGTTAAAGTTAAAGATGAGTGACGGCTTTGATGTTGCCAGAGAAGCTAAGGGGCACTATACTTGAAAGATGCCACCTCGCTGAGCTTGTTTAAACACTTGCGGATGTGTGACTGGCAATTCATTGTATGTGTGTGAGCAGTGTGAGCGGATTTGAGTGGACTGACTCAATGAAGCATTTAATACAGACAAGTATTTTTCTACGTTATTATTGTTTAAAAATAATTTAGTGGGACAGTAACATTGTCAACATTTTTTTTTTCGGTATCTGATCACGACTCTGTATAAAATGTGAGGTGTTCTAAATAGCTTTTGCTCCATTTTGTACAGGAAGAGTTGCTGCAACAGTTAATGCAGTTTTCTATGTAAAAAAAGAATACATGTCAAATGGCATCTAGTTTAAATGGCGACACATTCCTCTGTGGTTTTATGGAAAAGTTTCCTGAGTGAAATATGGGCAGAGCCATTTTGGAAAATGTCTGCTCCGAATTTCTGATTTAGACAGAACAGCATGAATTACAGTAGAAGTAAGCAGTGTGTTGACAAAGTTAAAATTGCAAAATCAAGCCAGAAAAACCCACGGAATCTCCAAAAATGGGTTCAGCACGACGTTGATGAGACGTAGATGAGATTGTTTGATTGTTCTTATCACATCGTTGATCATTCGTGGGCAAAATTCGTGTTGACGTGAGGTATCGATTGATACGCCGGCCACTTGAGTGACTAAAATGAAGTGAAATTACAAATATATAATATAAACTGTATATATTACACTTGCCAAATGCAGAAGGGCTGACTTGGATTTCCTTTGTTTCAAGGAATTTACATATCAACAAAAATATGATGTCATTCTTTTGTATTGCAGATATTGATCGCAATAAAACATTTGGACAACATGATTCCATTTCTTGTTTTATTTAAAACGATTGGCGCATGTGCAAAACAGGTCAATAAATCACAATTTATAAGATTATTGGAAAAATAGCATACAAGAATATGATATCAGACAGCAGAGCTCCGGCGCCTCGCCACACTTTCACCCGACATTACGGCCTCCAGACGGGCTTTCTTTCGCTGTCCTCGGCAATTCCCGCTCCAGTAGCGTACCTTAAAGTTGCTGCAGTTAAAAAGCTCGTAGTTGGATCTTGGGATTGAGCTGATGGTCCGCCGCGAGGGGAGCTACCACCTGCAGCCCCAGCGTCTCGGCCGCCCCCAGGTAGAACAATGTAGTTCTGATATATGTCTATCAACATACAGTAAATGTTGCTGTGAGGCACATCAACTTATCTTCCCTTGCCTAAGAATGTTTTCCACCTGTAAACAAATGAACAAAAAACATGTAACACTTGGATTTATGCGTTGACATAATGGTGCCATCCTACACGTACTGATTAGCATCAGGCTAGCAGCAGATAGCATGTGTTGCAGCCACAGTAGTTGTAGTAAATAATATTAAAGATCACCATAATTACAATCATCATGGTAATAAAAATATCAAATGCAACAGGTCGTTTCAAGATTTGAATAGCAACAAATGAAAATGCAGGGATAGGAAGAACATATCTTCCATAACACAGCGGCAACATGGCTATGAAAAAAAAAAAAAACACCTGGTCTTTGTGGTGGCACGATCTTGGTTCCACATCTGCCTTTATGAACATGTTGGCCTCCCATGTCGTGATGATGGCGGATGGATGCGGTATTTCCAAATTGTCTTTTTTAAGGGATTTTCATGAATAATGTTACTCCAGCTCCACTGTTATTTTTGATGGAGAAATTCTAAAACAAGTTGTTAAAGCGGAAGTACCTCGAAAACTTGACTATAAATTTTAAAAGGTAATATAGTATATGTTTCTATAGTTGAAGTATCACAATATGTATTGGATCGCCACACAGGAATCGGGATACGGATCTGATCGTGACAAAAGTGGATCATCCCAGTCCTAGAGTACAAGCAAAATTAAGCAGGTGAACAAGATATTGACCAATAAAAACCATCACACTTTTGTAAAGTAGGTGGTGGTATGCACCTGATACTTGCTTGCAATCTGCCATTAAGCTAAGTTTTAGGGTTTTTGAGCTTGTTAATCTTCTGTTTACAGGGCAGTCAATTTTATTGCTTTTTTGTCCCATTCTGCACAGTTTTAAATAAAACTAAGCAGTCAATGAATTTGCTGGTTTCTTCTTTGAATATTAGCTCAGATCTCTATATGTATGTACTCTGTATATATATATATATATATATTGTATTTACATTTTTTGCATCAGGGGAAAATAATTTTACTTGTAAATTTTAAAGCAAGTGCTATTGTACCTGTACTTGAGTACATTTTATCTTAGATATTTTTTGCACCTGTATCTGTACATTTACCTAGGTGGAAAAAAAAAACAAAAAAAAAAACGATTCCTTAATCCAACATTGGCATTAAGTATAAAATCTACTGTGTACTATGTGTCCCTCTGTAGGCGCCACACAGCTGCCTCTTTGATTCAAGTGGCCTGATTCCATCGTTTGAATGTTAATGCATGATGGCATCCCCTGATCACATGCAGCTCCCTTTTAAAAAGCCCTGTGAACTGTAGCCATAGCTCTTGTCATCAAGTCTCATCAATATTGCACCAAGTGTATACAGCAAATGGAGAAATACAGCTGTGAACACAATTTGTGTGCGATCTATTTCTACAAAGTTTGAATCCACTGTAAGAATTTGTCCTGAAAAAGGAAACAAATTCCCTCTCAACAGATGTTTCAGATTCTTGTTGAACTGCATTTTGGGTTTTAACACCCTTTAACTAGGTTGAATACTCGTCTATTGCACTTTTCCCTAAGTAAGAGAGAGGAGATTAAAAACTTAAGATGAAGGGTCGACTCAGAAGTCTCTCTTCTGTAGATTAACACTTCAATACACGTGCAAGTGTGTGTCAGCAGCATCCACACAATGTCAGTGGCCCTATAGCAGTTATTAGTGTTTCACTGCCACTTTAATATTTCAAGCCTTGCTATCATAGAGATTGAAAGAGAGAGGCTCAGGCTCAGTAGGGGTAGAATATGAGGTAAGGGCGATGAGATTTTAGAAGAGATTCACCATGGTGAGCAAGACGATGGAGGCACGCAGAGAAAAATACATCTGTAGAGAGAACTGGAGAAGAGACCTGTGGTGACTTAGATAGAGGAAGAGGCATCACGGCTGAGGAAATGTGTTCCTTTGTTATGCCTTCAAGAGAACTGTCGGGGCCGGAGAGAAAAAGGTCAGCCACGAAGGCAATTGAGGTGGCAGGCAGATTAAAGTGCAGGCACACAGACGTGCTGCGATCACGCACACACTTTTTCTTCAGTGTTTCTGTTCAGACACGTGCACACATAACATTTAATAGAAAGTATCTATAATTGATTGTCATGTTTAATCGTAAAAAGTTTTGTTTTTGTTTTCTGTTGCTGTGTTTTTGATGGATTCAAAGTTTGGAGGGACAGTAAAGCGCTATAAATGCAATATCATGACTCGATCTTTCACAATACAATTAACAAATGTTACTATCGGTATGTTGTTTTTGATATACCATCTTGGTCATGGAATGAATTCAACTTGTAATTCAATGTATTTTTTTTTTGGTGCCTCAAACTAGACTGATTGAACTTGGACAATTACTTTATTAACTGGAACTTAAAACGTCAGCTGTGATATTCATGGGTAACACTTTATAATAACTATCCGTTTTACTAGTTAATAGATCATTAGTAAACTGTTGATTAATGATTTATTGTTGATTTGTGAAGTATTTGTTAACAGTTTGTTAAGCATTTGCAGGGTGTTCCAATATGGTTGACCCCATTCTAAATGTCCATGCTAGTTGATGGATCTTAATAAAACTATATACACTTTATGTTGAAGGTCATAAGTTTTATTTGTTAAATATACAAAGAAAAGTACAAATATTTGTTGGTTCTATGGCAGATTTTCATAAATGTGCAACATGAGCGCTGCCTGCAAAATGCCTTATCAAAATGCCTTTTCTTTTGAAGTGAACGGCATTTCTTAACCTGAAAAGATAGAAATGCCAAACGTTACCCACAAAAAACTTGAAACGTTTCTACAGAAACTGTGTTTCAGGTTAAGGACACCCTGTAAATGCTTAACAAACTTAAATACTTCACAAATCAACAATAAATCATTTATCAACAGTTTACTAATGATCTATTAACTAGTAAAACGGATAGTTATTATAAAGTGTTACCTATTCATAAGAATGGATGTTTCAATATTCATGCAATAAATTTCTTTTACTTTCTCTTATCTGAAGGTAAGCCATCAACTCGTACAGTAAAGGACGCATCATAAATGAATTGGCTTTTACTTGGGCATGTGCGTAAATAGTGATTTATTTCTATATGCACATCAAAAGTCCCAAGTTATTCCTGGGTTTCTTTTTTATATACGTACATTTTCAGAGCAGCACAGTAACACAAATAATACTAAGAGAGAAATGGCGTGATTACCGTATTTTTCGGACTAAAAATCGCAACAGCAAAAACGTGCGTAATGAAGAACAGCTTACAGTCACACCGGAGTGAATTTAAATATTAAAATTAAAATGGAGAAGAACAGGGTGAATAAGTGTACGATATGCTAACGTTACATGACACATAAACAACGAAATTTCATTAAAGCCCCTTTCAAACATACTGTATGCTGGTTAAATCCCGGGATTTAAACGGGTAGGCCTTATGTCTGAAAACAATTTCTGTTATGTACTTCCTCAATCCAAGCACATTTAAGGCCGAGACTTGAGTAGAACAACACTTCTTTATTCAGTGGGCTTCTCATCACATGTGCGCACGACTCATCGCTTAGGTTTCTTTTTACCGTAATACCACAACAGCAGGTAGCACACAACTATGGCAACAGCAGTGTGACATAAAATCAGGTTTAAGCAGGTTTCTCAGAAACTTGACAGTCTTTGGCCTAATAACACTCAAAAACGTGGGCATTACTTTCTCTTGCACTATATCGTTAGCGTCCACACAACAGCCAAACCGCTCCGTGTGCGAGCTCCACTGTTCCACAAGCTCATCAAAAGGACCAACAGAGCCAAAAACTACCGCCTTCCGACTTCCCCTCCTTCCCTCTCCCGCTCTGCTCTCTACATGTCTCTCAGACATTTCTCACGTTATTCAACTAACGTAGAAACGCATAGTAATGCACGCCTTTACATTCACTCAGTAACGGTAACTGCGTTGCAAAGATGGGAAAAGTAATTAAATAATTACTCAGTAAGTACTGACAAAAATGACGCCGTTATACTCTAACGCTGTTATTAACAACACTGCACATAAGTCGCTCCAGAGTATAAACTGCACGCCCAGCCAAGCTATGGAGGACAAAAAAAAACAAAAAAAAACAGCGACTTATAGTCCGAAAAATATGGTACACACATACAGAATTCATTCTCACAAAATGTTGGACATGGACCAATGAAGAAACTACAATGTTTCGTTAGGCTCTCTTCAGAGGTTCTGATGCAGGATGTTATTGAGAAACAATGAAATTGTCATGGTTTGCGTTACCACTCACCAAGAGTGGGTTTGCGTAGCCAAAACTTTTCATCAAGAGTAGCGTTGCTTCCAAATAATATCACTCAAGTAGAAGTAAAAGTAGTCATCCAAAAATTAACTTAAGTACAAGTGAAAAAGTATTCGTTGAAAATAATGCTCAATGAGTAACATTGTGAGCAACTACTTACAATGTCCGATTTGAAAAATGTTTTTTTGTTTTTTTTTCCCCTCAGGACAACGTCATCTATATGAATTCTTATTAATATACTGTACTATAACTTATTACATGACCATATTAGGCCAAAAAGATGACACAAAAATTGCTGAATTCAGACCAGAACAACATACCATTAGTTTTTGGGGACCGCGTTATCATGCTGACAGAGTATTGTGAACCACTTTTGGAATTGTTTTGATTCCTTTTCTTCACGTTTGTGGACTGTCGAGTGACCAAATTTTGACTGAAATATAATTTTCGTGTGGGGAAAAAAATAAATTAAAAAATCACCTGTCCAAAGAGCATGGGCGCCCTCTAGTTGGTACAATGAAGAATGTGGTTATTGTTGCGAAGTCTCATTGGTGAAAATGAGACGAAAAATAAAGTCAATATGTCGAATAAAGAGGAAAAATGTAACGATTCTAGTGTAGCCCAAAGTAGCGGAACAAGAGTAGCGTTTCTTCTTCTCAAATCTACTCAAGTAAAAGTAAAAAGTATTGCTTTATAAAACTACTCTAAGAAGTACATTTGTTTCAAAAAGTTACTCAAGTGAATGTAACGGAGTATATGTAACTCGTTACTACCCACCTCTGCCACTCACCGGCGGTGAATGCAGGAGTAAATAGTTGTGGGTGCCCAGATGTGCCCTGTTATTAGCAATCATTCCACAATGTCAATGCCGTCCCTTTTACTGGAGGTCTGCGTTCTTTTGAATAAGTCACCTTAGACTTTTGCACAGTATGGTGACTTTTGAGATTACAGGAAGGTCATTGCAGATAAATGAGTTTTGGGAAAGCTTTATGATTCTAATTAAGGTAGGGGATTTTGATGAGACACTTCGTGAGTGATAAAGATTAGGATTCTAAGTCAATTTCCAGGACAGGAATGGGGAACAAGTTAATGTTGTCTGAAAAAGCTAATGTATTATTTGCTTCTAAAACAATATTTTGTCATAATTACAAACTGTCAGGGTTATTGGCCATTGTTAGATGTATTATAACAATATATGCTGAACAACTTTCTGACTAATCTTAATAGATATAAATATCCATAAAAACAAATTTGAGACACCAATTTGGCATACTCTTTTTTTTTTTTTTTTTTACAAATCTCTATCTTTGCGTCAATATTTTTTCGAACTATACAGTGGGGCAAATAAGTATTTAGTCAACCACCAATTGTGTAAGTTCTCCTACTTGAAAAGATTAGAGAGGCCTGTAATTGTCAACATGGGTAAACCTCAACCATGAGAGACAGAATCTGGGAAAAAAAACAGAAAATCACATAGTTTGATTTTTAAAGAATTTATTTCTAAATTAGAGTGGAAAATAAGTATTTGGTCACCTACAAACAAGCAAGATTTCCAGCTGTCAAAGAGGTCTAACTTCTTCTAACAAGGTCTAACGAGGATCTACTCATTACCTGTATTAATGGCACCTGTTTTAACTCATTATCGGTATAAAAGACACCTGTCCACAACCTCACTCACACTCCAAACTCCACTATGGCCAAGACCAAAGAGCTGATTAAAGGACAGCAGAGACAAAATTGTAGACCTGCACCATGCTGGGAAGACTGAATCTGCAATAGGTAAAATGCTTGGTGTAAAGAAATCAACTGTGGAAGCAATTATTAGAAAATGGAAGACATAAAAGACCACTAATAATCTCCCTCGATCTGGGGCACCATGCAAGATCTCACCCCGTGGCATCAAAATGATAACAAGAATGGTGAGCAAAAATCCCAGAACCACCTGGGGGGGGGGGGCTAGTGAATGACCTACAGAGAGCTGGGACCACAGTAACAAAGGCTACTATCAGTAAAACAATGTGACGCCAGGGACTCAAATCCTGCACTGCCAGACGTGTCCCCCTGCTGAAGAAAGTACACGTCTAGGCCTGTCTGCGGTTTTCAGCATTTGGATGATCCAGAAGAGGACTGGGAGAATGTGTTATGGTCAGATGAAACCAAAATAGAACTTTTTGGTAGAAACACAGGTTCTCGTGTTTGGAGGAGAAGGAACACTGAATTGCATCGGAAGAACACCATACCCACTGTGAAGCATGGGGGTGGAAACATCATGCTTTGGGGCTGTTTTTGTGCAAAGGGAACAGGACAACTGATCTGTGTTCAAAAGAAAGAATGAATGGGGCCATGTATCGAGAGATTCTGAGTGAAAATCTCCTTCCATCAGCAAGGGCATTGAAGACGAGACGTGGCTGGTTCTTTCAGCACGACAATGATCGTAGACATACAGGCAGGGCAACAAAGCAGTGGCTTTGTAAGAAGCATTTCAAGGTCCTGGAGTGGCCTAGCCAGTCTCCAGATCTCAACCCCATAGAAAATCTGTGGAGGGAGTCGAAAGACTGTGTTGCCCAATGACAGCCCCAAAACATCACTGCTCTAGAGATCTGCATGGAGCAATGGTTGTTACCAGCAACAGTGTGTGAAAAGCTTGTGAAGTGTTACAGAAAACGTTTGGCCTCCGTTATTTCCAACAAAGGGTACATAACAAAGTATTGAGATGAACTTTTGTTATAGACCAAATACTTATTTTCCACCGCGAATTGCAAATAAATTCTTTAAAAATCAAACAATGTGATTTTGTGGGTTTTTTTCCCCACATTCTGTCTGTCATGGTTGAGGTTTACCCATGTTGACAATTACAGGCCTCTCTAATATTTTCAAGTGGGAGAACTTGCACAATTAGTGGTTGACTAAATACTTATTTGCCCCACTGTATTTATATGTGACACTATATATATATGTAGCACTCTTATTTGTCTTATTTGTGTGCTCAATATGTTGGATCGGTTCCTCAACAGCAAACATTTTTCCCTTTAAACGGTAAACACGTATGATTAAATATTGCATTATTAAGTAGTTATCAAACTTATGAGCTGAATTGCTCCCAAAATAATGTCGATAGGCTGGTCTGTTTACAGTATAAATTGAATTCGAAGGCTTCTGAAATTTTTATGTGCATCTTGCCAGGACAGGATTTTGAGCTGTGTAGTTTGACTGACTGTTTGACGATAAATTATTGACTAGTTTCTATTTTTGAAAAATTGACCATGTTTGCAGAGGCTTTCGAGGCAAAGTGGTGTATTGGGTGCTTTAAAGGAAATGTCATGAATTTATGAAGAGATGAAAGATCAACAGATGCTCTCACCTTGTTAGCACAAGCATGTGTTTTATTTTCAAAACAATGTGTTTTTCCTGGAATGTTTGTCTCTCACTATCATTGCTTGCGTAAATTTATTCTAAACCCACACCCAAGCATTCTTTCCATAATCTTAAAGTGAGAACCTGCATTGTAAGCAGTTGCATGGCAGCACACCGTCTTAATGCCTTTAGCTGCCGTCAACTTCATGCATATTTTTTTTATATCTCCTTCCATTTTGCCAAGCACTAACACGTTTAAGCAGTCTGCCATGTTATAATAAAGCCTCCAAGTGACTACAAATAGCTGAACAGGTAGCTGCTGTTGGGTCATTCAGCTCTGCGTGATCCTTTATAGTCAGAAACCGTTTTGACATCAATTTCGAGTGGTTTACGCTTTAAGCAGTTTGAGTCGTAACGCGTGAAGTACGGTATACATATCTTTTTATTTTGGTTATCTGACAAGTTGTCAGAACAAAACCTCCTTAAGTAAGTTGCTGCTAAGGATGAGGTCAAACTTCATTTGGTCAGATAGAACATGTAAACTCCTTTCAGCAAGACTGCTAAGACTCAAATATTTGAACTGTGAGGTAGATGTTCCAAACGTTATTCTAATTCTAATTGCGGCCAACAAAAATTAGAACCTGGCTTAAATTGTTTCCCAATTACAGTGTTATTTACAGTAAGCTTAGCAGCATTTAAAAATGTATATGGCAGAAAACACAGACAAGACTGAAAAAAGTTTCTGCTCTTGCACTCCTTTTTAAAAGAAACTGCTGTATTTTAAGCCAAAACAACTGTTGTGTTTGATAGAACAATATGTCTATATGCTGCCATAGCAGATTCATTAAGCATTAAGCCCCCAAACTATTTTTAATTTGCCCGTTTTACCCTGGAAACCCCCGTTTACAGACGTCGCACAACCTTTTTTGTTTCAACCCAACCATTAAAATAAGGTCATTATATTTATTATTCAAAATGTCTGAATCATTAATTGATGTCTAATATTTTGTTTAAAAAAAAAAAACTTTAAAAAATTATTCATTTGCATATTTTAAACTGTAAAACAAATGATGTCACAATGAAAAAAATGCCATCTGTAAAAAAGTCAAACGATATCTACTTGTCTACGATATCTACTATCGCTAAATTGTATTTTTTTGTTAATGTCGCATTTTCCACGATATGTTAGATGATAATCGATCCAAACAAAGAATATAAATTTATTTATATATATATATATATATATATATATATATATATATATATATATATAAAATAAATATATGATGAAGATCTCGACCACTCCTTGATGTCTGCAATTTCTGCATCGCGACCCTTGTTATATTGCCATGTTTGACCCGTAAAATCCCAGAAAAATCCAGCTGTGGCCATTCACAGCTGTGTCTTGACACTCAGTGATACATGCGACTTGGAGGTTTTGGATCAAAACAAGGTAATAATCTCGTTAAAGTCATGGCGTCTGTAATTCTGCTCTCGTGTGCGCTCACCTCCATAAAGGGTTTTACTGTTAATTTTTTTTTTTTTTTTTTTTTTTAAATGCCCTCCTGTCCAAATTTTTTTTCCCTCAGACAATTGAGATTTTAAGCTTTCCAATGATGTATCACACATGCATATCGGACAATTTTGAAATTTGGCCAAATTGGGGGTCTCAGAGCGGAACTTCTAGTCACCTGAGTGTTTTCCGCCATATATTTTTCTTTGTATCGGACTCAAGTTGATTGAGGTCAAGTGAGGTTAGTTATCGGGATCCACAATTATAGAGTTGTGTTCAAAATTATTGAACCCCGCAGTAGATAGATGTTTTTGCAAGTTTGACATTTATTTTTCATCTTGTTTATAATCACATTAAATAATGGCATGTCAAATAGACAATACAACTGAAAAAATATTTTGGGGAATTTTCCAATTAATGCCCTTTCTGTGATTACCTCATTGACAAAATTTTTAAACCCCTCAACTCTTAAGAACAAAGGTTTCCATCGGGTGTTATCAAACAGCTGATGAAAACATCTGTAGATGTGAATGGAACCCTAATGAGCAGCAGATTTAAAGGACTGTGACACATGGCTCTAGACAAATACAACTGAAATAACAAAAATATTTTCTAGAATATTCCAATTTATGGCCTTTCTCTGATTACTTCATTGACAAAATTATTGAAGCCCTTAGGTATGTACAAGCATTTAATACAACATACTTTAGATGTGAAGCATAGCTTGACACAAGTTTCTTGCAGTGATCCACAGGTATCTTTGTCCATTCCTCATTGGCAAAGGCCTCCAGTTCATTAATATTTTTGGGCTTGCGTGCTGCAACTGCCTTCAAGTACCACCAGTGATTTTCAATGGGATTTAAGTCTGGTGATTGTGATGGCCACTCCAGAATCTTCCAACACTTCTCTTGCAACCAAGATGTGGTAGATGCTTAGGTATGCTTTGGATCATTGTCCTGTTGGAAGTTCCTCACCCAAGCCTCAGTTTTTTCAATGACTGCATGACATGTGCATCCAAAATCTGCTGGTATTGAACTGAATTAATACCTTGCACACGCTGAAGATTCCCTGTACCAGAAGAAGCAAAACAACCCCAAAGCATGACTGACCCCCCACAGCGCTTCACAGTAGATAGGGTGTTCTTTTTCTTTATAGGCATCATTCTTTCTCCTCCACACATACAGTTGATTCATTGGCCCAAAAAGTTCCAGTTTGGTCTCATCACACCAGGGGATTGTATCCCAAAACCTTTTTCGTTTGTCCACATGGTTTTTGGCATATTTCTTGTGCTTTAGAGTTGGTAGGGAGTGTGGCTGGGAGTTCTTGCATGGAAGCCATCATTTCGCCGTGTGCGTCTTATTGTCAGGGATGAAACCTGAATACTTTCATATGACATGTCCTGTCGTAGTTCCTCAGCTGTCACCCGGGGATTTTCCTCCATCTTTCACTTCAGTTATCGCACAGCAGTTGCAGACAGTAACCTCTTTCTATCACGTTTCCACTGTGGCTTTAGTTTAAAACTTGCAGACTAGGCTCTCAATTGTGTCTCTTAAAATTTTTTGTCCTTTTGCTATCTTTATATATCCATATCCTTGCTTATGAATTGAAATGACCTCCTCTCTAAACTTTTTTGACCATTCTTTGGATTTCACCATGTTGTAAAGATGTCATTAACTGCCAAGAAGAGCCATGTGTCACAGTCCTTTAAATCTGCTGCTCATTAGGGTTCCATTCACATCTACAGATGTTTTCATCAGCTGTTTGATAACACCTGATGGAAACCTTTGTTCTTAAGAGTTGAGGGGTTTAAAAATTTTGTCAATGAGGTAATCACAGAAAGGGCATTAATTGGAAAATTCCCCAAAATATTTTTATTTCAGTTGTATTGTCTATTTGACATGTCATTATTTGATGTGATTATAAACAAGATGAAAAATGAATGTCAAACTTGCAAAAAAAAAAAAAAAAACTTGACTGAAAAACTCCACTTTGGGTATTGAATAATTTTGAACACAACTGTAAAGACTTGTAGGCCCTAATAAGCCACAATTGTTCTCTTATACCAAAATATGTTATTCAAAACACATAAAATATTGTCATTTATTTAAAAATCTTTGATATTTAGACAGGTTTTGACCTATGATGGGCGTCATGTTTTACTGCTGGGGGGGATGACACGGTTGGGGGCCTACTAGTAGAATAGCTGTGCTCGATACTCGCAAAACTAGTATGATGACTGGCATGATTTTTGTCAGATTCTGCTGCTGGTCAGATTGTTTTGTTATAGAGCTGTGGGATGAGTTCTCAACATCGTACCTGCATCAATTCCAGCTCATCAGTAGTCACTTCAAACCGATCCTAGGCGGCTTGCCGAGATAATGACTGGCTGTCATTTGACAGCTTGTATATCCCTTTGTTGTTAGTTACATAATTGCCTTGTTTTTTTCATTTGTCTGTCTCTCACCGCGGTTTTCACTCTGTTTTTTTATTTATTTGTATGCTGCCATTTGACCATTTGTATTCTCGAACCGTTCTTTGCTAGTTACATCCCTACCTTGTTTTTTTTTTTTGTTCGTCTGCCGCCCTGGTTTTTGGAATCCTCAACCTTGTGCAGGTATTTAAGTATTTGTTTTCGTCCTGCTTTTGCGGCATTTTTCCTCTCACAGCGGTTTTCCCTCTTTTTTTTTTAAATTCAACCCGACCTGCTGTGCTAGACCTTTTTTTGTATCTTTTTTTCGCGATTGCATGTTGTTTTGTGTGTTTTCAATAAACCGTTGTACGCAATCCCTCTGTTATTGTTGTCTGCTCTGAGGTTCAACCTTGCTTCCGTAACAGAGTGGTTGGTTTTCATCTGAAGACTTGCGTTACTGATTGCAGCTAATAAATAGATAAACAATACACATACTATGAAGATGAGAGTTTTTGACAGCAAACACTCTACTGCTCCATTGTTACCTTGCAGACAAACTTGCCAGATGAACACTACCGGTTTTGTCCTACTCCCGTCTCATCCCGTCTTTCCTGTTCATTTTGCTTTTGCTGCTCGTTTTGTGAAATATCGACAGTGCTCTTCTGCTCATTAATGTTCCGCTCGGGTTCAAATTGAAAGGGCTGAACAGATGACGTTTACGTCGCTAGAGTCATAGGCTGAAAGCCCTGCAGCGCAACCCCTAGACGTCACCTAAATGCATTGCAACGATGACAACAATGGTGACCTACTAAAGTCATTTTACAAATTTCAGAAAAAACGAAAACATCAAGAGGGGTTTTAATTTGAAATTATTATAACTCAACTAACATTTATCTTTTAAGAACTACAAGTCTTTATGTCCGTCGATCTCTTGAAGATTCGATCATTTAATAAATGACATGGTATTTTTGCAATTTCAGTGAACCAATTCTTAGCACCAATTCTAGTGCTAATGAGCTCATTTGTAAGGATTAGGCACTGTCCTCTTGGGAATGTTTTGTTCAAAACTTGAAGAGTTTTACATACTGTACACCTTTATTTTTTATGCCAGAGCACAAGTTCACTTTTTCTATTAAACTTAGCAGTCGTAAAGCAACAGCCTTGAGTCAAAGTCTTAATTTAAATTTCAAGTGACTAAAGCTGGTAGCACGGTGGGTTGTGGTTAACGCATCGGTCTCAGTCAAGAGGTTATGGTTTTGAATCTCAGACGGTCTGAAGTTTGCATGTTGTCCCTGTTTGTGTGTAGCCTTTTAACAAATTCCACCCGCAAACCCTAATGAGGACAGGTAATATCGAAGATGGATGAAGTGGTATCAGAATTCCAATTATGTCTTCGTGTACTTTTTTTGTCAACATTGACAGTTTAACAGGGAAACAGGACATGAGTTATAGTCACGTCTAAATTAATCAATTTTTAATTACTGGCTAAACTGAGCACCTTCTGACAATTGAGACTGCTCCACAAGTGATTTGCCGGAGCAGACTTGGTGATGCAGGCGGAAAGAAGCCCATCAACTTCAGGGTTAAATGTCAAAGATGATTTTAAAAATGTTTTGTGGCACTGGGGATTCCGCTCTATACTCTGCCAGTGGCATGATGTAGGGTGACTTTTAAAATATATCATCTTGATAGGACAGACAGCTGCATTCAAAGTCAACTCTAAATCTCAGCACACAAATCTGTCTGGCATCTGCACTGAGAATTGAACCTGCCTGCCTTTGAGGAAAGTTTGCTAAACGCCATCCAAAAACCCTTTGGAAAAAATATATATTTTACATTGAATATACTCTTTCCAAATCCACTGTATTAGCAAATATTGACCAGAAACAAATACATTTTGATGCTCGATGTGGTAAAGTACCTTTATCCAAAGTGCTTCACCTCACTGATGATGTCAAAGCAGAAAAAAAATATTGCTTTTGTACAATATTAATAAGTAAAAAACAAAGAACAGACTCTTAAAAATAAATAAATAAACCTGCTAATTAGCAAATGCCAAACTGAGAATTTGTGAGGCTCACTTTATTACCTCTATTTGGAATATAATGCAGTATTCCCACCTGGATACTTTGTGGTCATCCACAGGTGGGGATTTTTTCCACAAACTATTTTTAATTTTTATTTCTTTGTTTCTACATGCAGCTAATATTTCAACCACCCCACCTCATCCCCACCTTGCTTAATTAGCTAACTCAAATAATTTGAAACACCTCTCATTGGCTTTCTGTCTTTGGTGTGCCATATACGTAGCTGCAGCTGGAAAAAGAGTAAATAGATCATAGGAGCTATCATGAGAGTAAAAGCAATGAAGAGAATTTCACAGAGGGAATTATATGAGGTAAAAATAAGGGTGAAGGAGTAAAAGAGATATAACAGGAGTGTGTTTTGTGTGGGGGTGGGGGGCTGCCTTTCAAGCTGCTGCAGACCAAAGAATAGTGAGACAAGGCTGCCATCGTGTCTATTTGTAATATGAAAAAATAAAGGCTGCTGACAAGGAGAGACACATGGAAATATGGAAGGGAATGTTGCTGGAGAGTGTTACTGAGGCAAAGAGGGATAATGTACAGGGTGACCCAAAAAAAAGTTTACACTCAGTTGACTGCTTGTTTAAAAGCAATTGAAACATATCTAAATAGGTTGTCATGGTTGTGATACATTAAGGTCACTCAATGCAGCTGGTAATCTCTCGTCTCTACAATTCCTGTGCTTCTGCTGAAAATAAAGAAAACTTTAGCTGTACCTGAATTGCTGCATGCCGGTCTGACACCTACTGAGATTGCAGCAAATCTGAGAATATCCAGATGTGCAGTCTACAAAGTTAAAAAGAAGCTGAAAGATACTGGAACAGCCTCATCAAAACCTGGGTCTGGAAGTGACGATCTGTGCGGACCAAAAAGTTGATTGACAAGGTGATATGTGGCCACCCCAGAGTCCAGATCTCAATCCCCTGGATTATCGCATATGGGCAACTGTGGAGGACAGTGCCTGTAAGAAGCCACAAACTTCTGTGGCAGCCTTGGAGAGGTCCATTGTTTGATCTTGGGAAAAGATGACAGCATCCTACATAAAGAAGACCTGTCAAGCGTTCCGCAGGCGCCTGGAGGCTGCTGTGACACTTAAGGGAGGACACATTGAAAAATACAGTGTACTGTACATGTTCTTTACAATAATGTATAATTTGTGATTCAATTCTAATTCTAAACTGAATAAACATGGCATTTAAGTTGTATTATGGCAGTGTAAACTTTTTTTTGGTTCACCCTGTAGAAGCATTAAATATAATTTGTTGGTCAACAAAAATTAAGTCTGTATTCTGATATGCCTTTTTTATGATCATGAAGGCATGATGTACAGCAGGGGTGCCTAATCCCGGTCCTCGAGAGCCCCTTTCCAGCTTGTTTTCCATGTTTCCCTCCTCTAACACACCTGAATCAACTAATCAGGATCGTAATCAGGCTGCTGCAGAGCTTGGTGATGAGCTGATCATTTGATTCAGGTGTGTTAAAGGAGGGAGACATGGAAAACAAGCTGGATAGGGGCTCTCGAGGACCAGGATTCGGCACCTCTGATGTACAGCAATGGTATTTCGGAAGACATGCTAAAATATTTTTAGTTTATTACAATTGTTTTTTATGTATCATTAAATATTATGACTAGCTTCATATCGATTTAAACCATTTTGATTACCGTATTTTCACGACCATAGGGCGCACTGTATTAAAAGGCGCAGGCTCATTTTAAGGTGATATTTTTGTATTTAACTGGAGGAATCTGACCTTTTAGCCAGATTGCAGGAATCACGCCAGCCGAACAGCCGGAACCACGCTCGCGCAATTCCAACGACCCAGGCCGGCGGAAATCCGAAAACCTGGCCAAAAGGCCAAACTCTGTGCGTTCACCTTAGTCTTAACCCTTTGTACTGACTATATTTTAAAAGATGGAAAAAGGCTTCAAAACACAAGTTGACAGTTTATTCCTAGTTGGCAGCAGTCATACAGCACAGAGAGACCCAGGCGAGGAGGGAAACTGGATTAAGGTTCACCATATCACAAGTCAACAAAAGATTGCTGAGAAATACAACGATTAGTTAAACATTCAGTCTTTTAAAGGCTCTGGTGAGGCAGGCTGTGGTCCGGAAGGAAGAAGGGTGTGTTTGGTCATTGTCAAATATTATTCTCTGTGTGGATTGGGCAGGAGGGTTTCGTGTGTTACTATTGTCAGGGCAACGAGAGTTGAGGATTATGCCATCTTCAGCGGCACATGCTTGCAGCGTGTTCACTTCTCGGTCGCGGGTTCCTCCGTATCAGATGTTTCTTGTGGCAAGACGAGATGTCTCGCCATTTGTTCTGGACTGTCCAGAAAAGCTGGCTGCGGGATTTGTTGGCGCAGACGTGGGCTTGTATATGTCTTTCCTATCACCTGCTTGTCAGCGTCAATCGTGCTCAGTTTGCTGCATGACGCGCGCGTTGGGCTTTCGTGGTCAGAAGGCGTCCTGTATCTGTTCTGCCCTTATCTGATCGTTGTCTTGGCACTGCAAATTCTAGTCATTTCAAGTCCAACTGTTCATAATATCAAATATATTCTGCTTGTTTTTCTCAAATTATGATATAAATGCTATTTATTTTATATTGAGTGTGTGAGAGTAATACAGACAGTCGAACAGTAAACATGAGAAAAGACACTATTCCCTGATTGATTATATTAAGTGTGTCAGAATAAAACAGTCAAACAGTAAATATGAGAAAAGATACTATTAACTTCATAACACACACATGCACGCTATCATGCACGCTAGCATTTTTTTTTTTTTTTAAAGGCAGCGGGAGCATAACTGAGTTCAATTGTACTTTGTTAAAAAATGTACTCTCATCTGTTTTAATCAATCCATCAAACTCCTCATCTTCTCTATCCAAATTAAACAGCAGGTCTAGGTATCCATCAAACACGGCAACTCAACTATTCTTTAGGCAGTGTCGACTTCTTAAAAATCCCTATAGGTGGCAGTTTCTTCCTTGAGTTTGAACTGGGTCTCTTTGCAGTAGATATCATTTTCAAGGGTCCTTCACCAAACCACTGTTGTTCAGCCTAATGCCAGGGGTGAAAGTGGCTAGATAGAATTTCTTGTCGGCTTGCCGGAACTTCCCGACGTGAAGGTCACCAGGGAGCCAGAAATTTTGTTTATTTATTTATTTTCCTTTTTCTTGTGGGGGGTCAAACCTCCTAAAACTACTGAAATGCAAATAAAACTGTTTTGGCACAGTTATTTCTATAACACATACAAAAACTGATTTTCATTCAAAATTGTATTTTTTTCGATGATTTGCAAAATAAAAGTTAACAAAAACAGCAATAACCCCAACCTCCATCTCCTAATTTTTATTTTCCCTCATTTCCTCACATACTAAATGCCAAATCTCAATTTTAACTACTTAAAAACATAGGATGTATATTAAAATTGAAGTTCATGTAAACATTTACTTTTGCTTTTTTATTTTTTTAATAATAAAGATACAATTAACATACATTCAGAAAAATAAGTACAAATGACATATTATGCAGAGTGAAATGGAATATATTTTCAAGATTGCGCAAACATTAACTTTTTTATATCATAAGAAAATGAATAAGTAGCCTAACATATATGAACAAATTTAAGTCCGAAGTGCACATTTACAGCTAAGATGTTCTGAACCTCCCCATCAGAGCAAATAAACTAAATATGATAAATAGGCCTCCTCAACTCTTTCCTTGCTCTTCAAGATTTGATCCGTTTTCTGTTGCATTGCCCTATTTTTGTCACATCAATTCAACAAACTTTTTTTTTTTTTTTTTTTGCTGTTCCAGAAAACATGCACATTTGCACCAATCAGCGCTAACTATCTCTGCTGATCACATGTTAGTATGTCAGCCAATTGAATGGATAAATGAGTCCAGGCGTTTTGCTGTGCTGCGTGCATTCGCACATTGACGTGACTCATCATCGTCAGACTCGGATAACTGCAGCAGCTGCCGTCCGTGGAATAAAATAAAGAATATCGGTGGAAACGGATTGCGCTACACAATCACTTTATTCTGCTTGTCATAACACTTGTTTATCTAAATCTGATGTTTGTAGATTGTTTTCTTCTTGGAGATGAAATGCATGTGTGGCAGCTTAGCATTTTCTTTTTTTTGTTTTTTTTAACATAGCGGTTTGACAGTTGACGTTATATTTTTTTTAATCAAAGCACTGTGTACCGGAACAGCTTTCCAACCCTGAATCTTATACGGGACCTGCGTTCCTGACCGTTTTGGCCCACTTTCAGCCGTGCCTAATGCACACACTCGAACGTTAAAGCTACTGGGGGCATGCCCCCTATCACACTCAACCTTCCCCCTTTAAGGTTCTCATGCAGCTCTCACTTACGTCCACCTTTAAAAAATTGCTCAGTCAGACAGACACATTGTGGTAAACAGTCCACGCAATAAAGTGCACCACATTATTAGGCCCACCATCCATTTTGGAGAATATTTTTTACATTTAGGTGCGCCTTATGGTCGTTAAAATACGGTCTATTTGTGTCATATTATTGAACTGATATAAATTAATCATGCATATTTATGTTTGGACAGCACAGTACTGCATATATTGGCGCAGGTTTGGTTTCAGGGCAGTAACTACATTTCAGACAGAAATTTCCAATCATTTAAATGCTGTGATGGCTTAAGGGAACTACTTTAAATCATAAAGTGCTTTAATGACAGTTTACAAAATTGCATTGCATTAGCTATAAAATTACTTTAGGTATTGTTTCTTAGAGCCCTGCATCTCAATGACTAAAGAAATAACTGCCTGTGACATACTGTGAGCATGGCACGATTTACAAAATAGATTTGAGGACTGCTGGGAAATGTGGGCACCTAACTTTATTAGTGTTGCTTTATTTCAATTTCGTCTTTGACTTTTTTGAAATATTCATGGGTCATATAATTTTCATTTAAAGAATATGGGTGAGAGTCTGCATGGAATTTGTAGCATTGCTTTGTGATACATGGTACTATTTTGATTCAATAAAAGCGATGCCCACATTTGAGCATTACGTCACTTGTTTTTTGTGTGTTAGAGATGCATACACTTCACAGCTGGCTGACATGTCTGTGTCGACAATCAAAAATGCATTCTGATGCTCTGTATTCCCTCTCTGCGAGTCACGCTCGTGCGGTTCATTGTTTGATTCTATTAGGCCGAGACACAAGGCAGGCTTCCCTGACGCCTCTGTCACGGATTCATTCCTGCAAGTACAGATGCTGGAATATATTACAGCCAGTAAAGCGATTAAGTTCTGCAATAATATTCAAAATCTTATTGCGTGTCTGAGTTTTAATGTCACTCTTTGTGGCGAGAAAAGTACTGTAAAATGTGGCTGCTTCATTTTGTTTTGTATTCATATTTTCCTCGTGTTAGGTTTAGGAACAGCACAAATTAAGCTTCATCAGTGATCATATTTGTTTGTTTGGTTTTCATATACACAGTTGACAGGTTCAAACAGCTATTACTTGAGACATCCACATATTTTGTAAAGAGTTTTTTTTTTATTTTTGTGACTTGCACAAATCTGGAAGAGGGAAGCATTGTAGACCTAGAGCTTTATTTTCATAGACTCCGCACATGCGATCCAGCGTAAATCGTGACATGCACGTATATGACATAATAAGCTTTTCCCCCCGTTGGTTTAAGTGACAGATCGAATTTGACGTGATGCTTTGTGACAGTTCAGAAGCTGTAAATCCTTGATATGACAAAATAATATTTGTAATTATTTAAACCCCTTATGATCAACAAACATTCCTACTGTTACCAAATGTTTTTACAAAAGGACTTGTATTGGATCTCATGTTTTCAAATGTTGCCACTTTTTGTACAGCGTGTTTGCGTGAGCTTGTTACACTGTATGAACTTGTCAAGTGTATACAATGGCGTGCACACATAGACAGGTGGTGCTTAAGCAGTGGCCCTTGCCCTCTCAATTGAGCAAGTGCCCTTGCTTGTCATTATCATTATTATGTTAGTAATGTGGCTGTCCCCTAAGCACCGCAGTCATAATCACTGCTACAGCGCCCTCTCTCCTCCAAACGCGGAAGCACGCCACAGCACAGTACAATAGTTTCCATCCACGCCCTCTCCTTGCCCACACTGCAGCCCCTACGCAGAGGTAACACATAATGTGTATGTGCCCCCCTAAACCTCAGTTGCTCAACTATTTGTCTCATGAAGTAGCCTTTGTCTCTGTGCAACTCTCTAAACTAGCTGAATGCCTATTCCCACCTGTTAAACAAGCTAGGCTAGTTGCTCACCATATATTAATTAATAGATGTAAAGTGGTAACCAGTATTTAACCAGTGTCGGGTGGGGAAAAAAATACGACCATAGACTGTAATGCCCTCGGCTGAGAATAGAGAGGAATCAGGAATGGTTTCACTCACTTTGATGTGACAACAATGAATACAATAATACAGCGGGCTGCTATGGAGTGCGACTGCTATCACTAGCTCCCAGCCTGTTCTCTCTCACTCCACTTGCTCGCTTCCCCCTACCTAACGGCCCACAAGTCCAGAGCGTCTCTTAAAGGGGCCGCACATAGTTACGGACATGACAGTATTATAACTCAATATTTAGTGATGTGTTTGCATGTTTAGTCCCAGTACTGCTACTTTGGGAGAATGTTGCTGCTTAACAAGCACTAGTAAGAATCAAAATAAATGCACAAAAAAATATAATATTTGCAACTCACCTGGAGGAAGTGAAATGTGTGTGTGTAGTAGAAAGTGAATCAGCTCGAAGATAATTGTATGATCCCTCAATTGAGTATGAGCACACAGATACAGTGTTATAACAACAATGCAGGTTTAGAGCATACATATATATGGTGGAAAACACAGACAAAGCTGAAAAAGCAGTTTCTGCTCTTGCACCCGTCTTTAAAATAAACTGCTGAATTTTAAGCCAAAAGAACTGTTGTGTTTGACAGAACAATACGTCTATATGCTGCCATAGCAGATTCATGGCGCATTAAGTTTCCGAACTATTTTTAATTTGTCCGTTTTACCTTGGAAACCCCCATTTGCAGACATCACGCAACCGCTTTTGTTTCAACCTAGCCATAAAAAGAAAGTAAGAAATCGTATTTATTATTCGAAATGTCTGTCATTTTTAGCTTAGAATCATTAATTGATGTCTAATACTGAGTTTAAAAAAAAAAGACTTTAAAAAATTATTCACTGGCATATTTTTAACTTTAAAACAAATTATATCACAATGAAAAAAATAGCATCTGTAAAAAAAGTCACAGATATCTACCTTATAACTATTATTTAATTGTATTTTTTTCGTTACTTTCGCTTTTCCCTGATATTTTAGATGGTAAATAATCGATCCAAACAAAGAAACATTGGGGAAAAAAACGTTTAAAAAGGTAAATATATGAAAATTAAAATCTCGACCACTCCTTGATGTCTGCGATCACTGCATCACGACCCTTGTTATATTACCATGTATCACCCAAAAAATCCCCCAAAAATTCGGCTGAGCCATTCACAGCTGTGTCATCACACTCGGTGATACATGGTACATGGAGTTTTTGGATTGAACAGGACAATTTTGAAATTTGGCCAAATTCGGGGTCTCAGAGCAGAACTTCACGTGACCTGAGTGTTTTCCGCCATATATCTGAAGACTGTACACAAGAAAGCCCGCAAACAGTTTGCTGAAGACATGTCAACAAAGCACATGGATTACTGGAACCATGTCCTATGGTCTGATGAGATGGGCGGGCTTTCTTGTGTACCGTCTTCAGAAGAGGCGCCCTCCTGGGGTGACAGCCATTCACACCAATTTGATGTAGAGTGCGGCATATGGTATGAGCACTAACAGGCTGACCACCCACCCACTTCAATCTCTGCAGCAATGCTGACAACACTCCTGTAACGAGTCACATGACATTTTGGAGGGAAAATGACAAGCAGTACTCCATTTGGACATTTAGGGATGTACGTTTGTTCAAAGGGGTGTACTCATTTTTGTTGCCAGGGGTTTAGATATTAACGGCTATATTTTGAGTTATTTTGAGTGGAAAATAAAATAACTCTATTATATAAGCTGAACACAGACTAAATTTCATTGTGTCAAAGTGTCATTTTGTTAGTGTTGTCCCATCAAAAGGTATACTTAAATATCTGCAGAAATGCGAGGGGTGTACTCACTTTTGTGATACACTGTATCTCAGTGTACGTTACACTGTATGTAGTCTCAAATATATATGTATATCTGTCAATGTATGTGTGAATAGGGAAGGAATGGAGTGTGCTGCTGGGAGAGTTGGCAACTTCACATACTTGTTTTGTTTCTGCGAAGGCAAAATGTTGTCAAAGTAACTCCATAGCACTCTAACTATGTTCCTGCGTCTTTTCGTTCTCTTTCTTCCAAACTGAACTGGTAGTAATCCTTTTGATTCTCTTTTTCCCAGGTGCTCTCTCTGGGTGCAGATGTGTTGCCAGAGTACAAGCTCCAGGCTCCTCGCATCCACAACTGGACAGTGTTGCACTACAGTCCCTTCAAGGCGGTGTGGGATTGGCTCATTCTGCTATTGGTCATTTACACTGCCATACTGACACCTTACTCTGCTGCATTTCTCCTAAACGACCAGGTGAGTCTGGATCTAAATGAGAAAAATATGAATATACATTTAGGTCATGATAATAAAGAGAGTAATTCATCAATACTGAGTGTCTCATAGTGCCACAAAACTGCTTGTAATGACATAGTGTAGCTCTTAGTTGGTTCCCAATTAGAAAAGTGGAGCCAAGTATGTGCTTGGAGGGACACACGTTGAGCCTCACACTGGGACTAACAATGTCAGTGCTATCAGTATCAAACCAGAATTTATGCGGAAATTAGGATGACGTTAACAATGAATAGTCCGTCACTGTGTTTTTCCCCAAATAGTTTTCATCATCCATCCTCTAATATCCATTAATGACCTATTCTTGTCTTTTATATCCCTCTTTTTATCTCAGGAAGAAGCAGCCAGGCAGAGCTGCGGTTACTCCTGTTCTCCTCTCAATGTGGTGGACCTCATAGTGGATATCATGTTTATTATTGATATCCTTATCAACTTCAGGTTTGAATTCTTTTGAATACATGTTCACTCATCCATCAGAGAGCATTTTATTATAACCTAATATAATATATATATACGGTAGAAGCAGTGTTGTTAATAACGGCGTTTCCAAGGCTAGGTTCAATCCGCAGGTCTTATTGCACAAATCTGATTTTTCTTTATGTCTGTTTTTTGGCGTGCCCATTTAGACTGCCTTTTTCCAATGAGCCCGCAAATGTAGTATGCATGCGCAATAGCGAGCAGTTTGACGCGCTGAGAAAACTGACCAGCATGCGCAGGAGCATTAAAAACAAATAACTCTACATTCTGGCTCGATGTCATTCTAGGGCAATCATATTTTGATGGAGGACATAAAAAACACACATACATAAATAATCCCCGTTTTGTGTCATATTCAAAGTTCATATGAATGATAGAATGCACTGTGTGTACATGATGTACACACAGACGGTCAGTTTGCCCCGACTCGGCCATTTTAGCAATATTGAAATACAGTAGCCTACTGCTCATTTGGCGCACAGAAAGCAAACTTGGCATTCTCAGGCTTACCCCCCTTTGTTTTATTGTTTTAAATGACTGTTGTCAAGCCCACCTCTTCCCTAACAGCCGAGTTCAAGCTAGGGGTTATTGCTAATGTAGAGCTCCATTGCTGCCGTCCTCCGTGCCTCTTGCTCTTTGCTGACGTAACTGCAGCATTAATTCCCATTTGGGAGACTTTACAGTTCAGAACGCAGCCTCATCTTGGAAAGAAAATTCCCAAGATCGGATTTTAACCACAAAAAAAAGTGACCTAGATCGGATTTGAAATGGTCCTTTTTAAATGTGACCTGTCCTGTTCAGATCGTCAAGTTAATGCCTCACTCGAGTAGGAAAAACATGAAAAAAAATCGGATTTGTGCATTAAGACCTACAGTGGGGCAAGTAAGTATTTAGTCAACCACTAATTGTGCAAGTTCTCCCACTTGAAAATATTAGAGAGGCCTGTAATGTTCAACATGGGTAAAACTAGACCATGAAAAAAAAAAGAAAACGGAAAATCACATTGTTTGATTTTTAAAGAATTTATTTGCAAGTCATGGTGGCAAACAAGTATTTGGTCAATACCAAAAGTTCATCTCATTACTTTGTTATGTACCCTTTGTTGGCAATAATGGAGGCCAAACGTTTTCTGTAACTCTTCACAAGCTTTTCACACGCTGTTGCTGGTATTTTGGGCCATTCCTCCATGCAGATCCTCTCTAGAGCAATGATTCTTTGGGGCTGTCGTTGGGCAACACGGACTTTCAGCTCCTTCCACAGATTTTCTATGGGTTGATATCTGGAGACTGGTTAGGCCACTCCAGGACCTTGAAATGCTTCTTACGAAGCCACTCCTTTGTTGCCCTGGCTGTGTGTTTGGGATCATTGTCATGCTGAAAGACCCAGCCACGTCTCATCTTCAATGCCCTTGCTGATGGAAGGAGATTTTCACTCAAAATCTCTCGATACATGGCCCCATTCATTCTTTCCTTTACACAGATCAGTCGTCCTGGTCCCTTTGCAGAAAAACAGCTCCAAAGCATGTGTCCACCCCCATGCTTCACAGTGGGTATGGTGTTCTTCGGATGCAATTCTGTATTCTTTCTCCTCCAACCGCGAGAACCTGTGTTTCTACCAAAACGTTCTATTTTTCAGTCCTCTTCTGGATCATCCAAATGCTCTCTAGCGAACTGCAGATGGGCCTGGACGTCTACTGGCTTCAGCAAGGGGACATGTCTGGCAGTGCAGGATTTGAGTCCCTAACGGCACATTGTGTTTCTGATAGTAGCCTTTGTTACTGTGGTCCCAGCTCTCTGTAGGTCATTCACTAGGTCCCCCCGTGTGGTTCTGGGATTTTTGCTCACCGTTTTTGTTATCATTTTGATGCCACGGGGTGAGATCTTGCATGGAGCCCCAGATCGAGGGAGATTATCAGTGGTATTGTATGTCTTCCATTTTCTAATAATTGCTCCCACAGTTGATTTCTTTACACCAAGCGTTTTACCTATTGCAGATTCAGTCTTCCCAGCCTGGTGCCGGTCTACAATTTTGTCTCTGGTGTCCTTCGACAGCTCTTTAGTCTTGGCCATAGTGGAGGTTGTAGTGTGACTGACTGAGTTGTGGACAGGTGTCTTTTATACTGATAATGAGTTAAAACAGGTGCCATTAATACAGGTAACGAGTGGAGCCTCGTTAGACCTTGTTAGAAGAAGTTAGACCTCTTTGACAGCCAGAAATCTTGCTTGTTTGTAGGTGACCAAATACTTATTTTCCACTCTAATTTGGAAATAAATTCTTTTTTAAAAAAACAATGTGATTTTCTGTTTTTTTTTCCACATTCTGTCTCTCATGGTTGATGTTTACCCATGTTGACAATTACAGGCCTCTCTAATCTTTTCAAGTAAGAGAACTTGCACAATTGGTGGTTGAGTAAATACTTATTTGCCCCACTGTACATAAATAATCCCCGTTTAGTCTCATATTCAAAGTTTATATGGATGATAGAATGCACTGTGCGTACATCATGTACACACATACGGTCAGTTTGCCCTGACTCGGCCATTTAAGCAATACTGAAATACAGTACTGCTCATTTGGCGCACAGAAAGAAAACTTGGCATTCTAAGGCTTACCCCCATTAATTGTTTTAAATGACTGTTGTCAAGCCCGCCTCTTCCCTAAAAGCCGAGTTCAAGCAAGGCGCTATTGCTAATGCTCCATCGCTTCCGCCTTCCGGGCCTCTCGCTCTTTGCTGACATAATTGCAGCATGAATTCCGATTTGGGAGACTTTACAGTTCAGACCGCAGCCACATTTTGGAAAGAAAATTCCCAAGATCGGATTTTAACCACATACAAAAGTGACCTAGATCGGATTTGAAATGGTCCTTTTTAAATGTGACCTGTCCTGTTCAGATCGTCAAGGTAATGCCTCACTCGAGTAGGAAAACCATGAAGAAATTGGATTTGTGCATTAAGACCTGAGGTATGAACCTAGCCTAACTGTAATAGTGCACCCCTTCATATTCTCAGTAACGGTAAGCGTTGCAAAGATTGGAAAAGTAATTAATTGGATTACTCACTACTGAAAAAGACAATGCTGTTAGAAATACACTAACGCCGTTATTAACAACACTGCTGTGCAGTACGCCGAACATACAGTTTCAGAGATTTGTACTGGTTAATGGTCAGTTTAAATTTATGTTTTCTTAACAGACTAATATGTTTGATCCAAATAAATACCAAATCATCTAAAGTACTGTACATAATGTTTTTATTCTTCAATCAGTTAATGTAAACATCTTTGATGCGATATGTCTGCAGCTTGTACAACAGTATAAATTTACTATCCTCTCAAGTACACAGTTTTGTACTATGTAAAGCAATAGTTTCATACAAGTGAAAAAAAGTGATTTTTGTTTTATTTTACCTACTTTCTCATCACAGGACCACATACGTGAACTCTAATGATGAGGTGGTGAGCCATCCACTGCGTATCGCCGTGCACTACTTCAAAGGCTGGTTCCTCATTGACATGGTGGCCGCCATTCCTTTTGACCTACTAATTTATCGCAGTGGGGAGGAGGTAAGGTGCATTCCTATAAGTGAAGCTGAAAATTTGACAAGATTTGAAATAAAATACTGTGTGCAATATTGTATTTCTAAGTACAGTCGATAATTTTAAATTTCATGCCATACAGTGCTGGAAAAAATTGATTGTCTGTGCTATGTACGACTGATAAATGATATGGCGAATGACATATCCTAGGGATAAACACATTGTCTGCCGAACCTTTTGAAATAAATGTAAGACAATAAATTAGAGTAGTCAAATAAGCAAAAGTAAATCGCCTGCAGAGAAAATACATTCTGTGGTAGGGGATAAAAAATGCACAAGTAGATCGCAGGGGGGATATTTATGGCGGAAAACACTCAGGTGACTTGAAGTTCCGCTCTGAGACCCCCAATTTGGCCCACTTTCAAAATTGTCCGATATGCATATGTGATACATCATTGGAAAGCTTAAAATCTCAATTTTCTGGGGGAAGAAAATTTTTGAACTGGAGGGCATTTTATTTAAAAAAAAAAAAAAAAAAGCTTTTTAAACAGCAAAACCCTATCTGGAGGTGAGAGCACGCGAGAGCAGAATTACAGACGCCATGACTTTAACGAGATATTATCGCGTACTTACCTTGTTTCGACTCCATGTAGCATGTATCACTGAGTGTCAAGACACAGCTATGAATGGCCACAGCTGGATTTTGGGGGGGATTTTATGGGTGAAACATGGTAATATAACAAGGGTCGCGATACAGAAATACACGGACATCAAAGAGTCGTCGAGATTTTCTTTTTCATATATTTACCCTTTTAAACTTTTTTTTTTCAATTTTTCTTTGTTTGGATCGATTATTTACCATCTAATATATCGGAGAAATTGCGACAGTAAAAAAAAAAAAAAAAATACAATTAAGCGATATTATATATGACTTTTTTACAGACGCCATTTTTTTTCATTGTGACATAATTTGTTTAAAAGTTTTAAAAATGCGAGTGAATATTTTTTTTTAAAGTCGTTTTTCTTTTTTCTTTTTAAACGAAATATTAGACATCAATTAATGATTCTAAGCTAAAAACGACAGACATTTTGAATAATAAATATAATTAATTACCTTCATTTTATGGCTGGGTTGAAACAAAAGTGGTTGCGCGACATCTGTAAACGGGGGTTTCAAGGGTAAAACGGACAAATTAAAAATAGTTTGGGTGTTTAATGCGCCATGAATCTGCTATGGCAGCATATAGACATTGTTCTGTCAAACACAACTGCGGTTTTGGCTTAAAATACAGCAGTTTCTTTTAAAGAGGAGTGCAAGGGCAGAAACTGCTTTTTCAGTCTTTTGTGTATTTTCAGCCTTATTAATTATAACAAAGATGCATCAATGATGTGATGATTAAGTCTATGGAAAACGTGTGCAGAACACTTAGCATATTTTGACCCACCCATCCATTCAGTGAAGTTATTCACGCTAAGGTAAAATGAACAATCGAAAATAAATAAGGGGGGAATAAATAAATAAATAATGACGAGGAGGGGGGCTGTGTGGGGAATCTGGAGCAAAAGATGCAAGAAAGGAAAACCAAGAGTCAGTACCCTCTGAGGATGTCCTAATGAGGACAAAAACCACTGAGGCCTACACTGATTGATGCACTAGACAGTGCATTTTGTCCTAAGGTCAGTCTTAGTGGTACTTAATCGTTGCGTAATGACATTTGAATATGCTTAAATATTGTTTTTTATCGACATACTGTATATTGAAATTTTGTGAAATAAATTATTCATGAAACTCCCCGAGGTTATTGGGGGGGTTCACTTCATTGATGGTGCCCGGAAAAGCCACTGAACCACAAAATTGCAGATTATTCTGAGCAGACAGTTATTATTTACAGTGAAGACACACACGCGCAAGCACACACAAACAGCAGGACTAGGCTCCCTGCCAATACAATATTTCTTATGAAGGGAATTCTTTGTATAGACATAGTTGGGCTCATAGTAATGAATGGAAGGAGACTGTAGGGCAACTGCTAAACTAGATCAAAGCTTCACTCTTGTGTTTGTTTTGTATGCGCATGCATGAATTGTATGTTTCAAGGAGGTGAGCAGGTGCTGCCAAAAAATTCAGGGAAAATATCCTTGCAACCTGTTTTTCTCTCATCAGACCACCACTCTGATTGGCCTGCTGAAAACGGCTCGTCTCCTCCGTTTGGTCCGCGTAGCACGAAAACTGGACCGCTACTCAGAATACGGCGCAGCTGTTCTTTTCCTCCTAATGTGCACCTTTGCACTCATCGCACACTGGCTGGCCTGTATCTGGTACAATACCCTCACAATAGCCATGTATCACTTTTTTAGAATATTAGCATGCAAAGCATCTGAACAATTAATGGATATTTAGGGGAACATACATAGTTGTTTAGCTAAATATGGTAATCAAATTGAAAACAGTTGATTTCACAATACAATGATAATCGGTTTCTTATCATTGTGTTTTTTTTTTTCAATATAACATAATATAAGTAGATGATAGTTGGTATCTTGTCCACATCTCTAATGAAGATAGAACTTTTGAAACTTTTTACGGGGAATTAATTTCAGTAATGCAAAATACAGTGGTATGAAAAAGTATCGTAGCCTTTTGAAATGTCTCACATTTCTGTATAAAATCACCATCAAATGTGATCTGATCTGTCTCAAAATCACACAGATGAAAAAACTATCTGCTCTAACTAAAACCACCCAAACATTTACAGGTTTTCATATTTTAATGAGGATAGTATGCAAGCAATCACAGAAGGAGGAAAAATAAGTAAGTGAACCATCAGATTTAATAATTTGTGGCCCCCCCCCTTTGGCAGCAATAACTTCCAACCAGACGCTTCCTGTAGCTGCAGATCAGTCTGGCACATCGATCAGGACTAATCTCTTCTCTACAAAACTGCTGTAGTTC
The DNA here is from genome assembly GCF_030265065.1 of Corythoichthys intestinalis. Classification (NCBI taxonomy): domain Eukaryota; kingdom Metazoa; phylum Chordata; class Actinopteri; order Syngnathiformes; family Syngnathidae; genus Corythoichthys; species Corythoichthys intestinalis. The sequence goes on along the minus strand of NC_080414.1, from coordinate 26,246,946 downwards.
ACTCAGATTCCTGGGATGTCTGGCATGAATCGCTGTCTTCAGGTCATGCCACAGCATCTCAATGGGGTTCAAGTCTGGACTTTGACTTGGCCACTCCAGAACGTGCATTTTGTTCTTCTGAAACCATTCTGAAGTTGATTTACTTCTGTGTTTTGGATCTTTGTCTTGTTGCAGCATCCATCCTCTTTTTAGCTTCAACTGTCTGACAGACGGCCTCAGGTTTTCCTGAAAAACATCCTGATAAACTTTTGAATTTATTCTTCCATTAATCATTGCCAGTTGTCCAGACCCTGTGGTAGCAAAACAGCCCCAAATTTTGATGCTCCCTCCACCATGCTTCATGGTGGGGATGAGCTGTTGATGTTGGTGAGCTGTTCTATCCCCCCCACCCCCCACCCCCCACACACACACACACACACACATGACATTGTTTTTTTACTCCCAGAAAATTCAACTTTGGTTTCATTAGTCCACAAAATATTTTGCACGCAACTTCTGTGGAGTGTCCAAGTGCCTTTTTGCGAACATTAAACGAGCAACAATGTTTTTTTTAGATGGCAGAGAACACCATTCATGGCCATAGTTTTACGTATAATTGATGTGTGCACAGAGATATTGGACTGTGCCAGTGATTTCTGTAAGTCTTTAGCAGACACTCGAGGATTCTTTTTTTTACCTCTCTGAGTATTCTGCGCTGAACTCTTGGCGTCATCTTTGGTGGACGGTCACTCCTTGGGAGAGAAGCAACAGTGCCAAATTCTCTCCATTTGTAGATAACTTCTCTTGCTGTCGATTGATTTTTTTTTTTTTTTAGACAGTGACTGTGCAGTCCTCCCATGAACACCAATCTTGGCCATAGTTTTACATATAGTCATTGTCTTGTTGCAGCATCCATCCTCTTCTGTCTGCCAAACGGTTTCAGGTTTTCCTGCAAAACATCCCAATAAACTTTTGAATTGATTCTTCCATTCATGATTGCAATTTGTCCAGGCCCTGAGGAAGCAAGACAGCCCCAAATCATTATGCTTCCTCCACCATGCTTCTGGGTGGGTATTAGGGGTTGATGTTGGTGAGCTATTCCATTTTTCCTCCACCCATGATGTTGTGTGTTGCTCCCAAACAATTCAACTTTGGTTTCATCGGTCCCCAAAATATTTTGTCAAAACATCTGGAAGGTCCTACTGCCTTTTTGCGAACATTAAACGAGCAACAATGTTTTTTTAGACAGCAGTGAACACCATTCTTGGCCATAGTTTTACATATAGTTTATGTGTTCATAGAGATATTCGACTGTGCCAGTGATTTCTTTAAGTCTTCAGCAGAAACTCTAGGATTCTTTTTTACCTCTTTGAGTATTATGCGCTGAACTCTTGGCGTCATCTTTGGTGGACGGCCACTCCTTGGTAGAGAAGCAACAGTGCCAAACTTCTCTGACTGTCGATTGATGAACATCCAGACATTTAGAGATGGTCTTGTATCCTTTCCCAGCTTTATACAAATCAACAATCCCTTGATCACAGGTCTTCAGACAGCTCTTTTGACCGAGCCATGATGCACATCAGACAATGCTTCTCCTCAAGAAAATTCTTACCAGGTGTGTGCTATATAGTGGGCAGGGCAGCTTTAAACATCTCATCAGTGATTGGGCACCCACCTGACTTAAATTGTTTGGTAAAAATTGTTTTCAATTGCTATTTGTCTCCTTAGGCAGAGGGTTCACTTCCTTATTTTTTCCCCCTACTGTCATTGTTTGCATGCTATCCTCATTAAAATACAAAACCTATAAATGTTATGGTCATTTTAGTTCAAGCAGACACTGTCTTTTCATCTGTGTGGTTTTGACAAAGATCAGATCACATTTGATGGTGATTTTATGCAGAAATGTGAGAAATTCCAAAAGGTTCAGATATTTTTTCATACCACTGGAAGGAGACGATATTGAGATTTTGAAACTCTTTATGGAGAATTATTTCAGAAATGCAAAATACAAAATGGTAATGAACTGATTTTTGGGCACAGACAGGCATGCTTAATTTAGAATTATAATCCCAAGGTACGCCATTGGTAATGTGGAGCGGAACGGCTCGATTGGGTGGCTCCACACACTCGGGGACCAACTGGGAAAACAATTCAATGACTCCATCCCAGGTACTACGAATCTGAGTGATCAAAATATATATCATTAGTTTAACATTGGGAATATACTGGAGCCTTAACAATACACATTGTCTCCTGCTTCACCAGGAACTGGACCCTCCATTAAAGACAAATATGTCACAGCTCTGTACTTCACCTTCAGCAGTTTGACCAGTGTGGGTTTTGGGAATGTCTCCCCAAACACCAACTCGGAGAAGATTTTCTCCATCTGTGTCATGCTCATCGGATGTAAGTAATGATTATATCATTGGACATCTAAAACTAAAAATCGATGTTGATCCTTATCGAATCTAGATGTTCATTAAAGGGTAATCCTGAAATTTCACCCGTACGATCAATGCTCCTAACTTTTTGTGAGCATTGTCTTTTCACTAGGGTTGGGCATCGAGCATCAATGGGATCTTTTTATTTCAAATCCAAGTTTCGATGCCCTGACCGTTGCTTCGCTCCACATAAATGACAACAAAGTAACAGAATAAACACACCAAAATATCAGACCCCCTATTAAAACATGCAAACTTTTTTGCAGATTTTTTTTTTTCAAGGGTTCCCAATGATGTGTAGTGCAGAGGAGGTGTGTAGTATCTGTACACCTTAAAGATTCTTTTCCAACTAATGTTCTTTTCGCCTGCTACTTCCAGTAAGTCACCACTAGTGGAAGCCAAGCGCACATAGCAAAACCAAAGAAAAACTGTAGCGTCCGGAGTTACAATAGTGACATTTTGTGGACGGATGAACAATACTAGTATATCGGTTCAGCAAGAAATCTAACTTTTTTTTTTTTTTTTTTTTTTTTTTTTTTAAACCTGTCCTGTTCAGCTGTTTGACACAGAGAATGGAAGTCTAAGTGCCCAGATTCTGAACAGTTTTAATGTTTCACATTGAGAGTCTGACATACTCCCATTGTGATCATTCAAAATACCTTTTTATTATGACAAAGCAGCGAACAGGAAGGGATTATGGGGGGACAGAAGAAAAGAAATGCAAGAGAAGAAGGAAAAGAAACACATACACAAACAACAACTAGAAATACATTGAACATCTAAACTAGTTACTAATATGCTGGTGCTATCTAACTGAAATCTAACTTAAAAAGTAGTCAACTTAAGATCAAGGGATAGAACACTGCAAGACATCTACAAGATGTCAGCCCTTAACTAACTTGTAGAAATACCACCTAAAACAAATGATGCAATACAATAAATGCCTGCAGCATAAGACACTCTAAAACATAGCTAAATGAAGATGTATAAACATTTTCGCCATGAGCTTTTGAAAAATAAACATCTTTGTGAAAGTGCACCCTGTGGAAACCGCATCATATTCAAGTTCAAAGACTGATATGTATATACAGCACAATGTTAAAAATAGCTCTGTGAAAAATTCATAGCAAAGTTAATTGAAAGTTAATGTAATTTAAAAAATGATCAAGAAGTTAAGAAATTAATATAAACTATTTTTTTTACTCTGCCTGTTAAAAGAATCGGAATCAAGAATCGTTTGGAACCAGAATCGAAACATGGAATTGGAACTGGAACTGTTCAAGTTCAAATGATGCCCAACCCTATTTTTCACAATACACCACCACTTATGAACAGTGGTTGAATGTAACAAAGTAAAAGTACTTCTTTACTATACTTATATTTTTTTGTGTTTTATGTATATGTACTTTACTTGAGTACAAATATGAAATGGTACTTCTTACTTCTACTTCATTAAATTTTTTTACAGCAGGTATCTGTACTGTTTACTCCGCTAATCTTCAAATTGTCGCCTGCATTACACGTTACTTTTGCTGTTTTCCTTTTTTCTCATTGTGAATTGATAGTTTCGTTGTCATGTCTCTGGCGCAATCGATAAGGCCATTTCGTGAGTCTCGCTCTCCTGGACGTGGCGATAATTTGACAATCCAAAAAGTCACAAAAGTGAGAGTGATGGCACACCTGTGTGACTAAGGGTACCACGATGCGCCAGTTCACACGAGCCGGGTGGTAGTGACCCTGCCGTTGGCTGAGCAGCGACTGGCTATGCTATGCCATGCTACATAAATTTTTGTTGTTGTTGTTTTTTTCTGTACATGCATACAAACTGCTGCTTCACAAAACAAGAAGTTGACAAAAAATTGACACGTACAAATGAACGGTTGTATTATCATTGCCAAATCAAAGACAGGAATAATAAAATACCTATATACAGTTTAACATGTAAAAATAATGCTATGCTACATTTCGTGCAGCTTCCACGCTCCCTCCCCTCCCAGGAGGGAGGTATTTCCTTTTCTATTTGTCTAATCAGTGAGTGCGCCTTTCGTCCACATGATACTACATGGAAAGTTCGGTTAGCACAGTGTGAATGCTGAACCTTTTCAACAAGTCATTTGCATGTTGTCCTCTTGGTCTAGTGTGAAAGCACCTTTAAATAAAACTGAGCAGTTTGATTAATTTTCTGGTTCTTTCTTTGAATATTGAATCAGATCTATGTATGTATATACATATATTATTTATACAGTATATGATACATATACAGTATTTGATACACTGTCAATGGGAAAACCCATTGGCAGTGTATCAAATACTTGTTCTCCCCACTGTAAAAAAAAAAAAAATATATATATATATATATATATATATATATATATATATATATATATATATATATATATATATATATATAATATGTAAATGTACAGTATATTACATTCTTGCATTGGGAGAAAACTTAATTTTACTTGTAAAGTAAATTTTAAAGCAAGTACTTTGTACTTTTACTTTGTACTTTTACTTGTCTTTATCCCTGTATCTGTATTTTTATTTAAGTTAAAAAAAAAAAAAAAATAAATAAATAAATAAGTAAGTACTTCATCCACCACTGCTTATGAATCAAAAGTTTCAGAATCACTAAACAGCTCTCAGCTCTGAACATCTATGTAGAAAACATTTGTGTCAAGTCTAGTTAGTGTATTTGCTACAACTTTGTAAGGTTTTTGTCACTTTGCCCTCACCAGTACTCCCATATGGACTTTGTTCCGCTTAATAAATCAGTCCTAAATATTGCATTATTTCTTACAACCAGCCCTGATGTACGCCAGCATCTTTGGGAACGTCTCTGCCATCATCCAGCGGCTGTACTCGGGGACGGCCCGCTACCACACCCAGATGCTTCGTGTCAGGGAGTTCATCCGCTTCCACCAGATCCCCAACCCACTCAGGCAGAGGCTGGAGGAGTATTTCCAACATGCTTGGTCCTACACTAATGGCATCGACATGAATGCTGTGAGTATCTCTTTTCCGCATGTAGAACATTACTGCGCGTGTACACTAAGTTCCTGCATCACATTAAATGAGTGTTCCGCATGAATACACACATAGAGGCTAGAGGAGTATTTTGAGCCTGCGTTGTACATTAATAGGATGATTGGAAGACTTTGTCTCAGCATGCATGGTCCGACACCATCAAAGAAAATAGGAATGATGTGAGTATTATAAATAGCACACACACACTCCCTATCATGTGCAATTAAATAGTTGGTCAACCTTGGACCAACACAAGATCATATATGAAGGCGAGTATACATTATTTCTCCTGCAGCCAAACATTACACACATATTAAACCCTTGGGGTGGGGAATGAAACATGCATGACTGGTGATCAAGTAATTCAATTGTGCTGACCACTAAGGCAGTATAATGTTGGACATGTACAGAATGTCGGCTTTATGAATCACACCTGTTAATGCGCACAAAGGCAGGCATGAATTCCGGTACACTCACTCCAAAGAGTCGTCCCAGTGAACTTAGTGTATACGGGCGACCTCTGCCTGAACTGTTAGTCACAGGCATTGGGAGGTTGCATCCCAGTCAACTTTGTCTGTTGAGTACCACTGGCAAGATTGCTTTGACACAGCTGTGACACACACGCACACACACAACTGTAATCGTAAACATGTCATACAGTTCAGTTCTACTGACATGAAGATATTCAGCTGTAGTCTATGAACGTCGTCTTTATCACCATCACATAGAGGTAAACAAAGTAAAAAAAAAAAAAAAAAAAAACACACAATGTAATTTGTGTATGAGCAATATTTTTCTGGTACAATTTTTTATTTTATTGATAAGTCGCACTCTGACAAATGTCACTCCCTCAATTAAGCTCATCAAACTCTACTAATACGTACTTACAAAATGAATAACCATGTGTGGGCTGTCGCCCTAATCTAACACAAAACTGTATGTAAATATGAACATTATTATTTCATTTTCATGTATTAAGTGAGCCAGTGAAGTGGAGGCTAAATGGTGTGACGAGGCTCCAGTGGATCATTATTTCACTTTATTTCATCGAGGTGCAGAAATGAGCAGTTTGGCAACCAGCGTGGATTAGGCAATGTTTACAGAAGTAGTCGTTATGACTGTTTGGAGATCTGCTTGGTCTTTTACTTTTGATTCAATCCACTGCGACTTATTTTCTTCAGTTGAATAATATTGCTTTAATACCTATTTTTGTAGTCGAAGCTGTGCTGTGTTACCAATCACGTAATTAACTAAAAGAAAAAAAGGTGTTTAATAACCTTCAGATGCTTCAAGATGGTAGAAAAGCAGAAATTTGATTGCTTTGGCCTGAACACAAATGCAGACAGTTGTTTCCTGTGAATAATGAAAAATGGGTTTCCCCACATAAAATATGCCAACCATCTGAATCCACAAGGGTAAAAATAGGTTTTAGCTGCTTTTTCTGGCATATTAAGGCATTTCAGAGAGCACAAATCCAGGAAAGAGGTGAGTTTTTGTCAAATAACAGAAAAAGGTTCCAAAGTTTACTAAGGGTGAATATGCTTTACTCTTTTAACAGAAGCCATGCTCGGAAGAAAAGTTGAGGCAAAAACACCAGTAATGCATTCTGACAGTTCATATTTATGCATTGTGAAATAAAAGCATATCCTTCAAAGTTAACAGTACAGCAAATGTTTGCCGCACCATTAACCATAGAAAGGTCTCGTAGATGTCAACTTCAGCACCTTCTAGGAGCAAACTTGCACCTTTAAAAGTCAAGTTTTATTCACTTGTTCTTCATTTCGAACATACACTAGCATGTGTGCATTCATCATGGACAAAGGGAAGACTAAACGAAACCAAATTGGTGACAGAAACAGTCAACATAGTCAAGGCAGAAAACATAACAAAAGTCATAGAACTCTGTGGTGTTTGGAATGAATAAAGTAACTGCACTCAAAAAATTGCACATGCACTATTTTAACTTTCAAATCTGTGTTTTTCATTGTATATAAACATTAGTTTTGTGTTTTTACACCCTACTGAATCCATTGCTGTATTTATCATGTAAGAGTCCATTAAAAACACTTATGAAAAAGCATTGCTTAATATATACATAACGTGATTTTAACTTTTAAATAGGTGTTTTTCATTGTATATACACATTAGCTTTGTGTTTTTACACATTACTGAATCCATTGTTGTATTTACCGTGTAAGAGAGTAAATTAAAACACTTATGAAAAAGCATTGCTCAATATATATGTAACATGATTAAATTAAATTAAATTTCAAATAGTTGATTTTTCATTGTATATACATATTAGCTTTGTTGTTTTTTTTTTTTTTTTTTTTTTTTTTAACAAATTACTGAACCCATTGTTGTATTTATCATGTAGGAGAGTCATTTAAAACACTTACGAAAAATCATTGCTTAACATATATGTAACGTGATTGCACAAATTGCATGACTTTTGTCCCTCTGAGATTGCCATACACAGTAAAATCTTTGGAGTTGATTTTTTTTTGGTATATTATGTTGGTAACACTTTATAATAACTATCCGTTTTACTAGTTAATAGATCATTAGTAAACTGTTGATAAATGATTTATTGCTGATTTGTGAAGTATTTAACAGTTTGTTAAGCATTTACAGGGTGTTCCAATATGGTTGACCCCATTCTAAATGCCCATGCTAGTTGATAGATCTTAATAAAACTATATACACGTTATTTTGAAGGTCATAAGTTTTATTTGTTAAATATACAAAGAAAAGTACAAATATTTGTTGGTTTATGGCAGATTTTCATAAATATGCAACATGAGCGCTGCCTGCAAAATGCCTTATCAAAATGCCTTTTCTTTTGAAGTGAACGGCATTTCTTAACCTGAAAAGATAGAAATGCCAAACGTTACACACAAAAACTTGAAACGTTTCTACACAAACTGTGTTTCAGGTTAAGAACACCCTGTAAATGCTTAACAAACTGTGAACAAATACTTCACAAATCAACAATAAATCATTTATCAACAGTTTATTAATGATCTACTAACTAGTAAACGGATAGTTATTATAAAGTGTTACCATTATTTTTGACTTGATTGGTGTTGATTGGGGTGTTGTTTTAACACTAGCAGTGTTAAGACCGCTCTTGGTGCAGTGTCAATTACGTGAGTTGAACACAGACACCCCTGGCAAAGTTAAATGTTATAGCAGAGTCAATCAGCCAAACCCAGTTTAGGTGCAGGTGTCAGAAAATAAAGCAGGCACAAAGACTTGTGGGTGAAGTGATGCCACAACTGTAAGTAGTGTTGTCTGTAAATAGCTGGAGTGTGTTCGGTTGAAAAAACACAAAATAGTAAGGCTGACTTCTATGCTTACTTAAGGCATGCAAAGTCCCTGTGTTACCTCTCGTCAGCGCAACAGTAGGGTACATTTGTTCTGCACTAGGATCTCTAACCCATCCAGAATACTAGCAACATCACAATGAATATTTATAATTAAAACTCCTATTGTAAGAAAACAAAAGGTGGTTACACACATAGACTTCATAATGTAGGGACATGGGGCGCGGGTCCGTTAAATAGGGGGCCTGCATTGTTCGCAAGGCCATCAAAGCTGACCGAGTGGAATCACAGACAAAAAGCTTTTTTCATTGAAAATTCTTGTGAATAATTACCTAAATCTTCGAATTCTTTATAGATATGGACGTAAAACAGTCTTGATTCTTGGTTAAAAGCAACAACAACAAAAACGTGCAGTTAGCATTTATTTTAAGTAAATATGTCGAAGTACAATGCTAGTCTGTTAGAGAATGTAGCTAGCGGCCGCCTGATGGAAACAGAGCTTTTCCAGTGAAAATTCTTGGGAATAAATGCTTAAATCCCAGAATTCTTTATAGATATGGACGTAAAACAGTCTCGATTCTTGGTTAAAAGAAAATTTAAAAATGCGTAGTTAGCATTTATTTTACGTAAATATTTCGAATTATGATGCCACTGCAGTAACGGCTAATTTCTCCCATTGATTTTTTTTTTCACAACATTTCAAAACAAACGAACAAATCTCTCCTGAGACAATCCTTCCTGTTTGTATGCGGTACAGCTTTCATACTTTTTCAACAGAAATCGGCCGTTAGATCGCTGCGTGCGTGTGTTTATGAATAGCTCCTCTTGATATGGGCGGCCCCCTACTTGAATGTGAGTTGCAGTGCATGATTGATCTGACCCGTCAATACATTATGAAGTCTATGGTTACACATTTTGAGTGTAAAAGGTTTGAATATGAATTGTAGTTTATTGAGGCTTGCTTGAATAATTAAGGCACTTTTCATTTAACGACACAACTTACCGTATTTGCCCGAATATAAGACGGCCCTGATTATAAGACGACCTCCTCTTTTTCAAGACTCAAGTTTGAAAAAAGACTTTTTGAACACCAAATTCATTTTTATACAAAAATAATTACAGTACATCCGAAGCAAATGATTATAACAATATATGTGAGAGAAAAAGCATGTTATTTTGCCTCATTCAAATCTGAATATCTGAACATTTAAATATGTAAACTAAAGTGCAATCACATTCGTAAATGAATGGCTTCTGGTTTTTGAAATGTAAATAAACCAATCTGTTGTGATAAAACACCAAAATCGAATAACTGCATTAACCATCAAAGTGAAGTCTAACTGTAACTGTAGTCTTGAAACAAATCTGAATAAGGAAAAAACATTCCAATAAAATAATGCAAACTGGTTAAACTAAAAAGAGTAGCTGAGATCTGTCATGACAGAACATCGCTTGCTTCAATGATATCTGGCGCCATCTAGCGTCGTGAATGGGGAGAGTAGCTGAGATCTGTCATGACAGAACATCGCTTCAATGATATCTGGCGCCATCTAGCGTCGTGAATGGGTATAATGTCTGGACCACGAATATAAGACGATCCCCACTTTTTCAGTGTTATTTCAATGCCAAAAAAAACACCATCTTATATTCGGTCCAATATGGTAATAGTTACTTAAAGCAGATGTGTGCATTAAGTAAGGTTCTTGCATAAATACTATGTTTCATTTTTTGAGTGTGGTTACACATATTGCATGTAAAAGGTTTGAATAGGAATTGCTTAACGTGTTCAAGTAGGTTATTAACTCTTACTTAAATCAGTTGTGTGAAGCCACTTGAAATAAGGTTGTTGCATAAATACCATGTTTCATTTTTTTGAGTGAGGATGCAAGGGAGAATACGGGATGTACGTAATGGGGGTGTTTCATGCACAATTGTGCTCTGAGCAGTCAGTCAGAGTTATGAGTGGTCCAAAATTGCCACCTAACAGGACTGGAGGCTCCCAATGCTTGCAACAAACACATTAAAATTGCACCTATTCTTCACAATAATAACACTCTACGGGGCCGGCCCACATTGTTCCTGGAGAAGCATTCACAACTACCACAGCTTAATTTTGCAGTGAACCTCCAGAAAACAATAGAGATACACTGTTAAAACTCACAAACTGCTGACGTGTGTCGTTTCAGGTAAAGGTAGACACTTAATGAAGCGCAGACCTCCAAAAAGTTTGTCCCATGACTGTTCTTAACTGTATTTCATTTAATACAACTAAAGTGAGCAAACATTGTTTGTTGTGGATTCGCTCTTTCTTCACTGCAATGTTCTTCATAGATTTCGTTGATTTATTAGTTTTAATTTTGTCGAGCTTGTAATTTAATTTCACAATTTAGCTCATAACAAAAAACAAAATAAAACAAAACTATGCAACAGCTTTTTTGGCACTTCTCTTTAAAGCACCAGCACTTTTTTGGCACTTGTCTGTTAAAGAAATAGAGAGGAAAAACGCAGCACTTTTTTGTTTTAACCGTGATCTTGTAACAAAAAAATAACAGTTCTGAAAGTTTCCGCAGAATTTAAACATTTGCTTCAGTGATTATTTTGGGTACTACTACTTACTAATTTAATATTCATTAATCTGCTACTTATGCTTATGGCATGTATTCATACTCCTCTGTCAATTCGACAGCTGTGTTTCTAACACTTTTAACCTTCCTTCTTTCCCATTGTCTCCTCACACTCCTTACCGTACCTTACCCTTCTTGGTATTTTCTGCCTTTTTCCCCATGACAATCTCAATCCTTGTTCATCGCCTGCCCAAATCTTCCTCCCCCCTTCATTTATCCTGGCTTCTTTGGATCTTGTCCTCTTTACCCTTTCCCTCCAATCCCCACCAACCTATCCCCCAGGTGTTAAAAGGTTTCCCAGAGTGTCTTCAGGCGGACATCTGTCTCCATCTCAACCGGACTTTGCTGCAGAACTGTAAGGCTTTTAAAGGCTCCACCAAGGGCTGCCTCCGGGCATTGGCCATGAAGTTTAAGACCACCCACGCACCCCCGGGTGACACGCTTGTCCACGCTGGGGACGTCCTGACTGCTATCTACTTTATATCAAGAGGATCCATAGAGATACTAAGAGGAGACGTTGTGGTTGCAATATTAGGTAACTGGTTTTACTTTTAATTAAATTTCTTAAATCTTATACTTAAATTCTCTTGATAAATTATTCAAATACATTTCGTTTGAGTCAGTCTTATGCAAGCAACAAATATTAGTTATCGGCGCCCTCTGCTGGTTATGATACTAATGTGTACAGTACATACAGTACATAACATTCTCAGACAAACAAACAGATTGGATAGAACTTCGGACATGACTGTCTTTCCACTTGGACCTTTAGTCCCAATTTATTTATACCATGGAGATGGAGTCCTATATATGAATTCAGTTCAATGACCATGAATGGTCTCAAGAGAAGAAAATGGCATGCTACTCTAATAAATGTTGACATTTTGACCAAATGTACCATGTCCAGAATTTTTCTTAACATTTCTCAATATAGTCGGATCCAGTTTCCCTAAAATTGTCTAATAAGATCAGGGATGGAATTCATTTTTAACATGATGTTTTGGTGACCTTTCTAGCCAGAAGAAGTCATTTTAACATAAAATGTATTCACATATAGAGACAGTATTAAACAATGTGTGCTGCAGACAATTCATTTCATGAAAGTCGCTCTGGCAGAGCTTCACAGTGTTGCCATTTTCTCATTTATCTGCCTGTTATTTTCAGGAAAGAATGACATATTTGGTGAACCTATCAACCTGTATGCACGACCCGGAAAATCCAACGCGGATGTGAGGGCTTTAACCTACTGTGACCTTCACAAAATATTCAGGGAAGATGTTCTAGAAGTGCTCGACATGTATCCTGAATTTGCAGAACACTTCTGGAACAACCTGGAAATTACTTTCAACCTACGTGATGTGAGTTTTATAAACAAAAATGTACTGTATATTATTAGTATTTTTTCTCAAATGGTATAGTCATAGACTTCATAATGATATTGACAGGACACTGGGCCGATTAATAGGCGGCCTGCATTGTTGGCGTGGCCATTAAAGCTGACCGAATGGAATCACAAAGAATTTTTTTTCGTTGAAAATTCTTGTGAATAAATGCTTAAATCACTGAATTCTTTGTAGATATGGACGTAAAATAGTCAGGATTCTTGGTTAAAAGAAAAAAAAATACGCAGTTAGCATTTATTTTACGGGAATATGTCGAAGTACGATGCTCGTCTGTCAGTCAATGTGGCGGCCGCCATATTTAAACAGACCTTTTCCAGTGAAAATTGTTGTGAATAAATGCTTAAATCCCTGAATTATTGATAGATATGGATGTTAAACAGTCTCAATTCTTGGTTAAAAGCAAAAAAAGAAGAAAAAGAAAAACGTGCAGTTAGCATTTATTTTACGTAATATGTCGAAGTACGATGCTCGTCTGTCAGTCAATGTGGCAGCCGCCATATATAAATAGAGTTTTTCTGGTGAAAATTCTTGTGAATAAATGTTTAAATCCCTAAATTCTTTCTAGATATGGATGTGAAACAGTCTTGATTCTTGGTTAAAAGCAAAAAACTGTGCAGTTAGCATTTTATTTTACGTAAATATGTCGAAGAATGATGCCAGTCTGTTAGACAATGTGGTGGCAGCCTTACAACAAAGAGCTTTTTACGTTGAAAATTCTTGTGAAAAAACGAAAAATATAATAATTCCCTTGAATCCTCGAACAAATCAATCCTGAGACAATCCTTACTGTTTGTATGCGGTACAGCTTTCATACTTTTTCAACTTAAATCCGGTGTTGGATCGCTCCATGTGTCGCTGCGACCGACTGTGAATAACTGATGCAGATTGTGGGATGGCCCCTTACTTGAAGGCGTGGCGCAGTGAAGCTCGAATCTGACCCTTCAACATCATTATGAAATCTATGGTATAGTGTATTTTAATCCCTGCTATGCCATTTTAAAAATCTGGCTATGTCTCTTTTCAGACCAACATGATCCCTGGCTCTCCCAGTAGCGATGAGTCTAAATGTGGGGGATTCAACAAATTACGCAGACGCAAATTATCATTCAGGCGACGCACCGAGAAGGGTAACACATCCTCTTTAAGACTTATTGGAACTAATTTTTTTACCAAATGATAAAGTAAAAAAGCACCTTTTACAATTTTTCTTTTCCCCAACGGGATTCCTTGAACAGATGATGCCGATGTTGGTGAAATTAAAAAGACCCAAAAGTCTGTAAACAGAAGAAGAGAGAGGGAAGCGTCCCACAACCAAAAACGTCAAGAGGCAGCAAAGAGGCAGTATCGAAGCTCAGTGTCTTCCCATTCTAGTGATGATGAGGTATAACCAACCGGTCCCCCTCCCTACACACAAACAATTTCTTTGCGTCGTCCCTTGTAAATCACATAATTGTAACCTGATCTCGAAGGGTGAGGAGTCTGTTGTAACCAGCCTTGCTCCCTCATCGGCAATGTTGGAGAACCATCATGTTCAGGCAACACAGAAAAACTTCACTGAGAACACAGACGTGGATGGAGAGGTCAAGACTGGCAACACTTGCAATGCACTGTCAGGTAAAAATGTTGTTGCATTTATATATTAAGGAGCTTTAATATTTCATTCAGCCTCCGCCTCTCTTTTTTCTTAAGGGGCCCTCTCAGGTGTGTCGAACATCTTCAGTTTCTGGAATGAAAATCGAGGCGGTGGTCAGTACCAGGAAGTACCCAGCTGTAGCATAGCCTCTCCCCCTGCCCTCAGCACACCTTTGCACAGCTTGAGCCGCCAGCAACGCAACCAATTGGACACACGCCTAGATCTGTTACAAAAACAACTTAACAGGTACAAATAGCTGAGTATTTACTAGTGAACTGTACATGCAGTGGCGTGCACACATACTGTAGATGCTAGGTGGTGCTCAGGCACTGGCCCTGTCCCTTTTCAAGGTTAATTAGTCATGGTCATTATTATGTTCGTAATGCAAGTGCCCTCCCAAGTAGGGTTGGGTATCGAGCATCAATGGGATCCGGGACTAACACTCCGGTTCACCCGGTACCGTTCAATTTTTTTTAATTTCAATTCCAAGTTTTGATGCCCTGAGCGCCGACCGGAAAAAATAGCTGCCGAACACCACGAAGAAGAAACAACATGAGGAGCTAATTTAGTTTAGTACAAAAATGCGTTGCTTCGCTTCACACAAATGACGACAACAAAGTAACACAATAAACACACCGATATTATATCAGACCCTCTGTTAAAACGTGCAAACTTACAGATTTTGTTTTATCAAGGGTTCCCAACAAGTGCAGAGGAGCTGTGCAGCTTCTGTACACCTCAAGGATTCTTTTCCAAATAAAGTAATTTTCTTTTCGCCTGCTGCTTCCAGTAAGTCACCAGTAGGGGAAGCCAAGCGCACATAGCAAAACCAAAGAAAAACTGTAGAGTCCGGAGTTACAATAGTGACATCTTGTGGGCAGATGAACAATATATCAGTCTAGAAAGAAATCCAACTTAAGATAAAGGTACAAAACACCTTCAAAACATCTTCAGCCCTTAACTAACTCGTAGACCACAACAACAAATGATGCAATACAATAAATGCCTGCAGCATAAGACACTCTAACACATAGGCAAAAGAATATGTGTAAATGTTTCCTCCGTGAGCTTTTGAAAAATAAATATCTTAGTGGAAGTGCACTCCTGTGGAAAGAAACTTCATCATATTCAAGTTCGAAGACTGATACTGTACAATCTAAAAATGGCCCTATGAGGAATTCATTGCAAAGTTAATTGAAAGTTAATATCAATTAATACAAACTATGCATTTTTTTACCCTGCCTATTAAAAGAATCAGAATCGAGAATCGTTTGGAACTGGAATCGGAACCGTTCAAATTCAAACGATGCCCAACCATACTCCCAAGTGCTGCAGCCAGAATCACTGTGGGAGCGCCCTCTGTCCTCCAAACGCGCAAACACACATCCTCCCGTGAGGTGTGTACCGCCCATTATTTGTCAACGTTAACGCGCAGCTTGGACACGAACTTTGGTAGGCGGCACATTATTTGCATCACGAGCTGCACGTACAATATCTACCATCCACGGCTGTGCATACAGCCCCAACGCAGAGGTAACACATAATGAGCCAAATCTCGAGTATAATTGTGTGCGCCCTAAACCTCTGTTAATTATTTTTCTTGTGACGTAGCCTTTCTCTCTGTGCAATTCTCTAAATTAGCCGACTGCCCTGTCCCACCTGTTAACCAAGCTAGGCTAGCCGCTCGCCATAAATCAATTAATAGATGTGGCGACCAGCACACAACCACTGTCGGTAGAAAAAATAAATAGAACTATATATTATAGCTCAATATTTAGTCATGTGTTTACCTGTTTAATTTAAGTACTGCTATTTCAGGAGAATGTTGCTGCTTAACAAAATCTAATAAGAATCCAAATAAACACACACAAAATATATACTCTAATACCCCCGGCTGAGGGTTAGGAAGGAGAAGATTCAGGAATGCATCTCTTTAGAGGCCACACGAACTTATGGACGTTACAGTACACAATTTTTAAACTCACCTGGAGGAAGTGAGACTTGATTGCATGTAGAATAAAGTGAATAATAGACTCCAAGAAAACTGTCGGTTCCCTCGTTTGACTATGGGCACACAGATACACTGTTATGACAACAAGTTTAAAGCAGCCTATAAGTATAATTTATTTGCTAAATACCAAACATAAAATTAGTTGTGTAGTGTGTGTGCCGTGTTGTACTGTCACCAAGCAGGTTTATTCATGTTGTTGGTCATATTGTCGAGATAAACCATAGTGAGATTATCGGGATCTTCAAAACATGGCACCAAGGAGATTGTTCCTTTAAAGCAGGAATAATTATCATTTGCACTGTTAGTATTTTATTTCGGCTGTTACCATGTTTTGTTGACCCTTGCTAGCACGGCCGGCCCAGCATATATGCAGACTATGCAGCTGCTTAGGGCCACCACTAGGGGGCCCCCAATCTGGCAACCGCATTTTATACGTTGTTAATGGAGCATCGTGAATAATGTAGCGCGCATTGCCATTTATCTATGCAAAAATCCATTTTCTTGTCATTACAATCTGGCAACCTGGGGAGTGACGTTGAACCTGCTTTGCGATGATTGGTGCTCAAACTTGCTTGGAAAATAGATGCACAAATATGTCGAAGAGAATTTATCCTTTGGAGCAGAGAAACAAAAGAAGAAGAAAATCGGAGAAGAAAAGAAACAATAGTATCAAGGTAATAGAGCATGTTGTTGAAGTTGTTGTTGTGCAAGACACTCCGACTTGAACGTTGTTGTCAGCTGAGCTTGTCAGTATGTTGTACAGATGATGATTTCCCCAAATGTACAATTCAATGCTTGGCAATGTCGTGTACATTATTATGAGATCAAGAATCAAGAAAGATGCACATAAGGTTACAATTTTATTCCATTTTTACAAAAATATGGGCTCCTTGGCATTATTTTGCTTAGGGCCCCCAAATGGCCTGGGCCGGCCCTGCTTGGTAGTTTGGAATAAGTTTCTATTTATTTAAAAACATATCTGATTATGTAGTAAATCTGTAATGTTTTTCTTTCTTTCATTAATTCACATTAATTCACATTGTTCTAACAAGGCAGCTGGGCTGGCAGTTATATACGCCGCAAAAGGTGCCCTTTTTTTGTGTGGTTTTTTACCTCTGAGCACCTGCCTCCCAAATTGTCTGTGCACGCCACTGTGTACATGTATGTGCAGCACCTTAACTGTGCATATTGTGTTCATATTGTGTTCAGATTAGAGAGTCGCATGTCAGCAGATATTGGAACGATCATGCAGCTTCTGCAGAGACAGATGGCTCTGGTTCCCCCTGCGTATAGTGCTGTATCTTCACCGCCTCAGGTAGAAATGTAACAATGTACAATTTATGCACAAAGCACTTAGCAAGACATCTCAAACAAACCCAAAAAAATGCTGTGAATGAATTGGACAACAGTTTATGCTGTAATAATGCTATCTTATTCACAGGCCTCACCATGCGCTGATCCAGGCACTGGTGAAAAACAGGTTCCGCCTATTTCACATCTAGAGACAAACACGCTGACCTCCGTATCACAGGTAAAATACATTTTCGACATATATTTTGTAACAGTTACTGAGGAGCTTCATATTCCTGTAGAATAAAGTGCCCCTACTGCCATGTTTTGTCATTTTGGTTTCAAGTGAATTGAGGAGCTTCAATTTTGACGTGTGCTTTTATACTGTGGTTTTTCGGCATCTATACGTAATAACCTTTTTAGGTGGCTGTCAGTGTGTTTGTTTGTCCCTACACTGTACTATCATAGGTGACTGAGTAAATAGTATGAAGAAAAATACAAGCTGAATATTAATTATTCACCATTGGTTAGGTGTGTGGAAAATGCAGATGACTCTCCTGACACAAGACTTGAAAGCATTCTGACTCAGTTCTCTGGGTGTCTCCATGATTGATTTTCAATTCAGCTATAGTTTGAAAAATCAAGTAATCAATCAATTTGGAATCTCCAAAAATGGATTCAGCACGACGTAGATAAGATGTAGAGAGATTGTATGATTGTTCTTATCACTTCGTTGATCACTCGTGGAGAAAATTATAACAACCTGTCAGCCTGTGTTGATGTGAGGTATAGACTGATACGCCGGCCACTTGGGTGATCAAAATGAGGTGAAATTACAAATTATATTACATTTGCCGAATACTACAGAATACTGACACGGATTTTGTTGTTAGAAGGAAATACTATGCAGTTGAACATTTGGACACATGATTCCATTTCTTGTTTTATTTAAAACGATTGGTGCATGTGCAAAGCAGCTCAATATATCACAATTTGTAAAATGATTAGAAAAATATTAACAAAGGTTGAGCATACGAGGATGTGTTATCAGACAGCAGAGCTTAAGGGAGCTTCTCCAAACTTTCACCTGACATCACAGAGCCCCTCGGCGGCATCCAGACGGACTTTATCCTGCTGTCCTTGGTAATTCCAGCTCCAATAGTGTATCTTTAACTTGCTGCAGTTAAAAATCTCGATCTTGGATCTTGGGATAGAGCTTATGGTCCGCCGCGAGGCGAGCCACCGTCTCCATCCCCAGCCTCTCGGCCGCCCCCGGTAGAACGCACGTAGTCTCGATATATGTCCATCAACGTACAGTAAGTGTTGTTGCGAGGCACATCAACTTATCTTCCCTGCCTAACAGCATTTTCCACCTGTAAACAAACGAACAAAAAACGTGTAACACTTGCATTTATGCGTTGGCATAATTGTGCCATTCAACACGTACTGATTAGCAACAGGCTAGCAGCAGATACAGTAGTTGTAGTAAATACATTAAAGATCATCATAATTACAATCATCATCGTATAGGGTTGTTCCGATCATGTTTTTTTGCTCTCGATCCGATCCTGATCGTTTTAGTTTGAGTATCTGCCGATCCCGATATAATTCCAATCATTCCTGATCATATACATTTTGGCAATGGATTAAGAAAAAAATGAATAAAACTCAAAGATATACATTCAACATACAGTACATAAGTACTGTATTTGTTTATTATGACAATAAATCCTCAAAATGACATTTACATAATAAACATTCTTTCTTTGAGAGGGATCCACGGATAGAAAGACTTGTGACTTTGTATATTGTGACTAAATATTGCCATCTAGTGTATTTGTTGAGCTTTCAGTAAATGATACTGTAGTCATGCCCAAATGCATGATGGGAAGTGGAACCATGACTGTGCGTAGTGCTATCAATTGATATATCTTCTCTGTGTTGGCAAATAACATAAAGTGTTAAGATAAAGATCAATTGCTACCTTGCTTCCCCACATTGCTTCCCATGATATTTCTAATCATAGGGAGAGGGATTGTAAGGTTTTAGCCAATTAAAAAAAGGCTCCAAAGACTGCCAGAATTCACTCTACTCATTTTACGCTGATTTTTACCTCTCTATATACAGAGAATATATACAATATATATATGGGGAAAACCCATTGGCAGTGTATCAAATACTTGTTCTCCCCACTGTAGGTAAAACGGCGCCATTACAGATTGAGCGCGACAATGCGTGAGTGGGTCGTGCAGCGCATGCATTAATTGCGTTAAATATTTTAACGTGATACATTTTTTTTTTTAATTAATTACCGCCGTTATTAGGATAAATTTGATAACCCTACCTTAAGCTTAAACTAAAGACTCTGGAAGAGTGAAACATATTACGTCTGTAACGGTAAATACAATTAGAAAACGATTTAATTAAATAAATATATATATATTTAAAAAAGGCATGGCCGATATTTTTTTGCCGATTCCGATACTATGAAAATGACGTGATCGGACTCGATCGATCGGGATTCCATCGTAATAACACTATCAAACGCAACAAGTCGCTTCATGCACAAGATTTTATTTTCAGTATTTTTTGAGCACCGGACACATGAAAATGCAGGGATAGGAAGACTATACCTTCCATAACGCAGCAGCAAGATGGCTACAAAAACACCAGGTCTTTGAGGTGGCACGAGCTTGATTCCACATCTGCCTTCATGAACATGTTTTCCTCCCTGTCGTGATGATGGATGCGGAATTTCCAAATTGCCTTTTTTAAGGGATTTTGATGGGTAATGTTACTCTTGCTCCACTGTTGTTTTGAATGGAGAAATTCTGAAACAAATTACTTGCAGACATGCGGAAGTAAAGCGGAAGTACCTCGGAAACCTGTCTCTCGCTAACTTTTGTTCCCTTTCCCCCAGATCTTGGATTCTCAGGACTTTGAGGAGTTCCCAAACACATCTTCTGAGTCTCGAGAACTGCAGGACTCATCTTTTATCAACACCAGCCAGAACCTACACTCCTCTGGACAAAGCATTTTAGGACATTTGCATCTTGGAGTTGGATTGGAATCTGGAGGTGCAACTGTTTCAGAGCCAGCAGTAGATTTAGATTTAGGAAATGATGCTGGATCAGGTTCACAGTCTGGGCTAAGAAGATCAGGGTTGGAATTTTGTTCAGAGCTGTGTATCGATACTGGGGCTGAGCAAACAGAAGCAGTGGGAATATTTTCCCAGGATTCTGAAACACAAAGGAGGTTGTCACTCCAAGAGTCACATACACCTCAGGACTCACGGACACCACAGAGACACGGGTCCGACCCAGGGAGGAGCTAAGAAAATGTGAAGGATGCAGAGAATGTGAAGGTTCTACACTGAGTTAAAGAGGGAGATGTTGTATCCTACTGGCTCTGTTTAAAACTTTGGAACAAAACCCCATCATTATGACCTCAAAGGCCTTTAAGACCTTTAAGATCAATCCAGAGGGTAAAGGAGGGTTGATGCCTCTCTCTTCCAAGAATCTTCATTTTCCTTAGGAACACCCAGAGCTCTTAAACTGTACAACCATGATTCAACTCCTACCCCCCAAAAAGAGCAGTGAGGTGTTCTGTCACGCAACCCAAATGGAGATTGAGTGTGACATCACCACACTCTCAAATGACTGCAATCCTATCTTAACCTTAGGAGTATCCCTTTACTGCTGAATGACTTATCACGGACGAGCAAAGAGAAAAAAAACAGCAGACCGAATAACAATGAAACAAGTAGCCATCATCTATTGCACTGAAACAATTATTCTAGTCTATGTGTCAGTGGCGCTTCCAGAAACTCACAAACCGGTTGGTGAAAATATAGTGTTAGCTGGCCTAACAGGAAACCTGCTGTCCCGTCGTGTCAACGGTTCCTTGCCCCCGATGTCCTGCGCCAACAGGTGGAGAAAATGCTCCCCCCCTAACTCCCAAGAGCACACTTGACTGGCTGGTTTGCACCTCAGGGTGGGAACTGGAGGGTTAAAAAGCCATGAATTTTCTTGATGAACATATCAGCTGCCCTACCAGAACCAATGTTGACATTTGCTCATGGGTGACAAACCCCCAACATACCTAGATGGTGTCACAGACAGTCATGTAAATTGGCAAAACGTAAAACTTCCAACATGAAATCCCATCCCAGTTTTCTAACTAAACTTTGAGCTGAGAGTTGACGTCCGCAGTGGGTTTAATTTATCATTGTTGAATTTGCTACCTCAGATTACACTGGTCCATTGTTTTTCACCTAAGCACCAAGAATGCTTATAAATTGTACATAGCAATCATGAGCTACTAAAATATACACGTTTGACAGTTTACGACCAGACGAATGCGCCATTATTTCGTGTACATTACAATATGCAAACACTGGCAAGAAGAAATGAGAGAGTGCGCTTTATTTTTGTGTGTGTTAAGTTTAAGTCCAAAATCTGTATGTATGTCTTTCCGTTTGCAGAGCATAACTCGGTACATCGGCTTCGCTCACTGCAGATAAACACTGGTCTCACTTTTTAAAAGAAGTTTTCTTAATTAGGGTTTGTTACTGGCAACTTGTTATTTCTCGAGGATCTAAGCAGCACATCCCTTTAATATGAAGTTACAAAATGGTTAAAATGCTATAAGTGTCTGCCCAGGACTTTCTAATCCTTCATCATAACATTTAAGAATTTATAACACCACTTGGTACATTATTATGCCAGAGATAAACACTGAATTCTTACCAAAAACATGAGAACATTGAGGCATGACGATGCTCGGACACAGGGTGAGTGTAACACCACTTCTTTCATTTCTTTTCATTGCTCGTATAAAATATGATGTCCCAACTCATTCAACATAACCTTTTATTATTTTTACCCCCGGTTTCATTTCAAGTATCCTTCAAACAACGTGGGCCTGTAAGCATTTGACAGCTCAGGCTGTGCAGTTTTTATAAGCATATCATTCTTTTGTCCATGGCTTGCCAATTGACATTGGAGTAGGGCTCCACAACACCAATGATAACCAATTATATATCACTCTTAGACCCTCTAAAGCTAGCTTTTTCTATCATTGAGAAGTCGAGTTTACCAAATGTTCGATTCTACAGTACATGTTCGAGAAGTGTGATGGCCACAAAGCCTAAACTGACACTGAAACGCATTGATGGACGTTAAAACGTCTTATCAGTAAACAATTTTACAACACATCCATTACCCATTTGCTAAAAATTGAGGACAGTAAATCGTGACATTTGGGGCACCTGCACATTGATTTGACTTCACAGTGAGTCAATTGTGACCATTATGATGCACATAAATTGTGCATATTTATAGCTTTACCATTACAAAATGATACCTCATCAGGTTTCCAATAGCTTCGTGCGGGGGTCAGCAACCCGCGGCCCTAGAGCCGCATGCGGCACTTTAGCGCTGCCCTAATGGCTCCCTGGAGCTTTTTTAAAAATGTTTGAAAATGGAAAAAGATGAGGGAGGGAGATATATTTTTTGTTTTAATATGTTTTTTGTAGGAGGGAAAACATGACACAAACATTCTTCTCATTCATTAATATTGTAATGAAGTTAAATTTGAGCCGGCATCTTACAACAGAGTAGTCACATAGTGCGTCATTCTCTATAGCAGTGATCCCCAGTCTGTGGTGCTTTTGCTAGCTGGCCGCAAACAAATAATAAATCATTTGTTAACAACCGCAATTTGGCCTGTGCCTCTTAAGACATCAATATGCCTGTCTACTCTATCGACTAATCCAAGTAGAGATTTGTGTACGTCGCCATCTAGAGGCCATCTAGGCCGCCATTACTGGGGTGTTTGCACACCTATAGCAGCCAGGCTTCAGCCAATGTAAACAACAATGTTAGCTGCTGTGTGCTGTGGGCGGCGACATCTTTGGACAGCTTTTTTTTACTGGGAAAAGGCCACCTGTTGAACCAGAAGAGGAGCCTACAACCAAGTCAATTCTGCATAATTTGTGGCTAAAAGCTATCAAATGAGTTAACAAAAGCAAATGTACTGAGAGTTTCATCCCTCGTGTTAAACCGTATTGCTAAAGGCAAGAAAACTTTCACAGTTGGAGAAGAACTCACTATGCCTGCGACCAAGGATATTTGCTGTTTTAGAAGAGGCAGTTGTTAAAAATGGTTGATTCAGCGTATGGAGAGTTATATTTTCCGTGCACTTAACGTTCGTTTATAGCCCCGTGGTGTTATTTCATATATTATTTACCGTAATTTTCTGCCACATATTGCTGTTGTTCTGTCAAAATTTGCACCCATAGTATATTTTACTCCTCGTTTACATTCAGTTGGACTCTCAGTGTTATCCAAAGGTGCTAAACAAGTTACATCATAAACATACATGTGCGACATGAATATGGTGTAAATAAATGCTTAACGGCACATCGAAGACTAACAGTGCGAGAGCGGCATGCAGTTGAGTTGTGTGCAGCCAGCACAGGATGTGTTTGAGGGGAACTTTTCATGTCCGTCCATTATCAGACATAACTAATATTCCTTTATTTATAGAAATTTTGTAGTGTTTACTTTAGAACCGCTGCATTAGCGGCCATTTTTAACATTACGCGCATGCGTAGAACCGCAAGATTGTAATTTCTGATGAGGTGCAAAATCTCATAGAATACCGGTCGGTGAAAAAAAGGCCCACATTACACCGGTCCGTGGTGAAAAAAGGTTGGGGACCACAGCTCTATAGGATGCCCTGCAGGGAAAATAAACATTTAATCATGAAGGCTCATTATGAATTTGTAACCAACTTAGTCAATTTGATAGTAGGCTGTAGATACATACAGCATGTGTTGCCTGCATGATAATGCTTATATAAGGCTTTTAATTTTTTTGCGGCTCAAGTCTTTTTTTTTTTTTTTTTTTTTGTCTAATATGGCTCTTTCAACATTTTGGGTTGCCGATCCCTGGCTTAGTGCAACTTCAATATTTGTAACTGACACAGTTCTATCCTCAGATTCAGCCCTGACTCAAAAAGTAATGGGTAATGTCCATTAGACTCTACTCAAAAAAAAGTAACCGGCAATGTCCTATCCACCATCATCCAATCCTATCATCCATCCATCTGAATTAATGCGCTTATCTGTGATTCAGATTGTAAAATCTAAGGGAAAACATTTGTTTTACTAGTTTTTACTTTGTATTTATTTGTTCTTTAACACTGCAACCAATGTTTCTATTTCAATAAGTTATGTCTTATGTGAATATTGTTTTTAACACATTTGAACAAACACAAGGGTCACACAACATCACACAACTGCTTGTACTAGACTTCAGAAGTTGCACTGTAATGGGCAAATATTTTATAAAACAGTGTGGTGTTTTGCAGTGCTCAAACAAATGTACATTAAAGAAAAAATGCTTGAAAGTCGCACAATCTACAGTGGTAGGCCTCACATTCTATGTTTTAAAATAATCAAAGGCAGCCCCCCCCCCCCCCAAAAAAGTCATATATCCAACATTGACAAATTATTTAAAATATTTACATACATTCACAACAATTTTAGCAAATTTTCAAGATTTCTAACTTTCCTCCACGCCCACTTTTCTGTGATCGTCTTCCCTGAAATAATTTGTACATGAAGTAATGGAGCCTCCAACAGGAATCTTAGTGCAATAGTCCTTTAAACTGATTTGTAGCAGCCAAAACACTTCCATTTAGTACGTTTTAGCACTTTATAGTTTAATCAGTGCAAATGTTTAAGAGAGACTCAGGAATGTGTCCTTTGGTTCATTTTTCCTTTGCCTGATAATCAAAGAAGAGAGTCAACTTTTGCAGTCACAACCTAAAACTTTAATTCTGGTGTTACCCCTTTAAAGCAACATTTTGAAGATTGTACATTGCTGCTTGCTGGTCGAAGCAAATTTATTTATTTATATTTCGAAATATTTTGTTGTCTGAGAATTATTGAATGATTTGTAAATGTCGAATCACATTTCTGCCGGATTTCTTTTTTTTTTTTTTTTTTTGACCAAATTTGGGATTGATGAACAAGTGACTGATGTCATTTTTGTTACGTGATTAATCTCCAATGATAAAGGGTTATTATACTTTATGCTCAACGTGTCCTCATAAAAGTTGGTAATTGGAGTACAGTATGTGGCTGTCACGCCTTGTAAAGGTGCACTTTTAATATAGAATCAAAGCAGAGGTGGGTAGTAACGTAACTTTTTGAGGAAAATGTACTTTTAAGAGTAGTTAATACTTGAGTAGATTTGTGAAGAAGAAACGCTACTTTGGGCTACACTAGACATTACGTTTTTCCTTTCTATTCTGCAAATGAGTTTTTATTTTATCTATTTATTTACTGACTGACTATATATTTATTTACTTTTGCCAGATATGCCAACAGTAGCGCTACCAGTTTCACCATTGAGACGTCGCAACAATAATCACATGACACCATTATACCACTCTGACTAAAGCTTGCCATTCTGTGATCAAGCCGGCGTGTTCAATCATGTGGTGCCTTTAAAGCACCGTAAATAATTTTAAGTATTTGACAGAGAGCGCTGCCATCATCATGACTCGAAAGCACGGATTTTAACCACTCTCCCAGTTATTATTTGGCACCAATTGACTACGGAGATATGATTCTTTTAGTTTCAGAAGAGGAAATAAGTTTTCCCCACTAGGGGGCACTCATGCTTGTTGAACGAATGATGCTTCATTTCTGTATTTTTTTTCTCTCGCTTTGTATTTCTTTGGCTTACTGTGGCTATGTAGTAGGGTATAGACTTATTCTACTTCAAAGTATAGTAATAACAGTTCATATAGACAAAAAAAAATGACATTGCTTATAAAAATAGTAGTTACTCACAATGTTACTCATTACTTGAATATTCTTTTCACCAAATGCTTTACTTGTACTTGAGTATATTTTTTGGCTGACTAATTTTACTTGAGTAATTAACGGTACTCTTACATGAGTAAAATTTTTGACTACACTACCCACCTCTGAACCAAAGCAAGTAGTGATACTTTTGATTCGAAACCTTTGAAGGATGTGTAAACAAAAATGTTGGTTGGACTTCAAAGTTTTAGCCAGCGTTGTAGCAGGAATTGTTATGTATTTGCACCTGTCAGGTGGAAAAAAACAATTTTTAATAGTAAAAATTAGGGCTGTCAAACGATTAAAATTTTTAATCCAGTTAATTACAGCTTAAAAATGAATTAATCGTAATTAATCGCAATTCAAACCATCTATAAAATATGCCATATTTTTTCTGTAAATTATTGTTGGAATGGAAGGATAAGACACAAGACGGATATATACCTTCAACATACGGTACATAAGTACTGTATTTCTTTATTATAACAATAAATCAACAAGATGGCATTAACATTATTAACATTCTCTTAAAGCGATCCATGGATGGAAAGACTTGTGGTTCTTAAAAGATAAATGTTAGTACAAGTTATAGAAATTTTATATTAAAACCCCTCTTAATGTTTTCGTTTTATTAAAATTTGTAGAATTTTCAGTCGAAAAATAAACTAGTAGCTTGCCATTGTTGATGTCAATAATTACACCATGCTCACTCATGGTACTAACCCATAATATCAATTGGACCCAAACGCCAGCAGAAGGCGCCAAACACCAAAAAACAAGTAACAAGCGGACATTAGACTATTGTCATTTTATTCTGTTTGAGCGGGGCATGTGCGTTAATTGCGTCAAATATTTTACCGTGATTAATTTAAAAAATCAATTACCGCCCGTTAACGCAGTAATTTTGACAGCCCTAGTAAAAATATTTTTTCATTTATTTATATTGCATTGCCGGATTCACAATTTTCATAAGTCAAGCACCAACATTTGTCCGTTGTCTGAAATTAGCAGAAAATTCCATAGGTGTTTTTAATATTTTAAGAATAACATTTTTTTTTTTTTCGTTTTTTCCTAAAGAAAAATCATACCTCCCCAAAATTGGAAGTACCGGTAAAATGAAAAAATTGAGCTGATATTCTCTCTCTTTTTCAGATTCCCTTTTACAGATCATACAGCTCAGAAATTGTAATTCAATTCTGTTTTTCTTTCTCTTAATAATGTTTGATACGCCCCCAAAATATTGCTTCCAGGCAACAGCCACCCCTATGTTATCTTAATGCTGCTTTTCCTTTTCTTGTGTGAGATTTGCCTACAACCATTCAAGAGAAGCAGAGAGATGCTTTATTTTACTTCATATTTTAAAACCATTTCTATGTACAGTATGTGTTGTGTGTCAGTGAGGCCTATAACTAAAGACTACTGACTTCATATATCCAGCAAGAAGTCAATCAAATAACATACGATTTTTTTTTTCTTACGGGTTAGTTTGCTTTCCTTGCCATCTCATGTACTGTAGCGAGTGTTTTCATTTTGTTTGTTTGAGTACAATAAGTCACCTAGTGGCCTGATCTGTAATTTAACATTCAGAACTATGACCTCAAATGTAGAATGTGGTTGTATCTTTATTTGACCTTGTGTCAGTAGAACTAAGCGTAATATTCAATGTTAGAGAATACATTATGTAATGCATACTGCATCTTAAATCGTGAAGGGTAAACAGTGAAAAACAAGACGATGAATTTGCACCCGAATGGGTAATGTTAGTGCATGAGATGGAAAGGTTTGTTTAAATTAGAAGTCTTTTAAATCCCACTTGAATATGCATTTATAAGCAGTGAAAACAAAACATACTCTTAAACTAGCGCCTGCGCTCTCTGTCACTCGCTTGCTAGCTCTTCCACACATTTGGAGCTTTTTTTCAGCTCTATTCAACTTTCTATGAGTTCCAACAGACTTGTATACTGTATGTAGATATTTTGAGCACTTAACGTTTACACAATACTGGATCTACTTATGTCACTCTTTGTCTGTACATACCAACTTGTACTTCTTGTAAAGGTATCGAAACTTTGGCACTCGTATAGCCAGCACTATGCAGAAACTGAAACATTTCTTTGGCATGCTTTGAAATGCAGAATACTATAGACGATATTGTGAATAAAGTTTGCTCTGATTTGTTAAGAGAAAACTTGCCCTATTGAAGAAAAAAAAGTGGTTAAAGCAGATGATGACCGGGTTAAAGACTTTTAATAATGTGCACATTTTTACTTGCATGCTGCACTGAAAATCTTGCAGAAATGAGGGGATTTGATGTGCAAAACAGCTGACTTCTGCTGTATGCTTGCGAAGTGTATGTTGAGTGGATCATGGAAATCTTCCAAAATATGGGAGAGTCATATTTATATATTCAGTACAGTACACATATACGTACTTACCTCTCTCAGATTATGGGAGAAAGGGATACTGATTAACTGCAAATAAAGTAATGTAGAAGATACAAGTTTATTGTATATTTGTATCTTTGGGTGCAGACAGCTGTAATGGAGTGATGCATGTATGGTAGTCCTGGACAGAACTGTTCCCTAACTTTTAGGAGCACTTGATTTCGGAAGCCTACTTAAAAGGAAGCTAAATGAAGTGCACCTTAATTACAAACCCTGGTTTAACCCAGCTCAGGGTTTAAAGGTTAAACTCTTGGAATGTCTGTTGTTAACACATCTGAGTGCAGTTTTCAATACATATGCTGTATGTTGTGTTTTACCATGGAATTCCAGTTCTAATTTGTTCAGACATTTGGCTTGAAAATTAATGCGTTTTGTGATGGTCAAAGGACAGTCACTGAAATATTGAATTATTGATTAATAACAATCACTTCCAGTATGAAGAGATATAAAGTTCATTCTTATTCCATATCATATTTTGGAAAGACTTGAGGGAAAATTGTGCAGCTCCGGGCTCTGATTGTGTGATAGCATTATCAATGGTTGAAGTTTATAAAATTTCAAATTATTTATTTCAATAAACATCTTTGAAAACAATATCTGGTATTGTTTTTCTGACTTGTAATAAGACTGAACTGGTTGGCGGACAGTAAAAAAAAAAAAAAAAGATCATTACAGTAATGTACACAATTTTAAAGGGAACCTCGCACTTAAAGACTCGTAGGCTCTAATAAGCCACAATCCTCTTTTACTAAAATAAGTTATTACAAACCTATATTATTGCCATTGATTTAAAAATCTAGAATATTTAGTTCATGTTTTATGCGCGCAATGCACGCTGGGGTGATAATACGGTTTGGCTGGACTGGGAGAATAGCTGTGCTAACTAGCAAGCGAAGCTATTGTGATGACTGGCATGATTTTGTCACATTCTGCTGCTTGTCAGATTGTTTTGTTACAGATCTGTGGGATGACTTCCCAACATCGTACCTGCATCCAATGCCAGCTCATCAGCAGTCTCTTTGAGACGAAATGTGCATGGTTAAAACTTCATGCAGAGTTTGTTGGTGGGGAGCTGAAGTCGGTAGCAGTGACACGACGGTGATTTTAGATGAGTGATCTCACATTCACTATGTGGAGGATAATGGTGCCTTCAGGTGCTCGTCGAAAACCCGTACTTTCTGTTGTGCCCTTTCTTTTAATTCCAAGCTGCACACTCTAATATTTTGTCTATCTCCTCTTTCCGTCAACACAAACTCAACACATTACATCCATTGCATAGCTGCCAAGTGAATATAGTAAATCCGATGTTTAGGATCGATGTTAAACCGATCCTAGGCGGCTTACCAAGATATTGACTTGCTGCTATTTGACAGTTTGTATATCCCTTCGTTGCTAGTTGCGTCATTGCCTTGTTTTTTTCCTTTGTCTGCCTCTCACCACAGTTTTCCACAACCGCACTTTTCAGTTGCATTTCCCTTTCAGGTTTTACCGCACAGAGCTAGAAAATGTGTGTTGCGTTTGCTTTATAAGGAAAATCATGACTAACGACAGGTGGAAGTATAGTCCTGTGATCTACAGTGCCTTGCAAAAGTATTCGGCCCCCTTGAATCTTGCAACCTTTCGCCACATTTCAGGCTTCAAACATAAAGATATGAAATTTAATTTTTTTGTCAAGAATCAACAACAAGTGGGACACGATCGTGAAGTGGAACAACATTTACTGGATAATTTAAACTTTTTTAACAAATAAAAAACTGAAAAGTGGGGCGTGCAATATTATTCGGCCCCTTTACTTTCAGTGCAGCAAACTCACTCTAGAAGTTTAGTGAGGATCTCTGAATGATCCAATGTTGTCCTAAATGACCGATGATGATAAATAGAATCCACTTGTGTGTAATCAAGTCTCCGTATAAATGCACCTGCTCTCTGATAGTCTCAGGGTTCTGTTTAAAGTGCAGAGAGCATTATGAAAACCAAGGAACACACCAGGCAGGTCCGAGATACTGTTGTGGAGAAGTTTAAAGCCGGATTTGGATACAAAAAGATTTCCCAAGCTTTAAACATCTCAAGGAGCACTGTGCAAGCCATTATATTGAAATGGAAGGAGCATCAGACCACTGCAAATCTACCAAGACCCGGCCGTCCTTCCAAACTTTCTTCTCAAACAAGGAGAAAACTGATCAGAGATGCAGCCAAGAGGCCCATGATCACTCTGGATGAACTGCAGAGATCTACAGCTGAGGTGGGAGAGTCTGTCCATAGGACAACAATCAGTCGTACACTGCACAAATCTGGCCTTTATGGAAGAGTGGCAAGAAGAAAGCCATTCCTCAAAGATATCCATAAAAAGTCTCGTTTAAAGTTTGCCACAAGCCACCTGGGAGACACACCAAACATGTGGAAGAAGGTGCTCTGGTCAGATGAAACCAAAATTGAACTTTTTGGCCACAATGCAAAACGATATGTTTGGCGTAAAAGCAACACAGCTCATCACCCTGAACACACCATCCCCACTGTCAAACATGGTGGTGGCAGCATCATGGTTTGGGCCTGCTTTTCTTCAGCAGGGACAGGGAAGATGGTTAAAATTGACGGGAAGACGGATGCAGCCAAATACAGGAACATTCTGGAAGAAAACCTGTTGGTATCTGCACAAGACCTGAGACTGGGACGGAGATTTATCTTCCAACAGGACAATGATCCAAAACATAAAGCCAAATCTACAAAGGAATGGTTCAAAAATAAACGTATCCAGGTGTTAGAATGGCCAAGTCAAAGTCCAGACCTGAATCCAATCGAGAATCTGTGGAAAGAGCTGAAGACTGCTGTTCACAAACACTCTCCATCCAACTTCACTGAGCTCGAGCTGTTTTGCAAAGAAGAATGGGCAAGAATGTCAGTCTCTCGATGTGCAAAACTGATAGAAACATACCCCAAGCGACTTGCAGCTGTAATTGGAGCAAAAGGTGGCGCTACAAAGTATTAACGCAAGGGGGGCGAATAATATTGCACGCCCCACTTTTCAGTTTTTTATTTGTTAAAAAAGTTTAAATTATCCGATAAATTTTGTTCCACTTCACGATTGTGTCCCACTTGTTGTTGATTCTTGACAAAAAATTAAAATTTTATATCTTTATGTTTGAAGCCTGAAATGTGGCGAAAGGTTGCAAGGTTCAAGGGGACCGAATACTTTTGCAAGGCACTGTACGCGCTCTTCTGTCGCACGGGAAAAACGGGTTCGAATACCGACTGAGACCTTCATTTAATTGCTTTTCCTGCTCGTTTTGTGAAATATCCACAGTGCTGTGCTGCTCATCACTTTTCTGCTCGGGTTCGAATTGGAAGGACAGAACCGACAACATGTTTATGTAGCTAAAGAGTGACACTGTGGTAGCACTCACCGCCCAGAGTGCATTGCGTCATCAACAACAATGGCGACCTACAAGTTAAACTAATTTTACAAATTGTATTAAAACGAAAACATGAAGAGGGGTTTTAATATCAAATTATTATTACTCATACTAACATTTCTCTTTTAAAGATTACGTCTTTCTATCCGTGGTTCCCTTTAAAAATGTTGAATATTTGTGATCATGATTTGAAGTATATATTGTCTAGTAACCACAGTCGGCAACTGAAATGATAAAACAGCAGTGCGGTATAATGCTGTCTGAACAAACCTCAATTAAATATGATAGCATTGATCAAAATGGCACATTTTAGTATTTTAAGGCCGGATGATTGGTTTTAGGGCTGCAGCTATCGATTATTTAAGTAGTCGATTAATCGATAAACTGGTTAATTCGAATAATCGAGTAATCAGTTAAGGAACATAAAAAATTAAAATACCTGAGCCGAGCCTCAAACGGTATAAAAAATAAATGGGGATCCAAGTACAACAAAAGAACAATTGGCTAAATTACATAGCAAAAGTCTGCTACCTTAAATGATATAGAATACTTTTTTTTTTTTTTTTTTTTTGCAATGCTCTTAACAAATGGTTGAAACGCATATTCCCACAAAAAGGCTAAATATACCTATAAACTAAATTACGAATGCATCAAAAAAAAATATTAGCTCGAACAAAAACTTAACATTATGTTGGTCTTAACAGGGAGCAGCTGGATTCAGCCATGTGAAATGAGTTGTCATATTCAATGTTGCCACTAGAGGGCAGTGTATCCACGCAAATCAATAAAACTAAACGCAAACACTTTGAAAACAATTTCCACATCGCTTTAATTAAACAAAAACTCGAACCAGCAAAATTTAATTCTTTTTTTTTTTTTTTTTGTAATTTAATTACTCCAGTTAATTGATTGATAGTTGCAGCACCAATTGGTTTCACAGACTGGAAAGTTACCGATCACAGAAGACGTGAAACCAAAACTTCCATCAGTTTGCGGAAAGCCTTTTCTCACACGTTTGTATAAAAACATAAGATAGTGAATCATATTTTGAAATAAACTTGCCTGTTGCAAAGTAACTTGCAGCCCACTCTGATTTCTGTGTATAAAACGTGCCTAAAGTAACATCATTGGGCTGACACTTTAAATGAATTCAAGTTTCAGAAGTAAAACTCTTAAATTATCATTCAATCCCGTTTTGTTAATTGCTCTGTTTTGATGAATTGGGATGCATGGGTTTGTTTACCAGTAGTTACTATATTGCTAGGTGATAGTGGTGAAATCAGAAGCCAGATTAAGTCGCTTGAGTCCTCTCTGAAGGCCCAGGTATCAAATGCACAGGCGCCCGCAGTGTAAAACACAAATAGAAGTGCTTCTTAATGTAGGGCTGAATATACTGTGACGTCAGTGACTGATTAACAAGCCGGAGTTAATGAGGTCACACGTCAAGATACCTTTTGCCAACAACTTGTCCTTGGCATTTTGGTCACCAGGTGTCACTGTATTTCAACAGACTATTTAGTTCATCGTTTTCAGTCATCTTCGATTCATATCCAAGACAAAAACTGTGTCAAAAGAAAATAGCCGAAGAATGTAGGATTTTTAATGCAAAGACAATTCAGTGAGTCAAACGCACGCCAAAGGGCGTCTTCCAGTCCAGGGCCTTGCCCGATCACCAGTATCCTCTGCCTGCTCGGACAGCCATTGGCCCAGTCCTACCGTAAAAGGAGTCGAACTTTTCCATTGTAAGCACCATGTGTCTGTCAAAAGTCCATTTGGTGACGACAACGAGTCTGCTCAAAATTTGGAAACTGTGATACGTCTCCCAACTTGCCTTGGGAAATTTGATTGGCCAAAAGATAAGTCAGTCAACTTCCATGGCTGTGATTGGTTCCGAGTCTCTACAAGCGCTAGCAAGTTCGTCTGTGGCCAGGGCAGTGCTTTCTCCAGTGGGCGGACTGTGGCGGTGACAGCGACGCTCGGAGTCTCCCGATAAACTGCCAAAAAGCAGACAACAAACGGTAAGTCAAGCTGAAAAATGAACATTATGTTGTGCCTGCGTTGAGATGAAATGTGCATGGTTAGAACTTCATGCAGAGTTTGTTGGTGGGTCGCTGAAGTCTGTAGCAGTGACACGACGGTGATTTTGGATGAGTGATCTCACATTCACTATGTGGAGGATAATGGTGCCTTCAGGTGCTCGTCGGAAACCCGTACTTTCTGTTTCAGTGCGCAGTTGGAATGTCCGCGCCCTTTCTTTTAATTACAAGCTGCACACGCTAATATTTTTGTCTCCTCTTTTCGTCAACACATACTCGACACTTTACATCCATTGCATAGCTGCCAAGTGAATATAGTAAATCCGATGTTTAGGAGCTCATGTGGCAGCGAGCTTTCAAGCAAGTTACGCAAGCGAGTTCGAGTGTCACGCTGTCTCTGCTGGATCATTCATTTGCAGGCTAGAGAGGAGTTCAGTTATGATAAGAATTTTAAGAGCAATAACAATATTATCTCCTTCCCCACGCAAAACAACGAAAACCAGAACTTGTCATATTGTTGCAATTGTTATTACTATCATTAGCAATTAAATTCCACGTTTCTCTACCAATTAAATCCACTTCAACTTGTAAATTGGTCATGCATTCATCCATCTCATTGAGGACAACCAAGCAACTATTTTCTAAATTCCTAGAATTCTTCCACACTAAAACATGAAAGGGAGGGGAAAAAACGTTCTACAAAGTAGTTTCCCATCTCTCTCACTCAACTTCAAACTGTTCTTTCATTACATTTCGGGAAGTAATTACAATACAATCCAAAATACTCTTAATGTCATGCAAAAACTGAGAAACTGACTTCCTGTTTATGCTATCGAAATAAGCACAAGTAGGGTATGATTTTATGACACAAAATGTCTAATGTGTCAGATGTGTTAACTCATTTTTACTCATTCGAGATAATACACTTAAATATGAATGAGATCAAAATATAAATTATTTTCATGTTTGTTGTGAATTGTTTTAAATGAAATGGATTGTTGTGATTTAAAAGTTGCCTTGTCCTAACCTCCATTTAACAATGCAAGAAGGATTGCCTTCGTCTGTTTTGACAGTTGCAAAAGTCTGGGTGTGGAAAACAGAACCATAAACCGTTTCAACTTTGAAGTATTTCGTTCCACATACTTGTAAATGTTCACAATGCATTTGCCAAGTAAAATTTTACATATTAGCATAGGTGAACTTAATAAAGATGGACAAATATACTTAAACTCATATATTGACAAGTGGAAGAGACTTTTTTTCTTTGGCCTGATACCTTGCTTGATAGCAACTGATGATTGTTTTTATAATCGAATAATCTTACGATTAATTAAACAATCGGATAAATGTCACTTTTTTCAATTATCGTAACAGTTCACAATTTAACTTGAAGTTCTTTTAGGCATGTTGTAAGTAACGATGAAGACGAAATGGATGACTAGTCCCTTCAAAAATAATATTTCATTGCAGCTTCTTGACTTAACTGTAGTCCACAACTGTATAGTTTTAAGTACTTAAAACTTGAAAGTTTTTACTAAAGGTTCTGGATAAAATCCTAAAAAGAATTTCTCAGTCAACAAATACGACAAAAGTCCTGTTCATTCAAATAAAAATAAAAGTGCTGATGATCAGTGTTGGTCACGTTACTTTAAAAAAGTAATTAGTAATTGATACTCACTACTTCTTCCAAAAAGTAACTGAGTTAGTAACTGAATTACTCTATAGTAAAAGTAACTAGTTACCAGGGAAAGTAATTATTTCCGTTACTTTAAAAAGAAGTTGTATGTCAAAGAATTTGAAATTTTCTGAGCAGTATTCGAGTCAGTTGAATAGAGAAGAACAGACAGGTAGTTGTGTTATAGAACCTTGTAATATTTATTGCACCTCACCAGCAACAGATTTATCCTACACTTGCAGTGCAACAAAAATAAACGGTAAACAATATAATAAAATAACAGTCAGCAGTAAACAATATAAATTGAGTTTAATCAATTAAATCTAACTCTCACAACCTGAGACAACTGGTCAAGTAGTCCTAGCCTACTGTACTTCAAGTATTTTGACTTGAAATAGTGTTTATATCTCCACCTTGTAAAGGACAAATTTTCCTCTGAATGCTCTGCCATCATATCCCTCTGCATCTGTTTTGCGTGTGTTTGCCGCACGCGCTGTTCCGGTTTGTGTGTGGAAACACCGGCTCTGATTGGCTTACCATGACACATGACTCTAACCCCTCAGCCAATCACAATCACTTCCATCGCATCTATCCAGGTGGTGCATTCAGGTAGCCTCGTGCCCCTACTCCTCCCGTCAGCTTCAAAGCGTCTGCCGTCCTCAAGATGGAAGCAGCATTCTTGTGGGGGATCGGAACGAGGCTAGCATTCAGGTGTAGCAAAAACAGAAACGTTCGAAAGCTTTGGAAAGCATTGTCTAATTGAATGAGCAGGGACAAACAGCCTGGAGTCATAAGAAGTACGTGCTGTAATATTCTGATACAGAATCATCCGAGGCACCCTAAAGTGCACACGGCGCCAATATTGTTTTGCTCATATGATGCGGGAGTGAGTTAGAGACACGGCCTGCCGAGAGCCGTACATTTGTGTTAATGTTGAAGTTATATGTGCCATTAAAGAAACAGAGTGCCAGCACGTCCTGTGTAATATATCTTTGCTAAGAAAAAGCACAAAACAAAACACGTGCGCTATTCTCGAACCTGAACGCACCCCAAGTCTTGGATGACAAATAAACAGAGCAGAGTAGACTCGCTACGGCTGGTAGTTTCTTCAATTTATTCAGAGTAAGTAACGTACCGCTTTTGACGTCAGTAACGGTAACGGCGTTGTAACGGCGGAAAAAATAATGTTAGATTACCCCGTTACTGAAAAAAATAACGCCATTATGTAACGGCGTTATTCCCAACACTGCTGATGATTCACTTTTTTTTTTTTGTTTTTTTATGTGTGGGCAAAGAGCTGACATAAATTGTTTTAATGACTCATTTATTTTCTTTAAACAAACCAATCAATAAAATCGAATAAGGAGGAGGCAGACTGTAATGAATGTTTTCTTTAGCAAACAGTTCATGAATACAATTCAAATCCAATTTCAAAGCACTCTCTCTTGTATGACAATTTAAAGTTTGCAGTGTTGGGAAAGTTCATTTACTACATGAAATACATCAAATTGCAGTTCACAAATTTTAAAATGAACTGTTTAGTTCGTAATTCAAAATTTTGAACTAAAGTTCATGGTAAAAAAACTTGTGTATTTCTTTTGTAGTTTTTGTTGTTGTTGTTTTTAAACTTTTGTAGTCCTTTCTTCTCCCCAGTAATTGCTGCAAGCTATTATTGAAAGCCTCAATATTAGAACCACAGACAGGAAATATTTTATCCACTGAAACTTTGTCAGATTCATCTTCATATTCAATTTCAAATTTGTGTCAGTACTGACCTGTTCGTAAGACTCTTAAATGTTGATACTGAACCAGTGTTCTGTCAGATTTTGTATCCCATCAGAAATTATAACTCTGCGGTTTTGCACATGCGCATAACGTGACAAACAGCTGTGAATGCAGTGATTCCAAAGTAAACATGAAAAACTTTCTATAAAAATGGCATTATGTACTTGCGTAATGGACGCACACAAGGGAAAAGTTCTCTCTCACTGCGTCTTCCCTGTGCTGTTAAGAATTTATTCACGCTGTATTAATGTTGCAGAAATATGTTTATGAAGAAATTAAATATTATCCAAAGATGCTAAATAAAGTCCAACTTTAATGTAAAAGAATGATTATTCGCCGCCATAAAGGCTCGGAGCTGATTGCCATATTTGCTAAATCAACACAGCCGTGACAGCCTTAGGCAGCTTGAGTTGCCAGGTTGGATAGTTTTTTGCAATTAAGGTTTGTTTTTTTGGAGTGTTTTTAGCCTATGGCTTTATCTGCAGTTTGGTCGGAAAGTCTCTAATTCTGAACTCATGAATGTGGTATACGGACAATGTGTCCCATGATCAACCTGGGTTCACGCAGCAAATGGGATGAGACTTGGGGGATGGGGGAAAATCACTGTTCCATGATATCGAGTGAGATGTGCTTGAGAGTTACGGTGCATAAAAATAAAAAAAATTGACATCCCATATACCGCAGGAGTTGCGTTTGTTCTTTGCTGCACAATACCAATACTTGACAATGAACGAGGTTATGAACGCCGCTCACATCTGCTAGACTGAGCGTGTTCACAGCAGGGGTGCACGATATTCATTTTTTGAAACTGATATCGATAACTTCCTGCTCCTCAAGGCCGATACCGATATGATAACCGATAATATATATATATAATTTTTCAATGTATATTCACCTGAGTTTTTGAACACCTGTAGGTGAAAAATACTAGTGGTTGATTCAGCTTAGATTTGCCTTTGACCGAACCAGAATTTTCATGATGACATGAACATTATTATAATGAACAAAACAAAGACCGTAACAAAACTTTGCATACTGGAAAAACAGGAGTGGAAACAAACGCACAAATCCCAATTCGACACCGTGCCGATAAT
This sequence comes from Corythoichthys intestinalis, assembly GCF_030265065.1. Lineage (NCBI taxonomy): Eukaryota > Metazoa > Chordata > Actinopteri > Syngnathiformes > Syngnathidae > Corythoichthys > Corythoichthys intestinalis. Next base: position 26,207,887 of record NC_080414.1, on the reverse strand, counting down.
ATATTATGTTATCGGAGTTATTGGGATGACGTCATAATTCCTATTATTATTATTATTATTAAAATATGACTTGTTCAGTTCAAGTTCGCCCAAAATATGAACGCGCTCATGAACAACACTGACAGTTTGAATGGGAGCTTGTTTTGAAAGGAGACTCGAAGCTGTGTTATGAATGGATTTATGTGTGTGGTTTATTTTTAAAAAGAAATGAGAGAACTTTACTATCCAACAATAAGTCAAGTGCTAATATGGGTCTCCAAAACACAATACAAACGGACACTTAAGCCACTGATTAGCATAATTACGAACTACAGTAGTTTAGCGCTATGTGCTAAGTAGTAACGTCTCATCAACAAAGAATACAAACATAAAATTGGCTTCATTTACTCAGCTCTAATTGAGGCACACTGGATCTAACAACACAAAAGACTACGAAGCGTCGAGAGTTAGTTATTGATTCACCAACCCAACCTGAGTATGGCAAACTAGCAGTGAAGTCTCTCTCTCACCCTATACACTGACGCGCATGCAGCCTCTCGTTACACATAAACAAAGACCCAAACGGGAATGCTCATAGCTGCTGGCAAAAATCGATTATCAAATTAATTGGCAACTAATTTATTTATCGATTACCGTAATTTCCCGAATATAACGCGCACTTTTTCCCCCAAAATTTACTTGTAAAATCATGGGTGCGCGTTATACACGGGTACAGGGACGGAGACAGAAAAAAATAATCATGATTCATGTTCCAGTGTAAGCTTGGACCAGCACAATATTACCTAATCCAAACGACAGTGATATAATAATCAACTTTCATGTTGTAAATAATTGTTTTTATGATGATATTTTTCACATCTAATAAAATTGAAATGTTTTTTTGTACTATTCGTCTATTATTTACATGTACATTTTTCTTATCTTGTCGTTGCAATATGCCGGCACGCGGCAATGTTGTCTTGAAGAGAACGTATGCGGCGATCCGTTTCATATAAATGTTGAGTGCGTGGCGAGCTAGGACAAAGGTCTAAGGACGAGTGTCGAACCACGGAGCCAAGCCGCGTTGTTTTATTGACATTGAAACTCACAAAGTAACAATGTACGTTATACTTCCAGCTGTTCCCTTAACTAAACTCTTCCCCCCGGGAACTACAGAACTTGCCAACATTAGTTCCGCTTGTGAATTCTGTTAAAAATCGTTACAACTCCTTTGTGAAAATTATTATCGTATTCTGTGAGCAATTTTACCACAGAAAATTAATATTCTATTTAAAAAAATATATATATTTGACAAAATAATTCATAAAATGCTGCAACCGCTTGCTTTATAAAAGTAAAAGAGACACGAGACTCATATTTATTGGTGCTAAAATTAGGGTGCACTTCATACACGGGTACAAGAATTTTTCCCCGTAGATTTTACAGGTAAATTTGGGGTGCGCGTTATACACGGGTGCACGTTATGTTCGGGAAATTACGGTAGTTAATGCAGCCTTACGCTTCAGGTGTGTTTTCTACATTGAAATATCTTAACGCATGTGGGAGGTTCAAAATTATAAGTTATTTTTAAATTATGTGATCTCTTTGTACGGTAGCGCTTCCTGAGTGGGTCTGAAACTATCCTCTCCTATTAAAAGGGGTTAACTGGATTCTAAAACAACTGTTAGTGTGTTTATGCACCTTACTGCTTTCACAGCCAAATATAAACATGCAGCTTGGCTTAAGTTTCAATCATTTCAATAGTGAGCCAAGAAGTGCGTTCAATCATAAGTGCCCATACATCACACAGTGGAGTAAAGAACACCCTCCGTATGAGAAACGGTCACAGGGCCAGCTGCACAAAGAGTTGAGAAGAAAAAAAACACACACATTACTCGGGGTGTAACGGTACACAAAAATCTCGGTTCGGTCCATACCTCGGTTTTGAGGTCACGTTTCGGTTCATTTTCGGTACAGTAAGACAACAAAATGCAAAATATAAATGTGCTTGTGGTTTATTACACACCTTTGTGCTTTCAACAATAGGAACATTAGCCTATACAAAGCTAGAATTCTGTTCAAAAAGTAGCGGGTATTTAAAGATGATACAGCAACAATTTGCCTTTCAGACCCCGCATATTGTTCAGCTTTCTTTCTGAAAGAAAGAAGAAAAAAGAAGTCCTGTGCTAAAGAGAAAAGCAATCCCAATGACAAAGATTTTAACATGTATTTTACAAATGAAATGCCTCAATGAATTTTTTTTTCTTATGAACGGTTTTCAAAAGCTTTATTGGTGGATTTTCTCAAGTTAAAGCGCCACACAGAAATTAATCAATTTAATTGTGTAAGCAGGATCTGTATTATTCTTATTATTTAATTACAGGTGTTTTAGCTCATTTCAATTTATTTTATTTAAATGGGCTATTATTTATTTTATTATGTGTTTATATTTTACAAATGTGATGTATTCATTTATATTGTATAACATGCATGGTAGGCTGATTGAGCACTCTAAATTGTCCGTAGGTATGAGTAGGAGTGGGAACCTCAGGGGACCTCACGATACGATACGATTCGCGATACAAGGCTCACGATAACGATTATATCACGATACAGCGATTATCGATATATTGGTCAGAAATTGGATACATGACATTCTACGATACAACTGTTGAAACAAAAAAAAAAAATTAAAAATTGAAAAAATACTGTTTAAGTCATTTATTAAACAGTGACACCTTTTCTGTGCAACATTGCTGTAAAATATAAATCTACTGCAAATTGTGCCCCTGCACATATAGAGGAAACAAACCACGACCACTGATATCACTTTGAGAGATCATGATGAATGGCACCCTTAATTTTTTTTAAAAGTTTTAAATCTTAAAAAAAATAAAATAAAAAGTGCCATAGGTGTCAGCAGTTGAGCTTGGAGTGGGGCAATGATAAAATTGGTGGGTCTTTTCTTTGTATATGACCTTTGTTGCTTGGTTTGAGGACTTCCGCCATCTGCTTCAGCATTTAAGATGTCAGACTTGCTCAGTCACAGTCTTCCTCACCTTAAAAACAACAAAATAAAACAAAAAATATTAGCTACTTCATACCGTTTGAGTTGAAATCCTGATTTTTTTTTTTTTTGTGTGTGTGTTGGAAGTATTGAATAAAAAAAAATATGAATTGAATGTATAGAAATTAAAAATAATATCAATAAATAAATAAAAAATAAAATAAAATCAATAATTACCTATTTTTAATATGTAGGCTACATTAATTATCATGCACATCACTTTATATATCTTGGAACCTATTCAAACCATTTTTATAGCTTATTGTATCAAAATGACAGTAATAACAGTTTGTGTAGTAAACTAGATGGAAAGTGGTTCTGAAATAATATCAAATAAATCGGTAAATTCATGTGGGCTTGTTCGATATTCATTTTCATCCAGTTTAGGGTCCTGGTTTATTTTATATCATTCAACATCAAATGTCATCAAAATAATACATGTAAATTAAAAAGTCAATTACATTGCAAAACTTTCTTACCACAAGTGATGAAAGCGAAGCTCACGAACTCCGGTCTCCACTACGTCACCAGCTCCCAGTGAAACTTATTTTTCTTAGACAATTCTTGCATACAGCAAAGGCCTTGTTCACCTTACTTCCTTTCTTGTTGGTGTAAAATGTAAAATGTGTCCCCATGTGTGATTTGTAGCAATATTTTTCTAATTTTTTCCTCCCCCTTCTCACGGGGCTTTTTTATTTTTTCAACCCCCTTGGAGCTGCCTCTCTTCTTCTCTAGACAACTTGTGCGCACTTTACCCTCACCGCCACTCCCGAGCGCCCCTAGTGGACCGCCAAGGAATTGCTCAACAAACATTGAGCAGTTTACAGCATCCATACTCCATTGTATGGCCAATATGTTAAATAAAAGTATCGATACTTGGCGGGCGCATATCGATAACCCATCGGGTTGCAAAATATCGCAATATATCGCTGTATCGAGATATTGTCACACTCTTAGGTATGAGTGTGTGCGTGAATGGTTGTATGTCTCCTTGTGCCCTGTGATTGGCTGGCAACCAGTTCAGGGTGTCCCCTGCCTTCTGCCCGTTGTTTGCTGGGATAGGCTCTGGCACCTCCGCGACCCTCGTGAGGAATAAGCGGCATGGAAAATGAATGAATGAATTTTACGTTGTATAACTTTAGTTCCTATGTGAATATTAGTTCCTACTTGTTTTGTTGTGGTAGGAGGGTTTTGTATTGAACACGGGGCCGTGTTGGTTATTATTATAGCAGAGAAGACAACTGTAAATCAACAAAGACAAGTCAACTGTGCCCCGATCTACCACTCAAGAGATCTGATGGACTCAAAAAGTGGGTTACGATTAGGGGTGCACGATATCCATTTTTTGAAACCGATACCGATATCGATAACTTCCTGCTCCTCAAAGCCGATACCGTTATAGATAACCGATAATAAATATATAATTTTAAAAATGTATATTCATCTGAGTTTTTGAACACCTGGAGGTTTAAAAAAAAAAAATAATGGTGGATTCAACATACATTTGCCTTTGACCTCACCAGAATTTTCATAATGACATGAACATTATTATAATAAACAAAACAAAGACAAGAACAGTCTTGACTTCAAATAAAGTGCCAATATTTATTTTTTCAAATAATTATAATTTGAGTCAATCACAATCCATTAGTCAGTATAATTGAAGATGTGTTTCCTGAACAATGAGCACTGAACTAAAACATAAACCCAACAGGTATTGTGCTTTGTCATCAGATAAAAATATTTGGTGCTACAGGAGACTGTTGTGGTCTTGGTCCGTGAAACAACTTTCTTAACCGGGGAGACAGGTTGGGACAGGAAGCCTATCAATAACCAAAAGGCCTCTCAATAACTTACTAACTTATAACTAACACTGTAAAATGCAAACATTATATAGTACAGTTTATCACTCATTCCTTGTAGCAAAAATATGGTAGAACAAAATGGATTAATGGCTTGCCTTATAATAATCAATATAAACGGCAGTGAGTGAACCCATATTCAATAAAGTATGAGGTTTCTCTGCATAGTATAAAATCCTACCAAGCATGCTGACAGGACTAACATTACACGACAACTATTATACAGTGGGGAGAACAAGTATTTGATACACTGCCATTGTCAGTGTATCAAATACTTGTTCTCCCCACTGTATGTATGCATAGCATAGCACACTAGCTTGAGCTACTAGCCTTAAGCATTGGCTGGCTTCTATAACACAACTTATGAAGTTCTGTACATATGACCCTTCACCACCAAAGTAAACATATATTGCACATCCATATGTTATAGTAAACAAATACTTACGGACATATAATTCCGAGGCGGAAACGTAAGTAACAGAAAGCATTCACTATTGTCAATGCCACCGCTAGACACAGCACTGTGTAAAGTGAATGAGTTCGTGGAACAAATTATAGATGCAGCGAATTATTCTGACCAGCAGGTGGCAGTAATGCCCCTCAAATGTTCAACTGATTTCCAGGCCAGCCAGTACAGTAAATATTATCGGTCCTATTAATAATTTTATTGGATTTATTGGGATGACGTCATAATTCCTATTATCGGACCAATAATTATTGTGCACCAGTAGTTACGATTGCATATTAGTTTGAAAATCGACCGGATCCACCGTATTTTTACACGGGTGACTTCCGGTCAGCCCGATCCTAGCTACTGGTAGTAGTATTGACGCAGGAGGGTCGCGTCTCGCATCAAATAATAAACTGCTGTTCTTTTCGCGTGCGTCATGTTGAGCCGCTTCTGGGACGCGTCTAACACGCAGTAGCACTGCGACTGGTGTGCATTGGCTGATTGACTTTAACGCCCGCGTTTCACTGCGTTCTCACGGTGGCCACGTTGTCGCGCCGTTGACGTTTCTGGGTTATATACTGTCCTACCGTGTTGGTCCTCATTATAGTAGAGAAGACGGAGTAAATATAATCTACACAAAGAAACTGTAATACGATCGACTCACAGCCTCGAAAAATAAGGGTTACGTTACGTCAGAAACTCGTTCGGTACGCCTCCGTTCCGAACCGAGCGCCACGTACCGAAACGGTTCAATACAAATACATGTACCGTTACACCCTTACAAATTACTGGTGACAATTGCTGCAAGAGTGGCCTGGACAACCTTGACAAGGTAGGTGATTGTTTGATTTTATTTAGATTTTTCTTTTTTTACACAATGAATTAAGACCCGACTGTCTAATAGCACATTGTTTATTTTGTTCTTGTTATGATAATGTATATTTGAATTGACTGATTCCTATTTATTACACATTTTTGTTTCTTCCTTTTATATGAAGAATGAACAGAAAGGGTGGACTTTAATGTGCTTTTTTTTTTGTCATTTCTAGGTGATGAGCTCCTACAGCTGACTGAGGCAGACCCATTGGTGGTATCCCCGCCTTCATTGTTTCTGTACTGTTGACTGTTATTGACCCATCCTGTAACCAGAAAAGAACATAGAGGGAAAAATAAAAGCTCTTAAAGAAGCTGGAGAAATCCTTGGTGTCGTCAAAGTTCATGCAAAAAAAAGTGCCCCTGCGTACACCAGCTGCTGTTGTAGCCATGGAGATTGAGTCAGGGACCACAGTTGTAGCCCTCACAGAAACCACCAAGGCTGACATTCCTACTGCTGCTACCAGCTTGACCAGACGGGTTAATAAATCGGTTTCAAATCTAGAATAAGTCACTGGCTCGCCTTTTCCTCATATCAGTTAATGAACAAGGCCTCTGTTGCCTCCAGGGTTGCTGCTGTTTTTTTATTTGATTGTATTTCATTAGAATTTTTTTTGTCAATTATTAATTTATCTGATTCAGTGATTTAGGATTTTCACTCAATTTATTGACTTTAGATAGGGTTACTAATGGCTATATCCGTATCTAGTATACATTATTCATAACTTGTTTTAATCAATACACTAACTGTGGTAATGCATTTGTAGATGTCGAATCTATTGAACTAACGGTTGACCTTGAGTACGTTTCTGCCTAACTGTTCTTCCTCCCAAGATTTGCAGGTTTTTAATTCTTTTGGCTTGCTCTGACATTTTGTGCGTAAAAAAGTATTTGTGGTGAACTGGGCAACTGATTTCTAGCTTCATGATATATGGTGTACAGCTTGATAATCAATGTATGTTAGGATTACTGGCATTTTTTTTTTTTTTTAATCAATTGAAGAGTGTATTGGTACGAGGGATGTCCCGATCGCATATTTTTGCACCTGAGTCAGAGTCACCTGATTTTGACTCTGCAGATACCAAGTCCCAGTCCGATACTGAAAAAAAGTTCAAATGTTCAAATTAAAAATTTTTTTAAAAAATCCAAAGTAGAGGTGCAACAATTAATTGATGATTCGACAATTAATCAATTAACAATTTAATTGACAACTATTTTGATTATCAAATAATCGTTTAGGACCTTCTTCACCTTAAACTTGTCTAAATTCTTAAAATTCTTGAAATTATAACATACCACCTCTCAGTTGTTATTATCAGATTTCTTCATTATATTTTTGTTAAGTCAAGTAGGACATCAACAAAAATTTGCTTTTACTTTGGGGAAAAAAACAGTTCACATTTTTGGCAAATTTCGAACATCTCGCTGTCTAAACTAGCTTCTTAATAAGGCTGCAACAACTAATCGATTAAATCGGTTAATAAATTAGTTGCTAGCAAATTTGATAATCAATACAGTTGTAGACTACAATTGAGTCAGGAAGCTGTAATAAAATAATATTTTTGAAGGAAATAGTAATCAATTTTGCCTTCATTGTTACTTACAACAATTCTAAAACAACTTCAAGGTAAATTATGAAGGTAATTGAAAAAATGTGTTTATCTGATTAATCGATTAATCATTTAAAATGTTACAGTTCTAACGTGCCACCTTCATAATGTAAATAATTTTAAAACAAGAATAACGTAGAAAAATACTTGTCTATATTGAATCTTCATTGTGTAAGTCCACTCAAATCCACTCACGCTTTGACGCTCACGCTGCTGAGAACAGCCTCTCACCAACACAATGAGTTGCCATAGTACACGAGCCACCAAGCTTCTCTGGCATTATCAAAGCTACAAACCTGTGAATCATCGTTAGCTTTAAGTACCGAACGCAAGCTGCACTGGACAGTTTGGTTGCACTGCTTAGCAGAAGGGAGGGTGTGGCGCTGTATGAGCATGAAACAGAAAGACATAAATATATTTTTTAGATGAAAAACCCGATCCTTTTCACCCGAGTCAGATCCTTTGAATAATGGTGCGATCAGCCCGACTTCCGATCACGTGATCGGGTCGGGCCTAATTGATACATTTGTTTCTCCCGCCCTTACGGGCAAATATGCAGTCAAACCGGTTTATCATCAAACCCCTGTGTTTATGTCCAAACATCTCCATTTAAAACAATTTACTGGGTTGGGGGTTTCCCTACCATTCGAATGGTATATGTAATCGTTCATTTGAAATAGGATTTGGAGTTTTCCTGAGCTTTATCGCAAAGGCTGCCCAAAACACAGATGTGTCTGAATATGTTCCAATGTGTGTTCATATTTGTGAACTCCCCAACGTGTTTGTTGAGGATGAATGTTTGAACTCTGAGATTGCGTGACAACTACAGATTGACTGAATGAAATGATGGAGGGCTCAATGGCGAATAAAAGAGGGATGGCAAAGGGTGAACGGCTCCCTGTAATCCCGTCATAACAGCAGCAGCTGGAACAGAGTGTCAGCAAACGGGCTTGGCTGCTGTTATCCGTTCAGCTGGGACATGAAACTAGAGGTGGGGTCACTTGGCAATCAGGGACTTGGAAAGGTTGATGGAGGGACAAACTAAAGTTATACACTGAAGCAGTGTCATTACTCGGGGTGTAACGGTACACAAAAATCTCGGTGCAGTACGTACCTCGGTTTTGAGGTCACGGTTCAGTTCATTTTCGGTACAGTAAGAAAACAAAATGCAAACTATAAATGTGCTAGTTGTTTTTTACTCACCTTTGTGCTTTTAACAATAGGAACATTAGCCTATCCAAAGCTAGAATTCTGCTCAAAAAGTAGCGGGTATTTAAAGATAATCCAACAACAATTTGCCTTTCAGACCCTGCGTATTGGTCAGCTTTCTTTCTGAAAGAAAGAAGAAAAAAGAAGTCCTGTGCTAAAGAGAAAAGCGATCCCAATGACAAAGATTTTAACATGTATTTTACAAATGAAATGCCTCAATGAATCTTTTTTTTTTCTTATGAACAGTTTTCAAAAGCTCTATTGGTGGATTTTCTCAAGTTAAAGCGCCACACAGAAATTAATAAAGTTTAATTGTGTAAGCAGGATCTGTGTATTTTTCTTATTGTTTAATTACAGGTGTTTTAGCTCATTTCAATTTATTTTATTTGAATGGGCTATTATTTATTTTATTATGTGTTTATATTTTACAGATGTGATGTAGTATTCATTTATATTATATATTTTATATTGTATAACTGTTGTTCCTATGTGAATATTAGTTCCTACTTGTTTTGTTGTGGTAGGAGGGTTTTGTATTGACCACAGGGCCTTGTTGATTATTATAGCAGAAAAAAAAAACAGCAGTAAATCAACAAAGACAAGTCAACTGTGCCCCGATCTACCACTCAAGAGATCTGATGGACTCAAAAAGTGTGTTACGATTGCATATTAGTTTGAAAATCGACCAGATCCACCGTATTTTTACACGAGTGACTTCCGGTCTGCCCGATCCTAGCTACCAGTCGTAGTATTGACGCAGGAGGGTCGCGTCTCACGTCAAATAATAAACTCTGCTGTTCTTTTCGCGTGCGTTGTGTTGAGCCGCTTCTGGGACGCGTCTAACACGCGGCCGCACTGCGACTGGTGTGCATTGGCTGATTGACTTTAATGCCCGTGTTTCACTGCGTTCTCGCGGCGGCCACGTTGTCGCGCCGTTGACGTTTCTGGGTTATACTGTCCTACCGTGTTGGTCCTCATTATAGTAGAGAAGACGGAGTAAATATAATTTACACAAAGAAACTGTAACCCTATCGACTCACAGCCTCGAAAAGTAAGGGTTGCATTACGTCAAAATCTCGTTCGGTACGCCTCCGTTCCGAACCGAGCACCACGTACCGAAACTGTTCAATACTAATACATGTACCATTACACCCTTAGTCATTACGCTTTTCCACCAGGGATTCGGTGCGAAACCGAATTTTACGACCTCCATTACTGCTGTTGTGTTTGCTATTCTATACGGTGTAGTGCAGATAAGGATAGGACACATCAATTGACTTAAAACACAAAGCCTAAGGGGTTTCTTATCTTAGAATCTTCAAAGGTCAATCATGTTCATTCAAGATTAACATATTTAAGAGATAACTTAATTGTGCCCAGCTTCATTTTGATAGCTAAACAGGGTGATAGGTCATAAAAAGGTTGAAATATGGAAATAATGTGATTAACTGCTCGATGAATGCTTACTGGTGGCTGTTTTTATGTTTCCGCTTACTGTTTGTTTTAGAACGAGCTTGCCCCTTGTGTGTGTGTATGTTTTTGCGTCTATGCATTCCAGTGCAATGTGTTAAGCCCGGCCTGCCAACAATAGGGCATAGTTCCCAAAGAGATACTGTGTGAATGTGTTGAGCTGAAACCATTGTGGTCATACAGGGAATTCATTCATCACTGTGTCCATTCTAAAGAGGAGGGAGGAGGCGATCAGAATGGGAGGAGAGGACAAGTTTACCTGTCATTATACTATAGTATAGTATAGTATAGTATAGTATAGTATAGTATGTGCTCTAATAGTGTCAAGTTCTGAATAAAAGTGAGTTTGGAATACTTTGTAATTCACAAATGAAACAAGGTAGCATTTTTTTTACGTACTCACAAGCTTAGAAGGCTTTACACTTGGGGTGGGAACCTCTTGGTACCTCACGATACGATACAATTTGCGATACAAAGCTCACGATATAGCGATACAAAAATAATCGATACATTGGTCAGGAAATCGTGCTGCAAAACAACTAATAAACAGAAAAACAAGCTATCTTCTTCTGCTGTAAGTTTATCACTAGGAGACATCCAATCCATTTGAACTGGGAGGGTGGCAGCGAATGAACCCCTCACACTTCAAACGGGACCCTCCCATTTCTATGGCCATCAGTAGTAGCCAATGCCAGGCAACAAGGTCATTTTGGGCCCTTTCAGGTTGATTTGAAGTCACTTCCTGTTGATTTTGGGTGAGAGAACAGGAAGTGACTCGAGAATGTCCCCAAATGAATAGGAAGTTGACTTCAGCTCAACAAGAAATGACCTGTAAATGCCCTAAAATGAACAGAAAGTGACCTGTAAATGGCCCAAATTTGAAAAGAGGGACTGCGAATGCTCTGGTTTCGAATGAACGAGCGTTCACCCTTCCCGGTCTTAATGGAGTGGGCCTTGAGCAGAGGTGGGTCGTAACGCGTTACATTTCGTCCGTTACATTTACTTGAGTAACTTTTTGAGAAAAATTGACTTCTTAGAGTAGTTTTACAATGTAATACTTTTTACTTGAATAAGAGCGGCATGGAAAATGAATGAATGAATGAAAAGATTTGTGAAGAAACGCTACACTTACTCCGCCACATTGGGCTACTCGTGAGTCGTTAGATTTTTCCCTCTTTATTCTGTATATTGACTTTATTTTTCCTCTCATTTTCACCAATGAGACGTCAAAACAATAACCACATGCTCAATTATACCACTCAAAGGTAACAATATTTTTTCTTTACTAGAGGCTCGTGCTCTTTGGACGGGTGATGTTTTTTTTTGATCACTCAACAGTGCATAGAGGGGAGAAAAAAGGAATTGATTCCAAAAGTGGTTCCCAATACTGTATCAGCATGATAACGTGGTCCCAAAAAACTAATGTCTGACATTGTTATCTCAACAAGGCGCAAGATAAAACAATTACTAATGCTTTAGGATTAAAGGACAGGTGATATTTCAAGCGTTCTGGTCTGAACTTGTTTTTTGTGTCATCTTTCTGGCCTAATATGGTTATGTAACAGGCTATAGTACAGTATATTAATTACAGTTCATAAAGATGTTGTCCTGAGGGCAAAAAAAAAAAACAATTATTCTTAAAAATCAGATATTGTAAGCAGTTACTAACAATTTTACTCATTGAGTATTATTTGCAACGAATACTTTTTCACTTGTACTTGAGTACATTTTTGGATGATTGCTTTTACTTCTACTTGAGTAATATTATTTTGGAGTAATGCTATTCTTGAGTAAAATATTAGGCTACTCTACCCACCTTTGGTATTGAGTGCTCTCAATGGCAGCCATAGAGTTAACTGAGACAAGATTATGGTGGAAGACTAGCAAGTTGTTGGTTCCTTTTTTTGACATCTTTTTGAAATAATATCTCGATCCTTTTTTTATTTTTTTTTTTTAAATACCGTTTGAGGCTCAGCTCAGGTATTTTTCATTTTCCTCATCCGATTACTCCATTATTCGAACTAACTAGTTCATCGATTAATCGACTACTAAAATAATCGATAGCTGCAGCCCTAGATTCGGCTACGATTCAATTCTAAATAGATTATTTATGCACCGCCCCAGCTATCAGCTGCTTTTAATGTTTCGTACATTAGTTATAAAAATTGTACAAAAATCCTCTCAGGCTGAAATAAACTACTATTTCAGTATCAAGTTAACAGTTGAAAACTGTGAATAAAATACTCAAGTCCCCATTCTGTATCAGCAGCTTTAAACAACATTTAATTAATTTAATGTTGTGAATCAACCGTTAAAGTTATTAAAATTGCTCCCGTTATTCCATAATTTTCCTTCTGTCTACTTTTGACATGCGAAAGTTTTAAAACTGTTTCATCATTTAAAGATATTCAAGTCAATATTTTGCCGATTTAGGAGTATTTTAGATAAAAAGTGAATTAGGTTTGCTCGGAAGGTTCGTGACAACAGCCTTCCAGAGAAGTCTACTGCTTTGAGATGGCGCCTGTTTACTAACGCTGGCGAATCTGTCATTTCGCATCTCGTTTTCTATTCATGTGCTAACACCACTGAGTCTGTCATTTGCATCTAGTTCTATATATATGTGATATCTACCGTAGCATTATGTTGTTCGTAGCGGCTGTTGGCCGCAGTCAGGTATTACTGTTTTTTTTATCCAGTGGCATGAGTTGAGCATGCTGTTCTAAGAGAGTGGCTGCAGCCCGCCTCTCTCAGTACCCTGCGCCGCTCGTGTTTACTCTCTGTCCGTTCCCCATTGTGTCCCAAAGACCGCGCTGACTGTGTTTTAGTTCCACTTTACATGGCATATTTCAATACTCGGAATTTGGATGTTTGTGTATCGTTCACGAATCTTCCACGGCGGAATCTCTAAAATGGATAATCTAAGAATCGGAAATTTCGCAAACCTCTAATTACCGTTGTATTTTTGGTGGTGATAGGAATTTTGAAATATCACGGTAGTTATGCTGCAGTGTTATGCAGTCAAACGTTACGGAAAACGTCTCTACAGAATTACACTTCTTACATTGTTGTATATAATTTAACTAGCTGCAGCTTTCTTTGATGTCTTGCTATTCCATGCCAAAATGTAAAAACTAAGGACTGATGTGTTACATTGATTTCTGAAGTTAAACACTACTTGTTTCCATTTCAAGCTGTCAGTCATCCATCGCTTTAGATTTGCGCCATTTTCATTGTGATGCAATTGTATTAAACTTTGGTGGCTTAACTATTGTGTTCAGTAAAAATGCTATTATTCCCAATTTAAATTACGTGTTTTTTCAGCATTTTCATTCCAATATCGTTATTGCAGATTTCCTTAAAATATTGTGATATAACTTTGAGGTTCCATCGCCCACACCTACTCTGCGATAACATTTTCACTTGTAGCACAAGTAAAACCTCTATGGGTTACCGGTCACAGTGAATTTCTGTATCCTGTGGTGCGTGGATTATTACTTAGACAGTATTTGATGCAAAGCACAACATTTTACTTAGCAGGTCTTGTTTATCTTTTCTAAACTCAATCCATCAGTAGTTTGTATTGACTTTGTCTTTTTCTTTTAAATCCTTCAAGGACAGATACTCTGCATTATGAATCTACATACTATGGAATGTGTTAAATTATGTATGCTAAATGTACAGTTTACCTCATGTAGGATAGCCATGCTGTGTGTATGTACGTGAGAGGCATTTTCTTATGCAAAAAATAACTTTCTGCACGTCTATTTATAGAATTCACGTTAAATAATTGCAATCATAATTTTTTATTTAGTTTATTTAGTTTTTATTTATGTTGAAAAAGCCATTGCAAAAACAAGTCATTCTGCTATTTACATAATGGCTATGTTATTCAACAATATTTTTATTTTCAAATAAGCACTATTTATTTTCTTGGTAGACTTTCTAAGTACCACTTCGTCATGTGTGGTTGTCTGTTGTTCACATAATCAAAGAAGTTGAATTGTTCCAATTTAACCTATCCTGGTTCCTGCATGCACCCACACCCAAATAATTACATTTACAGAAGTCTCTGTTTGACTTTTTGTTGAACCTTCAGTGTAATTATCCTTAAGAGATTTGGCCATTAATTTAGATTCTGTGCTTTTCAGAAGCTTTAACAACGCGCACTTTATCCTCTATTATATAACAGGCTTGTAAAGGTGTGTGTGCATTGTCTTTTGACATATTTTATTCAACTGAATCCTTCATTTCAAACTAATGGTTTGTAAAATATTAGAATATGAAATGTTTTACTACAACACGTATTTTTTTACAAGCATACTAGGCCTGAACGATATTGGAAACTATTTTTGCGATTTTTTGGGGGGTTTGCGATATATTGCGATATTTAAAAAAAAAAAGTATATATATATATATTTTTTTGAAGAAATTTTCAGTAGATGACTTGAATAGCTGTTTGGAAAGACTTTGGATGACTCACCATCACCACAGTGTACAGTAATCCCTCATTTTTTGCGGTTAATGCGGACCAGAACCCGCCGCAATAAGTGAAAAACCGCGAAGTAGCAGCCCCCATTTTTTTTTTTTTTTTTTTTTTTTTTTTTTTTTTTTTTTTGTGTATGTTTGTTGTGCTCAATGTATTTATTCGGATTTAGCATTGGAAAGAGATACATATAGGACATGTTTTTTCTCACTTTTTCCCCCAAAGTGATTTAAGAAATATAAAATAAGTATATAAATAAATGGTTTTTAAGCACTTCAAATGTCATAATTATAATCAGTTTTAAACAAAACTGTCCAACCAAATAATTTTTGAACAAGAATAACGTACTTTAGTAGATAAATGCTTGGCTTTATTAAATGCTTCTGTTTATCTCCCTTAGCTGTGACCGTTGGAGTGACATGTAGAAATTTCAAACTCCTCATGATCACTTCTGGCATTTATATGTCTCCAATGTCTCCACACACACACACATTCATTCCAGTGCGGCTTCCTTGCAGAAACTGTTTAACAAGTTAAACGATGATTGACAGATGCTTGTGTGAAGTCTTTGGCCAGATCAAAGCCATCGTTAACTTTAATAAGCAAGTGCTGCAGTGACTGAGAGGAACAAAGGGCTGGGAGAGGGAGGGTGCGAGGCTGTGCAGAGCAGAAAGCAAGGTGTATGTGGATTAAAAAAAATAAAAACTATCGCACGTGCTTGCGATGGGACTATCACGCACACGGACATCGCGATGGCGATGTTTAAACGATATATCATTCAGGCTTAAAGCATACTTATGTATACTTAATAATACAATATTTTAATGTGGGCCACTGGTGAACAAACGAGGATGTTACCAGATTTTTTTTTTTTTTTTTTTTTTTTTTTTTTTAACAAGGATAAACAGCATATACAATTGATAGATGAATGATGAATATATTTAATATGACCAAGAGATAAAATAGTATGGTTGGTGGGATTTATAAAACAAAAATAAAAAAGCCAATCAAAATGATTTGCAAAACCTGAGAGGTCTGTAAAGTGTTTTACATAAAAGAAAAATATAATACATGATAAGTAAAAGGCAAAAAAGTAATGTACAATAAAATTCGGAAGAAAAAAAAACACATTGTCTAAAGGCCATTACAACAAATAAAACACAATAAAACAGATCAAATCCGATCACATTAAAGCCCTAAAAACCAGGCTACCCTAGTCGAGAGAAAAAGCTAGTCTAAAAAAAGTGGGTCGTACCTTACCTTACTTTACCTTAACCTAGATTTAAAAAGGCCTAGATTAGTGATGGTGCTGATGTCAGGGGGCAGGCTATTCCACAACCTTGGGGCAACAACCCCAAGAGATCAATCGCCCCATTGTTCAAGTTTTGACCATGGAACTTGCTGAAGAAGCTGTCTGGGGGAACGAAGAGCCCTACTAGGATTTCAAACGGCCAATATACTATCAAGACATGTATTTCCGGTGGTGAAGATTACCGTGACCTCAACTAACTATTATGAGGGTGGGGGAAGTCCATCATTTTTTTTTTTTTCCCCAAAAAAAAAAAAAAAAAAAAAAAATGCTGATAACGGACACATTGTTATACAAAAACTGGGTTTAGTAATGCCTGAACAGGCACAGCTGAAATGTAAGGAATTGCAGGCTCAACATTTTTGCTGTATATGCCTTATGAGTCTTATTACACTGACAGTGTGTCCTGCCTTGGGGCTCTGTGCCACTCCCAGCATTAATAACAAGCCATAGGCCTATGGGCGCTGTCTTTCTTTTCCGTCCTTCTTTAACTCTTTATTTTAGCCACTGAAGTGTTGTAATTTTCATCCTTGTTGTTGCAGTCTAAGAAGTTCCAGGGCCTGATCCCTGGCATTCCTCCTTTCCTATAAAATCCCTATTCAGCATTAGATATTCCCCACAGGAATCTGCGATCGAGAAATTTACTGCATATTTCAACGTCTTCCGCAGACATCAGAACAGTCTGCGGATAACAGGGCGAGGTGCAGAATATTACTTTCCCTGTTATTTTCACCACAACCTTAAAATTCAATATTGACGATGATGTGTGTTTATTTAAAGATTGGTAAGTCACTAAGAAATACAATAAAAACATTAATCACTTTTTTTCCAAAAGGCCAGAGTAAAGCATTTGGGAATTTAAGTGTCCATGCATGGACTACTATATTGTGGTATAACATTGTTATATTAAATTGCCCATATCGCGATATCCTCGAATCTCTTCATGCAATTTAGCCAAAACTAAACTCAGGCATCAAGGAGATGCGGATCTTTTTAAAGATTGTGAAATGATGCACATACAGTTGTTCTGAACAATGGCAGTCACTTCATTCAAGGAATTTCTGGGATTCCTACCTTACAATTTGCATGTGCGTGTGCATGTAAGTGAGATGACAAAGCTGCGATTGTCAACCACGGTGACTGGCCTACGTGGAATGTTAGTGATAGCATCTTACTCAGATTAGTGTGGCAGCTGGACACATGGGCAGTTTAGATGGAAATGTGTGAACTCTCATGAGAAAGTAAAATGTTATCAGGGCTCTATGTGGTTATTTAATGAATTCTGTTCAATAGTTTATTTTTCCTACAGTCCCCGTGTTGGCAAAATGTACCGGGTTTCAATCTTTGCTTGGCAAATCATTATAGAATTGGGAGGGATTTTTTTCCCCCCTCCTTCCCAGTTTGCAGATTGGTCTTCATGTAGTTGTGATTTACATGGTGTGAGAAGGTATCACATGACAGTCTCTTATTACTACCCTGCCCCCATCTCCTTTCATGATCTAACTGAACAAGGTTCATCCTGCATGCGCAGATGGGAAGAATACTTACCAAGATTTATATCCAATTATTGACTGGTTTTCTATGTCAAAAGCACACAATAGCATGATGAAACATTTTTTGTAAATGCAACCTATTGTTATAATTAACAGTCATGTTAATGGCACATTTTTGTTGCATTTTTCCTGAAAGTAACATCATTGAATCATAGGATTGTTTATCAAAAACGAACTGCGTTTCATAACAGTAAAATGTTACAGTTCAGAATGTGACATTGCTTCCACTTTATGCTCGTTCTTCTTTGAGACACTCCCCTCCTTTTCTTATCAAGAAAAGTGACCGTATACTAACAAAATAGTGTTTTCTAAGTAGAGCTTGTTGACATGGTCTTTTTCCCCCCTCAGAAATTCAGTGAAATTCAGTAATATCAGTAAAAGATCTCCACAGGACATAAGGCGGCTTGTTATAAAGTTGTGAAGAAGTCCTAAAGGGTGAACTATAACAACATGGGTGGGGTAGCATTTATATAGATGTGCTTCACCCTGTTTTTGAGGGATCCCTTGTGAAGAGGAGTTAAGTTCAGCTGTATGAACACAAAAACAGGAGCTAGATGACAAAATTGCACACAAAATGCAACTAAATCTCTATAGATTGCTTCTGACTTCTACATTTCCAAGCCACTCCCCAATAAGTGATTAGGAATTGAAATACACTAATTTGGTTGTAAATCAGTCCACACATAAGTTCAAGTTAGCCCCTCCCCCAGAGATGCCTTCGAGAGGTCTAAGAGATCACCCGAGAAGTGAAGAGTGAGAAGGAACAAATGTTTAGAGAAATGCGACATTCTCCCCTTATTGTAGTTTCAAGCAGACATACTGTGTCACAAAAGAATGAATCCACTCTGTGGCTTTATCCCTTGTTTGAAGTGGTATTAAGTTAAATTCAAATATTATTCATAACTCAACTCAAATGTATGCATTTTACTTACGAGTAAAGCTGACTGTGAGTCAGTGATGAGCGTATTTACACAGAATAAGTATTGGTGTTCACATTTAGTACAGCGTTGAAGTTGTACTTTGGTGCTGCAACGATTAATCGATTAACTCGAGTATTCGATTAGAAAAAATATTCAAATTAAATTTTGCTGCTTGGAGTATTCGTTAAAATGGCGTTGTAATGCTTTGTTTTGAAAGTGTTTGCATTGAGTTTTATTCATTTGGGTGGATACACTGCCCTCCAGTCTGCCTCATTTCACGTGGCTGAATCCAGCTGCTCCCTGTTAAGACCAACGTAAGCTAAAGTTTTGTTTGAGCTAATGTTTTTTATGCATTCGTAAAGTATATTTAGCCGCTTTTTGTGGGAATATGTGTCTGAACCATTTGTTAGGAGCATTGTTTAAAAAAAAAAAAAAAAGTTTTCGTTTTATAGCATTTAAGCTAGCAGACTTTTGCTATGTAAGTTAGCCAGTTGTTCTTTTGTTATACATGTATGTATACACAGGTATTTTAATTTTTTATGTTCCTTATCCGATTACTTATGTTCCTTATCCGATTACTCGATTATTCGGACTAGTTCATCGATTAATCGACTACTAAAATAATTGATAGCTGCAGCCTTATTTTATTTTTAAACTAGTTGATTGTCTGACCTTCACCGATGTCATAAGCCACATTTCAGTCACGTTGCCATTTTACCCCAGCGTTCTGGCTATGTTAGCTCTCATAATTATAGGTCCACAAAGCAGTAATGTAAGGATAATAAAATTTTTGCCCTGTATTTCGCAGACGTATAACCATCAACTGTTAACAGGGCACTGCTAACTGCAAGGAACAGGTTCTGAAGCTAAATGCTTGATATTGGTTGGAATGAGTAGTTTCGATTTGTGTTACTGATTTGGCTCACAATACAGTATAGCTGATTGCAGTGTTGCGCCCTTTTCAAAATGTTTTGTTTGTTTCACTAACCTAAAATGGAGGTCACATAGTCAACCTGGGAATTTGTTAAGGCGTAACAGGTGGAATGCTGCCAGCCTTGATCATGGTGTGAAATTAACACCAGATACTCACTGCCCACACCTTTTTTTGTAGTAAGCAATTGTCGCAGTTGCATCATGCATCTAATTATTATTTTTTTGTACCAAGTCATTGTAAATCGTAGTCTGGATTTCGGCCACAACACAGCACCGAGCCTGTGCTTATCAAAGTCCTAAATGATATTTGTAGGAATACTGACGCAGGCAAATCGTCTGTTCTGCTAATGTTGGATCTCAGTGCCGCATTCGACACAGTTGACCACAACATACTACTCAGCAGATTGGAACAGTGGGTAGGGCTAACTGACACCGTTCTTCAGTGGTTCACATCTTATTGACATAGGGATTTCTTTGTGTCAATCAGAACTCTACATTTGTGTGTCCCCGCATGATTATAGTCCCTTAGTCTCCACCATGGCACAATGTCACTTACAGCTCCAAATGAAGTCAGAAATTCTGGCATAATTATTGACTCAGGCCTAAAATTTGATAGCCATCTAAAGTTCGTCACTAAATGTGCTTATTACCACCTAAAAGTGTAGCCAGAATTAAGGGGCTTCTGACAAAACAAGACATGGAAAAACTTATGCATGCATTCATTTACTGTAGATTTAAATACTGCAACGGTATATTTACAGGTCTTAATAAAAAATCAGTCAGGAAACTGCAGCTAGTACAGAATGCTGCTGCCAGAGTCCTTACAAATACAAGGAAACTGAACCACATTACACCGGTTTTTAAATCGTTACACTGGCTTCCACTGAGTCAAAGGATAGACTATAAAATACTACTGCTCGTCTATAAAACACTTAATGATGGCCTTTGACCAAATACTACATGCTTGATTTGTTGGATCCCTATAAAGCATCTAGACCTCTAAGATCATCTGGAACCGGCCTCCTGTATGTTCCAAGAACAAGAACCAAGCAGGGTGAGGCTGCATTTAGTTTTTATGCTCCTTACCTCTGGAACAAGTTACCTGAAGGACTGAAGTGTGCTCAAACTGTTAGCTCAGGGGTCCCCAACCTTTTTTGCACCACGGACCGGTGTGATTTGGGTCTTTTTTTCACGGACCGGTGTTGTCAAATTTTGCACCCTTATAAAATTTTGCTCCCAAAGCTTTTGTGGCGGTGAAAAAAAGCCCTCTTTTATATTCAGTTGGACTCTCAATGTTATCCAACAGTGCTAAAAACCATTTACATCATAAACATACATGTGCAACACGAAAATGGCGTAAATTAATGCTTAACGACACGGCAAAGTCGTTAAGTGAGAGAGCTGTTGTTGTGTGCAGCTGCATGGCAAATGTAAGTTAATATTCCTTTCTTTAAAGAAAGTTTGTAGTGTGTACTTTGGAATCGCTGCATTCGCAGTCATTTTTAACATTATGCGCATGCCAAATTTGTCAGAACACCGGCAATGTGCGGCAGAAAAATACAACAAATATGAAATACCATTTGTTTTTAGCCCCGTCGTGTTAAGTGCAGGGAAATTACAACTGAATCAGAGGCTGAATCTCCCGAGATGGGAGAGTGAGAGAAGTCCGAGTCACAAAGATACGATTTGGAAATTGTAGCACAGTTTTCAGTGCTCTCCTAGCGATGTCAGGATATTCCAAAATGACTTTAATCCAGAACCTCGGTAGAGTTGTTGTCATTTTAGGTCACCGTCATTTGCGATCTCTACAAGCTGATATTCCTGTTGCACAGACATGCTCGAATCACTCGGTTTATTCACATACGGGTCACGAATCCACTCCTTCGCAGTTCGTGGGTCTTTAGTGATTGGAAAGTAGCATAGATTTTGTTTTCATCGAGGTTGTAGGCTCGTCTTCTGGCTCGTCAGGTTACCTTTTCCCCGTAAAAAAATCTGTCCAAAGACGTCCGTTTTTCAGTCATTCTAGTGCGGGCCTAAATATTTCCGGGAACAAATGTGATGGGCGAGGACCTGCGTTATTATCGAGGCCAAGCGCACATAGATATACAAAACAAGATGTACTGCCAACAGTCCAATCAATGCATTTCTATGACGCCCTCATATCCTGTAGTTGTATATCTAGAGTAGACAGGGATATTGGTGTGTTAAGCGGCACAGGCCAAAGTCAATCGGCCAGAATGCAGTTATTAATAAATTGTTTATTATTTCTGCGTGGCCTGGTCGTCGGGGACCCCTGTGTTAGCTCCTTAAATTTTTTTTTTTTTTTTTTTTTCCATCTCAGCATATTCATAACAGTCGTATATTTCAAATTGCAAGCTATTTGCTTTTTATTCATTTTCTGATTTATTCCCATTTCTGATTTGTTATTACTTTTCATGATTTTATTCTATTTTTATGTATAATTTTATTTTGTTTCAATTGTCTTTGTTTTAACTTTCTTTTGATTTAATGTGATTTTTATTACTCATTTTATCCAGGGCCAGTTGTAGGCAGGCATGTATGAGGGGGGCAGTCAGAAATGTGTAGTGGGTATCATATGTGGAGCACTTCTTAAAATTTTTCATTGAGGGGGCACTGCCCCCTCTTGCCCCGTACGTAGAGCCGGCCCTGATTTTATCTCTGCTCGTGGATCTTCATGCACTTCATGTCAAGCACTTTGAATTGCATTGTGTTGAATTGTGCTATACAAATAAATTTGCCTCTCCTTGCCTTGCCTAAATAAGGTGTCCCTTTTCAGTGTATTCTGTTTGAAAGGGATATGCGAATAAATCCTAAAGTTGTAAAGTCTTTGCAACCAAGAGAGTCCCATTGCCTCGGTTTGGCTATTGCTGATGACAACGTAGTTGAGCGAGAATCCACATGGACATGTTGTGATATTTAAGAGTTGTGTATATGGATTATTTGTTGCTGGTTTTGGTTTTGCATGGCATGATGTGGTTTACATTATATTTTCAAGTGTAAATTTTTTCAGCTAAACCCATTCCTTGCTATGTGTGAGAGGGAGCAAACCGGTCCGATGTAAATGCAGAAATGGTGCATCTCCCTCTTCTGGCAGTTACATTTAATTTACCTGGTCTGCAAGGTATGAATTCAAAGTACAGGTAACTGCTCCAGACACTGCGACAATAATTCCCAGAGAAAAAAAGGCACAAAACATAAGAATATACTGTATGTATTTGACATACAGCATTTGGATTGTAAATGCATCAATTTGTGGTGCTGAATTAGTTAATCTGCTTTTAGACAACTCATCATCCATCTGTTTATTTTACAAGTATTGCAGCGAGACATCCTGATTAGGGAACTATCAGGTTATTAAAATCTTTTAATTTATGTGTACTTGTTTTGGTATATCTTTGTTTACATACAATAGTGATGTGTTGGGAAGCAGATTAAAAAGCAGCTTAACCTTCACCTCTGCTTTTTTTGGCAGCCGGCAAACACTCTCTCTCCCATGAACTAGAATGAGCCAAACCACACACACACACACACACACACATACATGCAACTGTACATGAGTAATCCACAAACGCATGCGCAAAGGCACACTCACATTTTTTAAGCAGACAACACAATGGAAAGTGCCTTTTTCACTGATTTCCTTCCCCTGCTGAATCCAGATTGTTTCCGAGTGGCCACACCAAAGCTGGGAGCAGGATGTGGCTACCAAAAGCTGTATAAAAAAAAAAAAAAAGCGGCCACAAGTTAATGATGATCATGAAAATAAATACAGTGAGAACAAGTTAGCCTATACAGGATCATATGTCATTTTTCTCTCTCTCAGATGCAATGACTCCTTCAGATCTCATGCACTTCTCTAAACATACACAGACGCAGATGATGCTGGGTTAAAAATGTTGACTTGGGAAGTTTCCGACTAGTATGGTCTTTGTGGTGGAGGCAGTATGCGGCAGTCTTCCTGTGACACACCCTTATACAAAGAAGGGAGGGAGAGGAAGGCTCTCCAGTAACTACCTATACAGTGGTATTCAAGCATGTAATTCCCCATTTTAGAAAATACAGTAAATCACATGCTTTTACTGTATCTTTTCAGAATGACATCAGCAAAACAAACCTTGTGTTCCTTTTTAGCCATAGACATGTTTCACATCTTTTGAGTAAAGAATGGCTGTTCTGCTGCTGTCTAGGTTTGGTAAAACCGTTCCAAAAGGAATTTAAAGCATCTAATAGTAAAATAAACATGTAGTCAGAGGGTAAACCAGCAGATGGGGCTGCTGAGTTAAATTTTAGGTTCAGCAGTCCTGTTTTTGACACCGTTTTGGCTCAAAATGAATAAGATATTGATGGGTGAAAATGACAAAGCTTACCATTTTATAGGTTTTTATTGAAGGTGTTTTAGGTGTTGGATGAGACACAGGAGACCTTAACCATAGTCACAGTTTAAACGGTATGAATCTGTACTCGAAAAGGCTGAAATGATGGGATGGGTTTTTGCATCAGATGTGCTCCCTTCTATTGCCCTGGAGCAACAGGTTGACCCACACCCTGTTTTGAATGACAAAGAGTTTCCTATTTCAGCAAGTTCAGGTTGTGTAAGTTTAACTGAGAGCCTTCACAGGTGATGGGGGACGTCAGGAAGATTGGGAGCATGGTGACAAGATGAATACAGACAGTAGCTGAGCAGCAAAGTAAGGCATCCAGCTGGCACCATTGATAATCTGGCATTATATTTATAAGATGACATAGTGTGACTCTGCAATTCTTTATATGCCAGTGTGTCTAAGTAGTGGCTGATTGAGCTTTCTCCAGGGGCAACTCCCTGCAAGGGTTATTTTGTGTTTTCGTGTACGACTCTATTCGTCGATAAATGGCTGATACTGCATCAGTGACCGTGACTCACCCATTTTTATCTAACTTCACGCAATGCAATGCACCCCCAATGCATC
Source organism: Corythoichthys intestinalis (assembly GCF_030265065.1). NCBI lineage: Eukaryota > Metazoa > Chordata > Actinopteri > Syngnathiformes > Syngnathidae > Corythoichthys > Corythoichthys intestinalis. The sequence goes on along the minus strand of NC_080414.1, from coordinate 26,183,201 downwards.
TTGAATTGATGCATCTAATGATCATCATGAAAACGAACTATACACAAATACAGTGGTACCTCTATATACAAAGTTAATTCGTTCCAGGACATTGTTTGTAAATCAAAATGGGCGTGTGTTGAGCAGGATTTTCCCATAAGACGACATTTTAATTCCATTGATTCATTCCACAGCCCGAAAACCTACATTAAATCCATAAGTACTGCTGGTACTATTTCAAATAGCAATTACACAGAGCAAAAAAAAAATTTATAAATAAAATCGGATTAATAAAATAATAATAGTAGTAGTAATAATATATTGAATCAGGTTCTAATGTGGCGGTTATGTTTTGCATAGTGTACCTGAATGCATCGCATGGCTGATGTGCCAGAGTGAGCGAGGACTTTTTACTTTCACTTTTCATGTTCAGCTGCGGCCGACTGTAGGCATGTTGTGTTGCACAAGTTCTGAAATAAATGATTAAAAACCTGGCAAAGCTGGCGATTTTTTTTTTTTTTTTTTTTTTTTTTTTTTTGGGACGATGTTACAATAATACCAGCTCTACACCCTCGTCAGGGTCCTTGAGGGTGCATGGAAGTTCGCCCATCCAGTCTACATATGTTTTTTGGATCTGGAGAAGGCATTCGACCGTGTGCCTCAGGGATTCCTGTGGGGGGTGCTCCGGGAGTACGGGGTACCGAGCCCCTTGGCAAGGGCTGTTTGGTCTCTGTACGACCGGTGTCAGAGTTTGGTCCGCATTGCTGGCAGTAAGTCAAATTCGTTCCCAGTGAGGGTTGGACTCCGCCAAGGCTACCCTTTGTCACTGATTGTGTTCATAATTTTTATGGACAGAATTTCTAGGCACAGCCGAAGCGTTGAGGGGGTCTGTTTTGGTGACCTCAGCATTGCATCTCTGCTTTTTGCAGATGATGTGGTGCTGTTGGCTTCATCAAGCCGTAACCTCCAACTCTTACTGGAGCGGTTCGCAGTTAAGTGAAAAGCGGTTGGAATGAAGATCAGCACCTCCAAATCCGAGACCATGGTCCTCAGTCGGAAAAGGGTGGAGTGCCCTCTCCGGGTCGGGGATGAGATCCTGCCCCAAGTGGAGGAGTTCAAGTATCTTGGAGTCTTGTTCACAAGTGAGGGTAGGAGGGAGCGGGAGATAAACAGGCGGATTGGTGCAGCGTCTGCAGTAAAGCGGACTCTGTTCCAGTCCATAGTGGTGAAGAAGGAGCTGAGCTGAAAGGCGAAGCTCTCGATTTACCAGCCGATCTACATTCCTACCCTCACCTATGGTCAGGAGATGTAGGTCAAGTACAAGATCCCAGATACAAGAGGCCGAAATGAGTTTCCTCCGCAGGGTTCCGGACTTTCCCTTAGAAATAGGGTGAGAAGCCCGGTCATTATGGAGGGACTCTGCGTCGAGCCACTACTCCTCCGTGTTGAGAGGAGCCAGCTGAGGTGGCTCGGGCATATGGTTAAGATGCCTCCTGGACGCCTCCCTGGAGCTGGGGTCGCGTTAACCGAATATTTTCCGTCGTTGACCGTTTTTTTAAAACGGTGACGGGAAAAACTGAAGTCCATCTGTCATTTTGACAGGTTGCAATTCACACCCCAGACCACAGGGTGGCGAATGAGCATATTAATTAGCTATTGTCTCTCTTGATGCATGACGTCGTTGGCCTTACTCGGAAAAATGTCAAGAGTTTCCGAAGTTTCTTCAAAAAAGTTTCTTCTTGAGACATGTGATTATGCACAAGCGGGCACGCAATTCAAGTCCATGCGCACCAGGAGAAAGGTGTGAGACTGCGTTCAGGCCACAGCAGGTGAACTGTTAATTTCATTGTTCCATATGTAGCCTACCTACTGGGGCCACAGTCAGCTGTTTTTGTCACTGCGGAGAAAAAGTTACATATTCATCTGCTTGATGTGTGATGGCACGGTGTGGATTCTCTGTTAAGCTTGTTCGGACAGAATATTAATTAAAAATGAATGAAAACTAAATACTATTGAATATGTCATTATTATCATTTAAAAAATTTAAGTGACGGGTAAAAATAGATTATGACCGGATTTTTATGACCCTGTCAGTCAAAATGACAGACAACGAAAAAGTCTAGCGTAACCTCTGCCCTGGAGAGGTGTTCCGGGCATGTCCCACCGACGCGAGGCCCCGGGGACGACCCAGGACACGCTGGTATGCCTTGGGATCTTGCCGGAGGACCTGATTGAATTGGCTGGGGAGAGGGAAGTCTGGCCTTCCCTGTTAAAGCTGCTGCCACCGTGATCCAACCCCGGAGCAAGCAGAAGATGATGGATGGATGTTACAATCATCATAATTGTCACCTTAACTTATAAAGACTGGCGAGATCGTAGACATTCTACCGGCCGTATTGTCAAACCAGTTCAAAGCGATCATATATTGAGGTACCACTGTATTCTTACTATTCTGTTGCACAGCAGACTGTAACACACTCAAACTCTCTTTGTATCCAGTCCAGATGCACTGGATTGTTCCGATTTTTGTCCCGATTTGGATCCTTCATTAAAATTAAATAGATTGTAGATTGTATTTACCTTAAGCATGAGGCTGTATACTGTATGTAAAAATACGATACATATACATTTTGTATTTCATTCTGCTGACAATATTTTCTTTTTTGGTTCTTCTATGTACAGCCATGGCGGAGTTAGACCTGAGTCTGAGCGACGCTCTGGTGGACAGTGGTCCGCAGCAGGGTCAGGAAAGCCGGGTGGAAAGGGACTTTGTGGCTCAGCTGGAGGCGGAAACCTTCGATGATCAAATAGGGGAGACTGTAGGCAAGACTGACTATATCCCTCTTCTGGACAATGATGAAGCTAGTACAGGTGAGTACACATTTCTTGTATGATGAGTGACAATTACATTAAACATGAAGTTGAGACAATGCTTAGATTTATGACCAACAACATCTAAATTTGATATACAGTCAGCTACTGGTTATTTTTTCATACTTGCTGTTAAAGGTGTCAACCATCAGTGATAATCCGTGATCTGTATGGGCCCAACCATACTTTCCTGGATTCATCGTACTATCACTACTTAGGCTTAAAACTGTAGAAAGGTAAACAACAAACAAACTTTGTTCTTACTACAATGGGGCGATTGCAAATTTGTTATAGTACCGTATTTTTCGGACTATAAGTCGCAGTTTTTTTTCATAGTTTGGCTGGGGGTACAACTTGCGATGTTATTTTGGTGTTTTGGAGTGACACTGATGTTTTGGTAAACTTGTTAGCATGTTCTTTATGCTATAGTTATCTGAATAACTTAATGGCTATGGCCACGTTCGCGTTCTGCCTTTGGCAATGTGTGTTCAATTTTATTATTGACTTTTTTATATTGAAATGCATGCTTTTAGTTTGTGGCGCTTTCACGCCCACGTGGGGGCGCACTCGCACTTGTTAACACGAAGGAGAGCGCTCACAAGCCAGAAGAAAACGGACAGCTACGCAGTGTCTTTGAGCGAGTGGGGGGGGGAGAGGGAGAGAGAGAGAGAGAGAGAGAGACTGCTGCGAACCTACGTTCATTGTTTATCCTTGTAAAATATCTCTACAGAAGCAACACTTGTGTGTATCGTCTTTTCTGTTGTTGTTGTGTGTTTTCCACCTGCGATCGGAACCTTAGAGCCATTTGTGTGGTTGTTTGAACGATGTGCTAATGCTAGCGAACGCATGCTAACCGTTTGTTTCATTGCTGTCATAGCACCTATTTCTCATTTATTTACGTTGATGCGAACCTGTTTGGTCTCGAGGATGAAATTGATTCACCAAATTATACGGACGTCCAGCATCGTCGTTTGGGAGTTTAGCTCGCTGTATTGTGTTCTGTTCATGTTGTTCTCTATTGTATTTTTATATTAAATTGCCTTTCAAGATGACATATCTGTTCTAAGTGTTGGATTTTATCAAGTAAATTCCCCCAAAAATGCGACTTATACTCCGGTGCGACTTATAGATGTTTTTTTCCTCTTCGTTTGGCATTTTATGGCTGGTGCGACTTATACTCAGGTGCGACTTATAGTCCGAAAAATACAATATATTACTTTTTGTCATTATGCAGGGGTAAATATTTAACACCTCCAGTTATAATGGTTTGACCATGTTCCATATTCTCTGTAAGTCGTGCTTAAATTCTTGACAACCAACTGTATGTTAAATTCTCTTACACTGGTTCATTAATTTATTATTTTAGTAATTTCTGGTCACCTGTTTGTGTTGAAAGCCATTCATTAGTTTATTACTAAAATACATTTTTTGTATTCCCTTGTTTGACTTGTTAACTGCACTAATGCATGCTAATTTTTGTAGCTAGTTAATACAGTGGCAACTCTTGACGTTTGCGGTCCCCCCAAATGTCATCTGGCAATCATTTTTCCTGAACAGGTGGCCTCATCTGTTTCTTTTATACCCTGAGCACGCATAAGCATTATAATTTGTTTTATGTAATACTTCATGAACCGCAGATGCCCTTAAATGCCGGATGGTATCAGGCACTGCTAGACCCTGGCTGCCATTCTGTATCTTCTTGGATGTCATTCAGCCAGTGGGCGTATAGTCTGCGGATAAACAGACTAGCGGCTTTGAATATACCAGATTGCTGATTATGTGGATACTATAGACTTGTGTCCCCAATGAGCAATTATCAGCCAGATGTTCCTGGGTCAAGTTTTAACCCAACAGAGAAAATTCTCTCACTATTTTCAAATGTTCAACTAAATTTCTTTGCCCAAAATAATAATCTTCAAAGCAAAAAATAAAATGGATTGTTGTAGGTCTGTTCATGTACGCGTTTATGACTTCTGGCTACAGATATTGTATTGAAATCCCAACAATAACTGTCTTGACTGCCTAGTTTGGTCTCTAAACTTTTCAAGGCTTCCCTGAAAACCCAGTTTTAATTCACTTCTAGGTTGTCATGGATGTACCTTGCGGTTCAACTAGGGAGAGTTTTTTTTTTAAATTGAAGGGATGCGTTTAGATGTGTGTCCATTATAGCTTCTATATTTGGACATACAGTAATGTACATAAAAGGGGTTGCTATTTAGCAAAGGCGTAGGGTTGCATAGGGAAAGTAGGGACATAACGCTACCAACTTTTCAGAAAGCTCGAATTGTCCTCACCAACTTTTAAGCAACATTACTTCCATTATATAATGAGTTCAGTTTTATAGGTAATTTAGATTGTCTTCCCATATATTGTTGTTACATTTATCCCTTTTCCCTTGCTGAATGTGCCAGTCCATTTTTTTACACTCAAACGCATGTTGGACCCCCCCCCCCCCCCCCCACACACACACACACAGTCACACAGCTCCGACAGATTCATGTCGACAACATGCCGCCTCCTTCGCCCCCTCGAAGAGGAGGGATATTAGAAGTTTTTTCAGCCAACAGCAGCCTCTGGAGGTAATGTAATAAGACATCAAAGTTGTAGAGGTGGGAGAAACATCTCTAGTTTTGCTACTGAAAGTCCGGCCTGCATCAGAGTTAGCATAAAATTAAATTGTGTGAACTTTCTAACCTGCAAAACTACTGCGGTCAGGCCAGCCTTCACAAGGAAACAACAAAGTCAAGCTAGCCGTCCCTCATTTGGACCATTGTTTGCATTTTGTGCATTACGGTAATGCAACGCGGTGGCTTCAGAGTACCAGTCTCTTTATTTAAAAAATAACCCGTTTTTTTTTTTTTTTTTTTTTGTTATCCAAGAATGGGTCCACTTCAGAGGGACATTTACATCAGCATGAACGAACATGAAAATAAAAAATCTTTGAAATGAAATCGCACATCAGAATTTCATGACAGTACTTTGGTTTGAGTCTTGGGATAGTCTGGTATACCACATAAATGGACCTATTCTTGGATAGCTCCCCGTTTTTGTTTTAATAAAGGGACTTGCGCTTCAAAAAAAAAAAAAAAACTTAACGCAGCTGACAGCCGCTACAAAATTCGCCAACGTTGCTAAAAACTACACCCGCAGGATACTAGTGTGGTAGCAGGTAGTGTTCGATGCGTCTCATAGATATCGTATGTATTTAGGACTAGATGGAAAATGACAGACTCGGCCGCTTATGGGCAGCGTTAGTAAACAGCCACCATCTTTAAGCAGGAGACTTCTCATCGCTAATAAATATAACGTTACTGTCACTCACTCACATAACGTTAGCCCTTCGGAGGGCTAGGTTTCGATTGATTATGACTACTGTTGATGCGGGCTAACGTGTCTTACATACAGGCTTTATTTAATCTGTAAAAACACAGCGCTGTAGAGTGAGGAGGGTGTAAAATTAAAACATAATAAAGCTAACTGTCAGTTTTAGCTCAGTAGTCATTGCTGAATAAAACACCAAGTAGCACTGGTCCCTAATGTGCTCCAATACAGCAGGTATCATACATTTATTTTGAACACTGCAAAAACTCAAAATCCTATCAGTACTTACAATTTAGACTAACTTACAACTTAACTAAAATTTAAAAATAGCTTGACACAAATGGAAATTAAATTGAAACACGTGGGAAAAACACATAGCTTTCAAGTGATGTGTGTTATCAAGCGTAATTACATTTTTAGGTAAGAAATATGTTTTTTTTTTGATAAGATCTAGAGGTTTTTTGAGTGAAAGCAGTAATTTTTTTTCTAGTCACATCTTAGATACAATTGTTGGCTGTTTTTAACAATGTACATCGAAAATAAAGACATTGATTGACTGAAAATTGTTCAATATTGGATTAAATATATTTTTTTCTCAAGTATGTTTATAATTGCGCTTTACCTAAAAAAAAATGTTTTATCCAATTACTCGATTAATCGATAGAATTTTCAGTCGATTACTCGATTACTAAAATATTCGATAGCTGCAGCCCTAGTCCCGTCCCAAGCAAAAAGTGTACATGCAGATTATGGTGTTATATCGTCCTTACCAATGTTGAGACCAAACCTACGCCCTTGCTATTGAGGTATCCCTCTTGTTTGTCATGGACTGACAAAATAATGTTAAGTATAATTTTAAGTCTCTTAATGAAATTTAGAAAAACAACGTGAGGAAAAAAACAGTTTTGATTTAATTGCGCCTCAGTCATAATGTCAGTTTAAAAACGTGTTTCGTAGATGTACTGGCAGTCTTAAAAAAACAAATAAAAAACAAATCCATCGATGTTGAAATCAATACTTATTCAGATTTTTAGGCTCAAATTATTCTCCTTTTGGTACAAATACTAACCACACCATATCACTAAACACTATCCACACATTAATAAAGCTAACTGTGTGTTTTTAAATAGTTTTATTGTAAATGCTAGACATTTGCACAAGACTAGTAAATGCACATGCATGTATAGGATTACCATTAATTCCAAGTTGTAATAAAATATGAATAGATGTTGGAGGTTCGATGCAGGCTATCAAATTTAGTGAACAGGCAATGAGTCAGCTCTCAGGGATGTTATGGCTCCTCAGACACTCAGGTCAGACAGTCAGACTGCATGTGGGCACTGGTCAGTGACAGCCAGCTACGGGACAGGCTGTGGGTGGTGTTGCCAGTGATCAGCTCTGGCACGCTTTGCACATTTGGACAATTGCAGACATGCTGACATGCAGTGCCAAACAGCAGGGTGAGGCAGTCTACTTGTTGTTGTCCTGTCTGCAGGCAACTTGGATGTTTAAAGCACACTTTCCTTGCTTAATTTTTTAAAATCACTTTTTCCTTTCCATGCTACAAATACTCACATTTATTCATATGCACTCATAGCACCTTGTATGTATGAGTGTCCTGGGCATTCAAATATGGTGACAAATAGTCTTTTGTGTCTGTGTGTTCTTGCATGTGTTAAATGAACTTCAGTATGTTTGTCATTATTGAAACGTTCATGAGGGCTGTCCCAAACGATTATTTTTCTCCCGATTAGTCTGCCGACGTTTTTTTAATGATTAGTCAACGAGTCTAATAATTTTTTTTTAATGTATTTATTGTTTTTAAATTTGCAGTTAGATTTTTGCTGATGATTATTAATTCACCAAACATTTTGAAACACTTAAATTCTTTAATATAGTACAAATAAACACATAGATAACAATAATAAATTACAAATAAACAATGAGGTAAAATGCTGATGGCATTAACTAGGGCAAAAAAATGGAATGTAAACAGATTCAGAACACTGTGACTTCACTTTTCCAACAGGATTTAAGATAATTCTTACTTTTTGCGGTATGTCTACATTGTTGTAAGAGTGAGCACTAGCAGAGTAGATAATTAAATGTCACGTATCACTGAAGTACGAGAAAAAAAAAAAAACTAACACGTTGGTACGACACGAGTGCTGCAACGATTAATCGATTAACTCGAGTATTCGATTAGAAAATAATCCTCGAATTAAATTTTGTTGCTTCGAGTATTCGTTTAATTAAAGTGGCGTTGTAATGTTTTATTTTGAAAGTGTTTGCATTTAGTTTTATTGATTAGGGTGGATATACTGCCCTCTGGTCTGCCTCATTTCACATGGCTGAATCCAACTGCTCCTTGTTAAGACCAACGTAAACCAAGTTTTTGTTTAAGATAGTTTTTTAATATATTAGTAATTTAGTTTATAGGTATATTTAGCCGTTTTTTGTAAAAATAAAACGATAGCATTTTAGAGCATTTAAGCTAGCGGCCTTTATTCTATGTAAGTTAGCCAATTGTTCTTTTGTTGTACATAGAGCCTCATTTAAAAAAAAAACAAAAAAAACAAATTATACTGTTTGAGGCTCAGCTCAGGTATTTTAATTTTTCATGTTCCTTATCCGATTACTCAATTATTCAAACTACTTCATCGATTAATCGACTACTAAAATAATCGATAGCTGCAGCCCTATACGACACTACTATGGAATATTAGGGCAAAATAAATACATTTTAAAAAAGGACTAAAAATTTAATGTACTATTGTACTAATATAGTAAATACTATACTATTGCTTTGAGGAAAAAAAGTCTCTTTATTATGTAGGGGTAATGTAGCTGTAAACCGCTACGCACTTTACATACATGTACCTTAGCTGGGAGCTATGACGAAGCATTAGTATAAATTCTTCTATTGATTATAATTTGATGCAATTGAAGCAAAATAATTTGTAAAACCTATTTTGAAACACAAGATCCTTTCAATATTGATTTTAACGGTGGCGGCCAAGCACTATGTAAAGTACGTAGCTGCTTATTCAGCTACATTAGCCACTAATACTCAGTCGTACGATGCACATAAAGGCAACTTTAATAAACGTGCTGCCACCCTGCTCCACACGACAGTGACACCCTCCTTTGTTTCGTGAAATTAAATCCATGCTTCGCCCACTCTAGTCTGCTTTTTGAGCTTTGTGCCGCTTTCCCCGCTTGCATCCCGATCGTCTGCCATTCTTTCCATACATATATATATTAGAGCTGTCCCGACTAGTCGACATAGTCGACGTCATCGATGACGTAAATCCGTCGACGAGCACAACATCCCGTCGACGGTTAATGAAGGGTTAAAAAAAATATATGCGTGGAAAGTTAGAATGTCGGATGCTCTGTTTGCAAGCGGGGAAAGCGGCACAAAGCCAAAAAAAGCGCACCAGAGTGTCCAAAACATTGCCTTATTTCAAAGAAACAAAGGCGAGTACACTCTTCTGTCCTGTCTCTTCAATGCCAAGCTTGGCTGCACGTCGGCCGTGAATAAACACCTCAAGCGCCTTCACGCAGTTTGTAATTTTTTTTTTTTCATTTTTTGTACACCAGAGGGTGCTGTCGCCTTACTAAATAATAATGTTTCATTGACAATGGGCCTATAAGTGCTCTTAGTATTGTTCTTAATGCTAATTGAAAGGTTTAGTTCATGTTATGGTTTATTTTATGGTATAGAAAATTATATAAGGTTAAAAAGTCATAAATATATACAGTGATTGCACTCAAGGGAGAGATTGTCAATGATAAGGTAATAAATTAAGGTAAAGGCAATTCATATAGGCAATTCATCGATATATAAATAAGGTTTAAAAGGAAAAAGGTGAAAAGTTTTTGTTAATTTCTAATTGTGTTGCTTTATTTGTGTGCACCGTAGCTCTTACAATGTGTTTACATCAAGGATGGAATAAAAGTTGTAAACCATCAGTTTAAGAGACCATCTTTTCAATCGGGATGCTACACTAGTTAATTCTATCAGCATTCGAACTCATTGTTTATTTGTGATTTATTATTGTTATTTACGTGTTTATTTGTACTTTAATAAATAATTTGAGTGTTCCAATGTTTTATGTGAATTGATAAGCGTCAACAAAAATTTCATTGCTAAATTAGTAAAAAAAAAAAAAAAAAAAAAAAATTTTTTTTTTTAATTATGAGATTAGTCGACTAATCGTAAAAATAGTTGGCTGACTAATCGGGAGAAATTTAGTCGTTTGGGACAGCCCTAATATATGTGTATATATGTATATATATATATATATATATGGCGGAAAACACAGACAAGACTGAAAAAGCAGTTTCTGCTCTTGCACTCCTCTTTAAAAGAAACTGCCGTATTCTAAGCCAAAACAACTGTTGTGTTTGATAGAACAATGTCTATATGCTGCCATAGCAGATTCATGGCGCATGAAGCCCCTGAACTATTTTTAATTTGTCCGTTTTACCCTGAAAACCCCCGCTTACAGACGTCGCGCAACCGCTTTTGTTTCAATCCAGCCATAAAACAAAGATAATTAATTATATTTATTATTCAAAATGTAATTCGTTTTTAGCTTAGAATCATTCATTGATGTCTCATATTTCGTTAAAAAAAAAAAAAAAACGACTTTAAAAAATTATTCGCTCACATATTTTGAACTTTTAAACAAATTATGTCACAATGAAAAAAATGGCGTCTGTAAAAAAGTCACGGATATCTACCTCATAACTATCGCTTAACTGTATTTTTTTGTTACTGTCGCATTTTCTCCGATATGTTAGATGATAAATAATTGATCCAAACAAAAAAAAGTTGAAAAAAAAAACATTTAAAAGGGTAAATATATGAAAAAGAAACTCTCGACCACTCCTTGATGTCTGCGATTTCTGCATCGCGACCCTTGTTATATTACCATGTTTCACCCATAAAATCCCATAGAAATCCAGCCGTGGCCATTCACAGCTGTGTCTTGACACTCAGTGATACATGCTACATGGAGTTTTTGGGTTAGGGTTAAAGTAGTAGGTACGCGATTACATCTCGTTAAAGTCATGGCGTCTGTAATTCTGTTCTCGCGTGCTCTCACCTCCAGATAGGGTTTAGCTGTTTAAAAAAATGTTTTTTTTTTTTTTTTTTTAAATGCCCTCCTGCTTAAAATTGTATTCTCCCAGAAAACTGAGATCTTAAGCTTTCCAATGATGTATCACACATGCATATCGGACAATTTTAAAATTTGGCTAAATCTGGGGTCTCAGAGCGGAACTTCAAGTCACCTGAGTGCTTTCCGCCATATATATATATATATATATATATATATATATATATATATATATATATATATGTATATATATGTGTGTGTATTGTAAAGAATCTGGTTATAATGTAGCGAATTTATTTGCATGCGTTCTTAAATGCGCCACGTGGCTGACATGAGTGAGGGAGGTGCAACAGAGCCGACGTCTTCCTGTTGTTGCTGGCATTGGCTGCGGCAGACAGCAGCCGTGGTGTTCCCACAAGTTCCAAAAATAAAGAATTGCAAACCTGACTCAGCGGGTGACTCTTTGTCCACGTTATAATTTATGTTTTTTTCAATTCACCTTTATCAACGGGATTTTGTGATCGGAACGCATTTACGTCTCCTAGTCGGGACAGCTCTAGTAATGTACGTGATTTAGGGAAAATAGTGTACTTTCCTCAGGTTGCGCAACATTATGTAAAATAGGACAACTTTTGAGAAAAAGACAGATTGCACTGGTTCAGAAATTATAAAGAGTGTGTGCCTATTTTCTTCGCTACTTTTACCTGTTTCGAGTGTATCACCAATGTGCTGTATACTCATGGCGTGACTGACATAACGTTTTTCATTGAGTGGCTGCTCTTGCAAGTAGTGTCATTTTTGTGTGTGTGTTTAAACACGATATTCTTTGTTATCAGAGGTCTAGAAAATTTGCGATTTGCATGCATACTTTGTGCAACCTTTTCTCAGATCATTTATGCTAGATATTTATATATTATATTTATATATATATATATATTTATATTATATTTATAGATAAGATTTTAGTCTTTGAAATGAATGAATAAAATAGTGAATCATTTGCCCAAATTCTTTGGTCTCATAAAAAAAAAAACATATAAAAAGACTGGATTTTTGTCTTAAAATGTATTGACAGTCATCAATCAAAATATACAAACTATAAAGAATTACAGCACACTGTAACACAAAAGTATTGCCTTTGGCTCCATCTTGTGACATTTGGCGCTTAAAAAAAGGTGTTGACGTGAAATATAGAGCTGTCAACAGACAGGCTGTGCAGTAATATAAAAGCAGTGCTTTGCCAGCAACTTGACACACACCTCAGGCAATTATACACATTTAAAAAGGGAGGAAGGCTGGAAATACTGGTACATTTTTGCACTTTGGTTTAATAAGCAGCTTACAAAAAAACAATTAATTGTTTGCGAAATGTAACACTTGATGGTAGGAGTGGCACTGCAGACAACCAACTATTTGTAAACAAACAATTAAAAGTCAAATTTTCATCCAATATTATTTGTTTATCATATTGCTTTAAACTCTGCTCTACTGAATCATAACTATCTCAATTGGACACAGAACCTTGGCTCACCATGCGGTGGGCACCTGTCATTGTTTATGTATTGGCCCTACATGATGCTGTCTTTTGACGTGCAGCTTGTTTAACTCATTCTGAGTTGTGCGCACATGCAAGATGAATCAAATGAAGTGACCTGGCAGCTTCAAAGTCACACAGCTTCATCTTTCTTGCGCATCCTGCGCCAGCCAATATGACCGGTCCGTGTGGTATTAATAGCCCTCATACTGTAGTTGTGCCCAGTGTCCATAATGAGGTGCCCTCAAATAAGACTTTGTTTATGGGTCAGATATTTGAAATCAAAACTATGGTATATCGTTGTTGCTGTTTTTTTTTTTTTTTTTTTTTTTTTTTAATTTTTATAAATTCGTCAAAGCAATAGCAATCCGATGGAGAGTAATGTGTTTGCTTGTTTCTGTGCTTCTGTGTATGTGTGTTTGTGCACACACAGGTACAGCATTGGAAAATGGAGGACAACAAGCTCAGGGGGTGCAAAAGCCTGGTAAGAGAGATATTACAATTCCCTCTGCCACCAAAGTTAATACACTACAGTCACAAAATAATCTGCGAATGGCAGCTATGGCCCTAGCCATTATTTGTTTCCTATCATTTACTTACATTTTCATTACGTTCAATTTATACCCTTAATGGTGCCTTTGGTGGAGGAATAGAGGCAAGGGGACCAAAATGCTAGAAAATTACAGCTAGCAACCATGATGTAATTTTAATGTACTAAAGCAAAGTTTCTCATAACATGAGATTATTATTTTTTTAATTAGAGATGAGTTTTATTCTAATCACTTTACTGATTTTAAAACTCACATCGCAACATTTAGTTGGTTTCGTCGTTTCTACGTTGTCGTCCTTCTGACCAGTCAAGTCTAGAGGGTAAATTCTATTGTATGCGTAATTCAAGGGCCATGAATGGCATAACTTGATGACAGACAAGACAAGCCAGGCCATTGATTCAAACAATAATTCATATAAAAAAAAAAAAAAGATTTTCATTTATTTTTTTTAAAATAGATAAATACAAGTGGAATCACTCGGATGCATTAATTGCTTCACTATTTTTTTATTTTATTTATTTATTTATTTTTTTTTGTTGCTTTTGTTAGTTCCATGTTGAATGGCGTCATCTTGCATCAGATAATTAATTGATGCGGTTAAGCTGGTGATCTAAGTACTTTTCTAATGCAGTTACACAATGTACTAGCAGACCACTGATGGTGGTGTGTTATTATATTTTTCTAAGTCATTAATTACATTATTACCATTTACCGATATAGTTTAAAAAAAAAAAAAAAAAATTATCTGTGCTTAGAATGGATTTAAATGTGTTCAAAAGCAGTAACAGATGAATCCTCAGCGCGATATTATATAAGTTACTGATCTATCCTTATTACTTTGTAATGATGTTTTTTAGAGAGAGACCGATTATCGTCGTCGATATTTGGAACCGTATCGGCCTTTTTTTTTTTTTTTTTTTTTTAAATCTGACCGGTAGGGTGGTCCTTATATGGGGTCAAAATTTTTTGGGGGGAAATGTTCAACTCTCACCCCCTCAATGTGTTAGGAAATAAAAAAAAGTAAACCGTGCAAATTTTCAAAGTAATTATGCAATATTTTGAGGTTGCTCACAGCCTTTGAAATTTCCAAAATGTTCGTATTTTTAGAAATTTTACCGTTATCGGTTATTTTGGAAAAAATGCTTTCAATTTCTTTATTATCAACTGAATGTAGTGAAACTTCACAACGCATACACCAGATACAAATCTAAAAATTAAAATTAAAGCATAATACAAACAACACATGGTTACATGTATATTTGTGGAATCATAAACCTAATTTGCAACCGCCTTATGATTACAGTCATTGTTACAGAATACCGCTGGTGTCCTCAGGTTCACAGCTGATGCAAAACTGTGAGGAGTGCTTCAAAAGAAGAAACAAATTGATTTGAACCAAACTATTGTCAAGATATTTTGACTGATTAATAAACTAAAAAGTATGGCAACATACGAAAGGTTCACTATCAGTGACTGATGATTATTTATTGATTTCACTCTGGAGCAGTGTGGCCTTTTTTGCATCGGGGAATCTCTTCCTGTGGTCCTGTACGACTTGCAGCAAGTATTGTTTCTGTTCCTCATCATTAGTTAACAGAGGATTGTACTCTTCGATGAGTGCCACTCCCCTTTCAGCTAAATCGTTAACAACCTTCAGACTGTGCACGATGGAAGATGCTGCCTTGAAGTCATCTCGGGAGTCCCATGTTTCTGGTTCAGCCTGGAGAAATTCTGCAGCTATATCCAAATTAGTGAAGAAAATCTTGGTGTTTCGGTTCACACACCCCACAAGGGACATTTCCTGGATGGACTTCTTGGCAGCTTATATGCACTTTGGACCTTTTGGCAAACTATCAGAAGCAGATCCTTCCTCCAACATAGCTTCCACCATGGCTCTCTTTGTATCATTGGTTACTGCTGGGTCGAAGAGGGCCAACGCTACCAACTCTTCACTTAAATACCAAAGGTGCCCTGAAAACTTACTGACTGCAGCTTTGGAAATAGCTGGGTTGATGTCCTCATACATCTTCAAACTTTGCAAAAAAACACAGATCGTGACGAGGAGCAGAGACGGCATCAGGAGCAGTGAACCAGACTCGGACGTACAATCGGACGATGAAACCAACTTTGGAACACCAAGAAGTTGTTATGTGTCAAGTCCAGATACAAGCACTGGCAAACGATCTACAAGTTCCTTTCCCGTAAGGTCCTGCAAATGTTTTCCATCCCAGTGAACCGTTAGTGGTGTTTTAGGGTCAAATGTGTCTTTCACGTGCTTGGATATGTCCTGTCGGAGACTCAGTCGGGCTCTGCGGATATTAGACGACCTGTTGATTGTGTAATATCTAATGTCAGTTCCAAGACTTCTGGCTGTCGCAGCAAGCATAAATGTTGCCTTCCAATCCGAAAGTTTGGTTCGATCCATTGTTGGTGCCAGCTCAGGGCTGAAGAGAGTCAGAAGTTCTAACAATGTGGCAATCAGCATTCAGCAGACTCAGCATCATTTTGGAGAAAACCGGGACTGGGTGCTGAGGTCAGCAAAACCACCACCATGGGAACAGATTAAGCAACTGGATAAAACCACTGGATGTGACAAACATGAATCAGTATTAATTCACGGCTGTGTTTTTAAGAATAACCAAGTCAATTTCAACATAAATGTATGATACAAAATACCATAATCTGGCACACAATTTTACGAAACTCAAAAATATCGAAAAACGACAATATCTTCCATTTTTTAAACTTCTTGAGCAACCTCTAAATATTCTCTAATCTCTAAAAAAAAATTTCCTAATTATTTTTACATTGATTGTAACATGTTGGAAGGGTGAGAGCATGAGTATTTGAAGGTTGAAAAATAAGGACCACCCTACTGACCGGCCAATATGAAAAAAATCCATTTAAAACTGGGTTATTTCGGCTCAGATACAGCCTCTTTCACCTGCACGAGTATTCACCCCGACTTCTGATTGGTTAAATGGTAATGATAATTGAAGTTAAACTTGGATTAGGCCTTTCCACCTTTTTAAGGCCATCAAAGCGCTTGACACTATATCCTTATCTACCTAGTGTTGATGCAGCACCAGGAGCAGAGGTGGGTAGAGTAGCAAAAACTTTTAATCAAGTAAGAGTAGCGTTACTAAAAAAGTAGTCATCCAAAAAATGTTCTCAAGTACAAATTAAAAATTGTCCTGTGAAAAGAATACTCAAGTAATGAGTAACATTGTACTGCTTATTTTTGTTAGATTTTTTTTTTTTTTTTTTTAAACAATTTTTTTTTTCTCTCAGCACAAACTTATCCATATGAACTGTTGTTATAATGATACTGTACAAAAACCCATTACATAACCACATTAAGCCAAAGAAATTTTTTAAAAAAATCATTGCATTCCGACGAGAGAGAGAGGAAAAAAAGGAGAGAAATAAAGTATTATTCGTCCAAAGAGCACGCATGCCCTCTGGTGGAGAAAATAGATCCTAGTTTGAAGAGTGAATGATTCCTTCATAGTTAATTCTATGAAATTAAAAGGATCATATCTCCTGTTTTCCATGGTCAATCGGTGCCAAATAAAAACTGGGAGAGAGGTTTAAATGCCCGCTTTCGAGTCATGTTGAGGGCAACGCTCTGTCAAATACTTAATTTTTACGGCGCTTTAATGATGCCACGTGATTGAACAGGCTGGCGAAATCATAGAATGGCAAGCTTGCGTCTGATTGTTGTAATGAAGTCCTGTGATTATTGTTGCGACGTGTCATTCGTGATTTAAATTTGTAGCGCTACTCTTGGCATCGTTAGCAAAAAAATATATATATATAAATTTAATATGGAAAATAGAGGAAAAATGTAACGACTCTTGTGTAGCCTAAAGTAGCGGAGTAAGAGAAGCGTTTTTTTTTCTTCAAAAATCTACTCAAGTAAAGGTAGAAAGTATGGCTCAGTAAAACTATGCTTAGAAGTACATTTTTCTTAAAAAATTACTCAAGTAAATGTAACGGAGTGCATGTAACGTTACTGCCCACCTCTGACCAGGAGCAAACTGGGGTTTAGTGTATTGCTTTACTTTTTTTTTTTCTGTTTTTTTAAAAACACTTTTACTGCAAGTGAATATCTGTTCAAAAAATCGGTTATCGGCCCATCTAACTACTAATAATCGGTATTGGTATTGGTCCTGAAAAATATCATATCGGTTGATCTCGGTTGTTGTTGTTGTATTCATATTTATGGGACACCAGTCTACCTCCAGTTTATTCAGTTTTCACAAAACCTTTTCCACTGTAAATAATTGTAATTGCATTAATCTATTCCAGAGTCAAACCTGCGTCTAGCATAAAACTGATAGGGGGAATGTTTTAAGCAACATTTAAGTATAAACCATTACCTCTTCCTGTTTTAAGCATAAAGAGAAGTTGTGTCTGACTACAGGCAGTACTTGTACATACTGTATCCTTGCTTAGTGGTTGATTTTTCATCAACTGCTGATCAATAAAGGAATACAAACATGTGTTCGAAAACTTCACTTTGACTTTCATTGTAAAATTTCATAGTTAGATCAAGAATTTATAGAATACGAAATTACAAAGCCACTGAAATTTCCAGTGGTCTACTAGGCAAAGTGAAAGGAACATCCGATTGGTTAAAATTCCAGTTTTGGCAAAGGCATGACCATGACTAATCAGTGCACTCGTGACAACCCCTTTGCGCCTGGCAGCTCACTTTGCACCCAGTTTATGCATGCTCCAGCAAATTCGAATTAATAAGAGACACAGCATATTCACATTGCAGCTTACATGTTCGACTCTTAGCCTACTTATAGACCTAGAGTACATCCCCTGAGAAAAATTGTGCCATGCTGGCATTGACTAAATAAAAAATATATATATTTTTTTAAAAATCTACACATTTGAATCAAGCTGATTTTTGGCTTTTAGGACCTCCTTGCTTCTTTAATCACAGCCTGTTTTTGGTGCAGAAGGCTTGTGGGTGCTTTAGTAGAGACAAATATCGGTGACAGAGTTCTGCATGTTAAGTCGCCTGTCGTATCACGCTGCTTTGCATGGCATGATGGAATGGGCAGCTTGTGTCGTCATGGTTACGAAGCTGTGTATTTGCATGTATGATACTAGCTTTTGAAATCTGAATTCACCAATTGTTGTGAGTACTGTAATTGGAATTTTTTTTTTTTTTAAGTAAGGCATGTATAGAAGACAAAGCATCTCGCCTTGTCAATATAATCAGTCATCATTTACGGCAAACCCTAGTGAAATCAGCAATTGAAAATATAATCCTGGCTGAGGAAATGAACGATGCTTCAGTATGTCACTGCTGAATGATATGTAACACAAGACAAAATATTTAAACTTTTTTTTTTAAATCAATCAATCACAAAGCTGTGCACATTTATGTATAGTGCATGCATTGCTTTATTTTGCATTTGTTGACAATTGAATTTGTGAAACCTGACTAATTGCTTTCTTTCCTTTTCCCCTATATCCTCTTCTTATCCTACTTTCACATCAATGTTACTTTTTCTGTGTTCATCCTGCTTTCATATATATATTCTCTTTTTTTAACATTTCAATTATTATTTTCTTTCAACCGCTGCCATTACAAATTATTTAATTTTCTCCCCGAATCATTTTCCCCCTCTCTACAATTCTTTATGCTTCAGAGGACTAGATCCAGTCTTCATTGCCACACTGACTGCCCATCAACTGTTTCTGCTTCGAAGCACCTATTTATCTCTGCAACATTTAGAAAAGCACTACCTATCCTATCACTGTGTTTCTATATTAAGCAATGGGAGAAACTTTGACGTTCACAAGATTGCACACCACATCACACAATGTACATAAAGGGCCTGATTTGTTACTTGGAAGGTTTGCGGGCACAAATCTGAAGGCACATACAAACCTGCTGAATTTCCATCTAGTTCATTTTATACATTGTAGGACGTATAGCAGCAAATGAATAAATGATGCAAGGGCAACCTGATTTATCTAGCCGGATACAAGTTTACATAGCTGACCTGACATCTTTAAGTATCATGTCTGAAACCAAGCAGAAAGCCGCACAAGCGTATATTTTTTTTTTATAAATACCAACCAAAAATTTTCGACATGTCATCTATTGAGCAGTGACATTATCCAAAGGTTGACTTGAAGTCAGTCACATGAAGATGTCATGTCATATCAACAATGACAACAACAGGATGCATTCCCTTAGGTCTGGAATATCTGAAATGGACGTCATGACTGTTGGTGCTGGCTTCACTTTTTTTTTCATTCAGGTTTTCACTATTTTGCATAGGATATGCATATTTTGTACCTTTTTGTGAGCTGCATACACAGTTACAGTATCTGCATATCCAATTGATACCCACTCAAGCTAAGTTAAATGAAATGTCTTGCTTTTAAGCTTCAAATACACCAAGCGCGTCTGCGAGGCATCGGCAACACAATGAAACGTGGCTGTTAAAGTCAAGCGGCATGTATACACCATTTGCAGAGCGGCTCCATTTCAGACACCTCCCAGAAGCGGTTAAACGTGTTGCACCTTAAACTAACAGCAGAGTTTACAATTTGTCGCGAGACACAACCCTCTTGCGTCAATCGAAATAGAGTACCGGTAGATAAGATCGGGCAGACCGGATGTCACGCGTGTAAAAATACGGTGGATCTGGTCAGTTTTCAAAATAATATGCAATTGATTTAACTAATTTCTGCATTTAAAAAAAAATAATAATCGAAAATCTATCAGTAAAGCTTTTTAAAACATTTCATAGGAAAAAAAAAAGATTCATTGAGGCATTTGATTTAAATACATGTTAAAATCTTTGTCTTTGCAATTGTTTTTCTCTTAAGCACAGGACTTATTTTTTCTTTCAGAAAGAAAGTTGACTAAGACACAGGGTCTGAAAGGCAAGTGGTTATTGTATTGTTATCTTTAAATACCCGTTGACATTTGCCGATTACCAGTTTCAAGGTATACCGTGGTATGAGAACAGCAAGTTTTCAAAACTGCCAAAATTTTCCATCATCATGTCCCTGAGGTATTAGCTGTTTTTGTGTCCCAAAAATGCATAGAGAAATCCCGCGGTTGTAAGGCTGGAGGAGGTGAAACTCCTGAAATTTTCCCCCTTCGAAGTCACTTCTTTTAACATTATACTTGCTCCAATTTGCTAATGTTTTGAAAAATAAAGATCCTGTTCAATGGAAAAACTTTTCAAAAAAAAATTTTTTTTAAACTCCGATATCTCAGACACATTTTCGAGCTGTAAATGCAATACCGGGAAACCGTGATATTTTGACTTAAGGTTATCATACCGTCAGAATATCTTACTGGCACATGTCTACCCGCTACTCTTGGACTCTCGCACGATCTTGCAATCCTCGCGTGAACCGATTAAGCTGCTCCACAGACGCTCTGCTCGTAAAACGCATCCTGTTGAAATTGTGGGTGAGCGTCAGCGGTGCGTTGCCGCTTTGCTGATGCGGCGCAGACACGCTTGGTGTATTACCGGGGTTACCCTGTATTGTTCTTGGTCTATACTCTGTACCTGCTTAAACTACAGCAAACAGTCGTCCTCCAAAGAACACGTTAGCAAATTGTGTTTCTCTGTGTGTTTTAAATCGCAGTCAGTCTGATTTGAAGCTCAATTAGTTTTTGAGGGGTCTGTCAAGGCATTGTCCGGTTTATTTCATCTGTCTCCAGTGAAATGTTCTCTTGTCCGTTTCAGTCTTGTCACTTTAAAAGCAGGAGGCACAGTTGCAAATCATCTGAATTTAGACACACAAACAAGCCATTATTTTAGCATCTACTTATATGACTCCGAACTAAACTTATGACCTGCAAAGCAACTTTACCCACACAACATTTGTGCCCGTTTGAACCGGCCATTCACAATAAACCCATAGGAAATTTGTCCACAGTAGTGGACAGTCTTTGCCAGAGAAACACACATGTATAGAATGGCAAGCTCAAAGGCGTGTTCGAAACCTTTCAAAGTGATTCAACAATGCTGGAAGACTCATCTGTCAACACCTTGCATCTAAGCTTTTTTTTCCCCCACACACACATGTGTGATAAGAAGAGAAAGTATGTTAATAATCTAAGTCCCCACTGACTGATTGATACACACTGTATGTCAACATGTTTATTCTATTGAAATGCTACTAATACGTCTTGTGATCATCACCTTTTCCTAAATTGTTGGTTTTCCGAAGCTCTGGACGTCTTTCTTCCTTTGCACTAGAGTAATTTCTGAGCCAAATAAATTGTGCTTAAGTACTGTCACTTGACAATCAGTAATATTATGAATGGTGATAGAAATGTCAGATTTCTTAGAATGATTGTGTTGTTAGTCTTTGGTGGTTTTCTCTGTCTTTCTTAAATATTTAGGACTTTTGTTTTAGTCATCCAACGTGTTTGTTTGCTTGTTTATATTTCGTTACTACATGAACTAATCACGATACTTTCTCAAACGTCATCGTAATTGTTTCGCCTTGGAAACACCAAGTTACATTTTTCAAACTATGTAAACTTGACTAAATTAATAATTGACGTGTTATAATGATTATAATATAGCCTATTTACAACTTTTGGGCCTCAACTATAGAAACGTCATCAAATTTCATTTTATTTTTTTACTTTTTATATTTAACAATATTGAGTGGATCAGTTGATTCCTGTGTGAAACAAACCACACGTACCACAGAACAAGGATATACTTGAGGTTTTGGATGACATTCGTATAGTACGTCCCATCTCTCAAGACATTTACTATAGTGAGCAAAACATTTCTCTTTTGGGTGTTTTGAGTATCTTTCCCAGATTGTTTCTTTTGCACACTTGCTTTCCTCTGCCTGCATATTGTGCTAATAAACGAAAACCTAACACACTTACCCTGCCTTTGGTATCTTTCTTCTTTTAACCATCCTGGAACAATAATTTTCTCTTATGTCTGAATTTTGTATTATCCCCATTCTAAATTAATCCCATTCAAATTCCATCCTTGAGGTCTTTTCAGATTAGGTGCAATTGTATTTCCTTTGAATAAAACAGAACACCTTATCCTCTTAAGTTAGGAAAGAATGGCATTTTACAATATAAAAGCTTTTAAATGGGTCCTTGAGAGCAAACTATTAATGTTCCAATTTATTTTTTATATTATTCCTTAGAGCTTAATTATTTTTGCATTACCTTCATAGCTATAAAATAAGAGCGGAGTCTGAAAAAATATTTTATCAAAATTACAGTAATTTAAAATTCTAATTTATCGGAAAAAAAAGTTAGGTCTTTAAACTGTCAAGTTTTGTGTCTGGCACTTGCTTGGACTCTGTTTTGTGTTCATTTGTGTTATTTTCATAAATTCATCTATGCTACAAGATAAATCAATATTTTTAAAAATTGTTTACTGGATTGTTCGGATTATTATTTACAGTTTTTAGTTTGGTCGGTTAGTTTGGTCAGATTTATTTTCTGCAGTGATTTATATGTGAAATTATTAACACATTAATATAATCATTGTTGTTTGTTAGCATGGTCTTAATGCTTTAGTCAGTGCTGTCACAGATTACTTGAAATAGTAATTTAATTACTGATTACTGATTAAACCTAACAAATGTAATCTAGTTGCTTTACTGATTTATCAAAGTAACTAAGTTAGTTCAGAAGTAATCTGTCAGTTACTTTTTACCAATTTTTCTCCCTTTGCAGCCTCAACAAAAGAATGACAACAGAAAAATGTCATGACATGTAATTGAATTTTTCATACAAGGCTGAATATTCGAGTTAGCGGGGGTTTAATTAGTTGAAAGAGTTGATTTCAACCACCATTGACTCGTGCTATCCTAGACACTCCGGAGCCCTGAAACTAACAAATAACTGACAAATTGCACAGAATTTGTTCAAATCAACTCCAACGACTAATTAAACCCCGGCTAACTCAAAGATTTAGCCAAATGTCAAAAATTCTGAACTTCCCCTTTAAAATAAAGACCATTAAATATAGCCATTACAGTGTTGTCTATAAAATTTTTAAAGCAATAAAACAAACAAAAAAATGAACGCAATGAACAAGAATCCTTCAAAGTATTTCATAATGGGTCGAAATTATTTTTCGAACAGATCATGTGACTGTAGCACCTTAGAGACGGTAGTTTGCTTTGCTTAGCCAAAACTACAGCTGAGGAGGCAAGATGGATATTTAAACTTTCTTTAAACCTAAGCTTTCAAAAGCTTCAACAACAACTGAGCTTGACCTGAGGATTGAGCACGAGCAGTATCAAAAAGTACTGGCTATCTCGTGACCTGTAGCCGTTGTTTCGAGTTTTGTCGCGTTGTGCTGTAATTCCAAGTGGTGCTTGAATTGGATGCTTTTAGCGGTCAACAGTCTTTTTGAGCCAGCGCAAATTTCGCAACGTACGGAGATGTTTTTGTCATCTTTACTTGACAAAAATGTGAAGTAATGGCTGTGTTTCAAGTGTGCAGATGCAGTCCTTTGTAGTATCTCCTGCCTCTTTCATTGCATCCTTGCGAGTTACCAAGACTATGCTGTTTTGGCCGCAAACTCCCAGCACTTACGGCTCACGCAGCATGGTAATACACGTGACCCGTTTTTTTTCCATCTCCGATTAGAAAATGTGACATGTGATGTCACTCCCATAACTACATTATTCACATTACATTCTACATACATTGTGAGGCAATAACAAAATAGGAACACACAGGCATCATGGAAAGTAACTTTAAGCAGATTACTGATTTTGAAAAATGAACGCGTTAGACTGCTCATTACTGAAAGAAAGTAATCAGATTACAGTAACGCTTTACTGAGAACACTGGTGGCTATACAGTAGTTGTCTGAGTATCTCTTTATTGCTATGTTACGTTAACATCCTTGGCACGTTCTCAGTTTGTCGTTTATGCGTCATGTAACGTTAGCATATTGTACACTTATTCAGCTTTTTATTCTCTATTTTATTTTTTATTTCAAATTTCCAAGTTGACATCTGTTCTTTGTGTTGGATTATATCAAATTCCCAAAAAGTGCAACCTGTACTCCAGTGAGATTTGTATATGTTATTTTCCTATTCATTGCACATTTTTTGGCTGGTACGACTTATAGACAAGTTTCCTGAGCGAAACATGGACGGCGCCATCTTTGATATTTTCTGCTACGAGCTTCCGGTTTAGACAGAACAACACGAAGTGTGGTTGACGTGAGCAGTGTGCAGACAAAGGTAAAATTGCAAAATCAATCTCCAAAAATGGATTCAACACAACGTAGATGAAGCTCCGGGAGTATCTGTGTAGTGCGTTTGTTCTTATCACTTCGTTAATCGTCGTAGAAAAATGGTAAATTGAGAGTACTCATATAGTGCATTCTAACAATCTGTGCAGCCTGTGTTAACATGAGGTGCAGATTGATACGCCGGCCACTTGAGAGACCAAAATGAGGCAAAATTACAAATAATATTACAGTTGTCGAATGCATTAGGGCTGACACAGATTTGTTGTTACAAGGAAAGACTACAAGGAATTGTTCAACTGGTTAGATTATAGTTATGGTATTATGAGCTCATCACACATCTACGTATAAACACAAATAATATGACATTGTATTTTATTGCAGATATTGATAAAACTTTTGAACTAGATGATTCCATTGTTTTAAAATAATTGGTGCATGTGCAAAACGGGTAAAAAAGATCACAATTTAGAAAATCATTACAAAAATATTAACGAGGTGGAGCATAAGTCAAGCCTTCAATCATCAAAGTAGAATGCAGGTAGTCTTGATATATCTCCATCAACGTACAGTCAATGATATTGTGAGTAACATCAAGTTGACTCCCTTGCCTAACAGTTTTCCACCTGTAAACAAACCAACAAAAACTTGTAACACTTGCATTTATGCATTTAGGGTAAGAAGCCCATGTATGATTTGTAGTAGATGAGTGTTTGTTTTCAATTTCTTTATCGTTGTATAACTAGATTTAGCAAAGCTAATGATGTCTCAGATGAGACGCAAAACACAGAATTGTTGTCAAATTGTACATAATTGTGCCATCCTTCGTGTACTGATTAGCAACAGGCTAGCAGCAGATAGCATGTGTTGCAGCCCCAGCAGTACAGTAGTTGTAGTAAATCATATTAAACATCATCATAATTACAATCATCATCGTAATAACAATATCAAAGACAAGTTGTTTCATGCGCAAGATTTTAGCTTAAGTATTTTTGGAGCACTGTACACAGCGGCAACGTGGCTGCATAAACACCCAGTCTTTGGGGTGGCAGGGGCTTGGTTCCACATCTGTCTTCATGAACATTTTGTCTTCCCATTTCGTGATGATGGCAAATGGATGTGGTATACTTTTTTGAGGATTTTGATGAGTGATGCCACTCCAGATCCACTGTTGTTTTGGTTAGAGAAAGTGTAAAACGGAATTCGCAAGCGGAAATGCAGAAGTACCTCAGAAATTTGTCTGTAGTTAGAAAAATACGGTAATTAGTAGCGTTATTCTTTTATCTGACGTATAAAACGCATTTTAATTCCACTCGTATTAGAGATGGTCTGAGTAGCAGTTGAACTTCATCAGAAAAAATATTTGCCTCTGTTGGCAAATATCAAAAAGTATAATGTACAAGGCATGTTATGATGATTGCATCATTATGTTAATTACTACTCTTGTTAGGCCTGTCGCGATAACAAATTTTAGTGTGCGATAATTTATCTCATTAATTATTGCGATATGCGATAGTATTGCGCCCCCCATTTTTTTTTTTAAACCAATTTACAATAAAACAGTGAGAATACAGTATATATTAATAGATCAAGTACACCCATTTAAACGCGATAAATGTTTGCTGTTAAATTAAAAAAAAAATACTTTTTAAGAAATCACAACTAAAAACAATAGACCATGCCTCTTTTAAGTAAAAGACAACAATATTAATACCGCACAGAAAAACCGAATGAATAAAATGTTTTTTTTTCAAGAAAATAAATTGAATTGCACTTATTAACTTAAGCATTTAAGCAAATGAAAACTTTTCCCCTCATAGCTTCTGCTATGGCGTTCCATGTGTAATATTATGATTGTATGTTTTCCAAGGCACCCTGAACGCAATGGTGATGTTGTTTTGTTCATGTGACGCGGCAGTGAGACGGACACACAGCCTGCCGACTGCTGAGAGCCACAAGTTGGGGAAGTGTTCTTAGCGCAGTGTTTTAATGAAAAGCGAAGTTGTCAGCACGTCGTGTGTTTGTTATCATTGCCAGAAAATCACACATAATAGTACACCATTCAGCTTCCTTTTTAATGTTGCCCTTATAATGATGATCTGCTGCATCATAAATCACTTTGTGACTTTCCACCTCCATGATGGAGCGTTCTTCGTCCATGTTCGCAGTTTAAACAGTGAAAAAGCAACTGGGCTGTTGACTCCAGGCCCGGTGTTGTGCCAAAAAGAGCCGCCCCGCGTGAAATGTCCCCCCTGACGGGAACGCTTACATATAACGCTTTATTAAGCACTTATTTTATTTTATTTATTGTATTTATTTATTTATTTTATTATTGAGCACCCACACGTCACTCGTACAAACAGCTTTTTCTTACCAATCGATGGACATGGAAACGATTTTCTTGTACTGTGAATATGTATTATTTTACTCTGCTTGAGCTAATAAATGTCATATCTGTGTGATTGTCATTAGGATATGGTCAGGAAAACCTGTAGACTAATACATTTCTGTTCAATGATGGTTATGTGACCCAGTCCACGATTTGTTACTAAAATACAGTACTAGTATTTTCCATAATCTATTTATTTAAAACTGATTTAACAGTCGTAAATCCATTACTGTAATGCGTCCATGAAAACATTTGATGTTTTCACCTCAATAAAGCGTTATAAATAAGCGTTCCCGTTAGGGTGGACATTTCACGCGGGGGGGACATTTTTCGGCACAACACCGGCTCCGCCCATTTTGACGGATGCATCTCCGGCAAAAATAAAAAAATAGCCTAAACCATCCGGCGGGCTCCAGCATGGTGGAGATGGTCCGCAGTCTATCCGGAGCACTGACGCGGCCGGTATACGTTGAACAATAGGATATAATGGGAACGGATTGGCTCCGGCGCTATTTTTTGCCGGACCCGGAACGAAGATGCATTTTTC
The DNA here is from genome assembly GCF_030265065.1 of Corythoichthys intestinalis. Lineage (NCBI taxonomy): Eukaryota > Metazoa > Chordata > Actinopteri > Syngnathiformes > Syngnathidae > Corythoichthys > Corythoichthys intestinalis. The sequence goes on along the minus strand of NC_080414.1, from coordinate 26,155,631 downwards.
GTAGTTTATAACAAGGAAGGAACTTTTAACAGCACGTCTGCCGCACACGCGTGCGCGCACGTATAAGCCTGTCGCAATATGCAATAATTCCATTTATCGCGCGATATATAAAAATGAAGGCGGTAATTTTTCCGCTGCGATTTATCGCCTCACGTGCACGTGTGTGTGCGCGTGCGGCAGACGTGCTGTTAAAAGTTCGTTACCAACTGCGCAAAATGCATCTTCGTTCCAGGTCCGGCAAAAACTAGCGCCAGAGCCAATCGTTCCCATTATATCCTATTGGTCAACGTATACCGGCCGCGTCAGTGCTCCGGAGTGACTGTGGACCATCTATGGCGCGCCGGTGTTGTTGACGTGTGGGCGCTCCCGTCAGGAGTGACATTTCACGCGGGGCGGCTATTTTTCGGCACAACGCTGGATATTTACAACAAAGTCCGCCAAAACATTGTTACCGACTTGGCTGCTACGAATAACCTCACTTTGACAACGAACAGCTGAATGAAATTAAGAGCGCTGTGCTTCAAACTCGTCCTGTTTATGAAAGCCGTCATACGCTTGCGCGCACACACTAGATATCATGAAATGGCAAACTAGATGTGCTACGGTCCATGCCATTGGCTACGTGAGCCCAGAGTGATTATGGGACATGTAGTCCATATACTAGAATTCTAAACAGTCATCAGTCATTTGTCACATGAGGTTAAGAAGTCCAAATCAATCCATACCAGTGACTATAGATAATGTTGCAAATATTGTTAATTCAGTACGTGACACAGATGGATTCGGACCATAAATAGGATGTCTTGCTCATGTAGTAAACCTAGCTGCTAAGAGAGCTGTAGAAATCAACGGTGTGCCCTGCCTCACTTTACAAACAGTAAAGATTGTTCTCAGCACTTTTATACAATTTTTTTTCATATTAGTAAGAAGTAAGCACATAAATATTATGCACTAAAATGCATGTTTATATGATGGCAATTTAATTTTTGCTCGTTAGCAAAAAAAAAAAAAAAAAAAAAAGTTTTTTTTTACAGAGCATTAAATGTATTGAATCGGCTCAAAAGTCGTGTCCCCCATATCAAAATTCGTACCGAACCATGACTTAACTGTATAGTTGCATTCCTATGGAACACCATTGCAGAAGCTATGACGGGAAATGTTTTCATTTTCCTAAATGCTTAAGTTATTAAGTGCAATTTTTTTTAATTAAACACATTTTATTTATTCTGTGTTTCTGTGCGGTATCAATATTGTTGTTTTTTACTTAAGAGGCAGGGTCTATTGTTTTTAGTTGTGATTTCTTAAAAAGTATATTTGAATTTAAGAGTAAATATTAATCGTGTTTAAATGGGTGTACTTGATCTATTAATATATACTGTATTCGCACTGTGTTATTGTAAATTGGTTAAAAAAAATTGGGGGGGGCAATAATATCGCATATCGCAATAATTTATGAGAATAATTATCGCACACTAAAATTTGTTATCGCGACAGGCCTACGCACGTACACGCGAGATGATAAATTGCAGCGGAAAAATTACCACCTTCATTTTTATTTACCGTGCGATAAATGGAATTATTGCATATTGCGACAGGCTTAACTCTTGTGTCATTTCTTGGGTTCAGTGAAGCCCTTTGATAGGTTTCTGTTGTGAAAGAGCTGGCGAGATGAATTAAAGGAGCATGATTTGTGATACAGTATAGACGCTTAGAGATTACATGGGTCTGTCCCCTGCATTAGCTAAAGTATGTACAGTGTCAGGAGGATGGAATTTTACCATCTTTTTTCCAGAATTTACAATAACACAACTGACTCACTGACAAGGCAATAGACACACTCAATGAACAAAGAGGAGGACAGAATAAGTGGAAAGGCAGTCATACAGATGGCTGTGCATTCATATGCTTATAGGTTGTTTTTTTTGTTTGTTTGTTTGTTTTGAATGACGATGTAACTTTTTGGGTTTAGTGCATCGTTTGTGTTGTTCAAAGTAACTTGAAGAGATTTGGTTCGAATGCTGAATGGATCTCACTTAAATATGGAGGTTTAATCCCCAAGCTGGAGGGGTAAAAAAAAACGAAAGCCGCACTCTATTGAGTTGTCTCTTGACAGAATACTTTTAATCCGTCTAAGAATTTCACACATGTGGATGTGTGGGTTTAAAGTGAAAAAGCCTTTCTTTGTGGCTCTAACTATGTGTCCCAAAAATCTATACAAAATGTAATAACTCTGAGGTGATAGCTCAATACAGAGCTTAAGTTTTTTGATGAGGATTTTTTTATTTTTAGCAAAATCATACACTGCACATTATCATCATGTAAAATTCTGCTTTTGGGAGATCCGGGCATTTACTGACGTTTGTATGCAGGATTTTTGTGAGTCATTAAAAAGCATTAAAAATCGTTAATAGATTTTGTCAAAATTCAGGCCTTAAAAGCATTAAAGTAAATTTTCAAGACATTAGAAATTATGTAAACTCGATGGTTAAATTTTTTTTTAACCTAATTTATTAGAATTGTCTGATATTATCAAGTAGCCGATAACATTGTCCAATAAAAGCATTTTAAAAATTATATCAGATAATATTGACATGGTTTTGGGCCAAGATAAGCTTAAGATAAGATAAACCGCACTCACCTTAATATTAACGAAACACTTCAACATTCCTTTGTGTGTTGTATAAATGTAAGTCAATCACAATAATGATCATCAACCGTGTTATGTTGATGTGTTAATTGGTAGCTTTTTGAGCACCTGTTTGCTTCCGTGGATTTGATGTGCACGGCACAACCCTTCTTGTTGTTAGATATGCTCAAATCAGCTTAAACAAATATCCATGACTTGCTGAAAAGCATGGCAGCTTAAAATGCAAATTTGAGGAAACCAAATTGCTGGCATAAAAATGCTTTTGCAGCAGCAAATGGATTATGACAATCGAATTTAACATACAGCATATAGCTATAAAGATGGTTGAGAGTGAGAAACCTATGAAACCAATGGATACTCTTTATTTCCAGAAATGCTAACACATTATTTCAGGCAAGGAAAATGATTTTTTTGAAGGGAGAATGACTATTCTTTCAATTTAGAGAAAAATCTCCACCAGACAGACATGCACGTGAACCACACAAGCTGAAAGGATGCTGTCATATCCAATGCACCTTGCTTCTCGAGGAAAAGCTGGTTTTAATTCAAAGCACTGTACTGTGTTGTGATGTTTCAGGGCTGGAGGCTCACATGCACATTATTTTGCTTTTTAGGAAACACATTGGGTATGACAAGATCTTATCCCTGCACGCATGGTGCTCGAGGCATGTTACATGCTGTTTGCCAGTTTTTGTTAGCAGTAGTATATTGTCATGGAAAGGTTTACCATGCAATCGTTTTTGCATGAAAGTACATGCAAATAAGTAAATAAATAGTACTCACCTGGAAATGACAAGTAAAGAACTAGCTATTTAATCTGTGTGCAATATCTCTAGATATAATCATATCTAAAACTAAGCCAACTTAATGTGTCTGTGTAATTAGCTCCCAAAATTGCATTGTTTACACCTCATAATGCGATTGACAAGTTCACCTCAAGATCTTAATCAAATGTGTGGTTAAACAACACTGATAGCAGCAACTAGCTCTTGAGTGTCAAATGCCTGTAACCGCGAGCATTTCAATTAGGCAGGGTTCATGGTGTCATTCCTTGTCTCATTAAATGACATTCCGCTTTACACCCACTCACACACTCCTGAAAAGTATGGTCACAATAGAATAGAAAGCCTTTATTGTCATTGTACAGAGAACGAGATTTAAATCTCCACTCGTTCATTTCTTGGGCTTGTGCCAGGTATGTGCTCCATGATCAATGATAGTTTAATCAATCATTAAATGTTGGTGATTCATTACCATTTGTCTGATACATTGTCCCTCAGCAGCAGCAACTCAAAAAAGGTTGACCTAAATTAAGACAGATTAGGGATAATTAGAGCAAGCTTTAAATTCTAAAACTAGCAGATAAGCACATCCTTTGAACTCTGGTCAGCACCAAATGCGTGGAGTGAAACTACACGAAATGTGAATCTTGGTAAAATTTCTGAGAAACAATGATGTCTAGCTACACTTTTGCTATTAAACTGAGCTAGTACAAAGTGGTAATGTAGTGCACACAGGGAAAACACAAATCTGAATGTGAACATAGACATTCAGCGATATTTTATTTTTTTATCTTTTATTAATAGTAAACGTAAAGCCAACAAAACACACCTAGTAATCACGTTACAGTAGATTTCCTGAGCAGGTTCAGACACATTATATTGCCTTGTGTTGTGTATCAGATCCAAATGTACAATAAATACTTGGGAATAAAAGTTAAAATATTGATGGAAATAGATGGTTTAACTCTGCAACAACAACAAAATTAAACTGCCTTGCAGTTTGCGATTACAGTGGTACCTCTATATACGAATTACAAATCCTTAATAAATACTGCCGGTACAATTAGAAATGGCAAACACACATAGCAAAAGAAATAAATTATAAATACAAATCAGAATAATAATTATAGTGTAATGAATCGGGTTCTAATGTAGCGGTTGTGTTTTGCATGCTGTTCCTGAACGCATTGTGTGACTGACACCAGAATGAGAGAGGTATGGCAGAGTTTTTACTTTCTCATTTCATGTTGTTGATGGCGTCTGCTGTATTGTGTTGAACAAGTTCTGAAATAAATGATTAAGAATCTGATGAGGCTGCTGATTTCCTCGCAGATGTTACAATAATAATAATTGTCACCTTAACTTATAAAGAAGGATGGGAAACGCTGCTATTCACGAGAGGCTCAGAGTCAAATAGCTGCTCCTACACATAGAAAGCAGTCAGTTGAGGTGGTTTGGGCATCTGGTGTGGATGTCACCAGGGCGCCTCCTTAGGGAGGTGTTCCAGACACATCCAGGTGGGAGAAGACCTCGGGCCAGGACCAGGTGGAGGGTTTATATCTCGACACTGACTTGGGAGCGCCTCAAGATCCCCCAGTCAGATCTAGTTAATGTGGCCAGGGAAAGGGAAGTAAATAAATAAATAAATGCAGTCCTTTCGGGGAGCATAAACCCACAGCCACAGCTCAACATTATTATCATCAGAACAAAAATAATCATTTTCTATAAAAAGCAGGTTGTGTATGACTCATACACACCCTCCCCTCACTACCCACCCCTCACAATCCCATCACGGTGCTGGGTAATGGCTGCCAGCCGGGAACCTGGCAGCCACAGTAATAGGGTGGTAGGTAGGTCCCACACTTTTTCTCTATGGCGTGGCTCCCGGGGCGTGGCCTCCCCTCTGCCTGGGCTGTCGGCCGCGGGAGTGGGGGGAGCTCGGGGCTCCGATCCCGCATCGCCACGCGGTGGCTCCTCGGCGTTCTCCTGCCTCCGCCTTCCCCTCTCTTCTCTGACTGAGTATCCGACCTGCGCTCCGTCGCTGGCTGGACACCGGTGTATCGGCTGGATGTTGCCTGCTCCGGCAGGGGACCCTGCCCTGCCCTGGGCTTGGTGGGCCGCTGGGGGTCCTGTGGCATGGCGTGACGTGCCAGTTGGGGGGATGTGGCTTACGGGCCGGGTGGGCGGACGGGGGTGGGGGTGGGGTTGGTGGTGCGTCCCCTCTTGCCATCCCTGAAGGCCGGTTGATGGGTGCGCGGGTGGCCCGGGGGACCACCCTGGATCCCGGGGGGGGGGACGATTGCTCCTTTACTGGGCTGCGGGAGGAGGGATGGGCTGCGCGTTCAATGTATTTGTTGTTGTTGTTTCTGTTTCTTCTGTTCCCCCATAACCCCAGAGGTAGGTTGTATGATCACAATAACATTAAAACCTTTCAGACCAACCGGACACTTAGACTTCTATTCTTCGTGTCAAAGAGCTGAACAGGACAGGTTTAAAAAATAAAAATAAAAAAATAAAAAGTAGCTGGTGGGAAACGTTCATGACAGTGTTTGATAACCTTTAATTTTGTATAAATGCGAAATCATATTGGAGGTTTTGCCTCCTCGGCAGCCACCCTCCGCAAACATGTTTTACATGTCGGTTGGCCCTCCTCCTCTAAGCCGCGGCCGTCTGTAACTATTGTGTAGCCGAAGAATTCCCATGCCAGCGATTTCGTTTTCTTCGATGGGGGAAAAAGTTCAGGAGTTTAACCTCCTCTAGCCATCGTGTAGCACAGCTGACTCACTGACACTGAGCAACAACCGGTGGGGGAGGGTTGAGCCTTCCAGCTTTAAGCGAGGGATTTCTCTATGCATTTTTGGGACAAAAACTAGCTTATACCTTAGGGACAGTATGACGGAAATTTTTTTGCAGTTTTGAAACCTTGAATGTTTCATACCACTGTATACCTTGAAACTGGGATTCAGCACATGTCTACTCACAAGAAAATCCGCCGTGCGTGGGTCTTGCGGGAAAACAATTAAATTGAGACGCTGTCATAAATGGTGTGGTCGTATTTCGAAAATGTCGTCAAATGTCGAGACAAATGATACATTTTACGCCGGATGTCGATGCGACCGTATGTCAAGGTACCACTGTACTTTGTCGCTTATGTGTGTGAATGTGAACATCCACGCACAACAAAGTAATGGCTAAAGACTCCATATGAATGATTCTGAGATTTGGAAGTTAATGTTTTGCTCTTACTTTCAAGTGAAAGTAACAGCAAAAGCATGAATGAAGTGTTTTACACATAATAAGGATAACTGTTGATTCAAAGGGATTCAGACAAGAATAAAATGTTGTTAAATGAACATAAGAGTGGAAAGTTGTCATCCTTTAAGAATTGTAATGTCCTTTTGGTGATACATCACATTGTGCCTGTGGTGCTATGGCAACCCTGAAAGGTGCATAGCGAGAGCAGGGTTGAGACTGAGGTCAGTTGGAGGGCATTCAACTATCCTGCTGGCTTATCCCTGATTATATTATTCTGGTAAAATTAACCACTGGGCACCATTCCGAATCTGGGATGGAAATAGTGTAGGTTGAATACTTTCTTTGATATATGCTCCTGGGAAATGCTTTATAATCAGTTTATTATACACCAAATCACAGAATTATAATGCAGCCTCCTAATTATTTTGTTTGGTAGCAGATCATGTCCTTTTTTCCTGGTGATGACCTATAATGATGGAACTTGATCATTTTTTAATCAGTGGTCAAGGATGTGAAGTTAAACTATTGTTGACTGTTTTTTAAAATGTAATCTAATATTACCGCAAGTTATTATTATTTTTTTCTTAAAAAAAAAAACAACATGGTTTAGTGTGATGTCAACAAGTAAGACAGCTCAGCATCCGCTTGCTTACATTCTTTCCACTTCAGTGATTTCATAAAGATGCATTGTTTACTGCTTTCTTGCAAAATGATTTTGGTCTTCCCAGAAAAGCTCTCAAACAAGAGCAGATGTTGTTTTAAAAGCTTCAGGATAGGCTTTCCGACCTCAGTGTTTCATAATCAATCAATGACCTTGTCCAACAGGCTTTTTGCCTTTTGGTGAGCCAAACAATAAGCCCCTTTTTATGGCTCCTTTGCATGTCTGTATGTGGAAGTGTTTGTGACTTTGGTTGGCATCCTGTCTGTTCGCTTCACTGTCATACTGTGGATGCTGCTGGGAGAGGATTGCCATTGGCGCCTCCCTCCTTCTCTTTTCTGCCCTCCTCCCGTCATGTATGTCCTTCCTACGGGTTCTCATTCGTAAAATCCCCAATAACACGTTATCGGGTGAATGACGACGAAGACAACTGTCCTTTCCCTTTCGTGTTTTCCCCACTATGTCTGTCTGTCTTCCTCTTCTCGATCTAGCAACATTGAATCAAATAGTTGGGAGTCTGTTCCCTGTGGTCTAGTCGAGACCAATGGTTGTGGACTGGGTTGTGTGTAAGGGCAATTGCTAGTCAGAGAGGCAAGGGGAGGTACTAGTGGCCACGACCCGGGACGTCACACCCAACCCAGACGCCCTTACTGCACAGCAGTCTTGTTTTTGTGTGTGCGTGTGTGTGTATGCAACTAGGGGTTCAAAGTGTTAGTAGCTCAGACAGCTGAGGCTGAAGTGGAGACTGAGACAAAGGCACTCACCCACATATAAGAAATATCCCTGTAAAATCAGTTAAATGGAAAAGGGACATCTTTTGGGAGACCTTTTTTCAGGTGAGAGTTTGGATACCTGTTGGTTTATGTTTTTTCGTAATGCCCAGTGTACATTTGGATAAAAGCATGCAGTCAGCAACTATTATTCCAATGTTGTTTGTGTTACTGCAGGTTGTATACTGACCACAGGAGGGCAGACATCAATGTCACACCTAGAGCATCAGGGAGAGGGGAAGCCACACAAAGTTGATGATCAGCCACAGCAGTTTTTGGCAGCGGACTTCTTATCAGGTACGAAAGATTTTATGAGAGTAATGGAGATTTTGTCTGTATTTTTTGTAGTCTTTTATGAATAAGAATATGAAGCTACAGTATATTTGAGAAAAGGCCTATTTTATACATCGCAAGTCAGGGCAGTTTATTTTGTTGCCTGAGGAATAAGATATTAAGGCAGCACCCCCCAAGCTCATTGCTATTATGTTTTACATCTTGTTTTATATTCTTGTTTTTCAGATTTCTCCAAGCCTGCGGGCCCAGGGTTGAATATAGAGGTTGGGATTGCATCCCTCAGTCCAGAGAAGCCTCCAAGTATCGCTGATCCTCTGCAGCCCGCACCCTCAGTTGGCTCAGAGGCCCCTAAAGTGTCCCATAGCCCCATGCTGCCTGAACCACAAGCTCCACGTAGCCCCCTGGATATGTCAGCAGGTAACAGATGCATATTTGTCATATGTCATAGACATTTAGTATTTGCTTGGCTAGTAAGAGCCTACTACTTCTTATAGGTGTTTACTTCGGTCAGAAGAGCTGTGACTTAATAAACCAAATTTTAAAACTGTAAAAAAATATATATTAATAATATGGGTTTGGTTTTTGAGTTATTAGATTGGTCAAGTGCAGCGACCAACACTAACAGTAAAGGTATCATATTTTTGTGACTATTAAGTGCACCGGGTTGTAAACTGCACCATCAATGAACAAGTTTATTTTCATACATTAGGCACATCTAATTTTTTTACTTTAATGAGGTACCTTTAGTTTTATCTCAACTGAACAAATCTACAACAAATTAATCTACTTACAAATCTGATGTCATGATTCCATTATGTTTCGCATTATAAGTGTAAAGTGTATTCTAAAATGACTGCTGCTGTTTATGGAGGACCAAGTGGGACAGAATGAAATATTTAAATAAATTCCATTAATTAATTAATTAAAATAGGAATGAAATAGATAAGTTTCATTAAAGGTGTCATTGATTACGTAAATAAAATACCAGGTCATTTAATGTTAAAACATATATAATTATGTGCTGCGTCACCAGTAGGTAGATGGCAATGTAGTGTAAAGCGCTTTGAGCCCCTTGAAAGGTGGAAAAGCGCTATATAAGTATAACACCATTACCATTACTATTTGATTATTATCAATTAGACATGTGCCAATTACCGGTTTCAAGGCATACAGTGGTATGAAAACATCACTGTTTGAAAACCCCCCCAAATTTTCCATCATACTGTCCCTTGGGTATTAGCTATTTTTTATGTCCCAAAAATGCAGGGAGAAATCCCTTGCTTGCATCTGCAAGGCTCAACCCTTCCCTACCAGTTGTTGCTCTGTGTCAGTCAGCTGTGCCACACGATGGCTGGAAGAGGTGAAACTCCTGAACCTTTCCCCTTATCGAAGAAAATGAAATCGCCGGTATGGGAATACTTCGGCCACAGAAAAGTTAAAGACTGCCGCGGCTTAGAGGATGAGGGCCGAACGACATGTAAAACATGTTCGCAGAAGGTGGCTGCCAAGGAGGCAATACCTCCATATTACTTTGCATTTATACTAGGGCTGTCAAACGATTAAAATTTTTAATCGAGTTAATTACAGCTTAAAAATTAATGAATCGTAATTAATCGCAATTACTCGCAATTCAAACCATCTATAAAATATGCCATATTTTTCTGTAAATTATATATATATTCTGTAAAATAAATTGTTGGAATGGAAAGATAAGACACAAGATGGATATATACAGTGGGGAGAACAAGTATTTCATACACTGCCAATGGGAAAACCCATTGGTACATTCAACATACGGTACATAAGGACTGTAGTGGGCATTTCACTCTACTGTCATTTAAATCTGTCTATGCTGTCCTCACTCCGAAGTGTCTACTTTTTCCAAAGCTAGACAGCTAGTGAACGACGCCTTAATAATCAGACTTCTTCCTTTTTCATCTGATTTATTAATAAAATAGCCTCAAACCATTGTCCTCTTCAGACCGTCATAAAACTACAAAAATAAAAGTACACAAGCGTTGCATTAGCAACAACGTTAGCTTAGCACGCTATACAGGTTCACTAAACATAAACAAAAAGCGTCTCATACAAAAAATAGAACATTTCGCTTACTAGCATAATATGTACATTCTTTACAACAACCATACTTACGGACAAATCTTGTCCAAGGATCATATAAGCGCAACATTACAACGTAGGCGTCAGCCCGAGACGTCGTGCAGCCATATTGAACTGGCAAGAAAAAAATAAACCATGTCGCAAAGCGACCACAAGAGTTCGCTGTTAGACAGCACAAAAAGCCTTGCTGTAAACTTACCAAAAGGCAGAATACTGTCTGAGCGGGACATGTGCGTTAATTGCGTCAAATATTTTAACGTGATTAATGAAAAAAATTAATTACCACGCGTAAACGCGATAATTTTGACAGCCCTAATTTATACAAAATTAAAGTTTAGTAAACGCTGTCATGAACGTTTCTCACCAGCTACGAGAGTTAACTCCAGCATGTTTAGCATGTCTAGCGGTGGTAAAACATGTTTTGATGATACTTGTTTGTCGTGAAGGAGTTGCCGAAGCTTATGTATAATAAACGGCGCGGTCCAATTAACGCCTGGGTCCACTCGCCTTTCTCTGCCTCTTAGCTCTCAATGTGCAAAAAAACGGCGTCATTGTAATCAGTTTGAGGCAATGCATGAGCGGGTCATTCCGCCTATGCGTTAATTGCGTCAAATATTTTAACGTGATTAATTAAAACATCATATTACCGCCCGTTAGCGTGATAAATTTGAGAGCACTAATATATATATATATATATATAATTTAAACCCAGACATCTCAAAGTAACACATTTTAGAGCTGTAATTGCAATACCGTGAAACCATGATATTTTGGCTTAAAGACCAAATGTTCATGACGTAAGTTTGGCCAACCATGTTTTTGAATAATATAAATGGCTAAACAATTATAAGTATATTTTAGTTATTTTTTTTAACGCAACCCTTCCAGATTCTTTGTTTAACCTATAGCAACGCCCTTGACAATGAAAATGCTTTTCTTCGACAATCTTCGAAAATCTTCGGAAATTACGTCACACAGAGAACTGCGAGGGAAGTCCGCCATAGAACAGTATTGTTGCGTTGCCTTTTGGTAAGATGCCACGGCGGTGTGTGGCAATGTATTGCTCTCAATCTAAAGAAAAGTTGAATGAGTGGCCGAAGGAAAGCAGGGCACGTAAATGGACATCTTTCGTTCGCACGAAGCAAATGAATTTCACGCCATCGAGTAGTTTTCTCTGCTAAACCCTTCGAAGATGCCTGCTTCCTCAACTGGTCTGCTTATGATCAAGGATTTACAAAAAAGTAAGTGTGATTTTCTTTTTTTTGATAGATGACTGATGACTTTGTCAAAGCAGAGCTGCCAAGTGTTGTGGAATGAACAGTAGAAGGTAGCAACGTTAGCCGAAAGGGAATTCGAAGCAAAACCCCGATCGTGTTATGGAATGAACAGTAGAAGCTAGCGACGTTTGCCGAAAGCTAACTCGTGGCAATCCCTGATCATAGTTGCCTGCACTTATAAATTCGTCAAAACCTTTCTTTTATCCCAGGCAATCGTAGGTGGTTTATTTACCTGACATGTTTCGGCGAATACTTCCGCATTCGTCGGAGGGCCCGAAGGCGGAAATATTCGCCGAAACATGTCAAGTAAATAAAAGCTAACGTCGCTAGCTTCTACTGTTCATTCCACAACATGATCGGGGTTTCGTCAAAACTTTTCTTTTATCCCAGGCAATAGTAGGCGGTTTATTTACCTGACATGCTTCAAATCATAAAATTAATAACAGCCTCTATCTTACCATTCTTGTAATCTCGATGGGTCTTGTCTCCATTCCATGTCAGGTAGCCTGGCCGCATTGTTTGCATCCTGATTAGCTTCTGGCTAATACATGTACGGTCCAACATAAAATTCCAACCTCCTCCTCTTCCTCCAACTCTTCAAAAACCTGGATCTCTGGTACCGCACACTGACTTTGTTTGGCGACTTTGACAGATAAAATTTTCAAAAATTAGAGGCTATATTAAAAATTTCCGATTTTACATCCTAGTTGTGCTGCAAATATTTGTCAAATGTCATTTCTTTGTGTTTCAGGTCAAACAAAATTTATAAATTAAGGGGGAAAATATACAAATATACATAAAAGCATTACAAAGTACAACAGTAAAGAAAAATGAAAAATAGAATTTCGAAGTAGTGACCATAAACCCAAACCTTTTGGGAAACAAAAGTGTTTTTATAATTCATTGCGGCGAAACAAGCTAGGAAATACCACTTAGAACCTGGGAGCAAAATATGTGTTGCAATTAAATAGTGATTTTTTTCTTTAACATTAAATGGACAAGTATTTTAATGAATTAATGACACTTTTATTTAATTCCCATTTTAATTAATGACACATTTAAGTATTTAAAGATTTATACCGTATTTTCTGCACTACAATGCACATCGAATTATAAGGCACACCTTCAATGAATGGCCAATTTTAAAACAGTTTACATATATTTGTCGCACCGCATTGTAAGGCGCAGTAGTAATCGTTGTTGGGGATGCATTATGCATCCACTCGATGAAGCTGCGTTAAAGGGAATGTCATGCCATGATTGATCATTACTTATCAATCATAAGGCTCATCGGATTAAAAGGCGCACTATCGGCTTTTGAGAAAATTGAAGGCTTTTAGGGGCGGCTTATAGTGCGTAAAATACGGTATACATATTTCTTTGTCCCATTTGGTTCTCTATAGTTGTTTGCGCCACTGGAGGAATTACATAGATCAGTTGCATGCCTTCTTTTTGAAAGCTTCTTCCTCTCACACGCACACCAGCACAGATCAGATTTAATCATCAAGCTTGAGGTGGATTCACATCTGATGCTGTCATGTATACAGTTTCCAACGTTGCAATGGCCTCTAGTACTGCCTCCATGTGTTTCCGTGCTTGGCTATGTAGTTGTATTTATCCTACATAGGAGAGCTTTCTGCGCTAGTTGTTGTTCTGCTGCATCCTATTATGATAAATGTCCAACAACTTTATTTTAAATTCACATTACAGGAATTAATGTCAGACTGTCCACTTGCAGAATCTTCCAGCTTTATCTTTTGTGGTTCTGGCACATACTTCTTACATACAGCATTAATGGAAGAACACTATGTGAAAGAAAAAACAGCCTTGATCATCATCCATCTTTTAATCAATAACAGCCTGTTCATCTTATTTTAGTTGCTTATGGAGACATTTTGGGCAGTTTTGTGTTTTCAACATTGTATTGAACTTTTTTTGAATTCTTACATCTGTTGTTCCTTTTTCAATTTCAAATCAAATGACAATCTAATAAGCGTGCCCTGATACCTTATTCCATTTAGTGAAGTTGATCTTGAAGATCACTGGCAATATAATCAAAACCTAGTAGTTTTTCCTAAATTATCCAAAATAGTGCTAGAAATAAGAATTTTAATTACATATAGTTTAATTAAAGCAACACTAGGGAACTTTCAGTTTTGGTTGATTTTAGCGCCACATTTGGACAAAAGTGGTAGGGTTATCCCTGCCCGGTTGCCTGTTGGATTGTACGACAATTCTGTTTCCAGTGCCTGTTGAAAGATGAATAGTGATGAGGTAATAAATCCAGTTGTGGCTTAGCAATATCATATGACGATGATGAAAATAAGACACGTTAGATTTTGTAATGTATTCTCCCAATGGCCCTTCGCCCCTCACCCGAACTAGTAAGCGACTGACTCGTTGACGAGTCCAGGTGACTGTTGGGGTCACGCCAGCGAGTGGAAGCCAGGCCAATGTTTTTCTTGAGTGTCCTTTTATCCTGGTAGCCTCCTTTTTTCTTTTTTTCGTCTCCTTGGATAAAACGTTTTGTCTCTTTTGTTGCTCTGTCATTTATGCAGAATTCACACGAAAGCATTCGCATTAACTTCTGTCTTTATAACGAACGGGGAAAGGAGGAGGTGACGTTTGTAGGGCTGCAGCTATCGAATATTTTAGTAACCGAGTATTCTACTGAAAATTTCATTGATTAATCGAGTAATTGGATAAAACATTTTTTAGGTAAAGAGCAATTATAAATGTACAATAGAAAACAAGCCATTTCACCTAATATTGAACCATTTTAAGACAATCAATGTCTTTAATCTAGATGTACATTGTTGAAAACAGCCAACAATTGCATCTCAGATGTTACTAGAAAAATAAAATATCAAATTCACTGCTTTCACTTTAAAAAAAAAAAACTTAATATCTTATTTAAAAAAAAAAAAAAAAGAAAATCCTAATTTCTTCCCTAAAAATGTCAGTCGGCTTGATAACACACATCACATAAAAGTTGTTTTTCTCCACGTGTTTCAACTGGAATTTCCATTTGTGTCAAGCTATTTTTAAGTTCCAGTTAAGTTTTAAGTTTAAGCCTAAATTGTAAGTCCTAATAGGATTTTCAGTTTTTGCAGTGTTCAAAATAAATGTATGAAACCTGCTTTCTTGAATCACATTAGGCATCAGTGCTACTTGGTGTTTTATCCATCAATTGCCACGTTTACATGGAGCCAAATATTCCAATTACAATCGGAATATTTGTTCAAACCGAATAAATGTGTTCCATATAAACACCTCATTCGGAATGAACAGGCCCAAACCGAATGGAATTTCATTCCGATTCACAGGGGTGGAATATTCCTTTTCCCAAACCGATTAGAAGTAAAATTATATCATGTAAACAGGGAAGCGGAATGGTGTCTGGTTGCGTTCTTTCTGCACATGCGCCGTACTGACGTGGTGACGTCACTTTGTGACGTAAGTAATGTCACTTGCAACATGGCTTCTAAGCACACGCACAGCGCACCCACACAACTTTTTAAATGAACGGCGTGTCATTGTGAAGTTTTGTTTCCACTCGAAAAGTTAAAACAGCAGCTGATCTGACGATCGATCTCCATGTTTTGCAACGTGACGCTTTGTTTTGATTAATCTGCGCATGTCAGACGGCAGTTATCAAACGTCCTTTCGGAATAAAGGCAGACACATGTAAACGCTGGATCGGAATAGATGAAGTGACATGTAAACAGCTGATGTGAAATTTCCATTCGGAATGATTTGAATCGGTATGAGTAAACGCCTTTGGTGGAGCGAGGGCTAGGCAGGCGGGTCGCGCGGTGGTGCCCAGCCCGGGTTTCGGGGGCGGTCATTGGTCGTGGTGTCCAGCTGGGGGGTGCGGAAGCATCGGCGGGGCTGTGGGTAGCCGGGGCCGGGTTGTTTTCTTCCAGCGTGTATGTCAGCTCGTTGTGCCGCATTAAAAGTAGTCCAGGCAAAATGTCATGCTTAGAGCTGGCAAAATTGAACGATTCCTTGAGGCGAATAAAATTCCTCCATCAATTTTAAACTCGAGTTACTCGAGCTATTCAAGTAATCATTTCAGCTCTAAACATATACCATAAAGTAGTCAGTACATGTGTAATTTTTTTGTGTGGCAGGGTTCCTGTCACCCTCCTCAGAGTTAATTAGTGCAGGTGAAAGTGGCTAGTTGTCAACTAATATTCAGTCGACATAGCATCACAAATGTTATGAAAATATTTTATGAAGGTTGAAAAGTTCCCTGATGTTGCTTGAATATTTTGTCATTAAAATGTAATTTTGAAGAATGACATTAAATTTCAGATGCACACACTGTGTTAATCCAATTGGACATGTATTTACTGACAAAATCTACTTAAAATTGCTGCACTGTCTTCTATTATTTTAGAAATTGTACTCCATTTCTCATAGCGATTAGCTATTTTTTGCCATGTTGTTCTTCAACCTAATGAGGTTGTGTAGAACAGGATTTAAGCTCCAGAGAACACCTTTCAGCTTCTCCCAATTATAATGCACAGGCAGCAGAATTTGGTAGCCTTGTTCTTGAACTTGCAGTCCTCCAGAGAATCTCTGTAAAGTATGGTACTGGACAGGTGCCCCACTTATTGTATTTAATGAATGTGTATTTGTGTCTGTGTGCACTGGAGCTACGGAAGCTAGGTCGATTTTAGACGTTCAAAGGTAATATTTTTGAAACGGGGCATTAACTGATGCATGATGTTCATGATTGTCAAATGTAGAAGCAATTCTTCAAGTCTGAAACAAAATGAAGTAAAATGAATTCTTACTGAACAGTGCAGAAATCATATAAGGTTTTTTTCAGACTCCTACTTAACAACCCCAACCTTAAACTCTTCCCTCTTCACCCACAACAAGGTGCTCTAGGTGACTGCTGGCCAGACCTGACTGGTTGCCTATCGACAGACCTCCCTTTCAGCCCCAGTGTCACATCTGTGATCAGTCGTCATGCTAACAATCTTGCAATGATTCGCGATGACACACCTAAGACTTGGCCCAGTGGAGAAAGCACTCCTTATGCCGGAGGTGATGAAAGGGATGTAGAGGAATCGGACAAAAAACAGAAGAAAAAGAAGAAAAGGAGACAGAAAGACGAGGGCTCTTATGAACACTTCGAAAGCAAGGGTCACCTTGAAGGGCATTCACAGGGAGAAAATATTCCTTCAGGAGAATTGCTCTACCAAAGGACTGAAACGAAACGAGATAGTGGCGACGCTGGCTGGGAGGAGCAAATTTGGAAAAGTGGCGGACGAGGTAAGAAGGGCAAAAGCAGGAAGAAGATTCCTGAAGAGTGGGAAGTGTCTCCAGAGCCATTTGCTTCTTCATCCACAGTTAAAATCACTCAAGAAGTTATGAAGGATCTTGAAAGTCCAGCACGAACAAGCATGGATATTTCCTTTGCTGATATTAATACCAGCCAGACCCCTTGGAAAGAGGAGAGCTTCACGGATGAAGGCCTCGTGCCTTCTCCACTATCCCATGGTATATTGGCTCCTGAGAAAATTTCCATCAGTCCACTGGTCTTGAACAGCGAGCTAAAAGCTACCGCAGCTCCATTCACTATGCCCTCCTCGACCGGTGCTGGGCCACTTGACTCCTTTCACATAGGCCCTAGTCCTGGTGAACCATTTGAAGTGCTAATTGATACTAAAAATGCCAACTTGGGAGATATGGTTGACAGTGGGATGTTTGACAACTCTGGTTTCATCCAAAAGCCTGTTATACAAGCCATACCTGAGGTAGATACTTCTGCTTTCACCCCTCCGTCTAGGCCAGATTTGGCTCTTTCCCCAAACGGTGATGTGGTTGCATCGGCCCCACCCCTTTCCCCTTCAGATGCTTCATGGCTCCTGAATAACTCTCACACTAGCAGCAACAGTGAGCAATTTGATTTCGGTGATATGAGCACTTCCACTCATTCTGTACCTGCTGGACTGGTATTTGACAGCCCTTGTCCAGCCCCTCTACGTTCCCCCAAAACCACAGCACAGGAATTCCAAATAAAGGAACACAAAAATGAGCAGTCAGACAAGACCCAATCTAAGAAGTCTCGTTCTTCATCCTCCTCCTCAGTTAAGAGTCCCACCACCTCAGAGGCAAAGAAATTCACTACCCAAGAATCTCCAACTATCAGCCCCTCTTCCTCCCCATCACTTGTCTCAATTGGAATTCCAGCATCTGGCCTTAACCCTGCAGCAAAGCCCTTCTTTCCCAGCTTTGCTGATACCGTGGAACAACCAAGTGTGGTTTCCCCCATCATAGAAGGTTGGTTGTGGAATAAATAGCAGTTACTGTAATTGTAGAGTAAACTATACCTATTTCTTAGCATGTTGCGTGGTATTTCAATTCAATATAGGTTGTTAAATGTTTCTTAGAATCACATTTGTATTATGTCTTGCATGGAGATACTGAAACTAAAATGATGGTAGAGGACTTTTGTCATGTTCAGTTCAGAGTGTTTGTGTGTGACTAATGATTTTAAGGCTGTGGATTGCATTACTTTAATCTGAGATTATCAAATTTTTGTAATGCACTACTCTTTTCGTAATTAACAATCTTTCTGATATCAGGTATGATGCTACTAACAAGTCAGGCAAACTATCTCCTCAGTGGATTTACTCTGTCATTTCTAAAACCAAACCTTTTTTGCCTGCTGATGTTTCATTAATCCAGATATTTTTGTGTGATGTTTCCATTGAATCAAGGACTTGGATGTCACGATTTCCTTCCTCCTGTGTCTATTAACTTTCTTGTCTTTTCTAGCAGCCTGTCTCTTACCACTCGAAATGAATCATGATTGAAGTGATATTATTAACTCTGTTTTGAAATACAATATTTACACATTCATTCAAAAAAAAAAAAATCTTTTACGAAATGTCAAATATTCAATTATGTATGTTTTATTTTGCATGTGCTGTGACTGCTGACTTCGACACCTCGCCGCTACAGGTCAGTGACCCTTTTTCTTTTTGACTACATATGCTGACATGCAGAAAATTTTTAATTTGGTTTAATTATCTGACTAAACGGACATACACAAAAAAAACAACCTGTGCATCCACGTGCTGCCATTTATACAATGTATTAAGTTAAGGCTCTCCATATGTCAACTTAAATTTTGATGAAAATGATATAGAAATTAATCAAAATTCAAAGCATCTCAGTCTATAAATCAGAAAAGTCAAAGCACTGCTTGTGACAGTTTACCTATTTCGAAGTACATCTTGAAATTAGAGGTCTACCGATATATCGGCCGGCTGATATCAGCCGATATACCTTTTTCCAACCTCAACCATCGGCCGATTAACAAAAAAAAGAATAAGTCGATAAAAAAAAGGATTTTGATCAGGCATCTATGTGGGCAACTGCTGCCGCTGCTGACTAACGGTAGGATCCCAGAAGGACCCTGCAGCAGCTTAAAACAATTATACCCGACTGCAGCAGACAGCCGCTACAAAGAGCACCCAGTTGCTACAAACTACGCCCATATGATGCTATGGTAGATATCACATGTATATGAAACTACATGCGAAATGGCACTCGACGGTGTTAGCACATGTATAGAGAACTGGAAGCGAAATGGCACACTCACCTGCGTTAGTAAACAGCCACCATCTTAAAGCAGTAGACTTCTAAAGAAGACTCTGGTGTCGGGCTGTCCAAAACGACTAATTTTCTCCCGATTAGTCAGCCGACTATTTTTACGATTAGTCGACTAATCTAATAATTAAATTTTTTTTTTTTTTTTACTAATTTAGCAATGAATTTTTTGTTTACGCTCATCAATTCACAAAAACATTTTGAAACACAACTTATTTATTAAAGTACAAATAAACACTTAAATATCAATAATAAATCACAAATAAACAGTGAGTTCAAATGCTGATAGAATTAACTAATGACACAAAATTAACAAAAGAATGGAATGTAAACAGATTCCGAACACACGTCGCCTTTCCAACATGATTCAAAACAATTCTTAAAAAAACGCCTAGCATTAATATTATAGTATAGTACTATATATAATAGTATTATAATAATTATAATAATTATTCATTGACAATCAGATTTTTCATAAATTCTTAGTGTAGAATCTGAATTCTGAAGTATGTGGGATTAACTCCAGAAATCGTTATTTATATGACGAACATGACATGCTTTTATTTTGAAATGTTCACCGGAAGTACGTTCGCTAAACGACTAACTTCAACTTTACACTCCGCAAAAAGAACTTTTTGTCATTGCATGTAGTGTCAGTAATAGGTTTTTTTTTTCGTTTGCAAATGCTGTTAACCAGCGATTTTTCTTCTTTGAAGTGTCACCTTTTAACCGCAAGTTTGCTTTCATGAGACGACTGCCCATGTTTTATAGCAGGCTTAAGTAGGTATCCCTTTTTCCCCCATTCACCTCAGTGTAGTAGTGCTAACGTTACAGTGTTTAATATAGATGTGTTTTCTTATTTTGTATGCCTAAACTTTAATTCTACAGCGTGTTGATAAGAGAAAGGAACTGGAGTCTCATATGCCATCAGCACGCACGCACCAATGTATGCACACACACACGCACGCGCGCAGCGATAAGATAAAACGTAGCCGTGAAAATTTCCGCCCTCATTTTTATTCGCCGTGCGATAAATGGACTCATTGCATATCGCGACAGGCTTAGAAACTTCAATAAAACATGTCGTTAGTTAGTTAGATGGACTTACAAACTGGGTGACGGCACTTTACGTATATATTCAGGGCCGACGTGCAGCCAAGCTTGGCATTGAAGAGACAGGACACAAGAGTGTACCTTCCTTTGTTTCTTTGAAATAAGTCAATGTTTTGCACACTCTGGTGCTCTTTTTTGGCTTTGTGCTGCTTTTGCCACTTGCATACAGAGCGTCCGACATTCTGACCTTTCCACGCATATATCTTTTTAACCCTTCATTAACTGTCGACGGGATGTTGTGCTCGTCGACGGATTTACGTCATCGATAACGTCGACTACTCGGGACAACTCTACTCTGGTGTAGCGAAACTTCATTGTAACTTTTTATCTAAAATACTCCTGAATCGGCAAAATCTTGACTTAATCTTTAAATGATTAAACAGTTTTAAAACTTTCACATGTCGAAACTAGACAGAAGGGAAATGAGGCTTGCCAGTTTTGTAAATATTGTAAGATTTTTATTTATTTTTTATTTATTTTTTTTATCTAGCATGAAAATATACAATGTTCCTTTCGCCTTTTAAGTTATTTACTGAGTGATCCTTACACTCTAAATCAGGGGTGGGCAAACCGGTCCTCGAGGGCCGCATTGGTCCTGGTCTTTGATCCAAATTATTCAGCATAGACAGTAAAACCAATGAGGTTTCAGTGGAAACAAGAGGCACCTGACTGCAGTCAAATGATTGCACTTAGAAGACACCAGATTGGTGAAAGGTCTGCCTCATGATGGGTTGGAACAAAATCCTGCACCCACTGCGGCCCTTTGTGGAATAGTTTGCCCACCCATGCTGCAAATGTAACTTGTAGCGTTAGCGTAGCATTAGCTTTACCATGGCGAGCATCCTGTTCAACTTTCACTTGTCCTGGTGGGTTTGATTTTTTTTAATATAATGTACTTTTCTTGCTGAGCATGTATAATCATAAGAATAAGTGCTCCGTTCATTGCTTTGGTAGCACTAGACTGAATTAATCTTTTAAATCTGCGGTTATCATTGTAAATTTGAAGCTGTTAAAAAAAAAAAAACTTTTTAAATTGCCTCTATAATCCACGTGCTTTAAAAAAAAAAAAAAAATATCGTCCTCAAATATCGGCTTACAAAATCCGCTTTGGATATCGGTATCGGCATAGGCATTTGTGAATTCCACATCCGTCGACCTCTTATTTTAATCCTTTATTTCATTTGGTTAAGATACAATTTAACCTCCAGAATGCCTAAAAAAATAATAAAAATGGGTTCTTTACAATATTTATTTGGGCCTTCTTTAAACAAGCGCGGTCTTGAAATTCACACAAATTTACAGTATACCCACTCCTAATACATTTTCTTTGTCAGCATGAAAAGATAGAGAGAAGCTTACATAAATGTGGAAAAGAACAAAAAAACATACTTTAGTCCACTTGAGCCAACTGCAGAAAGAACATTAGAACAGACACTATCGAAAGCAGAAAATCAACAAAGCGGAAGATAAAGAGATTAATGGAAGCAGAGCGATAAAGATGCAAGTCAAAATCTACTATATAAACTAATGTCAAAGTTTAAAGGAAGGCAAACCATGTTGATCATTTGTTTGGTTTATGAACGGATTTGTTATTTCCGCCTCAGCTGCTAAAATTGTACTCTGCAAACGGACTTGTCATGTTGTGGTTTCTTTTACACCGTTTCCTGACTGAAAAATGGCTTCAGCTGTTAAGAAATGATTTTCTTTTCTATATATTCTGTAAAAGGTACTGTTCTCCAGATGAAGTGTTACAAAAGGGCAAATTGTTTATTTTAATAGGCGTATATTTCCTTTGGCGAAGTGGCAAGATGTGGCAGCTGTTACAGAGACGTATAATCACTATTGTTGCTGTAGGAACAGTGAAAGACATTGCATCATTGATCCTCTGCACTTGTGTGTAATACACTGTCATTACATGCAAGATGGTTAAAAAATGTTCTGTAAGCACCAATTTAACATGGCCTCATTAGTTGCGAAGCAAAACTCCATCAAAATATATTTTTAATTTTAAAATACAAATTGTGAATGATCCGATCCAATCACGTGATCAGAAATCTGGCCGATGAAGCCATTTTTCAGAGGATCGGAATCAGATGAAAAGAATTGGGTTTTTAATTGTTTTTAAATTATATATATATATACAGTGGGGACTCTATATATAATATATATATATATATATATATATATATATATATATATATATATATATATATATATATATATATATTTTTTTTTAGGGCTGTCAAAATTATTGCGTTAACGCGCGGTAATTAATTTTTGTAATTAATCACGTTAAAATATTTGACGCAATTAACGCACATGTCCCGCTCAGACAGTATTCTGCCTTTTGGTAAGTTTTACAGCAAGGTTTTTTTGTGCTGTCTAACAGCGAACTCTTGTGGTCGCTTTGCGACATGGTTTATTGCTTTCTTGCTAGTTCAATATGGCTGCACGACATCTCGGGCTGACGCCTACGTTGTAATGTTGTGCTTATATGATCCTTGGATAAGATTTGTCAGTAAGTATGGTTGTTGTAAAGAATTTACATATTATGTTAGTAAGCGAAATGTTATATTTTTTGTATG